>NC_062286.1:16139895-17529027 GCF_902655055.1 Lutra lutra
TTATGTTAACTTGGATCTGATAACAATTTTCTCAGCTTTTGTTTTTCTGTGAATATCTTTTGTCATTACTTTAAAACTAACTTCAGACATATTTTTGTATCATATGATAAACTTTGAGTGTACAGCTCTGTGTTGGGCAGTTGTAACAAGTTGAGCGACAATCTCCATAAATAATTTTTGCAATGTCTTATTATTCAGTATCATTCCTGCAATTCAGTATGCATTCCTTCTGGGTACTTAATGCATTTTGAATTTACTTTTATGCATGGTGTAAGAAAATGTTCCAGTTACATTCTTTTGCATGTAGCTCTTTAGTTTCCCAACACCATTTGTTGAAGAGACCATCTTTTTCCCACTGTATATTCTTGCTGCCTTTACTATAGATTAATTGGCTACGTAAGCATAGGTTTATTTATGGGGTCTCCATTCTGTTTCATTGTTTTGTGTGTCTATTTTTGTGTCAGTACCATATTGTTCTGATTACTATAGTTTCATAGTATATGTTGAATCCTGGGATTATGATATCTCCAGCTTTGTAATTCTTTCCAAAGAACTATTATTTGGGTTCTTTTGTAGTCCCATATAAATTTTAGGATCATTTTTTCCAATTGATATTTTGATAGGGATTACTGTAAATCTGTAGATTGCTTTAGGTAGTATGGACATTTTAACCATTTTGGCTCTTCGAATCCATACCATGGAACATATGTCCATTTTTTGTGTCCTCAATTTCTTTCATCAACATTTTATGGTTCTTAGAGGTATTTCACCTCCTTGATTTATTCCTAGATATTATTTTTGGTGCAGTTATAAATGGCGTTATTTCCCCGTTCTACTTCATTATTAGTGTATAGAAATTCAATAGATTTAGGTATTAGTTTTGTATCCTGTGACTTGACTTAATTCACTTATTCTGGTCTTTCTTCTAGAGTCTTTAGGTTTTTAAAATACATATTATCATATCATCTGCAAATAGTAAAAGTTTTACTTCTTTGTTACTGGTTTGGATGCCTTCTATTTCTCTTGTCTGATTGCTGTAATGAGGACTTTTAGTACTGTGTTGAAATAAAAGTGGTGAGAGTGGACATCCTTGTCTTGTTCCTGATCTTAGAGGAAAAGTTCCCATGTTTTCACCATTGAATATGATGCTAGCTGTGCATTTTTCACATGAGGCCTTTATTATGTTGAGGTGTGTTCTTTTTTTTTTAAATTAGCCAACATATAGTACATCATTAGTTCCAGATGTACTGTTCGATACTTTATCAGTTGCATATAACACCCAGTGCTTATCACATCACCCAATTATCCCATCCCCCCACCTGTCTTCTCTCCAGCAACCCTGTTCCCTTCTACTTTGTTGAGGATTTTTATCATGAGGAGATGTTGTACATTATCAAATGCTTTTTTTTTGAATCTTTTGAAATGTTTCTTTTCTTGTTAACATGTTGCATCATGTTGATTGATTTATATATATTGAACTGCCCTTGCACCCCTGGAATAAATACCACTTGATTGTGGTAATTTTTTTTAAATGTATTTTTGGATTTGGTTTGTTAATATTTTGTTGAAGATTTTTATATCTGTTTATCAGAGATGCTGGCCTGTAGTTGTTGTGTTGTGTGTGTGTGTGTGTGTGTGTGTGTGTGTGTGTGTGTGTTTTTTTGTAGTGTCTTTGTCTGGTTTTGGTATCAGGGTAATGCTGCCCTAATAGAAAAGAATGGGTACTATTCTTTTAATCATTTGAATGTTTGGTAGAATTTACTTGTGAAGCCATCTGGTCCTGGATTTTGTTGGGAGATTTTTTTGACTATTGATTCTATTTCATTTCTAGTAACTGGTTTGTTCAGATTTACTATTTATTACTAATTCAGTTTGGGAAGATTATGCTTCTAAGAATCCATTTCTTCTAGGTTGGTATAATATTATTTTGTATTTCTTTGGTGTAGATATTTCTCCATTTCTGATTTTGAGTCCTTTGCTTTCCCTTCAGTCTGGCTAAAGAATTATCAGTTTTGTTTATATTCTCAAAGGACCAGTTCTTGGTTCTTTATCCATTTTTATTCTTGCCATCCTAGTGGAGGTGAAAAGCTGTCTTTTGGTTTTAATTTGCATTTAATTAATGATATTGAGCATGTCTTCATGTGCTTATTAGCCATTTGTACATCTTTGAATAAGTTTTCAAAAATTTTCACCATTAAAATTTTTTTTTTCTCTTTATTGTGGAGTAGTAATGTGTATTCTGGATACAAGGCCTTATCCTGTATAGGTTTACAAGTATTTTATGCCATTTTTGAGGGTTGTCGGTTTGGCTTTGATGTCCATTTGAAGAACAGATGTGTTTAATATTGATGGAGTCCATTGATACCCATATTTTTGTTGCTTTTACATTTGCTTTTGGTATCCTACATAAGAAATTACTACCTAATTCAAGATGATGAATGCTTATAAAAGTTTTTTCCTAAGTTTTAGAATCCTAGTTCTTATTTAGGTATTTGATCTATTTTAAGTTAATTTTTGTATGTGGAATGAGGTGTGGGATCTAACTTCATTTGTTGATTTTTTTTTTGCAGGTGGATTTCCAGTTTTTACATCACCATTTATCTAAAAAGACTCTTGTCCACTGAGTTGTTGTGGAAACTTTGTCAAAATCACTTGACCCAAAATGATTTATTTGTGGACTCTTAATTATCTTCCATTGATGAATAGGATTAGCCTTTTGCCTATACTTCACCATTTTGATTACTATAGCTTTGGAATATTTTTGAAATCAATGTGAAAATTCTCATTTTTTTTCCAAAATGGTTTTGGGTCTGTTACATTTCCATATGAATGTGGTGGGGGTCACCTTTTAAATATCTGCAAAAAAGCCTGCTAGATTTTATGGCAGTTGGTTGAATCTGTAGACTAATTTGGGAAGAGTTGCTATTTTAACAATACTGAATTTTCCAATCCATGAATGGGAACTATCTGTTTGTTGATCTTTAATTTCCCTCCTCCATGTTTGTAATTTTTACTGTATAGGTCTTGAAGCACTTATTCTATTTATAAATATTTTCGTTCTTTGTTGCTTTTATGAAAGATATTGATCTCATTCTCTAATTGATCCATCTTTTGGAATTAGAATATAATTTATTTTTTGAAGTTTGATCTTGTGTTTTGTAACCTTTCTGTACTTATCCATTCATTCTAATTTGTATATGTGTTTCTTTGGATTTGCTGCTTGCAGAATATACTATGCAAAAAAATTTAAGTCTTCCCTTTATTAAGATCCTTTATTTTTTTTTTCTTGCCAAATTGCAGTATTTAGAATCTCCAATATAACAGAAAGGAATGGTGGGAGCAGGTATCCATGTCTTATTGCTTGTATTAGGGGAAAGGCCTATCTTATACCTAAGTATGATGTTTGTGGTTGTGTGTTAACATTTAAACAGGTTGAAGTTTTTTTCTAGTCTAAATTTGAGAGTTTATCATTAATGGATGCCTACTTTAATTCTCTTGGTTATGTATCACTTTTACTGGTTTCTTTCCCTATTTTTTTTATTACACAGAAGACAATGTGGATATATATTATAGTTATTTTGGGTTATATTTCCTTTTTAAGATTATAAATTTTTGTTTTGGTAGGTGTTTAAGTTACAGATGGATCACTTGGCTTTTACTCATCTAGTATAAGGGAAGATGTATTTTTAATTTTGTTTTCATGCTTTAATCTTGATCTTTCTGTAGATCACTTTTCTGGAGTCTCAACTGAGTGCCCAGCTTGTTTTCCAGGGTGCTTATATTCTGGCTTGGCCCAAACTGCAAATTCTCCCAAGCACCCTGTTACATCCAGAAACTCCTCCCAGCTTTCAACCTCTTATCACAGCTACACTAAGTATAAAGAGCCTTGCCCTGTAAATTTGCAGCTTAGAAGTTGGCTAAGGACCGGTGGAATTAACATGCAAGCCTTTGGGGTTCATTCTCTGTGGATCTAACTGTGACACCTAAATCCCAGCTGCCTTGAACCTTGCCTTGATCTCCCTTCCTGCACTGTGGTTCAAATAATTTACTTAGGGAGGGAATCTGGATGAATATAGGGATTTTCCCATGTATGTCTCCTTTCTTAAGGATTACAGCCATTCTCTGTGGATCTAACTGTGACACCTGCCTTGAACCTTGCCTTGATCTCCCTTTCTGCACTGTGGTTCAAATAATTTACTTAGGGAGGGAATCTGGATGAATATAGGGATTTTTCCATGTATGTCTCCTTTCTTAAGGATTACAGCCTTTCATGAGTATTGTCCAATGCCTGCAAAAGTTCTATATATTCTCTAGGTTTTATGTCCTGTTGCTTGTAATAGGACTAGTTTAATATCCATCTCATAGCCAAGACAAGAATTCCCTAGGTTTTCATTAACTTACACCATTGATTAAGGAAGAACTTGGAAGTCATACAATCACTTGGATTTTGGGCATATTCTCTAATGTCTTTTTTAAATTTCTACTCTTCCTCCATTATAAGCTGGATCAAGCACCTCAGCCACTATATATAACTCTTCTTTACTTATTTGTTCAGTGGATGAGGAACCCAAGTGGCTTTTTTCCCATGTTATCTTTTTATTTTTTTTAAGATTTTATTTATTTGACAGAGATCACAAGTAGGCAGAGAGGCAGGTAGAGAGAGAGGGATAAGCAGGCTCCCCGCTGAGCAGAGAGCCCGACTCGACTCTGGGGATCTCAGGACCCTGAGATCATGACCTGAGCTGAAGGCAGAGTCTTAACCCACTGAGCCACCCAGGCGACCTTCTCATGTTATCTTAATAGGGTTTTGAGAGATAGCAAAAACGCATGTGTTGGGGCGCCTGGGTGGCTCAGTAGGTTAAGCCTCTTCCTTTGGCTCAGGTCATGATCTGGGGTCCTGGGAAAAAGCCCCACATTGGGCTCTCTGCTCTGCAGGGAGCCTCCTCCCCCCGCCCCCGCCTGCCTCTCTGCATACTTGTGATCTCTCTCTGTCAAATAAATAAAATCTCTAAAAAAACAATGCATGTGTTGCAAGCATTATTTCTCCCTCCTGTCATTATACGTATTGCCAATAGCATTTTGGTCTTCGTTTATTTCTTGATAAACTGGGATAGAGGATTTTCGTTTTCAGAAATGGCTACAACACCATTGGTATTCTGTCCTGTTCCCTTTTTAAGGAGTGCTGCTTGACTTGTATGATTAGGTTGTACAAGGTTGTGTACCTCTAACTTGTTCACTAGAATAGTCCTGTTTAATTTCAAGTTGCCATGCAAGTAGTCCAATGACCTTGAAGGTTGTCATGCTCTAGGAAACTCAAGCTACATGGAAAGGTTCCGTTTGGGCTCTTTTCTTGATAGTTCTGGTGTATTACCACTTGCATATCCCTATCGAAGGTCCAGACATTGTGGAACAGATTTAAGCCAACCTGCTGTGTTTTGTTTCAATTTCTGCCTCATAGAATTTGTGATATAATATTATTTTATCCCTGGGTTTTAGGAAGAAGTTGTTGTATAGAAATAATAACTGGACTTGTTAATTTTAGCTCTTCTGACTGGTGTGAAGTGGTATATCACTGTGGTTTTGATTTGTATTTCTCTGATAATGAGTGACATTGAGCACTTTTTCATGTGTCTATTGGCCATTTGGATATCTTCTTTGTAGAAATGTCTGTTCATGTCTTCTACCCATTTCTTGATCTGTACCCCTGAAGCGAATAATACATTATATGTTAATAAAAAAGAAATAATAACTGAAACAAAATTTGGTACCAGATATGAGATGCTGCTATAACTTTTGGATGAATCATGGGCAGAAACTGGAAGGTCCTTGAGGAGAGGAAACCTGACAGGCCTCAAGGGAGGCTGTCAGTGAAGGCCTTAAGGAAGCTGAGGAAAATGTTGAAAGCTGGAGGAAAGGAGACTGGAGATCTTTGTTATATATAATAAAAGAATATCTAGCAAAATTGCTACTGCCACAATATGGAAAAAAAAGTGTACCTAATGAGTTGAGGATTTAGTCTGCAGGGATTTCCAAGAAATTACTGTATGCCTCATGATTCTTTGTTTTGAATGAGAGTGCCTATAGAAGTTACTCTATGCTTGTCCCACAGTGGTGTGTTGGATGTGTGTGGGCTAACATGCCATTTTGTTTCATAGGTCTTCAGATCAAGAGGAACTGTACTTGAGGAACGACTACTGGGGAGCCTAATCTATACTTGGACCTGATTTAGATGATGAGGTCTGAGACTGTTTTGATGCCATCATGGATTGAGACTTTGGAGGTCTTTCGGGGAAGGGTGTAGTGAATCCTGCATATGGGAATGATGTGCATTGGGGCCAGAGGGCATACTGTGTTATACTTTATTACCCAAAGATTGTCACAGTAATATTTAAGTTTTTATCTGCTGTAACTTTGCTATTCCCCCTCAAGAAAAGGAGTATAATTACCATTCCCTTGGGAGTGGGTAGGTTTGAGTGCTTTGACCAAAGCACAGAGTAGAAGTCATTCCATGTGATCTTACAAGGCTAGTTCACAAGCAGTGATGTAGCTTTCACCTTATTTTCTGTAACACTTGTACCTGGTGCCTTGGACCATCATGCAGGAAATCCAGATACTGCACCCAGGAAGCCCAGGCCACATGGGGAGGCCATGTGTAAGGACTCTTGTCAATAGTTCCAGACTCCAGCCATTTGAGTTTTCCTTGCTGAAGCCATGGGTGTTGATTGTACAGAAACAAGCCAACTCCATCATATTCATCATATGCAAATTCCTAGGCTACAGGACCCATAAACTTAGTAAAGTAGTTGCTCTATACTAAGCCTTGAGGTAGTAAGTGGAATGGCTGGATAACTTCTAAACCACTTTAAAGAATCATTAGAACTTTTGGTGTATAGTAAGAGTAAAAAGGCCTGCTACTGAGTAAAGTATGAGTTTCAGTGAAAAAGTGTGACATGTTTTATCTGCCTAATGGCTTGCTTATTTATTTATTTGGTTTTGGGACACTAAGTTGTGTGGCCATATGCATTCTTGAGAGTTGACATGCCACTGTACAAATCAGTACATTAGCTTGTACTAGTTTATTTGTAAACATTCCATTTACTTTACATTTTGTTCTACCTGATTAAAACTCAATAAATGTTTTCTTCAGTTTGCCTCCATATTTTACACATAGTAGATGTAAGGTAAATACATACTAATTGAATATTTTGTCAGCTCTCTGAGGGCATTGTTCTTGAGTTTTTTTTAATGACTTCTAGATGATTTAGGAAATAGATAATTATATATTAATGTTAAATTAAGGGTTAAAGTCTGTCTTAAGGAACTTCATTCATGGTCTGCATATATAATTTGAATATTTTTATGAGGTAAAGATTTTAGATAAGTTTTTCTAGCTATTAAGAAAATGTTCCTATAATTTTTGGAGGGTTTTACTGCCATCTACTGGCAGTCATTTCTATAGTTTAAATTCCTTCAAGCTTTATTTCTACTCATTTTCCTGGGACCGTCTTCTCTTAATTTTTTAAGACTTTTTTTTTTTTTTTTTTTTTTAAGGAAAAAATATATTTCAGGTGCCTAAAGAGAGGCTATCATTTTTTTTTTGAAGAAACCTGATATTCTACATATGCCTCCTATATAATTTAACAGAAGTGAATAAACATGACCATGTTATTCATTCTTAAGTGCAGTTTTTCTTGCACTCTTTCCTTCACTTGCTTGGCTTCCCCTTCCTTTTACCATTCATAGAATTTTTTAACCCCTGCCCTGAGGTACATCATAATAGTTTACATTTTCTCCATGTGCATAGAATTCAGTGAATGAATGGATATAATTATGTGAACATAAATACAATGATATGTTTTTGTTATGTTTTAGAAAAAAGATCACATATAATTTTTCTGCATTTTCTTTTCTCAGCATATCAGAAATCTAAGAAGTAATGTAGTTCTATTCTAAATGTATGCATGATTTTAAAAAGCAGTTGTATTTTAATTTTGTTTTTAACAATTTCTCTTGATAGACCTTTATTTTTGCATTTTTTGCCACCTTGAATATGATTGCAATAAATATCTGCATGTATATCCCTTTCTAGGTGTAATTTTGTTTCTCTGAGATAGCTTTTTAGTAGCAAAATTGCTGGGGGAAAGAATGTATTTTTAATTTGAATAGATGTTACCCTGTTGCTTTTAAAAACAGCTGAAATGTCCGTGTATGAGAATACCTTTTTCTTACACTACCATTAGTACATTTTATAGAATTTTAAACATTTTTGCCTGTATGAGAGATTAAAATGATTATTTTAATTTCTTAATTAGAGAATTTGAACAATTTTACATGTTTGTTGACACCTAATTTATTCTATGAAACTTCTTTTTTTTCTATGAAACTTCTTATTTTAATGTTTGTACTTTTTATATTGTAAGATGTTAACTCTTTTATCATCCCAATTAACAAATCTTTTTGTACAAAAGATAACAAAGTTTTTAACTCTTTATACAACTGAACAGGTCTATTTTTGTTTTAAACAGAGTTTCCTGCATGTAATGAAGAAAGTCTTACTCACCCATATGGGTTGTATCTTCCAGGTTCCCTTCCTCCCCGCCCCTCCTTTTTTTTTTTAATTTTGCAGAATTTTTATTGTCTGAATTTTAAGTTTAAATTTTAACCCATCTGGAATTTAATTACACTTTTCAGAACTGAAAGATCACATATACCCAGTGAAGTACTGTATCAAATGATTATCAAAATAGATCCACGTAATCAGCAGCCAATCACTCAGAATAATTCTAGTCTCAATTACTAAAACTGTGTTATCCTAGATATTACTGTCATGATATCTATGATAATTGCCTTCCTGCTTTTCTTCATATTGTTGCCTTCTAAATTGGGTCTCTAAACATTATAGTTTAGTTTGTTGCTCATTGACCTTAATATTAATTCATATAATATGTATTTTTATATCCAATATCTTCTGTTTAACATTTTGTTGGTGAGTTTTATCTACTTAGTGGTGTGCAGCAGTTCATTCTCCTTGCTGTATGGTATTTCATTGAATGAATGTGATTATTCTACTGTTGACAAATATTTGGATTTTTTTCAATGAATGGCAATAGAGAATATAGCTATGAATATTCTTGTGCATTACTTTTGATGCTTTTGTGCATACATTTCAGTTGGATGTATATTTCAGAGAGAAATTGCCTCATAAGTCATGTAGATTTCCAACTTCAGTAGGTCAGTAATTACTGCCCAGAAGTTTTCCAAAATGACTATACTAGTTTACACTTCCACCAGTAAGAATTCTAACATCCTACATCTTCACCAATACTTATCATTGTATTTTTTACTTTTACTCTTTTTTATGGGTAGATACTGGTATCTCACTGTAGTTTTATTTATTTAGGTTATGTAGGCTATGTAGTACATCATTAGTTTTTGATGTAGTGTTCCATGATTTATTGTCTGCATATGAGACCCAGTGCTCCATGCAATCTGTGCCCTCATTAATACCGATTACCAGGCTCACCCATCCCCCATACCTCTCCCTTCTAAAACCCTCAGTGTGTTTCCTGGAGTCCATAGTCTCTCATGCTTTGTCTCCCACTCTGATTTCTCCCCCTTCATTTTCTCCTTCCTTCTCCTAATATCCTCCATGCTGTTCCTTTTGTTCCACAAATAAGTGAAATCATATGATAATTGACTTTCTCTTTTTGACTTATTTCACTTAGCATAATCTCCAGTCCCATCCATGTTGGTGCAAAACTTGGTTATTCATCCTTTCTGATGGCTGAGTATTATTCCATTGTACATATGGACCACATCTTTATCCATTCATCTGTTGAAGGGCATCTCGGCTCTTTCCACAGTTTGGCTTTTGTGGACATTGCTACTATGAGCATTGGGCTGCATATGGCCCTTCTTTACATCTGTATCTTTGGGGTAAATACCCAGTAGTGCAGTTGCTGGGTCATAAAGTAGCTCTATTTTTAACTTTTTGGGGAACCTCCACATTGTTTTCCAAAGTGGCTGCACCAACTTGCATTCCCACCAGCAGTGTAAGAAGGTTCCTCTTTCTCTGCAACTTCTCCAACCTTTGTTGTTTCTTGCCTCATCGATTTTTGCCATTCTAATTGGTATAATGTAAGGTGATATCTCAATGTGGTTTTGATTTGAATCTCCCTGATGGCTAGTAATGAACATTTTTTTCATGTGTATGTTAGCCATTTGTATGTCTTTAGAGAAGTGTCTGCTCATGTCTTTTGCCCATTTTTTGACTTGATTATTTGCTTTTTTGGGTGTTGAATTTAAGAAGTTCTTTATAGATCTTTATAGCCCTTTGTCTGTAGTGTCATTTGCGAATATCTTCTCATATTTCGTGGATTGCCTCTTCGTTTTGTTGACTGTTTCCTTTGCCTTGCGAATCTTTTTATCTCGGAGAAGTGCCAAAAGTTCATTTTCACTTTTGTTTCCCTTGCCTTTGGAGGGAAAGTGTCTTGAAAGAAGTTGCTGTGGCTGATGTTGAAGAGGTTACTGCCTATGTTCTCCTCTAGGATTTTGATGGATTCCTGTCTTACATTGAGGTCTTTCATCCATTTTGAGTTTACCTTTGAGTTTCATTCTTTTGTATATAGATGTCCAATTTTCCCAGTACCATTTATTGAAGAGACTGTCTCAACTTTAGTAATCAGTCCCTTCACTGGAGTTTTAATTTGCTTTTCTGATTACTAAAGTTGAATTACTTTCATATGTTCACTAGTCACTAAGTTAAAAATTGCTTGTGGACACTTTCTTACTGATTTGTAGGAATTCTTTATATATTTTGAATCAGGCTCTTTGTTTTCCACTTAGTGCTTTTAAAAAAAATTTTTTATGACAGTATATTATTTTTGGTTAACAGAAACTCTTAATTCTACATTTATTTTCCTTTGTGTTTAGTGCTTTTTGTCATGTTGAAGAAATTAAACATACTCAAATTCTGTTTCCTAGAGAATTTTATTAAGTTCAATTTACAAGTCACTTAAAAATTTTTACATAAGTGATAAGAAATGGATCAGTATTCACTTTTTACATATAGATATTCATTTGACCCCATAGCACTGACTGAAAAAGGCTCTGCATGCTCTGCTGAACTGATAAATCAAGAGTTTATTATCCTGGGTAGGCTTCTGGACTCTTGTGTTCTTTCATGGACAATAAAGTCAATACTTTGCTGTCTTAATTACTGTAGCTTTACACTAAGTCTTGATACCTGGCCGGTATTCACTAGCTTCTTAAAGATTCCTTAGCATTTCTTTGCTTTTACATTTCCATAAACATTTTAATGCTAGCCTTTTAACTTTCTACAAAAATACACTGTTGTGATTTTCATTGTGATTTCATTCAATCTGTAGATCATTTAGAGAACATTTACAGCTTCATAATATTGAATCTTCAAGGTGCCTGGGTGGCTCAGCAGTGACCTCTGCCTTCAGCTCAGATCATGATCTCAGGGTCCTGGGATTGAGCACTGCATCAGGCTCTCTGCTTAGAGGGGAGCCTGCTTTCCCCTCTCTCTCTGCCTGTCTCTGTGCCTATTTGTGATCTTTCTCTCTCTCTCTCTCTGTTAAATGAGTAAATAAAATCTTTAAAAAAAATATTGAATCTTCAAGTCTCTGAATATGGTGAGTTCTTACATTTAAATTCTTTAAAGTCCTTTAAAATTCTTCTAAAATACTTTGTAACTTTCATAATAAGAATCTTCTACATGTTTAAATAGGCCTGTTTTTTGGTATTTGATATTTTGGATGTTGGTATAATTTTTAAGATTTTTATTTCCTTTTACTTATGTCTTCTGATCTTGTATCTAGTGATCTTGCTAATTTATTTCTGATGAAGTTTTTGAAGAGTTTTTTCTTTTTCATCCTTATATCTAAAATTTTTTCTTTACTGTGTTTGATTTCTATGCAGTGTGGAATGGAAGTACTGGTTGTGAGCATCCTGATGTCATTCCCAATTTTGGAAAAAGGCTTTTAATATTTCACCATTAAGTATGATGTGTGCAAAAGTACTTTTTATATTCTTTAATAGATCAAGGAAGTTTTTATTTCTAGTTTAAAATTTTTAGTATGAGTGGTATTGAATTTTATCTGGTTGCTTCTAGTGATATGATTTCAAAACTTTTTCTCATTTTGTTTCATTTAAAAATATTTGATCAACCTTACATTGATGGATTAAATTCTCCTTGATCATGATGAGTTACTTCATATTTAATTTTCTGTTTCAGATTTTTGCTTTCATAATCATTGATTTATCTATACTTTTTTTTCTTCTAACTTTAGAGGTTTTGATGTAAAGTTTAAGTTGTTATCATTAAATGAATGGAAAATATTTATTTGTATTCTCTGGAAGACTTTATGTAAGACTTGTGTTACACTTTCTTTTCCATGTTTTAAAAAATTCACTGGTCAAAATATATGGGTCTGTTGATTTCTTTCTAGGAAAATTTTAAAACCAAGATCTCATTCTTAAAGGATCAAACTTTCTATTTTTTTATTGTATTAGATTTGATATATTTGTCCATATTTGTGAATTTCTAAATTTATTAACATTAATTCATAATCTCTTAATCTTTAAATGATTGCAAGATCTGTAGTGATAGCTTTTAAAATATTTTCCTATATTGACTATCTTTCTGATTGGGATTGAGTGGGAGGAAGACTACTGGGGTAAACTTTCATTCTTGTGTATCAGGGGTCCATACTGTTAACATGACTTATTGCTGATGATGAAAACTTATTCATTTGACTGAGGTAGTATTAATCAGATTTCTTCTGGGTAAAGGTATTCTTCCCCTCTCTGGAATATATATACTCTTCAGGAAAGAGTCAGTTTGTGCATCCTATATTTAATGGGTGGTAAGTTATGCCCTACCTCTTGGAGGAGGGAGTTTCTACATAAATTACTTGAGATATTTGTTCTCCCGCATTTGAATATTTGATCATTTCTTTTTATCAGTATGGATCCGTGGATATTTATTTCATACTTATGGTTATTTCTTGATACCATGTGTTTTCTTACTCTAATGGCCCCAGCTTTGGCCATTGAGTACTCTTTCAGTTGCCTCCTGTGTTCCTTTGTTATGGTCCTATTGTTTTGTTCTTAAGAATTTTTTTTTTCTTTTTCTTTTTGGTGCTATGAGATATTCTAGGCACATCTTATATATTCCCTACCTGAGTCCCAGTGTCAGCAATTTCTTCAAAGAGCTCTGGTTTCTATTAGTAGAGAATGTTGTATTGGACGCCAAATTTGGGGGTTTGGATGAGTACATTTATCTTTATTTTCTTAATTCTGTTCTTTAATTTCTTTGGGTTTAATTTGCTATCCTTTTTATAACTTCCTGAGATATATTTTCAGTACCATTGTTTAAAATGTTTTCTAATACCCATTTCCATTTCCCTTTTGAACAATGGATTAGAAATATATTATTTCATTTCTAAACATTTAGGCATTTTTCAAGTTACTTTTTACTTTTTTTTCTACCTTAATTCAATAGTGGTCAGACAACATAATTGAATGATTTATAGTTCAAGTTTAAGACTTATTTTATGAACCACATATAATCATTTTGTTTGTCTTGTATGTACAGCTGAAAAGACTACTTATGATTGTCAGGTCATTTTTAATTGTGCTATTTGGATGTTTTACATCTCTACCTACTTTGTTCAGATTTTATGTTGGAGGGATCTATTATAGTCTCTCATCTTGATAGGGGATTTGTCTATTTTCCCTCAAGTTACAGTGTTTTTTTTTTTTTAATTGGAATATAGTTGACCCATAATGTTATGTTTTAGGTGTATGACATAGTGATTTGACAACTCTATATATTATACTATGAGGACTACCAGTGTAACTACCACATGTTACCATACAATGCTGTTATGATACCTTTGATTATACTCCTTTCAACTTTGTGACTCATTCCATAACTGGATTTTTGTGCCTCCCACTCTCCTTCACCAATTTCCCCATCCCCCAAACCTCCTTTCCTCTGGCAACTACCAGTATATTCTATTTATGGATCTATCTCTTTTTTTCTTTGTTTTTGTTTTGTTTTTTAAATTCCACATATAATTGAAATTATATGGTATGTGTGTCTTACTTCGACTTATTTCACTTGGCATGATACCCTCTGGTTTCATCCACAGTATGTCAAATGGCAAGGTCTCTCTTTTTACGGACGAGCATCATCAATAATATTTATAAAGTATATATAATATATATACACAAACTACATTTTCTTCATCTATGGATGGACACTTGGGTCACTCCCATATCTTGGCTATTGTAAATTATGCAATAAACATGGAGTGTATGTATCTTTTTGAATTAATGTTTTCATTTCTATGGGAAAAACTCAGTAGTGGAATTACAGGATCATATGCTATTTCTATTTCAATTTTTTTTTTTTTGAGGAACTTCCATCTTGTTTTCCATAGGAGCTGCACCAATTTTATTTCCTATCAGTGGTGCACAAAGGTCCCTTTTTCTCCACATCGTCACCAATACTTGTTATTATTTTTTTAATAACATTCTGATTGGCATAATTTGATAACTCATTGTGGTTTTGATTTGGATTTCCTTAATGATTAGTGACATTCAGTGTCTTTTCATATGTCTGTGGCCATCTGTATGTCTTTGGAGAAATATCTTTTCAGGTCCTCCACTCTTTCAAAAGTTGGAGTATTTGGGTATTTTTGGCATTGAGTTGTATAAATTCTTTATATATTTTGGATATTAGCCCCCTATTAAATACACCATTAGCAAATTTCTTCCATTCAGTAATTTGCCTTTTCATTTTATGGATTTCCTTTACTGTGCAAAAGCTTCTTATTTTGGTGTAGTCCTAATAGTTTTGCTTTTCTCTTGCTTGAGGAGACAAATCCAGAAAAATATTGCTAAGGCTGATATCAAAGAGATTATTGCTTATATTTTCCTTGAGGAATTTTGTGGTTTCAGGCCTCACATCTAGGTCTTGTAGTCTATTTTGAGTTTATTTTTCTGTATGACATAAGATAGTGGTCTTTTATTCTTTTGTATGTAGCTCCCCAGTTTTCCCAGCACTAGTGATTGAAGAGATGATCTTTCCCCCATTGTATATTATTGCCTCCTTCTTGTAGATTAAATGATTTTACAGTCATGGGTTTATTTCTGGGCTCTCTATTCTGTTGCATTGATCTATGTGTCTGTTGTTGTGCCAATACCATATTGTTCTGATTATTGTAGCTTTAATAGTATATGTTGGGATACCTCCAGCTTTGTTATTTCTGAAAAAAGCTTTGGTTACTTGGGTTCATTTGTGGTTTAATGCAAATTTTATGATTATTTATGTGAAAAATGTTGCTGGTATTTTGCAAGGGATTGCACTGAGTCTATAGATTGCTTTGTAGTATGGAGACTTTAATAATATTCTTACAATCTGTGAACATGATAGGTCTTCCTATTTGTGTCTTTAATTTCATTCATTAACGTTTTATAGTTTTTGGAGTACAGGTCCTGCACCTCTTTGGCTAACTTTATTCTGAAATATATTATTTTTGGATATATATTGCAAATGCATTGTTTGGAGATTTTAAATAGGTTTGTTTTCTTAGTTCCTCTTCCTGCTATTTCATTGTAGTATAGAGAAGTGAGCTGATTTTTGCATATTTTATATCCTGCAACTTTCCTAAACTCAGTGTAATAATTTTTTTCTGTGGAGTCTTTAGGGTTTTCAGTATATAGTATGTCATCTGCAAATAGTGATAGTTTTACTTCTTCCTTACAGTTTTTTTTTTTTTTTTGTCAGATTGCTATGGCTAGGATTTCTAGTACTCTGTTGAATAAAAGTGGTGAGAGTGGATATTATCTTCAAGAGCTGTCAGTTTATCATTGATGTTAAGTGTGGGTTTGTCATGTCTTGCCTTTATTATGCTAAGGTGTGTTCCCTCTAAACCCACTTTGTCAGTCATAAAATGTTGAATTTAGTCAGATGCTTTTTCTGCATCTATTGCAATGGTTATACATAGTGTTCATTTTGTGGATGTGATATATCATTTTGACATATGAATATTGAACCATTCTTGTATCCCTCCAGTATATCCAACTTGATTGTGGTGAATCATCTTTTCAATGTATTGTTGGATATGGTTTGCTCATATTTTGTTGAGGTTTTTTACATTTATGTAAAATGTAAATCCCAATACAGGGATATTGGTCTGTTTTCTTTTTGTAGTGTCTTTTTTTTTTTTTTTTCGTATCAGAGTAATGCTTGCCTTGTTGAATGTATTTGGAAGCTTTCCTTTATTTTTTCTGAATAATTTGAGGGGAATAGGTATTAACTCTTTGATGCTTGATAAAAATTCACCTGTCAATCTTAAGTAATCATACAACATGCTCACTTGACTGAAGAGAAGAGTGAATGAACTTAGCACTTTAACAAAATGATAGAAAACATAAAAACCAATCAGATTAGAAGGCTAGAAGACTACAGTAACTGAAATGAAATATAGAAGAAATCAACAGTAGATTAAAGGATGCAGAAGAATGAATCAGCAATTTGGAAGACAGGGTAATAGAAAGTACCCAAGGTGGACAGCACAAAAAAGAATGAAAAATATAATTGGTTAAGGGATTGCTTGGACAACATCAAGCAAACAAACATTTGCATTATATGGGTCCCTGAAAGATAAGAGAAAGGGGCAGAAAACCTATTTGAAGAAAGAATAGCTAAAAAAAAATTCCTAACCTGGGGAAGGAAACAGACATCTAGGTTCAGGAGTACAGTGTTCCAAATAAGATGAACCCGAGGGGGCGCCTGGGTTGCTCAGTGGGTTAAGCCGCTGCCTTCGGCTCAGGTCATGATCCCAGGTCCTGGGTTCTAGCCCCACATTGGGCTTTCTGCTCAGCAGGGAGCCTGCTTCCTCCTCTCTCTCTGCCTGCCTCTCTGCTTACTTGTGATTTCTCTCTGTCAAATAAATAAATAAAATCTTAAAAAAAAAGATGAACCCGAGAAGGTCTACACCATGACACATTATAATTAAAATACTAACTATTAAAGATAATTTTAAAAGCAACAAGAGAAAAGAAAGCAGTAATATACAAGTGAAACCCCATAAGGCTAGACCCTGATTTTTTTTTTTTTTTTTTTTTAGCAGGAAGGCCAGAAGGGAGTGGCATAGATGAATTCATAGAACTGAAAGGATATAGTATATGCTGGCTAACTGAACATAATAAAAAAGAATGGAAATAGAGAAAAAACAGATAAAAGAACTGAAAGAAAAAAACCTACAACCAAGAATATACTCTATGTGGCAAAGTTACTCAGAATTGATGGAGAGTTTTCTAGACAAACATAAGTTAAGAGTTCATCACCACTAAATGGGCCTCACAGGAACTTAAAGGGACTTCTTTAAGTGGAAAAGAAAGACCATAAGTAGAAGAAAATTATGAAAGGAAAAACTTTTGTGGATAAAAGCAAACATACAGTAAGGGTTGAACAATGACTTATGAAATAACATAAAGGTTAAAAGACAAAAATAGTAAAACCAACTATATCTAAAAAAATTAAGGGGATTCACAAAATAAGATCTAAAATATGACAGCTCAAAGTTACTATTATATTTATATGTATTGAAGATAGGTCATTAAGCACATACACATTTGAATTGTCCTGTCTACCTGGTAGTTTTACCCTTTTGTCATTATAAAAGACTCCTTTTTCCACTAATAGTGTTCCTAGCTTTAATGCTAACTTTGATAATAATATAGCTACCCCAGCTTTTGGCTTCTGTTTAGTGTTTGGAGGATTTTCGTGTACTTTTCCTCTCCTTTTAGTCTCAAACTTCCTTTGGCCTCCTCCTTACTGTGTGTGTGTCATATGCAATTTGTAGTTATTTTCTTTCAGTCTGAGTATATTTATATAAAAGGGAGTACTTACTGACATTTATGTAATTAGGGATATTATTTGGTGTATATATACTATCTTGCCATTTGTTTTCTCTTTGTCCTACCTGTTGTTTTTTTTTTCCCTCATTTTCTTTTGAATCTTCAGTTTGTTACATTTTTCTATTAGTTTTAGTTATATTTTGTTTCACAATTTCTTAAATGGTTACCCAGGGTTTATCACACGAATCCTTGATTTAGTAGAGTCTAAGTTAAATTATTTTTCTACTTCATATACATTGCTACTGTTACAGGATTGTGGGGTTCTTAGCCCTCATGGAGTTGAAGGGTGAAGTGAAGTGAAAGTTAATTTAGTGAAGGTGAGAGTGGAAAGGAGAGAAGCAGCTCTCTAGAGTGAGAGGGGTCCCGAATGGGTTGCCACTGAGGGCTTTTAGTGGCAGTCTTTTATTGAGAACTGACTGGGAAGCTTGGCGCCTTGAGATTCTTGTGCCATCTTGGTTTCAGCTAGAACTATTGATAATATCCTCATTGACTTAATTCCTTGAGGTCTGGTCATTTTCCGTGATATGCTATAGCTGCCAAAGAAAAATACTCCCGACCATCCAAGGCCAGGTGGTCTGTCCCCTTATCTCTGCTTCACTCTGTCTTAGTGCCTCAGCCTGCCAAGATTAGTCTGAGGCTAGTCTGGGGCCCCCTACCTCTCCCTGCCTATATTCAGTATGGTGTTGAAACACCTTAACTCCATTTACTTTTGCCTTTTGTGTTACTGTTTTCATTTTAAAATGTTTGTTTGAAATGTTTTTCTGGCCTTTGGCTCTGCAAGTTTTATTGCTTTGGTTGCTCTGATAACTTCAAACAAAAGTATCTTATATTTTGTTCAGGTTTTCTAGATTTTTTTGGCATGACACTTGGTTGAAATCAATCTGGAATGCCAAATTTATTTTTACCTGTGGTAAAAGAGATAAAATTTTAGTTCTTTTTGAATATCTGTTTTACTTTTTGCCAGGAAAGTTCATTAAATAATCCATCATTTTCCTATAGAATTCAACTACAATCATTGTGGTAATTTAAATCTTATCTGGTATCTGTTTTTTGATTTTTATCTTCTGTTCTGCTAATCTACTTATTGCTATACAAATATTTCTTTTTTGGCTTTACAATGTTTTGATTTCAAGTAAGGCAAGTCCCCTGTCCCCCATGTTATCCTTTCCTTATACTTCTGTCAAGTATTTACTCATCCATATAAACTTTAAGATAATTTTGTTTATTTTAAGAAAAACCTTTTGGTGATTTAATGAAAATTATGGAATACAGATCATAATTGTGAGAACTGAATATTTTTAGGATACTTTTTCCATGAACATGGAAGCTGTTCTAGATTTTCTTAGCATGGTAGTTGGACCAAAACAATCTAGACTGCTACTTTTCATTTTGTTTTGAATTATGTCTTTAAGTTAGATATTAACCTAATGTTTGTGTAGGTCCCATACCTTGTTGAATTGTTTTAACTATTGAAATGCACTTTTCGGGGGCGCCTGGGTGGCTCAGTGGGTTAAGCCTCTGCCTTCGGCTCAGGTCATGATCTCAGGGTCCTGGGATCGAGCCCCACATCAGGCTTTCTGCTCAGCAGGGAGCCAGCTTCCCCCTCTCTCTCTGCCTGCCTCTCTGCCTACTTCTGATCTCTCTCTTTCTCTGTCAAATAAATAAATAAAACCTTTAAAAAAATAAAGATGCCATTTCATTAAAAAAAAAAAGAAATGCACTTTTCGCTGGATTACAAAGAATATGATGGTTTTTAAAAAGTTTGTGTTATCAGTTTATGAAATTATTTCATTGCTAATTTTCTAGTTATAAAATATCACCAGATTTATAATATATTCTTTATATTTATTTCATTTTCCTACAGAATGTGTTAAAATTTCTAAGAAAATGAATCATATTGACTATGAACACCATTCTAGTTACTAATTTAAACTGTATTTGGTTCTAACAATATTTGCTGTTTATAAGTAGTTTTATTTACATTTCATTTTTTCAACTTCCATTTTACTTAGCATTTTTATATGAAATGTGCTGAAGTTTTAAATACCTTTTTAGCATCTGTTGTTTCAATCATGCATTTTCCCTCTTTTAATTTGTTGATACCATTTTATTGATTTCCTGAGTTTGAATTCTTTATGTACCTGAAGTTCTGCTTGGTTAGATTAAATAAAACTCAGCTGTGATCCCCTATATCCCTCCTTTTATTTATTTTTTATTTTTTTCAAGATTTTTATTTTTTATTTTTGTTTAATTTTTAAATTTAATTTTATTTTTTCAGTGTTCCAAGATTCGTTGTTTATGCACCATACCTCCCCAGTGCTTTTAAAGTTGTCAAATGAGTGTTTACAACATTTATATATACTTTAAATACTATATAATAAAATATCACTGTCGTAAGACCAAGAAATAGAACATTAATATATTGCAGAAGCTTCTTAGAAGCCTTGCTGTCTAAACAAATCATAATTCTAAGTTTTGTGTTTATCATTAATTGTAAAAAAAAAATTACCACCCACATTGACCACTCTAAACAATACATTTAAAAAATTTTGTCCTGTTCACCTTATAAAATGGAGCCCTACTTTGTGAATTTTTCTGACTTGGTCATTATTGGTTTTTTGGGCTTTATCCACTTTAATACATTTGATAGCTCATTCATTTTCATTGCTGTATGCTGTCATATCACAGTTTTTCTGTTTGTGCATTTGTGGTAGTTCTGGTTTTGGTGTTCTACAAATGATGTCATAACACATTTTTGTGTATGTGTCTGCACATATGCAAAAGTGTCTAAGGTGTATTCTAAGGACCATAGCTGCCAAGCCATCAGATATGACTATGTTCAATTTTATTAATTACTGCCAGACTATTTTAGTAATTTTCAGAATTATACTAGCAGTTTATGAAAGTTGCTTTATATCCTCACCAACACTTAATACTTTGGTATTTAATGTTTACTAATTTAGCTGCAAAATCTCAATTTGTTTTGAAATTTTAAAATTAAAGGCCTTCTACAAAATAATTTTCTTCAACTCTTTCCAGATGTCCTAATTTACCATATTTGGCCCATTTTTGAGTTTGTATATGTATGTATGTGTATGTATATAACATACGAGGTGTGTTCATAAACATAAATGTAAAACTAACTGTTTGAGACTAAGTTGCATAAGTTATTCCATAAACACTTTAGGGTATATTTCCTGTAAACAAGGACACTTCATAAAATCAATTGTAATCCTACAATTCAATCCATAGACCCGCCCCCCCATTCACATTTACCAATTATTCTAGTGGTGTCCTTTATAATTTCTCTTTTCTTGAATTAAATCTAAGTGATGTGTTCCCCTTGGTAGTCATGTTTCTTAGTCTTCTTCAATCTGGAACAGTTTCTCAATTTTCTTGACATATATGACTTTGATATTTTTGAAGAACACAGGCCAAGTTTTTGTAGAATGACTATCAATTTTGGTTTGATGTTTTCTAATGATTAGATTCTGGTATGTGTTTTGGCATTTAGTCCATAGGAATGATGCTCTGTACTTATATCAGGATGCACACAATATTAGTTTGTCCCCTTACTGATGTTGACTTCTTTTTTAAGATTTATTTTTTTAGAGCATGCATGCATGGGGGGAGGAGCATAGGGAGAGAATCTTCAGACTCCCCACTGAGCATGGAGCCCTGTGCAGGCCACCTTCCCTACCCATGAGCTCATGACCTGAGCTGAAACCAGTTGCTGGCTTAACCAACTTAGGCAACCAGGTGCCCCAGATGATGTCAGCTTCTATCATTTTCCTAAGAAGGTGTTGCCCAGATTTATCTGTAGTTTTTATGCTTGATTAATGAGTAATCATAACTACTTTGTGAGTTGTATAAATACCTTACCCATCAATAATTTAACTAATTTTGACATCGTTGATAATTCTTTAATCAAATATTACCATGATTGCCAAATGATTTTCTAATTCCATCATTCTACATATTTATTATTAACTTATTCATTCATGTACTCAAATCAGATTTCTCTTTTTTTATGTTACAATCCATTACTACCATTATGCATTTAATCCTAAATTGTCACAGAAATGGTCAGTGTGGACTCCTTTGAGCTGATTTCTCTATTTTAATATGTCCCTGTGATTTTTGAACCCTTCTTTACTTTAGGGTGCCTCAACTTTGGAATCAGCTATTTCTTCAAGGAGCCTTACTATCTTTTAGTGAATAATAATTATAATCTGAGATCTAGATTTTGGTGTTTCATTTGTACACATGTCTGTCTTCTACACCCTCTCAGTAGATAGTTATATTTGTATTCGTATGTATACTTACATACTTACATATGTATATATGTCTATATATATATTTATATCTATTTCTACGTAAGCTATCTCTATATAATAAAAGTCACAAGTTTTGGGCGCCTGGGTGACTCAGTGAGTTAAAGCCTCTGCCTTTGGCTCTGGTCATGATCCCAGGGTCCTGGGATCGAGTTCCACATCGGGCTCTCTGCTCAGCAGGAAGCCTGCTTCCCCCTCTCTCTCTGCTTGCTTCTCTGCCTGCTTGTGATCTGTCTCTCTGTCAAATAAATAAAATCTTAAAAAAAAAGCCA
The DNA here is from genome assembly GCF_902655055.1 of Lutra lutra. Lineage (NCBI taxonomy): Eukaryota > Metazoa > Chordata > Mammalia > Carnivora > Mustelidae > Lutra > Lutra lutra. Next base: position 16,162,460 of record NC_062286.1, read on the forward strand.
CAAGATTTTACTGAACTTTAATTGTCTTTTCCCTTTTTCACATTTGTAATGAGAAACCTGCCTCCCATAATCCTCAATATATTTACATAATTGTTCAGTCCCATTTTAAGTAGCCAGTCCCTTGACCAGAAGGTCATGTTCACCACCCCTGTCATTCTGATATGGTGTCCACAAGACCTAGCTCTCCTTCTTCTCACCATGGCTGTGTTCTCAGTGTTTTAATGGACATTTCTTAGATGACAAATTAGTTACACCTTTGGCTTATTGGACATTTATGCTAAAACTAAACTGCTTTTGTAAAATCCTTATTCCTTTATTTTTTCCCTTTCTAATTGGGTTATTGCCTTGTTCATATTGACTTTGGCTGCTAATACTTCTCATTTATTTATTTATTTATTTATAGATTTTATTTATAGGTTTTACTTATTTATAGATTTTACTTATTTATTTGACAGAACCATCACAAGTAGGCAGAGAGAGGGGGAAGCAGGCTCCCTGATGAGCAGAGAGCCCCATGCAGGACTTGATCCCAGGACCCTGAGGTCATGACCTGAGCGGAAGGCAGAGGCTTACCCCACTGAGCCCCCCAGGCACTCCTGGGTGCTAATATTTCTTAATTTGCATTGCAGTTATCTTCTAGATTTATTGGTGATCTTAAATCTGTAAGTTGGTGTCACTCATAAATCTGGAATATTCTCACCATACTCTCTTCCAGTATTTTCTCTGCTCCTCCTTTGGGAAATTTTAGATAAAAATTAGATATTTTCATTCTAGACCTTTCTTGTCTTAAACTGCCTTCTGTATTTTTAACTTTGTGTGTTCTTTCTGGATAATCTCTATCAACTACTTTTGTTCATCAGGTTTTTTTTTTTTTTCATATTTGAAACCAAGCCATTCAGCTTTGTCTCCTATTTGAGAAGTATTTGACTACTGTATTACTACAAAGATAGTCTAGTGTTTTTTCCTGAAAGCTTTATTATACTGCCTTTTACATTTAGATTGGAAATGAAGTTTTTAGAGGTAGCGGTCAAGATGTGTATTTTGCACATGTATAGCTAATTGACCAGTAAAGCTTGATGAAAAGCCCATCCTTTATTTGTTACATGATGGTAAAACGCAGTCAACAGACTGTATATGAGTAGATCTGTTACTGGACTCCATTCTCTTCCATCGATCAGTTCCTCTTCTTGCCAACACCAGAATGAATGAACTACTCTAGCTTCATCATAGATCTTTGTAACTGGTGTACAACATCTCTGGTTTTGTTTTTGAGGGTTGCTTTGGATCCATTGTTATTTCTAGGATTTCTACTTTCTTTTTAAAACCTTCTTAATATTTAGATCTTTGAAAGTCTCCTTTTTTTTTGCTTCGTCACACCTCTCTCTCTCACTATTTCCATTTCTCTACCTGCATCCAACTCTTGTCTCCATCTCCATCTCCATCTGTCTCTCCTTTTCCTCATATACTCTTATCCCTCTTTTCCATTATATAATGCTTTAATGACTCTTACATGTTCCAGTGATGGATTTTGGTGATAATTTTTAATATATATCAATGAATGGAATTTCTGAGAAGGAATACATATATTTGAGAAGCGTTAGATTGCTTTCCAGAATGGCTGCGCCAGTGTATACTTTTTTTTTTTAAAGATTTTATTTATTTATTTTAAAGATTTTATTTATTTATTTGACAGAGATCACAAGTAGATGGAGAGGCAGGCAGAGAGAGAGAGAGAGAGGGAAGCAGGCTCCCTGCTGAGCAGAGAGCCCGATGCGGGCCTCGATCCCAGGACCCTGAGATCATGACCTGAGCCGAAGGCAGCGGCTTAACCCACTGAGCCACCCAGGCGCCCTATTTATTTATTTAATAGAGATCATGAGTAGGCAGAGAGGCAGGCAGAGAGAGAGGGGGAGGGAGACTCCCTGCTGAGCAGAGAGCCCTGATGCGGGGCTTGATCCTAGGACCCTGGGATCATGACCTGAGCGAAAGGCAGAGGCTTTAACCCACTGAGCCACCCAGGTACCCGCCAGTGTATACTTTTATATAATTATGTGTATACGATTTTTCCTGTACCTTCACGTTCTCATCAATACTTGATATCATCCAAGTTTGATTTTGTTACATTGATGGCATAGTAGTGATATGGTACTTTTTTTTTTTTTTTTTAGTTCTGTTATTACTACTTTTGAGCACATTTTAAAATTCTTGTTAGTCCATACACATCTTTTTCTTACTTTAATGCTGGACTTACCCCCCCCAACCCCACCTTATTGATTTGCATGAGTTCCTCATAGGTTTTGGATCAGAAATATCCACTAGAACTTCCTATGATGATGGAAATTTTATTCTGGTATTTCCACTACAGGGACCACTAGGCACATGTAGCTACTGAGCCACAGTAAACAGTAACTACTGCCTACTGTGATGGAGGGATTGACTTTTAAATTTTAGTTTAAATTTAAATAGCCACATGTAGATGGTGGCTCATGCATTGGATTAGTGCAGGCATAGATAACACTTCTTTGTCATTTTGGGACACTACAAATATCTTCTGCTTGATGGTGTCCTGTGTTGTACAAAAATGATTTACTTTTATGTAACAAATACATTTTCTTTATGGTTTATGCTTTGGAATTTTGATCATACATTTCCCCTTTAGTCCTTTAGTTGGGATTCTGTAGTGTATAACAAGATGAATGGAATTGTAGGTTTATGGAGCATGGGTACACTTAATTTCAGAAAACATTACCAAATTGCCCTCCCAATTTGCATCAGTTTATACACTTAAGATGTAAGAAGGGTCCTTTTTCTCTATATCCTTGCTAGTTCCTGTTGTTGGTACTTCTTAAGTTTTGCTTATAAATGTGCTCTGGCTTCCCTCTTTTTTATAGAAAGTGATGGGTATTTGCAGGAATAGCTCAAAGTCATCAAAAATACTTGCAACTTGTTCCTTATATTCCACTTTAGATAGATTTTTGTCAGGAAACTGAAGTAGCTTGGACTTTTTGGGCAGACACAAAAGAAACAAGTTTTACTTGGAGATTTTGGATCAGTAAGCTTTCATGTAAATGTTTCTGTACTCCTAGTATTAGAAATGCAATACAAAAATGGACTTATTGCTAAATCTTTGTCCTCTAGACTAAACCATTGTGGTAAGCTTCCTTAATCCCAAGCTAGATATTATTTTCTCATTTATAAAACCTCCCTCCTCCCTTATGTTCTGAATATCACCCTTGACCAGAGGAAGAGACTCAATTCCTTAAAAAGATTATTTTTTAAAAAATTGACTTTTTATTCAGCAAACATCTATTGATTGAAGTCCTAACCTATCACATTCCAGATAGTTCTAAGAAAGCAATATAATTTATTGATATATCTAATTATGCTTATGAAGGATAGAGACTATCCTCTCGATCTAATGAAGTGTCGCCTCAAACTTTAATACTTAATATAGGGCTCAACATAAGTGACCATTCATCAGAAATATGCATTGACATAGACATATACCATGCAGCAGGAATTTTACTAATCACAACCTATGTCCTCAGCAAACTTGATCTACTCTATTTCCAAAGGAGAAATCCTCACACAGCATGCTTAGATTTTCAGTGTATGGAGTATAGCCATTTTATCATGCATTTACTGGTAATGTTTTATCTGTATGTGAAAGTGTACACTAAGCATGGAAGCAGCCAGCCAGAACAACAAACGTAGCTTGAGTCCAGAAATTTCTCATGATTTTAAAATACACTTATCGGGAATGTTTTTACTTGACTATATTACATAATTGGGATATTCATATGATTTAATATTTGTAATAGTTTTCCTAAATGTGAAATGAAATCACTAAATGTAATTAGCTTTTTTAAAAAGTGACATTGTTTTTTTCCCCACTAATTTAGCTTTCTCTGGTCATGTCATCTCCATTGTCGTTCTGGCCTTTGTCACTTTATATATGTAGTTCTGCTTATTGTCACTGATCCTTTCCCTACTATCCTGCTCAGTTTCACAGATTGCTTGTTTCCTGTTATTTTTTTAATAATTTATCTTGCCAGTTTACTAGAACTAAAAGCTCTGTGCAGTGACTGAAACTTTTATTTTCTTTGTATATCATGTTGTCTGGGATATTATATTATGGTCAGCACATAGGAGGGGCTTTGAAACTAATCAACTGTAAAATTTACCCACATGTTCTAAATTATTCTGCTATCAACTTCACGTTTCCACTCATTTTGGTAGATTGTATTGAATGACCCATTCGCATTTTCCCATTGATTAACACACAAGTTACAAAATGCTTGGGGTTTATATCTCCATTTCTTTCATTTCCCTTGAATTACAGACCCACATACCCTACTGCACTTCTGAAATTTTCAACTGGATACCTATTAGCCAGTTCAAACTTAGTATGTCTAAAATTCTTGTATTCCAAATTCCCAAACCCCATGGTCCCCAAAGTTCTTCATCTTAGTAATTGACTTTTGTTCATCTACTTATCGAGACGAAAAAACCTTAGTGTTATGCTCTCACAAACCTCCCTGTGGGCCCTGCCTCTAAAATGCATCCCTCTCTTCACCCTCTGCACTGCTACCATTAGAGCCCGAGCCACCACTATGTCTAAAGTGGATTACTGCAACAGACTTCTAACTAGTCTCCCTGCTGCCCGTTGTGCCTTCTCCCCACTTACTTCGTCCATTCTTCATGCAGCTGGTGGAATGAGCCTATTAAAATCCAAACATGATTCGTTTCAAAATCTTCAGTGGCTTTCTTCTGCATTTAGAATAAAACTTAAAGCCCTTGAGTGGCCTCTAAGGCCATGCAAGATCTGGCCACTTGTTAACCTCTCTTATTTTACCTTCTTCCACTTTTCCCATCACTCACTATTCTCTAGCCACACTGACTCACTTAATGATCTCGAAACATGTTTCTACCTCAGGCCCTTTGTGCATACTGTTCTGTAACCTAAAATACTTTTCCTTAGGAATGTATAAATTTTTCACTTTATTCTGGTCTTATTCTAACACTGCCTTACAGAAGCCAACCTTGATCTTTCTCTATAAGGTAATATGTCCTCAATTCTATAACTCCTTATTCTCTTATTCTATTTTACTTTATAACATTGATGGCAAACTGATGTTATCATGTATATTATTTGTTCATGTTCATCTCTCCGCATAAGAATGGTAAGCTATTCAAAGAGAAGAAATTTGTTTATCTTGTTCCCTATAGCTCCTATACTTAGGGGAATGTTGACATATAATATGTGCCCAATAAATATTTGCTGAATAGTGAATAAATGCAATTTCTGATTACAATAACATTTTGCAACTCTCTGCTCAATTCAGAGCATACCTACATTTGTTTTTCTTGCATGAGAGTTGGCTCAATTCTTACGGTAACTAGACTTTATTTTGTAAGTATGCCTTTAATTTGTGCATTATCAAACTTATAATCTTCTGAATTAATAATTAAATGAGTTTGTCCATTCTTTTTAGGATAATTTTGTCTTTTATCTTTTGTATTTCCATGTCAGGAAGATAGACCAAAAAATAATGAGGTCCTTTGGAATTTAAAAATAGAAATTTTGGCCACCAGGTGGAGACCCAGTACTAACTTTTTATGATAGACTATCTGAGAAACAATCACGAAAATAAAAATTGCTGAAACCAAATGCTTTAATTTTTTCCTTCTACTCTGTGGTTTTCTAATTTTTACTCTTTAGAGATATTAGCAATATTGAGGAAGGTTTGGTGTGGTTAGCAAGTTGTAGTAAAAAGGAATCCTAGATTATGATTTATTTAAATATTAAAGATCCATACAAAGATCAGGGTACTTGGCTGATTCTCTGGGAAAGTCCAGTTGGGAAACCAGGGTGTTGGAGAAAGTGAAAATGTAAGTAATGCTGAGTGATAAAATTTTAGGTGTCAAGGGATTTGTATTAGTGGGGAAAAGGGCTGGCCAGGGAAGAGTTTAAAAGGGAAAACAGGGATGCCTGGGTGGCTCATTCAGTTAAGGGTCTGGTTCTTGATCTTAGTTCAGGTATTAATCTCCAGGTGATGAGTTCAAGCCTTACTTAAAAAACAAAAAGCGGGGGGCGGGGGAGAAGAGCTCATGGTAAAGTAGGTGTAACTAAAGTGTGCTTTCCAGGTACAGCAGAGTAGAGGGGCAATGAAGGTCACAAAAGTAGGCGGCTTCCAGAAATTTGTCAGCAGCAAGATCTTCTGAGGAATTTTCTACCTGACCAGGCAGGTTGAGATGTGTTTGTTCTTTCTTAAATGAATGAAGAAGTTGGATTTTATTACTTTCTCTCTTATTTTTGGTACCATTTTTACTTAGAGCCACACAATTTGGAGACTACATGTACCACATATGAAATACCTAAAGCAATGAAAAGGTTTTCCAGGGTAATTCTTAGTGAATATGATTTCCTCATATCTGAAAGGAAGATCCCAGAATGGAAATTCTTTTTTTTTTCCAGAATGGAAATTTGAAATAATTTTTCTGTTTTTCCTCACTAGATTTCATTTAGCTTGCTTCTAGAGGTGCTGCTTCCCATTCTCTTCACAGCATCAGAAAACAAGAAACAACAACAAAAATCCCAACAAAAACAAAAAACAAAACCAACAAACAACCTTAAATCTTTTTATGGTAATGGTAGGAGAAGAAAAATATTTCATGGCCTATGTGCTATTTGACCTGAACTTTAGAGGAAAAATTTGCTTTGTGTTTTGCAGTTACCTTACGGAGAGGTTGATAAACTCTGCTATAGTTTGCCATTTGCAGGGAGTGAGAGAAATCACCTTCTATCTGATCTTCATTCTCTCTTCTGTCCCATTGGCCTTTTACAATCTTGTCAATCTAATATGCCTAAAATGAAGGTGACCTGCCCATATCTGTCAAAGACTGCATTCAGTGCAGGGTGAAGTCCAGACTCTTGAGCATGGCAAGGTCCTCTGCGGCCTGACCCAGCCTACATGCTAGATTCCATGGCTCAGCTTAAGTGTAACTTGAAGCTTTCCTTAGTTGAACAAAAGTAACACAGCTCCCTCTTTTGTGCTCCTATGTTTTTTTTTTTTTTTTAAGATTTTTATTTATTTATTTGACAGAGATCACAAGTAGGCAGAGAGGCAGGCAGAGAGAGAGAGAGGAGGAAGCAGGCTTCCCGTGGAGCAGAGAGCCCAATGCGGGGCGGGATCCCAGGACTCTGGGATCATGACCTGAGCCAAAGGCAGAGGCTTTAACCCACTGAGCCACCCAGGAGCCCCTGTGCTCCTATGTTTTTGTTTGTGCTATTATATTATCACTTGTATTTAATTATATTGATTTAGATCTTCCATAGATTTAGAGTTACTGGATATCTGGAATCCTGTCTTATTTCTTAGTATTTCAGCACCAAAATGAGGGCAGTTAGTAAATTAGTGAATTTGTCATTCACTCTATTTGCTTCTGTAGAAACATGTAGAATCATTTATTTCCTGCCATGGCATATTGAGGACTTCAGATAACTAATCTTATTTTTTGAATTCTTGCCTTTTAATGTTTAAAACAAGAATATCCTGTTGGGCAAAAGGACAAACCAAAGAGGGTGTTACCATTTTAACCTCTTATCTAATCACTTTTATATTACACCATGGATAATAGTTAATGGAATTTATTTCTCTTTTGAAAGCTACACACAACTTAGATATCAGTAAAGTCCATTCATAACTTTTTTTTTTAAGATTTTTTATTTATTTATTTGACAGAGAGAAATCACAAGTAGGCAGAGAGGCAGGCAGAGAGAGAGGAGGAAGCAGGCTCCCTGCTGAGCAGAAAGCCCGATGCGGGGCTTGAACCCAGGACCTGGGATCATGACCTGAGCCGAAGGCAGCGGCTTAACCCACTGAGCCACCCAGGCGCCCCATTCATAACTTTTTAGGATTAACCAAAATGAAGAATTCCTGTATGCACCTTCTCCCCCCAAAATACTTACACCAACACATAAAACAGTGTACATATTAAATATAGGGTGACTTTCTTAGTGAACCCAATATTGAAGAGTGCTTTAGGATTCATTTATCAAGATTTATTGAGTACATACTGTTCATCAGGTACTATCCCAGGTTCTGGAGAATACAAAACAGTCAACTCTTTAACACTTAGGGAGTTTACTACCTTATGAGGAAGACAGTAAGAAGTAAACAATGAACAGTATGATTGTGGATAATGGTGTTATTAGGAAAATCCAACAGAGCAATAGTTTATAGAATAGCCGGAAGGTCAGGTTGCATTTCAACTTTTTTTCTCATTTAAAAGATTATTTGAACAGTGGTGATAATTTAGATCACAGTGACAGTGGTTAATATCAGAAAAGAGTCTATTTAGAACATATTTCAGAGGTTGAGCCACCAAGTCTTGGCTGGATTGGTTGTGAGAGGTAAAGAAGAATCAAGGATGATTTAAAGTTTTTTCATTTGCTGGAGTACCTACAGACTTTAGGAAACTAATCTGATTTTGATTTTTTTTTCCACTCAAAATTATGAAGATGTAGAGACTGTTAACTGGGAGGACATTCCTAGAAAAACAGTGAAAGGGAGCGGAAGACACAAAATACTCTTCAGTCCTAAATACTCTTGCTTACTCTTCAAGACGATTTTCTTTCTCTCACTTAGGCAGTGTTGTATTTTTGTGGAATTATGAAATAATGCTGTAAATTTCAGCATCTTAACCCTAATAACTATTGCCTTATAAACCTGAAAATGAACTGAGTGACTAATAAGAGGATAAAGCTGTGAGTGTGCTGGGTATTTTCATTTTTTCCCTCCAAACTTATTCACTATTCTTGAGCCTGCTCTTTCCCAGAGTCTGACCTTTATAGACTGCATCAAGAGGCTATTTTGCCCTCTGGCTTTTGTTTAGGTGTGATCAATGGGATGCACTGGCAGGAGATTAGAAGGTGGGAAGAAAGTGAGATTGGTGTCCTTACCTTCCTCCCTTGTTATTATCTTGCTAGGAGTTGGCTGTGTTCCTCTCCTGAGGGCCACAGTTACTCTCTCTAGGTTCCAGTATCCACGCTGTCTCCTTTCTCCTTCACACATAGGGAGCCTCTTGTTGTTGCTGGTTCAAGGATACTGCACCATCCATTGATGATTTCCTTAACCCTTTAAAAACCTTTTTAAAAAGTCTTCTTAGAGACCTTTATACCACTTGCTTCCTTCTAGGATGCTAACTGAAGCCTAGTGTCCTTATTTGAAGGCCACAGAACTTGACACTGGCTGAAATTAAACTACAAAGACAAATGGGATGTGGAGAAAGGGGAACCCTCTTACACTGTTGGTGGGAATACAAGTTGGTGCAGCCACTTTGGAAAACAGTGTGGAGATTCCTTAAGAAATTAAAAATAGAGCTTCCCTATGACCCTACAATTGCACTACTGTGTATTTATTCCAAAGATACAGATATAGTCAAAAGACGGGCCATCTGTACCCCAATGTTCATAGCAGCAATGGCCACAGTCACCAAACTGTGGAAAGAACCAAGATGCCCTTCAGCGGATGAATGGATAAGGAAGATGTGGTCCATATACACTATGGAGTATTATGCCTCCATCGGAAAGGATGAATACCCAACTTTTGTAGCAACATGGGCAAGACTGGAAGAGATTATGCTGAGTGAAATAAGTCAAGCAGAGAGAGTCAATTATCATGATTTCGCTTATTTGTGGAGCATAAAGAATAACATGGAGGACATGGGGAGATGGAGAGGAGAAGGGAGTTGGGGGAAATTGGAGGGGGAGACAAACCATGAGAGACTGTGGGCTCTGAGAAACAATCTGAGGGTTTTGGAGGGGCGGGGGGTGGGAGGTTGGGTGAGCCTGGTGGTGGGTATTATGGAGGGCACACATTGCCTGGAGCACTGGGTATGGTGCATAAACAGTGAATTCTGGAACACTGAAAAGAAATTAAAAAATAAAAATTTAAAAAAGGGTAGTACATATCTAATAGTTATCCAAAATCCTTTTGCCTGATCTGCTGCATGAGAGAATGTCCACTGTTGTTCTTGTCCCCATGTAGCCTTTGATGAAATTGTTGCTGCAGTCCTTATTTCCTACTGATGCTATTTTTGCATCAGGAACAGAACCTTATAATCAATGACAAATGGCCACTCCTGCCATTCATATGGCAACCCCAAATCTCTTATTGTTCTCTGATCGGTCAAAAATACTTATATGCCTCTTCTGTTTATGTGCTTTTTTTTAACAGTACTCATGTCTAATCCTCAAACAACTACTTTCAGAGACTGATCATCTAGTGGACATTTTATTTTTTTTATTTTTATTTTTTTAAGATTTTATTTATTTATTTGACAGAGAGAGATCACAAGTAGACGGAGAGGCAGGCAGAGAGAGAGAGAGAGGGAAGCAGGCTTCTTGCTGAGCAGAGAGCCCGATGTGGGACTCGATCCCAGGACCCTGAGATCATGACCTGAGCCGAAGGCAGCGGCTTAACCCACTGAGCCACCCAGGCGCCCCTAGTGGACATTTTAAATTCCTCCCTGGTGGGGTTTTTACATCTCCATTGTTCTCTGCAAGGCTACTTGATTAGTAATGCTGCAGCAATCTGATATTCCTTAGTTAGCTGGTCTCTGGGAACTTCCCTCTAGACCATTGGTAAGAGGGAGGTGGCAGTGCAGTGTACCAGGTGTGTTGCCTCTGGAATCCAAAGAAGCCCTTCACACAGTGTACTTGTTTCTTGGCAGTAGAGATGAAAGGTGTGGATATTTGCATTTTACTTTCTAGGATATCCTAACATGCCTTAGATCACTGGAGTCCAAAATCTTCTCTGAAGTATCAGGCCTCTATGTTTTCAAGTTTTTCTCAGATTCATTACCACATATGTCTTATCAAGATAACTAGTATATCTGATGCTTCCTGCTTTTTATGTTCCATCAATCTGATTGTTAGTATGATACACTAACATCATGCTCTGTGGAACAGGAAACCATCAAGGTCTATATAGATTACATTGTTTTATAGAACCCAAGATTTGCCCTACCCTGAAGCAAAACAGTGAAAGTTACTTCCGTCATCGTTAAGTGAGAACAAGCTGCTTAGAGTGCAGTCTATTGGATGGTAGAGAAAATTTGTCAGAGCAGTAGCTGCATGCCAGGCAATAAGAGTTGGTTGATAACTTTAATGAGAGACCACAACTGGAACAGCACATTCAATTGGAAAAATCATTTGATTATGCTGTCCTCCTTTAAGATCTATTTTGGAGTTGTATGGAGATGTGTTAGAAATCCCTACTTGAGCCACTTTCAGGAATTTGGTGGTGGTGCTAATCTAATTCTCCAGAGCTATCTGGTATTTCTATTAATGTACTAATTAGGTAGAAGATGACACTTGAGGTGTCTACTTGGTCCTTCCTACTATAAAAGACTTCTTCACAAGAGCTAATGCAAGGGTTCTTCTGTTTCCTAGTGTATCTATTCCAACGTATATTAAAGTCCTGGGGAAAGGACCATAAGATGAGTCTGTTGTTACACTGATCTGACTGTAAAACTGACTTATGTCTGAATTTGATTTATCTTTAATTAATTGACCACAGAGGCTTTCTAAACTCATAGGATTGAACATTAACTCAAAGCCACTGTGCAACAGTCCCCAAAGTTCTAGATATTTCCCTACCCCCAGTGCCTCATGCCCTCTTGGAGAAAATTAGGAATTATGGAATGTATAACCCCTTCATTCAAGTGACTTGGGATGTGTGGAATAACTCAAAGTATTCTGTGAAGGGCTGTTACTCTATTTTGATGGCTCATGTTAGTTCACCAGACTTAGAGGTTTTTGAGTTATACAAATCATGTAGAATCTTAGAAGGCTGCTCATTCATCTTAGTTCTCTCATTAATTATCTGATACCAAAGGTCACTACTACTCAACATCCTGACTACCACTCTAACAATAACTGTGTCCTCTTTTGAGAGGTTAAATGCAGCTTCTAAACTTACACCATCCTGAGAGCTGATCATTCCTATTGAAATCCTGACACCTGTGTCATGTGTAAGCATCCTCACCAGCAACCTGTTTCTACAGAGCAGATGCTGACACTTCTCATTGATACTGGCATTTCCCTCAATCCATATATTTCTAAATTCCTGAACTGAGTATCTTCTAGATTATCTTGGGGGATGTAGGAGATCATTCATTATGAATGAACTCCAGCATTACTGCCTCTGCAAGTTTTTGGATTCCTTCCTGTATATTATATCAAGAATTTTCTGACATTTCAACTTCATTTAAAGTAGTCACACGGATGCCTGAGTGGGCCCAGTCATTAAGCATCTGCCTTCGGCTCAGGTCATGATCCCAGGGTCCTGGGATTGAGCCCTGCATTGGGTTCCCTGCTCTGTGAGAATCCTGCTTCTCTCTCTTCAATTCCCCCTGCTTTTGTTCCCTCTCACTGTCTCTCTCTGTCAAGTAAGTAAGTTAAAAAAAAAAAAAGCACATTGAGAGCAGCAGGGGTCTTTGTTTTTTTGAGAGTAGAGGGAGCTCTACCAGTATAATTAGCTGAAAACCACTAATAAATAGAGAATACCCAGAGTACTGGAAAATAGTGTTGGTGGGGTCTGGAGGTTCCATACTGGACAAGATTCAAGTATTCCACAGCCCAAACTGATAGTCTCTGCTTCTGCCTGTCACTCTTTCATTAGGCTATGTGAAATTGTAAAAGCATAACTATTGCAGCAAGGCAAATGGAACTGTTTTAATGACAACTATTTAAAAAAAGATCACGGATTTGGATGAAATCTGAGGTTCCTTCTTGGTTTTTATTAAAATGATTATAAAAATCAAACTATTTTAGTTGATCTGCAACTCAATTTTTGACTTGCTATATCATGGACATTTCTTTGAGTCAGTGAATGCAGTGGAAGAGTTTGGCTCCAAGAGAATAGGTAAGCAGTTTATTTTGACAGAAGGAAGGCTAATCTTCCACACCCTGAAATCTAACCTACTCTTTGGTCCACTTCTGAATTTTTTTCCCACCATTTCTGCAACCATACTATCTTTTGTTAAGTATTGTAGACTTAGGTGTTTTCTTTTTTAATGACTGGCAGTATAAATCTTATTTTTTATGGAAAATTTTTATGCCTGTTCTTACCTATTTATCCTTTCAGGTTAAATTTAAAATTTCATTAATCTTCAAAAATTGTAATCCCAATATTAATTTCAGAAATTTACATGAGAGTAGTTTTTATTTTCCCTCTTTTGTAGCCATTGGGTAGAAAAAGTTGAGTTTATATTCCAAATTCATAACATATTATCACTGATACATGCCTTATCTTGTTTGACTTCATGTTTTTCCCCCCTTCATTTTTATTGCTGCTTCTTGATAGGTAACTATACTAATATGTTTGAAATATGTCCTCATAGATATATATTTTTATATTTCTAGTGACTTTGTGGATGTGTGTGTTTTTAATTTACAAAAATACTGTGATGTAGATAATTATTTTTTTCACTCATGGCAATACTGTTGGGATTATCCATGTCACTATATGCCATTTAATTTGTCATATTTAATGGAAGAACATTTAGTTTTTACTATGGAATACTATATTTTCTTATACATCTACTGCATTTTACTCCTGTTTCCCTGCTAGTGGACACTCAGCCTTCATTCTTCTATCTAAAATACACTGCAGTAAATATCCATGTATTTCTCTCTTCATGGAATTTCTGTGAGCAAGGATTTATCTGTGATGCATAGTCAGACATGGACTTGTTCAGCCATAGGGTAGATAGACACTGCCATATTGTTTTGGGGTAACAGCTATTAGCAGTACATGAGGTTTCTACTTTTAATAGTATTGTCAACACTTGGTATTTGCCTCCTTTGAAATTTCTATAGATTTAGTTGTATAAATTGGTATCTCATTATTGGAATTTGCATTGTTTACTAGTGAGTTTAAGCATCTCTTCATTAGTTAGCCTTTCCAGCTTTCTTTTTCCATGGAATTATCTATTATTCTTCAACCATCTACAAATTTTCCTGTTTTCCCCTTCTTAATCTTGATGTATAAATATTTCCTAATTATTCTGATACTAATCCGTTATTGGTTTTAGTTGTCATCTTCTCCCAGTTAATGTTGTCTATGATGTTCTCTGTTGAATAAGGTCTAATCTGTCATTATTTCTTAGTAGTATGATTTGTGCTTTTTCAATCTTATTTAAAAAGTCTTTGTTGTAAAAAGAAAGTCTTTGTTGTGTAGAGTTTTATTAACATTTCCTCTATTATAATTTTTAGATTTTGCTTTTATTTTGCTCTTCACATTTTGATCTTTGACCCATTTGAAATTTACCTTTGGTTATGCTGTAAGGAACTTTTTCTTTATATTTTATCTCCTTTGATTTTTGTACTTTTTTGTGATGATACCCGTTTATACTCCCATTAACCCTTTATCCTGCCCCATGGCCAATTTTTGGCTTATTTTTAACATTTTCTGGTCCTTTCCCTAGATGATATATGATGATTTGTTGTAGTTGAACATTTTTCCTATGTTCATTGAGAAATTAATTTTTTGAGTATGTGTGATTCATTTTTCCCCATCTTCATTAAAATTTTATCTACTCAGTGAGTCCTATTTTAACTATCCTGTTTTAAAATTACAAACCTTCACCTTGCATTCTTGATCCTCCTTAAACTACTGTTTTTGGTTTTTCCATCGTGCTTATCACGTTCTGATATATAAATTACTATGTTTACTGTTTATTGTCCATGTCTCATGGACATCTCTATAGAGGTCAGTTCTGTAGGGCAAGGATTGTTGTCTGTTTTGTATGTTGATGTACCTAGAACACTGCACAGCAAATAGTAGATATTTCTTACAGGCTGCCCTCCCTGCCCCTACCTCCACTTCTGCCTCCCCCATCTTCATATGCTGAAGTCATGAGTATATCAGAATGTGACTGTATTTGAAGAGAGGTTCTTTAGTAATGAAGTTAGGGTAAGGTTATTAGGGTGGGTCTGAATCTAGTGTCCTTATAAGAAGGAAAGAATTTGGACACAGATGTAAACAAAGGGAGGTCTATGTGAAGACATGGGGGAAGATAGCCATCAACAAGTCAGTGAGCGATGCCTCAGAAGAAATCAGTTCTGCTATAAAACATCTAGCCTTTAGAATTGTGAGAAAATAAATTTCTGTTATGACACCCAGTCTGCAGTATTTTGTCATGGCAGCCCTAGCAAATGAATACAGTGCTTAATATATATTTGTTGAGTTGAATTATGTATTTTTCCCTTGGAATGTTTGCCTTCTGTTTTTTAGGAGCTCTTTTTTAAAGAATTTTATTATTTTTGTCAGCGAGCGCACAAGGAGGGAGAGTAGCAGGCAGGCAGGCAGAAGGAGAGAAGCAGGCTCCCTGCTCAGCAGACTTGATCCCAGGTTCCTGAAATCATTACCTGAGTCAAAGGCAGACACTTAACAGACTGAGCCACCCAGGGATCCCTAAGAGCTCTTAATATTGTAAGAAAATTTATTTTCTCATGTTGAAAATTTGCTTTTCTACTTTCTTGCCCTTTAGCTTTGTTTACACTTGATTACCTTTTAACTTTGTTTAAAGTGAGGTTATAAATTTGTTATACAGAAATTTTTAATATTCAAATCAGTCATTACTTTATATATTATATAATAGTCAAATCAATCACTGCTTTATATATTTAGGGTTATTTCTGGGATTTTTACATGTTCATTTCCAATATCTGTTTAATCTGGTGCTAGCATTCATACTTTCTATTGTAAATTTATAGTATGTTTTAACATCGGTCTCCATTATTCTTTATAGATGTAGTGTTTGAAAATTTGCATGAGTATACTAAGATTTAATAATGTGATTTTTGCTGCAAATCTTCATAAAAATGGATTTGTCTTAATTTTTTTAGATTGGTCATTTTCTTTCAACCTACAAAATTCTCTCATATGGCTGCCTCTTTTTGTTTAATTACTGTTGTTCATCCTGTTATTGATGATTGTATTTGCGGTAGAGGAAGTGTATATTTGTTCAGTGTTGGAAGTTAAGGAATTTCTTATGTGAGAAAGGAAAGATTAGAATTTAATTTTATTTAGATTAGAGATCTAACTGCTTTTATTTATTGTGTGTGTGTGTGTGTGTTTTGAGGATTTGAAGCATGTGTAGGATTTTTTTTTATTGTGTTATGTTAGTAACCATACAGTACATCATTACTTTTTCATGTAGTGTTCCATGATTCATTTTTTACATATAACGTCCAGTGCTCATGCAATATGTACCCTCCTTAATACCCATAACCAGACTAACCTCCCCCCCGCCCCCCACTTTGACTCCCTCCCTTCAAAAACTCTCCATTTGTTTCCCGGAGTCCATAGTCTCTCATGGTTTGTCTCTGACTCTGATATTTATGGAACTTCAGGAATAGCATGGAGGACATTAGGAGAAGGGAAAAATTAAGGGGGACAACTTGGAGTGAGAGACCTAACTGCTTTTAAAGGTGTGGAGAAAGAGTAGGCAGCAGCCTCTTGGCAATAATCTCACCCATTATTCTGATGGGTATCTTTTCAGTGTTTTTGTTATAGTTTAAGATTTATTTGGAGGTGGGGGAGAGAAGGAGCATGAGGGAGAACGCATGAACTGGAGGGGCAGAGGGAGAGGGAGGGCTAATCTTAAGCAGATTCCACGCTGAGTGCAGAGCCAGACTTAGGGTTCAATCTCATGACCTTGAGTTCATGAGCTGAGCTGAAACCGAGAGTCAGATGCTTAATTGACTGTACCACTCAGGTGCCCTGCTTTTATTTTGTGGCCTAACTGATTAGACACTTGCAGAGACTACTGTGAGGCAAGGGAATGGCCTAGTGGGCAGACACAGACAATGGGCATCTCCTTAGATTTTGTGCCCTAGAAGCTTCTCTTGCCTCACTGTGGGTTCTTCTAAAGCTCGGCTGGGTGTGCATATCAAGGTTCACCCTTCTATCTGTAGGGATAGGTGTCTTCCCTTAGAGCTACTGGCAGGATTTGCTCCCTCTTCATTACCTTGTGGTCCACTCTCCTCTACAGTCACTGCCACCCCAGGGTTTAGAATGGGTAGTGGAGATTCTGCTTGAGGTATCAGGACTATCTACTTCCAAGTTAGGAAGGTCCTTCGCATACAGTAATTTAGAATTTGCTTTTTCCTCATTCTGGTCTATCTTGTGGTATGTTTTAGGAGAAATTTCTGACATGTGGATTTATTCCCTCTCCTACTTCAGGAATGAAATGGGGCATAGTCTCTTTACATTTAGTCATTTCAGTTTCAAAGAGGAGTTAAATGTAATTATTTCATGATCTTGAAGGCTATGGTTAATACTTTGATATATTTTCTTATCTTTTTTCAAATATACATAACTGAAGTCAAAATTCTGTACAACTTCATGTTCTTCTTTTTTTTTTTTTAAAGATTTTATTTATTTGAGAGAGTGAGAGAAAGAGAGAGAGTATACCAGCTGAGGGAGGGGCAGAGAAGCAGACACCCCACTGAGCAGGTAGCCTGATGTGGTACTCTATACCAGGACTCTGGGATCATGACCTGAGCCGAAGGCAGTTGCTTAATTGACTGAGCCACTAGGCACATTAGATACCAAATCTTGGTAAACATATTTTTAGTGACTGCATAATACTGTTAAAAAGATATATTTAATTTTTCTCCACCATTTGAACTTCTGATTGGTCCTATACAGGAGATCTTGGAAGCTTACTGACAATTTAGTTTGCTACAAGTGAGTATCTACTCTAGGTAACACTGTATTTTATGACCCTGGTGACAGTGTGGAGAGATGTGTAAGTGGCAGTTTTGATTATAAATTATAATGAAATACATAAAAATGCTTTTTGGAATATTGAGGAGGGAATAATTTGGCCTTGGTATTTGGGGGTATGGTTTCACTGCTGAGTGCCATTTGAAATGGCCTTAAGGTCTATGGCCATACCACCCTGAACGTGCCCGATCTCGTCTGAAATGGCCTTAAGGACTCAGTAGAATTTTCATAGTTAAAAAAAATTCAAGTGAATTTTTATTCAGTGAACAAAAGCATAGAGGGGAGAAAAGATGGAATTCAATGGTGACCTGTTTATCTCTGCTTATTTCAATTTACTAATAAGACTAGATATATCATAATAAATAATTAATTATATCCCCTTTTGACCCTATTGCTGCTAACAAAATTTAGTCAATTATGTTTTTTACATATTAGGTTTACATATTTCCTCTTCTCTCCTTTCTCTGGTGGCAGCTATGAAAACTAAACGGTTTAGGCAACTGGTTGGATAGGTGTTTCTTGTTCTTCTGTATTCTGCATTTAAATTCATTTGTCCTCTAAGAAATTTTTTTTGGGAAAAGACCATAGCCATCAAAAGATAGAAACCAACTTGAAAATGTCCGCAAGGTTTTATGTGAATTGGATGATTTCTCAAGAAATTGTGTTTTTAGCTAGTGTGAAAACTAAAATATAAAGTGGAAAAAAAATCACTTTTGACTTTCTGTCCTGACTTGTGTACAGTTCCCTTAATATTGAGAAGATTTGAGAACTGAGAGTGAAGAATTCTGAGAACAAAGGACTTATATATATTTTAAGCTCTGAGTGGGCATTTAATATATTTTAAGTGTTCCCAGCATATATATTAGGGGTGGAAATCACCAACTCTGGAAACAAGGAGGCCTTCTATCAAATTAGTAAAAGGGCAGTGAGATTTGTTAAGGCCGAGATGTAACAGTTAGATAATATGTCAAGTCTGTGGAAAGCACTAATTAACAGCGATAGATTAAAGTCTCTTGAAATCACTTAAAGCTCTGAAGATTTGTTGAAGTAAATCAGAACAATGCCCCATGTCTCAGCGATATCAGCACCTGAGGAATGAACATCATATGCTGTTGCTTTCTGCTTTTTGAATGTTTCCACGACTGTCCTCAGGACAGAGTGGCTGTAGTTAGCAGACTGAGGTGGATTAAGAGCTTTGCACCTTCAATAGCAAACCTCCAATTACCCAATGGGGGAAGATACCACAGATGCAGACAATAAAAGGGAGATATGATTCGACTTAATTAATCAAGCCACCAATCTTTCAAAGCTACCTAAAAAATAATTCTGAACTGTACCCAAGACAAGACTTTATGGGCAGTCATCTTTTAATATAAAGATAAGTAAATTAGCCTTTTGAGGTAACTGTGACTGTCTTTTCCTTTTCTTACTTTAGAAGAAAGATGCTCTCTAGAGTTAGGTATAAGTACGTTGCATCTTAGATGAATTCTGGTCACTTTCTAGTAGACCGAGTGATTAAGAGTACTTTTCCTGTACTCAGAAAATATAAGGCTATTGAAAATCACACTCTGAAATTAATGTGCTGGTAATACAAATGTTAGGGGGTCTTTGGTTTTGAGCCTTGTAATTCAGAAGATATTGTGTCAGGAAATTTTAGGATGAGAAGTATAGAATGGCAGTCAACTTGAGAGATATGGGGAGAAATTGATATTTTTTGAAAGGAAATTTTGGATAAAATGTAAATATATCAAATTTTTATTTTTGGAACATAAGTTTAAAAAAAATTTTTGTGATTTTGTGGACACAAATATTCTATGATAAAACAGGGTTTATAAAATTACCGTTTTTTTCTACATATGGAGATGTGAAGTTCTATAGGCCTATAGATGACAGAAATATTTATATAAACATAATTAATGTAATGATATACAAATATATTAATATAATATATAAAACACGAATTATTAATATAAATATAAAATAAAAATATTTCATATTTTTTCTAACTTGGGGAAATATTTTACAAACCTGTTAAAAAATGTATGAAACCTGGGGCGCCTGGGTGGCTCAGTGGGTTAAGCCGCTGCCTTCGGCTCAGGTCATGATCTCAGGGTCCTGGGATCGAGTCCCACATCGGGCTCTCTGCTCAGCAAGAAGCCTGCTTCCCTCTCTCTCTCTCTCTGCCTGCCTCTCCGTCTACTTGTGATCTCTCTCTGTCAAATAAATAAATAAAATCTTTAAAAAAAAATGTATGAAACCCAAATGTTTTTCATGATTTTTACCTAATAGTGCTTTTTAAAGGCAATGATTCCATTTTTAGTAAAACATACCCAAGAACTTAAAAAAAAAACCTTGAAAGCAAAATCTTGGATATGGATGGCTATGGAGGTATAGTTAGGATTAGATGGTTCCTAATTTTATCCCCAAGATTATTTTCCTTGGCGCACTCCTATTGGGTACTGTCACCGTAGTTGTTAAAAAGGGTCTATCTCCAGGCTGCATCAAGGCTTTTGAGGCCCTAAATACTAAAAATATAACACAGGCAATGTACACAGAGGGTTTTAGGTCATTACTAAAAATTAAGAGAGTAAAGGTAACCTAATTTTATTTTTCTCATGACTATTTCAATGCTCTTTATATACACATGTATGTATATGGATATATACATGTACTATGTACGTGTGTGTGTGTGTATACACACACACACACACATACATACATACCGATAACATAAAATGTATTTAAAATATTTTTATGCTCTTGTTTTCATGTGCTCAATCACTGGCTGCCTTATAGTAACTTAGGCATAGGATTTTTTTTTTCTACATTTCTACCTCAAACTTTCTCAGAGACATTATGGCCAGCATCACACTGATAGCTTTTAAGCTGAGATCAGCCCACCGTATATCTATATGATATACACACAGACACATATGCATATGCACACATAGTAGTATAGCTTCAATGTATGTATAGTTTATTAGGACCCCCAGTGTTTTAAAAATGATTTAACTACTCTAACAGCAATATACTGGGGATAGTGTGGAGGAAGATAAAAAGTATCCTCACTCTGTTACTTTCCCACTTTGGAAACATGAGGATTTTCCTTGAAATGTCCACCTTGTTTCCTTGTCTAAATCACCACTAACAAGTGAAATTTTCTACCTGTATAAATAGACTACACTTGTCTCAAATATCAGGACTCTATAAAAAGATCTTGTTCTCATAGCATTTTCCTCAGGGACTCAGACTTGATTCATTTTACAGATATTTTGGTGTGTCTGCTGATGCAAATCATTCCATAAATATTTATGCAAGATCTGTGTTTGGGACACAAATGAATAACGTCATTCCTGACCTTAAGACGTTTATTTCTGATAGGGGAGATGAGAAAATTAGTTATCTGTAATAAAAGGTGTGTGAGAGTGAGTTCTGCACTGATGTCCATTTAATATTTAAGGAGTAGGACAGAGTAGGATTTAGTGTCACAAAAGTATTTTTAGTTCAGACCAACACAGACACTTTGTTTTTTTTTTCATCCTCGTACTCCATGGGCATGGAGGTGAATTTATTTCCAGAAAGAATGTTGTCACTTTGTCATTAAGAGACAAAGCAATTAGACAGACTGAAATTCTTCTGTGTACTCTGTCTTGCAGGAAGTTACCTTGCTCTTCCCACTCAAATGATGAAAGCAAACGCACGAAGGAGAACACCTGCTTGTTTCATTCTAATTGTGTTTTCTTTCTTCCTGGACCCCAAGGGCCAGATGTAGTTAACAGCTGTGCACATGTATGCCCAGAAGCTGTAGAAATTTGTGCTGGGGATCTGCAGAGCCCACTTTTTTCTCCCACCATGGAATGGTCAGGTTGAGTTTAGCTTACTTCTTCTGTTTTTGTGAGAGTATGCATGATGGGAAATAATATGCACACATGTACACATTACAGTTATCTTTCAAGGCTCAGTAGACATCGCAGCCATCTCTTAATATTTGGAAGATTCAAAGATGTGTGAAGAATTGCCCTCCTTATGCCTTCCTTTTCATGTGGAGGGGAAGAGGTCTAGCTGTCGACACACTGGTTAATCTGCAGGCTTTAAGTAGGGAATCATACGCTATGGACTTTTTGTGATTGTATCAGGGATATGGAATCTTCATCTTTGCTAGCAGGGCATTGCTGAGGAAGATAGAGCTATGCAGGGATCACAATTTAAATAGTCTTATTTCCTGAGTATTCTAGGTTGTGTAAGGGTAAATCTAGTATTTAGGTATTCCTCAAAGGGTTTAAAAACGTTATCAGCTTTGCTATTATAAATCCTCTTGTTTCATATGGAGATACAGAGCTCTGATTAGTCTACTAAATGTGCAATAAAAGAGAAACACGACCTTCCTGAAGATTCTGTGGTCACCTCATTCTTCTTTGTGATTTTTCCTTGGTGGTGAAGGCTCCCAGGTGTGTTCATGGGCCACAGCACTTCTTTTAGGTTCTAGGTGAGTTCACTTATTTTAAGTGTGCCTTATTTCAAGATAGCCTATATTCTTTTAGAACAGTGCTTCCACATCAAGTAAGTTGAAGAACAAATGAGAGCTCAAGAAATTGTCTGGTTTGTCAAAATCCTGACTTATGATGGTGAAAAAAAGCCAGGTTTGATGCCAAGAGACAAAAATAAATGTCTAAATTGGTTAACATTGTCCTTTTAAAATTATCTTTATAACTTCATATATGGGATTAGCTCATCCTTCTGATAATTCAGATCCATGATGCCATATGGATTCATGTTTTACCAATAAAGGACTTAATGGCCTTGAAATTAGCAAGAAGATAGTTGTTGGTCTACAGTAATATCATAAAAGGTTTTACTCTTAGTTCTGGTTATTCGTTCCTTTGACATTAGGTAGTTTTTGGGGGCCTTTTTTCAAGATTCATTTTTGAGCTTGTTCATTTTACCTGGTGTTTCATGACTGTGTCAACACTAGTGGTTGCTGCACCTTGTGTTTCTCCTTCTGGACTCTCAGCAGAAGCAAACCAACCAATGAGCAAAATACCAGTGTTCCCTTATGTCCCACTGTTGATCTTCCCAGCCTGGCCAGGCACAGTCCATTAGATATTTCCTGGATCTCATGATGAATGTTGGAAATTATTTTCATAAATGGTCATGAGACTGAAAGAAAACAGGGTACAAATTCTGTAGATATTTTCCTTACATAAGTTATATAAAAATAAAAGTTGTAAATGTGAAGCCTACTGGCTTCATTATTCAGATATTTCTAAACTTAATATTAAGTAAGTGGATTTGAATTGTATGTGAGTGTGGCCTACAGAACTAAGTATGGTAATGAAGATTAAGATAAGTAGTATTTTGGTGGAGGTTCCCAGTTGATTTATACGTGAATCATTGGTATACCCCTTCTGTTTCTTCCCTACCCATAAAATCCCCCCAGGCATGTACTGTTTAGGAAACTATTCTCCTCACTGCCCATGGTAGCCAAAATGTTGGGCTGTCCTCTGGGCTATGCCTCTGCGATTTAGAAGATTTCATATCCTTGATGAAATAGAATTAGTAACGATGTGGCTAGAGGAATCCTATGCCCAGGGATGTTATTACTTGTTCATGTCCCTATTTACACATAGATGTTATCATGTGGTGTTTTCGCATAGACCAATGATTGTTAGCACATGTCATTCTTAACCTCTTTTCTGTGACAACTTTACCACACAGAGGAAAAAAAATTACCCCAATAAATTGGCATTGATTTAGATTACATTTACTATTATTTCCATGTTATCATGTTAATGCCTTCAAATACCAGGACATTTATTAGCAAAATAGATGTTTACACATCTTACCAGTTTTGCCTTTTGCCTCAACCTTTTTCTAGTTGCTGACATGTCACTATTGTCAGAAGATTAAAAGCAATTCTGCACAACTTAGTATTTGCTGGAGGAGTGTCTTTTGATAAAAAAAAATTATGTAGAATTTTTTCTTTTGTCAAATTAAGTGATCAGCTTCTTTACTGGGATACATTTTCATAGTTGTGGGAAAATGAACATGCTGAGTTCACACCTCAGATTCTCTTGAAAAACAAATAGTTATAAAAAGGAAGTCGTACTGAATACTTCAACATTTCTTTTTTGGTTCATAGTTTTATGGCTAATATAAAAATTAAAGTTCAGACTTTACCATTCAAACATTTGATTTTCCTGTTTGTTTTTCTTATTGAGTGGGTAGGTTGAGTTGGGGGAGAGTAAAAATATACCCATCTAAGAAGAAATTCTGGATAAAGAATATTGTCAACTCTGAATCTCTCACCCAGTTTAGGGCTTAGAGGTTTCGGTATTTATAGTTTATTTCAGTGGTATATTGTTTAGTAAATACATGGTATCTCTCTCTGCAAGAAAACATCTTGTAAAGTCTGTGCTGTTTTGTCAGACTATTTGTGGCAGAAGCTCATGATATGTCTAGAGAAGGAAAAAGTTCTATTAGTCTTTGCTTAATTATGAATATATTTTGACAGTTTGAATGTTGCTAGTTCCCATTAAAGAATTTCATGACTTAAAAAAATCAGATTTATTGTTTAAATAATTGGAAAACAGATTGATATTTTTTGTTTTGACTAATAATAATAAAGAAAAAATAGTCATGACTCAACTTGAGAAACAAAACTCCACCTTAATAAATAATTTTCTTCCTCTTAATATAACTGTATTTCTGATTTTAGTGATTAACATTCCAGTGCTTGTCTGTATAGTTATACTACACTGTATCTGATCCAAAAATACACTATTTAAGTCTTCAATTTTTAGTTTTTATATAAATGACTTTTTTTATTGAATAGTGTATTATAGGAGTTCATCCATTTTGATGTGTGCAGCTATACTTAATTCATTTCTCAATATTGATAATTTGTGTTGCTGTCTAGATGATTTTCAACTTTATTGATCTTTTCAAATAATTGACTTTCCGTTTCTTTAATTTTTCTCCACTGTTTTTCTGTTTTCAAATTTATTGGTTTTTGCTCTTTATTATTTCCTTTTGTCTGCTTGCTTTTGCTTTTATTTTTCTAGTTTTCAGTGTAACGGTTCAGGTAACTGATTTGAAACCTTTTTTTATATGAGTATGTAATGCTACGTGTTATCCTCTAAGCCTTGATTTATGTAAGCGTATTTTCTGATTTTCCTTGTCATTTCCTATTTGATCCCTGGTTATGTGGAAATATATTTTTAATTATCACATATTTGGAATTTTTCTAGATATTGTTCTGTTGTTGATTAATAATTTCTTTGTGGCCAGAAAACACACTTGAATGAGTAAAAAAAAAATTTTTTATTTACTTATTTGGCAGACAGAGATCACAAGTGGGCAGAGAGACAGGAAGAGAGAGAAGGGAAGCAGGCTCCCCGCCGAGCAGAGAGCCTGATGCGGGGCTCAATCCCAGGACCCTGAAATCATGACCTGAGCCAAAGGCAGAGACTTTAACTCACTGAGCCACCCAGGCGCCCAGATGATTTAAATTTTTAAAATATTTATTATGTTCTGTCTTGGTCAGTGTACCATGTGTACTTAAAGAGAATATGTGTTCCATTTTTCAAAAGATTTTATTGATTTATTTGACAGAGAAAGAGCAAGAGAGGGAACACAAGCAGGGGGAGTGGGAGAGGGAGAAATAGGCTTCCCACTGATCAGGGAGCCCAATGCAGGGCTTGATCCTAGGACCCTGGGATCATGACCTGAGCCAAAGGCAGACACTTAACAACTGAGCAACCCAGGTGCCCCATGTATTCTATTATTAATGGATAGAATGTGCTATAAAGGACACTAGATTAGGCCTTTTGTATTCCTTTTTTTTTAAATGCTCTTCTATATTCTTAACTGAAGTTTTATTCCCTATCTTTATTATTAGAACTGTTGAAGTTTCCAGTTATGTTGTGAATTTTTTAATTTTAGTTCTCTTTTTGCTTTATGTGTTTTGAAGCTCTGTTCTTAGGTACATACATAAATAAGGATTGTTATATCCTCTTGATGAATTATCCTCATTTACATAGTGTGATATCTCTCATAAACCTGGTAGTATTCATTTATAGGAGATCTACTTTGTCTTCCAAAAGTGACTCCTTTCTTTTGATTGGCATTTCCTGACATATCTTTTACCATCCTTTTATTTTTAAATTCTCTGTGTTTTTATAGGTAAATTTCATTTCTGGTAGGCAAAATAGAGTTTGATTTTGATTTTTTTTTCCTCCAATCTTTCAATCTATGTATTTTAATTGATTGTTCAAACCATCAATTCTTAATGTATTTTTTTTTTTATATAGCAGAATTTAAAAACTACCATTTTGCTAATTTTTCACCTATTTTTCTCCCTTTTTTTCTTCTCTGTTCTCTTGGATTAATTCAGTATTCACTAAGAATACAATTACTCCCAGTATTGGCTGTGTTTAATTCTATCTCTTTTTTTGTTTTGTTTTGTTTTGTTTTTGTTGTTGGTTGCTCTATGGTTTGAAATACAAATTTTCACATTCTATTAACTTTTCTGTATTTCTCTTTTACATAGTATTTTTATTAAAAGAACTGGATTTTATCAGATATATTTTTCTTATATATTGATATGATTATATTGTGTGTTTCCTTTTTGTTAAGAAACAATTGATTTGATAGATTTTGTAAACCTGAACTCTCATTATAATGTATGTATTCTTTTGCAACTTGCTTTATACATTCATCATTTTGTTTCTGAGATTTGACCGATACATGAAGATATGATTTATTTATTTCACCTACTCTGTGGTATGCATCATGTGAGTAAATTAGTTTATGTATCTAATTTCTCTACTTCTGAACAATGAGTTCTTATTTTTTCTATTATAAAAAGTGCTGCAATGAATATTTTTGTATGTGTCTCCTTATTATTTGTTGACTAGAAGTGCAAATAGTGGGCAGCTTCATTCTATAAATGTCAACTAAGACAAGTTGGTTGACCATGTTGTTCAGGTATTCCAAATGCTACTGATTTTCTGCCTATAACCCTAAATGTTTATGTTCTTAATAAGAGAGCTTCATAACAAAACAAAAAACTGACAACTAGAAAGGAGGCATAAATCCCCAATTATAATCAGATATTTCAGGATCCCAATATTAGTTAGGATATAGAAAACTTGAGAATACAGTCAACCAATTTGACCTAGCTGATATTTATAGAATACTTCATACAGTAACAGTAGAATATATGTTCTTCTTGAGCACATGTGGGATATTTATTAAGACAGACTATATTCTGGGCCATAAAACAAACTTCATATTTATAAGAACTAAAGTCACACTAAATCTATTCTCCAACTACAGTGAAACTAAATTAGTAATGAATAATACAAAGACATCTGGAAAAATCCTCAAAATAAAAAAATTAGCAATATAATTCATAGCTCAAAAAGGAAATTATATGAAATATTTAAAAATATTTTTACTTAAATGAAAACAAACATACAATGTATCAAAATCTGTGGGCTGCAGTTAAAGCAGTTCTTAGAGGGAAATCTGTAACATTTAATTTTTCTATTAGAAAAGAGTAAAAATCTCAAGTCAGTGTTTTAAGACTACCTTAGGAAAAAAGAGCAAATATAACCTAAAGCAGTTAGAAGAAAATAAGATAAAAAATAAATTGAAATCAGAAAAACAATAAAGTCAGTGAAAATAAAGACATGTCTTTGGAAAGACCAAATATAAAAGAGTGATGAAGAAAAAAAAAAAACTAAAAGGAACACCAGTGTAGATCTTTCAAATAACTGAAAAAGACAATAAGGGAATATTATAAACAGTTTTATGCCTTATACATTTGACCATATTGATGAATTTGACAGATTCCTTCAAAGACACAAACTACAGAAATGTTTTCAAGAAGAAATAATCTAAATAGTTATCTATTAAAGAAAATTAATTCATAGTTAAAAACATTGTAATAATGAAAACTCAACACCTAATTTCACTGGCGAACTCTTCTGAACACTAAAGCTGAAAAAAATGTCAATTCTACATAAATACCCCCTACAGAAACTGAAAAAGAATGAAGTGCTTCCTCAGGTTTTCAGGGGCGACCATTACCCTGATGCTAAAACCAGACAAAGACTTTACAGAATAATAACTGTAGACCAATATCTCTCATGTAGATGTTTGAAATTATCATTAAAATCTGTACTGTCATTTTAGCAAGTATCTGCTGCCATTCTCCCAAAATATGTACTGTCATCCTAGTAAGGATTTGAGGATGCAAATTTACACAAGAGAATTTTTAGCATCACACATGTTAAATTTGTTTTGCTCTATTTAAAGCTTGTCTCAGATTTTGACATTTGGACTTTCAATTAAAGTCAGACCTTTTGTTGAGTTTGAGTTGATTAACCTTTTGCAGTAGATAACTTTCCTTTAAATAGTGCCAAGAGATTCTCTGAGAAAAGACTCCAATGAATACTTATTTATAGCCTAATATTGCAATATTGTAACTAAGCAGTCTCTAGTGTGTGTATGTGTGTGTGTCTGTGTGTGTATATATATATAATATATATAATTTTATTATGTTAGTCACCATACAGTACATCATTGTTTTTTGATGTAGGGTTCCATGATTCATTGTTTGTGCATAACACCCAGTACTCCATGCAATATGTGCCCTCCTTAATACCCATCACCAGGCTCACCCATCCCCCCCTTCTAAAATCTCAGTTTGTTTCCTGGAGTCCATAGTCTCTCATGATTTGTCTCCCCCTCTGACTACTCCCCCTTCATTTTCCCCTTTCTTCTCCTTATGTCCTCCATGCTATTCCTTATGTTCTACAAATAAGTGAAAACATAGGATAATTGACTTTCTCTGCTTGACTTATTTCACTTAGCATCATCTCCTCCAGTCCCATCCAGGCTGAAGCAAAAGTTGAGTATTCATCCTTTCTGATGGCTGAGTAATATTCCATTGTACACATGGACCACATCTTCTTTATCCATTTGTCTTCTGAAGGGCATCTCAGCTCTTTCCACAGTTTGGCTATTGTGAACCATGCTGCTATGAACATTGGGCTGCAAATGGCCTTTCTTTTCACTACATCTGTATCTTTGGGGTAAATACCCAGTAGTGTAATTGCTGGATCATGGAGTAGCTCTATTTTTAATTTTTTGAGGAACCTCTGCACTGTTTTCCGAAGTGGCTGTACCAACTTGCATTCCCACCAAGAGTGTAAGAAGTTTGCCCTTTCTCTAATATCTCTCCAACATTTGTTGCTTCCTGCCTTGTCAATTTTTGCCATTTTAACTGGTGTAAGGTGGTATCTCAATGTGGTTTTGATTTGAATTTCCCCAATGGCTAAGAATGAACATTTTTTCATGTGTCTGTTAGCCATTTGTATGTCTTCTTTTGAGAAGTATCCTTTCATGTCTTCTGCTCATTTTTTGACTGCCCATATTTTGACTTGATTATTTGTATTTTGGGTGTTGAGTTTGGGAAGTTCTTTATAGGTCTTAGATATCAGCCCTTTGTCTGTAGTGTCATTTGCAAATATCTTTTCCCATTCTGTGAGTTGCCTCTTTGTTTTTTTGACCATTTCCTTTGTTGTGCAGAAGTTTTTATCTTGATGAATTCCCAAAAGTTCATTTTCACTTTTGTTTCCCTTACCTTTGGAGTCGTATCTTGAAAGAAGTTGCTGTGGCTGATGTTGAAGAGGTTACTGCCTATGTTCTCTAGGATTTTGATGGATTTCTGTCTCACATGGAGGTCTTTCATCCACTTAGAGTTTAATTTTGTGTATGGCATAAAAGAATGGTCAAGGGACACCTGGGTGGCTCAGTCATTAAGCGTCTGCCTTTGACTTAGGTCATGATCCCAGGGTCCTGGGATCGAGCCCTGCATTGGGCTTCCTGCTCAGTGGGAAGCTTGCTCCTCCCTCTCCCACTCCCCTAGTTTGTCTTCCCTTTCTCGCTGTGTCTCTCTCTCTCAAATAAATAAATAAAATAAAATAAATTACTTAAACCAAATGGTCGAGTTTCATTCTTCTGTATATAGCTGTCCAATTTTCCCAGCACCATTTATTGAAGAGACTTGTCTTTTTTCCATTGGATATTTTTTCATGCTTTGTCAAAGATTATTTGACCATAGAGTTGAGGGTCCATATCTGGACTCTCTGTTTGATTCTTTTGGTCTATGTGTCTGTTTTTGTGCCAGTACCATCCTGTCTTGATGAACACAACATTGTAAGATAGCTTAAAATCAGGCAACATGATGCACCTAGCTTTGTTTTTCTTTTCCAACATTTCCTTGGTGACTTGGGCTCTTTTCTGATGCCATACAAATTTTAGGATTGTTTGTTCCAGCATTTTGAGAAATGTCATTGCTCTTTTGACCAGGATGGCATTGAAAGTATAGATTGCTCTGGGCAGCATGGACATTTTAACTATGTTTTTTTCTTCCAATCCATGAGCATGGAATGTTTTTCCCATTTTTTTTGTGTGTGTCTTCTTCAATTTCTTTCATGAGTGTTCTGTAGTTCCTCAAGTATAGATCCTTTACCTCTTTGGTTAGGTTTATTCCAAGGTATCTTATGGTTTTAGGTGCTATTATAAATGGAATCAAATCTCCATTTTCCCTTTCTACAGTTTCATTTTTAGTGTATAAGAAAGCAACAGATTTCTGTGCATTGATTTTGTATCCTGCCACATTACTGAATTGCTGTATGAGTTACAGTAATTTGGGGGTGGTCTTTTGGATTTTCCACATAAAGTACCATATCATCTGTGAAGAAAGAGAGTTTGACTTCTTCTTTGCCAATTTGAATTTTTTTCTTTTGGTTGTCTGATTGCTCTTGCTAGGACTTCTAGTACTATGTTGAATGATAGTGGTGAGAATGGGCATCCTTGTCATGTTCCTGATCTCAGTGGGAAGGCTCTCAGCATTTCCCTACTAAGAATGATACTCACTGTGGGTTTTTCATAGATGGATTTTATGAAGTTGAGGAATGTTCTCTCTATCCCTATACTCTGAAGATTTTTAATCAGGAAAGGATGGTGTATTTTGTCAAATGCTTTTTCTGCATCAATTGAGAGGACCATGTCATTCTTCTGTCTTCTTTTATTGATTTGTTCTATCACATTGATTGATTTGCAAATGTTGAACCACCCTTGCATCTCATGGATAAATCCCACCTGGACATGGTGAATGATCTTTTTAATGTAGTGTTGGATCCTATTAGCTAGGATCTTGTTGAGAATATTAGCTTCCATATTCATCAGGGATATTGGTCTGAAATTCTCCTTTTTGATGGGGTCTTTGCCTGGTTTGGAGACCAAGGTAATGCTGACTTCATAGAAAGAGTCTGGAAGTTTCACTTTTGTTTCTATTTTTTGAAACCGCTTCAGGAGAATAGGTATTATTTCTTCTTTGAATGTTTGGTAGAATTCCCCAGGAATCCATCAGGTCCTGGACTCTTCGTTTTTTGGGAAGTTTTTGATCACTGCCTCAATCTTGTTACTATTTATTAATCTATTCAGGTTGTCAATTTCTTCCTGTTTCAGTCTTGGAAGTTTATAGGCTTCCAGGAATGCATCTATTTCTTCTAGGTTGCTTAACTTATTAGCATATAGCTGTTGTTAATACTTTCTAATGATTGTTTCTATTTTCTTGATATTATTCTTGATCTCTCCACATTCATTCATAATTTTATTAATTTGGGTCCTTTCTCTTTTCTTTTGGATTAGTCTGGCCAGTGGTTTATTGATCTTATTAATTCTTTCAAAGAACTGGCTTCTAGTTTCATTGATGTGTTCTAGTGTATCTCTGGTTTCTAACTCATTGATCTCTGCTCTAATCTTAATTATTTCCCTTCTCTTGTGTGGGGTAGACTTAATTTGTTGTTGATGCTCCAGTTCTTTAAGATGTAAAAGGAGTTTGTGTATCCAGTATTTTTAAAATTTTATTTTATTTTATTTTTTTGCGTGAGGTTTGGATGGCTATGTATTTCCCCCTTAGGACAGCCTTAGCTGTATCTTGTAGGTTTTTGGACCAATGTGTCTTTGTTCTCATTGGTTTCTGTGAATTGTTTAAGTTCTTTGATTTCCTGGTTGATCCAAACATTCTTCAGCAGGATGGTCTTTAGCTTCCAAGTGTTTTAATTTCTTCCACACTTTTTCTTGTGATTGAATTCCATTTTCAAAGCATTGTGGTCTGAGAATATGCAGGGAATAATATCAGTCTTTTGGTATTGGTTGAGACCTGGTTTGTGATCCAGTATGTGGTCTATTCTGGAGAATGTTCCATGTGCCCTTGAGAAGATTGAGTATTCTATTGTTTTAGGGTGGAGTGTTTGGTATATATCTATGATGTCCATCTGCACCAGTGTGTCATTCAAAGCTCTTGTTTCTTTGTTAGTTTTCTGCTTAGATGATCTGTCTATTGCTGAGAGTGGAGTGTTCATGTCTCCTACTATTATTGTATTTTTATCAATATGTCTCTATTTTGGTTAACAATTGGCTTTTGTAGTTGGCTGCTCCCATATTGGGGGCATAGATATTTACAATTGTTAGATCTTCTTGTTGGGTAGACACTTTAAGAATGATATAGTGTCCTTCTATATCTCTAACTACAGTCTTTAGCTTAAAATCTAATTGTCTAATATGAGAATTGCTACACCAACTTTCTTTTGAGGTCCATTGGCATGAAAGATAACTCTCCATCCCTTCACTTTCAGTCTGGATGTATCTTTAGATTCTAAATAAATCTCTTGTACACAGTATATGGAAGGGTCTTATAATTTTATCCAATCTGAAACCCTGTGCCATTTTATGGGAGCATTTAAGCCATTCATGTTGAGTGATTTTGAGAGATGATTTAATTATAGTTATGTTGCCTGTGAAGTCCTTTTTTCTGTGGATTGTCTCTGTTAAATTCTGTTCTGTGTCACTCTTGGGGTCCATCTCCTTTTATAGAACCCCCTTTAATATTTCTTGCAGAGGCAGCTTAGTGGTTACATATTCTTTCAGTTTCTGCCAGTCCTGGAAGGTCTTTATCTCTTCATCCATTCTAAATGACAGCCTTTCTGGATAAAGTATTCTTGGCTGCATGTTCTTCTCATTTAGTACCCTGAATATGTCTTGCTAGCCCTTCCTAGCTTGCCAGGTCTCTGTGGACAAGTCTGACGTTATTCTGATGTTCCTCTCTCTGTATGTAAGGAATCTCTTCCCCCTGACTGCCCTTAAAATGATTTCCTTTGTTCTAAGATTTGTGAGTTTTACTATTACATGCCGGGCATTGGTCTGTTCTCCTTGATCTTGGGAGTGGTCCTTGCTGCCTCTAGGACATGAATGTTTGTTTCATTCCCCAGATTAGGGAAGTTCTCAGCTACAATTTGCTCAAATAGATCTTCTAGTCCTATTTCTTTCTCTCTCTACTTCCTCAGGGATCCCAGTAATTGAGATTGGAATGCTTCATATTGTCATTTGTTTATCTGACTCTGTTTTCAAGGATTTTTAAGCTGTTTGTTCCAGGCCTCCTCCTGTTCCTTCCTCTATTTGTCTTCTAGATCACCAATTCATTCTTGTGCCTCGTTTACCCTAGCTCTTAGAGTATCTAGATTAGTTTGGATCTCATTGATAACACTTTTAAGTTCTTCCATATCAGCTCTCATTTATGCCCTTAGAGAATATCCGTTGCCATTAATGGTTTTCTCCATCTTAGCTGGTATCTTCATTAACTGTTACCCTGAAGTCAATTTCTGACATCTTGCTTACAGCAATGTTCATTAATTCTGTGGTAGAGGTCACAGTCTCTGAATCTTTCCTATGTTGGGGGTTCCTCCCCTTAGTCATTCTGTTGAGGGGTGGTTGAGGGAATGTACGAAGTCCAAGTTATTGACCACAACCCAAGCAAGGTGCACTTGTTTTATAGGGACCTTAGTGTTGTTGGTCTCTTATTCTTCCAGCCTGTCTTCTGGGGGAAGAACCTGCAATACTATTACTCAGGCAATCCTGTTTGGGCAGAGTTGCCCTGCCCCTATGGGGTGGGGAGATGGGCTCAGTGAAAAACTGTTTTTGGGGGGCTTTTGTTCTCTGGTGGCTTTCTGCATCTCATCCAAGAGTCAGAGCACAACTGACTGTATCCAAACCTCTGTCTCAGAAGAGAGAGATTGGAGTGTGTTCTTTAGTGAGCTCTCCAGGCCATACTGTCTCCATTTCTGTCTGTATTGCTAAAAACCGCAGTGTCCTGGGTTGTGCAACCGACAGCAGCATTCCAGCTCTCACTTCCAGGTTCAGGCACATCTCTGTTCTTTGCTCTTCTAAAACTTCCTGCACCCCCAGTTTTTGTACACACCACTGCAGCTCCAGTTTTCTGTCTGGGGACTGCCTAAAAGTCTTTTCCTCAGTGCTACCAGTCTGCGAGTCTGTCTGGTCCCCAGCATACAAGGCTTTTGAGCTCTGTCAATGTAGGATCCCAGAGGGTCCCTCCCTCTTCTGTTTATCTTCCAATATCTGTCCACAGAATCATGGCTCCCCACTTCACACCTCTATGCCAACCACCGGCAATATTCTGTTTGTCGAGATCTGGATGTATTTGCTTACATCTGAGGCTGATTTCATGGGTGTTCAGAGTGGTCTGATAGATATTTAGCTCAACTCAGGGGACTGGTTGAAATAGGGTCCCCTACTCTTCTGCCATCTTTGCAGCTTCTCCAGTTTTTATATTTTCAGTGAGATCAAAGAATTAACTATAGAGGAAAATTAAGCTTATCCTAAAGGTTTTCTTTTTTTCCTTTTTTTAAACAAAAGTGGTTAGGGGTCACTTATTTGGCATTACATGTAGAGAATTTGGAATTCCGAGATATTTGAGATGTATAGCATCAACTCCTTATGTTGGAGTTTAGGTATAGACTCTACAATTAGTTTATAATAATGTGCTATGCCAAGTAATACAAATACATTCTGATTTTAGACCTGACAGTAAAATCAGAAGTATAAGTGATTTTTCAGTTTAGCTTATAGTTTTGATGATCTTTGTCACAACTACAACCAATAAAGTGTCTCTCTGGCCAACTACCCAATTTCCCCAGGACTGGGGGGAGGGGTGGTTTCAATATCTGAGACTAAAACTTGAAAAGACCTGGTTAAAGTGGTTGGTCACCCATATCATTCTAAATTTTGTATTTTTTTTAAATGTTGTCCCTTGTGATGATTAACACATTCTCTTCCATGTAGTAGGTGAAAAATAATATATGAGTCATTAAACACATAGCTTTATCCTCAAAATTTTACAGATATAAAAGAGCATCACTTTCATATTGCTTGTAATATGCCTTTTATTTGCTGGTTGGGGGGGGGTGGGCAACTCCAGGAACCACTTGCACATTTGTGGACACCATTGTGATTATGTAGTTGTCCTGATATAAATATACTGTATGTCATAGTTTCTGGAATAGGAAAACATAAACATTCATTTAAGCTATTAGTGTCTTTATATTTAAAATATATTGTTATATGGAGCATATAGTTGGGGATTGCTTTTTTGTCTTTTTTTTCCCTAATATGACATCTTTGATTTTTAATTAGAATCATCA
Organism: Lutra lutra; assembly: GCF_902655055.1. Taxonomy (NCBI): domain Eukaryota; kingdom Metazoa; phylum Chordata; class Mammalia; order Carnivora; family Mustelidae; genus Lutra; species Lutra lutra. The sequence continues at coordinate 16,197,837 of NC_062286.1, forward strand.
GACTCTTGACATTTAACATGGTTGTTGCTGTCATTAGGTTTAAGTCTATCATCTTGTTTTTTGTTTTCTATTTGTCCCATCTATTCTTTGTTCTGTTTTTTCTTTATTTCTGCTTTCTTTTTGGATTGATTCAATTTTATCTTCTTTGTTAGCTTATTAGGTATAACTCTAAGTTTTGGTAATTTAGTGGTTTCTTTGTGGTCTATATTTACATATTTAAACATAGAAGTTTACTTTCAAGTGATACTACACTCAGATATGGCATAAGAATCTTAAAATTGGGTACTTTCATTTCTTTAACATATTGTTTTCATATATTTTACTTAGAAATATTTTATAAACTCCCTGTTGCATTATTATTTTTGTTTAAACAGTCAAATTTTAAATTTAAGGGAATACAAATAATAAAAAAAATCTTGCATATTTGTCCATATAATTGCCATTTCCAGTGTAAATCCACATTTTCATCTGTTCTCATTTTTCTTCTGCTTGAAGAAAATCAGTTCTTTTGCTTATTTCCTTTAGCATTTTTGGTAGTATGAGTCTGCAGGTGATGAATTCTTTCAGCTTTTATAATGACTAAAAAATTCTTCATTTCACTTTCTTACTTGAAAATACATTTACTGGATATACAAAACTAGGTTGACATTTTTTTTTCTTTCAGCACTTAAACATGTGACATTGTTTTCTCATTTGCAGTGTTTCCAATGAGATACTGCTATCACCATATTTGTTTCTACTTAATATATTTCCCCCCTACATCTCTGGATGTATTTAAGATTTTCTTTTTATCACTTATGTAGGTCAATTTGATAATTATGTGTTATGGTGTAGTTTTCTTCCTTTTTTCTTTTGTGCTTTGGAGTTAGTTGGAATTATTCGATCTGTAGGTTTATAGTTTTTTTTTTTTTTAATTTGGGAAGTTTCTATCCATTATTTCTTCACATTTCCCCCCCCATTCCTATCCTCTTCCATCTCCATCCCCCCAACACTGAGGTTTATATAAACAATAGCTTGGGTGGAAATCTACCATTACTCTGGCCTTTTAGTTTTGACCTAGGACTCCAACTCTATGTTCTGAAATTAAACATGTTTTTAACTGATAGATAATTTACCAATATTACCAATTTCTAGTGATCTTGAAATTTCCTTTCTCATTCTGATTTGTGTGTATGTGTGTGTGTGTGCGTTTTTGGTTAAGTAGATGAAGAGCAGCTGAATTAAAATGCTGCTGTTTGATGTAACTTTTTGGTGTTAACTTAGAAGTAAATTTTTGTATTTTTTCCCTGGGCTCTAATGTTGTTTCATTTAAATTTAGAGCTATCCAGTTATCACTTTTGAATCTTAATGATTCATCTCATGTAGAGCTAAACTTACAAGGCCAAAGTAGAGGAAGTTGAAGTACATCTTTTACTTACTGGATCATAATACTGTAAAATATGGTTTACTTTTCTGTTTCAGAATACCTGATTTAAATCCCATAAGTATTTATGCATTCCAAGTTATGTGATAAAATTAAACTAAGTTCCAGTAAACATCATCCTATAAGCTACACTATGAACAGAGTATATTACTTAGGAGTGGGAGTCACTGATATGGTTATGATGATTTCTCATTTACACTAACAACTTCAGAGCTGTTAAAATAGTAATTTAGCTACTTAGTAAATGATTAAATGCAAAGAGTGTAATCTCTTAACCAAGGGTTGGTAAATATTGCCAAGTACTAATGATTCATTTCCTTAATAACATGAGGGAATATGAGGCCATGTTTCAGTTAAGGAGGTTCTGTCAGGACTGGCCTCGGCACTAGTGCAGAACCTCAGTTCAGGGAGGTGGGAAGAATGTAGTCATGTCTTAAGGTCTCGATTTGGATCCTGGTAGTTATGCCAACATGAGCAACTTCATCTCTTTGAAAACTCATCTTTCCTTCTGTAAATTGCACTGACTTATATTGTAAGGCTATTATCATTATAAGTAAATAGTAGCATGTATACATAGTGCCTTCCTATATTACTGTCAGGGGTTGAACTGAAATGTGTCTGGACATTGCTTTCTTTTGTGTCCAAGATAAGATTTTTTTCAAGGAAACAATATTCTGTATGGAGGAAGTGGAAGAAATTAGTATTGTTTTGTTGCAGTTTTTGAGGGGAAGATGCGACAGCCTTACATTATGGTTGACTTTTAAAAATTTCTATTTCTCTTCAATGATGAAGAAATTCAATGGAAAAACTGGGAAACAAAATGTCTAACCAATAGCTTTCTCATGTCGTATGGAAATCAAGAACAACTTGTTTTGTTGTTAAACGTATCTTAAACTACGGAACTTAAGTCTTTCTCAAATATCATCAGAATGAAAAATGGGCTTGATTTTCTGATGGAATCCAATGGCTACATCTTTTCTTTAACATTTAGAAAGTAAATGGATCCAGGTTAAGCAATTTGTGTTCAAGAATTCATGGAGGATGGTGGAGATAATCTGAAGTCAAGATGTAGGGTAATAGTTTCAAATAGTTTTTTTTTTTTTATAGCAAAACAAAAAAGTGCAAACACAAAAACTAGGTGATAATGGCTGCAGTCTGGGTAGGCTGTGCAAGTGGAATGAATCAGAAATAGTGATTTGAATTCTTGTGAGGGTAACAGATAAGGAATCTTTATTTTCAGAGAAGGCCCCTAATCATGCATTCTGTCATGAGTACTTTATTGTTCCCAAAGACTACCCATGGTTGTTCTGGTGCTAAAATTACATAATCTATACAGTGAGAAGACTATTATACATATTAATTTTTTGAGTGTTAATTTTTTTTAATGATTTTAACTATTTATTTGTCAGAGAGAGCACAAGCAGAGGGAGTGGCAGACAGAGGGAGAAGCAAGCTTCCCACTGAGCAAGGAACCTGATGTAGGACTGGATCCCAGTTTGCTGAGATCACGTTCTGAGCCAAAGGCAGACACTTAACTGACTGAGCCACCCAGACATCTTAGAGTGTTAATTTATTAATGAATATTTATTGAGTACTATTATGAGTTAGAGACTAAAGATATATCAGTATATAGGCAGACAAAGATCTCTGCCCTGATGGAGCTTATATTCTAATAATGGAAAGCAGATAATAAATTAAAATGTTCACTATGTTGGTAGATAATAAGTGATACAGGGGAGGGGGGATTAAGGCAGGAAAGGGGGATTGTGTGGGAGGGGGGACCTCATTGAGAAGGTCATTTTTGAGCAAATACTTGAAAGAGGTCTGTGAATTAGTTATGATGAGTAGGTAGAGGAAGAACAGTCCAGGGGCCAGGAAGTATAAAGACTTTGTGTAGGCTTCTAAGTGGTCTCTTCTATTTGAAGAACAGCAAGGAGGCCAGGGTTCTTGGAGAAGTTAGTGAGGGGAGAGGAGGAGATGTCAGAGATCATGGGCGGTGGGCAGATCATAAAGTCCTGATAAGCCATTGTTGCTTGGCATGAAATGGGAAACCAAGGCAGGGCTTTGAGAGAAGACGATATGATCTGACATAGTTTTAAAGGTTTACTGTGGCTTCTGTATTGAGAGTAGAATATAAGGGAACTAGAGAGGAAACACAAAGACCAATAGTTCATTAAATAGAACTAGGTTAGTGAGTGGCTCACTTGCTTCCTTATATGTGTTGTGTCAGGGAGAAGATTAGTAGTACCCATTAAAACCTCTGAGATTGGAAGGGTTGGCTTCCTTGAGGGAACTGTGATTTTCTCTTGGCAGATAAGGAAATATTCCTAGGTGATGCAGAGACATCCTTTCTCCTATTAGTGGTGACTTGGTGACAGGAAAGTGAACTTGCTGGCTCTGCCCCACCTGGATGTTTCAGATCTATTTCTGGAATGTAGGTTTTATGAGGTATGCATGGAGCTTCTTCCTTTTATTCCAACTTAAAAATTTCCTAATTGGGTTGAGTTCAGATTTGGTGTCATGGTTCTGTTTTGCTAGGAGAAGCTAATAAAGAAGGAAACTATGTATTCTTAGGTGTGAGACAAATGGAGTATAGTAATTAGGCATGATTGTCCCTCTATGGGACAAAGCCTTAAGCTGCTCAGACAAACACCAAACAAAAACCTGGCCTGTGCATTTAGATGTAGGTATCTGGTGAAATCTTAGAAAATGTGTTCACATTTATTCTCCAGCAGTGATATTCTTCTCACAAAAGTGTTCCACACTGTGATAGCTGTATCATTAGCCTGATAATCTCAAGTTAATTCTCTATTGCTTTTTACATGGTTTGCTCTATACTGTTGGTTTAAAGCGGAAGGGCTGAACAGCTTAAAGAGATTGGTCTAAGAAATTGCAGGTTAGGTGGGAAAAGAAAATTAGAATATATGTCTAATAGTCGTCACATTTTTTTTTGGTTTATTTATAGAGAGGAAAAGAAGGTGACTTCACAATTCTTAATTTAGAATGAATCTGCCCTAAAGCAGGAAGTATTTTTTTTTCTATGCACACATTGGAAGTCGCTAATTTTATATATTTATTTATTTATTCATTCATTCATTTGTTTGTTTATTTATTTTAAAAAATATTTTATTTGAGAGAGGGAGAGCAAGCATGAATGGGGGTCAGAGAGAGAGAGAGAAGCAGGATATCTGCTGAGCAGGGAGCCTGATGCCAGACTTGATCTCAGGACCTTAAGATCATGACCTGAGCTAAAGGCAAACACTTAACTGACTGAGCCACCCGGTTTCCCCAGAAGTTGCTAATTTTAAAAAGGTAATCATTTTTATAACTTTTGATGAAACAAAATATGTGAATGAAATTGAGGAAGTTATAAATATATATTTAAAGTATTTCTAGCATAATTGAAACAAGACTGATGCTGGCTTCTATTTCATGTTAACTAAAATTAAAAAAATTACATTGCTCTATAATGAAAAATTAACAGGTTTACATGAGAAACAATGGTATAGCTACCATAATGTTTTGGGGGAGGATACCCCCTCTAAACATACCAAATATTTAAAGAACTCCTAATTTATAAACTTCTTTCTCTGCTTCTACCAGCTATATGATAACTAGAAGTGAAAACGACAGGGGAAAATATTCATTTGTTAGTTATGAAGTGTTTTCATTATATTAGCAAACTCTACAAAGTTGGTAGGACTCAGAGAACTTAGAGACACTCCTAACTTTAAAAAAAAATTATTTATTTATTTGACACAGAGTGAGTGAGAGAGGGAGAGAGACAGAAAGCAAGTACAAGCAGAGGAACGGAAGGCAGGGAAGAAGCAAGCTCCCCACTAAGCAAGAAGCCTGATGTGGGGCTTGGTCCCAGGACCCTGGGATCATGCGTGGCCTGAGCCGAAGGCACCTGCTTAACTGATTGAGCCACCCAGGCACCCCAGAGACACTCCTAACTTACTAGGGATATTGCAGAGTCATACTTTCTGAAGATGTTCAAACTATGCAGGCAAGTGCCTGGAACACACAGGAGGAAGCCTGTGGACTGTTAGATCTCGGGCCCATCATCCCATTGCATGTACAGGGTTCCTGAGGACTGTAATAGGAAATCAAGAGTCTATTGTGGCTGCTTTCTGCATGACTTGGAAAACTGTGCTGTTGACCCCTGGCAACCATCTCTCTGCCCAGGCTCTTGCCATCTGCTGAGATCACCTGATCAGGGACTACCACTCTTCTTAAGTCTCCGTGGCTTCCTTATACTTACTTATTTACTGTTTCCCTCCAGTAACACTTTTACATAGTATACTGTTTTCTTGCTTCTTGAATATTATAGCATTCTTCTTTTTAAGATCTTTTTGTGTACATTATGTGGTGAATTTTTTCCATTCCTTCTTTTTTTCTCTTTTATTTTACATAACCCCACCACCCTACCCCCCAGCCCCAGCAACTCTGTTTGTTTTGTGAGATTGAGTCTCTTTGTCCATTCATTCTTAATTAAGACATCTTTCCCCTAGAACTAGCATTTACTAAATGCCTAGATTTCTCCTGTTCTCATTACCTACTTATTTTTTTTTATTTTTTTTAAATTTTTTTCAGCATAACAGTATTCATTATTTTTGCACCACACCCAGTGCTCCATGCAATCCGTGCCCTCTACAAACCCCCCACCTGGTGCCCCCAACCTCCCACCCCCCACCCCTTCAAAATTCTCAGATCGTTTTTCAGAGTCCATAGTCTCTCATGGTTCACCTCCCCTTCCAATTTCCCTCAACTCCCTTCTCCTGTCCATCTCCCCCTGTTCTCCATGCTATTTGTTATGCTCCACAAATAAGTGAAACCATATGAAAATTGACTTTCTCTGCTTGACTTATTTCACTCAGCATAATCTCTTCCAGTCCCGTCCATGTTGCTACAAAACTTGGGTATTCATCCTTTCTTTTTTTTTTTTTTTACAGCTTTATAAACATATATTTTTATCCCCAGGGGTACAGGTCTGCGATTCACCAGGTTTACACACTTCACAGCACTCACCATAGCACATACCCTCCCCAATATCCATAACCCCACCCCCCTCTCCCAACCCCCTCCCCCCATCAACCCTCAGTTTGTTTTGTGAGATTAAGAGTCACTTATGGTTTGTCTCCCTCCCAATCCCATCTTGTTTCATTTACTCTTCTCCTACCCCCTCAACCCCCCATGTTGCATCTCCTCTCCCTCATATCAGGGAGATCATATGATAGTTGTCTTTCTCCGATTGACTTATTTCGCTAAGCATGATACCCTCTAGTTCCATCCACGTCGTCGCAAATGGCAAGATTTCATTTCTTTTGATGGCTGCATAGTATTCCATTGTGTATATATACCACATCTTCTTTATCCATTCGTCTGTTGATGGACATCTAGGTTCTTTCCATAGTTTGGCTATTGTAGACATTGCTGCTATAAACATTCGGGTGCACGTGTCCCTACAGATCACTACGTTTGTATCTTTAGGGTAAATACCCAGCAGTGCAATTGCTGGGTCATAGGGTAGTTCTATTTTCAACATTTTGAGGAACCTCCATGCTGTTTTGCAGAGTAGTTGCACGAGCTTGCATTCCCACCAACAGTGTAGGAGGGTTCCCCTTTCTCCGCATCCTCGCCAGCATCTGTCATTTCCTGACTTGTTAATTTTAGCCATTCTGACTGGTGTGAGGTGATATCTCATGGTGGTTTTGATTTGTATTTCCCTGATGCCGAGTGATATGGAGCACTTTTTCATGTGTCTGTTGGCGATCTGGATGTCTTCTTTGCAGAAATGTCTGTTCATGTCCTCTGCCCATTTCTTGATTGGATTATTTGTTCTTTGGGTGTTGAGTTTGCTAAGTTCTTTATAGATTTTGGACACTAGCCCTTTATCTGATATGTCATTTGCAAATATCTTCTCCCATTCTGTCAGTTGTCTTTTGGTTTTGTTAACTGTTTCCTTTGCCGTGCAAAAGCTTTTGATCTTGATAAAATCCCAAAAGTTCATTTTTGCCCTTGCTTCCCTTGCCTTTGGTGATGTTCCTAGGAAGATGTTGCTGCGGCTGAGGTCGAAGAGGTTGCTGCCTGTGTTCTCCTCGAGGATTTTGATGGATTCCTTTCTCACGTTGAGATCCTTCATCCATTTTGAGTCTATTTTCGTGTGTGGTGTAAGGAAATGATCCAATTTCATTTTTCTGCATGTGGCTGTCCAATTTTCCCAACACCATTTATTGAAGAGGCTGTCTTTTTTCCATTGGACATTCTTTCCTGCTTTGTCGAAGATGAGTTGACCATAGAGTTGAGGGTCCATTTCTGGGCTCTCTATTCTGTTCCATTGATCTATGTGTCTGTTTTTGTGCCAGGACCATGCTGTCTTGATGATGACAGCTTTGTAATAGAGCTTGAAGTCCGGAATTGTGATGCCACCAACTTTGGCTTTCTTTTTCAATATTCCTTTGGCTATTCGAGGTCTTTTCTGGTTCCATATAAATTTTAGGATTATTTGTTCCATTTCTTTGAAAAAAATGGATGGTACTTTGATAGGAATTGCATTAAATGTGTAGATTGCTTTAGGTAGCATAGACATTTTCACAATATTTATTCTTCCAATCCAGGAGCATGGAACATTTTTCCATTTCTTTGTGTCTTCCTCAATTTCTTTCATGAGTACTTTATAGTTTTCTGAGTATAGATTCTTAGTCTCTTTGGTTAGGTTTATTCCTAGGTATCTTATAGTTTTGGGTGCAATTGTAAATGGGATGGACTCCTTAATTTCTCTTTCTTCTGTCTTATTGTTGGTGTAGAGAAATGCAACTGATTTCTGTGCATTGATTTTATATCCTGACACTTTACTGAATTGCTGTACAAGTTCTAGCAGTTTTGGAGTGGAGTCTTTTGGGTTTTCCACATATAGTATCATATCATCTGCGAAGAGTGATAGTTTGACTTCTTCTTTGCCGATTTGGATGCCTTTAATTTCCTTTTGTTGTCTGATGGCTGAGGCTAGGACTTCTAGTACTATGTTGAATAGCAGTGGTGATAACGGACATCCCTGCCGTGTTCCTGACCTTAGCGGAAAAGCTTTCAGTTTTTCTCCATTGAGAATGATATTTGCTGTGGGTTTTTCATAGATGGCTTTGATAATATTGAGGTATGTGCTGTCTATCCCTACACTTTGAAGAGTTTTGATCAGGAAGGGATGCTGTACTTTGTCAAATGCTTTTTCAGCATCTATGGAGAGTATCATATGGTTCTTGTTCTTTCTTTCATTAATGTGTTGTATCACATTGATTGATTTGCGGATGTTGAACCAGCCTTGCAGCCCTGGAATAAATCCCACTTGGTCGTGGTGAATAATCCTTTTAATGTACTGTTGAATCCTATTGGCTAGTATTTTGGCGAGAATTTTTGCATCTGTGTTCATCAAGGATATTGGTCTGTAGTTCTCTTTTTTGTTGGGATCCTTGTCTGGTTTTGGGATCAAGGTGATGCTGGCCTCATAAAATGAGTTTGGAAGTTTTCCTTCTATTTCTATTTTTTGGAACAGTTTCAGGAGAATAGGAATTAGTTCTTTAAATGTTTGGTAGAATTCCCCCGGGAAGCCGTCTGGCCCTGGGCTCTTGTTTGTTTGGAGATTTTTGATGACTGTTTCAATCTCCTTACTGGTTATGGGTCTGTTGAAGCTTTCTATTTCTTCCTGGTTCAGTTGTGGTAGTTTATATGTCTCTAGGAATGCATCCATTTCTTCCAGATTGTCAAATTTGTTGGCGTAGAGTTGCTCATAGTATGTTCTTATAATTGTCTGTATTTCTTTGGTGTTCGTTGTGATCTCTCCTCTTTCATTCATGATTTTATTTATTTGGGTCCTTTCTCTTTTCTTTTTGATAAGTCTGGCCAGGGGTTTATCAATCTTATTAATTCTTTCAAAGAACCAGCTCCTAGTTTCGTTGATTTGTTCTATTGTTTTTTTGGTTTCTATTTCATTGATTTCTGCTCTGATCTTTATGATTTCTCTTCTCCTGCTGGGTTTAGGGTTTCTTTCTTGTTCTTTCTCCAGCTCCTTTAGGTGTAGGGTTAGGTTGTGTACCTGAGACCTTTCTTGTTTCTTGAGAAAGGCTTGTACCGCTATATATTTTCCTCTCAGGACTGCCTTTGTTGTGTCCCACAGATTTTGAACCATTCTGTTTTCATTATCATTTGTTTCCATAAATTTTTTCAATTCTTCTTTAATTTCCTGGTTGACCCATTCATTCTTTAGAAGGATGCTGTTTAGTCTCCATGTATTTGGGTTCTTTCCAAATTTCCTCTTGTGATTGAGTTCTAGCTTTAGAGCATTGTGGTCTGAAAATATGCAGGGAATGATCCCAATATTTTGATACCGGTTGAGACTTGATTTAGGACCAAGAATGTGATCTATTCTGGAGAATGTTCCATGTGCACTAGAGAAGAATGTGTATTCTGTTGCTTTGGGATGAAATGTTCTGAATATATCTGTGATGTCCATCTGGTCCAGTGTGTCATTTAAGGCCTTGATTTCCTTGTTGATCTTTTGCTTGGATGATCTGTCCATTTCAGTGAGGGGAGTGTTAAAATCCCCTACTATTATTGTATTCTTGTCGATGTGTTTCTTTGATTTTGTTATTAATTGGTTTATATAGTTGGCTGCTCCCACGTTAGGGGCATAGATATTTAAAATTGTTAGATCTTCTTGTTGGACAGTTCCTTTGAGTATGATATAGTGTCCTTCCTCATCTCTTATTATAGTCTTTGGCTTAAAATCTAATTGATCTGATGTAAGGATTGCCACTCCTGCTTTCTTCTGATGTCCATTAGCATGGTAAATTCTTTTCCACCCCCTCACTTTAAACCTGGAGGTGTCTTCGGGTTTAAGATGAGTTTCTTATAGGCAACATATAGATGGGTTTTGTTTTTTTATCCATTCTGATACCCTGTGTCTTTTGATTGGGGCATTTAGCCCATTAACATTCAGGGTAAGTATTGAGAGATAGGAATTTAGTGCCATTGTATTGCCAGTGAGGTCACTGTTATTGTATATTGTCTCTGTTCCTTTCTGATCTACTACTTTTAGGGTCTCTCTTTGCTTAGAGGACCCCTTTCAATATTTCCTGTAGAGCTGGTTTGGTATTTGCAAATTCTTTCAGTTTTTGTTTGTCCTGGAAGCTTTTAATCTCTCCTTCTATTTTCAATGATAGCCTAGCTGGATATAGTATTCTTGGCTGCATGTTTTTCTCATTTAGTACTCTGAATATATCATGCCAGCTCTTTCTGGCCTGCCAGGTCTCTGTGGATAAGTCTGCTGCCAATCTAATATTTTTACCATTGTACGTTACAGACTTCTTTTCCCGGGCTGCTTTCAGGATCTTTTCTTTGTCACTAAGACTTGTAAATTTTACTATTAGGTGACGGGGTGTGGACCTATTCTTATTAATTTTGAGGGGGGTTCTCTGAACCTCTTGAATTTTGATGCTTGTTCCCTTTGCCATATTGGGGAAATTCTCTCCAATAATTCTCTCCAATATACCTTCTGCTCCCCTCTCTGTTTCCTCTTCTTCTGGAATCCCAATTATTCTAATGTTGTTTCGTCTTATGGTGTCACTTATCTCTCGAATTCTGCCCTCGTGGTCCAGTAGCTGTTTGTCCCTCTTCTGCTCAGCTTCTTTATCTCGGTCATTTGGTCTTCTATATCGCTAATTCTTTCTTCTGCCTCATTTATCCTAGCAGTGAGAGCCTCCATTTTTGATTGCACCTCATTAATAGCTTTTTTGATTTCAACTTGGTTAGATTTTAGTTCTTTTATTTCTCCAGAAAGGGCTTTTATATCTCCCGAGAGGGTTGCTTTAATATCTTCCATGCCTTTTTCAAGCCCGGCTAGAACCTTGAGAATCATCATTCTGAACTCTATATCTGACATATTACCAATGTCTGTATTGATTAGGTCCCTAGCCTTTGTTACTGCCTCTTGTTCTTTTTTTTGTTGTGAATTTTTCCGCCTTGTCATTTTGTCCAAGTAAGAGTTTATGAAGGAGCTAGTAAAATACTGTAAGGGTGGCAACAGCCCCAGGAAAATATGCTTTAGCCAAATCAGAAGAGATCCCAAATCGTGAGGGGGGAGAAAGGGGATAAACTCCGCCCCAGGCGGAGTTGCACCGCCCTTACCCGGGGCTGCGCTGAGTAATCCGCTCCGGTTTGCTTTCGGGAGCTTTTGTTCCCTGAGCACTTTCCGTAGAGTCTGGAGGACGGGAGTGAAGATGGCGGCCTCCCAGTGTCCGGCCCGGAGGAGCCGAGAGCCCGGGGCCCCACTCCTCAGTGTGCCCTCAGAGAACAGCGCCCAATGACTCCCGTCACCCTGGCCTCCGGCCGCGCTCCGAGCTGACCGAGCCTGCAACTGGTTCAAGGCAACCCGGAGCTGAGAGTCATTCCTCGGCTCTGTCTCTGTAGCAGGCTTCCCCGCTCCAATACCGGTAAGCTCTGCGACACTCAGACACCCCCGATCCTTCTGCGACCCTGCGGGACCTGAGGCCACGCTGACCCCGCCTGGGCTTCACCCCAGTTAAGCCTCTGGAGCGATGTCCCTCAGCGGAACAGACTTTTAAAAGTCCTGATTTTGCTCCGTTGCTCCGCCGCTCGCCGGGAGCCGGCCCCTCCCCCCGCGGTCTATCTTCCCGTCGCTTTGGATTCACTTCTCCGCCAGTCCTACCTTGCAGAAAGTGGTTGATTTTCTGTTTCTAGAATTGCTGTTCTTCTCTCTTCAATCTCCCGTTGGATTTGTAGGTGTTTGCAATCTTTAGATAAGCTATTTAGCTGATCTCCCGCTACCCGAAGTAGTCTCAGCTGCTACTTCTCCGCCATCTTGACTCCTCCTCCTACCTACTTATTTTTTAAAGCTATTTTGTTTCTTTTTCAAAATTGAAAAATTAATACATGTAATAGTAAAAAATTAGAGTGGGATGGGAAGATACACAAAGAAAGTGTCAATGAAAGAACATGGGATTTGAAGTAAGACCTATCTTGTTAATGCTCAAGAACACCATTTACTAGTTGTGTTAGCCTGAGAAAATTAAACTTTCTGAATCCTAGTTTATCAATATGGAAATGCAGATCAAAATGCTCATTTCATAGCATATTGTGAAAATTCATTTTAAAGTAATATAAGAGAGTATGGTATAAATGGTACATTGCTATATAGATGTACATTATTATTAATTGTCACTAATGGAAAAGATTTTAGCACTTTGTCCCATCACACTTTGTAGTGGAAGCTAGGGAGATGGTTCCAACTATGTAAATACCATTTATGTATGCATGCATATAATTATATATTTATTTATTAAATATCAAGTCACTATTTTTCTGGGAATTAAGGAAATCTTGAATATAGAGTTTGAGGGAGAACCTCTGGACCTAGCTGTGAAAAATAAGAGGAGACTGTGGGAGAGAAATAGGTAGGGAAGATCTCTCTTTTAAGAAATTGGTCTCTCAGGTGCCTGGGTGGCTTAGCTGGTTAAGCCACTGCCTTTGGCTCAGGTCATGATCCCAGAGTTCCAGGACTGAGTCCCACATCCAGCTCCCATGGGGAGTCTGTTTCTCCCTCTGACCTTCTCCCCTCCCATGCTTTCTCTTACTCTCTCTTTCTCAAATAAATAAATACAATCTAAAGAAAAAAAAAGAGTAATTGGTCTCTCAAGTCATAAATACCATTACTGTTCCCTATGTGTAATTTACTCTTAAAAGAGGCTTGCCCAACTGTAAGCATACCATAAACTCTCCTGAACATTATACGTGGAACACCATTTTTGGAATTACTTTATTTATTCATACTTTATATGAATCCAGGATAAAGAAGATATGGTATATTTATACAATAGAGTATTGCTCAGCCATAAAAAAGAATCAAATCTTGTCATTTTTAATTTTTTAAAAATTTTTTAAAAATATTTTATTTATTTATTTGACAGAGATCACAAGGAGGCAGAGAGGCAGGCAGAGAGAGAGGGGGAAGCAGGCTCCCTGCTGAGCAGAGAGCCCAATGCGGGGCTCAATCCTAGGACCCTGAGATCATGACCTGAGCCGAAGGCAGAGGCTTTAACCCACTGAGCCACCCAGGTGTCCCTAATTTTTTAAAAGATTTTATTTATTTGATAGAACAGCAGAGGGAGCAGCGGAAGGAGAGCGAGAGCCAGGAGCCTGATGTAGGGCTCGATCCCAGGACTGTGGGATCATGACCTGACCAAAGGCAGATGGTTAACCAACTGAGCTACCCAGGTACCCCAAGCTTCGTCATTTTTAATAGTTCTATAGCATTGTCTTATATGGATATAACCATAATTTATAAAAAAAGTCTGTCATAAAATTTTATATTAATAATAGTGCTGTAGTGGGTATCACATGCCTTAGCTTATGTCTACTAGTATAGTAACACAGAAAATATCCAGAAATGCTGCATCAAAGAATATGGGCATTTTACATTAGGATATGTGTTGTCAATTTGCTCTCCAAAGAGGTTGCACCAATTTTCTCTCATGTTACCAGTGTGTGAGAGCATCTTTTACCCTTGAACTTTACAAAACTCATTTCCTATCAAGTTTTGATCTTTGCCAAAATCATTTATTAAAAAATTATTTTAATTATAATTTATTTAATTATAACTTCACTTAAATGTAAAATTATTTTAATTATCATTTATTTAATTATAACTTCAGTTAAATGTCTTTTTAAGTGTCAGTGATTACCCATTTTTTTCTATGAAATGTGTTTATGTACTTACCCACTTTTTTTTGAGTTATAATTGACATGTAGTATTATTAGCTTCAGGAGTACAGCATAGTGATTTGACATTTGTATACATTGTGAACAGATCACCACAATATAGTCTAGTTACCATCTGTTACCATACAAGTTTAATACAGTATTATTGACTGTATTCCCCATGCTATACATTATAGCCCCATGATTTATTTGTGTTCAAATGGGTATTTTGTACTTTTTGATTCCCTTCACTTATTTCACTCGAAACCCCGAAAGTCTACTCTAATAATCACCAGTATTTTCTCTGTATATCTATGAGTCTGTATTTTGTTTTTTAAATTCCACATATAAATACATATAAAATACATATATGTATTTTGTTTTTTAAATTCCACATATAAGGCAGTATTTGTCTTTGTCTTACTTATTTCACTTACAATACCCTCAAGGTCCATTCACATTGTCATAAATGGCAAGATTTCCTTTTTTATGGCACACACACAGATACAATATATTCTTTATTCTTCTGTGGATGGGCACTTAGGTTGTTTCTGTACCTTGGTTATTGTAAATAATGCTTCAATGAACGTAGAGGTGCATATATCTTTTCCAATTAGTGTTTTCATTTTCTTTGGATAAATATCCAGTAATGGAATTGCTAGGTCATATGGTAGTTCTATTTTTAATTTTTTGAGGAACCTCCATACTGTTTTCCATAGTGACTATACAGGTTTATATTCCTACCCACGGTGCATGAGAGTTCCTTTTTCTTCTCATCCTCACCATTTGTTATTATCTTTTTGATAAGTCATTCTGACATATATAAGGTGATATCTCATTGTGGTTTTGATCTGCATTTTCCTGATGGATAGTGATGTTGAATGTCTTTTCATGTGCGTGTTTGCCATCTTTATGTCTTCTCTGATAAAATGTCTATTCAGATCCTCTGCCCACTTTTTAGTTTTTTTTTTGTTATTGATTCGTATGAGTTCTTTGTATATTTTGAATGTTAACCTCTTATCAGATATATGATTTGCAAATATCTTCTTTTCAGTAGGTTGACTTTTCATTGTTTTCTTCTTTTTCTATTTCCTTGTGTGTAAAATTGTTTGAGATTTCTTTTGTTTCTTGAAGTAGACCTGTGTATTGTTATGAACCTTCTATTTTAGAGTCACTTTTGCTTCATCTCATAGATTTTGTTGTATCATATTTCTGTTTTCATTTGTTTCTGGGTATTTTTTTAATCTTTTTTCATTTCTTATATGATCTAGTAGTTGTTCAGTAATATGTTGTTTAATCTCCAAGTATTTGGGGGTGCCTGGGTGGCTCAGTTGGTTAAGCATCTGCCTTTGGGTCAGGTCATGATCCCAGGGTCCTGGGATGGAATCCCATGTTTGGCTCTCTATTCAGCATGGAGTCCGCTTCTCCCTCTTCCTCTGCACCTCCTCCTGCCTGTGCTTGCTTGCTCTCTCTTTCTGTCAAATAAATAAAATATTAAAAAAAAATCTCCAAGTATTTTTAGTTTTTCTAGTTTTCTTCTTGTATGGAGTCCGCTTCTCCCTCTTCCTCTGCACCTCCCTGCCTGTGCTTGCTTGCTCTCTCTTTCTGTCAAATAAATAAAATATTAAAAAAAATCTCCAAGTATTTTTAGTTTTTCTAGATTTTTTCTTTTAATTGATTTCTAGTTTTATACCATTGTAGTTGAAAGATGGCTTGCTACGATTCAGTATTCTTGAGTTTATTGACCTTTCTTTTGTGGCTTATACCTTGTGATCTGTCTGGAGAATGTTTTATGACACCTGAGAAGAATATATTTTCTGATTTGGATGGAATGTTATGTATATATCTATTAAGTCCTCTCTGGTCTATTATGTCACTAAGGTAATATTTCTTATTAATTTTCTGTCAACTTCTTCTTTCAGGTTTGTTAATATCTTTTGCTTTATATACTTTTATTTATTTAATTTATATTATTTTTATTATATATATTTATTTATTATTTTAAAATATATTTTAGTGCTCCTTAGTGTGTATGTATATATGTTTGTATGTGTGTGTGCATAAATATCATCATGTAATTTATCAAAACAGTCCTATTTCCATAGCCCTGTTGTTCCTGCTGTACACATGTGGAAACAAACTCACAGAAGCTTAGTGACGTGTATAAGGTACTGGATTCACAAGTGGCAGAGCTAAGACTGTCCCCTAGGCTGGTGCTACTTCTAAGATACCACAGTGGCTTTTGGATTTCATGATTCTCTTTCAGAGCAGAAAAGGACTCTGCCCCTGGTATAGGACCCAGCAAATTGGCTGGATAGCAGCTGTGTGGATTTTACTGTGAGGAGGGCCATAGGAGAGGAAGAGCATGGGAGAGGGGGGTGGAAATAGTTATTGGCGGTACAGAGGGGAGGATGAACATGATCAAAGAGATTCAATTGCTGTATCCATACAACTGCTATTATTAATGTTAATGAACTAACAAATAACTAGAGTACATAATATGTGCCAGCGTTATGTTTAGGATTTAGTGTGTATTATTATATGTATGCTGTATAATGTATTTTTATCTTCATTTTATAGTTGAGAAAGCCAAAGCTTAGAATATTAAGTAATAGGGATGCTTGGCTGGCTCAATTGAAAGAGCTTGCAACTTGATCTTGGGGTTGTGAGTTTGAGTCCTATGTTGAGATTACTTAAGAAAGAAAAAAAAACCAAAACCTCAAAAATTGTGAGTAATATGCCCAGGGTCATGGTTGAACTTAAATTGGAACTCTTGGCTACCCAATTCTAGAGAATCTATGGAGAAGGGAATAAGTGAAATGGGATTAAAAAATGTTTACATTCTTTTTTTTTTTAAGATTTTATTTAATTTTTGAGAGAGAGTGAGAGTGCAAGTGGGAGGGGAGGGCAGAGGGAAAGAGCCAAGCAGACTCCCCATTGAGCATGGAGCCCAAACTAGGTCTCAATCCCAAGACCATGGGATCATGACCTGAGCCAAAGGCAGAAGCTTAACTGACTGAGACACCCAGATGCCCCAAATATTTACATTCTTTTGTTGCTTCCTTTCCAGGAAAGTAAACTACTCTATTTTTACTAATTTGCTTATGACATATGATGATGTGAAAGTACTTTTCTTGGTATTTATCACCTTTTTCCTGACCAGACACGGAATTCCTAGTGCTGTCAGGTTTTTGTTTTTGTTTCTGTTTCTGTTTTAAATTCTTCTCTTTTTTTTTTGCCACTCTCCCCTCTCCAGAGTCTGGCAGAAGGTTCTTCACACAGTGAGCATCACTATCAATTGCCTTTGGGCTTATATTATTAGAACCACAACAGTTGGTGATCTAATACTGGAATGTATTTTAGAAGGACTTGTTTCCTCATTCTCAGCTTCCTGTCCTTATTATTTTTTTAAATAGTTGATGGCCATGTTTGAATGGAATCAGATTAGACAGGAGAGAAGCCAAGTCTGCAATTAGGTAGTTTAGTGAGAATTGTAAGGCCCTAGAGGGTAGGCACTACAATAAAATAATTCATTCAGATTCAATAGGCATTTGCTAATAAGCATTACTATGTACTAAACACAGTGCTAAGCTCTTTATATCTGTAATCCTTGCAATAATCCTGTGAGGTGGAGGTATTATTTTCATTTTGCAGATGAAGACAATCTGAGTTCACTTGAATGTCCCAAGATCACGTCTCTTGTCACCGACAGGCACCAGATTTTAATTCAGATCTTTCTGGCCCCAAGTATATCTCCTTTTTTGAAACTGGTGGGTAAATCCTTAGGTGTGCAGAAATATTTATTAATTGTAGGTGCATTGATTGTGCTTTTCTGAAACTCAGTGACCTCTGATGCATAACCACTGATGGCACATTCTTGTTGGGTTTCTGTTCTGCTCACTAGCTGGCTGTCCATTCATGCCTGAGCAATATATCTTCTCTTTTGAATATCTATTTTATATTGCTATATCATTCACTACACACCTCTTGTTTCCTCTTACCCTCTAGCCAGTCCTTTTTCGTTTTATTTGCAAGCACTTTTTCCTTATGGGATCCCTTCAAAGTGGATGCTTCTCGAGGTTTTGTTCTCTTCTCAGTGTATATACTCCCTCAATCTCCAGTGGCAATAGCATTCATTTTAGTTACTGCCTATAAGTGACAAGGTTCAGAACTATATCTCCAGACCCCATCTCCCTCCAGGGCTTCAGTTCTGTATATTTGGTGACTTATTATGCATCTTCATCAAGATATCCCAGGCATATCAAATATAACATATCCTTGTCTACTGCTACACTTGCATTATTTTAAAATCCTTTTCCCCTCCCTTTCTACATCCAGCATATCACCACATCCTATTGATTCTACTCCTAAATATTTTTCTAGATCAATTCCTTTCTGACCCTCTCTACTGCCAGTCCTTAGAGAAGGCTGCCCCCATCTCTTGGCTAATTTTTTTATGTCTCCAGATTGTCTCTTCTTTCATTCCATCCTCATACTACAGACCGTCCTTCAAAAAAATCGATTATGCCATCCTCTGCTTTAAAATTCTGTAGGAACTTTGTATTGCTTTCAAGGCAAAATCCAAACTTCCTAATACAACCTATAAGGCTTCCTGTTTCATTCTATTGCCTTTATTTCTTCTATCATCCTCCAAAACAGTTACTGTTTTAAACCTTATGATCAGTCTGTGTTAGGGTCCCTTATCTGTGTCCTTCTTTCCTTTTTAATGCATTTATTACACAGAATGGTAATTGTTTATGTGACTGCATTTCCCCACCACACTAGAGATTCTGAAGCCCAGAAGCTACTGTCTTTATCACCTTATCACCAACTAAGCACAGTGGCTTGCACAGTGACTGGTCAACAGACAGGGACTGTTGAGGTTCCTTTTGATAGCCCTGAGGCTACTATCTTGTAAAATCAGGCATATAGATATTTGCTTCTATTTGGAAGCTTTAATGGAAAGATCTGAAGATTCAGTCATGTAGAAAACAAGACAAGCTCTTTACTTAGCAGTAATTGTCTTCTGCTTCTTATATTCCCTTAGTGAAATATAGGTGGTGTGATAAAAACAATTATTATGTCATACAAAGTGCAGCATCTGTCTCATCTTTGCCATACTTCAGTCCTGAAATTTCTTGCAGATCAGTGTGCTTTTGTATTAAAGAGAATTCAAAAGATCAAGAATGAGTGACTTCTTTAAACTGAAGAGACTGATTTTCAAAGAAATGATGTTATAAATTTAGTAAGAAGTAAAACACCAGATTACCTGTCAATTTACCTTAACTGATTAAAATATGCCCAGGGCATGACTTCTCAATATAAGGGTCAAATGTCATAGAAAGAGTTTACAGAGTGCTCATGGGAATCTGACCGGAAATTTAAATCACCTTTTCAAGTAGAAAAATGCACTCTGCTCCTGGGGGCAGGGGATTAGAGCCACTGTCTGTGTACAAGTAAGGTGAGATCTATTTATGGAGAGTGGGAGAATGTAGTGCAAAGGTTAATGATGTTCTTTGTCCCTAAGGAGAAATCTCATAAATGAATGGTGCCTCAGTTTTTCTTTATCTATCTCAGGTTTATTGCAGGCATAAGTGAAAGGGCAGTTGGGAAGAAGGCACAGAATGTTAATTAATCTCGAATGCAGATTAAGAAAACTCAGTTTTCTTGTAATCCAGTTTTGAACATAGCTGGATTGGAGAGCAGTTAATAAGACCTGCTGTAGCATCCCTTTTTAATTTTTTAAAGATTTTATTTATTTATGTATGTATGTATTGAGTGAGTGGGAAGAGGAGCAAGGGAGAGGGAGGGAGAGCGAGCATCTCAAGCCGACTCCACGCTGAGCATGGAGCTCCATGCAGGGCTCCAGCTCAAGACCCTGAGATCATGACCTGAGCTGAAACCAAGGGTCAGATGTTCAACCAACTGAGCCACCCAGGTGCCCTTCCTGCAGCATTCTTAGAATATTTATAAAATAAAAATAAGTGTATTTGAGTTCAGTTTCCACCTAAATGCAAAGAATCTCCCCTTGGGCTAGTGATGTACATTAAGAGTACATGAGAGTTTGGTTCAGTGCAACAGTTAAATCCTTGAGCTTTTGAGATAATGAAGTAGCATGAGAAATACAGGAAGTGGGCAGGAGGAATTGAGCCACTTACAGTGGAAGCCTTTGCCTGTATAGTAAATGGTATTCTATCTTGTAAAAGATGGGGTAGAGGAAGCTGAAGAGTGGAGAATTGAGTAGTAAATGAGGGGAGTCAAAGAAAGTATCTCAGCCACAGAGGAAAGATATGAATAGCCTTCAGGTTCTAATTTCTCTCCTTCTTATCTTCCTTTTTGACATAGTTGCATGTGGAAGGTATACATGATAAGATAAGATAGATAAGATAGCCCTTGCTATCTCCCAGCTTCTTGCAATCAGAGCTTCAAACCCCTTTTTTCATGTGAACCTGGAAAGCCCTGTATAGGATATGTCAGTTTTGTGAGGCTTGTTTGACAGATGAAGGGAAGAGCTCAAGGAGGCTAGCTACCATGACTTGTCCAAGGCCACTTAGTGATTTTTGTCTCAGTGGGGACTTTAGCCCAAATCTCCTACCCTCCTGTTTAGTGATGCAGCATGTTTGTGAAATAGGCGACCCTTTTAGAATAGATGTTTGTAGAAGTCAGTACTAACTTTCAGAAACACAGGATCCCAGCCAAGGTGTTAGATAGCTTTTGGTCAGGTAGAAAACAGAGAGTGTGATCTAAACAATTCGTTTGCCTTTATCTTCCAATATTTTGAGAGCGTTTTTTTCTATCCAAGGAGGCTATTTTCCATCATAAATGATGCTGCTCACAATAAGACTAAAAGCTTCATTAAGCTTAAAAAAATAGAAGAAAACAGAACAGTTAACATTTCGTAGAACCAGTTGTGGAGAATACATTAAAGTTAATGAGTATTAGGCTACTTAAATTATTTACAAGACTTGAAAATTTTAAATATTTGTCTGGAGATATAAGCTGGTTCGGGTCCATGCTCTGTTCAGTCTCCTGGATTGTAGGATGGTTGGCTATTTTCTCTGGGCTTAGAGGGAGATACCTAAGTGGTTTAAGCCTAGGTAAAATGAATGGACTCTAGCACACTACCAGGTGTTCATGTGAGTGTTCCACACCCTGTATACCTTTTCTCCCAGAAGTCACCAATTCTGGACTGTTCAAAACTCACTCTGAACATTGAAAGCCTCACATCTCTTGAAGATACTTTCCTCTTCTAACAGAATTCACTAGCGAAGGCAATGCTGAAATTTAAAAAAATGATTCTTTAATGGCAGGATCTTAGGCAGTGTTATACCTAGATTTATAATCTATCCTCCTGCCAAGATATGAAGGTTCATCTAGTTCTCCTCTTCTTTTCTGTCTGATTTGCTGTAGAAGGGTTATTACCCTGTCACTCCTGTCTGGGTCAGGCAGATGCGGCCAAGATCACACTTTAAAATCCTTCTGAAGAAGGTGTAGATGAAAAGGGCTTATCTGGGAATCAGAAGACTGTCCATTTGTGTTAATAACCCATTCTGTAGCTTTGATAAAATTTACATTTTACTTAAATTCACTTTAGTTAACATATGGTGTAGTATTAGTTTCATTGGTAGAATTTAGTGATTCATCAGTTGTATGTAACACCCGTGCTCATTTCATCAAGTGCCTTCCTTAATGCTCATCACCCAATTATACCATCCCCCCTCCCACCTCCCCTCCAGCAACCCTCAGTTTATTCCCTATAGTTAAGAGTCTCACGATTTGCCTCCTTCTCTGTTTTCATATTATTTTATTTTTCCTCCCCCTCCTCTATGTGCACCTGTTTTGTTTCTTAAATTCCACATAGAACTGAAATAATATGGTATTTGTCTTTCTATGACTGACTTATTTTGCTTAACTTGCTTAGCATAATATCCTCTAGTTCCATCCATGTTGTTGCAAATGGGAAGATTTCATTCTTTTTCATGGCTGAGTAACATTCCTTTACACATACATATACACACACCATGCACACACACACACACAATGTGTATACAATATGTGTGTATATGTGTATACACACACACACACACACACACACACACACAGGGTAGTTCTATTTTTGTTTTGAGGAAACTCCATAGTGTTTTCCAGAATGGCTGTACCAGTTTGCATTCCCACCAAGAGTGTAAGAGGGTTCCCCTTTCCCTGCATTCTCACCAACAGCTGTTGTTCCCTGATTTGTTCATTTTAGCCATTCTGACTTGTGTGAGGTGGTATCCCATTGTGGTTTTGATTTGTATTTTCCCAAGGCCAAATGGTGTTGAACAGTTTTTAATGTGTCTGTTAGCCATTTGTCTTCTTTGAAGAAATGTCTGTTCATGTCTTCTGCCCATTTCTTGACTGGATTTTTTGGTTTTTGGATGTTGAGTTTGATAAGTTCTTTATAGACTTTGGATACTAGCCTTTTATGTGATAAGACATTTGCAAATATCTTCTCCCATTCTGTTGGTTGCCTTTTAGTTTTATTGATTGTTTCCTTTGCTATGCAAAAGCTTTTTATTTGATGAAGTTCCAGTGGTTCATTTTTGCTTTTGTTTCCCCTGCCTCTGGAGATGTGTCTTGGGAAGAAGTTGCTGGGGCCAAGGCCAAAGAGGTTGCTGCCTGAGTTTTCTTCTAGGATTTTGATGGATTCTCCCACACATTTAGGTCTTTCATCCATTTTAAATTTATATTTTTGTATGGTGTAAGAAAGTGCCCATTTTCATTCTTCTGCATGTGGCTATTTAGTTATCCCAACACCATTTGTTGAAAAAGACTGTCTTTTTTCCATTGGATATTCTTTTCTGATTTGGCAAGGATTAGTTGGCTATACAGTTGAGGGTCCATTTCTGGGTTCTGTATTCTGTTCCATTGATCTCTGTGTCTGTTTTTGGGCCAGTACCATACTATCTTGATGATTACAGCTTTGTAACACAGCTTGCAGTCTGGAATTGTGATACCTCCAGCTTTGGTTTTCTTTTTCAACATTCCTTTGGATATTTGGCAGCTTTTTTGGTTCCATATAAATTTTAGGATTGTTTTTTCCAGCTCTGTGGAAAATGCTGGTGGTGTTTTGATAGGGATTGCATTTAATGTGTAGATTGCTTAACCTATTCTGTAGCTTTAAGGTAGTCTAGTTTTCTTTCTCGATGCAATTTCTACAACTGCAAAATGAGTTTTGGCTCATGGTTGAAAAGGATTGTTAAGTTATATTAGCTATAAGGTTCATTCTATCTACCTCTGTTGTATAAACACAGGACTTCAGTAAGATACACTTTAAACATGCAAAAATGCATGTTTGAGTATAATAAACACACATTGGCTAACATTAAAAATTGTCATTTTTGCCTCTGATTTCAAATAAAACATTTTCCATGAAGTTGAAGGTTATCGGGTACCAAAACTAATCCCATTCTGCATTTTCTTTTCCTACTTTTCCTATAGTAATTACTATTGAATTTTGTGTTTAATATGACTGCACTTGGTTTCAGAGTTTTCAACATAAGTATATGTCCATAAAAATATATAGGATTGTTTTTAATATTATAAAACTTTATACAAATGACACAATATTGACATGCCAGACTGCAACTTGTTTTTTTGTTCCTTACTGTGTTTTTACATGTACTTTGATATTTTGTGAATTTCATTCATGTACTTTAAGTGTTGTATTACTCCATTATATAAATATACCATAATGTATATAATCATTGTCTTACTAATGCACATTTGCATTATTTTTAACTTTTTTACCACTCTACAAGCAACATTACAATAAACATTCTTCTGTAAACTTGTGTCCTAGTGAATATAAGTATTTCTCAAGTAGATAAACTTAGAAATGGAAATTGCATCATAGGTCATGTATATCATCAACTTTACCAGATACTGCCTAGCACTCAAAGTAGATAGTCACTGAAATTCCGACGAATAGTAATGAGAGTTCTAATGGCTTCATTTCATTGCCAACATTGACTCATTTTAGAAGTTTTGTCAATCTGATGTCTTTGAAGTGGTTTCTCTATATTTCTCACATTACTATTACTAAGGTTGAACAGATTTTCCAATTTTTATTGGTATTGGTTTCCTGTTCTGAAGGAATTCTATTTGTATTTTTTACTATTTTTTACTACATTGCATTTGAATTTTAACATTTATATGGGCTCTTTGTATGTTGTGGATATATACTTTACAGTATCATGTGTTGAAATCTTTACCAATCATCCATGCCCGATTAAAACGCTTCAGAGTATAGGGATAGAGGGAACGCTCCTCAACTTCATAAAGTCTATCTATGAAAAGCCCATAGCAAATATCATTCTTTTTTTTTTAATTTTTTTATTTTTTTTTTCAGCATAACAGTATTCATTATTTTTGCACCACACCCAGTGCTCCATGCAATCCGTGCCCTCTACAATACCCACCACCTGGTGCCCCCAACCTCCCACCCCCCACCCCTTCAAAATTCTCAGATCGTTTTTCAGAGTCCATAGTCTCTCATGGTTCACCTCCCCTTCCAATTTCCCTCAACTCCCTTCTCCTCTCCATCTCCCCTTGTCCTCCATGCTATTTGTTATGCTCCACAAATAAGTGAAACCATATGATAATTGACTCTCTCTGCTTGACTTATTTCACTCAGCATAATCTCTTCCAGTCCCGTCCATGTTGCTACAAAACTTGGGTATTCATCCTTTCTTTTTTCTTTTTCTTTTTTTTTTTTTTTACAGCTTTATAAACATATATTTTTATCCCCAGGGGTACAGGTCTGCGATTCACCAGGTTTACACACTTCACAGCACTCACCATACCACATACCCTCCCCAATATCCATAACCCCACCCCCCTCTCCCAACCCCCTCCCCCCATCAACCCTCAGTTTGTTTTGTGAGATTAAGAGTCACTTATGGTTTGTCTCCCTCCCAATCCCATCTTGTTTCATTTATTCTTCTCCTACCCCCTCAACCCCCCATGTTGCATCTCCTCTCCCTCATATCAGGGAGATCATATGATAGTTGTCTTTCTCCGATTGACTTATTTCGCTAAGCATGATACCCTCTAGTTCCATCCACATCGTCGCAAATGGCAAGAGTTCATTTCTTTTGATGGCTGCATAGTATTCCATTGTGTATATATACCACATCTTCTTTAACCATTCGTCTATTGATGGACATCTAGGTTCTTTCCATAGTTTGGCTATTGTAGACATTGCTGCTATAAACATTCGGGTGCACGTGTCCCTACGGATCACTACGTTTGTATCTTTAGGGTAAATACCCAGCAGTGCAATTGCTGGGTCATAGGGTAGTTCTATTTTCAACATTTTGAGGAACCTCCATGCTGTTTTGCAGAGTAGTTGCACGAGCTTGCATTCCCACCAACAGTGTAGGAGGGTTCCCCTTTCTCCGCATCCTCGCCAGCATCTGTCATTTCCTGACTTGTTAATTTTAGCCATTCTGACTGGTGTGAGGTGATATCTCATGGTGGTTTTGATTTGTATTTCCCTGATGCCGAGTGATATGGAGCACTTTTTCATGTGTCTGTTGGCGATCTGGATGTCTTCTTTGCAGAAATGTCTGTTCATGTCCTCTGCCCATTTCTTGATTGGATTATTTGTTCTTTGGGTGTTGAGTTTGCTAAGTTCTTTATAGATTTTGGACACTAGCCCTTTATCTGATATGTCATTTGCAAATATCTTCTCCCATTCTGTCAGTTGTCTTTTGGTTTTGTTAACTGTTTCCTTTGCCGTGCAAAAGCTTTTGATCTTGATAAAATCCCAAAAGTTCATTTTTGCCCTTGCTTCCCTTGCCTTTGGTGATGTTCCTAGGAAGATGTTGCTGCGGCTGAGGTCGAAGAGGTTGCTGCCTGTGTTCTCCTCGAGGATTTTGATGGATTCCTTTCTCACGTTGAGATCCTTCATCCATTTTGAGTCTATTTTCGTGTGTGGTGTAAGGAAATGATCCAATTTCATTTTTCTGCATGTGGCTGTCCAATTTTCCCAACACCATTTATTGAAGAGGCTGTCTTTTTTCCATTGGACATTCTTTCCTGCTTTGTCGAAGATGAGTTGACCATAGAGTTGAGGGTCCATTTCTGGGCTCTCTATTCTGTTCCATTGATCTATGTGTCTGTTTTTGTGCCAGTACCATGCTGTCTTGATGATGACAGCTTTTTAATAGAGCTTGAAGTCCGGAATTGTGATGCCACCAACTTTGGCTTTCTTTTTCAATATTCCTTTGGCTATTCGAGGTCTTTTCTGGTTCCATATAAATTTTAGGATTATTTGTTCCATTTCTTTGAAAAAAAAATGGATGGTACTTTAGCAAATATCATTGTTAATGGCAAAAAGCTCACAGCCTTCCCTTTGAGATCAGGAACACAACAAGGATGCCCACTCTCACCTCTTGTTCAATATAGTATTAGAAGTCCTAGCAATAGCAATCAGACAACAAAGAGAAATAAAAGGTATTCAAATTGGCAATGAAGAAGTCAAGCTCTCTCTCTTTGCAGATGATGTGATAATTTATATGGAAAACCCAAAATACTCCACCCCCAAACTACTAGAACTCATACAGCAATTCAGTAATGTGGAAGGATACAAAGTCAATATTCATATTCATATTCATTCAGTAATGTGGCAGGATACAAGTCCAGAAATCAGTTGCTTTCTTATACACTAACAGTGAAAATACAGAAAGGGAAATTACAGAATCGATTCCATTTACTATAGCACCAAGAACCATAAGATACTTGGGAATGAGCCTAACCAAGAGGTAAAGGATCTGTACTCAAGGAACTACAAAACACTCATAAAAGAAATTGAAGACACAAAAAGATGGAAGACCATTCCATGCTCATGGATTGGAAAAATAAACATTGTTAAAATGTCTATACTGCCTAGAGCAATCTATACTTTCAATGCCATTCCGATCAAAATTCCACCGACATTTTTCGAAGAGCTGGAGCAAACAATCCTAAAATTAGTATGGAATCAGAAGAGACCCCGAATTGCTAAGGAAATGTTAAAAAAGAAAAACAAAACTGGGGACATCACCTTGCCTTATTTCAAGCTTTACTGTAAGCTTGATCACCAAGACAGTAAGTGGTACTGGCACAAAAAGAGAAGCATAGACCAGTGGAACAGAGTAGAGAGCCCAGATATGGACTCTCAACTCTATGGTCAAATAATCTTCGACAAAGCAGGAAAAAATATACAGTGGGAAAAAGTCTCTTCAATAAATGGTGCTGGGAAAACTGGACAGCTATATGTAGAAGAATGAAACTCGACCATTCTCTTACACCGTACACAAAGATAAACTCGAAATTGTTAAAAGACCTCAATGTGAGGCAGGAATCCATCAGAATCATAGAGGAGAACATAGGCAGTAACCTCTTTGATATCAGCAACTTCTTTCAAGACATGTGTCCAAAGGCAAAGGAAACGAAAGTGAAAATGAATTTTTGGGACTTCATCAAGATCAAAAGCTTCTGCACAGCAAAGGAAACAGTTGACAAAACAAAGAGGCAACCTACAGAATGCGAGAAGATATTTGCAAATGACAGTACAGATGAAAGGCTGATATCCAGGATCTATAAAGAACTTCTCAAACTCAACACACAAAAAACAGATAATCATGTCAAAAAATGGGTAGAAGACATGAACAGACACTTCTCCAATGAAGACATACAAATGGCTATCAGACACTTGAAAAAATGTTCATCATCACTAGCCATCAGGGAGATTAAAATCAAAACCACATTGAGATACCACCTTACACCAGTTAGAATGGCCAAAATTAACAAGACATTAAACAATGTGTGTTGGAGAGGATGTGGAGAAAGGGGAACCCTCTTACACTGTTGGTGGGAATGTAAGTTGGTGCAGCCACTTTGGGAAACAGTGTGGAGATTCCTCAAGAAATTACAAATAGAGCTTTCCTATGATCCTGCAATTGTACTACTGGGTAATCTGTAACTTTTTAAAAAATTCTGTGCTTTTTTTTTAAAGTTTTTATTTAAATTCCAGTTCACATGCAGTGAATATTAGTTTCAGGCATATAATATAGTGATTCAGCACTTGTATTTTCCAAAGAAACAGCCACAATGTATGTCTTGTTTAACATGCTCTTCTAGAACTTTGTTACTCCCTCAATTGAGGGACGGAATCAATGTCACTTGCACTTAAAACTGGGAGGGACTTCATGACTGCCTTGACATGAGATTTGGCAGAACTGATATTATTTGACTTAAAAGACAAGTTTCAAAAATGTAATTCATTTCTGCTAGGTTATCTTGGGATGCTTTCTCTTGGAGTCCAGCCATCATATTGTAAAGAAATACAAGCAGACCTTAGAGAGGCTCACAAGGTGAAGAACCAAGATCCCTGGCCCCCAGTCCTGATTAACCTCCCAGTTGACAACTCCCAGCCATGTGGGTAACCCATCTTGAAAGTGGGTCCTTTACATTTTGTGCAGCTTTATTCAGGCATAATTGACAGCAAAAATTGTGTATATTTAAGGTATACAGTGTGATGTTCAAAGTGTGTATACATTGTGAAGTGATTACCACAACCAAGCTAATTAACTTCTCTATCACTGTCAGGGATGTTTGCATTCCCATGTTCATTGTAGCATTATTCACAATAGTCAAGTTATATGAAAAACCCAAGTGCCCTTTGGTGGATGAATGGATAAAGAAAATACAATATATGTGATGTATGTGTAATATACACAAATGGAAAATATATGTACACACACATGCATACATACAAAGTGGAATATTCAGTTTTAAGGAAGGAAATCTTGCCATTTCTGACAACATGGGTGGACCTAGAAGACATTATGTTAAATGAAATAAGCCAGACACAGAAAGACAAATACTGCATTATCTCACTCATTTGTGATCTAAAAAAGTCAGATTCAGTATGCCTGGGTGCCTCAGTCAGTTAAGTGTTGGACTTTTGATTTTGGCTCAGGTCATGACTATGAGCCCTGTGTTGGGGTCTGCACTGGGTGTGGAGATTGCTGAAGATTCTCTCTCTCCCTCTTCCTCTGCCCATCCCCACCCCACTCCTTTTCTCTCTCTCTCTCTCTCTCTCTCTCTCTGACCCTACCCCTGAATAAAACAAAAATAAAGTCAAACTCATAAAACCAGAGAGTAGAATAGTGGCTTTCAAGAACTGGCAGCTAGGGATAAGGGAGATATTGATCAAAATGGTACAGAATTTTAGTTTTGCAGAGTGAATAAATTCTACAGATCTAATGTACAGCATGGTGACTATAGGTAATAATACTGGATTATAAACTTAAAATTTGCTAAGAGGGTTAATTAAGTTCTCACCATACACACAGGCAAAATCAAAAGTGGGTCCTTTACTTTTGGTCATGGAACACCAGATGTAGAAAAGAGAGAAGACATCCCCACCAAGGCTTACATAAATTATGGGTTTGTGAGTGTAATGAACCATTAAGTTTTGGGGATAGTTTGTTAAGCAGTAAAAAATACACGACATAATCAAGTGTATCATTCTTTTCCTTCACTGTGCATGTGCATTCTTAAGTTATTTCCTACATCAAAACCATAAAGGTATGGATCTATTTTTTAATCTATAAGCTTTAAAGTTCTGCTGTTATCTTTGGTTTATCTATCTATGATAGTATAAATTGGACCCCCACTTGATATAATAATATATATAGTCAAGTGGGGCTCTAATTTTGTTTAATTATATGAAGAGTATTTCTAACACAGTTTATTGGCCTCTATCCTATATATATTCCCATATACTTGTGATTCTATTTCTGAGTTCCTTATATTTTTCTCTGGTTGGTTTGCTTATTTCTATGCCACTGTCACATTGTCTTATTCAATGTAGCCTTAGAGTCCGTATTCACATCTGTCAGAACATATTTTCCTATTTGGTTTTTTTATTTATAATTGTCATGACAATTTTTGGCCCTCGTTCTTTAGTATAAATTTTAATATTAGCTTGTCAAGTCCTATAAAATACTTTTTTGATATTATTTGTAGGTTATTTTATAAATTAAATTGTTATAAATTACATAATTAAGAAATTAAAATGGCAAATGGATAGACATATAGGTTTATAGAATACAGAATTCAGATTTATTCACAAATATGTAAAATTACATGTTTTAATTGTTGGTATAAAGGAGCACATGTGTCATTTTTGGAATGATTCATGTACAATAAAATATACCAATTTTAAGGGTGCAGTAACACACACATTAATTAGGACATTACCTTCATCTCAGAAAGTATCCTCATGCCTCCTTCTAAACAATTCTTTCCCACCCAAAGGGTGGAAAACTGTTCTTGTATCTGTCACCATAGAGTAGATAATTTTCTCCTAATCTTCATGTAAAGGAAATAATTAAATATGTATTTATTTGAATCCAGTTTTTTTGGTTATTATAGCATCTGTGAGACTCATCCATGTTGCTGCAGATGACAGTGCATTTTTTCATTTAATTACTGAGAAATAATGCATGCCATAAATATACCATAGTTCACCCATTCTCTTGTTGATGGGCATTTGGATTTTTTCCAATTTTTGACTATTATAAGTTACTAAGAATATTCTTGTACAATTTTTTTTTTAAGAGAGAGTGAGGGGGAGAGGGAGAGAAAGAATCTTTTTTTTTTTTTTTAAAGATTTTATTTATTTATTTGACAGAGAGAGATCACAAGCAGGCAGAGAGGCAGGCAGAGAGACAGGAGGAAGCAGGCTCCCCGCTGAGCAGAGAGCCCAATGCGGGACTCGATCCCAGGACTCCGGGATCATGACCTGAGCCGAAGGCAGCGGCTTAACCCACTGAGCCACCCAGGCGCCCGAGAGAAAGAATCTTAAGCAGGCTTTACACTCAGCATGGAGTCCAGCACAGGACTTGATCTTATGATCCTGAGATCATGTCCTGAGCCAAAATCAAGAATTGGATGCTTAACCAACTGAGCCATCCACCTGCCTCTCTTGTACAATTCTTTATGTGGACATGTTTTCATTTATCTTGAGTAAATACTTGGAGTGAAATTGCTGGATCACAGGGTAGGTGTTAATTTCAATTTTTAAGAAACTGCTAAACTGGTTTCCAGGATGGTTTTAGTGTTTAAATTCCCAACAGCAATGCATTAGAGTTTTAGTTGCTCCATATCCTCACTAACACTTGTGTTATTAATCTTAATTTTTACTACTCTAGTGATATGTGGTGGTATCTAATTATGGTTTTAATTTTTATTTTTTTTTTACTAGTTATGTCAATGTCTTTTCATGTGATTTTTCACTATTCAGAGATCTTGTTATATTAAGTGTCTCTTCCACTGTTTATCCATTTTTAAGCTTTGGGTTGTTTGTCTTCTTCCCAAATTGTAGGATCCTTAAAAATATATTCTGGACATCATTTATGACAATGATTTTACATTTTTTGATGGTGTCTTTCAAAGAACAAATACTATACAGTTGATGAAACCAATTTATCATTTTTTCCTTTATGAACTTTGGCATGCTATGTAGGGAAGTTTTTTTTTTAAATAGATTTTATTTTTTAGAGCAATTTTAAGTTCACAGCAAAAATGAAAGTCAGGTACAGAGAGTTCCTATGTAACCTATGCCCCCATACATGTGTAGGCTCCCCTATTATTAATATCCCCCACCAGAGAGGTACAGTTGTTAAAATTGTTGAACCTACATGGACACATCATAATTTTACAAAGTCCATGGTTTACATTAGGGTTCACACATTGTGTTGTACATTCTTTGGGTTTGGACAAATGTATCATGACATGTATCCATCATTGTCATGTCATACAGAGTAGTCTCCCTGCATCTAAGGAACCATTGCCTCCCCCAAAATTTTGAATATTTTTCCATCTATTCAGTTAAAGTACCTGATTTCAAGCTTTACTACAAAGCTGTGATCACCAAGACAGCATGGTACTGGCATAAAAAGACACATAGACCAGTGGAACAGAGTAGAGAGTCCAGATATGGACTCTCAACTCTATGGTCAGTTAATCTTGGACAAAACAGGAAAAAATATACTGTGGAAAAAAGACAGTCTCTTCAATAAATGGTGCTGGGAAAACTGGACAGCTATATGTAGAAGAATGAAACTCAACCATTCTCTTACACCATACACAAAGATAAACTCAAAATGGATAAAAGACCTCAATGTGAGACAGAAATCCATCAGAATCCTAGAAGAGAACATAGGCAGTAATCTCTTTGATATCAGCCACAGGAACTTCTTTCAAGATATGTCTCCAAAGGCAAAGGAAACAAAAGCCAAAATAAACTTTTGGGACTTCATCAAAATCAAAAGCTTCTGCACAGCAAAGGAAACAGTCAAGAAAACAAAGAGGCAACCCACGGAATGGGAGAAGGTATTTGCAAATGACAGTACAGACAAAAGGTTGATATCCAGGATCTATAAAGAACTCCTCAAACTCAACACACACAAAACAGATAATCATATCAAAAAATGGGCAGAAAGGGGCACCTGGGTGGCTCAGTGGGTTGGGGCCTCTGCCTCCGGCTCAGGGCATGATCCCAGGATCCTGGGATTGAGCCCCACATCGGGCTCTCTGCTCAGCAGGGAGCCTGCTTCCTCCTCTCTCTCTGCCTCTCTTTCTGCCTGCCTCTCTGCCTACTTGCGATCTCTGTCAAATAAATAAATCTTAAAAAAAATGGGCAGAAGATATGAAGAGACACTTCTCCAATGAAGACATACAAATGGCTATCAGACACATGAAAAAATGTTCATCATCACTAGCCATCAGGGAGATTCAAATTAAAACCACATTGAGATATCACCTTACACCAGTTAGAATGACCAAAATTAGCAAGACAGGAAACAACATGTGTTGGAGGGGATGTGGAGAAAGGGGAACCCTCTTACACTGTTGGTGGGAATGCAAGTTGGTGCAGCCTCTTTGGAGAACAGTGTGGAGATTCCTCAAGAAATTAAAAATAGAACTTCCCTATGACCTTGCAATTGCACTACTGGGTATTTACCCCAAAGATACAGATGTAGTGAAAAGAAGGGCCATCTGTACCCCAATGTTTATAGCAGCAATGGCCACGGTCGCCAAACTGTGGAAAGAACCAAGATGCCCTTCAACGGACGAATGGATAAGGAAGATGTGGTCCCTATACACTATGGAGTATTATGCCTCCATCAGAAAGGATGAATACCCAACTTTTGTAGCAACATGGATGGGACTGGAAGAGATGATGCTGAGTGAAATAAGTCAAGCAGAGAGAGTCAATTATCATATGGTTTCACTTATTTGTGGAGCATAACAAATAGCATGGAGGACATGGGGAGTTAGGAGAAGGGAGTTGGGGGAAATTGGAAAGGGAGGTGAATGAGAGACTATGGACTCTGAAAAACAATCTGAAGGGTTTGAAGAGGTGGTGGGGGTGGGAGGTTGGGGAAACCAGGTGGTGGGTATTAGAGAGGGCACGGATTGCATGAAGCACTGGTGTGGTACAAAAACAATGAATACTGTTATGCTGTAAATAAATAAAAAAATGTTTATTAAAAAAAAGTACTAGTCTTTATATTTAGGTTTGTGATCCATTTCAACTTTATTGGTTATGTACTGAAGCAAGAGTCAAGGTTCATATTTGTTCCAAGTGAATATGCAGGTTTTCCAGCACAATTGAAAAGATTCTCCTTTCAGATTGGATTACCTTGACACCTTTGGCAAAAAAACCCAATTGAGTATATGTGTGAATATATGGCTGGACTCTGTGTGCTAGTCTGAAGATCCTTATGTCACTATCACACTTTCTTGATTCTTGTAATTTTATGATGAGTCTTGATGAAAGATAGTGTCAGTCTTCCAGCTTTGTTCTTCTTAAAAATTATTTTGGCGAGTCTAGGTCCTTTGTATTTTCATGTAGATTTAAAATCAGCTTGGCAGGGGCGCCTGGGTGGCTCAGGGGGTTAAAGCCTCTGCCTTTGGCTCAGGTCATGATCTCAGGGTCCTGGGATCTAGCCCCACATTGGGCTCTCTGCTGAGCGGGGAGCCTGTTTCCTCCTCCTCTCTCTCTCTGCCTGCCTCTCTGCCTGCTTGTGATTTCTCTCTCTGTGTGTCAAATAAATAAAATCTTAAAAAAAAAATAAAATCAGCTTGGCAATATCTTCTCTGACCTAAAATCTGAAACCAAATATTTCATACGTTTGTCTAGTTTTTTTTTTTTTTGTCATTTGTTTGTTTGATTATAGTGAGAGTAAAACCTCTGTGCCATTTCCAAAATGAAGTTTTTAAGGGTTAAATTTATTTGTCAACTCGGATAGGCTGTTGTGCCCAGCTGTTTGGTGTCACATTCATTTAGATATTGCTCTGAAGGTATTTTGAAGATGTGACTAACACCTAGAGTCTGTTGACTTTAGTAAAGGAGATTGCCCTCAATAACATAGGTGGGCCTTATTCAGTTAGTTGAATGCTTTAAAAGCAAAAACTACAATTTCCTGAAGGAGAAATTCTGCCTCAGGATTAAATTGTATACTTGAAACTAGCATTACACTGTATGTTAGCTAACTGAGATTGAAATAAAAACTTAAAAAAAAAAAAAGGAAAAGGGTTTTCATGTAGAAATAATGTCTGAATTCTACTCTACCAGTTTGTCTTACAGATTTCAGACTGTAGAACCTTAACTGATACAGAAGGGCAAAAGATGTCATTTTTTATATATTTATATATTTATTTTTTTAGTCAATCACATCTCATAGTGAATTTTTACATTGAATTACTATTATGTGTGGCATCAATCTGAGAGGAAATGAAATGATAATCTTTTATAAAGGAGAAAAGTAAGAAAATTTCATGGAAACTCCCCAGAAA
The DNA here is from genome assembly GCF_902655055.1 of Lutra lutra. Classification (NCBI taxonomy): domain Eukaryota; kingdom Metazoa; phylum Chordata; class Mammalia; order Carnivora; family Mustelidae; genus Lutra; species Lutra lutra. The sequence continues at coordinate 16,232,929 of NC_062286.1, forward strand.
GGACAGTTCCTTAGGGTAGGAAGCTGAGTTTGGAATGACTGGGAACATGCATCCTGTCAGCAGTGTCCCTTCTTCTAAGCATTTCACACAACTAATTGTGCCTCATTTTTATGCACCAATACCACCTCTGAGAGAGTCCCTGGTGCTTTGCATACAGATGTCCTCAACTTACAGTTTAGTGAGACAGTCACATAAACAGCACAAATGGAATGCTATGGCAGGTTACTGTGAGGACACGTTTGGAGGCATGGACTGTCCTTTAATCAAGCATACGAAGTGTATTACCAGTGATGGGAGATATGCAAGACAGCAGGGAGCTAAGAAAATAGCAGGAAGCCTCAACTTATACCCTGCCCATGACTGACAGGACCAGGCCTTGTACATGCCACAGAGCTCTCTGGAGGGCAAGCCATGTGTCGGGGAACCTTCTACATCCTTGCTTCCCAGTGTAGAGTTTCCTTGGCTGTGAAGTGTTGCACAGGGAAAATGTCCCATGGGATTTATTTCCTTGGAGAAATACCCCTTGCTTATGTATAGATACACACAAAAGCCCGTACTTACAGACATATGCAGAACTGATCTGCCACAGCCAGGAAATTCTACTGAGAAAAATCTCATGATTAGGATCTCTCCATCTGCATCTTACCCTGGAAGCCATTCCCCATAGGTGAATAACTGGGCTTTGGAGTATATATCCCTGTGTTTCAGGGATGCAGTGTATGCTCTGAAAGCTGTGCTGGTGCATGAATTATTATTCACAGGAAGTGGAAACTCAAGACAGGTGTTGTGTTCCTAAGATCTTTGAATCAATTTCAAATTTATCATCCTTGATGTTAAGATGATACCTATCCTTAACAAGAATTTTACAAGAAGAAGTAGGTTTTCACTGGTCCTCTTGTGACACAGTTTCTGAATTTCTCATTTTTTGAATTAGTGAGAAGTGGCAATGAGGAGCCTAAAGGATATCTATTACTTCCATGTCCAGATTTGTGAAGGGTGTGAGAAAGTAAATAGCCATCATGTAAGTGGACTGTAGGGGAATGACGTGCCTTTCTGAGGCAAAATAGAGCAAGAAGACATAGCATTTGAAGATACATGTATGCCTGTGAAACTATTACCATTACTTAGGTATACAGGCAAACTCACAACATTGTAAGCATTAAATACCTACAGCTTTTTGCATCAGTCCTCTCTCAACAAAGGGGTTTAAAAACAAAAACAAAGAAAAATCAAGACATAGGTAACAGTTACTGAAAGGATTGAGGATATCAGGGATTTTGTTGATGATGGACCATGATTTCCAGAGGTCTTGGTGAAAGGAAGTTGAGGATGAGTGAAAGATGGGGTCAGATGAGGGGACTTGAAGAGCCATAGAGAGGGGATGACATGAAAGATTTTGCCATTTACCCAGATTCTCAGGCCAAGTCTTGTTAACATCCTCTCTAGCAGCGAAGAGGGAAATCCTACCTCTTTTCACTTCCACTGCTACTAACTACTCTAAGCCTTGCCTCCCCCCACCTCCCTTGGCTAGACTTATAACTGGCCTCTCTCCTTCTGCTTTTGCTTCCCTCTTTTGTTTTTCTCCACACAACAACCAAAGTCGTGTGTTAGGAAGCATATTCAGATGGTATCATTCTCTTGCTCAGAAGCCTCTGGGGTATTCCCATCATGTTTGGAACAAATGCAAACCCTTACCAAGACTTATACAGACTTCTATACTCTAGCTCATAGCACTTACCCTTCCTAGCCTTATTTCTTACTGTCTATTCATGTCATACTACAGGTAACCACACCAGACACTGTGCATGTTCTTGTCTTAGGGGCTTTGCTTTTCCTATTCCCTTTGCTTGGAATGCTTTTCTCTAGATATTCACGTGGCTCATTCCCTCATTTCTTTAAATTTGTTCAAATGCCATCTTACCTGGGTGGCCATCCATGACCACCTTGCCTAAAAAACACCTTGTTAGCATTCTCTGTCTCTTTGTCCTGCTTTTCCTTCATAGTACTTAACATAATACTATGTTTATGTTTGCCTACTACCCTGATTCTCCCCCTACTGCATGAATGTTCTATGCAGAGATTGACCACTGCTAAATGAATTCTCTTGCAATAAATATTTCTTGAATAAAAGAATGAATGATTGAATGAAATGAATTTACATTTTGTAATGTTTCTTAAAATTTATATTTTAATTCCATTTGCTGCTTCTCTCATGTCAGGGAGCTCTCTGTGGAGTCACTTCTTTGCTTGAGAGACTATTTTTTCTTTTCTTTCTTTTTTTTTTTTTAACTGTGATTCAAGTCCATCTATGATTTGACATCACCCTATACATATATCCTCCAACCAGAAGCTACTGCTCCCACATTTGTCTTTTATTTTTTGTCACTAGATATTTGCGTATCTGTGTCCCTACTTGTCCCTTCTGAGAGCTGTGTAGAGCTTGAAACCTATCCCATAAAACTTGCCACTTGGTCATGTACTTTCCCTTATATTTTACAGATAAAACCTAGGTAATAAGGAGATTACTGGATACTTCAGGAAAATCTTAAGGTGAAGAATGTCACATGCCTCTCAACTCTAGTGCCCAAGATTTGTCTCTCCAGTAGGATTTGTAACTAAATGGGGAATAGATTTTTTCATATGATAGGTTTTTCTAGAGTCAAAATCATCTGCTTTCTATCTATATTTTAGAGACTTTCTCCATTTTGCTCAATATTCGGGTACCTATTATTCAGGGGAGGAATAAAAGGACTGCATGGTGTGTTTAACTTTGGGCCTTAGAGAACTGCCAAGAACCCTAATGTTTTTTCCCTTAGTTATTAGAAAAACTTACCATAAGCCTCATTTTTCTAGAAAAACTGAATTAGCTAATCAGATCTTACTCTAATTTTTCTCTCCTTTAAATCTGCAAGAATTCTGTATTCTTAGCTATCATTCCTTACTATGATAATCAGTATCTGAAAGTATAAATCCCACCATGACCCCATTCTGGTGGGGAAGATTCTATCCATTATGGGGGTAACAAATATTTTAATTAACAGAAGACCTATTTTCAGTCAGGTGTCATATTTTAACAAAGCTGTCATCCAGTAACATGGAACAAATGTCAATGCAGAATTAATTTGTTTTATAATTAATGTTAAATCTTTGGTGTCAAATGGGCATAATAATTTAATGGTAATAATTAGATTTTATTGTAATTAGCTTAAAATGAAGAATACATTCAGAGGCATGCAGAGTAATGCTGGAGTTGATTTTTTATGTATGTATTCTCTATAGCAGAAGACTACCATAAAGATGTCAGTCAGTTCTGACCAAAATAGTCTATAAATTTAATGCTGATTTGAAACAAATTGGAAGCTTAAAAATATTGACAAATTGATTCTTGCTTTCATCTGGAAGAAAAAATGACTAATTAATGGCCAGGAAATTTGGGAGGAAACACTGGGGGGATATTCTCTATTAGATATCAAAGTATGCTATGATGTGCATGTAATGGGATTAATGTATGGCAAAAGAATAGGTAGATAAATCAAACAGAAGAGAAAATTCATAAACAGAGTCAAGTTTATGTTAGTGTTTTATGTATGAAGGAATCAGCACTTTTAATCAGTGAGAAAATCTTGATTATTTAGTCAATGATCTTGAAATAATTTAATTGAATTAGCAATAAATTTAAGGAAGTCCAGCAGAATTAAAGATAAGAATGGGCTTTTAGAAAAATCTCATGTATTATTAGAAGAAAATTTTCTTCGAATCTTTTAATGGAAAGATTGGCAGCATGGCAAGAAACTACAAAGGAAAACAACACAAATTTGACTTCATAGAGTCTAGAATTTCTGTATGACAAATTATGACATTCATCCATTATTTCAGTTAACAAAATTTATTGTGTAGCTACTACATGCAAGGCACAAATGTGAACAATATATCTATAGTTAATACAAATACAACAAGGTAACATTTTGAATATATAAAGAATTTTATATATCAGTCGAAAAAAGATGAACAACCTGAGAGAAAATGGGAGAAATACATGTAATTTATCAAAATTCCCAAAACCAATAAACAAATGAAAGAAGAAGCTCTATAATCAAAGATATAATTTAAAATAGCAATGAGATACAACTTTTCATTTACTGTATTAATAAAGATTTAAAAGCTTGATAGTAAGTAAGGGTATAAACAAATAGGCGTCTTGACTTCTCTTGTGGAAATATAAATCATACAATTTTTGGAGGGCAATCTGGCAATATTTAATAATGCTTAAACTGTGCATAACTTTTCATCAGCAATTCTGTTTCTAGAAATGAATGCTAAAGAAATAACTGCACAAGTGTGCAGGGACTCTTATGCAAAAATTTTTCATTTGTAGCAATGCTTATATTAAAAGTGAAAAAGTCACCTAAACATCAATCCATAGGGTTTAATAAATTGGTTAAATAAATTGCGTTATATCCATACAAGGAAATTCTGTAAAACTGTCCAAAAATAAGGTAATTATTTATATAACTACATGGAAACATGCCCACCATATGTTATACTGAGAATCAGTTTTACAGTATTTAAAGAATGCCTCTACTTTTAAAGTGTATATGCATAGGTATAAAAACCTACATGTACAATATAATAGGTAGAAGTAGCATGAAAAATGTTAATGATAATTATCTAGGAGATACGGGATTTCAGATACTAAGATTCAGAAAGATGACTAGGACAATCCTATGCATCTTGAGATCTTAAAACATGGTAAGTTTGATATAGGAAGAAGAACTTTTAGCTGGAGAAGACTGATGAGTTCACCAACAATAGCACTTATATGGTACTTAAGAAATGTGTTTGACATGAAAAAATGTTCATCATCATTAGCCATCAGGGAGATTCAAATCAAAACCACATTGAGATACCACCTTACACCAGTTAGAATGGCCAAAATAAACAAGACAGTAAACAAGTGTTGGAGAGGATGTGGGGTAAGGGGAACCTTCTTACACTGTCGGTGGGAATGCAAGTTGGTGCAGCCACTTTGGAAAACAGTGTGGAGATTCCTTAAGAAATTAAAAATAGAGCTACCCTATGACCCTGCAATTGCACTATTGGGTATTTACCCCAAAGATACTGATGTAGTGAAAAGAAGGGCCGTCTGTACCCCAGTGTTAATAGTGACAATGGCCACAGTCACAAAACTGTGGAAAGAGCCAAGATGCCCTTCAACCGATGAATGGATATATATATATATATATATATATATATATATATATGCACAATGGAATATTAAGCCTCCATCAGAAAGGATGAATATCTAACTTTTGTATCAACATGGATGGGACTGGAGAGGAGATTATGCTGAGTAAAATAAGTCAAGCAGAAAGAATTATCATATGGTTTCACTTACTTGTGGAGCATAAGGAATAATGCAGAGGACATTGGGAGAGGGAGAGGAGAGGAGAAGTGATTTGGGGGAAATTGGAGGGGGAGACAAACCATGAGAGACTGTGGACTCTGAAAAACAAACTGAGGGTTTTGGAGGGGAGGGGAGTGGGGGATCGGGTGAGCCTGGTGATGGGTATTAAGGAGGGCACGTATTGCATGGAGCACTGGGTGTGATGCATAAACAATGAATCTTGGAACACTGAAAAAATAAAGTTAAAAAAAAGAAACAAATGTGTTTGAGGGCATCCCAAAAATTCATAATAAAAAGTTTACAACATTGGCTTCTGAGTTTAGCTCATTGCCTATTTTTGGCCATTCTGCCCCCAAAGTACTTTCTTCTTTCACAGAATGGACCAGAGTTAGGTGACATTTCCCTAAATGAACTGATAGCCTAGTGACTCTATTAGATACGTTTGTTCAGGTCAGTCCTGAAATCCCCACTGCTGGTATCACTTCATTTTTTGGCTCCCCAATTATTTATTTATTTAATTTTTTATTGCGTTATGTTAGTCACCATACAGTACATCATAATTTTTGGGGTAGTGTTCCATGATTCATTGTTTGCATATAATATCCAGTCCCCCATTCTTTAAGAAATGAAGAGTTGCCTTAAAAACACTGGACAGTGGCAAGCCAGTACTTTTGGCCTGTAGCAAAGAGGACAACATGTCTAAACATAATTTTCCTAAGGGTTGGGTTAGTTTCACTCCTGAGTAGAGTTGACAGAGTTTTGGTTCTTGAACCGATGCTACCAACCCCACTTATTATAATTCCTCTGGGCTCAGAAACTCTCTTGTCTTTCTTCCTTTATTGGATTACATAAAGTTCACCTGACTTCCTGTGACAAGCAGATCCTATCATGCTAGTTTGTTATCGTCTAAGATACAGGCCTGGCATTATTTTTTAACTCACAGAGGTAAGAGTACAAATGTGTCAACCCAGAGATATGATTATACATGGGCTCTGTTATTTTGGTGTTCTCCCCATATCCTGTGGAAATGAGAGGTTAAGCCATTCCACAGATAACTCAGTGTGCTATACAGAATGTGAAGAGCAAACGGGACTATACAGGCTCAGAGAAAGGAGAGTTACCTCCCATTAGAGGGCATAGGATGCTTAAAGGAACAGGAAGCATAGGGAATGTGTAAGATTTCAATGAACAGAAGTGATAAGCAAAATGTAAAAAAAATGTCCTGGATCTCTTCTTCTTATAGAGGTCAGGTGACCTCGAGGATGCAAGGTCTGCATGCTTGGGGTACTTGAAGGTACCTGAAAATGTATGATTATTCTGTAAATTCTTATTTTAGCAGAGAAACATGAAAGGGGGATAAACAGAACCAGAGAAGTATATATCACTAGGGTCTGAAAGATAAGTAGGTATAATAATGCCAAGAATAATAAGAAAAGAGAATGCTGTAGGACTTTCAAGGACCTTCAACAGAAATCAGAAACAACAGGTTCCCTGCTTGAGAAGTCTGAGATTCTGACTGAATCTTGTCACACACGCATAAAATATTTTTTCTCAAACCATGACCTCTTTCTAGAATATCTTTCACTGTCTCTGTTTGTATCCTGTCCATTCTTCAGGGTTCAAAGTGTGTCTTTCATGGTGTCTTAATTAATAACCCACAGTAGTGGTGTGTTCATTCTATGAGCTTCTGTGGCTTATAATACCTCTTTTATGTACAGCATCAATTGTGTACTTCCTTGTTGCTTCTTTATGATTATATATGCTCCATGTACCCTAAAGAATGTAAGATCTGTGTTCCTATCACTTAGCTAGCACCATGCTGGAAACATATTAACTGCAATTTGTTGAGTAGATGATGAATTTCAGATAGATTTTTGTTTAGATTAGTGGATGTATTACTACCTCCTAAGGGGTGTTTTGGAAATTTGTGGGGAACATTTTTGGTTATAATGCTTAGGGGGAATCACTGACATTTGGTGGACATGAGCTAGGTATGCTGGATATCCTGTAATATATGGTATACTCCCATATAATGAATGATCCCATGTCACATATGATTTTTGAATGACCCACCAAATATTCAGGTAGGTGAAAAACATTTTCATAATTATTTGAGTCTAGAAGCAAACAACAAGAAAGTGTGTGTGTGTGTGTGTGTGTATACACAAAGTTTATACTTGTACCATTTTATTGTACACCGAATTTTGCAGGAATGCAAGCACTATGTAAATTGAGAGATAATTATATATTTTTGTTTTGTTTTTTGCTTAGAATTTTACCAAGTGTTGGTTCACTATTTTGGAAAATCCTATCATTGAAAGCATCGCAGCTTATAGTAACCGAATCACCAGTACAATACCCTTGTGTAGATTTGTATTTGTAGGGGTTTCATTCATGGGGTAACCATCAGACTGTTTTATGTGTTCTTCAGTAGGCATGCCCAAGAATTCATTTATTAAAATACATGCTATTTTATTATAAATTCATTTTTATTTCTCTTTTAGATTACTGATGTTGTATTTTAAAATTGTGCACAGGAAGGTATGTTGTCTTTGAATTTTATCTCAGGATACTAAATGGGGTGTTAGGTCTGATAAGGTTGAAAACTGTTCTTATAGATTATAAGGTTTTCTATTTATTAACCATGGAAAGTTCAGGTGCCTTGCTGTAGTTCCAGAAGAGTTGTCTAAGGTCTTCTCAATGAAAATAAACCCTATTCACACAATGGCTTCAGTTATAAGCTGATATTTCAAAATAGCCTGATGGATATCTAGGGGGTTGTTTACAGTATAATCACTGGAAGTCACATGATAAGTTAAAAATTTTCTAAGTGTTAAGATGATCAAATCTTCTAATCTGAGCACAATCCACACTTTAAGCCTTACCCACTCTCATTTTCAGGGCATCCCTCATGATTATAACAGAACTGGAAAGTTTATCATCTATTAAGACCGTGGTTCTTAGATTTTGTTATTAACTGGTTTATATAATTAGCTGCTCCCAAGTTAGGGGCATAGATATTTAAAATTGTTAGATCTTCTTGTTGGAGAATCCCTTTAAGTATGATATAGTGTCCTTCCTCATTTCTATATAAGACAATATTATAGTCTTTGGCTTAAAATCTAATTTGTCTGATATAAGGATTGCCACCCCAGCTTTCCTTTGATGTCCGTTAGCATGGTAAATTGTTTTTTCCACCCCCTCACTTTAAATCTGAAGGTGTCTTTGGATCTAAAATGAGTTTCTTCAGGGCACCATATCAATGGGTCTTTTTTTTTTTTTTTTAATCATTCTGATACCCTGTGTCTTTTGATTGGGGCATTTAGCCCATTTATATTCAGGGTAACTATTGACAGATATGAATTTAGTGCCATTGTATTGCCTGTAAGGTGACTGTTACTGTATATTGTCTTTATTCCTTTCTGGTCTATGTTACTTTTAGGCTCTCTCTTTGCTTAGAAGACCCTTTTCAGTATTTCCTGTAGGGCTGGTTTGGTGTTTGCAAATTCTTTTAGTTTTTGTTTGTCCTGGAAGCTTTTTATCTTTCCTTCTATTTTCAGTGACAGCCTAGCTGGATATAGTATTCTTGGCTGCACATTTTCTAATTTAGTGCTTGAATATATCATGCCAATACTTTCTGGCCTGCCAGGTCTCTGTGGCTAAGTTTGCTGCCAATCTACTATTTCTACCATTTCATGTTACAGACCTCTTGTCCTGAGCTGCTTTCAGGATTTTCTCTTTGTCACTAAGACTTGTAAGTTTTACTATTAAATGATGGGGTGTGGACCTATTTTATTGATTATGAGGGGGATTCTCTGAGCCTCCTGGATTTTGATGCTTGTTCCCTTTGCCATATTAGGGAAATTCTCTACTATAATTTGCTCCAATATACCTTCTGTCCCTCTCTCTCTTTCTTCTTCTTTTGGGATCCCAGTTATTCTAATATTGTTTCATCTTATGGTATCACTTATATCTCGAATTTTCCCCTCATGGTCCAGTAGTTGTTTGTCTCTCTTTTGGTCAGCTTCTTTGTTCTATGTCATTTGGTCTTCTATATCTCTAATTTTCTCTTCTGCTTCATTTATCCTAGCAGTAAGGGCCTCCATTTTTGATTGACCCTCATTAATAGCTTTTTTAATTTCAACTTGATTAGATTTTAGTTCTTTTATTTTTCCAGAAAGGAATTTTATTTCTCCAGACAGTGTTTCTCTAATATCTTCCATGCCTTTCTCAAGCCCAGATAGTACCTTGAGATTTGTCATTCTGAAATCTAGTTCTGACATGTTACCAATGTCCATATTGATTAGGTCCCTAGCAGTCAGTATTGCCTCTTGTTCTTCTTTTTCTGGTGAGTTTTTCCACCTTGTCATTTTAACCAGACAAGAATAGATGAATGAGGGAATGAAATACTAAAAGGGTAGTGGCGACCCCAGAAAAATATACATTAACCAAATCAGAAAAGACCTGAAACCAGGGGTAGAAGAATAAAGGGGAGGGGGAAGAAAAAAATGTATATATTAGACTGATGAATAGAACAGAGCCCCACATTTGATTTTGGGTATATTTTGGTCTGTTAGAAGAAACTACCTCCCAAGATTTTAAAGAAAGAAAGACATATATATACAAAAATAAGGGTAAACACGATGAAGGGATGGACTATGACTGTAAAGATGAAAATTAAAAAAGACTCCAAAAAAGGAATTGTTAAGATAAGAAGTTGGTAGAAAAAAAAAGGAGGAAAGAATATGATCAGCCTGGAGACTAGAGCAAAGCTGTGTGCTAGATTTAGGGTATATTTGGATCTATTAGAAGAAATTGTATCCCAAAATTTTAAAGAAAAAAAAAACTATATGTATACAAAAAATAAGATTAAATACAATGAGGGGATAAAATATGACTATAACAATGAAAATTAGAAAAGATTTTTAAAAAGGTATTGATAGGATAAAATAGTCAAGAAAAGTTAAAATAGGAAAGAAGAAAAATTAAAAAAAATAGAATAAGAAAAAAATAAAATAAAAAAAAGTTAACTTTGAAAAACTAAAGGATCATGGGAAAAAAGCCATGAATTCTATGTGTTGCTTTCCCCTTGCTCTGGAGTTCTGCACTTCTCGTTGATCAGTGAACTTGGTCTTGGCTGGATGTACTCGCTGGTCTTCTGGGGAGGGCGGGGGGCTGTTGTAGTGATTATCAAATGTTTTTGCCTGAGGCAGAATTGCACTGCCCTTGTGGGGGGCCAGGCTAAGTAATATAGTTGGGTTAGCTTTCAGTAGCTTTTGTTCCCTGAATGCTTTCCATACAGCTTTGGAGGACAGGAATGAGGATGGCAGCCTCCCAATCTCTGGCTGGTAGGAGCCAAGAGCTTGGGGTTCCACTCCTCAGTGCACCCTCAGAGAAAAGCAGTCAATCCCTCCCATCTCCCTGGTCTCTGGCCGCACTCCCTGCTCACCCAGTCTGTGACTGAGCATTTCTGTCTCTGGCGCACAGTCCCATTTCGTCTCCAATCCTGGCAGATTCCTGCTGCGAGCTCCTGTGCAGCTCCTCCCAAAGGAGGAAGGAGGGGGTCTTTCCAGATCTGCCACATGTGGGGACCCTTCTCAAAGAGCAGTGGTTCAACTATGCCTTGGATCATGGTTTAAAATAATCCCAAGCAGAGAACCTACTTCTCGGCTCTGTCTCTGTAACCAGCTTCCCTGTTCCAATACCTGGGAGCTCTGCCATCCTCAGACACCCCTGGTCATTTTGTGTCCCTGTGGGTCCTGAGACCACACTCTCCCCATGAGGGCTCCACCCCCCCCCCCACTCTCCCCATCACCCCTCTGGAATGACATCCCTCTGTGGAGCAGACTTCTAAAAGTTCCAATTTTGGACCCACTGCTCTATCACTTGCCAGGAGCCGGCACCTTCCCCCGCAGTCTATCTTCCTGTATGTTGCTTCAGATTCACTTCTTTGCATGTCCTACCTTCCAGAAAGTGTTTGGTTTTCTGTTCTTAGAATTGCTGCTCTTCTTCTCTTCTATCTCCTGTTGAGTTTGTAGCTGTTCAGAATGGTTTGATAACTATTTAGCTGAACTTCTGGGACCTGATGATATATCGGTCTCCTACTCCTCCGCCATCTTGGTCCTCCCTTTCTGATTGATTCTTTTTTTATGTTTCTGTCTCTTTGTTGAGGGTCTAATTGGGATCCTTGACTCTTTCCTTGAGTCCAGTGAGTATCATCACTACTATTACTTTAAATTCTCTATCAGGCATAGTGCTTCCATTTTGTTTAGTTCTCTTATTGTGAATTTGTTCTGTTCTTCATTTGGGACATAGTCATCTGTTTCCTCATTTTGTCTAACTCTCTGTGTCTGTTTTTATGTGTTAGGAAAGTCAGCTCTGTCTCCTATTCTTGAAGATAGTGGCCTTATGAAGAAGAGTCTGTAATGCCCTACAGAGCGATGCCCCCTGTTCACCAGAACCGGGCCCTTTAGGGGTTTATCCTATATGTGTTGTATGTGCCCTGCCATTGTCCTGAGCCACCTTTGTCTTCAATCCAGTCATCTACCAATAACTCTTGCCTATTATGGGGAGGATTTGGTCCCTGTCCTTTTACTGAGACTGCTTTGGGCTTGATTTGGGTCAGACCTGGAATTTGCCAGAGCTGTGGTGCACTCAACTGCACGGAACTTTCCCTTTGTTTTCCTTTGAGAAGCTTTTGTTGGTGAGTAGGTCCTGCAGTCAGATCAGATGTCTGATCACCAGCCCACTGCTGGTGCCAAGGTAGAACTTGTTTGTGTGGTTATCTTCCCTTCTCCCTGGGGCAGGAGTCATTTTGGAGTGGTGCTGACCCATATCCAGGCTGCTTGTATACTTCCATGCTTGTGATGCTACTTTGGATGGATTCCTGTCGAGGTCAGGTTCGAGAGGTAGGTTTACAGGAGGACATAGGGGCAGGGTACCAGTGTTTGCAAAATATGATCAGTTCTGCTGTGGGAGGGGACCTATAGTCATTGTTTGCAGCTGAGCTGGTTCTTGCAGCTATCAGTATATATAGGCTGGAGGGAAATGGCACTCACCAGCTCTTTTATTCTTGGAGAAATTGTTCAAAGATTCCTGCCCCTTCAGCATATTCTCTGGGGTTAGTAAACATGTTCCTCCTGTATAGTGTAGGAGTTTTTCGAATTGGTGCCATGGTGTGTCTCAGCAGGGCTGTTTGTTATGCTGTCTTTTTAAAGGTGGGGACTCAGTTTCCTGTTGCCCTCTGCCTCTCCCAGAACTGTGCTTGACAGTTTATAAATTTCCATGTGTTAAACCACATTGATTGTAAGAATTTAAGAAGTTAAACCTTTCTGTTTTTGAAAACCAAATGTTATGGGGAATTCATCTTCCCAGCAATGGTTCTGTGTGTCTGGGGTGCCTAGTGTGGGGTTTGATTCTCTTCCCTCTCCATGCCCACAGAATCCATCCCGCTTGGGGATAGGACCCTCAGGCTATTCCTGACCCAATCTCCACATTTCCTTCCCTCTTTGATATGGCCTCTTCTCAACATTTAGCTGTGGAGAGAATATTCTGCCAGTCTTCCCATAATTATCTAGGTTATTTACACTGATGTGGGTGTTATCTAGATTTATGTGTGGGATGAGGTAAATCTAGGATCTTGTCCCATCACAGCTTCTCTAATTCAGTATTTTTGAGGTGGAGCTTGAGATCTTACAATTTTAACAGGTTCTCAGGTGATGCTGCTGCTGCTGTCCAGGAGCCCACATGCTGAGAACTGCTTAAGAGATGCTAGAAATTAATATATATTTGTCCCTGCCTTGGTCCAGTGTGGGCTTAAAGTAGATAATATGTATATTCTTCAAGGAAGAGAAGAAAGAAGAAAATCATGGAACTGGCAATGAGTCAAATACAAAAGTTCAAATTCAAGGATCTGATATATTTTCTGGGGTGGGGGATGGTATAGTGGCAGGTGTTTCAAATTTCTCTACTGCCAGAAATGTTGCATATTTTAAAAATAGAATCACCTATGGCATCTTGAAAAGAACCACTAACTATTCAGAACTTTTGTTTGGGACAGAATTTTCATGGTTAGCCTGAGGAGTGGGCAGTCTGATGCATTATTATAAATATATTTTAAAAAAGATAAATACATAAGCATGTGCTATACACACATGTGCACACACATGGGATGGATTGAGTAACAGATCCACCATGTGCTTCATTTTAGACAGTTGTGTCATAGCCATTTAATTTTAGGTAAATTACTCTAATTAAATAAAAGCCTTACTCAAGCTTTGCTTGTTCTATCAAGGTATTTTTCACCTGCAGATACTAAACTGGAAAACAAACTGGATGGTAAGTGGACGAAATTGCCATCTTAAACTTTCTTCCCAAAGGAACAGGGCAAAATTCAATTTTATTTATTGTCCTTTATATAAATCAGGTCTAATAGTCACAATGAATCCTTCACACATGACCAAGTTATTTTTTGTTTCTGATTGTCTCCTACAGCGTTTATCTTAATGTTCTTCCATGTGTATAATTTCCCAGAAAATTTAGTACTTAATATTCTGATGGTTTTCAGTACATATTTGTCTCCCCACTGAGATTCAAGGGCAAAGTCTATGCCTTACACCATTTCTTTATCTTCCAGTGCTGAGCCCACATGAGGTGCTTAGTAGCTATAGCAGTAGTTCTTTATGTGGGGTAGAGGTGAGAGAACGCATCAGAATCACATGGGGAACTTTAAAAAAATACATGTATCAGAAAGACCCATATAATTCTTAAGGTGCAAGATTTTAATTTTTTATTCATATTGTTGGTATTTCTAGTGATAATTTCAACCTGCTTTTTTCAAAATCTAGTACCTTCAATGTGGGAACTTGGCTTATGATTAAGTCAGCATCACAAAACCAATAGGTAAGTGATGGGTCATTTTGTAGCAAATAATAGGAATACTAGTTCACTTATTTGGAGGGGAAAAAAAGCTGAATCCTTTCTTTGAATCACATAAAAATTTATTCTTTCATTTACTTAGCTGAATATCCTACATATGCCAACCACTTTTCTAGATTTTGAGGAAACAGGAACAAGCAAAACATACAGTGGGCTGCTGGTCTAGAGAAACTTTCATTGTAGTGGTCCATGGAAACTTTCATTTTATGGACCATTAACATACATGTTTACAAATATATATACATACACATTTATATACAGGCACACATTGGATTTTAGTTTTTCCTAGTCAAAGTGCTATAAACAAAACAAGGCAAGATAAAGAAATGGGGGGGGGGGAGCAGGGGATATAAGGAATAGGGAAAGCCTTTTTGATAAGGTGATAACTGGTCAGAAATTTTAACAAGGGGAGAATAGGGCATTCTGAGTGGAGGGAACAAGTGACTGCAAAAGTCTTCAGGAAGAAAGGAGCTTGTTTGGGTCTTTGATGTACAACATAGAGGCCAGTGAAATGGAGCTGAATGGGTGGGTAAGTTGGAAGGTATTAGGAAGGTGGTGGGGGGAGTCTGTGTCTTTGTCCTTAATGGTTGAGAGTAGGAATTGAAGAGTGAGCTGGAGAAAGCTGAAGGGCTAAAAAAAATCCAGCAGTAGAGACATAGGCTTTTCCAAATATGTGAGTGACACATCCATCACTCCTTCTATAGGAAGTACTACTGGACTCTACTCAGAAGATGTTAATTCCCATGCCTCAGATGTTAAGCTGAGTGACATATATAACATTATTGAGCAGGATGTGATAAATGCCACCAAACACAAGGAGATCTTGGTGTCTGTCTTTGGGGCTGTGACAAAATAACACAGACTGGGTAATTTATAAACAACAGAAATTTATTTCTCATGGTTCTAGAGGCTAACAATCTTATAACAGGGTGCCAGTATGGTCTGGTGAGAGCTCTCTTTCGGGTTGTTCTTTTTTAGGTGTCTCATTGAATCCTCATGTGGGGAAAGGGATGGGGAGCTCTGTAGGATTTTCTAAGTGCACTAATCCCATTCATGAGGGCTCCACTCTCCTAACCTAATCACCCGCCAAAGGCCCCATGACTAATACCACTATCTTTGGGAGTTCAGGTTTCAGCATATGAATTTTGGGGGGAAACATTCAGATCATAGCTGTGTCCAAAATAGAGAAGCAAGGAACACGTTTTTACATTGGGCACTATGTGAGCTAGAAGGGCCTTAGGGAAACCCCTCTGGATGTGGTAGAAATGGCCTCATTTGTGGATCAGAGTGCTGCCCAGGACTTTCTCTCTGCACAGAAGTATGGATCATACACTTGGGGCAAGTTCCACTCAGAGGAGTGTGGAAGGATAGGTTTCATTCCCCTCAATACCTTTTGTTCTTTCCTCTATTCTATCTGGGATGGATTCCTTTCATTATTATAAAAAATGAGAATTATTCTTGGATTGGCATCATATATAAACAAGATTTTAGACACCTGGAAGATGTAAGTCTACTTAGATGCTATAGATCTGCTCCTACCCTTCTAGGAATTGGCTCATTTGATTGTATGGGCTGGCAAGTAAGAAATCTGTAGAGCAGTTTGGCAGGCTAGAAATTCAGGTAAGAGTTAATGTTGCAAGTCTTGAGTTGGAGTTCCATAGCGCAGCAGGCTGGAAACTCAGGCAGGGTACTATGTTCCATTCTTTTATTTATTTTAAAAATTCTCTATCTACATATCTTTAGCATTTATGGTTATTTTTCCCCAGGTTTAATGAGGTATATTTGATGAATAAATTGTATATATTTAAAGTACAGAATTTGATGGTGTGTGTGTGTGTATATGTGTGTGTGTATATATATATATTTATCTACCTTTAAACTCAGTGGTTACCAATCCCCCCATCCCAGTGATAAGAATGCTTAAGATCTATTCTCCCAGTGAATTTCAGGTATACAGTGCAGTCTGTGTTAAGGAGAATTCCTTCTTCTTTGAGGAATCTCAGTCTGCTCTTAAGGCCTTTGCTGTCTAAAGATTTATTTATTTATTTAACAGAGAAATAGCACAAGTAGACAGAGCGGCAGGCAGAGGGAGAGGGAGAAACAGGCTCTCCCCTGAGCAGGGAGCCCAATGAGGGATCCTGGGATCATGATCTGAGCCGAAGGCAGCTGCTTAACTGACTGAGTCACCCAGGTGCCCCAGTCTTTGCTGCTTAGAGGAGGCCCACCAACATTATGAAGGTTAATCTGATAATTTACTCACTCCAAGTCTACTGACTACTTATTTACCAATTTATTTACTTGTTATTTATTTACTTTTTATTTATTCACTGATTTACTGATTTTCTTACTCAAAGTCTATGTCTAAAAAATACTTTTACACCAACAACTAGACTAGTGTTTCACCAACAACTGGGGCACTATAGGCTAGGCTAAGTTGACACATTAAGTTAACCATCACAGGGCACTAAACTGTCTTATATATTAAATGACCAGTGTTCCTTGGATGGAGAGACTGTTCTTTGGATATGCAGTATAAGAAAGTAGTTCAAACTATGATCTCTGGAATCAGACTCTTGAATATGAATTGTAATCTGCACCACGTATCAGTTCTCTAAACCCTGGATAATTTACTTAATCTATTTTTGCTTTAACTTCCTCATCTGTAAAATATGAATACAATATTATTCATTGTTTAGGATATTACAATGATTAAATTACTTAATATAGAGAAGAACAGTGTTATATGGAAGTGTTCAGTAAATACTAGTTTTAGTTATAGACATGAGTATCTTTGTTAAATGGTTTTGGAGACAGGGACTGGGGTCCCAGGAAATAGGCAAAGATAAGTCAGTAGGAGGAACTCTGGTGTGAGCAAGGGCAGACCTCAGCAAGAGGGTGAGGGTTAAGGAGGGAAAGGGTTAGTAAAGATGTGGAATGGGTTACAGCTAGTAGATTTTAGGAGTTCTTAAGTTTTATTTTTCAGTACCATAATTTCTCATGACCTCCTCAAGTGTTAAAAAGTTGGCTAAGTCCTACATTCTGTGTCAGTCATGGTTTGTGGTTGGGGACTAGAAACAACCATGTGTTTACATTCCCAAAGAAGTGGTATGATAGGGAAATGAAATATGGATCTGATGATTTTATTTTAATATTAAAGGAAAAAATGACTCAAGAATTGCAATGCTCAAGGACATTTCAATAATACACACATGTGTCATTACTTTTCCTCTGACATCTTAGTCATCAACCATGCTTATTGCTTACTGTCTTCCATGTTGGCCTATCCTTTTCTATTTCTTGGTTTTTGTGTATATAACAATATTGCCTTTAGATATTTTGGGGGGGGATGTTTTTTACTTTCCTTAGAATATAGACAGGAATAATTAAAGAGGGAGAGTTGCTAAAAATAAAATACTTGGGATACTGTCTTATAGCTCTGGTCAGGCTGAAGTTGGTACAGAGAGATGGTTATGAAAAATGGCTAAATGACCTCGGGCATGTAGTGATGAGGGCCTGGAGCAAAGCAGGTAAAACTTTGATTGCTTCCCTTAATTGCCCACCCTATCCTGAACCATGGATTCCAGGCTTAGCCTTACGACTCGAAAAGGCCAATTTGAGATTGGTCAGACTTGAGCACCTCGTGAACAGTATCACAAGCCAAGTCACTGGTGCCCTGCAAAGAAATTAGCATTTATCACATTTCAGTAAAAATGATGTGGCCCAGTTAAATTAGATTTCCTTTCATTTACAATAGACTTAAAATCCTATTTAGCTATAATCCAGCTATCGTAAAATTGGTTACAAGGATCCTAATTTTCTGAGATATTGAAGCCTCCACATTCTATCAGAGCATCTTGATTTTATCCATTTTCATCCATCGTTAAATTTCTTATGGCTGAGAATGCCAGAGGCAGCCTACCTTTCCAATCCGCTGCTGCATTCAGCAGTAACTGGATTGAGATCAGAAACATTTATTTTATTCAATGCCTTATCTGCTCTTTTCCACTATTTTAAGCACTACTGAGGGTCAGACTGAAAATCCGTCTCTGATTCTAACTGTAATCAAGTAGGAAACGGTTTTATTTTATTTTAAACTAACACCAAGCCTAAGAAGACAATATCATTTCATACAATGGGATTGAATGGCCCACTCTGCCATTGCTGAAAATTTAGTTTGCATATCTTACCACAAAACCCATGCTTGCATTGGTGTTTCACACTTAACATTCTTTCAGTCTTCTACTTGCATTGATGTGTCTCTTATTTGGGAACCGGTTCAGGTTTGCCATCTTTAGGGACTTAAAGTTGCAGTTGATCATACTCCTTCATGTGAATTCATGCTGTCTGAAGTTCTGTGCTACCTACACAGTCTGTTCATCCGTAGTATGATGTCCTTACATCCATGTGAATCTTGACTTCCCACCCAAATAGGGCACTTTGGGAATACCGAGACTATGGCTCAAACAGCTTCACTTAGTTGGAAGAGAATACATGCTGATGGATTAATTTCAACAAAAGGAAGCCTTATGTGTGCAAGGGTCTGTATTTTCTGGGTTCCTGACATTAGGGTCCTTAAAATGTTGGTTAGATAGTCCTTTGAGGACTCTAGTTTTCTCTAGGCCTTAATGCTTTCCATGTCAGTGGGCTCAACAGCTCAAGGTATGAGGTACACTGTGGTCTGAGAGGTAGGGATGGGATGGAGTGGGAGAGTTGTGTCTCATTGTCCATGCTGAGCTCATTGATTTCCCAGGCACTGCAGTTTCTATTCCTGAAGAGAAGGGATTGACTCTGTCATGAATTGTCATCATTCTTTCTCCCTGCCCTGCCTGCATAGTGGATACCTATGGCTTTCCCTTGGAGCCATCTACAAAGAGATGAGAAAGATAGGATTGGAACATAGTAGGAAATTTGGGTTGCTTTGGTTTAGAGCAGAAGACAGGACAGGAGTAGCATTTGTGATCCTGATCTTGTGCTCAGTATTCTCAGGTGAGCCAGAGAGCTGGCGCACACCAAAGCATATCACCACCAGTGCATATCACTGAGACAAAGGGTGACTGAGCACAGTCTTTGAGTCCTGCTCTGTTGGAGATGCTAGGGTTTGGGTTGCAGAGACTTGGTATGATAGGGTACCTGCATTTGAGTTGCTGAACCCTCTATCTGGGAGCCTAGTACTAGGCTACATGTCTTCTGAGTTCTAAAACTCAAAGCAGAGGAAATCTCAGAGGCAGGTAGTGGGGTTGGAATAGAGACACATAGGAGGAGAATAGAGACAAGGATAGGAGGATAAGAGAAAATGAAACTTTGTTATTCAAAAACCTGATGAGCTTTCCATAAGCCAGATGTATAAAACTGAAAATGGTTTCTGGGAGGGAGAAGAAGCAAGGAGCAATAACACTATGGTGTGACTTGAGCTGTGTTTTGGAGAGCATGGAAGGTGTGTGAGCCCCAGCCAGAAGCACTTGACCAGTCAAGGCTTCTTGCAACTGAAGAAGCAGAAGGCATGGAAAAGACAGACAAAATGCCTTTCTTTTTCAAACTTATTAAGAAGAATCAACAGGGTACCAGCAGAAAGAAGTGTTCATTGTTCCAGAAAGTTTAGGTCAAATGTTTTTATCTCCTTTATTTTATTAATTTTTTTTTAAATAGCCCATTATGACAACATGAAGAAGGGATCTTCTGGGGCTTTCTCTGGCCTCAGTTATGCTTTATCTCAGAAAATACACTAGAGGAGGGGTTAGATGGGAGCCTAGGTTGCCCCCAGTACCTTCCTCAATTACATGGGGGCTGGGAATCTCTGATTACAGCCCTTTGCCAAAGAGACTTCCCTCATGCTGGACCAATTATGGTTCCCTTCCTTCCTTTCACACATTTTTGTCCTACTAGATGGCATGTAGGATATGGAATGCGCCAGGAAGAGGGGACCATCCTCTAGAGATAGCCCTGACCTAGCTTGGGATCTGGCTCACCTTTTTTTTTTTTTTTTTTTTTAAAGATTTTGTTTATTTGACAGAGAGAGACAGTGAGAGAGGGAACACAAACTTTAGCAGTGGGAGAGGGAGAAGGAGGCTCCACACTGAGCACGGAGCCTGACATGGAACTCAATCTCAGGACCCTGGGATCATGGCCTGACCTGAAGGCAGATGCTTAACAACTGAGCCACCCAGGTGCTCCCTGGCTCACCTTTTTGTTCTCCTTGCCTACTTAGGAGCTCGTGGGTCTTTCTCAGGAAGACTTGTCATCTCACCTTCCATCAACAACCAGCCCCATTCTCCAACATTGGTTAAAAATGTGATGTTGGCAGGGTTAACATCGGAGGGCAGAGTCAGTGGCCTCAGGACAGTTGTATTTCTCCAACTGTCTTGGAGGTTTTCTTTTAGAGAACACTGGGATTCTAAATATAATGGATATGGGGCTTCTTTCTGAGTAAGGCAACAGAATTTAAAGGAAGGCCCTGAGGGAGGGTCAGGGCCATTCAAACCCTCTCTCTTTTAAGCCCCTTATTCTTACAGTTGGCTCCTCAAGCTCTGAGAGGCAGGGGTAGTATAACTGAGGCAATTCTCACAGTAAATGTCATGTGGGCCAGGGGCTCTATCACTAATCATTCAACAGAGGGTGAGCAGCCAGGTTCCTCCCAGCCTGCCATAGAATAGCCTGCTGGTAAGTTGTCTGGGGTGGAGTCATACTGAAGAGCTAAGGATAAGGGAGCCCATAGTTAGATCCAAGGGAGAATTTTCCCCCTTTTTGTCCAGGCTTCTCACTTTTGACTTCTTGCCACTCAGCTTTGCTGTAGCTCAGAGATGCTGTTCTGAAGTTAGGCCATCAGAGATAAGGTAAGATTTGAAGTCATAGGCCAAGAACTCCTGTGTCTGTTCTTTCAGGGACACTGAAAGCTCAGTTCTGTACAAAGCTCTTCCCTAATTTTCATTGCAGCCCTCTTACAGTGGTAACTTTTCATGGTGGCAACTTAAAAATGGTTGAACTGAGACCGTAGAATTAGAAATAACCACCTGAATGTTGTTTAACATAAGAGCTGAGGTCCAGCCTCATGACCTCTGTCTCATTCATCTTTATACTTCTGCCACCTGTCAGGCCTTGTGCTATGTAGCCTTGAGAAAATTATCTTACCTCTTTGAACCTGATTTATAAAGTGGGTGATCATCACCAATCTCACAAGGTCTTCAAAAGAGTATATCAAAATAGAATATTTCACATGGTGTTGGACACATAGTAAGCCCCTCTGAAAATGACAGTTACTAATGTAAGTTTTTGATCATGAAGCCTGGGTGACCACAGTTGCTCTTGAGGGCCAGGACACCATAGCCTCTAAGGATAGTAGCAGAGATGGATAGGGAGATCTGACCCCTTGATACTTGACCTACCCTCTCTGGTTGCAGACTTGCTACAGAGATGATTCTGCTTAGTCCAGTACCAAGTCTGTCTGGGATTCTGGTTTATATTCTACTGGGGCCTGGAATAAAGCCAGGGAGGCACAGTGAGGGATGTTTCCCTTTGTGTCTGCAGCTGCTTTCTGGTTACAGTGGGCCCTTGTTGTGCTAGGTCACAGTGGAAGGGAAATATAACTGATTGTCCAATTGATTCCATCTCATGTTTTAGGTCTCAGAGGCCCTGCTCTGTCAGAGTCATCTGAGGTTTTGGGAAGTTGTCTCAAACAGTAAATTAGTTATTTCTGATTGGTAGGTGGATTATTGATCTTAACTCTTTTCTCCTTCTCTGCAATAGGATACCTTCATGAGCTTTGCCATGTGACTTTAGTGTATGTCTGATTAGAGTATGAGTATATGCCGCATTGTTGTTGAGCATCTATTTATTCAATGGGATATTGGGATTTATGTTGTGAACCGAGGCTTTGAAAGTGTTTGGGTTATTTGGCTTGACCTCTTGTATTTCTGCTATCTGCCATGGAATAACATGATCTGGATAGCTCCTGGTCCACAGAGAATGATGAGACACATGGAACAACTCAGTGCTTAGTCCTTAGTCCAGATCCCAGCCTAGCAGAGCCTAGTTGAGACCAGCTGAATCCCAGCCTACTGATTTACCAATAAGGAAGAAAAATGACTGTTGTTGTTATAAGCCAGTAGAGGTTTGGGGATTGTTCATTATGCATTGTTTTGAAGTAATAGCTGGCTAATGCACTGACACATGCCTAGTAAGGAAAGGACCAGCAGGAGAATCTGATGGCTACACACTTGGTGATATAAGCCCCGTGGAGAGGGACCCAGATTTTTCTGAACTAGGATGTGCAATTATCTTTGCCCTGGACGAAACTGTAGAGAGTACAGATTGGGCATGATTTGTCCCCTTTCTGCTCCTAATACCAAGACTGGTGCCCTGTTCAGAATGGAGAGTTGATAAATATGTGTTAGATGTGTTAGATCGCACTGTAATGATTTGAAACATAGGGAGGGTTTATTTTTGAAAACTTTCTGTAAGAGCACCCAAGACGCAAATCAGAGAAGAGAACCTGAGAAGGATAGACCTAACCTACCCAGGACAAGGCCAACTCCAAGAGAAATTTTAGAAATTCCCTGAGCTTTTGAACAATGTTGGTAAATTTTGTTCTCTGAGGGTTATTGGAGAATACACTTGTAAATGTATCATTTTCTGTACCAGTTGTGATAGCACAATATCATAAAGAAGGTACTTTAAACAACAGGAATTTATTTCTTACTTCTGGAGGCTGGAAAGTCTGATATTTGGGTGTCCGCATGGTCAGGCCCTGGTGACAGCTTTCTTCTTGGTTTGCAGATGGCTCTCTTCTTGGTGTTCTCTTGTGCATAAGAACAGGGAGAGAGAGAGAGAAGAAGCAAGCTCTTGTCTTTTCATCTAAGGGCACTAATCCCATCATGAGGGTTCTAGCCTCATGGCCTTATTATCTCCCAAGGACCTCACCTCCAGATGCTATCACATTGAAGATTAGGGTTTTAACGTTTGAATTCTGGGGGGGACACATTCAGTCTACAGCATTTTCCTTTTTAGAAACAACCCTTAACATGTAGTTAAATGCCCTTCTTTCTCCTTTTTCTATGTTGCCTTGTCATTCCCCTCTCTCTACCCCCACAAAAAAAAATCAGGAATCATGATGATGTTACATCCCAGCAAAGCTTGGCTGTCAACTGATCCCCACTAAACTGATTCCATAGAGACATGAGAAATAATTTTTCTCAGAGATATCTGTATTTCTAGTGGAGATTCTGGGAATTGCAAGAGACTTCTCTAGGCAAAGAAACCAATGATAGAATATAAAAACTCATGTTAGTTCTGTCAGTCTTTTTGAGAGGAAACTTCTGTGTATTCCCCTTTCCCTTGCATCCTAATCTCTTTCTCTAGATTCCTTAAATCCTCCTATATTAGGGTGAAACCTGCTTATGTGCTTCTGTGCTCCCTTTCCTCTGTCTTTGGAGTGAAAAGAGGTGGACAATGTATTATACAAGCTGGTTCTATTTAAAATTACTGGGTGAGGGAAGCTCAGGGCACATATGTTTTTCAAAGCACCTGGTTGTGCTGACACCTGCTGTTGGAAGCTCAGAAGATGCCTTGGGACTTCTTTAGGAAGTGGAACCCTGGAGACTGCTTTCTGCCACTTCGTTAAGCCAGTCCCAATGCTTAGACAGCCATCCCTCCATGCATGTCTTCTGGCTAGCCCCTTGGAGAGGATTGGACTGTTTAAGCTACTGTTTCCTGGCAAAGCCTGACTGGAATTAATGGAGGATCAGCATTTTTAAAAAATTGTGTTACTTCCTGACCATACAGGAAAGCAGCAGAAGAGTGGAAATGTAAGGTAGTAGGAGTCCAAGATTTGGGGTCTGAGGGCTGGGAACTCTGTGCGCTCATCTGGGACTTGTAGGAAGTAAAAACTTGTCTCGCATGGCGATTCTGAGGATCAATTTGATACGGTATGTGAAAGCCTTCTGAGGGACAGAATTTGTATAAATACTAGTTGTAGTAGAGTAATTATAGAGATTAATGCCATATATTAAGGCTGATGAAGTTTACTTTACCTTCTTCCTGCCAGATGTCAAGAGGCAAAGCAGTAGTCAAGCAGGAATGCCTTGATACCAGACTACCTGGCTTCTCATCCCAAATTTACCTCCTACCTTCTCTCTCTGGTTTCTGTCAGATTTAGGTGAGTTGACACCTAAAATAAATACCTGAGTTTTAATTCAAAAAGGTATTTCAACAATTTTTTAAGATTTTATTTATTTGACACAGAGAGTGCGTGAGTGAGCAAGTGCATAAGCAGGGGGAGCAGGAGAAGGAGAAGCAGGCTCCCCGCTGAGCAGGGAGCTGATGCAGGGCTTCCTGGGATCATGACCTGAGCCAAAGGCAGACACTTAACTGACTGAGCCACCCAGGCACCCCCACAAAAAAAGTATTTAAATAGTACATGCCAGACAGTAATCTTTCAAGAGATGCCAGCTATTATTTTAACTTCTTATTTTGAAATAACCATAGATTTGTAGGAAGTTGTGAAGACAAATGTATTAGGGAGGTCTTGTGGGCTCTTCACTTAGCCTCCCCCAAAGCTGACACATTGTGTAACTATGGTGCAGTATCAATACCAGGAAACTTGTATTGGTACAATTTACAGAGCTCTTTCAGATTTCATCAGGTTTACATGCCCCAGTGTGTGTGTGTGTGTGTGTGTGTGTGTGTGTGTGTGTATGCATGTGTGTGCACATGCATGCCTGTATGTGTAAGTTCGCACACAGCTTCATGTAATCACCATCATAATCAAGGTCTAGAACTGTACCATCACCATAAGCATCCTTCTTGCTACCCTTTTATAGCCACACCAGACAATTATTTATAATTTGTTGAAGTAGTGAGGAAACAAAATTCTCGGTAGAAATATATTTTTATAGCAAGAAATGCCTGACACTGAACTTGTGAAATTGTAAGCTTCTTGTCCTTGGAAGCATTCAAATAGCAGCTATATCCTCTTTATCAGGGATTTTTTAAAGTGGTAGTAAATGGAGAGGGGATAGAGGTAAATTGAACTCTGAGATCCCAGCTCTAAGCTTTTAGTATTATACAGGAAGGTACCCTAGAGGAGGTGGGGTTTCACATGAGCCTTGAGGAACAGGAAGGCAATGGGGAGAAAGAAGAACATACCAGGTGAACCAAAGGAGAGCTAGCTCCTCTATGTTCCCTGACCCTCGGTGATAAAGGTATGCCTCTGGAGCAGACAGATTAGATTTCTCTGAAAAAAAGTTCTGTGGGCCATATAGAGCCTCAGGATTGGGCTTTTTTATCTTAATTCTAGGCGAAGGAGTTAACAATTGGGTTGTGCAGTAGTGAATGTATCCACCAAGTGGCCAGCTCTTAAAGAGAGGGTGCCAGGTAAAGACAGGTTTCTTACTCTTTTGGGCTGCTTTCCACAGGCCATGTCTCCTGATTAATCTGCATGGCGTGATCCCATAATTGCTTCTTTATAACCCAGCCCAGTTTTTGAACATGAACTATGAGCTGGCCCAATGGATCTGCTGTTCCTCTGTCTTTCCTTAGAATGCATGCATTCCTTCCCTTTTTCTTTTCTTTTCTCTTTCTTTCTTTCTTGCTTTTTTTTTTTTTCCAGAGAACCTCAGCAGGTAATTTGAAAGACTAACAAACTTTGGCATAGATCACTTTAAGAGCCAAAGAGCTGGCTGGAATATTAATGAAGCCATCCAGTGATAGACTTGCTTCCTGATGCAGAAACATATCAAAGAGGTTAGGTCCATGAGTGTTGCTCTGCAGAGCCCCATCTCTATTATCTATCTCTTAATTACTTCATTAAAATTCAGCACAGAAGCTGCCCAAATCCAGTAGCATGCCCACAGCTTGCTGGGTGATTTCCCTGCCTCTGGCCATACTAGATTTTTAGTTCTTTAGGTCTCCAGAGATGGGAGGCCAGATCTTAGGCAGACAGATCTGCTGCAGGCTGCATTAGCTCCTGGCACTGATACTGCCGCCTTCCTTCTGCACAGCTGGATTTCTACTCCCTTTCCCACAGGTGCCATGACCTCTGCTTTCCCTGTGTCCTTGGGGAGGGAGCTGCCCTACAAAAGTGTTCTCCAAAACACAGAAGTTTCCTGTGT
This sequence comes from Lutra lutra, assembly GCF_902655055.1. Lineage (NCBI taxonomy): Eukaryota > Metazoa > Chordata > Mammalia > Carnivora > Mustelidae > Lutra > Lutra lutra. The sequence goes on from NC_062286.1 coordinate 16,259,371, forward strand.
TAGAGGCACTACATTCTAAAGCTCTTTGGAAGAGACTGACTGTCCCCTGTCCTTCCTCCCTTTCAAAGAGCAGTTGGGATACCATTTCAGGTTGGCTGCCTCATCAGGAAAGAAGTGGACAGAACAGGCTTTGAATAACACTTTGGTTCTTCCCTGAGCCTCAGTTGTTTTATCTGGTTTGGTCCTTCCTTAGATCTAAATTCTCCTGGTCTTTAGGAATCTCCATTTTTTCCCCCAGGGCTGTAATATAGCGACACCTTCTGGCGTGAAACTGTACCAGTCAGCTTCTATCCTAAACTGTCCCTGCTGGCTCTTCTAATGCAGTTCCCTTTAGTGGTATCCCTCATTACTGTCCTCCTTCACCAATCCCATGACCAGAAAAACTGCCCAATTAAAAATTATTATTTTTAATTATGATTTTTAGTACATAGGGAATAAATAACAAGAAGGTCATTAGAGTCCAGTGGGTCTATGGGCATTTTGAAGGTTGTTTTTAGATCCAGAGGCCTTTCTAATGTCTCTGGATTTCTGTATGTGCTTCAAGTGGAGTGCATTTTTTTAAAAGAATCATACAGGGTCAGCAAAAGACAATGTTTATAAACACATCTGCTACTTAGTGGCTGCAACATATGTTTGTCAGTAAAAGTCATAGATATTTCATCTGCCCTTCCTGAGTTTATTTTGATTTTATTCGAATCACTCTGTCTGTCAGACGTCCTTCAGGGAAGAACAGGAGCAGTTCAGGATCTCCTGGGTTGTGGCCACTGGAGTCTCCAAGGGGCCCATCATGGAGATCCTGATGTGACAGAAAGGTTGGCCAAGGGCTCAGGCCCAGATGTGCTCAGGCAGAGAGTGCAAAGCTGAGCCCCTAGACAGAAGGTCAGGGAGGAGCACAGGATTTTGAAGAGGGAAGATTAAGGAGAAGAGTTTACGCTGAAGTTGGAACCAGTCATGCAAGTAAGCCACACTGAGGTTTCTGACAATCGGTTGAGCGGGGGAAAAAAAAAGGAAGGAAAAAAAAAGGCAAGTGTGCATCTTCTTCCGAGTATTTCTAAGTTAATGGGAGCCTTTGACGGGTCCTAGTCTTTCTTCCCTCTAATCTTCCCAGGAAGAGGAGAGTCTGGAACCTTTCCTAGCCCAGCCCTTGGCTTTTGGGGGCATTTCTAAATTCAGGAGGTATAGGTGATATTTGAGGACTTGTTATTTGGCAAGTAATTGGCTCCAGAGCCAAATATTGTTCCTCGCTTCAGGGAAATGCTGGAGAGAAAAAAGAATTGCTGGCACTGGGTAGCATGGCATTACTCAGAGAACTTCTTTATGTTCCTTTTTCTTTGTTTGGTGGTTAAAACTTTGGAGGAAAGGATGAGCTCTTCGTAATGATTCTCTTGAGTACATTCATCCCTTAAAGTGCTCATAATTCCCAGAGTTTTATTTAACTCCTCATATTTCTTTTTAAAAAGTAATTTTGCTTTGTTTCTGTCGGTCTCCATGTCTTCCATCTCTTTGGTAGTGGGGCACATATGCCGTTTAGTGAAGGATGATGTCTCTATAATATCTGACTGATGTTAAGGACATGTCAGCGTTGAATTGCTGTCTGGGGCCCACACTGGCTTAGCCATAATGGTGCCACAGTAAAGGCCCTGGACTTGGTATGAGCTCGTGCAAGTCATGTTGCCTATATGAGCCTTAGGGTCCCTGTGGGCTAAATGGCCATTCAGTGGAAATGCCGTATACTTTGTCTGCTTTGGAGACTTGCTACAAGTATCAGATAAACTACGGTCTGCTTAAGAGTCTTGAAAATTGTACAATGGTAAATTTTGTGTGTCAATTTGGGCTCCCAGGATGCCCAGATTAAAGATCATCTCGGTGTGTCCGTGAGGGTGTTTTTGGCTGAAGTTAGCACTTCAGTTTGTGGACTCATGAAGTAGATTGTCCCCCACAGTGTGGACAGGTGTCATCCAGTCCACTGAGGGCCTGAATAGAACAAAAACAGAGGAAGGCAGGATTCATCCCCTTTCCTCTCTTACCGCATGGTCACTCCTTTCTTGCCCTCAGACTGGGATAGGCTTCCCTGGTTTTCAGGCCTTCAGACTTATTTGCAGCACCAGCTTTCCTGGCTCTGCAGCTCGCAGGTGGCACACAGAGGGACTTCTCAGCCTCCACATGCTGTGAGGCAGCTCTTCAGAATCAAACACTCAATCAATCACTCCCGCTTTCTCTCCACACACACCCTTGGTTCTACTTCTCTGGATAACCCTGACTAATGCAGGCAAGGATATGTTATCTGACCCTTTTAGGGCTTCCTGAAAGTTGTTATTACAAGAGGCAGTATTGGCAGAAGCTCAGAGGCTCATAACTCTAAGTAGAAAGCACTTTTGGGTTTATTTGGCTTACTCCTGGTGCTAATATACTCAATTCAGTGAATATATTTTTGCTCCTTCTGGAATACCTACTATGCACCAGGCCCTATGCTAAGCGAAGATGGGATGATGTGGCAAAGAGACAAGATACATAGAAGTTTGTCCCCAAGTCTGGCTCTGATAGGGCCTAGTACACATACCCAACCTTCCTCCTTGGCAAAACCACAGATGATTTAGCCAGGTCCTTGTGAAGGCAGAGCCTATGGCAAGAATTAAAGTAGGAACACTTTAATATTTTTGGGAGGTGGAAGCTCAAGGTAATGAGAGTGAAGGCAAAAAAGGGGAAGGGAGACAAAGAAAGATGCAAAGCAGCGGCAATGCTATGTGTTACTGCGCTGGCTGGAGAGAGGGTTATGATAATGATAAGGTCTCTTTAGATCCTCAGCAGGAATGTTTACTTGGCATCCGGGACTGTCCAGTTTCCTTCCATTTCTGAGCCTCTTTGGTCAAGGTTAAAGAGACATTTGGCCCAGTTGCACTTTGAGGTTGAGTTGTCTAGCCTGTCAAGGACAGAAAGCCAGCTCCCACGATGATGTACTTCATAAAAGCATAGAAGCTGGGGGGACAGCTTGGCCCAGGTGGAATCTGACTAAGAGAATGAGCAAGACATTTCAGGCTATGTGAGAAGGCATGCAACCTTGAACACTGACTTCTCAAGGTGAGGAGAACTCGCAGTCAAACAGAGCAAGGGGGTGGTATGGGTCAACTTCTAAATTCCTTCCTTCAACCCCATCTACTGGAAATGATTGCATCCTGCTGACAGACTCCTAAGCTCAGAATCCTCATCCAGGGGCTTAACAGTAACAAAATGGCTTCTGTTGCCCCACCTTAGCCTCCCCTGGGGACTCAATCTAGCCTTATCCTCTTCACAATCCCTTATGAGAGGCCCAGATCCTTATTAAGAAACACTATGGATTTTTAGAGTAAAAAAATCTATAGAGAGACTTCAGAAACAGTCTGGGGAGATTATGAAGAAATGTGGGCCAGTTTTCCAAGGAGATTTTATAGAATATTCAATAGCACTCATGTCATAAAAGGCCTATGGAGGTTTCCAGAGCTGAGACTCGCCCTGAATTATGATTCCCTGATGCAGAGCCCAGCGAAAGGTCACAGCATAACAGATTAGGGCTTGATTCTGCGGCGCTTGTAAAAATAGAGCCACCTCACTAAAATGCAGTGGGGATATTAATTTCCAGGGCTGAAGTTCAATTTAACAGAAAGACAGAGTAGAAAATAGAGCTGTCTTTTCAATCCCAGTGGTCATAATAGAGCCCAGCCCTGCACCTCTCTGGAAACCCTCTCCCAGCCCGCTCCCGGACAGTCTAAAATGTGCCTTGTGCTTTTCTTTCGATGAAAGCTGGAGTTGGGTAGCTGGAGGGACAGCAATTACTGCTCCCAGATGAGGAACCAGAGGCATTTGGAGGTTAATCTACTCTCTCACAGGCACAGAACAAGTCAAAGGAGGAACCCGTCTGCATTTAGTGAAATCCTTCTCCTAACGGTCTCACCCTGGAACAGACGACCACATTGACATTTAACTTTTATATAAGAAGGAAGGGTATTAATGTGTATCCTTACTGTGTACTAGACCCTTTGTGAAGGGCTTGGCATCCTCTAACTCAGTATTACGGTAAATTTGATCAATATTCTCTTCATTTACTAGGGAACTGAGGCTCAGGAAGGTAAGGACATTCTTCTTAGTAGATGATGCAGCTCTTCGGGGGCTTGCTGCAAAGAAGAACTGGCTCAGCCAACCAAAGGATGGTCTGGCTGGTGTAGAGACACTCTCCTCTTGACCCTACAGCATCTGTTCTGTCTTCTCAGCAAGACTGGGACCTACGCTAGATCAGGAACCGTGTACCCCTCCCTGTCAGTACCCAGCTCAGGGCAGGGGGCTCTCAAGGCTGCTGAGAGCAGGCGAGTTGGTGGAAACGCATGCGATTTCAGGGGTGATGGGAGGATCTGGCCTATTATTCTTTGAAATAATGTGAGACTTTATTATAAGTGTGGAGTTTTAACTTTCTCTTCTTAAGACTCAGTGAAATTTCAGTCTAGGTAGATGGGAAGAACCTGAGGGTGAATATGTCCAGTTAAATGAGAATGGGAGCTTGGGGTCAGAGCCATTTGAAGGTCAAACGAGAGACCTCAGTGGATGGGTCACAGAATGACAAGTGGAGAGGTCCTGAGATTTTGCCATTTTTAAGCTGGACTCAGAGTAGGCATTTAATTAACATACCCTGGGCATATAACAGTTTCTTCCTTGGACTCTCACCATAGATCAACAATGGCCACTAGCCTAGGTTGGAACCCAGCACGGTGCCCAACTTGCATGCCCAGGAGTAGTGGGAGGATCTCCGTTGTGTGAGGGTCCAACTCCAGCAGTTGGTGCCCAGCAGGTATTCTATGTAGGGCATGGTGCCAGCGCTCTTCCTGGAGGCAGAGGGGAACTGATGTAGAGGCTGACCTGGGGCCATGAGTCATGTATGGGTTTTGAGCTCAGCCCCACCTATGACTGAATCGGGAGCACTGATGACATGATGCATGTGAGAGCACCACATGAATTGAGTGTGGTCCTATTCTCTGCCTCATCTGCTGCCCTGATTTGCTGGCCACCCTCCTGGTCCCTTTCAGGGCCAATAGCGGGATGAAGGCATTATACTGTAGTCACAGCAGTGATGACTATGGTGAACTAATGAGGACATTATCTGAGGCAGTGATAGCTATATGACCATGACCCTGGCCTGGGCTTACAAACAGGAGCTCTGATGGGGCTGTGGTCTGCGGTGCTTATTGCTACACATATATCACACCCACAGAAGATCTCATTAGCCGCCTGGGGAAACCTTCCTCCCTGGCCCTTTTCTTTTCTAACACTGAGCAGTTTTAATTGCATTCAGTCACCTTTTTCTATGACCTCAATGTCATCTAACCATTTTCTTATCGTCCAGCTTCTCTGAGAGTGTATTCGTGCACATAGCCTGCACGTAGTGGGTGTGAAATGGTTATACACAAGACTGTCAGTGGGGGGGGGGTAGATTGCTGTCCTCATCCCAGGACTGTCATGGCCTCCATATTTGTGTGCAATGGAGACTCTGTTTTCAGCTTACACCCCACCTGCAAGTTACTCTTCTAGGCCAACAACCACAATAACAACAACAAAAGCAGAATTTACCCACTTATTTCCTATTACTGCAGTGTGACCAGAACACAGAGGTCCCTAGGGAGAAAAAAAGATTTGGATCAGAGTAATCGGCTCTCAAATTTCAGTGTGTGTTATACCTTCAGTACCCTGGAGGTCTTAAAATGCAGGTGCATGAGACACATCTTTAGACATTCTGATTTAGTAGATCTGAAGTAGGGACAAGGAACCTGCATTTTTCACAGCCCATTTAGGCCATTTCCATTCCCAGACCACACTTTTAGAACCACTGGATTAGAAAAATGAATTAAAGGCAGATAGCTGCAGGATCCTCCCCACGCCCCTCTACACACACACACACACACACACACACAGAAACCTTTCCCAGGTAATAGTTAATTAGCAGCTGGTGGATATAAACCTCTTCAGTGAGTCAGTTGATAAAGTCTTAAAGTTCAGGTGGCCATATGCCCTGTTTTTTCTAGGGTCATGGTTGTTGTAGCTCAATTAATACCTGTTAATTATTTTTAGTGTCTCCTTTCACCCTTGAAAAGTGTCTTGGTTTGGATGATAAATTATATAGTCACCCTACTTTAAAGTGAACTTGGAGCAAGCTTTGTAGAGCAAAGAGACATTGCTTCCTGCAAACATAAGCTCCAGAGATGAGTAATCGCCACCCTGACCAGTGTTCTGGAATCTGAGGGTGGGAGGATGAAGTGTATCATATTTGCTGAGTGATCCCTCCTAATGTCCCCAGCTAGGGATCACTCCAGGAAGGTTAAAAAACCCCTGATATCATTGAGGTTTCTGAGGCATAAATGGTGAAAAAAAAAAAGCCACGGCATGTTTCCAGAAGCATAACAACATTTTTTAAAATCATTGCTTACCCTCGGTAAATTCAAATCTGTTTACATCTACCTTCTTATGTATAGTGGCAACAGAAAACTTTCATTTGCTCTAATCTCAACAAACTTCTCTCTTGTTCAACATTCAGATTTTATTTTCACAGAACGGCATTCTACATTTGAGGATGTCATTTAAGGCCAAGAAATTCCAATAAAAAAGCATTTATCAGCAGTTAAGTTTGTTTGAGGATTACCCACTGCAAATAAAGCCGAGCTCCCCTTTTAAACCGAAGCATGCTATTTCAGGAATGTGACCCTTTTCATGAATAAATGACATGGTGACATTTACAGATAAAGCAAGATTTAACTGCTATGAAAGGAGGTGACAAATGTCAGGATGTCAATAATGATCCGTGAACATAATGGTTTCTTGCCTGAGTGCTGAGCAGATACATAATGTGACTGCAGCCTGCCAGTGTTCTACAGGGAATGAGCCCCGCAATCTGGGAATAGCCTGGAAGGCTCCCAGAAGCAGGAGACCATGCGTCTCAGATGGTGGGTACGTGAGGTGGGGTCTGAGTGCAGTCTGGCTAATAAGTGAAGCTATTAATTCTTTCTTACTGCTCTCACATCTGCACTCCAGGAAACATGAAGTTTTTCTATCATCAATAGCTAAATGTTGTCAGAGGAGGATTTGGATGTTGTGAAAATAGCTTTCTGATTATGCCTTCATTATCCTAAAGAGCCAAGGGTTTAGAGAAAATGTCGGGAAAAAGTGTGCACTGTCAGTGGCATGAAGAAGCCATGGGCGGGGCCTTACAAGGAGGACCAGGCAGAGGACCCCACACCCAGGGCCCAGCCCTTGCGGCATGGGGCCAGCCAGCTGTCTCAGCAGCACACAGCCAGTCCCAGGACATGCGAGCCACAGTGCAGGTGGTGTGTCTGGACTGGCTCATGCCTACAGCCATCCTTTCCTCCCCTTCCTCTGGGCCATTTCTCTTGCCTTGGTTTCAGGGCACTGTTCCCTCCTGGTGCTGCTCCCACCCTCTGAAGCTGTTTTTCTGCTTTCTTTTACTGGCCTTTATCTCTTCCCTCAAAAGGAGACTCTCTTGGGAAGTGGTAAGTGTTCTGCAACCAGCTCCTGGAAAACAAGTCCTGGTTAGGTTAGTTTGAAGTTTTCTGTGGCAAAAGTACTCTTTGCTTTTCTACACTCATTCCTCACATCAGTGACGGTTCTCCTCACCAGGATGGAGCTGTCATTTTCATGCAAAGAACCCCAACGTGTCCCACCTCAGAGAATCCAGAAGGTACCTTCCTCCACTGCCACCTTTGCAGCTGTCCTTCCTGATCCCCTCCTCCATCTCTCACCTCCAAGGCAAGGTGAGTCCTGACCCCTCCTCCTCTATGATGTTCTTTGACCTGCTTCTGGTCTCCAGATCCACGATGGCACCCAACCCCCAGGTCTAGGCATTGTTCCCTTTTCTTATAATATATTGAAGCTCATGAGTGTCCAGTTACTACCTCATTTAACAAGAACAATGAGAAACAGAGGCCCTGAGATGTTCATTGCCCTGCCAGAAGTCCTATGGTGTGTATTGCATTTACGTTGTGCCTAGAACCCAGGTTTCTTGATTCCCACCCAGTAATGGTGCCTCTTCTCCCGTAGAACCCTATTTTTCATGACTCCTAAAGGCCAAGGTGCAGCTAAATTCTCTATCTCCTCAGCCCCTCCACCTCCACAGTGACCTCCTGGTCCTCTCCGAGACCCTGTGACAGGCCCACGTCAGTGGTGGGCGGAACAGAGTTTGTTGACAGTTGTTAGTCTGGAGCCTCTCGTACCACATGGTGACATATTTTGCTTAGCCTTCCTTCAGCCCCTTGTACAGATGTGGTTTTCTTGACAAATACCACAGCCCTGTCCCCTGTGGCTGCCAGAAAAGCCGTGAACTTTAAGAACAAGAGCAAGTCAGGAAGGGGGGCTTGTCATAGCTAGTGCTGGCAGGCCACCAGCCTACAGCCACAGTACTGAGCGAGACCTTGGTTTTCTGCCTCTGCAGGGGAAAGCTGTTTTTGTTTTCCCACATGGGGAGGCCTTTCTAAGACAAAGGGTCCGCATTGTGCTCCTTGCCATGTGTGGGAGAGAAGCCCCAGGCTCCATTATACCGTGAGGTGAAGCCCTTCTGGGCCCAGAACCTGGGAGGCTGGACTGAGTGACAGGATTCAGTTCAGGGAAGGGGGAAGTTTTCCTTGGCTGGAAGAGTTAAGGATGATTTTCTGGGTGAGGAAGGGTATAAGCTGAGCTTTGAAAACTGTCACGATTTGGTGTGACAGTGGAGTCAGACAGGACTTCTGCAGGGGAGAGGAGGCTGCCGTGCTGGGGAGGCTCAGAGGAGGGAAAGAGTAGCTCCCCTCCTCAGATATGTCACCCATTTTGTGAGTCTGCCCAGTGAGCATGCAGGCTGAGAGAGCAGGTCCCCTGGGGAGAGGACACAGAAGTATAAATGACTTTAGAAATTTTTCTAGAAGGGGGAGTAAGTGGGGGTCCCCTACAGAATACTCCTGGCCCTGGAGGGGCCGTAGGGTGGGGTGGGCCTAGGTCATAGGCCAGGGCAGCCACCTACCTGCTCACTTTCCCGTGTGTAGTCTGTGACCTCTGGCCACAGTGAGACCCTGGCTTTGGCCATTCCAAGAGGTCAATGGGACCATAGTGGGCAGCATGAGTGTGGGCTGGGGGTCCTGTACCTCTTTAGCAGGTTCCGAGGCATGTCTCAGAGCCTGACTGACATTTTTCTTTCTCAACACTAACTCCCTTCCATCCTGCTTTGCTCCTACAAGCTGACAAGATTTCAACCCAAAGCAGGAGACTCTCAGCACTGTCATAAAGTACATGTGGAGAAGAGCTAAGAGGTAAATGCATTTCACTGGACGTCAGTTTTGTCTGGAAGTTTCCCTGTGGTTGGAAGTTTCTTTGAAAACTTGGTGATTGTTAAGATGCGAGTGGTAGGAAGAGTTTGTTGCTGCCTACCTGCTGCCCAGCCCTGTCTGTTCTGATGGTCCTCCTCCTTGGTCCTCTCCACAGAGCAGGGAAGAGAAAGGAAAAGGGACACTGCAGGGTACTGGGTGGGAAAGGATACTTACTGAGGCCAGAGCCCTGCAGTGCTTGGTGGGATGTGTCCACCTATGTTGGAGGCCCTTGAAAATTTTTTTCTCTCCCTTCATGTGGCAAATCCCTGGCTAAATTCCCTGGCTATAAAGTACACATAAGCATGTTATTCTTTAGTCTAGGAGTGGCCTCAAAGTCTTTGAAGGAGCTGTGTTCTGTGGCCTGAGACACTTTGTAGTGTGCTCTTTGGTTATACAAAAGCAAGGCCCAGAGCTTACCATGGGAGGAAGAGTGTGACAAAATATAACCTAAATCTCATCTATGTCTGATGATATAGGGGCTGTTCCCTTGCTGTGGTCACAGAAGGCGCTCTGGCAGTGTTATTCTGAGAAGGTCTGTTGTGTTTGGGCTGGTGGACTTGTGCAAAATGGGACATGGGCCTCCTGATTTGGGGAACAAGGTGAAAGCTCCAGTGAGTGCCATCTGGGAGTGTCTCCAGCTTCATGGGGGAGTGTGTGAGTATGAGTGTATGAGGGTCTGTGTTGCCTCAAGTGAGCTCTGCCTCCCATGTGGAATTTCACTGTTGATGGGTATGAGAAGCTGTGGATTCTGATATTCAACTCTGAGGTTTTCCTTTTTAGCACTCAACTTCTGAACTTCTGTAGCTGAGTGTCAACCTCAGTGTGGGGCATGACAGCAAAGAGAATGCCCACATGTGGGAAGAAGCAAAGCAGGAGGGGAGGGGCCTCAAAGACCAGAGGTCAGCAGGAAGGAGCACAGCAGATCTTCTAAAAGTAGCAGTGAGGAGCAGCCCCTCAGGGTTCTAGCTCTTCACCTCTCCTGGGGTTCATAGCCAGGGTGAAGAGAGGGCACCTGCTAAGAGACATAAGGTCTTTTTCAGTCACAGAGGGGCAATAGAATTATTATTTTTTATTTAGATAGAAAAGGCCCTGCTGACCTTGGAAGACAGGAAAATAGGAATCCTCGGCATTTAACTATGTATTTCTTCATGTAGCATTTTATGCCTTTAGACACCTATTGAAAATTATTTTGGGTTTGGGCTCTGTCAAGGATAAAGAAGAGAAAAAGACCCAGCGTCTTTCAGAAATCTCTCCCTATTTCATGCTAGCATTACCACTGCCACCACCACTGCAACTATTACAACAGAGTCTTATTGATTTAGGAAATGTACCAACTCTAAGTGGAAAGTTGGGTCTGCCCAGAACTGGCAGTGGCTGCTGGGTGGTACTCTAGTCTTGTCTTCTGGTTCTGGAGGCAGTGGTAGGCTGTGGCATGTTGCTGGGAAAGGGCAGAGTGCTCAGGGGTAGGGGGAAATCGGTCTGACTCTTACCCTGTGAGAGCACTTTTCTTCCGAGAACTCCAGAGAGTTAAGAGTAATGTTCGTGGACTAGAGCTGGCGTTTTGAAGATAGTCTCAAGTTTCTGTATTTGAGAACTTGAACATCTCTCTTCATGTTCTTCTTTGATCTTATAGTCAGGGTATCTGGACCAGTGGACTTCAGGCTTCTGGAATTCAGAAATGGTTTCCAGAGAGCAGAGCATGAGTCTGAGCCCCCAGTAGGTCCCATCCTGCATGGGCTGAATTCAACAAAGGGCACGACATCTGCTTCAGAGAGCTTTCCTGTCTGTCCACAAGGTAGCTTGAAATGAGCAGCCACTCACTGGTGTTGAGAAGGATTTTTGGGTTGGCAGCCTTGGCCTTCCCTCTCTTAGGCCTGTCATAGCAAAATACCATAGACTGTGTGACTTAAACAACAGAAATTTATTTCTCACCATTCTAGAGACTGGATATCCAAAATTATGATGACTGCCAGTTTAGTTCCTGGTTAGAGCCCTCTTCCTGCTTTGCAGACTGCATTCTTCTTGCAGTGTCCTCATGTGGTAGAAAGAGAGTGTTAGATCTCTTCTTTATGTCTCTTTTTATAAGGGCACTGAGCCCATCATGTGGTCTCCACCATCATGACCTAATTACCTCTTAAAGGTCCCATTTTGAAATATGAATACATTGGGGAACAGGGCTTCAACTTTTGGGTTTTGGAAGGAACCAAACCTGTATTCTAGAACACGTTTTGGGTCCTCCTATTCTTGCCTCTGGGCCTCCTTGATTCCCTCACCCAGAGATAAATAGGAACCACACTTTCCCTCTTCTAATTCTCTGTTCCCAAAGGGCTCTAGTACTATTCAGGAGAATGGCCTTCCTACTCCAGGAGCTCTGTTCTCAGCCAGATTGCTCCAGAGAGGGAAATGATATTTCCTGGAAATGAAGTTCTCAGCTTCAGCCTGTGCCTCTGGAATTCTTATTGTTTGGTCGGTTTGGTCCAAATTCAGACTCTGCTGGTGTCCTTCTAACTCAGCTCCCTGGGGTCTATGCCCAGAGGGAATCCCATGGCCACTGCTGCTGGAACAGTGGGCATCAAGGTCTTAACCTGATAAAACCATGGCCCTGGGAATGCTGCAGGAAATGAGGCTTTTCACTCTCAGTGCTTTATCCTGTTGAAGCATCAGGGTCATAATGATCCAGACAGCATGGGGGAAGTTCGGATGAAACCAAAGCATTATTTCAGAGCATCTATTAAAATAACTGTGGCATGTGTCAGTGTTTCTGGAAGAAAGGTGCACGTGTGTGCGCATGTGTGTGCCTGTATGTGTGTGGATGCCTGTAAGGGTATGTATGGTCTACCTTAAAGCAATGTAGTTAGCATAAAATAGAGAAGAAAATACTGAGCTACAGTCTGTGCACCTACGATTAAATCAAAGATGGTTTCTTTTTCTTTTTTTTTTTTTTAATTTATTGGACAGAGAGAGTGATCACAAGTAGGCAGAGAGGCAGGCAGAGAGAGAGGGGGAAGCAGGCTCCCTGCCAAGCAGAGAGCCCGATGCGGGGCTCGATCCCAGGACCCTGAGATCATGACCTGAGCTGAAGGCAGAGGCTTTAACCCACTGAGCCACCCAGGCGCCCCTCAAAGATGGTTTCTGAACTACTGTAATGAGGGAATAATTTCAACAGGACAATACATTGCAAAGCCCAGTTTCCCCCTGGCTAGTCCTTTGACTCACCCCAGGGTCTGCTTCATGCCTGGTCTGTCTCCCCATCCTGGGCACTGACGTTCAGATGTGTGGAGCCACAGACACAGCGAGGTGAACCTCGCCTGCTCTGGGGTCTTTGCTTCCCTGGGCTCTCTGTGACTTTTAAACTTCTAGGATGAAGGGCATGGTGCCAGTTTTCGGGTGTGGCATTTCTGTATATGAGCCAAAAGCATCTGGGGAATGATAAACGTGTATATTACAAAGCAATGTGTAGCAGCCAGGCCTCAAAGGCTGGTATTTCCTCATATCCCACAGTTTTATGACTCCATACCTTTAAATATTCATTTCCCTGGCTCTACATGGGGACATAAAGTCAGACTGTGCTTCCACAAGTCGTGGTGGGTGCCATTCCCAATAGTCCTAATAGCCGCTTTCTTGGGAGAGGAGAACTGCCTTCTCCCCCAACACAACCCACCTGTGAGTGACTGCTCCACGTCAGAGGAGCTGGCCTGATGGTCAGTGTTCACAGTGTCCCCTGCCAAGGGTCGCCTCAAGACACTCTTCTCTCTCTTTTTTCCTCTGGTGTCAGACCTGCTTCCTGCATTATGTGTCTATGTGTGGCTAACACACTGGGAGGATTTATACTCCTGTAACCTGGGGCCTGCCCCACCGCTCCTGAAACAGGCCAGGTGGTCAATATCCATTTGCTGAACTAATGAAGGATTCTCCCAGAAAAGCTGCGGCTTTCACCAATGAATAAAACTGGCTATAAGTGAAATATGCCGTGGGAAACCTGAGTAAATGAGGCCATGCTGTCAGGTGAACTGGCGGAGTTATCCATTCACTATTTCGCCACCTTGCCGTCCCCCGGGGCGGGCTCACTTGCTAGAGGTGAGGACTGTGATTCTGGGGCCATGATGCCTCTGGCCTGGGCAGGCGTGGGTGACTGAGCTTCCACGGCAGTTAGAGACCTCCCTCTGGCATGTGGTCCTCAGCCTGCAGTGCCTCTCTGGGCTGAAGGGAACCACTGGGCTGTCGAAACTCTTGTGGTTTATAAAAGTGACCTAAGCTGAGTGTACGGTTCATTTTTTCTGTGGAGGACCCCTAACTTCTTCAGTTTCTTAATAACCGGGGACGTAGACTGGCTGGTCAGGCTGAATCGTTTGAGGTATGTACACAATCACCATTACTGGGTAGTGATTAGGAAATCTGGATCCGGGACAAGACCCACAACACCCCACGGCAAACACCGAACGTTTAATGTCTCTCTGTTACAACATTCTTAGTTCATCTGAGCTCAGATCCATGAAAGGTAGTCATCGGATGAGAAAGGAGGCTCAGATTTGGAGCCCGTAGAAGGTTGAAATGTAGTCTCATGACGTCATGTTAAATGTGATTTGAGAACACCTGTCCATTGCAGCATTTCCAAGAGCAAGACGGGGCACACAGTACAAACTGTCCCCACCCCGGGCATGACTGCAGGTTTAATGGTAACAAAATCACATTGAGGCAGTGACAGGGATGTGGTCAGCAGACCCCACAGCCAGGCATTTCCCATGACATGGGGAGAGCCACACTACAGTCATCAAAGCCAGACCTGGCTCTGGGTCTCCACTTTGTATCTCTATCTATAATCTAGAGGGCTACTCCTCCATTATCCTTCTGTGCCATCTTCTCTATTAGTGTTGGTGCCAGCCGCATGACGGCAGCTCCCACACTGCGGGTTAGAAAGCCCTTGCCCATTCAACAGTGACCTTGGTTCTTGCCCTGCCCCTGTGAGGTAGGTCAGACTAATGGTGCCCTCCATCCAGACAGAACCAGAAACTATGACTGAGAGAGGTCAAGTGGCTGATTCAGAACTATTCAGCTGAGTGGAGAGAGGGCTGGCACCAGAAATCTACACTTCTGGGTCCATCTACTCCCAGCTCACTGCCACCCTCGTCCAAGAACTATCTGACAAGGAACAGCAAGTTTTCCCCGATGATGCTTCACCCTCAGAGGACATTAGTCTTTACCCTGAAATGTCTGAAGTAAATGGTGGTTTTTATCACCGAACACCCTGTTTTCTAGCCTCTTAGCTCCTATTTTGGGTGCCATTCCGGTGGAATGATGCCATTCCAGTGCTATGGGTGAGCCCTTCTGCTGTCTGCCCTCCATGTGTGCTGAGAGAGGAGCCTTGAAATAGCCAGACCTGGGCAGTGAGAGCATTGGGTTGTCCTAGCTGGCTTCTCCTTGGAGAATGCGTGTGAACATAGCTGTGCAAGGCTTGGCACATAGCGAGGACCTGACAAACCCTAGTTCAATGGAAACTTTAGAATCAAAACAGTGATATAAGGTGAGGAATGGTCTGAATGGTGAGCTGAAGGCATTTGCCTTTGGGGGTCCCCTGTCTTTCTGGAATTTCCCCCAATGCTCCTGACATCAACTGTCAGAGGATTTGTGCTTTTCATTTTCCAAACATGTTCTCAGAAAAGGGCAGAGATTCATAGATTCTTACAAATGACTGATGTTGGTTTTCAGGTAGATGGGGTTAGAAGTAAAACCCAAGTAAAGAGAGGAAGATTTGGTGACAGAATTCTTGACATTGGCTAGTATGTGGGGCCAAGAGTGGGACCAGGAAAAAGAATCTTTTGGATTTCTTTCTCCTGAATAAAGATCTTCTGCCATGGCTGGGATCTGGCAGTTAGAAAAGATTTTAGATGCCGCAGCTTTGCACTAGTAGGCTGTGCTTTCTGCCCGGCCTGGGCATATCACAATCCCTTTCCTTCCTGAGCCAACTGAATTAATTGGGAAAGGGAGAGACCCCCAGTGACTTGTGCTCTGACAAGCCCTTGGTCTCTTTGAGCTCAGTGACAGGCAGCCAGACTTCAAAGGCCCTCTGTGCCCTCCTCCTTTTACCCTGCCTGTCAAGAGAGGCTGAAGAGGAGGGAGTACTGGGGCTGGGGGGAGGGTGGCCAGGGAGTCCATCTCCCTGACATTTGTCCTTCCCTTGCTACCGACAGCCAACTTCCAGACCAGCTCTGTAGCCTGCTGCCATGGCCCTCCAACCTCTCACACCAGGGAGACAGCTCGGCCTCTAAATTTAGCAGGAGGGAAGGAAAGGGAGGTCAGCGTGTGCAAGGCGAGGGCTGAAGGTGGAAGCGGAATGAAAGCGCCAGTGGACCGGTGGGGGCAGTGAGAAAGAGAGGAGGTAGCTGAGCAGCAGCTGAGTAGCTGTTAGGGACAGACAGGAGAGTCTTTTAAAGAGTTAGTAAAAATGTAGCATGTGAATTTTCACTATTAGCAGCAAGTACTTACTGTGAGCCAGGACTGGAATTTGCACATTTCACTACTTGTCTCATTTAACCTCCCACTAGGTGGGTACAATAACTTTCAGGATAGTTTACTTTTCCGAATTATGGATTAACGGGGCTCAACTTGCAGATTTTACGTGATAGTCCAGAGTTCTATTAGATCTGTCGGATCATGAACCATTGCTTTTTGCACTGCTGTCATAAATGAACGTGTTTGCACCGAAACCACTCTCACCGGATGTTCGTCTATAGTTGCTCTGACTACTTTCAAGAAAGTCATATTTCTTATTTTCTCTTTAATGGACGTGGCAATGATTTGTCCTTTTAATTCTCTCACGATTTTGTTTACACCATTGCTTAACTTAGCAGGTCATGTGTATCTTGAAGGAGGCTCGGGTGAGTTTCAGACAGCTTTCTTCATCAGATCAGAGCTGAAACTCTGAATCAAAATACCTATGTGGCTGGTTGGGACTATGAAAGCTTAATGTCTTCAAGTTACCAGTGCATGCCTACGTGAAATAATTTTGGTATGCATCCTGGCAATATCAAAGGGAAACTTTTGGACAAGAGAAACAATGGGATGGAAACATGTCCTTAACCAGACAGGATGCCACATTCAGCAAGGAAACAGCCTTCGCATGGGAACATTTCTTTATTTTAATGGCTAAATGACTAGATTGAGATTATCTTGATGTTTATCACTGCACTATTACTACCTGTTGCTTGGCAACCAAGAATTTGAATAGTCGTCAGGGAAAGGACCAACAGTTCCAAGTTCTGCGTCTTGTTCTGGCTGGCATTGATGTGGGGCTTGGCGCTGGACAAGAGTTGCTCAGCTGGCTTCTGCCTCATCCTGGAAAGTTGCTTAGCAAATAATGGGCACTTATCCATAAGCCTTTGTGACCACAGGGTCAGATGAATGAAGGACTTATCCTGTAAGGATCTTGCTTTTTTTTTTTTTAAGCTAACCTTGCAATGAATCCAATGAATCTTCAAAAAGGGAAAGAGTGAAGCAGACTCTGAAAGGACTGTGTGTGTGTGTGTGTGTGTGTGTGTGTGTGTGTTTGAAGGAGGAAAGAGAGGGGAAAGATGGGGTCCTGGAAAGCGGTGCAAGACAAGGGTTTGAGGGCTCTCAGGTTCTGTTGGCAGCGGCCATCCTGTTGGCTACCTATGCTGATATGCAGGTCACTCTACAGGTCAGGAACCTGGCCACCCTCCATCCTAATATCTGGCTTTCTTTATAGTCTGCGAGACACTGCTGTTTCCTGGTGCCAGGCCTGGCTGGGAAGGTGGGTTGTTTGCTCTCTTACAGGCCAGGCTCTGCCTCTCCCACCTCACCTGGTAGATGAGATGCTGACCTCCAGAGCATCAGGAGCATAGGATTCTCTGCTCTGAGCGTGAATGCTTCCACATGAGCAGAGCCGGCCTATTTGTTGTACAAGAAATGACTGCCGCGTTATGAAACATGGCTCATTTCTAGCTAACGCGCCTTGTTTCCCCTGCAGCTCTTATTATGTTAAAGCCTGTCTCTCCCAGTGTTATCTGATGGTTTCCTAGGAGATGCCCTCACCGGCCAAGCTCTCTGCTGATGCTCGAGTTGGATATTATCTATAGGCACTAAATATCTGCTTTGTTCACTCAGCACTGTTCTGCCCTTTCTCCCTGGGCTGGTGGCTAGTTTCTTGCAAGGGTCCCTAATGGCTGTGCAGAGAGGGAAAGGCTAAATGTATCTGCCTTCCCACATCTTTCACAGCCGTGAGTTGGGCTCTCTCTCTCTGCTCTGACAGATTTACTCACTAGTACCTTTTCATTTCCGACTAACGTAAAGAATTTGTTAGTTGCTGGTGGGTTTTCCAAATTAAAAATAAAATAAAGTTGGTGCCCAGACACATTCCAAGACTTTGTGAGAGAGCACAGAGACCCCTTCCTCAGACAGTAGGTGAAGTTATTCTTATTATACCTCAGCTTCTAGCTCTGAAAAATGGAACCTCTGTGGTGATATCTAGAAGCATCAGCAATAGCTGCTGGAAACTTAAAGTAGGGAGCTCTACTTCCTGTTTGTTAGTCTTTTCTGACAGAGAGGTCCAAATATAGCTCCAGGCTAGCTTTCCATAATGTGATGAGAAGACAGGGCGTCCCTGAAGTTTGAGGGAGCCTGCTGTCACTGTGGGAGGTGGGGGGCTTGACAACTTGGGCAGTATCCACACAAAGATACAGTTTCTAATCTGTCAAAATTGCTTTTTCTTAGAAGCCCTGATTATATTAACACATTCTCTATCTGATCTCATTGTGCCTCTCAGAATTTTCTTCTTACAACTACGCAAAGCCAATCAAATTACATTGAGAAGAGGAAATAAATATGCATATAAAGTATGCATATATATTATTTTTGGAACTGAACATAAAGGTAGATCACATATATCACGGTTCAGCACTAGATTTCTGAAGTGAGAAGTCATAGAAGATGACAAATAGGACCCTAAAAAGAAATAAGAAATGTGAGAAGAAAATGTGATATAAATGAATGTCTGAGACTAAAACGCAGTTCAACCCATTTCCTATAACGGCATGAGAATAGGTAATGAAAGAAAGGTAGAAGACCGCGATGTAGTTCAGTGAAGCAGATAATCCCGAGAGGCCAAATAAAGCAGTATTTGCTTCAAAAAGAAAACCCTCTCCTCACCTCCTCTCATCCCCTGCCCTGCCTAGGGTTCCACAGAAGAATATGTACTTGGTTGAGTTCATTGAAAGTCCCCCAAAGTAGAATGAGCTGAAGTGTTTGAGCAGGTGACAAAGTCTGTGCCTACACTGCAGCTGTTTGCAAATAGGATTAGATCATCTACACCCTGACAGCTTCATTTTTCCATTCTTTAACTATGTAGATCTTTGTCTCTGGGTGGGCCAGCTGTGTGGTCAGAGTTAAAGGTGACATCATGACATAATAGAAAACAAGCTGAACCTAATTCTTGTGCCCAAACAAGGCTGCCTACAAGTGCCACTAGGAGGCTCCACGTAGGCCAGCCTCAAACCTCTGGAAACTTAAAGTTGTCAAGAAAGGCTTGACTCCTGGAGCCTCTAAAATACCATCCAAAGTAGTGGCATTCAGACTCTTGGGGACCCACAGTAAAAAATAATTTGATGCCAACTAGTACACAGATACCTATATAAAGATCTATGCATATAGATAAAAATGAAACAAACATATTGTAAAACAGTACTTTATCTCACTATGTTGGATGGACTGATATTTTTCATTCCAGTCCATTCCATTTCATTCCGTTGTGGATAATTGGTTATAATTGTCTGAAATTCACTACTCTGGCACTGATCTAGAACAAGGTGTAGGGATAGAAAAGGTACATCTTGGGACCATGTCTTTAAGGCCGTCATTCTTCTTCTTTCCGGTCTGGCTGAGGGCAGCTTCAGGTAGCAGCCCCTATCACATCAGAATGATATCTGACAAAATATTATGAAAACACTGCTTTTAAAAACTTTGATGGATCACCATCCTCTTTCATCATAATTGATTAAATCAAATATAAGTTATTTGAAGTGAACTTTGATATTACAAGTATTATGCTGATTTGGTAAAAAAAATCATTTTTTAAAAATTTATTTTGGAAGGGGAACAGTGGAAAAGGGTATTAATATTTATTGAGACCTTACATGTGCCCATGTTATCTTAATCCTCAGGGTCACCCTGAAAGGAAGGTGTTACTGTCCTTTAACAGATAAGGAAACTGAGGTGCAAAGGAATTTAAATGATATGTCTGACTCCATTCAACTCATCAGGGAGGGAGCCAAGATTCATATGTGGGTCTGTGTCATGGGAAAGCAGGCGCCCTTTCACCCACATTCCTCTACATTCCATATAAACCTTCAGGTGAGCTCCAACTTCATTAGGTTGGCAAGCACAGATGACCGACATTTCCCTAGGATGTCGTGCAGTTGCTCCTGGGTTCAGAGATCCTCTAAAGGTAACTGAAACTAGGGGTTTTGATTCCATCATTAACATTTCCTGGGCAGGAGAGCCTGTTCTGGCCCTTACTTAGAACACAGGTTGAACTTGCAATCAGACTACTGATGTCAGAATTTTTCAAACACAAAAACATACGAATGGTCATGTACACTTGAGATAGAAAATACTCTGCTCTTCTGAAGAGCAGTCTCTACTGGCCTGCCAAGAGACTGAGCCATTGCTGGGGGCTCTTTGGCTGGAGGATTTGATTACTGGCCCTGGTATAGGACATCAAATAAGAGACCAGTTAGTGTTGTGGGTGGGAGGGCTGGCTTTGGACATCACAGCTAATGGGTTCCAACACAGAATGAGCTACTGTGCTAAAACTACTTAATCCTTATGAACATGTTTCCTCATCTGGAAAATGAGGTAAATTATAATACCTATTGATAGAACTATCATATGGGAATTATGTAAGTAAATCTCATGGTGACATTAGATTTTATCACTACTGTTATTATTTATTATCACTCAGAGCATTCAGCTTTGCTGTCCTCCATACCCAGCACTTGCATTCATGTCAGTTTTCAGGTGCTAGGTAGAAGGAAAGCCTTTGTATCTGCCACCAGAGAGGGCCACTAACTCAGTAATGAAGAGGCACTCTGTCACTGGTCAGGATACAGCAGTGGTTCCTGGTTGTTGGTCATATCCTAATGCTGGTGGAAAGCCAACAACAAAATGAATCATCGTATGTTTTCATGCTGTGCCTTTTGCTTTAGGCTCTGCCTCTGTCATGGGGCATGTGTAGCAGCAGTTGGCTACTAATGTGACATGCTGAGCTCAGGAAACCAATTTTCCATTACTCTGTGTTACAGAATACACAGAGACTCAAGAAAGATGCTTATTCCCATGTCTGTTCTATCCAGGGTCATGACCTTCAAATATATCCTGTCTGCTCAGTCCTTTCTCCCTTCCTAACATAATGTGGTGAAAGATGTGCACTCAGGTTTTCTTTAGCATACCTCCTCACTCCACCCTCCCTTTCTACCTCAGACTTCAGAGCCCACTCCCAGCCCCTATTTATAGATTCTCTACTCAATCCTGTTATAAAAAATCAATAAGAAAGACTTCCTTATGAAGGTAAGTGACAGACATCATTTAAAAATATGACCTTAAAGATATTTGCAATTGAACAGGGTGACAGTGTCCCTAACAAACAATATTTCCTCACTCTTTCCTCTATTTCCTAATTCATGCTTTCTGTTTACCCCATTATTTCTAAAACCATACTTCCATCCTCTGCTGCCTCCAAAATGGATTTCTACCTTCTTCAACTATTAATCAATCACCTGAATCAATTTTTGTCCTTGGTCTTCATCACCTCTTTGGTTTCAACAATCAGACGATAGTTACACAACTATCACAGTGTTAGAACTGTTTCTTTTACCCCCAGTTTCTAAAATATACCCATTGACATTACACTATCCAGGTCTTCACTATCACTAAACAAACCTAAAAATTGTGAACCTGAGTTAGGATTTTCCATCCACAGTCTATATACATTTCCCTTTTTCCTCTGCATTAACTGGGCTTATCAATAGCTCTACTTTTCAAATCAAATTGAATCCACCTGAGTCCTTGAATTTCCATCACCATTCATGTCAAAGAGTCTCCAATCAATATCCAAGACTTCTGCATGCCTTATCTTCCTCTGAGTCTGCCATGCCATCTTCATCCTTAAAGAGTACCATCCTTGTGACGCCAACACAAAAAGGTCCATGTACCAAGCAAATCCACATCTCAAGGAAAACCTGGATTTGGAGAAGCTATGGGTCTTTTTTGAACAATTGGGCAGCATTATCCTACCTGTCTGAATGTTTTGTCTTTTAATCTATCCAATCCAAGATAACTTGTCACTTGTGAAAACTCTAAGCAGAGATTTACTGTGACTGCCACCTAGAAAGGTTGAGAGATTTAAGTGCCTCCAACTCACAAAGAGGAAGTTCAAGTGAAATAAACACTGTGACATATAAGAAGCAGAAAGAACATTTATTTTGGACCAGATGTGTCACTGCATATCACTGTAATGGACTGCTCTGTGGCCACTGTGAAGTCTCAGGTGAAGGACTGTGGTCAGTCAGCGGAGCTGGCTTTGAGTCTGCAGACTCTTTCCTTTGGAGACTGGTACCTGAATTTCTCACACCTTATATGTAATTCCTTCTTCCTGTGTTGTATGTAACACATTCTTCACAGTGTGGCCAACAAGACAGTGGTCTGTTAGAGAGGTGTTCTCAGCTCTTTTAGGAACCACAATGAATTCCCAGGCTGTAAGGCATAATTTTCCCTGTGGATTCTCATACCATAGTCTTCTGGGAAATTCAGAACAACCCCCACCCTCATTCCAAGATGGTCAGTGTTCACTTAGCTTTAATTTTTAACCTACATTTATGAAGTGTGTCCAAAATTTATTTAAAAAAATATTTTTAAGATTTTTATTTATTTATTTGACAGAGATCACAAGTAGGCAGAGAGGCAGGCAAAGAGAGAGAGAGGGGGAAGCAGGCTCCCTGTTGAGCAAACAGCTCGATGAGGGGCTCGATCCCAAGACCCTGAGACCATGACCTGGGCCAAAGGCAGAGGCTTAACCCGCTGAGCCACCCAGGTGCCCCAGAAGTGTGTCCTAACTTTAAAGTATTGTGCTTAGTCATGTATATATAGAAAGAAACATGGATATCGAACTCAAGAAATAATTTAACCTAGTGAGCTAGAGAGTAATATACACACACCTATAGAGTGGAAAGAATATCACACAAAACTCATGAGAGCACAGATGAAGAAATAAGGAATTCTGATCAAGGAAAAAGACAGTCAAAGATTGAGGAATGCTTCATAGAGGAGCTGGCATTTGATCTGTGACTTGAAGAACAGATTCGGCTCAATGGGCTGAGATGAGTAAAAAGCAGAGAAAGGGGGGAGGGATTAGAAGAGGAGGGAACCCGAGTGGAAAAAGGGATGTGGGGAGGAACATGGAGGTGTATCGGAATGTGGAATACATATATATGGGGATAGGAGGGAAGAGTGAGGCAAGGCATCAAAGGCAAGATGAACAGGCCTCAAGTTTAATGTTCATTCAGTAAATACCAACGGTTGTGCAAAGCATTAGGTTAGCCTCTGAGAAAGGAAGAAGGATTAATAAAGGGTATCCCTGCAAGGCCAGGAAGTAGAAGCCACACAAATTCAAGGGCTGCTTTTGGAGCTGGGAGTAGACCCAGAGCTGTCCCTAGCCATAGAGTTTTCATTGCTTGAGTTCTCTCTGATCACCTTCCCTTCTCTTGGCATTCTGAATGCTTATCCTCAGTCTTTTCTTCATTTGTTAAACCCTGATGATGTGAACCATCTGACCCTTCCTAGTCCCCAGGTTCTTGTCTAAGTTGATGACTCATCAATTTTCTAGCATCTAATTCTCTGCCATATAATTGGCAATCGAATCCTTCTATGTTTTGGCCAGCTGAGTATAGTTTGTCTTCATATAAATACAGACATATTTTGCCTTGGTAATTCTGCTGCTGCATGTTTTCCCCTGCAGGCACTTACTTTGCTGTTTTGTAGGCACATAGTTTCGATGCCTGGGATGGCTTTCAGTGTAATGGATGCGCTAGGGAAACACACACACACACACACACACACACACACGCGCGCAACACAGAAACTGTCACAATCAAAGGAGTTCCAACTTCAATGGGTAATGAAGTTGCGTGAATTTCAAGTTGTGGTTCCAAAAGATTTCCATAAGCCTCTTGATTTCCAAATGAGAAAATCATGATAAGTAGTTAATTAGCTTTTCAAGCAAAGGCAAGCCACCGCAGACACCGCCGTGCACTCCACATTCTCCGGAGAGAGAGGCCAGCACCACATCCTGAAGAACATGCAGTGCAAGCATGAAAACGGAGTTCATATAAATTCAAGTAATGTCCTTTGACTTTTCATTAAGCTGGGCATGTCCCAGTTACCCCTTTGGGACTTTCTTAATGTTATCATGGCAACATACAATTAAGTAAGATTACATTTTTTTATATGCAGGGAGAGGTGCTAAGACACCATTCTAAATTATTCATCAGTTCACTTTTCACAAAACAACCCCAGATATGACTCTAAGATGTGCAATATTAAAAAATAGCAGATAATTTGATATTGCAATATCATGTAAAGAAGCTTTTCTTCCTTTCCCCAGGGAGAACAAAAGACTTAATCGAACTCCACATGTGTCGCTGTACTTATCACAGCTTACCGTATTATTCTGATTTATGTGGCAGATTGTGAACTCCTCAAGAATTAACAGAAGTTTCTTCCTCAGGGCTGGAATATTCTGATTTCAGTATTATAAAGCTGGGCACAGCTTCGAAAAGGAGCTAAATCCTTTCTCTCTTTTTCTCCTTCTTCCCTGCTTTGTGTGTGTGTGTGTGTGTGTGTGTGTGTGTGTAGGATTGACCCTCACTTATCATATCATGGTTTCTAAGGAGTTGTTAAGGACACTGATTAGGTGAAGGTACCTTAGAAGGTCATCATCCTAGTGAGCATTAAGGGGTCCCTTCGTCTTTGCAAGATGATCTCTAATTCAGAGGAGAAAAAAATGCATTGGGATGCAGAGTTATACAGCTAAAGTCCAGGTCCTGTGTGATAGGACTTAGTGTGGGAAGACACTCTTTTATAGGTCTCTTGTACTCCTATATATCATGCCAGGTATGCCAAGATTGCAAGGCCCTGACCACTCTTTCTGGGCCATTTTTCAAGGTTTGTTTGTAACAAGTAACCTTGAGGGATGAGATGGTATCCTCCCCAAGACAGAGAGCAGGTTCTCTTACATATTCCTATAAAGCAATGGGTTCTCTAGGTTCAGGATTCCTCTCTTGTAATGCAGTCTACTTCCTGTGCATTTATCTGGGGGAATTGAGACCCAGTGATCTTGCTGACCCCCTGCCTACTTTTTGTTACAACAGTTTTTTTTTTTTCTCTGACCCAAGAAAGCATCCATGAAATTGTGACAAGTTAACTTGTTAGCTTACAAGTAGAATAACCTCTCCGACCCTTTGCAGACCTTGAAAGTTAATGTGAAATGCTTGTGGTTGCTTTCTCCTTCCCCTGTCTATTCCAAAGATATAGTTTCTCCTGTTGGAATATCCAGTTCTACTGTGTATAGTCCTCAGGGATAGGCTAAAGTCTGAGAAGATCTCAAGAAGCCTACTCTGTCATTCATGTCTAAGAAATAAAATGCCATACACACATCCCTTTTGTGTCAGACCTGCTCTTTCATGGATGTACTTGATAAATCTTGACTCATTAACCCATTGTGGACAGGGTAGACAGAATCTCATGTGTGGGAAATTGTTGCTGCCTGGGTCTTGCCTGTTCAATTTTATGAATCTGAGAGGAAGTGTTCAGGTCTCTTGCTTAAATGCCCACTTCTGGGCCCTGTCCCCAAATTCAGATTCAGGTTACTTGACAGGCTGTGACTTAAGAAGTTACCTGATGGTGGAGCCCTAGGCACTAATTTGTAGGCCACTGCCAGTGTTCCATGGAACAACGGTGCCTATGCAAGCACCTAGGTGTGAGCTCCTGAACAATTGCAGCTCCTGGAAAAAGAACCTCCTGGTTCTGAGACTTCTTTCCTGTCTCACAGGAAATAGTCATGTGGTGTTTGTTCTGAGAAAAAAAATGTGGCTCCTTTCCAGGTGGGTATGCTCTTCCTCAGCCGAAATGGTTGCTATTATTATTATGCCCTGCTTCTGACAGGTTAGCCTGGCCAAGGAGGAGGTGGCAACAGAACTACACCTACTCCAACCATCACCCACTCCAAAGGCAGTTTTTAATTTGATAATTGTCTCCGGTGTCCCAGGAACCTTAGATCTGTGATCTATAAGTTTGTAGCAACCATGAAAAGTGGGTGTCACACTGCCCACTTTATACCCAAGGATGTAGGAGCTAATTCAACAAGATCACATATCTTCTGAGTACCAAAGCTAGGATTATAACCTAGAGATATCTGTGTTCAAAACCTTGCCTTATTGTGCGAGTGCCTTGCCAATCCCACTTTCTTCATAAAGACTCAGCAAGATGAGATGCGTTCTGTGAAATGCACAAAGACTGTCATTCCCTAGTTGAAACATCTCTGAAGAATCCACATCACTCATAGAATAACGTTTGGTCTTCCTGCCTTTCAGTTTCTCTTTCCAGCTATAGTTTACTCCTAGACAGACCTTAAACCTTAGCCAGATGTAAATATTCATAATTCCTTGTAGTTCATCAGTTTTTCTCTCTGCTTTTTGTCAGGCACCCTACCACCCCACCCCAGCTTTAAACAGGTCACCTTTTCTCTAACAACCAACTAAAATCCTACCCACCTTTAAAGGTCTTACATATCACTTCTGTAAAGCCATCCCTGATTCCCACGACTGAATATGAATGCTTCCTCTGTTTGACATGACAGTTCTATTTCTAAACTTGAAGGCCCTGACTGCACATTGCCTTAATGCACCTATATCCTTAAGGCTATGTGCTTCTGAAAAGCAAGTTGTCCCAGAGGCCCAGACCATTCTTGTGCTTTGAACTCACATATCCTGCTGCCTGCTAATTATCTCCCCCTGGGAATTCCGCAGGTGTGTCAACCTCAATTCAGCCAGACCTGAACTCTTAACTCCCTTACAGTTTGTGGTCCCCCCCAGTGCCCCTCATCTCAGTGGGTAGCTCTCCTGTATCATTTGCTATAGCTAGAAAGATGGGTATCATTGCTGATTTCTTTTTCCCCATCAACTGTCACACCGATATGTGACAATAATCACTTAATCCTATTGCACCTGCTGCCTAAATATTTTCAGATCTAATACTTTATCTCCACTTCCACTGTAATTTCTCAAGTCTGGGTGGCCATCATTTGCCACCCAGATTATCGTAGCAGCCTGCTGTCTCACTGACCTCCAGACTTGCAGGTTTGCCTCATCCAATCTGATTCTCACTACTAGAGTCAGTGGTAGCCTTCAAAAATGCAAATCTGACATGTCATTCTCCTGCTCAAGGAATTCTCCTGCTCAGAAATTGCCCTTAGGATAAAATCTAAACAAATAGTTTACATGACACTTCTTTGGGTGACTTTTTCTGTTTTCCATTTTCTTTCTTTTCAGTGTTCCAGAATTCATTGTTTATGCACCAAACCCAGTGCTCCATGCAATGTGTGCCCTCCTTAATACCCACCACCAGGCTCACCCAAACCCCCACCCGCCCCCCCTCCAAAACCCTCAGTTTATTTCTCAGAGTCCCCAGTCTCTCATGGTTTGTCTCCCCCTCCAATTTCTCCCAACTCCCTTCTCCTGTCCATCTCCCAATGTCCTCCGTGGGTGACTCTTTTTATACCTCTGCAGCCATGCCTTTCACAATACCTCCATCTTGCCCTTTAAGTTTTGGCTATATTAAACCCCATTTGTTCTTCAAGGAAGCAGTGCTCATCCCTGCATATTTATTTTCTTTACCTCCAAAGACACATTGCTCCTGCCCCTTCCCCAAAGCATACATTCTGGCCTGGCTACTCCTCTGCTCTATCTCTGGTTAGATACAGCTTTCGAGAAGCTTTTGCTGACTTCATGAAGACTGCATTTGGTGCCCTTCTTTGTCTTCAACTCTCTCTAGGGTCTCCCCATCACAGTGTAGTATTTAAATTGCTGCTTTAATGGCCTATTTCTCTCACTATCTGGCTGGAACATATCCATTGGAACCTAGACATTCATAGAATTCTTTCTTGTGTGGTATTTGGGCTCCATACAGTTGTGAACTTCTGTGGAGTCTAGTGCATGGAAGGGACGCTGAAAACTTGTTCTTATTTTATTTGAGAAGAAAACAGATGTTCCACATGTCAAATGTTTATAATGAGTTGCATAGATTATAAGCAGTAGTCTTGAGTCTTTTAATTGTCAAGGCTTTCTTGTTGTTCTTAAATTAATACAGTCTTGGTGGCAAGCAAGGGTTAATAGCTATTTAAAAAGGACTTGGGGAATGGAGGAAAGAACTTGTCTGTGTTCATGGTGACATTAATTTATGAGGAAGGGTTGGAGGAAAAAGCCAATCAAATACTGGATGCCAAATTACTATATATCACACAATTTACGAGGCAGTCAAAAGTGTTATTAAATTGGAGACCAGGACAACCTTCTTAATTCATCCTTATGACAGTGATTGTAATGACTCTAAGAACCTGGTTTAACCTGAGTTCATTTTATGAAGGTCTTTCATTTTTAAACATTACATTTATTGAATTTTAAAGAAAGCTTGACTTAAAATGTATACTGTTAATGCATAATAAAAATGCCTCCATAATCAATCCACATTCAATACTTGGGTTGACATCAGCATCTGGGAGAAGCCTGCAATGGATTCTGGTTTTTAAAAATCAGGTATGGATACAGTGTTCTATTGTTTTTTTTCTGGAAAAAATAATTTTCAGATTTCACGATAGTAACAACGCTCTTTTTAAATTTTTTTTTTTTTCTGTTTTATGCTTCCATGGACCTTGACTCTCTCTCCAAATCCTAATTTTTCTCTTCTGGTAACTGTAGGATTCAATCATCCTGGCCAGTAGTGGGCTGCTCTTTGACCATTCTGCTTTGTTGGTGAAGCCAAGCATCCATAAACCCAAGAAGAGCCCTGGTCAGGGATGAGGGCTTGTTGTTATCAAGTGCTTTGAGTCTCATTGACCCCTGGCCTTGTGGACTCTAGTGAAAACCATGACTATAGCATTACCTTTATCATTGCTGTTGGCTCCTAAGGTGGTGGAACAGTGCTGGGAATAGTAAGCTTGCATGGCTTCCTAGCCTGGCCTTAGCCCCAGCTCTAAGTGCAAAATGGATGCTCAATAACTGTTCTGGAATAAGTAAAATACTTTCAGTTATTCTATCTTTTTATGTCTTGACTTTTATAACCTTTTAGTTTATAATGTCAGTTCAAAACTGATGCTGATAAGCACCAACTTATGGTGCTTTTTTTCACTGGGGCTGTCCTGTCCAGGACAGTGACATACTTTATCAGAGTCCTTGGGGGAGATGAAGCTCTGCCAAAGCTTGTGTGTGGTCTGGCCTCTGTTCTCAGAGCAGCCTGTTCCCTTGGCTTTAGCCAGTTAATATATGGTGGCAGAAACTCTGGGGTGGCTTTGTTTTCTGCAAAAGTTGGGCACCCTGGAGAACAAGACATCATATGATTCTCTTTCCTAAAGAACATGTTTCCAGTGGCCCTCCAGTAAGGACATGGGTCCTGAGAGAGCCTGATACCAACTGGCTTAGGTTACAGACATACATTCTGAACATAGAAGGCCCAGCATGTGTCCAGTGCATTAAAAAACCCTAATATTTGTCACTACCTCTTCTTATCATTATTTCAGCCTCCTCCTGAATCCATGCCATCTGTTCTCTTGGTGATGCTATTTGACTTGTTCCCTTGGTGATGCCATCTGACTTTTGATTGGGGGATGGGGAGAAGTAGGGAACCAAGAAAGATGCCAAAATTTTGATATCTGAGTTGACTCTTGAAGGATGTTTAAGAATTATTCATACAAACAAGATTAAAATGATGTTTTAGGTGGAAGCAACAACTTAAACCAAGACAAGGAGATGAGAAATAACAAGGAGTGATGTTTTCCATGGAAACCAGTATGAGGCAGAAGTGGCTGGAATTGAGGGTAGAGAGTTATGGCTGAGTTATTTAGGTTGTGCTAAAGATCATAGACTTTGTTTTGAAGTCAGTAAGGAGATACTGGAGAATTTTAAGTGGTGGTAGGTTACATGGCCAGATGTTCATTTTAGAAAGATCATTCTCGCTAAAATGTGGGAGGTGGGTTCAAAAACTCAAGGCTGAGGGATTAGTTTGAGAATCTGATGCAGAAATGTTTTTAAGAGACAATGAGGCCCGAGTTTACAGAGCGGGATGGAGAGGAAGAGATGTTGCTCCCGCTCTGTCACAACCCCTTTGCTCTGTAATTCTTCCATTTCTACTGAAGTGTCTGATTCCATTCCAGAATCTCTGTGTTTCTGTTTATTCTCTCTTTCAACAACAGTCAAAACTTTGTAATAAAAAGTGAATCTCAAAAAAAAAAAAAAAGTAAACCTTAAAGGTGGAATTTCACGAATCCATATTGAGTAGAGCAGCAATTTCAGGAACTAACAGGCCTTTATGGTCTCTAATACCTTACCATATTGGTGATTGCCCTGGTTATCCCTTCATAAGACCTTTCATGGCCCTGATCCAAGGTGACTTTCAGGGGCAGATCTATAGGTGTGCTGCTCTCTGCCTTTACCCCAAGCTGCTCACCTAGCATGTCTGACATCTCCAGTTAGACTTAAAACACAGAGAACCACAGAAAGCATCTAGAATTTAGTCTAATATGCTCCTTATGAGGAATGGATGCCCATTGTTGTTCTGTACTTTCATAGGATGGGTGAGGACATTAATAATATTTGTTTGCCGTGCAGCCCTATGTTTAGAGCATTACTTTGATTCTTTCTAAAATCTGAGACTCTTGGGGCACCTGGGTGGTTCAGTCATTAAGCATCTGCCTTCGGCTCAGGTCGTGATCCCAGGGTCCTAAGATGGAGCCCCAGTTCGGGCTCCTTTTTCAGTGGGAAGCCTGCTTCTCCTTCTCCCACTCCCCCTGCTTGTGTTCCCTCTCTCACAGTCTCTCTCTCTCTGTCAAATAAATAAATAAAATCTTTTAAAAAATCTGAGAATATATGACCAGTGATTTCTTTGTATACACTAATGTGAAAATCTCTCCAAAAATATTCTAGCTAACATCCAGCATATGCTTGAATATGTTCATCAACAGGGAACTTGTTATCTTTCATGGAAAACTTTCTACATTAGGATAATCTGTCTCTACTTAAATTGTTAAAAAAAAAAAGTATGTCTCTGTTACTTTCCATGCATTGGATTTTTTTTTAAATTTTTTTTTTCAGCGTAACAGTATTCCTTGTTTTTGCACCACACCCAGTGCTCCATGCAATCCGTGCCTTCTCCAATACCCACCGCCTGGATCCCCCAACCTCCCACCCCCCGCCGCTTCAAACCCCTCAGATTGTTTTTCAGTCCATAGTCTCTCATGGTTCACCTCCCCTTCCAATTTCCCCCAACTCCCTTCTCCTCTCTAACTCCCCTTGTCCTCCATGCTATTTGTTATGCTCCACAAATAAGTGAAACCATATGATAATTGACTCTCTCTGCTTGACTTATTTCACTCAGCATCATCTCTTCCAGTCCCATCCATGTTGCTACAAAAGTTGGGTATTCATCCTTTCTGATGGAGGCATAATACTCCATAGTGTATATGGACCACATCTTCCTTATCTATTCATCCGTTGAAGGGCATCTTGGTTCTTTCCACAGTTTGGCGACCGTGGCCATTGCTGCTATAAACATTGGGGTACAGATGGCCCTTCTTTTCACTACATCTGTATCTTTGGGGTAAATACCCAGTAGTGCAATGGCAGGGTCATAGGGAAGCTCTATTTGTAATTTCTGGAGGAATCTCCACACTGTTCTCCAAAGTGGCTGCACCAACTTGCATTCCCACCAACAGTGTAAGAGGGTCCCCCTTTCTCCACATCCTCTCCAACACATGTTGTTTCCTGTCTTGCTAATTTTGGCCATTCTAACTGGTGTAAGGTGGTATCTCAATGTGGTTTTAATTTGAATCTCCCTGATGGCTAGTGATGATGAGCATTTTTTCATGTGTCTGATAGCCATTTGTATGTCTTCATTGGAGAAGTGCCTGTTCATATCTTCTGCCCATTTTTTGATATGATTGTATTGGATTTTATTCTATTTTCTAAATCTATAGAACATGACAGAACTGGATATTCACTGTCAACTTTCATGTCTTGAAGAGTCCTTTTAAAAAAAAAATTCCAGGGTAGTTAACATATAATGCTATATTAGTTTCAAGTGTAAAATATGATGACTGAACAGTTCCATACATTGCTCAGTGCTCATCAAGACTAGTGTCCTCCTAATCCCCTTCACCTATATCATACATCTGCCCCAAACCACCTCTCCCTCGGTAACCATTTGTTTATAGTTAAGTTGTAGTTAGTTTTTTTTGGTTTTGTTTTTCCCTTTGTTCATTTGTTTTGTTAAGTTCCACATATGAGTGAAATCATATGGTATTTTTATTTCTCCAGCTTATTTCATTTATCCTTATACTCTCTAGATTCATCCATGTTGTTGCAAATGGCAATATTTCATTATTTTTTATTTATTTAAATTAAATTAACCAACATATAGTAAATCATTAGTTTTCGATGTAGTGTTCAATGATTCATTAGTTGAGTATAATACCCGGTGCTCTTTCTTTTTTATGGCTGAATAATATTCCTCTGTGTGTGTGTGTGTGTGTGTGTGTACCACTTTTTTATTCACTCACCTATCAATGGACACTGGACTGTTTTTATAATTTGGCTGTTATCAATAATGTAGTGGAATTACTGGATCATAAATTATTTCTCTTTTTAATTTTTTAAGGAACCACCATTCTGTTTCCAATAGTGGCTACAACATTTGCATTCCCACCAATAGTGCAGAAGGGTTCCTTTGTTTTCCACATCTTGCCAACACTTGTTGTTTCTTGAATTTTTGATTTTAGCCATTCTGACATGTCAGGTGATACCTCATTGTAGTTTTGATTTGTATTCCTCTATTGTTAAGTGATGCTGAGCATGTTTTTATGTGTCTGTTGGCCGCTTGTATGTCTTCTTTGGAGAAGTATATATTCATATCTTCTGCCCATTTTTACTTGGATTATGTGTTTTTTGGGGGTTTTGAGTTATATAAGTTATTTATATTTTAGATACTAACCCTTTTATCAGATACGTTATTTGTAAATATCTTCTCCCATGCAGTAGTTTATCTCTTAGTTTCATTGGTTGCTTCCTTTGCTATGCAGAAGCTTTTTATTTTGGTGTAGTCCCAATAGTTTATTTTTTCCTTTGTTTCTCTTGCTTCAAGAGAGTGATCCAGAAGGATGTTACTATGGCCAGTGTCAGAGAAATTACTGCCTATGCTCTCTTCTAGGATTTTTATGGTTTTAGGTCTCACATTTAGGCCTTTAATCCATTTTTAGTTTATTTTTCTGTATGGTGTAAGAAAAGTAGTTCACTTTAATTCTTTTGCATGTAGCTGTCCAGTTTTCCCAGCACCATTTGTTGAAGAGACCATCTTTTTCTCATTGTATGTTCTTGCCACCTTTGTCCAGGATTAATTGACCATATAATTATGGGTTTATTTCTGGGCTTTCTGTTATTTTCCATTGATCTATGTGTCTATACTTATGCCGGTATCATTCTGGTTTGATTACTATAGCTTTGTAATGTAATTTGAAGTCTGGAATGTGATACATCCACTTTTGTTTTTCTTTTTCACGATTGCTTTGGCTCTTTGGGGTCTCTTAAGGTTCTATACAAATTTTTGGATTGTTATAGTTCTGGGAAAAATGCTGTTGATATTTTGATAGGGATTGTATTAAATCTTTAGATTGTTTTGAGTGATATAGACATTTTAACAATATTTGTTTTTCCAATCCCTGAGGACGGAATATCTTTCTGTTTCTTTGTGTCATCTTCAATTTCTTTCACCAGTGTTTTATAGTTTTCACTATATAAGTCTTTAATTTCTTTGGTTAAGTTTATTCCTAGGTACTTTATGATTTCTGGTGAAATTATAAATGGGATTGTTTTCTTAATTTCTTTTTCTGCTGCTTCGTTATTGGTGTATAGAAATACAATGATTTCCATATATCGATTTTATTTTGTGCAAGTTTACTGAATTCATTTATTGGTTCTAATAGATTTTTGGTGGAGTCTTTGGAGTTTTCTACATATAGTGTCATGTCATCTGCAAATAGTAAAAGTTTTACTTCTTCCTTACCAATTTGGATGCTCTTTACTTCTTTTGTTGTTTGATTGCTGTGACTAGGACTTCTAGTCCTATGTGGAATAAAAGTGGTGATAGTGGACATCCTTGTCTTGTTCCTGACCTTAGGGGAAGAGCTCTCAGTTTTTCCCTATTGATTATGATGTTATCTGTAGTTTTTTCATATAAGGCCTTTATTATATTGAGTTATTTTACCTCTACATCTACTTTGTTAAGGGTTTTATCATGAAAGGATGATATACTTTGTCAAATGCTTTTTCTGCATCTATCAAAGTTATATAGTTTTACCCTTTCTCTTGTTGTATAATGTTGGTTGATTTGCAAATATTGAACCACCCTTGTATCCCACAAATAAATCCCACTTAATTGTGGTGAATGATTTTTTAAATGTATTTTTGGATTCAGTTTGCGGATATTTTGTGGAAGATTTTTACATTTATGTTTACCAGAGATATTGGCCTGTAGTTCTCTCTCTCTCTCTCTCTTTTTTTTTGGTGGGGAGGGTGTGTGTGTGTGTGTGTCTTTATCTGCTTTTGGTATCAAGGAAATGCTGGCTTTGGCCTCATGGAATGAATTTGGGAGGTATCCTTCCTCTTCTATTTTTTTGAATAGTTTGAGAAAAATAGGTATTAATTCTTCCTGTCCATAGTTTGACTATTGTGGACATTGTTGCTATCAACCTTTGGGTGCACGTGCCCCTTTGGATCACTACATTTGTATCTTTGGGGTAAATGCCCAGTAGTGCAATTTCTGGGTTATAGGGTAGCTCTATTTTCAACTTTTTGAGAAAATTCCATACTGTTTTCCAGAGTGTCTGCACCAGCTTGCACTCCTACCAACATCGTAGGAGGGATCCCCTTTCTGCGCATCCTGACCAACACCTGTCATTTCCTGACTGGTTAATTTTAGCCATTGTGACAGGTATGAGGAGGTATCTCACTGCAGTTTTGATTTGTATTTCCTTGATGTTCAGTGATGTTTAGCACTTTTTCATGTGTCTGTTGGCCATTTGGATGTCTTCTTCTTTTTTTTTTTTTTAAACATATTCTTTTTTTTTTATTATTATTTGATAGAGAGAGAGATATCACAAGTAGGCAGAGAGGCAGGCAGAGAGAGGAGGAAGCAGGCCCACTGCTGAGCAGAGAGCCCGATGCGGGGCTCGATCCCAGAACTCTGAGATCATGACCTGAGCCGAAGGCAGAGGCTTAACCCACTGAGCCACCCAGGCGCCCCTGGATGTCTTCTTTGCAGAAATGTCTGTTCATATCTTCTGTGCATTTCTTGATTGGATAATTTATTCTTTGGGTATTGAGTTTGGTATGTTCTTTATAGATTTTGGATACTAACTCTTTATCTGATGTTGTTTGCAAATATTTCTCCATTCTGTTGGTTTTCTTTGGTTTTGTTGACTGTTTCCTTTGCTGTGCAAAAGCTTTTGATCTTGTTAAAGTCCCAATAGCTCATTTTTGTCCTTGCTTCCCTTGCCTTTGGCAATGTTCCTAGGAATAAGTTGCTGCTGTTGAGGTCTAAGACGTTGCTGCTTGTGTTCTCCCTAAGGATTTGGATGGATTCCTGTCTCACATTGAGGTCTTTCATCCATTTGGGGTCTATTTTTATGTGTGGTATAAGGAAATGGTCCAGTTTCATTTTTCTGCATGTGGCTATCCAATTTTCCTAACACCATTTGTTGAAGAGACTTTTTTTCCACTGGACATTCTTTCCTGCTTTGTCAAATATTAGTTGACCATAGAGTTGAGGGTCCATTTCTGGGCTCTCTGTTCTGTTCCACTGATCTATGTGTCTGTTTTTGTGCCGGTACCATACTGTCTTGATGATGAAAGCTTTCTAATAGAGCTTAAAGTCTGCAATTATGATGTCACCAACTTTGGCTTTCCTTTTCAACATTCTTCTGGCTATTTGGGGTCTTTTCTTGTTACGTATAAATTTTAGGATTATTTGTTCCATTTCTTTGAAAAAAATTGATGGTATTTTGATAGGGATTGCATTAAATGTGTAGATTGCTCTAGGTAGCATAGACATTCTCACAATATTTCTTCTAATTTGTGAGCTGGAACATTTTTCCATTTCTTTGTGTCTTCCTCAATTTCTTTCGTGAGTATTCTATAGTTTTCTGAGTACAGATTCTTTGCATCTTTGGTTAGATTTATTCCTAGGTATCTTATGGTTTCAAGTGCAGTTGTAAATGGGATCGACTTCTTGATTTCTCTTTCTTCTGTCTTGTTGTTGGTGTATAGAAATGGAACTGATTATTGTGCATTGATTTTATATCCTGACACTTTACTGAATTCCTTTATGAGTTCTAACAGTTTTGGAGTAGAGTCTTTTAGGTTTTTCACATAAAGTATCATATCATCTGCAGAGTGAGATTTTGACTTCTTCTTTGCCAATTTGAATGTCTTTTATTTATTTTTGTTGTCAGATTGGGGAGACTAGGACTTCTATACTATGTTGAATAGCAGTGGTGATAGTGGACATCCCTACTGTGTTCCTAACCTTAGGGGGAAAGCTCTCAGTTTTTTCCTGTTGAGAATGATATTCCCTGTGGGTTTTTCATAAGTGACTTTGATGATATTGAGGGTGTACCCTCTATCCCTACTCTGTGAAAGTTTTGATCAAGAAAGGATGCTAGCCTACTTTGCCCTCTGCCTGCTGCTCCTGCTGTGTGTGCTCTCTCTTGCTCAAATAAACAAATAAATAAAATCTGTAAAAAAAAAAAATGCTATACTTTTGTCAAATGCTTTTTCCACATCTGTTGAGAATATCATGTGATTCTTGTTCTTTCTTTCATTAATGTATTGTATCGTAGTGATTTTGCAGATGTTGAACCAAACTTGCATCCCAGGAATTAATCCACTTGGTCGTGGTGAATAATCCTTTTAATGTACTGTTGGATCCTATTGGCTAGAATTTTGGTGAGAATTTTTGTATCCGTGTTCATCAGGGATATTGGTTTGTAATTCTCCTTTTTGATGTGGTCTTTGTCTGGTTTTGGGATGAAGGTAATGCTGGCTTCCTAAAA
Source organism: Lutra lutra (assembly GCF_902655055.1). Lineage (NCBI taxonomy): Eukaryota > Metazoa > Chordata > Mammalia > Carnivora > Mustelidae > Lutra > Lutra lutra. The sequence continues at coordinate 16,296,172 of NC_062286.1, forward strand.
TGAGTTTGGAAGTTTTCCTTCCATTTCTATTTTTTTGGAACAGTTTCAGAAGAATAGGTATTAATTCTTCTTTAAATGTTTTTTAGGGTTCCTGTGGAAAGCTGTCTGGCCTTGGGCTCTTTTTTTGGGGGGGATTTTTGATGACTGCTTCAATTTCTTTAAGGTTATGGGTCTGTTTAGCTTTTTCTGTTTCTTCTGGTTCAGTTTTGGTAGTTTATATGTCTCTAGGAATGCATCCATTTCTTCCAGATTGCCAAATTTGCTGATGTATAGTTGCTTATAATATGTTCTTATAATTGTTTGTATTTCATTGGTGTTGGTTGTGATCTCTCCTCTTTCATTCATGATTTTATTAATCTGGGTCATTTCTCTTTTCTTTTGGATAAATCTGGCCAGGGTTTATCCATCTTATTAATTCTTTCAAAGAACCAGCTCCTAGTTTTGTTGATTTGTTCTACTATTCTTTTGGTTTCTATTTCATTGATTTATGCTCTGATCTTTATTATTTTTCTTCTCCTGCTGGGTTTAGGCTTTATTTGCTATTCTTTCTCCAGATCCTTTTTGTGTAGGGTTAGGTTGTGTACTTGAGACCTTTCTTGTTTCTTGAGAAAGACTTTTAATGTATATACTTTCCTCTCAGGACCGCCTTTGCTTTGTCTCAAAGATTTTGAACAGTTGTGTTTTCATCAATTTTCTTTAAAGATTTTATTTATTTATTTGAGAGAGGGAGAGAAAGTGAGTAAGAGAGAGCATGATAGGGTAGAAGGTCAGAGAGAGAAGCAGACTCCCTGCGGAGCTGGGAGCCTGACATGAGACTTGATCCTGGGACCCCGGATCATGACCTGAACTGAAGGTAGTCGCTTAACCAACAGAAGCATCCAGGCACCCATCCATCAATTTTAAAATTATTCTTTAATCTCCTGGTTGACCCATTCTTTGTTTAGTAGGATGCTCTTTAGCCTCCATGGGTTGAGTTCTAGTTTCAAAAACTGTGGTCTGAAAATATGCAGGGAATGATTCCAGTCTTTTGGTTTGGCTGAGACCTGATTTGTGACCCAGGATATGATCTGTTCTGGAGAATGTTCTATGTGCACTAGAGAAAAATCCGTATTCTGCTGCTTTGGGATGGAATGTTCTGAATATATCTCTGATGTCCATCTGGTCCAGTGTGTCATTTAAATCCTTTATTTCCTTGTTGATCTTTTGCTTAGATGATCTATCCATTTCAGTGAGGAGGCTGTTAAAGTCCCCTACCATTACTGTATTATTGTTAATGTGTTTCTTTGATTTTGTTATTAATTGGTTTATATAGTTGGCTGCTCCCATGTTAAGGACATAGATATTTAAAATTGTTGGATCTTCTTGATCTTCTTGTTGGACAGACCCTTTGAATATGATATAGTGTCCTTCCTCATCTCTTATAGTCTTTGGCTTAAAATCTAATTTGTCTAATATAAAGATTGCCATGCAAGCTTTCCTTTGATGTCTGTTAGCAAGGTAAATTGTTTTCCACCTCCTTGCTTTAAATCTGAAGGTGTCTTTGGGTCTAAAATGAGTTTCTTGTAGACAGCATACTGTTGGGTCTTATTCTTTTATCCATTCTGATACCCTATGTCTTTTGATTGGGGCATTTAGCCCATTTACACTCAGAGTAACTATTGACAGATATGAATTTAGTGCCATTGTATTGCCTGTAAGGTGACTGTTACTGTATATTGTCTCTTCCTTTCTGGTCTATGTTACTTTTAGGCTCTCTCTTTGCTTAGAGGATGCTTTTCAGTATTTCCTGTATGGCTGATTTGGTGTTTGCAAATTCTTTTAGTTTTTGTTTGTCCTGGAAGCTTTTTATTTCTCCTATTTTCAATGACAGCCTAGGTGGATATAATATTTTTGGCTGCATATTTTTTTGTTTAGTGCTCTGAATATATCATGACAGTCCTTTCTGGCCTGCCAGGTCTCTGTGGATAGGTCTGCTGCCATTCTAATATTTTTACCATTGTATGTTACAGATTTCTTGTCCCGAGCTGCTTTCAGGATTTTCTCTTTGTCTCTGAGACTTGTAAATTGTACTGTTAGATTACAGGATGTTGGTCTATTTTTATTGATTTTGAGTGGGGTTCTCTGTGCCTCCTGGAATTTGATGCCTATTTCCTTCCCCAAATTATAGAGTTCTCTGCTATAATTTGCTCCAATATACCTTCTGCCCCCTCTTCTTCTTGGATCCCAATTATTCTAATATTGTTTTGTCATATGGTATCAATTATCTCTCAAATTCTCCCCTTGTAATCCAGTAGTTGTTTGTCTCGCTTTTTCTCAGCTTCTTTATTCTCCATCATTTGGTCTTCTATATCACTAATTCTCTCTTCTGTCTCATTTATCCTAGCAGTAAGGGCCTCCATCTTTGATTGCACCTCATTAATAACTTTTTTGATCTCAACCATTATTATATTTTAGTTCTTTTATTTTTCCAGAAAGGGGTTTTTATTTCTCCAGAAAGGGATTCTCTCATATCTTCTATGCTTTTTTTGAGCCCAGCTAGAATCTTTATAATTGTCATTCTGAACTCAGTTCTGACAACTTACTAGTGTCCTATTGATTAGGTCCCTAGCAGTCAGCACTCCCCTTGTTTTTTTTTTTTTTTTTAGGTGAGTTTTTCTGCCTTGTCATTTCGTCCTGAGAAGAACAGATGAATGAGAAAACCAAATGCTAAAAGGGTATCAACAACCCTAGAAAAATATACACTAACCAAATCAGAAAAGACCCAAAACCGGTGCTGGGGGGAGAAGAAAAGAAAAAAAAAATGATTAAGCTGGTGAATAGAACAGACCCACACACTTGGTTTTGGGTGTATTTTGGTCTGTTGAAGAAACTGTATCCCAAAATTTTAAAGAAAGAAAAACATATATGTATACAAAAAATAAGGTTAAATGCAATGAAGGGATAGAATATGACTATAAAAATGAAAATTAAAAAAGATTTTTACAAAGTATTGATAAGATAAAATAGTTAAAATAGGTTAAAATAGGAAAGAGGGAAAAACTAAAAAAAAAGGAAAAAATAACAGAAATTTGAAAAATTTAACTTTGAAAGACTGAAGAATCATGGGAAAAAAACCATGAATTCTATGTGCTATATCCCCCTAGCACTGGTGTTTTGCAGTTCTCATTGATCAGTAAACTTGATCTTAGCTGGATGTTCTTGCTGATCTTCTGGGGGAGGGGCCTGTTGCAGTGATTCTCAAATGTCTTTGCCTGAGGTGGGATTCCACCACCCTTGCCAGGGGCCAGGCTAAGTAATCTGCTCAGTTCTGCAATCTCAGCAGTTTTTGTTCCATGAGCACTTTCTGTACAGCATTGGAGGAGGGGAATATAGATGGTGGTCTCCCAATCTTTAACCCCGGAGGAGCTGAGAGCTTGGGGCTCCTCTCTTTAGTGCGTCCTCAGAGAAAAGCAGTCAGTCATGCCTGTCTCCCTGGTCTCCAGCTGCACTCTGTGCTCACCCAGCCTGTGACCGAGCATTTCTGTCTCTGGCACATGCTCCTGTTTGGATTCTCCAAACCCAGCAGATTGCTACAGTGCACTCCCATGGTGCTGCCCCTGGTGGAGGAAGTGGGGGGGGGATCTCCCTAGATCTGCCATTTGTGGGGTCCTTGCTTGAAGAGCAGCATCCCAACTGTGCCTCGGATCATGGTTTAGGGTAACCCCGAGTTGAGAGTGCACTTCTCAGCTCAGTCTCTGCAGCCAGCTTCCCAGCTTTGATACCTGGGAGCTCTGCTACACTCAGAAACCCCTGGTCTTTTTGTGACCCCGCAGGTCCTGAGACCACACTGTCCCTGTGAGGGCTCCACCCCCTGCTTAGCCTTTAGAGTGACATCCCTTAGTGGAGCAGACTTCTAAAAGTTCCGATTTTGTGCTCCACTGCTCTACCACTTGCCAGGAGCCGGCCCCTCCCTCCACAGTCTATCTTCTTGTATATCACCTCAGATTCACTTATCCACACTTCGTACCTTCCAGAAAGCAGTCGTTTCTGTTCATAGGATTGCTGCTATTCTCTTCAATCTCCTTTTGAGTTTGTAGGTGTTCAGAATGGTTTGATATCTAGCTGAATTCCTGGCACCAGAAGAAATTTCGGTCTCTTACTCCTCCTCCATCTTCCCTACCACTTGATATTAACTCTTCTTTAAATGTGGTAGAATTCACCTGTGAAGACATGAAGATGTCTGGTCCTGGGCTTTTGTTTTCTGGAAGTTTTTTTTTTTTTTTTTTTTTTTTTTTTTTTTTTTTTTTTTTTTTTTTTTTACTGATTCAATTTAATTGTTAGTAATCAGTCTGTTTAAATTTTCTATTTCTTCCTGATTCAGTTTTGGGAGGTTATATTTCTAGGAAATCATCCATTTCTTCTAGGTTGACCAATTTATTGATGTATAATTTTTAATGATATTGTTTTACAATTTCTTTTATTTCTGTAGTGTTAGTTGTTATTTCTCTTCTTTCATTTCTGATTGTTTATTTGAGACTTTTTAAAAATTTTGATGAGTCTGGATAGAGGTTATCAATTTTGTTGGTCTTTTCAAAGAACCAGCTCCTGGTTTCATTTATCTGTTCTATTGTTTTTTAGTTTCTATCTCATTTATTTCCACTCTAATCTTTATTATTTCTTTTCTTTTACAGTTTTGGGGGTTTGTTTGCTCTTCTTTCTCTAGCTCCTTTATGTGTAAGTGTAGGTTGTTTGAGATTTATTATTGCTTCTTAAGGTGGGCCTGTAACACTTAACATTTCTCTCTTACTGCCACTTTTGCTGCATCCATAGGTTTTTGGACCAATGTGTTTTCATTTTTATTTTTCTACATGTAATTTTTTATTTCCTCTTTTATTTCTTGGTTGATCCACTCATTGTTTAGTAGCATGTTATTTAACTTCCATGTATTTGCGTTCTTTCCAGATTATTTCTTGTCGTGGATTTCTAGTTTCATAGCATGTGGTCAGAACATATGCATGGTATGACTTTAGTATTTTGAATTTGTTGAGACTTGTTTTGTGGCCTAATATGTGATCTATTTTGGAGAATATTTCATGTACTCTTGAAAAGAATGTGTATGTTTCTGTTTTAGGATAGAATATTCTGAATATATCTGCTAAATCTATCTGGTCCAGTGTGTCATGTGAAGTCACTGTTTCTTTTTTATTTTCTATTTTATTTTCTACATTAATCTGTCCATTGATGTAAGTGGGATGTTAAAGTCCTCTACTGTTATTATTATTGATTAGTTCCTTTATGTTTGTTATAACTGTTTTAGGTATTGTGTGCTCCCATGTTGGGTGCATAAATTTACAATTGTTATATCTTCTTGTTGGATTTTCCTCTTTATTATTATATAGTGTTCTTTTTTGTCTCTTTTTATAATCATTGTTTTATTTATTTTATTTTTAAATTAAAAAAAATTTTAAAGGTTTTATGTATTTTTTTCAGAGAGAAAGAGAGAGAGAGCATGCACAAGCATGGGGAGGGGTGGAGGGAGAGAGAAGCAGACTCTCTGCTGAGCAGGGAGCCCAACACAGGGCTCAATCCCAGGACCCTAGGATCGTGACCTGAGCCAAAGACAGATGCTTAACTGACTGAGCCACCTAGGTTCCAGTCTTTGCTTTAAAATATTATTTTGTCTGGTATTAGGATTGCTACTTTAACCTTCTCTTAGCATTCATTTGCATAATACATGTTTTGCCATCCCCTCACTTTCAAATTGCATGTCTTTAGGTCTAAAAAGAGTCTCTTGTAGACAGCATATAGATAGGTCCTGTTTATTAATCCATTCTTTCACCCTATGTCCTTTGATTGGAGCATTTAATCCATTACATTCAAAGTAATTATTGATAGGTATGTACTTACTGCCATTTTTGTAGTTGTTTTGTGCTTGTTTTTGTAGTTCTCTTTTTCTTCTCTTGCTTTTTCATGGTTTGCTGGTTTTCTTTAGTGACATACTTAGATTCCTTTCTCTATTTTTAGCATATCTATAACTATTTTTTGCTTTGTGGTTACCATTAGATTTGTATATAAAATCTTCTTCATATAGCAGTATATATTAAGTTGATGGTTGCTTCAGTTTGAATCTATTCTTTACATCTCTCTTCCTCCATGTTTTAAGTATATGGTGTAATCCTTTCATCCTTTTATTTTTTGAATACCTTGACAGATTTTTACAGATATACTTATTTTTTTGCTTTTGTGTTTCCTACATTTCTTATGCTTTCTTATAGTCTTTCCTTAACACTCAAAGAGTCCCCTTTAATATTTCTGGTAGGGCTGGTTTTAGTGATTATAAACTCCTTTAGTTTTTATTTGTCTGAGAAACTCTATCTCTTCTATTCTGAGTGAGAACTTTGGTGGATAGAGGATTCTTCGTTGCATATTTTTTTTTCCTTCCAGTACTTTGAATATATCATGGCATTCTCTTCTGGCCTGCAAAGTTTCTGTTGCAAAATCCCCCTTATGAGGTTTCCCATGTATGTAACTCTCTTTTTCTTTTGCTGCCTTTAAAGTTCTCTCTTTAATACTATTTTTTTTTTTTTTGCCATTTTAATTACTATGTGTCATTGTGTGGACTTGCTTGGGTTGATTTTATTGGGGGATCTCTGTGCCTCCTGGATCTGGATATTTGTTTCCTTCCTCAGATTTGGGAGGTTTTCAGTTATTATTTCTTCAAGTAAATTTTCTGCCCCCTGTTCTTTTCTTCTCTGAGATGCCTATAATGTGAATATTATTATGTTTGATGGAGTTGCTCTGTTCCATGCCTTTTCTCATTTTGCATATTGTTTTTTCCTCTCACCTGCCCAGCTTCACAACTTTTTATTAGTTTGTCTTTCAGGTCACCAGTTTACTCCTCTGCTTCTTCCAGCCTGCTATTTATTCCATCTAATGTATTTTTAAATTCATTTATTGAGTTCTTAATCTCTGATTGGTTCTTTTTTATCTCCTTGCTAAGGGTCTTCCTCCTCTCTTTTCTGAAGTCTAACACCTGTCTCTATGATCATTACTTTAAATTCTCTCTCAGGAATATTACTTATATCCATTTAACTTAGGTCTCTTGCTGTGATCTTGTCCTCTTCTTTCACCTGAAACATATTTGTCTGTCTTTTCATTTGTCTAACTCTCTATGTCCATTTCTTTGTGCTGGGAGAGTCAAATAGGTCTCCTGCTTTGAAAATAATGGCCTCATGAAGAAGAGATCTGTAGTGCCCTGCAAGCAGTGTCCCCTGTTCACTGGAACGTGGCATTTCAGGGGATGTTTCCTGTGTGTGTTGTGTGCCTTGCTATTGTGTTCTGGTCACTTCTTCCTTTAGTCTAGTTGTCTACAGAGGCACTCTTTGCCTATTGTGGGTAGTGTTTCATCGCCCGTAGGGGAGGAACATGCCATTTTAACAAGGCACCCCTCAGTCTGCTTATAAAATGAGACAGGCCACAAGGTAGGACTGGGCCAACTGGGCAGATCCATAAAGCTCACAAAGTGGGTGGGATGTGAAATTTTAACAAAGTGTGCCTCTGAGTCTCACAGGGCCCACTGCCACTGGTGCTGCCAGGAAACCAGGCCCTGAAAAATGCCTGGATCATGTTGTTGGCAAGGTTTATACTGGTCTTTTGGGGAAGGGGACTTGCAAAACATGGACTGAGGCAGGCTAGGCTGGAAGAGGCAGGGCTTGGTGTAAGCAGGTTACATAGTGAGTGTCATTTTGCTGGTTCTAGCAGGTGGCTATGTGTTATGCGGGGGGGCAGGGGAGGGAGATGGCAACTACCAGCTCCTTGGTTCCTGGAGGAGTCCCTTAGTGATCCAGTCCTCTCCAGGACATCCTCTGAAATGAGTAAACTCCTTCCCGTATGGCCCAGGCAATTTCAAATGACTGCTTCTCTGCTGTATCTCCAGGGACTATTTGTTATGCTGTCTCTTTAAAAGTAGAGACTTGGATTCCTATTGGCCTTTAGGCTTTCCCAAAACCTAGCCAACTGATTTTTGAAATTCCAGCCTTTAAGTTCCTTTGGTTGTAAGAATTTATCTTGCCTGTGTGGACTCCCTGGTGTGATAATCTGTTTCTCCCCCTTCTCTGCACCCACTGCCCTCCCAGTCCCCCAGCCATAGTCCGTATTGCTCCTTGCCATATTTCTGCCCTTTCTACCCACTTAGATATTGCCTCTTCTCTTCCCTTAATTGTGGAGTTTGTTCTGCTAATCTTCAGGTAATTTTCTGGGTTATTTACACTGATGTGAGCATTACCTAGTTGTGTCCATGGGATGAGGTGAGATTTAGGGTCTTCTTACTCTGCCATCTTCCCAACTTCCTTCAGAGGCTCCTGTTCTTGAGGGTATCCTCCATATCTGTGATTATTTCCAAAATTACATGGTTTCTGATAGTTCTGCCATTTCTACCATTTCCTTTGATGGTATTTCCTTTTAGTGTGGGCCAGCAGCTAGGGCAATTAGCTGTCTAATAAGTAATTGGATAAATTGGATGAAGATTATCTAACAGTGATCTGAGGGCAAAGCTTTGAGGAAAAGAAGCAGAGGAATAGGGGCAAAAGCAGACAGGGAGGAGACCTTAGCATTCAGGACTATTTCCTCCAGTGTAGCCAGGCTTCGGTATTGCAGCAATAGTACTGTAATCAGCTATATGCTGCCATCAAGGCTTTCTTACTTGTTAATAGGCACCCAAATATAGAACATGAAGGAAAGCTTCTGAGGGATGCGACGTGGGTTATGACATTGTTCCTAAGCCAGTCACTGTGACTCAATGAATGGGAGTATCACATTGGATGACACCTGTGTTGTATGACTTTCCTATAAATGCAGAGATAGAGGGGTGGGAACCATTTTTGTTGGGAGCCCTGTCAGAGTTGTAGGGGGAGGAGGAGAGGTACCCAGCACTGTCTTCTAGACAGAAACTGTTAGAAGAGCTCAAAGACTTGGTCTTGGCTCTGGGACCCTGGATTTTCATGCACTCTGAAATATTTTATTTGATCTTGGTTCACCTTAACAGACCTAGAGTTTGACCTTATAATGGAATGGCCATTTAAAGAAAATCTTAATAAGCAATTCCATCCCAGATAACCTGTTAATGTGATGTTTTGAAAATTTGTTTCAGCCTCTTTAAGCTTAACGCCTGCCTATACTTTATTGAAATGATTTTCTCAATACCTCATCTCCCCAGAGCATTCGTGCATTGTAAGTACCTTCTGTTTGCTGCTTAAGCTATTTATTAATCACATTCTTTCCTATTCAGCCCTAACCAGGAGAAATGACAATTTCAAGCATTTCTCAGTTACCTACTATAAATTGGCCCAATTGCTATATGATCTTACAGACTATTCCTTGGGGTGTTTCACCCACTCTGGCACTGTAGTTGGTTTGCTAAAAAGGAAAAAAAAAATCCTGGGTCTTAATGCTATACTGTGGGGTTTTGTTGGAGCTTAAGTTTTCTCTTTTATGGTTAAAGGAATTTTAGGTGTATGTCATTATTGCAGCAATCACATTTAATGAACACATAAATGTGTACCACAATTTTGGTGAAAATATCCCATTTTCAACATTTATAAACCTGAAAATTGAGGTTCTTTCTCTGTCTGCCCACACAGGGTAGGCTGTGGGATTGAAAATCTAAATTGGATGCAGTAACCATTTACTAAAGATTGTAAAATATCCCCTCTCAATCAGGGCATATGAGCATCATTTATTTTCTTTCTAAAAATTCCCTTGAGGTTGCTAAATGTTTGCTCAATATCCCTGCCTCCTGCACAAAAGGAGCTGTTTTTTAAGCTTTATCACTTGGAGCATGGAGGGAACACAGTGCCCTTATGAGTAACCAAAGCCTGAGCACTGGGGACATGAGGTTGGAGAGCAGGGGAGGAGGATGCAGTGTAAGCTTCAGCAGGCAGGTGTTTCCCTTAGCTGTGTCCTGTGGTGGTTCTGACCGCTGAGGGCTCCAGGAACTAGGCCACTCTGCCCTGTGGCTTTGGGACCTGGATTTTATATTGCTGGGCTATTTTTGGAAAAGCAAATCAGAAATTGGAGATGGTACTATGTGAGAGAGTTAAGGAAGACTTCCATTCGTCTAATTAATGGTTCTAACCTCCTTCAAGATTCAGTTCTCTGAGATGCTCTCGAGAAAGTTATTTCTGAACTCCAGGTTGAATTTCGTGACCCTGATATAAGCTTTTGGCACCCTGTGTTTGCTAGCACCTTTGACATTGGATTGAAATGATCTGCTTATGTCCAACTTCCTTTACAAGGCAAGGACTCTGTCTTATTATCTGGCACATCCCTGGCACACAGCACAAGCTCTGGTGCAGTAGGTACTTAGTACATGACTGTGGAATCTGGCACGGGGTCAGGGCTTGGTTTTCAAGGGATATTTATCAGCAGAACCACAAAAGTGTTCATAGTCATAGACCACATGGATTAGAGTGTGAGGGATTATTTCCAAATGATATTTTGCCTCTGGGTCTTTGATATAGAAAGCAAAAGGGAAGAAAGAGGTAGTATTTGGGTACATAGTCCCAGACTGTTGAATTAGGATTGGTTGGGTAGCCATAGTACCAGTAGGGGTGTATACTAAGTTATGGCAGCAGGAAGATCTAGTTGGGGTGAGAAGAAGGCAGACTGTATCAGGGAGCCTAGATAAAGCCTTCCTTCACAGCAGTCAAGGAGCTGCTGCTCATAGGGTATATTTGGGGACATTGATGGCCCCTTTGTAATGTGTGGGAGATTTGCTATCTCTGCTGGAGCTTTGGTGCCTCCCCATGTTAGTTGGGGACATCCTTGTGTTCTTAATGTTGGAATAGGTCCCTTCGAGAGACAGCCCCATAGTCATTGCCTCCCTTATTATATCATGTGGCCTTCTGGGCATGGCTATAAATGTGGAGGGCTAAGAAGCTAGTTGGCCTTCTAAGGCCCCTGCTAAGCCAGGGTTAGTAGAATGTCAAGTCTCTTCCTTAAATTTGCCACTGTAATTGGCCTCATCTATTAAATGTACTGTATCATCCTTCACTGCCATGCCTTTCATTATGCATTGTGGAAGTTTTTAAATAACAACCTTTACTTCTAAGAGCCTGTTCCAAGTCTTCCAGCATTACTAATAGAAATCCCAAGGAGTACAGCCTATATTAAAATAGAAAATAAAAAATGCATAAACTGAACCAAGCCAATGTGATGGAAATCTTGCCAAAAACATAAAAAAAGCATATGCATAATATTTTATTAAACCTAAGAAACACACATAAATTCCTCTGTGGGATCCAAGTATATTAGTAATAGACATACCATAAAACTCAGTTACTCAACAGTCATAAAAAAACAACACAGACCAAGTAAATGCTGCTATTTTAAAGAAAAACATTTCAAAATGAGAGAGAAAAGACATTTAATGTATGACTGCAACTGGGAAAATGACAGTGATGTAGTCAGTGGCTACAAGTCATTTCTGGAGAGCTCCAGATCTAGTGGCAGCAGGAAGGTGCTATGGTACTCAGGGTTTTACAGAGAAAGAGAACCTGATGTTTATGCAAACACACACACACACACACACAATTTTTTTTACATATATACAGTTTAAATTTATATATATATATACATATATATATGTATATATATTACACACACACACACACACACACACACACACACACACACACACAGTAAGAAACATGTAGAAATTATAAGGAATTGGCTTACATGCTTATAGAGGCTAAGAAGTCCCAAAATCTGTACTCAACAAGTAGAGATCCAATGGAGCCAATAGTGTAAGCTCAAGTTTAAGTTAGGCAGAAGACTGACATTCTAGCTTCAAAAGAGAGAATTCTTTCTTCTCAGGCTTTTTGTTCTATTTGGAGCCTCAACAGATTGGATGAGGTCCGCCAGCATTGGGAGGGCAATCTGCTTTATTTACCCAGTCTGCTGATTCGAATATTAGTCTCATCCAGAAACACCCACATAGACACACCTATAAAAAAATCTAACCAAATATCTGAGTACACTGTGACCCAGTTAAGTTGACATATATAAATAATTACCACCAGTGTTGTGTCTTGGAAGCGGTCCAGCAGAGGAAAGACACACCTGATTTTACTGGGGTGGGTATGTAATTTCCGTATAATACCACAATATTTAAAAATTAGAGTAACAACTTTTGGAGCTGAATATAAGATATGCATGTAACATTTGTGGCTTAATTTATCAGTGTGTATTTTTTGTCCAATATTTTATATCTAAGTGATTTTTCTTCTAAATGCCTGGATATAATTTCTGTTAAAATACATTAGAAGAGGGATACCTGGGTGGCTCAGTTGGCTCAGGGTCCTGGGATTGAGTCCCGCGTCTGACTGCTTGCTTGGCTGGGAGTCCGCTTTTTTCTCCCTGTTCCCCTGCCTGCTGCTCCCCCTTATTGTGTGTGGTTCTCTCTCTGGCAAATTAATTAATTAATTAATAAATTAATCAAATCTTTTAAAAAATACATTAGAGAAAAATTGATATTAGAAGAAGGAATTTGATCCGGACTATAGAATAATGCTTTTCCCAAGAGAAGAGGCTCAGAGTTAGTGAATGAAACCAGGATGTCTAATAACTTCTTTATATTCCTGACAAACCCCTAGAGTTCCTATGAGCCTATCATGCTACTGTGATTCTTATATACAAATTTGGAAGGTGAGGAGCCAATTTATTTGAATAGATTCTGCGGGGAATCATGACTCTTTCTTTCACCATTGTCATCTGCCAAGCCAGAGGTGTTATGTCCTCAGCCTGGGGAATAACTTTGCAGGTTGGAGAACTGAACTTAAAAAGCTGGAACTGTGGGGGCGCCTGGGTGGCTCAGTGGGTTAAGCCGCTGCCTTCGGCTCAGGTCATGATCCCAGAGTCCTGGGATCGAGTCCTGCATCGGGCTCGCTGCTCAGCAGGAAGCCTGCTTCCCTCCCTCTCTCTCTGTCTGCCTCTACCTACTTGTGATCTCTCTCTGTCAAATAAATAAATAAAATCTTTAAAAAAAAAAAAGCTGGAACTGTGTGAAGAGAGTGGTTCTTTTTTTGTCTTTTTCCACTATGAATGCATCTCAGGAGATAAATCTAGATGGATTAGGGGGCAAAATGGCATTTGTATAATAAGACTCTTTCAGAATGAAGTAAAGGAAGCCAGAGAAACAGCAATTGTATTTTCATGAAGCAGTCTATGCTTCCTGAACTTGGGAGCCCATTGTTCTAAAGGTTTGCAAAGATACAGAACAAACACAGCATCTTCTTGAAACACTAATTTTGTCTAATAATTTTTTGGGAAAAATGATTTTATATTAATCCAAATAGATGCTTCACTGGGTAGGATACAAAATTCACAAAAACATTTTAAATTGTGGGGCGCCTGGGTGGCTCAGTGGGTTGGAGCCTCTGCCTTTGGCTCGGGTCATGGTCCCAGGGTCCTGGGGTCGAGCCCTGTGTCGGGCTCTCTGCTCGGCGGGGAGCCTGCTTCCCTTCCTCTCCTCTGGCTGCCTCTCCGCCTGCCTGTGATTTCTGTCTGTCAAATAAATAAATAAAATCTTTGAAAAAAAAATAAAATAAATAAAAATAAAAAAAAATTTTAAATTGTGACATATGAGTTCAAAGAAATTTCATTCTTTTTGTTAACTACTAAGAGTTATACCTCTTTCCCTTGGGAAAGAGAAAAGATATAAAGATATTTTGTTGGAAAAGTTTGGGAGCTCTGGTGAAGGAAGTTGGTTTTTAACCTCAAACATTTTGTTGATTTGCTGTCTAGCTCTCAGCAAAACTGTCCTCTCTTTACCAGTACCTCTTCTTCTCTAAAGTTGAAATAAAGTTTTATTTGTCTAGGCTGAACAAAATGACCTCTTGAACATCTCTTGGGTCTTTAATTTTCTTTGGGCTTGAGAAGAAGGAAGAGCTTTGACAACATTTGGGATGATGGTCCATTTTTCTACCCCAGTCATTTGAGTTTTTCAGTTGCCCTGTACCTCTAGGTCACAGCCTCAGAGAATCATCTTTGGATAATACCCCAAAATCAGCAGGATCTCACTGCTGGTTCAGAGCACTTCTCTATCTCAATTCTCTCTCATTGGAAAAGAATGATGGCAACCACCCAGCAGGTGACAAGCTCCAATCAGCCTGGTGAGGGTAGCTGTGGATGTACATGCCTTATTAAACATAACCCACGACAGATTGACATGCTGTGAACACTTGCTAAATGGTTTGGCAAAGACATAGATCCTTTTGCCAAGTGAAGTCTAGAAACTAGAAATCTCAAATCCATTATATAACAGATTTATACTGAGGGGCTAGCTTATTTGGAGATTCTAAAAAGTATCAAACCACTGACAGGTTTTTCATTTATTTGCCCAGAAGATGGATTCTTTTTAGGATTCCAGGGCAACTTTGTTTTGGGGAAATCAAATGTGAGTGGAAATGTAGTAAAATGCAAGAAAGGACACATTAGGGTTGTTTGGGATAATCTATTTGTGAATGCAGCTGGCAGTTTCCCCCTGAGTTGTAGAACTATAGGAGACCCTCAGGGGTCAGCTCTGTAGGCTCCTCTTTCTGGGAAGGGTAAAGACAGGATACCGACTTTTTATCTGTAGCTGTTCTTTGTGAGGTCTTTTACCCTAAAGTGATAATTTGGAGGCCCAACCCTTCCCTATGAGCTGAACAGTGACTGATCTGCTGTTCTGGGGCAAGTTATTTTACAGTACTGTGCCCAATCCCAAGCATTGTCATCAGTAACCCTAGGAGACCACTTTGGCTGTGAAGAAAAGCCTCTGCATTTGTTGAGTTGTTTATCAAATATTTTTGAGCATATACCATGGGTCTGCAAACCTGATTCTCTTTTATTCCTAAAAGTAAATTTAACCTACCTATTGGCATCTATTGGTTTGCGAACCAGGGAGTGTTCAGTTTTCTGATACCTTACTATATTTCACCCTATGACACCCTATGACACACGCTACTGTGACATCATACTTCTTCTATAATTGCATTTATCATACTGCACTGTAGCTTATTTAATTACCTGCCACTCCTACTAGACTGGAAGCTCTGTGAGGGCAGTGATGGTGTTTCTCTTCTTTATTGCTATGTCCGTAAACTTTACACACATTTCTGGATACCAAGTAAGCACCCAACAAATACTTGCTGATTAAAAAATACTTTATTGCCTTTGACTTTTGATTAATTCCAGCAAAAATAAAGTACAATTCTCCAATGATACTCCTCCCATTTTCCTTGCCTCTCTAATATTTGGAAGACTCAATGTAAGTCAGGGGTCAAGTTATACGGTTACTTGTGAGAATGCATACTTGGTTACTACCCAGTATGAGATGTGATTTTAGGAAACTAATTTTACTTCAAATGACAGCAAGACAGAAAACAAATATAGCTTATAAATGTGTTGTTTTGAGGCTCAGTAAATAACAGTCCAAAGGCTTTAATATTTTAGTGAAATAACACCATATCCAAGAAAGTTAGTCATTAATCAAATTTTAAGAATAAAAGCCAAATATTTTTGCTCTTTATTTTTCATTTTTACACTTTACACTCAGATGATAGTAGATTTAGTAGGATGAGAAGAAATAAATACACAAAACAATTTTGTTCTGATAAATTCTTTCTTAGACTTGTGGCTTATTCTGGAATGAAATTGTATCATCATCTTCCTTTGAAATATGGTAATGTATGGTCAAAGCAACCAACTTTGCCTTTAGCAAATTCTTGTGACCTCATGAAAACATGAACAATACACTTTAGACTTTCTTGTCTATAAATACTATTTTGAGGTAAAATATATGGCACATACATTTTAATGGGTGATTATCTGATAATAGTGATTATTTGAAAAACATAGCTGAATTTAGGGAAATGATGAAAATTGTCAACTTGAAAAAAATTTGAACCATACTGTACTTGTCTAATGATTATTAAAACTCCTCATATTTTTCTCTAAGCTTAAGGGATGCAAAGTTGAATACATCGTTCCTGCTTTTAAAGGCCATTGTCTCAGTGAAAGACATACCTATGAAGCTGGAATGACAGTGCCCTGTGCCCTGACAGAGTTTTAGGCAGGATGCTGGGGGAGTACAGAGGAGAGAACTGGACTCTTGTAAGAGCTGAGATCTGAGCTAAATCTTCAAAGCTGAGTTGAAAGTCTCTAGATAGAGAGGATGGGACAAGACTTTTTAAACAGACAGCAAAAGATTTGGTAGACATGAAGGTATCAAAGCATTTGGTATATTGAAGAATGTCCAAGAGAGCATTGTAGCTGGAGAGAAGGAGTGATGTGAAAATGAGAACAATGCGGTTTATAAGAGAGATGGAAGATAGGGTGAGAGAGGTGGTTTGCTCTGATTTGTGAAGGAGCCTAAGCGCCAAGGTCAGGAATGAAGTGGGCAGATGATAAGAGCAAAGTGAGTATTGAACATCCTGTAGAGATAGCAATGCTAAGGAACTGCAGCATTTCTAATTCAGATAGGAAGACCTTTTATAATGCTGAAGTAGATTTTGTGAAAGACAAGGACAAGTTATTCTAATTAAGGGCTAGGAAAAGGCTTTCTGGAGGGGTCAATATCTCAAGGATAAATATGAGGAGCCCTGGGAAGCCAGGAGGGAAGAAACTATTCCAGGAAGAGGACTATCCTATAGAAAGAGATGAGTTAGGGAGAGGACAGGGCAAGTAGGAGGATGGGAGGAGAGAAGGGGGAGGGAATGAAAAGGGAGGGGAGGGGAGAAGAGTTATGTTCTCAGAACTGAAAGTAGTTGAATATGGCGGTAGGATGGGAGCACAAGTTAGTGAAGGGGATTTAGAGGAGACAACAATGGCTAGAACAAGTAGGTCCTTGTAAGCAATCTCAGGATGGGGGAACCTCTATAGTATTCAAAGTAGGCAGGTGATATGATGAGGTTTGCAATTAAGAGAGATCACTCTAGAGAGTTGATTAGAGAATCTATGGTTGAATGAGGAGATCAACATGTTAGTTGTTTCAATAGTCTAGAAAAAGATGACGGTAACCCAAACTGGGATACTTATTGACAAGAGAGCTGATATTTTTAAGAAAGGGACTAAATGAAGACAGCAGGGTTTAAACTTAATAGGTGTGAGCCCATAGAGAGCAAGGGGATACTTGTCAAAGGACTGAAAGCTTCATTGGGTTGAAGATTTTCTGTGGTAGGTGAAAGGAATCGCTGTAAGAGAGTGTGTTGCTTGGAAGGTGATGGCTAACCAGTTGACTGGTTCTTGGCAATAAAGAACTGCTCTTGATGTGGAGATGGAGAAGAGAAATGGAGGAGAAGGTGCCAGATAAGGAGGCCATGGACTGAGTGAGTACTTTGTTGGAAGGCTAGGTGAAGAAGAGAGCTTGGGCCAGTGGCTGCAGTCTTACTGACTGAGACATGTTATGGGACTGGGGAGATGATGATGATATAGAAAATGGTCCACAAACAGAATGACATGAGTCTAGAAGGAGCAGAGGGCTTTTATAAGAAAGCAGTGGAGAAATAATCCAGAAATAATGTTGAGCAGCTTGCAGAGAATGTCCAAGAATGATTAATCTCTAACTGAGAGGGAGGTAGAAATGATTTCTGAAGAGAAGGCCACATTTTAGATAAAGCAAGAAGAAGGATGGAGCTATCTTGAAAAGACTTAGGGTATGTGGACCTGGACTGGGGTTCTAGAGACCAGTTTTCAGAAGCAAAGGGGGGACTGCAAACTAGATTGCTGAAGTTAATGTCGATTGAAGGCATGTGGATTTTGATGGCCTTCAGTTTTCTGAAACTGCTGGATGGAGAAGGTTGTTCAAGCTTTTAGAGAGGATTTGCTATGCATATTTTTATTAAATGTGAAAATAAGAAGCTACTAGTTCCTATAAGTGGACTTTGTGTATTTAAAACTGGAGCCATAATTTTATGGTGCTGCCAGTTGGCTTTGTTTCTAAACACAGCTTAAGTATGCAAACCCAAAGGGCATCTCTGGAGATCTGTTTCCTGGACACAAACTGTTGACTGAATGACCCTTCAAATTGATGTGTAATGATGAGGTATCTAAATAGAATATTGCAATATCCAGGAAAACTCATCCTGCATAGATTTTTTTTTATCTCCAGATCTATTTCCAAAGACTTCCTCAGCAAAGACACATTTTCTCCTCATGTGTGTTAAAATGAATAAGTTCTAACTTTGAGGGAAGACAGAATCAAAGATCTGACAACAACATTTGTCATAAATAATGAATAAAAAACATTAAAAGATTAATTAGGAAAAATGAAGTATCAGTGTACCACTTGTGCAAATTTGCTCATGGGAGTTCTGGTAGGTTTGCCTCACTGATGAGCTGTCTGTATGAAATTCTTCTCCCATGGTACTCTCCAAGCTCTGCTTAGGTTTTCCTCTTCACCAATGGCTCCTTGTTTTCTTCCTTTAGTCCCTAAGTGGGTGTTCCTCAAATCTCAACTCTTAAGCTTGTGAATTCTTTCCTTTCTTTGACCCAGACTTTACTGGTAGAAGCATACAAATAGAAAATCTTTCCTGCAATGTACAATTATTGCCATCTCAGCAAACTCATTTTGATTCAGTCTCAATCAGTTATCTTTCTTCTCAATCTCCCACTCTCTCAGGGGCATGATTCCATCCTGGACATTCAGGCTCCAAATCTTTGTATATCTTAGACTGTTACAAGGGCCCCACCAATTCTTCCTTTGCAATCCCTTTTTGTATTTACACTTTTCACTCCTCATTTGATTCCACCTCCGTATGACTAGTCCCTAATATCTTACCCTCAAATCTATTCTGCTCACAAAGCCAGTCTTCTAAAAATAGTGATTTATTTTTCCTCTACTCTATTAAAAAGATACATGAAATAGTCTCCTATCCCTCTGTGTTATCTCAAACCTACATTCTAAGGTCAACCTCCAATTCCCCCTCCTCTGGGAAGCAGCAGTTTCCACCCAAAACTCCCATCTCTGCTTTGAAAAGACCCAACCTGTGAAAGTTGGTACTGGGAGTAGTCCAGGAAAACAGGTGAGATAGATGAGTACACCAGGATTCAGGATTCAAAAAAGACCCAGTCATTGGTGCACAGACAGCTCTTGGCCAAAAGCAACATTGCACTTTATTATAGCTTTCACTACTGGTGACGTGATAAGGTGAACTGGTGGAAAGGAATACACTAGCATGCAATATGTAATAGGCTATTGAAATCAATGTGTGGGATGAGCCAATAGTCTCTATAAAGGGTGATAGGAGTAGATGGCTTCTGCTAAATGCCACTGATGCTTTGTAGAGACGTAATAAACAGCCGAAGGTGAGTAAAGGTAATAGAAAACCAGGCACGAAAGCCAAAGGGCATTTGGGCTTATATAGAAGGAAGTCTCATTTCAAAACCAAGTACCATGTAAAGACTTAATAGTAATAGTGACTGAGTTTTAGAGACTGTTAAGTGCCCAACCATAGCAAGTCTGATTAGAGTCCACGGAGAATCAAAGATACTTCCCGAGGAGATAGCTAAGTCCTTAGGGAGAAAGAAAGATCATGAAACACTATGAAATACATGCACAGTAACTGTTGCCCAGCTCTCCAGGCAGAGCTAAGGTCATTTACGTAGGTAATTATGCTCTGGAGAAATGGAAATACTAAGATTTATCTGATAATTCTTATACTAAGAATTATCTGGCATAGGATTTAAGTTGATAGTGATAACCAGAGACCCAAACCATGTGGTCTTCCTGTTAGAGTAGGGGCAAATGAGGTACTGCACAAAGTCTGGTGGGCATTTCCCCATCTCAAATGTGTAATTGGACTTGACATACTTGGCAGCTGATATAGCCACCATATTGGGTCATTAGTCTCTGGGGTAAAAGCTACTGTAGAGACAATCTTCAGACTGTCCCTCACCCTTCTGCACCCCTCCAGCCAAGATAAGTGAAACAAACCCAATATTGTATTCTAGGGGTATAGTTGAGATTAGAGTCATACTGAAAGAGTCTGAAGGATGCAGGTGGTGATCCCTGTCATATTTCCATTTAATTCATCAGTTTTGTCCTTGCAAAAACTTGATAGAACTTGGAAAATGATGGTAGATTACAACCAATTCAACAAAATAGTAGCCCTAATCACAGCTGCCTTGCAGGTAAAAGCAATGCAGCCATTGATTTGATGACTAGCTCCTTTCTATCACTATCACAAAGAAGGTTCAGAAACAGCTCACATTTGCCTCATATGGAATGGAGAACTGTATGCATTTATAATTTTCCTCCAGAGCTGTTCTACCTTTCCTGTTCTTTATCACAGTATGTAGGCTGAAGAACTCTAGATCAGTTCTGTCCAGTATAAATAAGTTGCGAGCCACATATGTAATTCAAATTTTCTATTAATCACATTAAAAAAGTAAAAGGAAACAGGTAATATAATATGTTTTATTTAACCCAACATTCCCAAAATATGTCAACACCTGATCAATATAAAAATTATTAATGAGTTTTTTTGTACAAAGTCATCTATACTTCTGTTTTAAATTTATAGCATATCTCAATTCAGATGCCAAATTTTCACAGGATGTACTTGATCTCATAAAATTTACAGTTGAAAAATTAGACTTATATGCCCAAATTGTTCCAGACATACTTAAAATTTGACTAGTAACTGAATTAACTGCCCAAAAATATACTTTTCCTTCAATAATTGCATCAACATTAACAGAACTGGTTTTTTAAAGAATTGATTTGACTTTGAAGGAAATATGCATCAGTCTTGAAACTACAACAGTTTTATACAGCAAAAAACAGTAGTTTTAACAGTATATTTTTAAACTCCTAGTCAATGCAGTATTATTAAAATTGAATTCAAAATGTAGTATGTCAGTTGGGGCACCTGGGTGGCTCAGTGGTTAAAGCCTCTGCCTTTGGCTCAGGTCATGATCCCAGGGTCCTGGGATCGAGCCTCACATGGGGCTCTCTGCTCAGCAGGAAGCCTGCCTCCTCCTCTCTCTCTGCCTGCCTCTCTGCCTACTTGTGATCTGTCTGTCAAATAAAAAAAAATGTAGTATGTCAATTGAAAAACAACTCTAAATTTACTAATATCAAAAAGAGTTCTTCATGTGTCTGATAGCCATTTGTATGTCTTCATTGGAGAAGTGTCTGTTCATATCTTCTGCCCATTTTTTTATATGATTGTCTGTTTTGTGTGTGTTGAGTTTGAGGAGTTCTTTAAAGATCCTGGATATCAACCTTTTGTCTGTACTATCATTTGCAAATATCTTCTCCCATTCCGTGGGTGCCTCTTTGTTTTGTTGACTGTTTCCTTAGCTGTGCAGAAGCTTTTGATCTTGATGAAGTCCCAAAAGTTCATTTTCGCTTTTGTTTCCTTTGCCTTTGGAGACATATCTTGAAAGAAGTTGCTGTGGCTGATATCGAAGAAGTTACTGCCTATATTCTCCTCTAGGATTCTGATGGATTCCTGTCTCACGTTGAGGTCTTTTATCCATTTTGAGTTTATCTTTGTGTACGGTGTAAGAGAATGGCTGAGTTTCATTCTTCTACATATAGCTGTCCAGTTTTCCCAGCACCATTTATTGAAGAGACTGTCTTTTTTTCCACTGAATATTTTTTCCTGTTTTGTCGAAGATTATTTGACCATGGAGTTGAGGGTCCATATCTGGGCTCTCTACTCTGTTCCACTGGTCTATGTGTCTGTTTTTATGCCAGTACCATGCTGTCTTGGTGATCACATCTTTGTAGTAAAGCTTGAAATCAGGTAATGTGATGCCCCCAGTTTTATTTTTGTTTTTCAACATTTCCTTAGCGATTTGGGGTCTCTTCTGATTCCATACAAATTGGAGGAAGGGGAACCCTCTTACACTGTTGGTGGGAATGCAAGTTGGTGCAGCCACTTTGGAGAACCCTGTGGAGATTCCTCAAGAAATTAAAAATAGAGCTTCCCTATGACCCTGCCATTGCACTACTGGGTATTTACCCCAAAGATACAGATGTAGTGAAAAGAAGGGCCAGCTATACCCCAATGTTTATAGCTGCAATGGCCACGGTTGCCGAACTGTGGAAAGAACCAAGATGCCCTTCAACGGAGGAATGGATAAGGAAGATGTGGTCCATATACACTATGGAGTATTATGCCTCCATCAGAAAGGATGAATACTCCACTTTTGTAGCAACATGAACGGGACTGGAAGAGATGATGCTGAGTGAAATAAGTCAAGCAGAGAGAGTCAATTATCATATGGTTTCACTTATTTGTGGAGCATAACAAATAGCATGGAGGACAAGGGGAGATGGAGAGGAGAAGGGAGTTGAGGGAAATTGGAAGGGGAGGTGAACTATGAGAGACTATGGACTCTGAAAAACAATCTGAGGGTTTTGAAGGGGCAGGAGGTGGGAGGTTGGGGGAACCAGGTGGTGGGTATTGGAGAGGGCACGGATTGCATGGAGCACTGGGTGTGGTGCAAAAACAATCAATACAGTTACACTGAATAGAAATAAAATAAATAAATAAATAGTTCTTCAAATTTTTCTTATAGTTTTTTCAATAAATTTATATAACACTGTCAATTATAATTAAAATTTCAATATTCATGTTGGAAAAATGTATAAAAGTATTACTGATTTATTAATTAAATTATTAATAATGTAATCATTATTATTGACACAAAAACTTCAAGTCCAACATGAATTTGTATACAAGTATAGCTAGGTCACAAATAAACTTTTTCTTTCCTCAAGAGCTTCAAAGTTATTCATATGCAGTTTGTCATCCGTGAGAAAATGTAAAGTGTGCTGCTGGGATTTTTGCCTTTGATTATTGAATGTCAGCAAATATTCCTTTTGTCTTAATGAGTTTATAGTTGATTGCAATTGGAGTATAATTCTAGAAATCTTTTTACAGCTTTTCCATGACTTGGTCAATGAGAATAAGATCATTAAATTCATTGTCTTCTATTTGTTCAAAAGTTTGATAATTGGTGATGATTTTTAGACATATATACTGCATGATTTTAACAATTTTATCAGTGGTTCTTTTCCTAGAGATTTCTTCAGAAAACTAAGTACATATATTTCCAATATGTATCCTGTAGTGGGATAAGTCAACAAGGGGGAATATCAGTGTCTTGTTTTGAAATAATGAAAATCCAATTTTGACTTAACATAGTTGGAGAA
Source organism: Lutra lutra (assembly GCF_902655055.1). Taxonomy (NCBI): domain Eukaryota; kingdom Metazoa; phylum Chordata; class Mammalia; order Carnivora; family Mustelidae; genus Lutra; species Lutra lutra. The sequence continues at coordinate 16,319,354 of NC_062286.1, forward strand.
CTAGACGGGGGCGCCTGGGTGGCTCAGTGGTTAAAGCCTCTGCCTTCGGCTCAGGTCATGATCTCAGGGTCCTGGGATCGAGTCCCGCATCGAGCTCTCTGCTCAGCGGGGAGCCTGCCTCCTCCTCCTGTCTCTCTCTGACTGCCTCTCTGCCTACTTGCGATCTGTCAAAAAAAAAAAAATCTTAAAAAAAAAAAACATAGTTGGGGAACCATCCATAGTTATAGAAACTATTTTTTCATAGCTAGATAAAAATTTTCTTTGAGACATAAAAGGATTTAAAAATAGCTATTCCAGAGGCGCCTGGGCGGCTTAGTGGGTTAAAGCCTCTGCCTTCGGCTCAGGTCATGATCCCAGGATCCTGGGATCCAGCCCCGCATTGGGCTCTCTGCTCAGTGGGGAGCTTGCTTCCCCCTCACTCTCTGCCTGCTGCCCTGCCTACTTATGATCTCTCTCTCTCTCTTTGTCAAATAAATAAGTAAATTTTAAAAAAATTAAAAAAAAAAAAAGCTATTCCATTGGGTGCCTGGATGGCTCAGTTGGTTAAGCAACTGCCTTCAGCTCAGGTCTTAATCCCGGAGTGCTGGGATCGAGTCCCACATGGGGCTCCCAGCTCCATATGGAGTCTGCTTCTCCCTCTGACCTTCTCCCGTCTCATGCTCTCTCTCACTCTCATTCTCTCTCTCTCTCTCTCTCTCTCTCAAATAAATAAAATCTTAAAAAAATATATTATGCAGAAAAATGAAATTGGATCATTTCCTTACACCACACACGAAAATAGACTCAAAATGGATGAAGGATCTCAATGTGAGAAAGGAATCCATCAAAATCCTCGAGGAGAACACAGGCAGCAACCTCTTCGACGTCAGCCGCAGCAACATCTTCCTAGGAACATCACCAAAGGCAAGGGAAGCAAGGGCAAAAATGAACTTTTGGGATTTTATCAAGATCAAAAGCTTTTGCACAGCAAAGGAAACAGTGAACAAAACCAAAAGACAACTGACAGAATGGGAGAAGATATTTGCAAATGACATATCAGATAAAGGGCTAGTGTCCAAAATCTATAAAGAACTTAGCAAACTCAACACCCAAAGAACAAATAATCCAATCAAGAAATGGGCAGAGGACATGAACAGACATTTCTGCAAAGAAGACATCCAGATGGCCAACAGACACATGAAAAAGTGCTCCATATCACTCGGCATCAGGGAAATACAAATCAAAACCACCATGAGATATCACCTCACACCAGTCAGAATGGCTAAAATTAACAAGTCAGGAAATGACAGATGCTGGCGAGGATGCGGAGAAAGGGGAACCCTCCTACACTGTTGGTGGGAATGCAAGCTGGTGCAACCACTCTGGAAAACAGCATGGAGGTTCCTCAAAATGTTGAAAATAGAACTACCCTATGACCCTGCAATTGCACTGCTGGGTATTTACCCTAAAGATACAAACATAGTGATCCGAAGGGGCACATGCACCCGAATGTTTATAGCAGCAATGTCTACAATAGCCAAACTATGGAAAGAACCTAGATGTCCATCTACAGACGAATGGATAAAGAAGATGTGGTATATATACACAATGGAATACTATGCAGCCATCAAAAGAAATGAACTCTTGCCATTTGCGACGACGTGGATGGAACTAGAGGGTATCATGCTTAGTGAAATAAGTCAATCGGAGAAAGACAACTATCATATGATCTCCCTGATATGAGGGAGAGGAGATGCAACATGGGGGGTCGAGGGGGTAGGAGAAGAGTAAATGAAACAAGATGGGATTGGGAGGGAGACAAAGCATAAGTGACTCTTAATCTCACAAAACAAACTGAGGGTTGATGGGGGGAGGGGGTTGGGAGAGGGGGTGGGGTTATGGATATCGGGGAGGGTATGTGCTATGGTGAGTGTTGTGAAGTGTGTAAACCTGGCGATTCGCAGACCTGTACCCCTGGGGATAAAAATATATGTTTATAAAGCTGTAAAAAAAAAAAAAAAAAAAAAGAAAGGATGAATCCCCAAGTTTTGTAGCAACATGGACGGGACTGGAAGAGATTATGCTGAGTGAAATAAGTCAAGCAGAGAGAGTCAATTATCATATGGTTTCACTTATTTGTGGAGCATAACAAATAGCATGGAGGACAAGGGGAGATGGAGAGGAGAAGGGAGTTGAGGGAAATTGGAAGGGGAGGTGAACCATGAGAGACTATGGACTCTGAAAAACGATCTGAGAATTTTGAAGGGGTGGGGGGTGGGAGGTTGGGGGCACCAGGTGGAGGGTATTGTAGAGGGCACGGATTGCATGGAGCACTGGGTGTGGTGCAAAAATAATGAACACTGTTATGCTGAAAAAAATAAAAAAAAATTAAAAAAAAATAAATAAAAAACACACACACAAAAAAAATATATTAAAAAAATAAAAAAAAAAAGCTATTCCATGAGTCTGATTGTTTAGGTTGCAAGTTGATATAAATTTGGAAGTCAAATGGAGATAATATAATATAATTTAATAATATAATATATATTATAACATAATATACATAATATGCATATAACATATTAAAATAATATAATATACCAAAGTATTAATTGGGCTTTGTCTCTTAACATTGCATGGCTTGTCTAAGTCTAATGAAAAGTACTTGCTATTTTTCAAAAACATTTTTAAAGATTTATTTATTTATTTGAGAGACAGAGCGAGAGAGCACAAATCAAGGGAGGGGCAGAGGGAGAGAATTTCAAGGACACTCCCTGCTAAAAGTGAAGCCTGATGTGGGACTCAGTCTCATGACTCATGAGATCATGATCTGAGCTGAAACCAAGAGTTGGACACTTACCTGACTGAGCCATCCAGGTGCCCCTTAATTTTTCAAATTCTGAATCAACTGACTTTTGGTACTGTTGGGAAAGTCTATTATTCTAGTGATAACTACTTGGTTGTTTCACTGAGGGTCTTCCACATTTTATAAAATATCTTTTTTAGATTTTTCTTACTTCATAACAAACTTTCCACAATTGAAATCATTTTTACAATTTCTACATCTAAAAATCATTTTCTATTTTGTGAAAGAATCTGAGACATTTTATAGCTGGCTAACATAACAACCCCACATTCTGTTAAGACTCATAAAAAATTTTTACTGGGTATTTAATTCAGATTTCAGGTAACTAATTTTACTATTCTCTTTTCACTGTTGAGAGGGATCTTCTTATCAAATTCATTATATATTTTTGGCTAAAAATGCCTCAGTATTGCTGATTTATCTTAAAAATTTTTCTACACCAACAGCTTGCTTATTTTTCTTTGCAGTAGCAAATTATAATTGCCATCCTTCATGAAATTTGTGACATACTTTCTTCAAGCCACCTTTTTCCTTTACCTTTCCAGTTGAAGTACTGGCTTCTCATTTTCACTCAATCTGCATCAGTAATAAGCCTTCATTTTGATTTTAAAAATTTATATTTATTTCTTTAAGAAAAAATAGTTTAATTATATTACAATTAAGATAGTAACAAACACCAGTTACTAATAACATTTCATATAGGTGTCATTATATTGTATGTGGATTATCGAAAATGTTAAACACAACATTATGCTGATGCCTGGAAAAAGTCATTTATACTTAATTTGTTGACATCCATGCAATCAGTGATGTGTTTCTGTGTAATGCTAGAAATGATTCATGTCTTTGAAGAGCACTTTACAATATAATAATATTACATTACTCCATGTGATATTTAACCATGACATGTAATCCTAAAAAAACAATGAAGTTTTATTTAACAAAAAAAGTATTTTACACTGTTTCAATCTCTTTTTTTAATATACTGCTTCAATCTTCAAATTCATTAAAATGAAAAATTCAGTTTCTCAGTTGTACTAAGCCATATTTCACATGGCAAATTGCTACTTGTGGCTAGTGGCTACATAATGGACAGCACAGGCTGGGACCTTTAGACATCTTGGAGACAATCATATTCATCCATCTATTGATGACATAATTTTGATTGGACTAGTAAGGAAGAGGTAGCTAGCACACTGGAAGCCTTGGTAAGATGCAAGTTCCAGGAAGTGGGAAAGACCCTGCAAATAGTTTGGGATCTGCCATATTCATAAGATCTTTGGGAGCCCAGTACTCAGATGCCTGCCATGACATCACTCCAAAAGGAAAAGATGTTATTTTTTCCCATACTTTCGGTCTTGTGGAAGGGAGCACAATAATACTGGGTGGGACTCTTTACTTAAATGGACAGAATATTCTGCACATAGAGATCTTATTCTGGTCCATATACCAGATAATTTAAAAGGTTGCCAGTCTTAAGAGGGCCATGACCAGGAAAGGTTTCCACCAATGGGTCTTATGATCCAGTAGGCCCTATGGTGTTGGAGGTTTTGTCAGGAAAAATGCCATATGAAGTTTCTGACAAACTCCAATGGGAGAATCACAACTCCGGCCCCTAGGATTTTGGAGTAAGGGCATGCTGTCTGTAGTAGAGATTTATATGATTTAAAACAACACCTGGTTTGTCATTGAGCCCTAGTAGAAAAAGAGTTCCTGACAATGGGATACCAAATGATCATATGGCTGGAATTATTTATTATTAGCTAAGTCCTGTCAGACCCATGAAGTCAAAGGTTGGGTTGACCTGTAATCCATTGAAAATGGAAGTGGTGCATCCTTGGTTGTGCATGAGCAGGACCAGGGGCACAGACTAGTACCTAAACAGGTTTCCAACCTCCCCCATGACACCCACCACTGTGGCATTAATACCCTCCCTCAGCTCATGCCTGTGGCTATATGAGGATCCCATATAAGCAGTTGAAGAAGGAACAAAAGTCTTATGTTGGTGTATAAATGTGTTAACCCATTATGTGAGTACAAGCCAAGAATGGACAAATACACTATAACCTCAGGGTAGCCTTGAAAGACAACAGTAAGGAAAAATCCTTTTATTTTATTTTTTAAAAAAATTTTTATTAACATATAATGTATTATTAGCCCCAGGGGTACAGGTCTGTGAATCACCAGGTTTACACACTTCACAGCACTCACCATAACACATACCCTCCCTAATGTCCATAACCCAACCACAACCACCCTCTCCCTACCCCCCTACCCCTGACAACCCCCAGTTTGTTTTGTGAGATTAAGAGTCTCTTACAGTTTGTCTCCTTCCTGATCCCATCTTGTTTCATTTAAGGAAAAAATCCTTTTAATTATAAGAGTTTTGGATTATGCACTTGGCCATCCATTTTGTATGTAAAAAGAAATGACCCCAAGGTTTAGTATGCACAGTCTCATGGGCAGTGCCAAATGGAAGCAGACTAAAAGATCAGGAACAGAGAAGTCTGGGTTAATGACATGTTGATGGAGAAATAGGAGTTGTCATGCTGTGTGAACATTTTTACAGTACACGTTAATGCCCACCAGATAACATCCACCAAAGAAGAGACACTAAACAAATGGACAAAAGTACTCAGCCAGTTGATGTCAGCCAGTCTCTGTCATCAGACACCTCAATGTTGGCACGATGAACACGTGAACAGAGTAGCCACTGTGGTAGAAATGGAAGCTACATATGGGTTTAACAGCATGAGTTCTGGCTTATCAAGATTGATTTATCTATAGCCACTGTAAACTCTCCAGTCTGCCAGCAATAGAGATCAATGCTGAGTACCCAAATGAGTACCATTCCTTAAAAATATCAGGTGCCCATTTAATGGCAATATGATAGCATTGGGCCTTTTTCATCCTGGGAGGCTAGAAGTTCACTTTTAATGGACTAAGTACATGTAATTTGTGTCGGTGTGTCCTTCCTACCTGTAGGGCCTCAGCCAGCACCACTATTCAGGGGTTAATGTATTCCTAGATTCAATAACATGGGATCTAATGAGAGGAGGAGGAGACTGTTACATTACCAGAGTCAAAAGGGGTTCAGATGGCTGGAGAACAGGAGAAGAAGTTGGCAAAGACAGGTTGGGAGATGAAATTGGAGAGGCTGTCAAGGTGTATGTAAATTGTGGAAAGCTTTATGCACCAAGCCTTGTGAACTAGGGAGTCTGGGCCATATAGATGTGGGTAATCAGCAAAGGGTTTTAAAAGGCAAGTGACACAATCAGATTTTCCATGAGCTCCTTATTATCTTAAGCTTTACTTACCTTATTTGTGAGAACAGGAGGAATGTGAAGTTCTGAACTAAATTACAGTCTCAAGTGCCAGGCCTCTGTCCTATTTATCATAGAAGAAAACTCTCTCATTTTTATAATGAGAGAATTGCCAAGATTATATTTTTTCAAGTAACAAAAACATACAAATGGGGCAGGGGAGGATCTTTGCCTGCTCCTATTTGTAAAAACCAAGAACAGAATATAGAAATGTTCAAAGAGCATGTTTGAATACATCTCTTTGTAAAACATGACAGAAAGGAGTGATTATTTAAATTGGACAGGACTTTGCATTCCTGGCTCCTTGGTGGCAGTGCCTTTTGTCTGAACTCTTCTTACTAGAAAAATGTCACAAAGGATAAAAAATGAGTCCAATAAGTTTTATTCAATTTCAGAGTCTATTATATATTCTGTTTTACACAAAGCATATAATTTTAAATTTCATAGATAGGCACACTGAACATACGCTTGGTAGATATACAGCTGTTTGTATGGGTGAAATTGAAATCCTCCAGAGAGGGTACACTAATAATTCCTTACTTATAAGACAGAACAGCCATCTCATATTCCAAACAAAGCCCAGCCAGCCAAAAGTGATTCATGGTCATTTATAAAAACTGATTACCAATCACCAGATCTTAAAGCCATGGCAACCTTTATTTTTCAATCTTATAAACAATAAAGCTCCCTTTTGTTAAACTCATGAGGGAACTCTTTCCCATGGAGGAGTTAGTAAATGCAAAAGCTAATTTTCCCTGTCTGACAGCAGGCATGAGAGCTGATGAATACATGTATGATAAATATACATTTCAGTAGAAAGAAAATATTAATGTGTATATATTTATATGTAGTTTTCTTTCACTGAGCTGATCCAATGGGAGAAAAAGTCTGGAACTGGCTCTTTTGTTTTAGTGCTCGAAAGGCAAATTTTTTTCTGACAGGACAGCATTGAAGTATTCAGTTCATTAATCCTAAAAAAAAAAAAATCCATATTCATATTTAGTTTAAGTGGTTCTTCTGAACAAGATATTGAAACAGTAGTTTCTGTATTTAATAGTGGTAAATAAGAGACTGTAATAATTCCTGATTTGTAGCTTAATCTCAGTGCTTGGTAATGACATTAGACAAATCATTCTTCAATTTTTGATCATCTAGGAGTTCCACGGTACCAGGTAGAACCAGCATGACTCTGTGACTAATGGCTCCTGCTGGGGACCCTTTTCCCTGTTTGAATGGTTGAGTGGCAGACCAAGTAGATAAGAGAAAGCAACAAGGTCATTTCTTTGCTTAGCCTTCATTTGTTCTGTCACTGTCTGCTCTGTGTACTAGTGAGACAGTAACTTCTCCAAGGTTAGTGTGAAAGCCTAGAAATATATTCATCTATCATGTAGTCAAAAGTTTTGGTGAAGGCATGTGAAATCCAGTAGTCAGTTAAGGGATAGACAGAGGGTGGAGATGGAGAAACATAGGCAAATCTCTGTTTACTTTCCATTACGTGCGTAATTGGTCTTACATTTGGAAGAGTTCCTTAAAACAGTTTAACGCAGAGTGAGTCAAAGAAGTTTAAGAAAAAAACTTGTTCAAAATCAGATAATATTTTGGGCCATGTTTGAGGGTGATATGGCCAGAGCTAAGCAACAGTTGAACTCTTACTGACATGTTGAAGTCTGTTGGTATCTTTGGTCTCCATCTGATGAATAAGTAATTTTTTTTTTTTTTTAAGATTTTGTTTTATTTATTTGTCAGAGAGAGAGAGAGGGAGGGAGAGCGAGCACAGGCAGACAGAATGGCAGGCAGAGGCAGAGGGAGAAGCAGGCTCCCTGCAGAGCAAGGAGCCCGATGTGGGACTCGATCCCAGGACTCTGGGATCATGACCTGAGCCGAAGGCAGCTGCTTAACCAACTGAGCCACCCAGGTGTCCCGATGAATAAGTAATTGTGAATGTTAAGCCACTTAGGTTCTCCTGCTCAAACTCTTGAGTCCAACATTGGAGTACTGACCTTGCACATAGGCCTTCCAGAATCTTACAACTTTTATGACTGGGTCTTCATTAAAGGCATTAACTCCATGTCCAGTGTCTGTGGTCTTCTGCTTGGTTACATCTCTTCCCTTATACTTTATCCAAGCTTTGGCCACTGAAGCAATCCTGAATCTGGGCTTGAGCCTCCTTTACTTCTGTAATAGATTTGAGTAACTCTTACTGACTGGTGGTATCATTAATGGTACCTTGACTACCTTAATCAGAACTGGCTCTTGCCTTCTTGTCTGCTTGCTTGAGTACTTTCTGGTTAAACTTGAAAGGAGGTTTGGTTGTGGGGGCAAAGATAGTTGAAAAATTCTATTCCAGTCTGGCCACAAGAACAATCTTTAGTTCTTGTTCTGCATCAAATACATAATCCCTCCTGGGTCTGTTCTAAACTGTGTAAGCAGATAATTTCCAGTTTTTCAATGGCATTTTTAATAGTTGCCTTCTGGAATTCAGCTTTCAAGGGATTTTTTTTTTATAAGAACTATGTAATCATGATGGAATCTCTTATTAAAAGGACTTTCCTTTTCCAAAGCTTGAATAAAGTCTGTCTCTCTCTTCTGAAATTATCAGGCTATCTATCAATAATTGAAGGTGAGATCAAAACTCTGACCTTGGCAGGTAGTGCGGGAGATTTTCTAAAGTTGCTCAATAGTGTGAGCTATTTTTTAGATTATGTGTTTTTGAACTATATTAAAAGTAAACTTCTTTTCTCACTCTTCAGGATCCTGGGAACAGGTTCACTTATTCAACAAACATTTCACTTATTCAACAAACAGTACTACTATGAAAATGGAGAAAGAGAACAAATTGAGGAGGTTTCCAGCTGCCCTTTCATACTAGCTGTCCTTGGCATATTACCCAAGAGGGGTCCATACTTGGCCTAGTTACCAGAGTGTCTTATAGTTCTGAGCACAGTCCAAGTTTAGCCCCTGATAAATCATCCACCAAGCTTCCTGCATACAGACATTCATATGGATCACCTGAAGAAGACTCTAAGCCAGATATAGAGTCAGTAACTAAATTAAAGGACTAGGAGTCCATGTTTTAACAAGTTCCCTATATAATTCTTATTCAATCTGCATCCAAAATTGCAGCCAGAAGCTTGTCACTCTAATTCAATAGAATGACTATGGACAATCTTTTTAACCTCTCAGTGTCTCTATTTCCTTATCAATAAAATGGGAGGTAACACTAGTGTCTACCTCATGGGGTAGTTGCAAGGATCATATGAATTCATATGTATAATTAATGTATGTTAATGGCTTAGACTAATGTTTAGGAAGTGCTGTATAGGTGTTTTCTATTATTATTAGCACTATTAATGGTAGTTTGGTAGTAGCAGGAGACTCAGCCTCAGTTCCTTATGAACTCCCAGCTGTGCCTGGTTTCAGGGCTAGGCAGTGTACATGAGGTATGGTCTAGTTTCTTGTCTTGACCAGGTTAGGATGAGCAGAGGTCACATTGTGGGGCTATGAGGCAGAGAGAGCATAGGGGAATAGAGAGAATGTGGTGCTTGAGGCCAGCTTCAGTTTGAATCCTCCTAATGGCCATGTTACCTAAGGCAGGAGCCTAGTTCTCTTGCCTGTTAAATGAGTGAAAATTAACTTCTACTCTGTTTATTTTTGAAGGCTTGCCTTTTGAAATAGGTTGCCACAATAGGACTTTTCCTGTTGACTGGATTTTGGAATTACATTCTCCACCTCCAAGGAGTGAATCCATGATGAGCTAGTACCTCTTGGTCATCACCTTCCTCAAATTTACATAATGGGAAGTGCAGGAGAGAATTAGGAAGGAATGGAGAGTGAAGAATTCTTTGGAGAAAGAGTGTGCTGTCCATGTCCTCCTCCTCACTCTTCTCCTCCCATCAGTCAATTGGGCAGGGCTTTAGAGAGTGATCCAGAAAGCTTGATGTGTCTATTGAGCTTTGAGAGATGGAGGAGCTGGAATATGGCTCATCCTGAGAAAGTCTGAGAGAGAGGCTGGCTGAAATCCTTCTGGTGGCAGAGCAGAAATAGGACCACAGTAGAGCAAGCTGCCTTTTTACCACAGAGGGACTATCGGCTTGTTTCCTGTGGAACAGACAAGTCCATGACTCATCTTGCAAATGAGCTCTGGTCATGAGCACATCCTATTGGGATGTGAGTTGAGCTTTGCACAAGAAGCCTGAATGCACTATTAGGTATAGAAGCTGTGGAGGATCATAAGATTAGCTGGGGCTGATACCAGGGAACTGCATTCAGAGTATGCAAGGGAGAGGAACCTCTAGACATCTATAAAAGCACCCTGGTGAGCAATAATTAAGTCAACATATGGACACCTGCTACACCCAGGGGTACTAACCCCAGATTGTACCTTTGCCTGGCAAGAGATATCTTTTCTGGTCCTTCTTATCACTTCCCTCTTACCTTTACCTGACTCTCGAGAGGCCAGAAATGGTCAAGGGTGGAAGGGAGGTAAAGCAAAACCAAATCCAAGTTGTCCATGCTTCTCTGCTTCTCTGATGCAGGTTTTGTTGTTGGTGGTGTTGTTTTATTTTGTTTGTTTTGTTTTGTTTGTTTTTTGCCTGAGACAGAATCAAGCTTGGGAGCAGAGAACTTGACACTGAGGGTTTGAAACTTTAATAGTGGACTATACTGGGACTTTAAAATATTGTAATGATCAGTAGATCACTGGAACAGGAACTCTCTCCTATTTTATTCAGCAATGGAAAAGACTGATTCCTCAGACTAGGTTTAAAGAAACAGTAGTGAGACAGAATAAAGTTAAATTTGGCTTGCACACTGCCAAGTATAGCTGGTTCACAAAACCAGTTACCTTGGTAATGTTAGAAGAATCAAATGAACTAATGGGTGGGCAAGTGTTTTGAATATTATAAAGTGTACATATTTTGAAAATACTGTTTATATATGCATATAAATATAACTGGAAAAAATAAAACAGAAAACACCTTCTCACTGTAAAGAAGACCCTATGTTAAGGAATAAGTGTGACATTGTCCCTGCCTACAGGGAACTTACTGCTTCTAAAGAGCGACAGTGATATACCTTACATTTGTGCAATGCCAGATGAAGTCAGACAGCAAAGGTGAATGTGGTCCAACTTGAAAATAACAGCCACTAATCTTCCATAAAAGTGATGCCAATGAAACAAAAGGACAGTTTGTCTTCTTGCTGCTGCTTGTCTGTGAGCTCGTCAGGTCCATGCTTATTTCAAATGCCTGGTTCTTTCTGAGTACCTGCATACTGCCCGAGGTCCCTGTGGCTGGGGGAGCTTGCTCTGTTTTTTCCTTCTGCGTTTTCCACAGTGGTCTCTTCACAGCCTGCTGTTCAGTTACTTCTTTAACTTAAGGAAGTAGGCTGAAAGTTCCACATGCCGCTGGAATGTGGAACTGGAAAGGAGGAAGAGTTGACATAATTCATACCAAATAGATCTTTTTATTTTTATTTATTTTTAATTTTTTTCCATTTTATTTTATTTTATTTTCGGTGTTCTAGCATTCATTGTTTATGTACCACACCCAGTGCTCCAGGTAATACGTGCCCTCCATAATACCTACCACCAGGCTCCCCCAAACCCCCACCCCTCTCCCGTCCAAAACCCTCAGTTTGTTTCTCAGAGTCCACAGTCTCTCATGGTTTGTCTCCCCCTCTAATTTCCCCTAACTCACTTCTCTCCATCTCCTCATGTCCTCTGTGTTATTCCTTATGCTCCACAAGTAAGTGAAACCATATGATACTTGACTCTCTCTGCTTAAGTTATTTCACTCAGCATAATCTCCTCCAGTCCCATCCATGTTGCTACAAAAGTTGGGTATTCATCCTTTCTGATGGAGACATAATACTTCATAGTATATATGGACCACATCTTCTTTATCCATTCGTCTGTTGAAGGGGATCTTGGTTCTTTCCACAGTTTGGCAACTGTGGCCATTGCTGCTATGAACACTGGGGTACAGATGGCCCTTCTTTTCACTACATCTGTATCTTTGGGGCAAATACCAGTAGTGCAATTGCAGGGTCATAGGGAGTCTCTATTTTTAATTTCTTAAGGAATCTCCACACTGTTTTCCGAAGTGGCTGCACCAACTTGCATTCCCACTAACAGTGTAAGAGAGTTCCCCTTTCTCCACATCCTCTTCAACACTTGTTTTGTTTACTGTCTTGTTAATTTTGGCCATTCTAACTGGTGTAAGGTGGTATCTCAATGTGGTATTGATTTGAATCTCCCTGATGGCTAATGATGATGAAAATTTTTCATGTGTCTGTTAGCTATTTGTATGTCTTCTGTGGAGAAGTGTCTGTTCATGTCCATTTTTTTGACGTGATTATCTGTTTTGTGTGTGTTGAGTTTGGGGAGTTCTTTATAGGTCTTGGATATCGACCCTTTGTCTGTAGTGTCATTTGCGAATATCTTCTCCCATTCTGTGGGTTGCCTCTTTGTTTTGTTGACTGTTTCCTTTGCTGTGAAGAAGCTTTTGATCTTGATGAAGTCCCAAAAGTTCATTTTCACTTATGTTTCCTTTGCCTTTGGAGACATCTTGAAAGAAGTTGCTATGGCCAATGTCGAAGAGATTACTCCCTATGTTCTCCTCTATGATTTTGATAGATTCCTGCCTCACATTGAGGTCTTTTATCCATTTCGAGTTTATCTTTGTGTGTGGTGTAAGAGAATGGTCGAGTTTCATTCTTCTACATATAGCTGTCCAATTTCCCCAGCACCATTTATTGAAGAGACTGTCTTTTTCCCACTGGATGTTTTTTCCTGCTTTGTTGAAAATTATTTGACCATAGAGTTGAGGGTCCATATCTGGGCTCTCTACTCTGTTCCATTGATCTATGTGTCTGTTTTTGTGCCAGTACCATGCTGTCTCAGTGATCACAGCTTTGTAGTAAAGCTTGAAATCAGGCAATGTGATGCCCCCAGTTTTGTTTTTCTTTTTCAACATTTCCAAATGGATCTTCTTAAAACTACATCCAGGGGCACCTGGGCTGCTCAGTCGGTTAAGTATCTGCCTTCAGCTGAGGTCAGGATCTCAGGGTCCTGGGAAAAAGTCCCATGTTGGGCTCCCTGCTCAGTGGAGAGTCTGCTTCTTCCTCTGCCCCTCCACCTTTCTTATTCTCTCTCTCTCTTGCATGGGCTCAAATAAATATATAAAATCTTAAAAAACAAAAGCAAAACTACATCCAGTTCCCTCAGCCTATAACATCTAGAAGCCCAACACTCCGGTGACTAATTCTATGATACTGTTTCAGGCCCTCTTAGATGGCAGCACCTTTGTAGAAGGTGCTGCACCTGGTGTATAGCAGGAACTTACCTATATAAAATCGATGTTTTTACATATATAGTTTTTCTGTGTGGGATAATGAAGATAATCCTAGGTCTTTCCTAATCCAGGCTATAGACAGCTTTCTGCTTGTTTTTAAAAATTGTGCTTGGTTTGATCAAGTTATCTAGAATATTGATCTACAGCCATAGTATCAAGCTACAGTATAGCAGTATTAATATGACAGTATCTGAAAGGAGAATACAAGCTGCACCAGGAAAAAAAAAATTGTCTGGTCTATGTCTCTCAAGTGTGAGGAAATAATTCAATCTAGTAACTTGAAGGAAGCAAAACAAAACACAACAACATCAAAAATTATAAAATAGAGCAAAACAAAACATGGTTTATGTTCTTCAATGGGGAGATCATCTCTCTACTGAGCTAAGTTCAACTTCACCACTGTGTGTGGTTGGCCTCCTACTGTAAGGTAGGGCCACCATGGTCTAGAGGCACAACTGCCTGTGATGGGAGTAATTCTCCTCTGAGCCATACAAATTATTTATTGTATCTTTTGGACAACTCTTCTACCTTTGCCAATGTGAAATATTCTTCTAGTCTCTGGGATTGGGGTGCCTAGGATGTTGGGTGAGGAAAGAAAAGAATACCAAGAAGTTACAGGTGAAAGCCAGATTGCAAAAGAAAGATGAGAACCATCAAACATTAAAAAAAACCAAAAAACCAAAAAACAAAACCCAAACAGAGCAGCAGTCTGGGGCTATTTACTACATAAACAAATAGTTTGAAATCTCTTAATCTTCCTCCTATAATATATCAGGATCATATGTAAAAATATACACATTAAAAATATACAGTTTGGTGAATATAAATCATTAAGGAAACATTGGGTTATTTTAGAGATGGAAGTAAGAGTGCCATTCATTGTGGAAAGTTTTTCATTCATAATAGATAAAAAAATGGGGGTACGATTTTACTTTCTGATGGTAAACTTATCTGGAATGCCACATTTCCACAAAGTGTCAATTAAGAATTAAGTTAATTTAACATCTGTTGCTTACCTGTTCTGTGTCAGGTCTGAAGAGACCCTTAGACCTAGTACCTGTCCTCAAGATGCTGATAGTTTTAGGTGGGTTATTCCAAAGAGAATCATTTGCGTATCAAAGAAGGTGGGTATTGATGGTTTCTCTGGGAACCTTGATGGGACTTTTAGTGACTCTTGCCTTGCTTTTCACTCAAAGGATCTACTGGTATTCTGCCCAGACCATTGTATCATAAGATAGAGCTCATGATTCTGATCCACAGAACTGTGAAAATGAAGTCCACCCTGGGATCCAAGGAAGGTTATCAACCTCATCCCTAATCTAGTTAAAAAGATTACTTCACAGAGCATTGTCCTCCAGATTCCATATCTTGTCACGAATTTCCAAGAAGAATCTTTACCTCAGTGTAGGCAGCACGTGGTGTAGGGACAGCTGACCTGGTAGGGATGGTTGGTCTATCAGTCATGGCTCTAAAGCTGCAGGCTTTGGGTGAGACACTCCCTTTTGGGATCTTAGTTTCCCTGTATGAAAAACAAGAAGGCTGTACTCATACCCTTAGTAGGGTTCTTCCTGGGTTGATTTTCTGATCAGGTCATTTCTCTTGCTCTGCTCTTGTAGTCCACAGGGGGGCCTGCTTCACTGACATCTGGAATAAACCCAGTGAGGCAGTGAATCCACAGCACAAAGTTCTTTGTATGGTAACAGCATGGACCCTTGCTTGCTGAAGCTCCAGAACACCCAATAATCCCACCTTAAAATAGCATTAAAGGCAATAGCTCCCTAGTACTGTGTCTCTGATTCTACGATTCCTATATTCTGTGCTGTTGAGTGGCCAGGCGCAGGGGGCGGTGGGGGGGGGCATTCAAAAGGAGGCACTGAGGAATCCTGTCCATTCTCACAGCTTTGAGCTTGAGTATACCTTTCTTACTGTTTTTTGGTTGCTTGGCAGCCCTTTGGAAGATTTCTTTGCCAAAATCAAGCTGACATTCTTGCTACATCTTTGCATATGAACTAGCCTTTGTGTTGTCCCATAGGTCACATGCTACCTGAATTGAAAAATTAGAGTTCATTAGAGATTTTATTAATTCACAACTGCTCCTTCAAAACAAAGAAATTAGTGAATGAAAAGTTATTAATTTGTTTAATTCCTATTTGCTCAAACTGAACATCCTAGGTGCCCTGAAGACTTCCTCTACCTTGGGCATCTAATATCTGATCAGTAAGTCTACTGATGCTTCTCTATAAAATTCTTCCTCTCGCTGTTCACCCCTACCCTCTAATTTAGGATTCTCTTATAGCTTGATTACTGCAATATCCTCCAATATTGCTGCCATGCCTCATCTTTTGACATCCCCAAATCCCATTCATCATACATACATATCTATATTGGCTTCATAAATCTTAAACCCTAGTAATCATTTTCCTCTGTTCAGAAACATCATTGTTTTCTGCTGGTCTAGATTAAATCCAGATTAAAGTCCACATTCCTCATTCTCACATTCAGGCCCTTCCAAACCTCCAGTTTTTCAGCTTCATCCTGATACATTCCAACACAAAACTAAGCCCCATCTTCACTAATTTCTCCAGTGAACCACAGAGAACTTTAATTCCCTTACATTACACAATTATATACATGCCTTAAACCTCCCACTACAGTGGAAACTCTTAAGAGATAATATTCGCTCTATTCTTAGAGATAATATTCCCTCTACTCTTCAGGGGTAATCACCCCCAACACTGGGTCTTCTGCACAGTTGCTAGCCCAGAGTGTAACACAGACTATTTTTCAGTAAATGTTTGTAGAACCCATCAGCGAGGGTATCCCACAAAGCCATTGCCATTCCTACCTTCAGCTCTTCTCTCACATAGTGCTCTGCTTAGGATGCTCTCTTCCATTCACTTTAAAATGTCTGTGAATTTTGGTGTATTAAAGTTAATTTTCATCTAAGATTTCCTATTCATTAGCACAAAGCTCTTCATAATCTCATCTTATTAATGTTTGTGGTATCTGTAATTAATTCTCCCTTTTCTTTCCTAATATTGTTTATTCATATGTTCTGTACTTTTATCTTGATCAATCTTGCTAGAGGTTTAATTGTGTTACTTTTTGCGAAGAACCAACTTTTGGCTTTTGTTTTATCCTCTATTCTATGTTGGTTTTATATTTTATTAACTTCTTCTCTTATCTTTATTATTTCCCTCTTCTACTTTCTTTGGGTTTAATTTGCTGTTCTCTCTCTCTCCTTTGTTAACATTCTAAAACAGATGCTTAGCTCTATGATTTTCAGCCTTTTTTCTTTTTCTAATATAATCATTTGAAGTTATACCTTTTACTATCAGTATTGTTAGTTACATTTTATTCTATAGGAAATTGTTACATAGCATTATTGTTTAGCTCTAGATATTTTCTAATTTATGATATGATTTCTTTGATGTATGAGTGACTTAGGAGTATGTTTTTAAATTTCCACACATTTGAAGTTTTTCCTAGTGATCTTTTAGCTACTATTTCTTACCTAATTTCTTTGTGCTCAGAGAACTAGTATGATACCAAATTGTTTAAAATTTGTTAAGACTTATTTTATGGCCCAACATATTGTCAATGTTGGTTGAAAGACTTTTTTATCTTTAATTCTTGGGTGGAATGTGTTTAAACACCAATTAAGTTATATAGTTAATAGTATGATCTTCATCAGTATTCTTAATTTTATTTTTTTTCCCTTCTGTTGGGCTAACTACCAAGATAGTTATGTTTGGGAAAAAAAAAAATCTTCCATTAACATGGTGGTTTGTCTGGTTTTCTCTAAAGCTATAACAATTTTTGCTTTAAATATTTTCAGGATATATTATTAGGTACGGTCACACTAAGAATGATTGCAACTTTTTGATAAATTGAACCTTTTTTTTATTTAAATGATTTTTTTTATTAATTTTTTATTTTTTCAGCATAACAGTATTCATTATTTTTGCACCACACCCAGTGCTCCATGCAATCCGTGCCCTCTACAATACCCACCACCTGGTGCCCCCAACCTCCCACCCCCCACCCCTTCAAAATTCTCAGATCGTTTTTCGGAGTCCATAGTCTCTCATGGTTCACCTCCCCTTCCAATTTCCCTCAACTCCCTTCTCCTCTCCATCTCCCCCTGTTCTCCATGCTATTTGTTATGCTCCACAAATAAGTGAAACCATATGATAATTGACTCTCTCTGCTTGACTTATTTCACTCAGCATAATCTCTTCCAGTCCCGTCCATGTTGCTACAAAACATGGGTATTCATCCTTTCTTTTTTCTTTTTCTTTTTTTTTTTTTTACAGCTTTATAAACATATATTTTTATCCCCAGGGGTACAGGTCTGCGATTCACCAGGTTTACACACTTCACAGCACTCACCATAGCACATACCCTCCCCAATATCCATAACCCCACCCCCCTCTCCCAACCCCCTCCCCCCATCAATCCTCAGTTTGTTTTGAGAGATTAAGAGTCACTTATGGTTTGTCTCCCTCCCAATCCCATCTTGTTTCATTTACTCTTCTCCTACCCCCTCGACCCCCCATGTTGCATCTCCTCTCCCTCATATCAGGGAGATCATATGATAGTTGTCTATCTCCGATTGACTTATTTCGCTAAGCATGATACCCTCTAGTTCCATCCACGTCATCGCAAATGGCAAGATTTCATTTCTTTTGATGGCTGCATAGTATTCCATTGTATATATATACCACATATTCTTTATCCATTCGTCTGTAGATGGACATCTAGGTTCTTTCCATAGTTTGGCTATTGTAGACATTGCTGCTATAAACATTCGGGTGCACGTGCCCCTTCGGATCACTAAGTTTGTATCTTTAGGGTAAATACCCAGCAGTGCAATTGCAGGGTCATAGGGTAGTTCTATTTTCAACATTTTGAGGAACCTCCATGCTGTTTTCCAGAGTGGTTGCACCAGCTTGCATTCCCACCAACAGTGTAGGAGGGTTCCCCTTTCTCCGCATCCTCGCCAGCATCTGTCATTTCCTGACTTGTTAATTTTAGCCATTCTGACTGGTGTGAGGTGATATCTCATGGTGGTTTTGATTTGTATTTCCCTGATGCCGAGTGATATGGAGCACTTTTTCATGTGTCTGTTGGCCATCTGGATGTCTTCTTTGCAGAAATGTCTGTTCATGTCCTCTGCCCATTTCTTGATTGGATTATTTGTTCTTTGGGTGTTGAGTTTGCTAAGTTCTTTATAGATTTTGGACACTAGCCCTTTATCTGATATGTCATTTGCAAATATCTTCTCCCATTCTGTCAGTTGTCTTTTGGTTTTGTTAACTGTTTCCTTTGCTGTGCAAAAGCTTTTGATCTTGATGAAATCCCAATAGTTCATTTTTGCCCTTGATTCCCTTGCCTTTGGCGATGTTCCTAGGAAGATGTTGCTGCGGCTGAGGTCGAAGAGGTTGCTGCCTTGTGTTCTCCTCGAGGATTTTGATGGATTCCTTTCTCACGTTGAGATCCTTCATCCATTTTGAGTCTATTTTCGTGTGTGGTGTAAGGAAATGATCCAATTTCATTTTTCTGCATGTGGCTGTCCAATTTTCCCAACACCATTTATTGAAGAGGCTGTCTTTTTTCCATTGGACATTCTTTCCTGCTTTGTCGAAGATGAGTTGACCATAGAGTTGAGGGTCCATTTCTGGGCTCTCTATTCTGTTCCATTGATCTATGTGTCTGTTTTTGTGCCAGTACCATGCTGTCTTGATGATGACAGCTTTGTAATAGAGCTTGAAGTCCGGAATTGTGATGCCACCAACTTTGGCTTTCTTTTTCAATATTCCTTTGGCTATTCGAGGTCTTTTCTGGTTCCATATACATTTTAGGATTATTTGTTCCATTTCTTTGAAAAAACTGGATGGTACTTTGATAGGAATTGCATTAAATGTGTAGATTGCTTTAGGTAGCATAGACATTTTCACAATATTTATTCTTCCAATCCAGGAGCATGGAACATTTTTCCATTTCTTTGTGTCTTCCTCAATTTCTTTCATGAGTACTTTATAGTTTTCTGAGTATAGATTCTTAGTCTCTTTGGTTAGGTTTATTCCTAGGTATCTTATAGTTTTGGGTGCAATTGTAAATGGGATGGACTCCTTAATTTCTCTTTCTTCTGTCTTGTTGTTGGTGTAGAGAAATGCAACTGATTTCTGTGCATTGATTTTATATCCTGACACTTTACTGAATTCCTGTACAAATTCTAGCAGTTTTGGAGTGGAGTCTTTTGGGTTTTCCACCTATAGTATCATATCATCTGCAAAGAGTGATAGTTTGACTTCTTCTTTGCCAATTTGTATGCCTTTAATTTCCTTTTGTTGTCTGATTGCTGAGGCTAGGACTTCTAGTACTATGTGGAATAGCAGGGGTGATAACAGACATCCCTGTCGTGTTCCTGACCTTAGCGGAAAAGCTTTCAGTTTTTCTCCATTGAGAATGATATTTGCGGTGGGTTTTTCATAGATGGCTTTGATAATATTGAGGTATGTGCCGTCTATCCCTACACTTTGAAGAGTTTTGATCAGGAAGGGATGCTGTACTTTGTGAAATGCTTTTTCAGCATCTATGGAGAGTATCCTATGGTTCTTGTTCTTTCTTTTATTAATGTGTTGTATCACATTGATTGATTTGCAGATGTTGAACCAACCTTGCAGCCCTGGAATAAATCCCACTTGGTCGTGGTGAATAATCCTTTTAATGTACTGTTGAATCCTATTGGCTAGTATTTTGGCGAGAATTTTTGCATCTGTGTTCATCAAGGATATTGGTCTGTAGTTCTCTTTTTTGTTGGGATCCTTGTCTGGTTTTGGGATCAAGGTGATGCTGGCCTCATAAAATGAGTTTGGAAGTTTTCCTTCTATTTCTATTTTTTGGAACAGTTTCAGGAGAATAGGAATTAGTTCTTCTTTAAATGTTTGGTAGAATTCCCCCGGGAAGCCATCTGGCCCTGGGCTTTTGTTTGTTTGGAGATTTTTGATGACTGTTTCAATCTCCTTACTGGTTATGGGTCTGTTGAGGCTTTCTATTTCTTCCTGGTTCAGTTGTGGTAGTTTATATGTCTCTAGGAATGCATCCATTTCTTCCAGATTGTCAAATTTGTTGGCGTAGAGTTGCTCATAGTATGTTCTTAGAATTGTCTGTATTTCTTTGGTGTTCGTTGTGATCTCTCCTCTTTCATTCATGATTTTATTTATTTGGGTCCTTTCTCTTTTCTTTTTGATAAGTCTGGCCAGGGGTTGATCAATCTTATTAATTCTTTCAAAGAACCAGCTCCTAGTTTCGTTGATTTGTTCTATTGTTTTTTTGGTTTCTATTTCATTGATTTCTGCTCTAATCTTTATGATTTCTCTTCTCCTGCTGGGTTTAGGGTTTCTTTCTTGTTCTTTCTCCAGCTCCATTAGGTGTAGGGTTAGGTTGTGTACCTGAGACCTTTCTTGTTTCTTGAGAAAGGCTTGTACCGCTATATATTTTCCTCTCAGGACTGCCTTTGTTGTGTCCCACAGATTCTGAACCGTTGTGTTTTCATTATCATTTGTTTCCATAAATTTTTTCAATTCTTCTTTAATTTCCTGGTTGACCCATTCATTCTTTAGAAGGATGCTGTTTAGTCTCCATGTATTTGGGTTCTTTCCAAATTTCCTCTTGTGATTGAGTTCTAGCTTTAGAGCATTGTGGTCTGAAAATATGCAGGGAATGATCCCAATCCTTTGATACCGGTTGAGACTTGATTTAGGACCAAGAATGTGATCTATTCTGGAGAATGTTCCATGTGCAGTAGAGAAAAATGTGTATTCTGTTGCTTTGGGATGAAATGTTCTGAATATATCTGTGATGTCCATCTGGTCCAGTGTGTCATTTAAGGCCTTGATTTCCTTGTTGATCTTTTGCTTGGATGATCTGTCCATTTCAGTGAGGGGAGTGTTAAAATCCCCTACTATTATTGTATTTTTGTCGATGTGTTTCTTTGATTTTGTTATTAATTTGATTTTGTTTATATAGTTGGCTGCTCCCACGTTAGGGGCATAGATATTTAAAATTGTTAGATCTTCTTGTTGGACAGTTCCTTTGAGTATGATATAGTGTCCTTCCTCATCTCTTATTATAGTCTTTGGCTTAAAATCTAATTGATCTGATGTAAGGATTGCCACTCCTGCTTTCTTCTGATGTCCATTAGCATGGTAAATTCTTTTCCACCCCCTGACTTTAAACCTGGAGGTGTCTTCGGGTTTAAGATGAGTTTCTTGTAGGCAACATATAGATGGGTTTTGTTTTTTGATCCATTCTGATACCCTGTGTCTTTTGATTGGAGCATTTAGCCCATTAACATTCATGGTAAGTATTGAGAGATATGAATTTTGTGCCATTGTATTGCCTGTAAGGTGACTATTATTGTATATTGTCTCTGTTTCTTTCTGATCTACTACTTTTAGGGTCTCTCTTTGCTTAGAGGACCCCTTTCAATATTTCCTGTAGAGCTGGTTTGGTATTTGCAAATTCTTTCAGTTTTTGTTTGTCCTGGAAGCTTTTAATCTCTCCTTCTATTTTCAATGATAGCCTAGCTGGATATAGTATTCTTGGCTGCATGTTTTTCTCATTTAGTACTCTGAATATATCATGCCAGCTCTTTCTGGCCTGCCAGGTCTCTGTAGATAAGTCTGCTGCCAATCTAATATTTTTACCATTGTACGTTACAGACTTCTTTTCCCGGGCTGCTTTCAGGATCTTTTCTTTGTCACTAAGACTTGTCAATTTTACTATTAGGTGACGGGGTGTGGACCTATTCTTATTGATTTTGAGGGGGGTTCTCTGAACCTCCTGGATTTTGATGCTTGTTCCCTTTGCCATATTGGGGAAATTCTCTCCAATAATTCTCTCCAATATACCTTCTGCTCCCCTCTCTGTTTCCTCTTCTTCTGGAATCCCAATTATTCTAATGTTGTTTCGTCTTATGGTGTCACTTATCTCTCGAACTCTCCCCTCGTGGTCCAGTAGCTGTTTGTCCCTCTTTTGCTCAGCTTCTTTATTCTCTGTCATTTGGTCTTCTGTATCGCTAATTCTTTCTTCTGCCTCATTTATCCTAGCAGTGAGAGCCTCCATTTTTGATTGCACCTCATTAATAGCCTTTTTGATTTCAACTTGGTTAGATTTTAGTTCTTTTATTTCTCCAGAAGGGGCTTTTATATCTCCCGAGAGGGTTGCTTTAATATCTTCCATGCCTTTTTCAAGCCCGGCTAGAACCTGAGAATCGTCATTTTGAACTCTATATGTGACATATTACCAATGTCTGTATTGATTAGGTCCCTAGCCTTTGGTACTGCCTCTTGTTCTTTTTTTTGTTGTGAATTTTTCCGCCTTGTCATTTTGTCCAGATAAGAGTTTATGAAGGAGCAAGTAAAATACTAAAAGGGTGGCAACAACCCCAGGAAAATATGCTTTAGCCAAATCAGAAGAGATCCCAAATCGTGAGGGGGGAGAAAGGGGATAAAAGGGGTTCAAAAAGAAAAAAAGAAAAAAAAAAAGAAACTATTTTAAAAAAGAAAGCTGATAAAGAAAAAAATATAAAAAGAGGAAAAAAATATATATATATTAGATAAACTATTTAAAAAACGTTAAAAAAGAAAACGGTAAAGTTAAAAAAATTTAGCAGAAGAAGAGAAAAAGAAAAAAAAATTGAAAAAGAAAAGAAATTAAATCAACTGCAAGGCTAAAAAATCATGGGGAGAAAGCCATGAGTTCCGTGCTTTGCTTTCTTCTCCTCTGGAATTCCGCCTCTCTCCTTGGTATTGAAACAGCACTCCTCGGTAGGTGAACTTGGTCCTGGCTTGGTTTCCCGTTGATCTTCTGGGGGAGGGGCCTGTTGTAGTGATTCTCATGTGTCTTTGCCCCAGCGGAGTTGCACAGCCCTTACCCGGGCCCGCGCTGAGTAATCCGCTCGGGTTTGCTTTCGGGAGCTTTTGTTCCCTGAGCGCTTTCCGTAGATTTCCGGAGGACGGGAATGAAGATGGCGGCCTCCCGGTCTCTGGCCCGGAGGAGCCGAGAGCCCGGGGCCCCACTCCTCAGTGCGCCCTCAGAGAACAGCGCCCAATGACTTCCGTCACCCTGGCCTCCGGCCGCGCTCCAAGCTGACCGAGCCTGCGGCCGGTTCAAGGCAGCCCCGAGCTGAGAGTCACTCCTCGGCTCTGTCTCTGCAGCTGGCTTCCCTGTTCTAATACCGGTAAGCTCTGCGACACTCAGACACCCCTGATCCTTTTGCGACCCTGTGGGACCTGAGGCCGCGCTGACCCTGCCTGGGCTTCCAGTTAAGTCTCTGGAGCGATGTCCCTCAACTGAACAGACTTTTAAAAGTCCTGATTTTGCTCCGTTGCTCCGCCGCTCTCCGGGAGCCGGCCCCTCCCCCCGCGGTCTATCTTCCCGTCACTTTGGATTCACTTCTCTGCCAGTCCTACCTTTCAGATAGTGGTTGATTTTCTGTTTCTAGAATTGCTGTTCTTCTTCTCTTCAATCTCCCGTTGGATTTGTAGGTGTTTGCAATCTTTAGATAAGCTATTTAGCTGATCTCCTGCTACCCGAAGTAGTCTCAGCCTGCTACTTCTCCGCCATCTTGACTCCTCCCTAAATTGAACCTTTTAACATTATGTAGTGACCCTCTTTCTTTCTCTAGTTGTAGTTTTACCAAAGAGCCAATTTCATCTGATACTGAGATAGCTTTCTTTGTTTAATATTTACCTAGTATATCTTTCCATTTTTTTTCCTCTCATTCTATTTGTGTCCTATGTCTTAGATGTGTCTCATAACACCATAGAGCTGGATTTATTTTTTCATCTTCAGTCTTTATCTTTTGGCTAGAAGAGTTCTTGCATCACTATTTGTCATAATTACTGATACACATATATAATATATTTGTTTCTATGTATGTATTCATACATGTAAAATATATTGTGTTTTCTAAATATAAAATCTTTTATATGTGTTCAATATTTCTTTTTCTCCTTTTTACTTGTGAGTAATTTTGTATTACATCTTATTTTAGTATTGTACATTCTGTCATTCTTTTAGTGATTGCTATGGAAATTTTAACATGTATACATAACTGGAAGCCTAGGGTTAATTGATATTTTGACCTTTATTCTCAACAATGACTTTATAAATCACTTCCTTTATCCCTGTCCTATAGGTCTGTTGTTAACAGCTTTGAGATATGATTTGCATATGTTCAATTGACCCATTTAAAGGTTCAATGATTTTTAGTGTATTCACAGAGTTGTGCAACCATCACCAATATCTGATTTTAGAATACTTTTCTCTTCCCCTTAAAAAAATTCACATTAGTGCTCTCCATTTTTTCCCCATGCTCCCCAGCCCCTGTCAACCACTAATCTATTGTCTGCTTTTATGGATTTGCTTATTCTGGACATTTCATATAAATGGATTATGCAATGTTTTGTCTTTTGTGACCAGCTACTTTCACTTAACATAATGCTTTAAAGATTCATCTGTGTTGTAGCATATATCAGTACTTCATTTTTTTATATGGCCAAATAATATTCCATTGTATTGATATACCTGATACTCATATTTACTAGGTTTGGTAAATTCGTTTAAGCTAAAGTTGGCTTCTGTGATCATTTTACATCTGAAGGTTCTTTATTTACTCATTCTCTAGTTTGAAATTATTCACTTTCCAGACTATTCATGTTAAATCAAGAAGTTAAATGAATTAAAATCAGACTGTTTAAATATTTGTAGCTGATGGTTCAATCTGTGTGCTATATTGCTGGACAAATGAACATTCAAAGGCTCTCTTTTCTATGCATTCAACTCTCCCATCCATCCTTCTCCACCAGATCAAACCTTCTCTAGGAAGATTTTTTTCTGATCTGCCAGCTTACTGAGGTTTTAATTGCCTCAAATTCCTTAAACCCTATTTTTAGGTTTAATTCATATGCCCCCTGACACAGATGGCCTTGTCTTCTCACTATGTTACTACTCACTATGATGGGAAGCTCTTGGTGGGCTTGTTGGTACCTAGGTCTTTCTGTCTATCTTTTTAGGAATTCAGTCTGACTTACTATAGTGTGGGGCAGATTGTAGCCATTGAAGAACTAGGTATAGAATAAATAAATGAACAGAGTCAAAGGTTTCTATGTTTTTCCCTGACTGTTAACTTCTCTGAGTGAAATTTCAAATCTGATGCTTGGATAAAGCAAGCTGAGATACAGGTGCCAATAGCTTGCCCGTGGAACCTCTTCTGGGTCTGGCTCCTGATCTCAGGGATAAGTGAGGGGGCCAAAGTGCAAGCTCTCATTATTTACAGCCACCACAATATATGTGAGAGGATGTAGAACAAATCCTCTTCCCTGGTCTGGTTCTACTGGTCAGAGCAGGCTCCACTGGTCCATGCCTCTTGAGGGTTGTAAAACATTTGTTGCAGTTTTGATTTCCCAAGATCAGAGGTGGTTTTGATAGGTGTCTTTCTTAAGCCCCTTACTGTCTTCTGCATATGAAGTGGCAGAACCAAGGTCCTAATGGAGCATATTCAAAAGGGAGATCAAGAGAGGAATTGGGATTGGATGTCATTAAATCCTAATTTCCTTATTACCACACTGGGAGGAAAGTGCTGACCAGCACCAGTGGTAGGGCACTTTTCATGGAGCTGCTTATGTGGCTTGGTCTGGATTAGAAGAGCACAGTGACCCAGGAGACCTTGTACTGGCCTCACAGGCCCTTATCTGAATTTGTGAATCTTAACGCCAGCTGGGAATGGAGAGCACTGGGGTTGAATGATGGGGCTATGGCTACTACTACTGCAGGTTAGTAAGAAATCAGCATTCCCAGGTAAAAAGGACTTGGGAGGCACCACACCTAGTAGCTTAAGGGAGTTCAGAAATGGACAAGTAAGACAGTGAAGAATCATCACTGTGGAACTTTGAGCTGCTTCATGAAATCAGCACATTGCTCTTATTCTTTCTTGCTGAAATAGCAGTTGGCTCATCAGGGATGTCTGATCTTGACACAGGTTAGAAATGTATATCTCTTTTTCTTAAAAGATTGAATAAGTGGGAAGAAAATGAAAATACAGCACTACAGCCCAGCAATAAGAGGGGAGGATTTCACATAAACCAAATCTAATTTATAGTTGGCAGTTGCAAAGGGTTGTGGAGCCTTACACATAATAGAGGCTTAATGGGTATTTGTTGAATTTAATGATTTGAATCATTTGCAACAAAACAAATTCCACTTTGTCTGAATTGCTCAGATAGGTTTCCTCCTCGCTCCATTTAGCGCAGCAGGCAGGTAAGATTTTCCATGTGCAGCTGAACCACAGGATGAGGGACCCTAACCCACGTGTATACTGTGCCCTAAGCTATAGAGGCATGTGACAGTTGTACTGAAATAGACCTTGGCCTGAGTCCTGGCTTTCTAATTTACCCATCAGGAAAAATACAGAACTTGTTGGTGAGAAACAACTTTTATGATGAGACAACACAGTCTCTGGTACACAGTAGCCCTCAATAAATACTTGTTAAAAGCATGAACTGTGGGCACCTGGATGTCTCAGTGGGTTAAAGCCTCTGCCTTCGGCTCAGGTCATGATCCCAGGGTTCTGGGATTGAGTCCCACATCGGGCTCTCTGCTCAGCAGAGAGCCTGCTTCCTCCTCTCTCTCTGCCTGCCTCTCTGCCTACTTGTGATCTCTCTCTGTCAAATAAATAAATAAAATCTTAAAAAAAAAAAAGCATGAACTATGATTTCCCCTTAAGATAGTGTTGGGCAAAAATCAGTGATCTGGCCTGTGGTGCCCCATAAAATATCCATGTCTTTTGAGAAAATATTGAAAAAGCCTAATAGCCAAAAAATTCCTATGATGACATCTGAGATGGACTTGCATTAATTATGGGAAGGTATATATACTTGAATCAACTGGAGCTGATGATTTTTACCATTGGAAGGACAGATGGCACACCTACAGCCCAGAAGTAAGGTTAGGAGACACATACGATGAGGAGGATTGCACCAAATGGAAAACCCATAGCAAAACTGCTTTCTAAAGGACTAAGAATTCTCTATTCCCTTGATTAGTGCCTCTTCTTCTCCATCTGCACAAAGCATACAAATCCTAATTTTGTTATGTTTTTAGTCTTCAGATCAGACCAAAGGAGGGGCTCTGTAACCAGCAAAGTTAGAGGAGGGGATCATATCAAAGAGAGGGACTTTGGGAGCTAGAGTTTCCTGGTGATAAATGAGAATGGCAGTGCGGGCTCAGGAGGCAGCATTTTTTCCCCAAGTTCTGTAGGTAAATCTATGTAGTTAGGGTTACAATCCACCATTTCAGAATTTTTAGGAATACATTTTCCTTTAGGCAAGAGGTAAAAGCATATCATTTTGCAGTCCAGTGTCTACCCTAGATAGGGGATAATCAAAGCAGTGTTTCTCAAAGTACTTTTTAAAAATACAGATAATGTACCCTTACCCAAGACACACCAAATTGGAATCTCTGGGAAGGGAAGGGTGTTGGGTCTTGGGAACTTGCATTTTCCACAAGTTCCCTGGCTGACTTTTATGCTCACTTATATCTGAAAATGAATGTCAGTGAATTGCAAAACTATCTATACATCAGAATCACCTGGAGAGCTTTGGGGGAAGAAAAACAAAACAAAGCTGAGGTCTAAACCCCTCCCCCGGGAGATTTTCACTTAATTCATCAGGCAGAGGTCCTAGGGATCAGTGACTTTAAAACCTTCCCCAATGAATCCAATGTACTGCTAGGATTAAGAACCACTGAACTAGAGGCTATGTATGTTAATAATCCAGTAACCCTAAAATGTGAAATAAAAATTCCCATAGCAACAATGAGGACAAATAATTCATTCCTTTTGTTTATTGATTATACAAATTTTCAGTTCTAGGATTCTTAAGCAAATGAGACAAATATGGAAAAATAGGCCGTTTTGCAAACATAGCAAACAGATCTTCACTAGCATACCAAAGGATCAAACACTAGATGCATTTACTCTAATAGTTCTTTTTAAAAAGATTTTATTTCTTTCTTTGAGAGAATGAGAGAGAGTACAGATGGGGAGGTGGGCAGGGGGAGAGTGAGAAGCAGGCTTCCTGCTGAGCTTGATCCCTAGACCTTGAGATCATAACCTGAGTCAAAGATACTTAACCAACAGAGACACCTAGGCACCCCAATGCATTTTCTTAAAACAGGAACATGACAAAAGTTGGGTATTCATCCTTTCTGATGGAGGCATAATATTCCATTGTATATATGGACCATATTTTCTTTATCCCTTCATCTGTTGAAGGGTATCTTGGCTCTTTCCACAGTTTGGCGATTGTGGCCATTTTTATTTCTTTACTTTGTAAAGAAAAAAATTATGATGAAGTTGTGGTAAATTGGACTCTTCTGTCCTGTTGAGGTTGTGAATTTGTATAATCCCTTTTCCAGGGAAACTTGGAAACATGCATTAAGAGTCTAAAGAATACGCATTCTTAGAATGTCCAGAACCTTTCTATAAGTGATTCTACTTCTAGGATTTTTTCTTTAGGACATAATCAGAGATTTGTGTAATAATTACTGTATGAGAATGTTCAGCTCTAGAGCATTGTTTTTATAGTGAAAATTAGAAGCAAAATAAATACCAATAATAGGGGATGGCTTCACTACATTTTGGTTTAGCCTTATACTATAGTTCTGTAAAACCTTAACAAACTATTTTTTTTGAAGGAAAATGACAGGGAGCAAGCATGTGCTGTTAGTAAAGCACAGAAAAGACCACTAAAGAAATTTGTATATATTGGGGAGAAAAAGTTTAAACCTACCTCATACTCTCCAGCAGAATGATGAATACAATAGTGAAATCTGGGCATTTTTTATTGAGTAATATATTAGCAGGTAGAATAACTTTGTATAATTTTAAGTTTATGTTCATTATTGGAGTGACCATTGCTTGTGTCCTGCCAGAATTATAATAGCACTTTTAATATTTGGCTGATCTCCTTTTTCCTCCTCTCAGAAGTGGGGAGAGTTGAGAAAATGGGCATTGTGGAGGGGAGGGACAGTCATTGGAGCAAATATTTCCTCTTCTCTTAGTCTTTTCCTATGGTGGTGTTGGAGGAGGTGTTGGACCCTTTTTCCTATATTACAGTGGCAAGAGGCAGGAGTCCAATTTGAGTTTAGGGGAAACAGAGGGTAAGGTCTTTGGCCTGCAATTAAGGCCAACTCAGCAGAGTAAAAAGCAATCCTCCTCTAGCTTATCAGAGTCATAGATCAAGGCTTGAGATAAAACAGGTAAAAACATTCTTATCTGGATATATATTGTTCTCTGAATGTATTTGTTTCACTTGGAGACCTATTATATTGTGGTAGACAGGATTGGGTGATTTTAGGTCTTGATCTAATACCATTTTGATCTCATCAGAATTTCTCTCTCTGTGTGTCTCTATCTTGAAAGACCAATTTTACAAATGGACTATGTCCAGACATTTAAAAAAAAAAATAGAATTTTGACCCACAGCAGCAACCAGTCCAGGAAGATAAACTACAACATCTGTAGCAATTGACTCAAAACAGTCAGCATTTAATAACAGACAGCTACCCTAATTTTTGCCCTTGCACTCAATTTAGAACAAACCAGAGAAAGTCAAATATGCTTTCCTAACCAATCACATATGATGCTCTGGTTTTAGTCAGCCTGCCTCCGGCATTCACTATGCCAACAACCTCCAAGAAGGGTGTGACTGAGCGAACAACTTTTACATCCCCTTCAGCCTGAGTTTCTAGGAAATTCAAATGATGGTGGCTGACTTTCTTGCTCTATAGTAAACTGGGAATAGTTTTTGGTCATTCTCATTTGGGTGGTCTCTGCTTGTTTCTACCCTCTCTGTCTCTACCTCTATATGTATGTCTATATACAGAGAAATATATACTATGGAGGGGGAGAATATCCTCTGTCTGTCAATACTCAGAGTAAGTATTGATTGCTTTTATCCTGGAAAGCAAAATGCACAGTTTGGTCAGACTGGAACTCAAGGGAGGCCCAGCTCAGCTCTCAGCACAGTTTCAAGAAGTTGTAAAACTTTAGGGAAGAAGAAAAACACAGGGTAGACTGGAATCAGGAGGGCTCCAAGGATAGTAAACTGGAGCAGAGGCCGGATAGAGAAAGGAAGTCTATGGTGAGTATGATTTCAATCTGTTGGGCAGTGGAGTCATGCAAAGTTCATTAATGGATTGGGTGTAGTCTAAGTGCTCTGTTGAGTAGAAAGGGAGAGAGAATAAAGACAGGGGGAGTAGCCAGGAGCTCTTAAAATAGAGTAGGAGAGATTCTGAGGTTACCCACGAAGACGGGATGGAAGGATAAGCCCTTAAAGATATGCTGTGATGGTTAATTTTAAGTGTCAACTTGACTGGGGCCATGGAATGCCCAGATACCTGGTCAAATGTTTAGATGAGATTAACACTTAAATCAGTAGACTGAAGGCCTGAATAGAAGCTGAGAGAGTCAGCTATCATCTGGTTTCACTTATTTGTGGAGCATAAGGAATAACATGGAGGACATTGGGAGATGGAGAGGAGAAGTGAGCTGGGAGAAATCAGAAGGGGAGACAAACCATGAGAGACTGTGAACACTGAGAAACTGAGGGTTTTGGAAGGGAGGAAGCTGAGACGTTGGGTGAGCCTGGTGGGGGGTATTAAGGAGGGCACGTAATGCATGGGACACTGGGTATGGTGCATAAACAATGAATCTTGGGACACTGAAAAAGAAAGAAAGAAAGAAAGGAAGGAAGGAAGGAAGGAAGGAAAGGAAAGAAAGAAAGAAAGAAGAAAGAAAGAAAGAAAGAAAGAAAGAAGAAAGAAGAAAGAAGAAGGAAGGAAAGAAAGAAAGAAAGAAAGAAAGAAAGAAGGAAAGAAAGAAAGAAAGAAGGAAGGAAGGAAAGAAAGAAAGGAAAGAATGAGAGAAAGGAAGGAAGGAAGGAAGGAAGAAAGAATAAAAAGCTGACCCTCCCTGGTAAGAGACAATTCTCCTGTCTTCCAACTAGGATGTTGGCTCTTCCTGGTTCTACAGTCTCTTCTAGCCTTTGGACTCAAACTGATGTCACACCTGTGCAGATGTTTGGACTTGTCAGCCTCCATAATTACAGAAGCCAATTTCTTATAATCTACCCCTCCCTCCTATGACACACACAAAAACACATGTTCTATTGGTCCTGTTTCTCTAGAGAACCCTGACTAATACATTATAGGAAAAGCTATCAGACTTTTATTAGACTTAAAAGACTGAGCTGGTATGATGGATGAAGGAAACAGAGGCTTTTAAGCTAAAAGATAAAATTACTTATAGGTAAAACATAGAAGGCCAGGAATGATGAGGTGAAGAAGGAGATTGGTCAGTTCTCTTTGGAATATGTCGCATTTGAGACAATGACAAGATATCCAAGTGGAGTTGGGAAATTACCTATAAAAAGTCCTCAGTAATGTTCCTCAAATGGGGGAAAAATATGTGGAAGTCTAACCTGTTACAGATAGATTGGTTGTTTAAACCAGTATCTCCTTTTCTGACACTACAGGTTATCAGTGTTCTTATGGAATGCTAGCAGATTTTGATAAGAATTAATTTTAGTTTATTTTGCTCTGTATTCATGAAATAACTTGCTAGGAGGAATGAAGTGGAATGAAGAAGTCTCTCATACACTACTAATGTTTTGCAACTGAAAGCAAGTTGTGATTGTTAATGCAGAATTATCCAGATTGCCTGTGTACACTGAACTTAGTAGGTGACCCTTTCACTTTCCAGTTCTCTTTGCTTGTGCATAACTAGACTCAATGGTGGCTAGAGGGACTGCTCAAAAATGTTGGCTGTCAAATGCGTAAACATGAACCAGGGTTAGAAAAACAGGATTAATGCAGCCTGCTTAATGAATGTTCTCTGCTGAATGGCTTCTCAGCAAGAAGGCAAATGTCCAATAGATTCAAGAATGTAACGAAAGCATCGAGAGCAGGTCCACTGGTGGCATCTCTCTCTGAGCTGTCTGCTGCCCTGCTTTGTGCTTCAGTCCCCGCACACTGAATCGTTAACCTTTGGCACTGAGTAGGGTTCAGCATTTCAGAAGTGTCTTGATTATGAAAAATCTGCCAGCACTAATGGGAAACCTCTGACCCTGGTGCCAGCCCAGCCTTACAGCTTCACAGCTGCTGTGATTTTGATTGAAAAACAGGTCTCTGGTGTCAGGAACAAAGTAACTGGGAATTGGGCCACCTGTAATAGTTACACTTTTATGCAGACCATGGAGATTCTTCTTTTTCTTTTCTTTTTTATTTTTCTTTTGCTGTCAAAAGACTGATTTCCAACATTGTCTGAATACAAAACTTACAAATCACCATCTTCAACTACTTTTTCACCCATCTGTATCAGTTAGGGACCTACTGTATGTCAGCTCCCTGCTCGTTACTGTAGGGGGAGGGTCATTAAATAATGGAGAGTCATGGGCACATGCACACATACACACACGCACACATGTTGAGGACAGGTGCTGTAAGTCACTTTAATATCACCTGGTCTTCAGAGAAGAGGGAGATCACTGTGGACTTGTGTAGCTGGGGGGACTTCTTAGAAAAAGTAGCAATAGGCATAGACATGGGAGAATGGATAAGATAGGGAGGTGGAGAGGAACTTTAAAGCTGAGAAAACAGTCTGGTCTGGCACTTTAAGTCAGAATGATGACTGGAAATAATTGGTTTGGAAGTCCTCTCTGCATCCCTAGCATATGGCAGGCCAAAGAACAGATTAACTTACCTGTTTGTTGAGTCTTGTATATTCACAGAAAGTGGACAGTACCTGGATTTCTCAGAACTCCCCCAAATAAAAAGAGAAATAAAAAACACGAAGAACTCTTTAAAAGCCCATCTAACATGTTTATGTAGCTGAGGTTTTTCTAACCTTGTTTTTGTGAAGGGACATGATCTTTTTCTTTTGAGGGAAGCCAAATTTTTTTTTTTAAGGCCTTAACAAAGTTCAGCTTACTCACTCATTCAGTAAATACTTCTGAGGGTCTCTTATGTTAGGCAGTGTTCTAGGCACTGAGTACACAGTGAAAGAAGACAAAAATCTCTGTGCTTATACTGATTATTTTCTATTGGCAATGGAGAGAAACACTATTTTTAATAGAGTTAATGTGTAACTTCTGTAATATGTTAGAAGGTGATAAATGACACAGAAAAAAGAAACAAGCACTTTAAGGGAGTAGGTATACTAAAGTAAGGGAAATGTCATTGTGTCACTGATGCATTTTATATTTTTGTCCTATAATTTTGATCAAGATATTCATATGCCATAAAATTCAGTTTGAAATTTTAAAATATATATTTCATCACCACTATCTATCTAATTCCAGAACATTTTCATCATCCCCTTAAAAATCCCTGCACATATGAACAGTCACTACCCATCCCCCCTTTCCTCCAGTTCCTTAAAACCACTAATAAATGTTCTATATTTCTATGGATTTGCCTATTGTGGACATTTCATATTAATGGAATCATACAGAGTGTTCCCTATTGTATCTGGCTTCTTATAATGCTTTCAAAGATCATTAAGTTTTTTTGTGGCTATATGATATTTCAGTGTGTACATATATGGCCATATGTTTTCAGTTTTCTTGAGTATACACCTAGTAGTAGAATTGCTAGGTCAAACGGTAACTCTCTGTTTAACTTTTTTGTGGAACTGTCAAATTGCTTTACAAAGGATTTGCACCATCTTACATTCCCAACAGCAATGTGTGAGGGTTCCAATTTCTCCATTTTCTCAACAACACTTGTTATTGTCTTTTTTATTCTCAGTGGTATCTTATTGTGGTTGTGATTTGCATTTCCTTAATGACTAGTAATGGTGAGTGGCTTTTCCTGTGCTTATTAGTTCTTTGTATATCATTGGAGAAAGGTCTTTTCAAACCTTTTGCCATTTAAAAAAATACATAGTTTTTTCTTTTCACAGTGTGTATTTTTACTATTATGCTGTAAGAGTTCCTTATATATTTTATATAACAGATTCTTGCTTTTTTAAATTTTAATTTATTAGCATATAATGTATTATTTGCCCCAGGGGTACAGGTCTGGGAATCATCAGGCTTACACACTTCATAGCACTCACCATTTCACATACCCTGCCCAATGTCCATAACCCAACCACCCTCTCCCTACCCCCCTCTCCCCAGCAACCCTCAGTTTGTTTTGTGAGATTAAGAGTCTCTTATGGTTTGTCTCCCTCCAGATCCCATCTTGTTTCATTTTTTCCTTCCCTACCCTCCAGACCTCCACTTTGCCTCTCAAATACCTTATATCAGGGAGATCATATAATAATTGTCTTCCTCTGATTAACTTAATTTGCTCAGCATAATACCCTTTAGTTCCATCCATGTTGTTGCAAATGGCAAGATTTCATTTCTTTTGATGGCTGCATAGTATTCCACTGTGTATATCTACCCCCTCTTCTTTATCCATTCATCTGTTGATGGCCATCTAGCTTCTTTCCATAGTTGGGCTATTGTGGACATTGCTGCTATAAACATTGGGGTGCACGTTTGACTTTGGATCACTACATTTGTATCTTTAGGGTACATACCCAGTATTGTGAATCCTGGGTCATACATTAGTTCTATTTTCAACTTTTTGAAGGACCTCCATACTGTTTTCCAGAGTGGCTGTACCAGCTTGCATTCCCACCAACAGTATAGGAGGGTTCCCCTTTCTCCACATCCTTACCAACATCTGTCCTTTCCTGACTTGTTAATTTTACCCATTCTGACTGGTGTGAGGTGTTATCTCACTGTGGTTTTGATTTGTATTTCCCTGATGCCGAATGATGGGGAACACCTTTTCATGTGTCTGTTGGCCATCTGGATGTCCTCTTTGCGGAAATGTCTCTTCATGTCCTCTGCCCATCTCTTGATTGGATTGTTTTTTCTTTGGGTGTTGAGTTTGATAAGTTCTTTATAGATTTTGGATACTAGCCCTTTATCTGATATGTCACTGGTGAATATCTTCTCCCATTTGTCAACTGTCTTTTGTTCTTTTTGACCGTTTCCTTTGCTATGCAAAAGTTCTTGATCTTGATGAAGTCCCAATAGTTCATTTTTGCCCTTGCTTCCCTTGCCTTTGGTGATGTTTTTAAGAAGAAGTTGATGTGGCCGAGGTCAAAGAGGTTGCTGCCTGTGTTCTCCTCAAGGATTTTGATGGGTTCCTGTCTTACATTGAGGTCTTTGATCCATTTGGAGTCTATTTTTATGTGTGTTATAAGGAAATGGTCCATTTTCATTCTTCTGCATGTGGCTGTCCAACTTTCCCAACACCATTTGTTGAAGAGACTGTCTTTATTCCATTGGACATTCTTTCCTGCTTTGTCAAAGATTAGTTGACCATAGAGTTGAGGATCCATTTCTGGGCTCTCTGTTCTGTTCCATTGATCTATGTGTCTGTTTTTATGCAGTACCATACTGTCTTGATGATGAGAGCTTTGTAATAGAGCTTGAAGTCTGGAATTGTGATGTCACCAACTTTGGCTTTCCTTTTCAACATTCCTCTAGCTATTTGAGGTCTTTTCTGGTTCTATATAAGTTGTAGGATTATTTTTTCCATTCTTTGAAAAAAATTGATAGTATTTTGATAGGGATTGCAATAAACATGTAGATTGCTTTAGGTAACATAGACATTTGCACAATATTTGTTCTTCCAATCCTTGAGCATGGAACATTTTTCCATTTCTTTGTGTCTTCCTCATTTTCTTTCATGAGTGCTTTATAGTTTTCTGAGTATAGATTCTCTTTGGTTAGGTTTATTCTTAGATACCTTATGATTTTGAGTGCAGTTGTAAATGGGATTGACTCCTTAATTTCTCTTTCTCTGTCTTGCTTTTGATGTATAGAAATGCAAACTGATTTCTGTGCATTGATTTTATATCCTGACACTTTACTGAATTCCTGTATGACTTCTAGCAGTTTTGGACTGGAGTGTTTTGGGTTTTCCACATAAAGTATCATTTCACCTGCAAAGAGTGATAGTTTGACTTCTTTGATGATTTGAATGCCTTTAATTTCTTTTTGTTGTCTGATTGCTGAGGCTAGGACTTCTAGTACTATGTTGAATAGCAGTGGTGATAGTGGACATCCCTGCTGTGTTCCTGACCTTAGGAGAAAAGCTCTCAGTTTTTCCCCATGTGAGAATGATATTCGCTGTGGATTTTTCATAGATGGCACTGATGATATTGAGGTATGTACTCTCTTTCACTACACTTTGAAGAGTTTTGATCTAGAAAAGATACTATACTTTCTGAAAATCTTTTTCAGTGTCTACTGAGAGTATCATATGGTTCTTGTTCTTTCTTTTATTAATGTATTGTATCACATTGATTGATTTGTGGATGTTGAACCAACCTTACAGCCCAGGGATAAATCCCAGTTGGTCGTGGTGAATAATCCTTTTAATGTACTGTTGGATCTTATTGGCTAGTATTTCAGTGAGAATTTTTGCATCTGTGTTCATCAAGGATATTGGCCTGTAATTGTCCTTTTTGGTGGGGTCTTTGGTTTTGGGATCAAGGTAATTATCACCTCATAAAATGAGTTTGGAAGTTTTCCTTCCATTTCTATTTTTTGGAACAGTTTCAGGAGAATAGGTATTAATTCTTCTTTAAATGTTTGGTAGAATTCCTCTGGGAAGCCGTTTGGCCCTGGACTCTTGTTTGCTGGTGGATTTTTGATGACTGCTTCAATCTCCTTACTGGTTACGGGTCTATTCAGCTTTTCTTTTTCTTCCTGGCTCAGTTTCGATAGTTTATACGTCTCTAGGAATGCATCCATTTCTTCCAGATTGTCAAATTTATATATAAAATTTGGCATATAGTTGCTTATAATATGTTCTTGTAATTGTATTTCTTTGGTGTTTGTTGTGATCTCTCCTCTTTCATTCATGATTTTATTTATTTGGGTCTTTTCTCTTTTCTTTTTGATAAGTCTGGCCAGGGGTTTATCAATCTTATTAATTCTTTCAAAGAACCAGTTCCTAGTTTTGTTGATTTGTTCTGTGTTTTTTTTTTTTTTTATTTGTTTGTTTGTTTGTTTGTTTCTATTTCATTGAGTTCTGCTCTGATCTTTATTATTTCTCTTCTCCTGCTGGATTTAGGCTTTCTTTGCTGTTCTTTCTCCAGCTCCTTTAGGTGTAGGGTTAGTTGTGTACTTGAGACCTTTGTTGTTTCTTGAGAAAGGCTTGTATTACTATATACTTTCCTCTCAGGACTGCCTTTGCTGTGTCCCACAGATTTTGAACCATTGTGTTTTCTTTATCATTTCTTTACATGAATTTTTTCAATTCTTCTTTAATTTCCTGGTTGACCCATTCATTCTTTCGTAGGATGCTCTTTAGCCTCCATGTATTTGGGTTCTTTTCAGCTTTCCTCTTGTAATTGAGTTCTAGCTTCAGAACATTGTGGTCTGAAAATATGCAGAGAATGATCCCAATCTTTTGGTATGATTGAGACCTGATTTGTGACCCAGGATGTGATCTATTCTGGAGAATGTTCATGTGCACTAGAGAAGAATGTGTATTCTGTTGCTTTGGGATGGAATGTTCTGAATATATCTGTGATGTCCATCTGGTCCAGTGTGTCACTTAAGGTCATTATTTCCTTATTAATCTTTTGCTTAGATGATCTGTCCCTTTCAGTGAATGGGGTGTTAAAGTCTCCTACTATTATTGTATTATTGCCAATGTGTTTCTTTGATTTTGTTATTAATTGGTTTATATAGTTGGCTGCTCCCTTGTTGGGGGCATAGATATTTAAAGTTGTTAGATCTTTTTGTTGGACAGACCCTTTGAATATGATATAGTGTCCTTCCTAATCTCTTATTACAGTCTTTGGCTTAAAATTTAATTTATCTGATATAAGGATTGCCACCCCAGCTTTATTTTGATGTCCATTAGCATGGTAAATTGTTTTCCACCCCCTCACTTTAAATCTGGAGGTGTCTTTGGGTCTAAAATGAGTTTCCTGTAGACAGCATATTGATGGGTTTTATTTTTTTTAATCCATTCTGATACCCTGTTTCTTTTGATTGGGGCATTTAGCCCATTTACATGCAGGGTAATTATTGAAAGATATGAATTTAGTGTCATTGTATTGCCTGTAAGGTGACTGTTACTGTGTATTGTCTCTGTTCCTTTCTGGTCTACTACTTTTAGGCTCTCTTATTGCTTATAGGACCCCTTTCAATATTTCCTGTAGGGCTGGTTTGGTGATTACAATTTCTTTTAGTTTTTGTTTGTCCTGGAAGCTTTTTATCTCTCCTTCTATTTTCAATGATAGCCTAGCTGGATATAGTATTCTTGGCTGCATGCTTTTCTCATTTAGTGCTCTGAATATATCAAGCCAGTTCTTTCTTTCTGTCCTGCCAGGTCTCTGTGGCTAAGTCTGCTGCCAATCTAATATTTTTACCATTGTATGTGACAGATTTCTTGTCCCAAGCTGCTTTCAGGATTTTCTCTCTGTCACTATTGTAAGTTTTACTATTAAATGACAGGGTGTGGACTTATTTTTTATTGATTTTGAGGGGGTTCTCTGTGCCTCCTGGATTTTGATGCTTGTTCCCTTTGACATATTAGGGGAATTCTCTACTATAAATTGCTCCAATACACCTTCTGCCCCCCCTTTCTTCTACTTCTGGAATCCCAATTATTCTAATATTATTTTGTCGTATGGTATCACTTATCTCTCAAATTCTCTCCTCATGGTCCAATAGTTGTTTGTCTTTCTTTTGGTTAGCTTCTTTATTCTCTGTCATTTGGTCTTCTATATCACTAATTCTCTCCTCTGCCTCATTTATCCTAGCAGTAAGAGCCTCCATTTTTTTTATTGCACCTCATTAATAGCTTTTTTGATTTCAGCTTGGTTAGATTTTAATTCTTTTATTTCTCCAGAACGTGCTTTTATTTCCCCAGACAGGGTTTCTCTAATATCTTTCATGCATTTTCCAAGCCCAGCTAACACCTTGAGAATCGTCATTCCAAACTCTAGATCTGACATATTACCAATGTCTGTATTGATTAGGTCCCTAGCCTTTGGTACTGCCTCTTGTTCTTTTTTTTTTTTTTTTTTTTTTGTGGTGCATTTTTCTGCCTTGCCATTTTGTCCAAATAAGAATATATGAACAAGAAAATAAAATACTAAAGGAGTGACAAAGACTCCAGAAAAGTGTATGCTAACCAAATCAGAAGAGACTCCAAATGAGGGGAAGAAGAGAGGAGGTAAAAAGAAATTTTTAAAAAATTAAAAAATATATATATTAGAATGGTGAATAGAACAGAGCCACCCACTTGATTTTGGGTGTGTTTTGGTCTCTTAGAATAAACAACCTCCCAAAATTTTAAAGAAAGAAAAACATATATATACAAAAATAAGGGTAAACATGATGAAGGGATGGAATATCACTGTAAAAATAAAAATTAAAAAAAATTCTAAAAAAGACATGGGAGGATGGAGAGGAGAAGTGAGTTGGGGGGAATTGGAGGGGGAGATGAACCATGAGAGACTGTGGTCTCTGAGAAACAAACTGAGGGTTTTGCAGGGGAGGGATTGGGAGGTTGGGTGAGCCTGGTGATGGGTATTATGGAGGGCACATCTTTCATGGAGCACTGGGTGTGATGCATAAACAATGAATTCTGGAACACTGAAAAAAATTAAAAAAATACAAATAAAAATTTTTAAAAAAGGAATTGATATGTTGGTTGGTAAGAGAAAGAAAAAGAAATTGGAGAGAATTTGCTCAGGCAGAGACTAGAACAAAGTCCTGTGCTAGATTTAGGGTATATTTGATCTATTAGAAGAAATTGTATCCCAAAGTTTTTTTGAAGAAAAAACCCTATATGTGTACAAAAAATAAGGTTAGATACAATGAAGGATAAAATATGACTATAATAATGAAGATTTAAAAAGATTTTTTTAAAAAAAGGTATTTTTAAGATAAGCTGGTTAAAAAAAACTCAAAGAGGAAAGAGGAAAAGTTTAAAAAATTAGAATAAGAAAAAAATAAAATTTAAAAAAAAACTTTGTAAGACCGAAGAATCATGGGGAGAAAGCCATGAATTCCATGCTTTGCTTTTCCCTCCTTGGAATTCCGCTATTCTCCTTGATCAGTGAACTTGGTCTTGGCTGGGTGTTCTTGCTGATCTTCTGTGGGAGAGGCCTGTTGTAGTGATTCTCAAATGTCTTTGTCCGAGGTGGAATTACACCATCCTTGCCAGGGGCCAGGCTAAGTAATTTGCTTGGGTTCACTCTTGGGAGCTTTCATTCCCTGAACACTTTCCATAGAGCTCTGGAGGACGGGAACGAAAATGATAGCCTCCCAATCTTCTGCTTAGAGGAGCCAAGAGCTCAGGGCCCCACTCCTCAGTGTGCCCTCAGAAAAAAGTGGTCAATCACTCCCATTTCCCTGGTCTCTGGCCGTGCTCTGAGCTCACCTGGCCTGTGACTGAGTGTTTTTGTCTCTGGCACACAGCCCTGTTTGGGGTCTCCAAATCCAACATATTTCTGCCAGGCTGCTCTTCTGATGGAGAAAGGTGGGTTTCCCCAGATCTGCCACTTGTGGGGGCCTTGCTCAAAGAGCATTGGTCCAACTGTGCTGCGGATCACAGTTTAAGGTAACTCTGAGCTGAGAGCTCACTCCTCGGCTCCATATCTGTAGTCGGCTTCCCTGCTCTGATACCTGCAAGCTCTGCTACACTCAAACACCCCTGATCCTTCTGTGACTCCACGGGATCTGAGACCACACTGTCCCCACGAAGGCTCCACCCCCTTAGCCTCTGGAGCAATGTCCCTCAGTGGAGCAGATTTCTAAAAGTTTGGATGTTGTGCTCCACTGCTCTGCCACTTGCCAGGAGCTGGCCCTTCCCCCCACGGTCTATCTTCCTGTCGCTTCGGATTCACTTTTCCACACACCCTACCTTTCAGAAAGTGGTCGATTTTCTGTTTCTAGAATTTCTTCTCTTCTCTTTGATCTCCTGTTGGGTTTGTAGGTGTTTGGAATGGTTTGATAACTATCTAGCTGAACTCCTGTGACCTGATGTCATCTCATTCTGCTACTCCTCTGCCATCTTGACTCAAAAACTTAGATACTAAACTCTTATCAGATATAATGTCTTATAAATATCTTCTCCCATTCTGAGGGTTGTATTTTCACTTTTATGGCTGTGTCTTTTGAAGCACAAAATTTTTCATTTTAGGTCCAGTTTAGTATTTTTTTTCTTTTGTTGCTGTGCTTTTGTTATTATATCTAGGAAACCATTTTTTAATCCAAGGTCATGAAGAGTTAATCCAAGGTCATGAAGACTGACATTTTCTTTATACTTAGGTCTTTGATTAATTTCAAGTTAATTTTTATACATGTCGGTATCCTGTTGTCCCAGCACATTTGATGAGTGACTGTTCCTTCACCATTTGTCTTGGGACTCATATTGAAAATCTGTTGACAATAGTTATATGAGTTTATTTCTGGACTCTCAATTCCCTTCCATTGATTTATATATCTGTCCTTGTTCCAGTACTACACTGTTTTGATTACTATACCTTTAAAAAAATGATTTTGTTTATTTGAGAGAGACCATAAGCAGGAGGAGCAGCGGAGGGAGAGGGAGAAGCAAGATCCCCACTGAGCAGGGAGCCTGATGTGGGGCACCATCCCAGGACCTTGGGACCATGACCAAAGCTGAAGGCAGACACTTAACTGACTGAGCCACCAAGGTGCCCCTGATCACTATAGCTTTGTAATAAATTTTAAAATTGGGAATTGTTCTCCTTTCCTACATTATTTTGGTTATTCTGGATTCCTTGTGTATCTGTATGAATTTTAGGATAAGCTTGCTAATTTCTGCAAAAAAGGCAGCTTGGATTTTGATAGGGGTTGGGTCAAATCTCTACATCAATTCATAGATTATTGCTGTACTTAACAATAATGTCTTCTGTTCCATGAAGATAGGGTATCTTTCCATTTATTTAGGTCTCCTTTAATTTCTTATAATGACACCTTTTAGTTTGCCCTGTGTAGTCTTGTATTTCTTTTAAACTCAAATTTAGTTCTAAATATTTTATTCTTGTTTATACTACCATAATTGAAATTATTTTCCTAATTTCATTTCTGGATATTCATTGTTAATGTTTAGAAATAAGATTAGCCTCCTTTAGCTCTAGAAAAAATTATGTGTTTTTTTTTAAGATTTTCTTTTTCTTATAATGTTTATTATTGATGTATAGCTGGCATACAATGTTATATTAGTTTCAGGTACACAACATAGTGATTCAACAATTCACAGTGATTCTATGCATTACTCAGTGCTCACCATGATAGGTATTGTTACCATCTGTCACCATACAATACTATTACAATATTATCAACAAT
Source organism: Lutra lutra (assembly GCF_902655055.1). Classification (NCBI taxonomy): domain Eukaryota; kingdom Metazoa; phylum Chordata; class Mammalia; order Carnivora; family Mustelidae; genus Lutra; species Lutra lutra. The sequence goes on from NC_062286.1 coordinate 16,362,351, forward strand.
ATTTCATATGTTCTGTTTTTCATCTCTGTGACTCACTTTGTAACTAGAAGTTTATACCTCTTAATCTCCTTCACTTATTTCACTCATCCCCCACTCTACCCCTGACTACCTCCCCTCTGGCAAATACCAGTTCTCTGTATTTATGAGTCTGGCTTTATTTTTTGTTCATTTATTTATTTGCTTTGTTTTTTAGATTCATATATAAGTGAAATCATATAATATCTGTCTTTCTCCGACTTATTTCACTTAGCATAATACCCTATAGCTCTACCCATTTTATCACAAATGGCAAGATCTCATTGTTTTTTTATGGCTAAGTTCTTTATATATTTTGGATATTCACCCCATATCAGATGTACCATTTGCAGCTTTCTTCTGCTATTCATTAAGTTGCCTTCTTGTTTTGTAGATCAGTTCCTTTGCTGTGTGAAAGCATTTTTATTTTTATGTAGTCCCAATAGTTTATTTTTGCTTTTGTTTGTCTTACCATAGAAGACATATCTAGAAAAACAGTCTGGAGGTTGCTCAAAAAATTAGAAGTAGGAATACTGTATGATCTAATAATTCCACTAGTAGGTATTTACCTAAGAAAAATAAAAATATATGTGCTCCTCTGTTTATTTCAGCATTATTTATAGTAGACAGGATATGGAAACAAACTAAGTATCTATCAATAGATGAATGGATAAAGATGTAGTGTATATATGCAGTGAAGTATTACACAGTCACAAGAAAGGATGAGATCATGTCATTTGAGACAATGTGGATGAACCTAGAGGGTATTATGCTAAGTGAAGTAAGTTAGAGTGAGAAAGACAAATACCATATGAATTCACTTGTATATGTAATCTAAAAGAAAATGCATAAAAAAACAAAAAGCAGAATCAGACGTATAAATACAGAGAATAAAATGATTATTGCTTGGGGGGTAGGGGATTTGCAAAATATAGATGAAAAAGTGGGAGATACAGGCCTCTAGTTATGGAATGAATAAGTCATTGAAACAAAGGGTACAACATAAGGAATACAGTCAGTGATATTGTAAGCAGTGTGTGGTGACAGATGGTAGTAGCTACACTTGGGGTGAACATAGCATAATGTATAAACCTGTCAAATCACTACGTTGTACACCTACACTTGGGGTGAACATAGCACAATGTATAAACCTGTCAAATCACTATGTTGTACAATGTTACTAATGTAACATTGTGTGCCAGCTATACTAAAAAAATCAGGTTGGTTGCTATTTGAAGAATACATAGCAGAGGAACAAGGTAGGATGGAGAGAAACCACTTAGGAGGTGAGTGTGAAAATCCAGGCAAGAGATAATGATGGCTTGTACAACTTGGTAGCAGTGAATTTATTAAGAAGTGGTCAGATTCTAGATATATTTTGCAGCCAGAGCTATATATATGATTTAAATTGAGAGAAAGTGAAGTGTTTTCAGACCTTCAGTGTTCTTAGACCTGAGAAGCCATAAGGGTCAACTGAGATGAGGAAGACCAGGGGTAGAGCAAGATGCAGAATGGGGAGGTCCAAAGTTCAGTTTCTGGGATGTATAATGCTGAGATACCTATTAGATATCTAAGTGTACTCATTGAGTAGACAGTCTCATATATGAATCTGAAGTTCAAGAGAACTGTCTAGGCTCAAGAACAGTTTTCAGAGTCATTGACATTAAGACACTATTTGAGGGGTGCCTTGGTGGTACAGTTGGTTAAGTGACCAACTCAGGGTCACTCGGTTTCAGCTCAGGTCACGATCTCCGTGGTGTGAGATGGAGCCCTGTGTTGGGCTCTGTGCTCAATGCAGAGTATGCTTAAGATTCTCTCTCCCTCTTCCTCTGCCACTCTCCTCTGCTTTCTCTCTCTCCCTCAAAAATATTTAGTGTCCTGGAAGCTAAGTGTCATAATGGAGTGTCAGTTCTTTTAATACTCTACATTTTTGAAGAACTGCGTCAGCATCTTCAGCATCTGAATGATAGATAACATCCTGATGGCCTTTCCCCATTAGGTGAAAGTCTCCTGATTTTGGAGATGTGTAATGGTGGAGAATAGGGCTTTGGTAGTTGGTGGTATGGACTTGGTGGCAGAAGAACTGATAATTTTCAGTGTCTCCTCCCACTATGTTTGCATGTGGTTGGAGGTTTGCTTTGCTCTCCGCAGTTGTTCTGAGCTGCTAATCGAGTATGCCAGATTTTCAGCTTCTGGTTTGTAAACTCAGATTCTGTCAGTTTTATCCCATTGGAGCAAGAGTTAATTAAAGCAAGATTAAGATGTTAATAATTTGGGGGGCAATATGGTGAAAGCTTGGCATCTCTGGAGACTGAGTTAGAAAGTTTTTCATGAAAACAAAGTATAAAGCAATGAAAAAAAATTATCTAAATTTTCAAGGAAGTCTAATTTCAGAACTGAATATTTGGTTTTGAGAATTATGATCTTTCTCATTTGAAAAGAAATTTATGTTTTTAACTCAGTGAGTATGCAGGTCATTAAAATTGCAAACATAGGCACAGATATAACCCAGAGTTTTGGGGGAGAAATGTATACTACATCTCTCAGAGTTGTTTTCATCACTTAAACTGTGGATAAGATGTATAATCCATATCTCTAGTCATAATAGGTGCCATTCCTGGCACTTTGCCAGGAATGAAGTAAGGAAATATAAAAGCCATCTGGAGTTCAGGTAGGCCATTTCTTTGACTTCCTGCATAATTTTAGTTAAATCAATTCAAGATGTTCCTTTAGATATTACATCAGAAGTGGAATCTGTTGCTTTGCCTATAAGAGTCTCTAATCATGCTCTGGAGGTCAGCATCAGTTGTCATTCTGACCTTCTTTGAGGTATCCTAGGCAAGGTGCATGGATCTGAAGGGGATCAGCACTTTACTCCAGCCCTCACTATAAACTATAAGGATTCCATTGCTAGGGATCTACAACCTAGCTCTGGTATTAGCTTTCCACCAGTGCAGTGCATCTGGTGCCTACTCACTACTCTGGTGTCCTACACAGAACCCAAGCTCCCACAACATGGCTAACCAACCTGTCACTGCTCTCTGGAGCTGTGGCTTAGAATATATAGAGAAACATGATTGGTCTAGAACAGCTTTTTTATGCTGAAGTGAGCAAATACATTCTCTACAGTGGCAACAGATGTTTTGAGGCTTTAAACCATCACTCCCTTATAGAGCTGTCTCTCTGCATTAGATCTGATGCTTTGGACAATGGTTGTTGCAGACTAATTTCCTTCAGGCATTCCTGGCTATGTGATGCTCACTTCTGATTCATAGCTGCAGTTCCTCTGCCTGATAAATATGTGGTCCCATGGTCTCATGCATTGAGGGTTCTGAACTACTTCAGGGAAGGAATTATCTAGGGATAAAGAAACAACTCAACCAGCTAGGCTTACAAAAAAAAAAAAAAAAAGATTTGAATAAATGAACTAATACATGCATGCTACTTTAGCATAAATCTCATTTGTCATCATAATCATATAATGAGTGTTCTTATGTGAGGATTTTTAAGAAATGGGCCTTCCCTTGTCTCCAAGTTGAATATCTTCCATTTAACTCTCCAATTAAATTCATTCCTATCCTCTTTGCTCCTACTTTGTGCTCCTGGAGGCTGGCCTGTATGGACTCCCTCCACTGGCTCCCATACTTTCTGGTTTGGGGCTGGTTTCAGCCAGTGGGGACCTTGGGCGGAGCTCTGCAGGAGGAAGGAAAATATGTGATGTGAGTGTTATTCTCTTCTGACTTGTAGCATCATCTTAGATTTGGTTGGTGTTGAAAGGAAAGGTCACATCTCCTGTCTGAGTTTTCTCTACATGGCCTCAGGTTATGGAACCTGTTCCTTTCCTTTGCTGTTTCAGGCCTAGGGGAGGGAAGACTCATTCTCTTTAGCCCCAGTATACTAGTCCCAGCACCATCCTTTATTTTTTCCCTATACTCTGCCAGTGCTCTTGCAGATGATTCTCTTATTAATTGTTCCTTTAGTTACTTAATTTTCATATGTCATCTATTATAGTCTGAGACCCTCAATAATACACATTCCTTGTTCTTTTCACCACTACCAAGGCAAAACAGAGAAGACTGCACCCCTTGTCAATCCTCTGTTATTTCTGGCCATACTTCATTGGCCTCTTTTTCCCCTTCAAGATTACATCATCTTGGAAATCACTTGATGGGGCAAGTGTGCTTGTTGAATGTTACCCATCTTTTTATTTTCTCCTGAAAGCTCTGTCCAAAAGAAACTATAGATTTCAGCAAGGGTCATCAAGATGTTTGCATCTCTTCTCAACATAGCTGAAATAGCATGTTCTTCCCTTGGTGGCCTCTGACCCTGATCTTTGCATTTGAGTGACTAATAGTTGTTGCTGGTAAAAATGATTAGAGAACTAGAAGAGAAGACTTTTAGATTTCAGATTGATCTCGGGCCTTTCAGAAATCTGGGAAGAAGACTTTATTTTTTTATTTTTTTTTTTTAAAGATTTTTTTTTATTTATTTATTTGACAGAGAGAGATCATAAGCAGATGGAGAGGCAGGCAGAGAGAGAGAGGGAAGCAGGCTTCTTGCTGAGCAGAGAGCCCGATGTGGGACTCTATCCCAGGACCCTGAGATCATGACCTGAGCCGAAGGCAGCGGCTTAACCCACTGAGCCACCCAGGTGCCCTGGGAAGAAGACTTTAGACAGCATTTGTGTTCACAGGGATAGAGATAAAGTTTATGTGTAATTGTTTTGTGTCATATCCCTTCGCCTCACTTTCTCTCTAAACTTTCTAATCCCTGAGGCACCTGGGTGGTTCAGTCAGTTAAATTTCTGCCTTCAGCTCGGGTCATGATCCTAGGGTCCTGGGATTAAGCTCTGCATAGGGTTCCCTGCTCAGCATAGAGTCTGCTTCTCTCCCTCTGTCTATGCTCCTCACTTCTGCTCTCTCTCTCTCAAATAAATAAATAAAATCTTAACAAAATAAACTTTCTAATCCCTGAAATATTTCTGAATATACAAACTGGGGCTAAATTACATCAGCTCCCAACTTCTTTGTCAGTTAACATTTTTTTTTTTTTTTTGCCTTAGTGTGTGATTTGAACAGCCAAACTTTCCACCGACATCCAGTGTCACATTCTCAATGAGTATATGGGGCTGGAGAACAACAGCCATTAAAAAGAACTAATATTGAGTTATGCCTGAGTACTCATTGAAAAAGTTGAGAGGTCAAGTCGGGTAATCTAATGAGCTCTCCCAAAACCACACATGTCTTGAGTAGGCTTAAGAAGATGTCCCAAATATCTTACACTTGGTTCAGAATCATCACTATGAAATGTGAAACAAGGCCTCTTGATTAAATTCAATGGGAATTTGAATACACATTGTTTTCCATATCTGAATAGGCCTTGTTCTCTGTCTGCCTTGAGACACAAAGTACTTCCCATGGAAACAAAGGCTTAATGAAGGGTGTTTGTCAAAGAGAAAGTTAAGACTCAGAGGAATTATAAATAATCTTCCCAATGCAGATCTTTCTCTGAGAATTGAGACCTACCTTCCTTATTTGAGGTCTAGTCTTCTTCAGGGGATAAAAACCGGTCCCGCATGTTAAACAGGAATGCCCAAAGGCAGATCGTTTTTAAGGGGGTTTAGCCACCATTTGATAAATACATTCTTGGTTGGATCTTCATTTCACATATAATCATACAAATCATGATAGTGAAGCCATGGGAATATATTCTTCTAGTGAGGGGAGTGGCAAGTGTATATGAATTTTTCTGCCCAACTGTAACTTTCAAGCTCCTTTTACTGACCAGATTTGTTCTAGAATTTTGAGTTTCTAAATGTGGTAACAAGAAACAGCAATAGTACCTAGGTGTGACTGCCTCAGGCACTTCACTTGGGGCAGGTGTCCATTTTCTGTTTGGATTCCAGGCCTTTGTATAACAGTCCAATATTTAATCAGCCATTTTTCCTAGTGCTGTCTGTAAGGCTAATGGATTTTAGGAAATGTCTTTAGAAACTCCCAGGCTCTTATTACGAGACATGTAATGTTTACATGTTTAAGAGTCACCACCCTTTAAAGCAAATTTTGATAATTTCTCCAACTGTTTTATATAATACTTCCTCACACTGAATTTAACTGTCCACACTCTGTCTACTCCTGCAGCCTCTGAATTTTTTTTTTATCAAGTCGACTTTAACACCAAAAAACGTTTAGTCAATTGAAACATAAGATCTCACTAAATTTATTTTTTCATTACCATTCATAGCCTGTTAAATAAGATTTAAACTTAGTTCAGATCACTTGGTTGTGTTATGCTTTACACCTACATGCAGAGAGAATTGCCCATCTATCTCCTCTCTATGTTTCAGTCTTAAAACCATTTCTTGATCCCTGACAAACAATTCTTTCAAACCCAGGGTTAATCCATTTTCAGTGACCTTTGATGTGAACACTTCTAAGTGGCTTAAAAAATGTATTTCCAGTCATTCCCTTTTAGTCACCTCGGGTCAGGATAATTTGGAGCACTGGTTTCCAGTAAGGGTGCTGAGGACCCCAAAGGACATAGAAAATTTAACAATGAGTCTATAAATCCATATGCCCTTCCGGCATTTTCCATAGATGGAAAAAAATTCTTTTGCACATCCACACACTATGATTTTTTAAAATGAATGTTGATAAATTTTGATTATGAAAATTCAAATTATTTTCATAGGGTTTATTTAAGTAGAATGGATATATCAATGAATATTAAAACTCAGAGAAAGTCTTTGCCTTTGGGACATTTTAAAGGAGACTATTCCCCCCCCCCACCCCCCAGAAGGTGGCATCTCTGCCCTGGAATGAGAATATTGCTTTTATTTAAAAGTTTATGCTGGTTTTAGTAGTTGGTGACAAACATTGGTTTAGCAGGTAGAGTCTAAATTGATGATCTAGGAAGTGCAAGACAACATTCCACTCTGTGGATCTTCAGAATTTTTCCAATAACAGGTGCAGGTCTCATGGCAACTCTCAGTATCCTTCCATTAGGTATTCTCAACCACACCCTTTGGTTATTTGTTTCACTCCCAAATCTGGATGAATACTTTCTGTGCATCAAATTAGGTATTGACTGAATCACCTGTATCTCTTTTTTAATAACCAGCCCATCTATTACTAGCTTTACCTTGTTCATGGCCATTCAAATTGTACCTGACTATAAGCAATGGAGTAAAATGAATGATTTTGAAAGTACAGGTTGATTACAGACACTGTGGCCATTTTATTGTATCCATGAGTGTTAATGGTACTCACTGTGTGGATCCAAAGAGGAAATGTATGTCTTAGTGTATGGTTAAGAGGTGAAGTGATAAGCAAATGCAATTCTTTTTTTATTAATATGGAAGCATGACACTTGCTTCCTGATCTGGAAACATAAAATCTAGCTGCTAGGGTGGGTAACATATTTAACATCAGTAGTGCAGTGGAATAGAAGGAAAGGAGCAGGGAGACCAGTGGAAGCTGTGCTTGTTGGGGATAGCTTCAGAGAAGCAAATGAAATAATAGTTGGGACTTTATTTATTATTTTTTAAAAGATTTTATTTAGTTGACAGGCAGAGATCACAAGTAGGCAGAGAGGCAGACAGAGAGCTGGGGGGGAAGCAGGCTCCCCGCTGAGCAGAGAGCCCAAGGTGGGGCTCGATCCCAGGACCCTGGGATCATGACCTGAGCCAAAGGCAGAGGCTTAACCCACTGAGCCACCCAGGCACCTCTAGTTGGAACTTTAAAGATGAGGAAGGAAGATCAGGAAACTCCTACTGTTCTTGGCAATGCACTTTAAACTTTATATATGTTGTGACACTAATCTTCATTTTAGTTCTATAAGTCAGTAAATTATTACCTCTAACTGATGAGAAAACTGAGCACTAGAAATTAAGTGGCATGGATTAAAAAGTTACACAGATTAACATACTTCCACAACCAGGGTTTGAATCTAGAACTGACTGCAAAGTCCATCAGGAAAATAGAATTTCAATATCAACCAGGAAGGTAGAATTTCAATAGCTTTTTTTTTCTTTCTCTTATAGTACATTCTCATTTGTATGTTGTGTAAAAAGAGGACCAACACCATGTATACCCATTTACAGTTCCATGTAGTCATCATGAGCATGAGATTTTGAAGAAGCCTTCTGTGTCAGCCAAGGTTCAACCAGAACTTCAGTGGAACCAGAAGTAGATCTCTTCTCTCTCTCTCTCCATTTATCTACCATTGATCTATGAATTTGTTCCAGGGAATTGCTTATACAATTGTGGGGCTGGTTAAGCAGTTCCTGTAAGGCTGTCTCCATCTCTGATTCTAGATCTTTAAGTCTACAGGGCAGACAGTCAGGAAGGGAAGATCACAGAGAGGCTGAAATCCTGTAGGCACAAGCGTAAAGCCTGGAACCATGACCTAGTTTCTCAGTAGGATGACCTGAAATCTTGGTCTGTTTTTGTTGCCTCTGACTTTTGTGATGAGGGTATCTTGCAGAGACTAGAGTCCTTAGTCATGGACCTAAACACACGTACCTGGTCATGATGCTGCTTCACACTGGAGGTGAATCACCACATCAGTAAAAGTCTATGTATGCTATAAAACGACTCCTCCCTTCTACCCTCCTTAGGGAATCTCCTGAAGATTCTGGAAATATAGTTTCACCTGCTTATGTCAACACATCACAAAACCATAAGACATTTCCTTAAGCAGCATAATTATCATTCTGATAATGTGCAATAGCCAATTTTTTTTATTTCAGTATAACTTACATACTGTGCTTTATTAGTTTCAGGTGTACAACACAGTGACTCAGCAATTCTATGCATTACTCAATATTCATCACAGTAAGTGTAATGTTAATCCCCTTATCATTGATCTACCCATCTCCCCTCTGGTAACCATCAGTTCATTCTCTATAGTTAAGAGGTTTTTTTAAAATCTCTTTTTTTCTTTGTTCATTTGTTTCTTAAATTGCACATATGAGTGAAATCATATAGTATTTATCTTTCTCTGACTGACTCATTTCACTTAGCATTATACTCTCCAGATCCATCCATGTTGTTGTGAATGGCAAGATTTCATTCTTTTTTATAGCTCAGTAATATTCCATTGTTTTTATATATATCACTTCTTTATCTCTTCATCTACTGATAGACACTTGGGTAGCTTCTGTAATTTAGCTATGGTAAATAATGCAATAAATATAGGGGTACAAATATCTCTTATAATTAGTGTTATCATAATTTTGTATAAATACCCTGTTGTGGAATTACTGGATCATATGGTAATTGTCTTTTTAATTTTTTGAGGAACCTCCATACTATTTTCCACAGTGGCTGAACCAGTTTGCATTCCCACCAACAATACATGAAGCTTCCTTTTCCTTCACATCCTTGCCAATGCTTGTTGTTTCCTGTGTTTTTTATTATAGCCCTTCTGGTGGGTGTGAGATAATATCTCATTGTAGTTTTAATTTGTATTTCTCTGATGATGAGTGATGTTGAGTAACTTTTCATGTAACTTTTGATCACCTGTCTTCCTTGGAGAAATATATGATCATGTCTTCTGCCCATTTTTTAAAAAGATTTGATTTACTCATTTGAGGGGGGGAGAACATATAGAGAGAGTGACAGGCAGAAGCAGACTTCCCGCTGAGCAGGGAGCCCAATATGGGTCTCAGTCCCAGGACCCTGAGACTATGACTTGAGCCAAAGGCAGCTGCATAACTGACAGAGCCACCCATGTGCCTCATTCTGCCCATATTTAATTTTTTTTTTTGTTGTTGTTGTTGTTTATTTGGTGTGTGTGTGTGTGTGTGTGTGTGTGTGTGTGTGTGTGTGTGTGTTGAGTTGTAGAACTGCAGGGCACTCTCCCTGTGTTGTTCCCTGAGAAGTGTTTGTTGGTGGACATGTCCTGCAGTCAGATCAGATGTCTGCCCCCAGCCCACTGCTGGGGTCACAGAGAAACTGGTATGTGTGGTTATCTTCCAGTCTCCTAAGGGAATGAGTTTCTCTGGAGTGGTACTGACTCATGTTGGCGATGCTTGCACACTGCCATACTTGTGGCACCACTTTGGTTGGATTCCTTGAGACAAGGTGGGAGAGGGAAGGTTTATAGGAGGACATGGGGGCATGGCACCCATTGTTCTCAAGGTGTGTGCAAGTCTGCTGCGCTAGCTGCTATTTGCAGCTGTGCTGGTTCCTGCAGGTATCAGTGTATCTAGGCTGGAGGAAGGAGGGGAGGGAAATGGCACTCACCAGCTTTTATTCTTGGAGAAGTCTTTCAAAGATCCCTGCCCCTTTAGCATATGTTCTGAGATTAGTAAAGATATCTGCCTCCTCTGTATCCCAGACATTTTTCAAACTGCCACTTCTAAGCTGTGTCTCAGTGGGGCTGTTTGTTATGCTATCTCTTTAAGGGTGGGGACTCAGTTTCCTATTGCCCTCTGCCTCTCCGAGCTGTGCCCACTGATTTATACAATTCTGGGTGTTAAGCAGCACCAATTGTAAGAACTTGAGAACTTAAGCTCCTCTGGTTTTCAAAGCTGAGTATTATAGGGATTCATTTTCCCGGTGCAGGTCATCAATGCCTTGGGTGCCTGCTGCGGGGTCTGCTCCTCTCCCTTCTCCATGGCTTCAGTGTCCCTCCCTCCCGGGGACAGTCCGAAGGGTTAGTTTGTCTCTTGACCCAGTCTCTGCCTTTCCTGTTCTCTTTGATATGGCCTCTTTTCTACAATTAGCTGTGGAGAGTTCTGCCAGTTTTTACATCATTTTCTGATTTATTTACACAGACATGGTATTATCTAGTTGTATCCATGGGAAGTGAGCTCAGTATCCTCCTACTCTTCAGTCTTCCCTGGAAGCCACAACAACTGTACTTTTATAGGTCTAGATACACCAGCACAAAAGCAAGGTGGTTTGTTAGGGATCATTCAGTCTAGTCATCATAGATAGTTAATCTTAGTAGCTTAAGGGCAGAAAAAGTCAGAGTCATCATTTACACAAACAAAGACATTGCAACCTGTGGACAGAGAGTTTTTAATTACTAATCTAACCACAATAAGAATAAAACCAGAATTATATGACTTGTGCCTTTTGGTTTGGCTGAGCAGCTAAGACTAGGCCAGGTCCTGTGCCCATTCCCACTTTGTTATCGGAAGGGATTAAAATAAATTTTACCTGACTCTGCCCTCTATCATCATCAGTATTTAATTTGTATGACTCTTAGGGAGGACAGGAAGAATCAGTCCAGGAATGCATCTTTCAGGTTGGACTGATGAACCACTTTTCTGAGGGTTCCAGACTAATCCACCAGAGTTCCCCCATACCCCAAGTAGAATCTAGGTCACCTTTCATTGGTCTTGGGGATTCCTCAGGTGTGTCAGTGTGATGGGCACTTGGGAGTCGAAAGGTGAAACCTGTGCCCTGTCCTCCAAAGGCTGTAGGGATGGGCAAATGGACTGAGGGAACCTCTTAAAAAGCTGGCCAACTGCCTGCCTCTGTGACCTGGGGCTTACCCTGAGGCAGCCCACAAACTGCTAGTCCACTCTGCCCCAAAGCCACTGAATGATAATGGCAGTGACCAAGGTTTTATAAACTTTCTGGTATTTTTTTCCTTCATGAATAAAAAAATAAAATGAATATCTTTTCTGATAATTTGCATGCACCACATCTGAAACGAATAATGTGCTGTACGTTGATTAATTTGAATTTAAATTAAAAAATGTGCTTGCATACTTTTGCCTTAGAAACACAAATTTTAAACATTTGTCTCAAGTCATCTTTTTCTTCAGTGACATAGATCATGACTTTTTCTGAAACCTGTATGAAGCATTAGAAGTGACTTTACGTTAAAGTATAAAATTGGGTATCTTTTTTTTTTCTTATTTGTTTATTTTTTGTTTTTGCTTTTGGTGCAGAATGGTGGTTTAGTAAAGCATGGGGACAGGACCTGTGGGCAGAAAGAGCTGCTACACTGGGGTTGTGAGGGGTGGCTGATTTTATACTATGGGGTTGGGGGAAGTAAGGAAAAAGGGAGGGTTTTTAAAAAATATTTATTTATTTGACAAAGAGAGAGTGAGCATGAGAGAGAGAGAAAGAGAGAATGCATGAGCAGGGGGAGAGGGAGAAGCGAACTCCCTGCTGAGCAGGGAGCCCGATGTGGGGCTTGGTCCCAGGACCCCAGGATCATGACCTGAGCCAAAGGCAGACACTTAACTGACTGAGTCACCCAGGCACCCCAAAATACATTATCTTAACCCAGGTACTCCACAACAGTATGCATCACAGATAGCAAATATGTAGATAATAAGATAGTGTTAGGTGTGAAATTGCATAGCAAAATGATGTATGTAATGTTAGAATTGTCAATATGATGTATAATAAGGATGCAGATATAGGCTAAAAAAATTAATGCAGCTTTGAGTCTCTCATAGTGAATTTTCACTGGCTTTTCAAAAAGATTTAACCCACTGATTCATCCCAGCTACAATTATTTTGGAGAATTCCTGGTCAGGAAACACTGTTTCTGGGGCTGAATTGATAGGGATGCTCAAGATATGATACTGATTGACAAGTAACTCAGAATGCTTGGGACAAATAAAACATATCATCAAAACAAGTATCATTATCAAGAATACTCTAAAAGCACCCTGTGGGGCCATAAGTGGGCAGATTCCTTGCAGTTGAGGAAGATCAGAGATGCTGAGCTGGGCCTTGGAAGATGGGTAAGGTTTTGACAGATGGAATTGGGGAGGGCATTCAGTTAGTGTTCTGTTTAATTTGACTATGTCTGGTTTAAGACACCAGGTGAATATAGAAGATATGAAAATTTAAAAGGGTACTTAACTCTTGATTTTTCAATTTATCCTTTTATTACAATGTTGGGACTTAAAGTGTTTACAATTAAAGTTAATGAATGTTTTATTGCTCATGACAGTTCACAGCAAATTAGACTCTTGCTTTCTTTTCAAAGTGGGAGAAGGCCCCAGGAAGCTTCTCCCTGGAGCCAGAGAATTAGCTCTGCAGAACACTTTGTGGGGATGAAATTTGGAGCAGGTATTGTGCATACAGAGATCTTCTATGAAATGTGCAAAGGCTACGTGGAGGTTGAATGCTGAAAACTACCTACTGGGGTTAAGGGAACAAAAGGAGGCATGGCCCCTGCCCTGGGGCAGGCAGCCTGAGGATTCTGTAGATATTGTCTTCATTTGGACTAGCACTGGAGGTAGACTTGAACTGTAGAGCTGTTGCCCTTACCTGATGCTCCCACCTCCTAGCTTGTTCCTAATCACTGAGGATGACCCCTTTGTGTGTGTGTGTGTGTGTGTGTGTGTGTATGGCGGGGGGAGTGGTAGTGATGGATGCTGGGTAAAGTTATTCAATATACTTTTATTGATTTTATAAGTATACTCTCAACAGTGGATGATGCAATATAGAGTAGAATTGGTCTCTCTCTCTCTCTTTCTCTAGAGCAGCATAGCAGTCCTGGTCTGGGCTTTTGTAACCCTATGTCACAGTCCCAACTTAGCTGTTTTCTGGGCTCTCTAATCTGGGCTTCAGTACCCAAATGTATAAAATAAGGCAGATGGCCTTGAATGAACTTCTTGATGTCTTCTGGACTCCTGTAGACCCTCCCCCAATCCCTCATGGGACAAATTAGCTATTTACATTCCATTTAAATTTTCATTTTAATTAATTAATTAATTTAAATTCAATTTAGTTAACATATAGTATATTATTAGTTTTCAGGGTAGAATTTAGTGATTTGTCAGTTGCTTATAATACCCAGTGCTCATTACATCAAGTGCCATCCTTAATGCCTATCACTCAGTTACCCCATCCCCTGCCCCCTAACCTTTCCTCTAGGAACCCTAAGTTTGTTCCCTATAGTTAAGAGTCTGTTTTTTTTTTAAAGACTTTATTTATTTGAGAGAGGTTGGGAGGAAGATAGAGAGAGAGAGAATGAGTGGTGGGGAGGGACAGAGGGAGAGAGAGAGATAAGCAGACTCTCCTGCTGAGCAGGAATCCTGATGCAGGGCTGGATCCCAGGACCCAGAGATTATGACCTGAGTTGTAGGCAGCTGCTTAACCAACTGAGCTACCCAGACACCCCTAGTTAAGAGTATCTTATGGTTTGATTTCCTCTCTATTTTTGCCTAATTTTATTTTTCCTTTCTTTCCCCTACGTTCATCTGTTTTGTTTCTTAAATTCCACATAGTGAAATCATATGGTATTTGTCTTTCTATGACTGACTTATTTTGCTTAGCACAATACTCTCTAGTTCTGTCCATGTCATTGGAAATGACAAGATTTAATTCTTTTTGAAGACTGAGTAAATCATCATAAATACATATATACATAAATACATAAATACATATATACCACATCTTCTTTATCTATTCATCCATTGGTAGACATCTGGGCTATTTCCATATTTTGGCTATTATAGACATTTCTATTATAAATATTGGGGTGCATGTTTCCCTTTGAATCACTATTTTTGTATCCTTTGGATAAATACCTAGTAGTGCAATTGCTGGGTCATAGGGTAGTTCTATTTTTAACTTTTTGAGGAACCTCCATACTGTTTTCCAGAGTGGCTGCACCAGTTTGCATTTCTACCAGCAGTGTAAGAAGTTTCCCCTTCTCTGCATCCTCAGCATCTGTTGTTTCCTGGGTTGCTAATTTTAGCCATTCTGACCTGTGTGAGGTAGCATCTCATTGTGGTTTTGATTTGTATTTCCCTGATGCCAAATGATGTTTATTGTTTTTTCATATGTCTGTTAGCCATTTGCATGTCTTCTTTGGAGAAATGTCTGTTTATGTCTTCTGACCATTTTTTTACTAGAATTTTTTGTTTTTTGGGTGTTCAGTTTGGTAACTTTAAAAAAAAAGATTATTTATTTATTTGAGAGGGAGAAAGAGTAAAAGAGAGAGCATGAGCGGGGTAAGGAGCAGAAGGAGAAGCAGACTTCTTGCTGAGCAGGGAGCCCAATGTGGAGCTTGATCTCAGGAGTCCCGGAGCATGACCTGAGCCAAAGGCAGATACCTAACCAACTGAGCCACTCAGGTGCCCTGTGTTTGATAACTTCTTTATAGATTTTGGATACTAGCCCTTTATCTGATGAGTCATTTGTGAATATCTTCTCCCATTCTGTAGGTTGTCTTCTAGTTTTATTGATTGTTTCCTTTGTTATACAAAATCTTCTTATCCTGATGAAGTCCCAATAGTTCATTTTTGCTTTTGTTTCCCTTACCTCTGGAGACCTGTCTACCAAGAAGTTGCTGCAGCCTAGGTGAAAGAGGTTGCTGCCTGTGTTCTCATCTAGGAATTTGATGGATTCCTGTATCACATTTAGGTCTTTCATCCATTTTGAATTCATTTTTATATATGGTGTAAGAAAGTGGTTCAGTTTCATTGTTCTATATGTGGCTGTTCAATTTTCCCAACACTATTTTTTGAAGAGACTTTTTTCCATTGGGTATTCTTTCCTGCTTTGGTGAAGATAGTTAACCATAGAGTTGAGGGTCCATTTCTGGGTTCTGTATTCTGTTTCATTGATCTATGTGTCTGTTTTTGTGCCAGTACCATATTATCTTGATGATTACAACTTTGTAATATAGCTTGCAGTCTGGAACTGTGATATCTCCAGCTTTGATTTTCTTTTTCAACATTCCTTTGGTCCCATATAAATTTTAGGATTGTTTGTTACAACTCTGTGAAAAATGTTGGTAGTATTTTGGTAGGGATTGAACTAATGTGTAGATTGCTTAGGTAGCATTGACATTTTAACAATAATTGTTCTTCCAATCCATGAGCATGGAATGTTTTTCCATTTCTTTCTATCTTCTTTAATTTCTTTCATAAGTATTCTATGTTTTTCACAGTACTGATATTTTAGCTCTTTTGTTAGATTTATTCCTAAATACTTTATGTTTTTTGGTGCAATTATAAGTGGGATCAATTCCTTGATTAGTCTTTCTGCATCTTCATTAGTAGTGTATAGAAATGCAACTGATTTCTGTGCATTGATTTTATATCTTGCCACTTTGCTGAATTCCTGTATGAGATCTAGCAATTAAAAAAAAATATTTATTTGTTTGAGAGAGAGAGAGAGAAAAAGAGCACAAGCAGTTGGAGCAGCAGGCAGAGGGAGAAGCAGTCTCCCTGCTGAGTAAGGAAGCCAATGCGGGACTCGATCCCAGAACCCTGGGATCATGACCTGAGCCAAAGGTAGAAGCCCAACTGACTGTGTACCCAGGCATCCAAGTTAGAGCAATTTTTTGGTGGAGTCTTTTGGGCTTTCCATGTAGAGTATCATGTCGTCTGCAAGGAGTGAAGGTTTGACTTTTTCTTTGCCTTTTAGATGCCTTTTATTTCTTTTTGTTGTCTGCTGAAGCTAGGACTTCAAATACTATGTTGAACAACAGTGGTGAGAGTGGACATCCCTATCATGCTCCTGACCTGAGGGGAAAAGCTCTCAATTTTTCTCCATTGAGGATGATATCCACTGTTGGTCTTTCATATATCGCTTTTATGATGTTGAGGTAGTTTCCCTTTATCCCTACATTGTGAAGGGTTTTTATCAAGAAAGGAAGCAGTATTTTGTCAAATGCTTTTTCTACATCTATTGAGAGGATCATATGGTTCTGATTCTTTCTTGTATTAACGTGGTGTATCATGTTGATTGATTTGTGGTTGTTGAACCACCCCTACAGCCCAGGAATAAATCTCACTTTGTTGTGGTGAATAATACAGTTTCAGAATTTCTTTGCTGGTTATAGGTCTGTTCAGGTTTTCTATTTCTTCATGGTTCAGTTTTGGTAGTTTATATATTTTTAGGAATTTATCCATTTCTTCCAGATTGCCTAATTTGATGGCATATAATTGCTCATAATATTCTCATGATTGTATTTCTTCAGTTTTAGTTGTGATCTTTCCTCTTTCATTCTTGATTTTATTTATTTGGGTCCTTTCTCTCTTCTTTCTGATTAGTCTAGCTAGAGGTTTATGAATCTTTTAATTATTTCAAAGAACCAGCTCCTAGTTTCATTGATCTGTTCTACTGTTTTGTTTTTTTTTTTTTCTATTTCTACATCATTGATTTCTACTTTAATCTTTATTATTTCTCCTGCAGGCTTTAGGCTTTATTTGCTGTTCTTCTTCCAGCTCCTTTAGGTGTAACGTTAGGTTATATATTTGAGACTTTTCTTTTCTTTTTTTTTTAAATGTTATGTTAGTCACTAGACCGTACATCATTAGTTTTTAATGTAGTGTTCCATGATTTATTGTTTGTGTATAACACCCAGTGCTATGAGGAAGGCCTGTATTTCTATATGCTTCCCTCTTAGGACTGCCTTTGCTGTATCCCAAAGGCTTTGAACTGCTGTGTTATCATTTTCATTTGCTTCCATGTATTTTTTAAAATTTTCCTTTAATTTTTAATTTAATTTTTAATTTTAATGAATGACCCATTCATTCTGTAGTAGGATATTCTTTAACCTTCATGTATTTATGATCCTTCCAAATTTTTCTTATGATTGACTTCAAGTTTCATAGCATTGTGGTCTGAATATATGCATTGTATGATCTCAATCTTTTTGTACTGGTTGAGACCTAATTTATGACCCAGTATGTGATCTATTCTGGAGAATGTTCCATGTACCCTTGAAAATAATGTGTTCTGCTGTTTAAGGATGAAATGCTCTGCATATATCTTTAAGTCCATCTGGCCTAGTGTGTCATTCAAAACCTTTGTTTCCTTGTTGATCTCCTGCTTACATGATCTGTCCATTGTTGCGAGTGGGGTGTTAAAGTCCCCTACTATTATGTATTATTGGCAGTGTGTTTCCTTAATTTTGTTATTAACTGATTTATATATTTGGCAATTCCCATGTTAGGGACATTAATATTTACAATTATTAGATCTGCTTGTTGGATAGACCCCTTTATTATGATATATTGTCCTTCTTCATCTCTTATTAGTCTTTGGTTTAAAATCTAGTTTGTCTGATATAGGAATGGCTATTCCAGCATTCTTTTGATGTCTATTATATAGTAAATGGTTCTCCATCCCCTCACTTTAAATTAAAAAAAAGGGGTATTAGAATAGATTAAAACAAACAAACAAAAACAAGACCCATCTATATCTGCTTTCAAGAGACTCATTTTAGACCTTAAGTTTTTATTTAAAAAAAGAACAAACAAAAAAACAAACAAAAACCCCTTTTCCACACTAAAAAGGTTTAAAATACCCTACTGGATTCTTTCCCAGGGCCCTTTGACTCTCAGATTTCACGATTACATTCATCGCAATCTACTGTAGTGGCTCCTAAACCAGCCTCTGCCTCAGCAGAGCAGCTGCTGGAGTTCCACAACAGAATATTAACAGGACTCTTTCTGTCATATACTGGATGTTTGTGTACCCCCCAAATTCTCATATGTTGAAATCTACCCCCAACAAGGTGATATTAGGAGGTGGGGGCCTTGGGAGGTAGGTGGGATTAGTGCCATTATACAAGAGTCCCCAGAGAGATCTCTCCTCCCTTCTGCCATGTGATATTACTGTGAGAAGATGCCCATCAATGAGGCAGTGGGTCCTCACCAGACATGGAGTACACTGGCACCATGATCTTTGACTTTCTAACCTCCAGAATTATGAAAAATAAATGTTTATTGTTTATATCCCAACCAATGGATGGTGTTTTTGCTGTAGCAGCTGAAACAGACTGAGACACTTTACCTCCACACATAGCTCCTCTCATCCTCCATAAACAGATGGCTACTGGCATCCTTCCTTGTTGGTAGTCCTGTGTTTAGTTAGGAC
The DNA here is from genome assembly GCF_902655055.1 of Lutra lutra. Taxonomy (NCBI): domain Eukaryota; kingdom Metazoa; phylum Chordata; class Mammalia; order Carnivora; family Mustelidae; genus Lutra; species Lutra lutra. The sequence continues at coordinate 16,381,184 of NC_062286.1, forward strand.
AAGGGTTGCATAGTAAGGATGGATTGGAGAATGAGCTTCCACCATCCAGATTATATGTAGGACTTATTTCAGCAACAGCATTAGGGGAAGTACTTGGTGCTGCATTTTAATCTCTCTTAGCTAATCATTGTCTATACCTCAGTCTTAGACCTGGATACTCACTCCTGCTCCAGACCAACATCCACATCTTCCTGCTTCAGATTTCTGTTTGCATATCCACCACATACTTTCCATTCTCTATAGCATATTTCCCTGCCAAGGATTCATTTTCTTACCTTAAAGCTGGTTCTTTTTCCAGATTTCCTGGTCAGACTGAACAACTAGAGCCATCTGTATCCTTTCACTTCTTCATCTCAAATGCCTATCCAGTCCCCCAAATCCTGAAAAGTCCCCTTCTTATTGCTTCTTGTTTCAATTTCTCTTTTGCCTTTTCCATCCTTCTAGTTCAGTCTTTCATCATCTTCCAGCTATAACAAATGCATAGCAAGTCTTTATGACTTGATTCTTCCTTCACTCCAACCTATATGGAGAGTGTTTGGAGCCAGTGTTTCTGGAAAAAAACAAAAACAAACAAACAAACAAACAAAACCATGCAGAATATCAGTACCTAGAGTCAACACTCTGATGGTTCTGCATTAAACTAATGGTCTTCAAATCAGAATCTCCTTCCACCCATCCCTCCAACCCACAGTGGGACACCATCTGATCTTTACAATAGGAACTTTCTTGTTGTAACCTGACTGTTATAATTCCCCTCCTCAAATCATGATCATTTCTGCTATCATACTGTTCAAGCTGTTCTCTCTCTGGAACCCATCTCAGCTCATCCTTAAGGTCCCTAGTCCTTACCCTTTTGTGAAATCTTTGGAAATAATTTCAAGATCAAAATATTTCTTTCTTTCTCAGAATTCTTTTCCCCCTTACTATGGATGTTCACTGGATGTTATGAGATTATGCTTCACTGGATGTTGTGAGATTATGCTCTTTAGTGTGTGTCTGTGTTGGGGGGTGCTTATGGAGGGCAAGGACCTGGAAAAGTTCTTTTGGACCCACTTCATGAGTAACCGAACAGATGTATGCTCTATATCCAGAAGTCTGATCTGTTGGAGAATATTAAAGATCTCAAAACCCATGCAGTAACTGTGTTCTATTCAAACTCTTGTGTAATTCACCATGATGAATAGCTCTAATTGTATTTTTTTCTCTATTTAAATAAGTGAATTTTCTGAGAAAGTTGAGATCTGTAGCCAAATGACCCATTCTGGCATATTCTGGGACTTATTATTTTGATTTTATTTTGAATTATAGCAGAGAAGTTATAGATGTAACTTTTCTTTTTTTTTTTTCCAAAATTCACATTTTGCTCACTATAATTTATGTTTTCCTTGGTAACCAGTAGAAACATTTAAGGGTCAGCCTAGAAGCAGCAGAATCAGTAGAAACACCTTTCCTAAACCTCTCTTCCTTGTGTCATTAATCAAAAGAAACATACCTACTAACCCAGCCTGTCAGATTCACTCAAAAAAGTTGCAATTTATCTCCAAACCATTCTTGCCCTCTGAACTTGGTAGCTGATTGGGTAATGAGTAATTACATACCTTCAGTTATTACACTGACTTAGAATTTTTGAGCTTCTATTTTTTTGTCAGTAAATGGGACTAAACTGTATGTGTTTTGGCTTGAGTACACAACCAGAATTAATGAAATGTCATATCCATTAAAGCAAACTCAGAAAATTGCATGCAAATGTGGATAGAGGGCTCTTAGTTCTAACTTTATAGCTATAAGCAAACTGATAGTGGCCATTTCACATAGATCATTCTATACAGTCTTCCTTCCTGCTGTCAGTCTATTAGACTTGGCCTAAGAGAGGAGGAAAGATAGCAGGGCTTCCATGAAAAGTACCTGTGAGGGAATGCCTAAATACTGAGGAAAACTTTAGTTCTTTAAACTCAACTATGTGAATCTCTCCTCTTTCTGGGAACTTATTCTGACACCGACCCTGTTACTGCCTACTATTGTGGACGCTGAGGTCCAGAGTGAGCTGATAAACACAGGAGTTCAGTTTGGCAGCAGGACTTGCTAGGTTGTGTTTGTCTAGCCAACACAATCTGTCCTAAATCCTTAACACATTTGCTGTTACAGATTTGTAGGCTTAAGTGTTTACTTTACCACTTCTATTCATGGGTCTAAACATGGAAGTCGTTTTTAACCTAAAGTAATGGAGAGATGTCTCAGCAAAAGGCAAAGATGTGTAATGTGTAGTTGCCCCAAAACCCTTTCTGGTTTTCAGATCCTAGGTAATCACTTTGAAGATGTCAACTGCCTGCTCAGTATGTTCCTGCTGCCCGTAGTTGTCTTTGCTACCTACTCATGTATATCTGGGTAGATTTAGAAATGAATGGCAGCCCTTCGTTTTTATAGAAACAGTGAAAAATTACCCAAACAACTAAGTACAGAGAACCATATGTTACCTCACCATTGAGTAGCAGCCCCTGAATTCCTGATTTTGGCTGCATGCTAGAGGTTGGATCATCAATGCTGTGTGACAGTGACAAACAAATAAATGCATGATCCTGGAAGTCTCTCAAGAGCAGTACTTGGGGTTTTCCTTTTGCTGATGTGTGTATATATCTGTTGCTACAAGTTTATTTATGGCCAGAAATAATGCATCTTCTTATAAGTGATGGGTGGTTAATACTGTTATTTTTTATTTTCAGCAAATTTATAAAGAGAGAAATGGAGCCAATGTGGTAGAGGGTGGAGATCACATCATATACAGAGATGACACTTTATAATAAACTGCTGCACAGGATGTTGGAGGTTAAGCAAGAGAAAATTCCACTTATAGGTGATCAAGGAATTGTAGAAAACAAAAACAGACAACCTATCCCATGTAGAAGAAGAGGTTTAGCAGTTAAGTGAAGACCACTCTAGAACCTAGCCACAGGATAAACACTGGTACTAGTTATTTCATGTTAGTATGAATTAATGACTTTTAGTCCTCTACTAAGAATGGCTGAGCTCTTAACTAGTATCAATATATAAGAGGTGGAGAAATGAAGGATTTGGGGTTCAAAATAATTCCATGAGGCTTTTCAAGTTCCCTTCTTTCTTGGCCAAAGTTTTGGCCAAGAAATTTGACTGAGTTTTTCAACCTGATCCTCACAGAAAGGAAAGTGAGTATGTTCCTTTTTTTTTTTTTTTTTTTGAGTATGTTCCATTTTGATTCTACTCTTACTTCAATGAGCGAAGTTCATGAATGAAAGAGGAGATAGGAGAGAATCAAGCGATCTTGAGGGGGGAAATATTAGAAGTTAGTGCTTGACTCTGGCCTCTTGCGTATTGAAAACTTGTCAAGGTCATCAGTCTTTATGTTACCTCTGCTGTTTATTGTATTCACAGAGCAGAAATAGGGAACAATGTGAATGATAGGGAAATACTCTTCAGGTCTTTTGGAGCAGTTTCATCCTGAGAAATTAACTTGAGTGAAAAACAACTCTACACTCTCTAGTCTACATTCTTAGAATCTTCCTTACCCCTTCTTACCCTAGAGGGAAACTGAAGCATGAAAAGAAAGCACAGGTAGACCAAACAGTATTGCTGGGGCAGAAATCCTAGGAGGAGATGGGAGGCAGGCAGGGCCAGTGGGATGAGCACTGGTCTAAACTGTGGGGCCTGGCTTCTAGTACTAAGCTCCTTCCATGTGTTACTTTTAGAAAGTTGGAGCTTCTCACTATGTGAAAACTTAAAAGAATGGGTCAGGGACCTTTTAGGGTCCTCCTAGCACAAGATCTGGTTCTATTCAACCTTGAAGCCAGTGGTGTTTGCTATTGCTTTTCTTCTTCCGTAACCTGTGAGTCTCTCCTTCTTTTCTACTTCTCTGTTCCTTCTTTGCCTTCCTTCTGAGGCTTCCTGACGTGACACAGCTGCCCTGCTTTGTTCTCCATCAAAGCAGCTGGCAGGAGCCAAAGACCAATCAGTGTTTGATAAAGATAAATCTGTGCTCAGACCTGGAACAGATGTTTAGCCAATTAGGAAATGAAACCCTCTGCTGAAGTAGATCAGCTTCCATCTGAGGACTTTGGATTTTGATGTAAAAAGTAATCATTTCTTAAAAAGTGCTTTGCAGCATATACCAAAATAAAGTGTGAGGTTAAATTGTTTGCTCTAGATTACTCAGTTATCATGTAGCTTCAATATAGTTATTGTTCTCAGATTGGCAACATCATAAAGTATGAATGTTTTAGAATGGAAAACACCTTTCCTTCCCCTCCCAGTGGAAGAGTTCTCCAAACTTGCTACTCAGAGTGTGATAACTACACAGCAGCCCCAGCACTGCCCAGGAGCTTGTGAGAAATGTAGACACTCAGGCCCCAATCCATACCTGCTGAGTCAGAACTCATATTTTAATATGATGTCAAGGGAATTCACATGTACATTAAAGTTTGAGAAATACTATTCTAAGATATCCCAGTTTTAGTTTAAACACATTGAGATACAAGATGCTGCTTCCTCACATTCCAGGGCATTCAATGTGGGGATAGATCTAATAATGTAATCCTGTAGAATGTACTGCCTAATAATAGACTGGGAAATATTTATTGGCCTCCAACCATGTGGCTCTCCTAGATGCTTTGTAAGTGTGTCGTACCACTTAATACTCAAAACTTTCATGTGAGGTAGATACTATTTGTTTTTACTTAATTAATCTCCATAACAAATGTATGAGGGGGATATTCTTGTCTTTCCTGTTTTATCAGTGAGAAACCTGAAACCAAGAAATCAAGTAATTTTTCAAGTCCAATGGCTGGAGAGTATATTATTAGCTGTAACCTCAGTAGTTTGGCTCCAGAACATGACTTAACCTTTATATGCTTATTCTTCATAGTGATTAAAGCACTCCTTCCTATAGTTGCTATCAAGCTATATTCTAGAAGTACAAATAAAATTCTATTTTTCCCCCATATGAAAACTCTTAAATTATTTGGAAACAAGTCTCATGATCACTCTCCTTAACATGTCCTTCCTATGACCTTTATTATATGTCTTCACCATGTGAGTCACATTCTGGTTTGTAACTAAGATGTGGCCTGCAGGATTGTATCCCAAACCTTAGCTATGTGGTTTTGAGCAGGGCAGAGTTGTAATTCTATTTTCAGCCTTTCCTGGAATACCATACTCTGAATAATGAAGCCTGAGCAGTTAATGAATCCTTTAACCCAGTCACAGTGGTGCTTGGTATTGAGCTCAATGTCTTTTTCACAAAGGCTGCTATTAAGCCAAGTCTGTCTAAGTCTCTGAAGATGATTTTTGCACTCAGGGGCATTTCCTTGAGGAAGACCTCTCTCTTTCTCTCCTCAGCATCATGTGTTTCTTCCCACACTGAGCTCAAGTGATACCCCTGCACAAACTTGTAGTGTAGAAAGGGTGTTGGCACCTACACTATCCAGGGCAGGGCTGTGGAAAGTAAAATTTGATATCCATCCTGTTAAATTTCATCTTGTTAGCTGTGACTCATTATTCATCCTGTCAAATCTTTTGGATTCTTGATTCTGTCACTCAGCACATTTGCTAGCTGGCCCAGCCTTGTGTCATCTGAAAATTTGATCAGCATACTTTCTGTCTTTATTAAGGAATTTATAGCTAAAAGTGCTGAATGGGCCAAAGTGGAAGTTAGCCCTGGGATGGGACTTTTTCCCAGGGACCTCTTCTGAAGGCTGACTTCAGTTCATTAATCTGCACCTTTGCACCGGGCATTCAATCATCTCAATATCTTTAAGTCTTCGAGCAGCCTACATGTCTCCCATTTCCCCAAGAGGTAGGGTGATGGTCAGCATGCTGTTTTAAACCACCAATGCCCTCCAGTTACATGGCCTTGAATTATTACGTCAGAAGCAGCTGCTGTTTAGTGGAAAGTACCCTGAATCATTATTAGAAATGAGCTAGGTGGGAGTTCCAGCTCTGCCATTTCCATCTGCATACCGTTCAGTTAGGGCAATTCAGAGAAGCAGAAACACGAGGAATGATTTATATATATAATTACATAAAAAGGATTTGTTATAGAGATTTGAACTGTGCAGTTGTGGGATAAACAGTATGAAAGGCTGTTACTTCTGTGTATATTTCTAGGGCCTGAAGCAGCAGGATAATCAATTGGGAAGAAAATATGGGTATGAAATAGAGGAAAGCAAGGACAAATGAAAACCCAGGACGATGTCCTGGAGCCCACAGAATGGGCTGGAATCCACATTGGATCCAAAGTCTCTTATTTACCTCCAGTACTCCATCTTTGATGATGCAGGTAACCTGTAGGAGAAGCTGAGATAGACCCACACCAGCTCAAGAGTCAGAAGATGCAACGGGAGATGTGGTGGGAGCTGGAGTTACTGTGAATCTGGCTACTGCCCCATGGCATCCAGGTGAGCCAACAGATCAGCAATGAGCCACATAAGCTGCCAGTGCTGGTCTGTCTACTGCTTTATGCGACTTTGCAAACCTTTTGCAGATTTCTCCTTTAGTCCATGCTACCCTGAAGCTATGCAGGAAAGGGATTTCTGGGAAACATCATTTTAGCTTAGCTGAGCTGAAATACCCTCTCTGTATGTCATTAGCATATGCATCTTTTAACTATACTTTTCTTTTCTTTTCTAACAGATAATGTATTATTTGGCCTAGGGGTACAGGTCTGTGAATCATCAGGCCTACACATTTCACAGCACTCACCATAGCACCTACCTTCCCTAATGTCCATAACCAAGCCACCCTATCCCTACCTCCCCTACCCCTGGCAATCCTCAGTTTGTTAGATTAAGAGTGTCTTATGGTTTCTCTCTCTCCCAACCCCATCTTGCTTCATTTTTTCCTTCCCTACCACCTACAGCCCCCGATCCTATTTCTCAAATTCCTCATCTCAGAGAAATCGTATGATAATTGTCTTTCTCTGATTGACTTATTTTGGTCAGCATAATACCCTCCAGTTCCATCCACATCATTGCAAATGGAAAGATTTAATTTCTTTTGATGGCTGCATAGTATTCCATTGTATATATATGCTCCATCTTTTTAATCCATTTATCTGTTGATGGACATCTAGCTTCTTTCCATAGTTGGGCTATTGTGGACATTGCTGCTATAAACATTTGGGTGCACATGCCCCATCGGATCACTATATTTGTATCTTTAGGGTAAAAACCCAGTAGTGCTATTGCTGGGTCATAGGGTAGCTCTATTTTCAACTTTTTGAGGAACCTCCATACTGTTTTCCAGAGTGGTTGCACCAGCTTGCATTCCCACCAACAATGTAGGAGGGTTCCCCTTTTCCCACATCCTCACCAACATCTGTCCTTTCCTGACTTGTTAATTTTAGCCATTCTGACTGGTGTGAGGTGGTATCTCACTGTGGTTTTGATTAGTATTTCCATGATTCTGAGTGATGGGGATCACCTTTTCATGTGTCTATTGACCATCTGGATGTCTTCTTTGCAGAAATGTTTGTTCATGTCTTCTGCCCATTTTTTGATGGGATTATTTGTTCTTTGGTTGTTGGGTTTGATAAGTTCTTTATAGGTTTTGGATACTAGCCCTTGATCTGATATGTCATTTGAAAATATCTTCTCCCATTATGTCCATTGTCTTTTTTTTTTTTTTTTACTGTTTTCTTTGCTGTGCAAAAGCTTTTGATCTTGAAGTCCCAATAGTTCATTTTTGCCCTTGCTTCCCTTGCCTTTGGCAGTGTTTCTAGGAAGAAGTTGCATGGCTGAGGTTGAAGAGGTTGCTGCCTGTGTTCTCCTCAAGGATTTGGATGGATTCCTGTCTCACATTGGGATATTTCATCTATTTGGAGTCTGTTTTTGTGTGGTGTAAAGAAATGGTCCAGTTTTGTTCTTCTGCATGTGATTGTCCAATTTTCCCAACTCCATTTGTTGAAGAGACTGTCTTTTTTCCATTGGACATTCTTTCCTGCTTTGCCAAAGATTAGTTGACCATAGAGGCACCTCGGTGGCTCAGTGGGTTAAAGCCTCTGCCTTCGGCTGAGGTCATGGTTTCAGGGTCCTGGGATCAAGTCCCACATCGGGCTCTCCGCTCAGTGGAGAGCCTGCTCCCCACCCCCCCCACCGCCTGCCTCTCTGCCTACTTGTGATCTCTGTCTGTCAAATAGATAAATAAAATCTTTAAAAAAAAAAGATTAATTGACTATAGAGTTGAGGCTCCATTTCTGGGCTCTCTATTCTGTTCCATTGATCTATGTGTCTGTTTTTGTGCCAGTACCATGCAGTCTTGATGATGACAGCTTTATAATAGAGTTTGAAGTCTGGAATTGTGATGCTGCCAACTTTGGCCTTCTTTTTCAACATTCCTCTGGCAATTTATAATCTTTTCTGGTTCCATATAAATTATAGGGTAAGTTGTTGCATTTCTTTGAAGAAATTGATGGCATTTTGGTAGGGATTGCTTTTAATGTGTATATTGCTTTAGGTAGCATAGGCACTGTAAAATATTTGTTCTTCCAATCCATGACTATGGAATATTTTTCCATTTCTTTGTGTCTTCCTCAATTTCTTTCATGAGTACTTTATAATTTTCTGAGTATAGATTCTTTGCCTCTTTGGTTAGGCTTATTCCTAGATATCTTATTGTTTTGGGTGCAGTTGTAAATGGGATCATCTCCTTAATTTCTCTTTTTTTTTTGTCTTGCTGTTGGTGTGTAGAAATGCAACTGATTTATGTGCATTGATTTTATATCCTGACACTTTACTGAATTCCTGTATGAGTTCTAGCAGTTTTGGAATGGTGTCTTTTGGGTTTTCCACATAAAGTATCATATCACCTGCAAAGAGTGAGAATTTGACTTCTTTGCTGATTTGGATGGCTTTTATTTCTTTTTGTTGTCTGATTGCTGAGGCTATGTTCTGGAAGCTTTTTATTTCTCCTTCTATTTTCAATGGCAGCCTAAATGGATATAGTATTCTTGGCTGCATATTTTTCTCATTTAGTGCTCTGAATATATTATGCCAGTCCTTTCTGGCCTGCCAGGTCTCTGTGGATAGGTCTGTTGCCAATCTAATATTTCTACCATTGTATGTTACAGATTTCTTGTCCCGAGCTGCTTTCAGGATTTTCTCTTTGTCTCTGAGACTTGTAAGTTTTACTGTTAAATAACAGGGTGTGGACCTATTTTTATTGATTTTGGGGGGGTTCTTTGTGCCTCCTGAATTTTGATACTTGTTTCTTTTGTCATATTAGGGAAACTCTCTACTATAATTTGCTGCAATATACCTTCTGCCCCCTCTCTCTTCTTTTTCTGGGATCCCAATTATTCTAATATTGTTTCATCTTATGGTATCACTTCTCTCTCAAATTCTCCCCTCATGATCCAGTAGTTGTTTGTCTCTCTTTTGCTCAGCTTCTTTTGTTCTCCAAATTTGGTCTTCTATATCACATATTTTCTCTCCTGCCTCATTTATCCTAGCAGTAAGAGCCTCCATTTTTTACTGCACCACATTAGTAGATTTTTTTATTTCAACTTGATTAGATTTTAGTTCTTTTATTTCTCCAGAAAGGAATTTTATTTCTCCAGAAAGGGATTCTCTAATGTCTTCCATGCTTTTTTCAAGCCCAGCTACACCTTGACAATCATCATTCTGAATGCTAGTTCTGACATCTTACTAATGTCCATATTGATTAGGTCCCTAACTATTGGTACTGCCTCTTGTTATTTTTTTATGTGGTGAGTTTTTCCACCTTCTCATTTTATCCAGATAAGAATAGATGAATGAGAGAACAAAATACTAAAAGGGTGGCAAAGACCCTGGAAGGATATACATTAACCAAATCAGAAGAGACCTGATATGGGAGAGAAGAAAGAGGGGGAAAATAAAAAAAATAAAAAATAAAAAATAAATATATATATTAGACTGGTGAATAGAACAGAGACACCCACTTGATTTTGGGTATATTCAGGTCTCAGGAGAAACTACCTCTCAAAATTTAAAGAAAGAAAAATAAATAAACACACACACACACACACACACAAATAAGGTTAAACACGATGAAGGGATGGAATATGACTGTAAAAATGAAAATTAAAAAAGATTGTAAAAAAGGAATTGGAAAGATGAGTTGTTTGGAAAAAGAAAAAAGAAAAAGAGGAGAGAATGTGATCAGCCTGGAGACTAGAACAAAGCCAGGGCTAGATTAAGGGTGTATTTTAATCTTTTAGAAGAAATGGTATCCTAAATTTTTAAAAAGAAAAAAATAAGGTTAAATACAATGAAGGGATAAAATATGATTATAACAATGAAAATTTTAAAAGATATTTTTAAAAAAAATTATTGATAAAAAAACAGTTTAAAAACATTAAAATAGGAAAAAGGGAAATGTTAAAAAACAGAATTAGAAAAAAGTAAAATTAAAAAATTTAACTTTGAAAGACTAAAGGATCATGGGGAAAAGTCATGAATCCTCTGTGCTGTATTTCCCTAGCTCTGGAGTCCACCAGTTCTTGTTGATAGGTGAAGTTGGTCTTAGCTGGATGTTCTTGCTGCTATTCTGGGGGAGGGGCCTGTTGCAGTGAGTATCAAATGTCTTTGCCTGAGGCAGAATTGCCCCACCCTTGCTAGGGGTCAGGCTAAGTAATCTGCTCAGTTCCTTAGGTTCCTTCTCAGGAGCTTTTGTTCCCTGAGTGCTTTCTGTACAGCTTGGAGGACGGGAATGAAAATGGTGGCCTCCTAACCTGCAGCCCAGAGGAGCCAAGAGCTTGGCACCCCACTTCTCAGTGTGCCCTCAGATAGAAACAGCCAATCCCTCTCATCTCCCTGGTCTCTGGCCCTGCTCTGTGCTCACCCACCTGTGACTGAGTGTTTCTGTCTCTGGCACACAGCCCTGTTTGGAGTCTCCAAACCCAGCAGATTTCTGCAGCCACTACACCCAAAAGAGGAAGGAGGGGTGTCTCTGGATCTGCCACTTGTGGGGTCCCTTCTTGAAGAGCAGTGGCCCTACTCTGCCTTTAAACAGGTCACTGTTTAAAGTAATCCTGAGCTGAGAGCACACTCCTGGCTCTGTCTTTCCCTGCTCCAATACCTGGGAGCTCTGCCACACTCAGACACCTCCAATCATTCTGTGACCCTGTGGGTCCTGAGACAGCACTGTCCCACGAGGGCTCCACCCCTGCTTAGCCTCTAGAGCGATGTCCCTCAGTGGAACAGACTTCTAAAAGTTTTGATTTTGTGCCTCAGTACTCTATCACTTGCCAGAAGCTGGCCCCTCCCCCGATGGTCTATCTTCCTGTTGCTTCAGATTCACTTCTCTGCACATCCTACCTTCTGGAAAGTGGTCAATATTCTGTTCTTAGAATGGCTACTCTTCTTCTCTTCTATCTCCTGTTGAATTTGTAGGTGGTCAGAATGGTTTGATAACTATTTAGCTATACTCCTAGGACCTGATGATATTTCAGTCTCCTACTCCTCCAGTCCTCTGCTATCTTGCTTCCTCCTCCCATAGTTGGATTTTGAGCAGAGCCTACACTTATTTTATAAATGAATACAATTGAAAGGCTGTGTTTCAGCCTAACATAATGCATCTATCCCTTGTACAGCTGAAAAATACATCCTCTCTCCAAAAGTGAATACACATTCTTTTTATTCACCTTTGGGTAATGTGAACTCCTCTTCCTGTTGAATCACATTCCTCCTTTGATATCTTGTAATTTAGGTACTGAGATAAACTTAATGACCATTACCATATCTTATGTTAGGTAATAGGGGAATGGGAGGAGTGAATTGAAAAAAATAGGTTATTATGTACTGAAACATATGTATATTAAAATAATGAGGAAGTACTAAAATCATGGTAGTCCTTATTTCTGCAACTGGCCACGTGGTTATAGCTGATATTCTTAGTTACTTTTTTCTACTGCACACTTCTGTATTTGCATTTCCTTTACCTCAGCAAAGTACTTTTGCTGGCTTTGGTTCCTTGTCAGATGGGGTGACCCAAACCTTTATTCCTGAACTTTCTGAAGTATTGCTATAACTGTTTGCATTGAGTTGTTGAAATTTTCCATTGACTTTAATGGCAGGACCTGGAGTACTAAGAGGTGCCCTAGGAACTCTCGTAAATCACGGATGAACTCTTCTTTACGTCTAATATGCAGTAGCAACTCTGTATCACCTTGGAGACATCAATACCCCGGTCACTACAGTAACTCCTTTCTTTATCTGTCGAATTAATCCAAGGAGGAGCTCAAAGTGGTTGGTGACTGTCTCAACTCCCAGTTTCAGTGAAGCATTGTTGTGTCCTCTGTCAGAAGCATCCTTCCTTGGGAGCTAGGTATTGTAGACCAGAAAAGCTAAGGTAGGAATGAAACAAAACTTTCTCTTGTGGATCACTAGGAATATCAGTGAAAAGAGCCACTCTCATTTTCAAAACCCTTGATTTTAGGCCTTGTAGGTTCTGGCTGAGGGAGAAAAAATACTGTACATCGCTTGCTGATTTAGAGCATAATACATTTCTGGAGAGATTTCAGAGGTTAGTGCCATCACTAAGGACCTGAGAGATGACAGGGTTGTGCTTTCTAACAGATCTTCATTCAGCTTATTTCTTTGGCTTTGCAGAAGATGGATGGATCTTGGGGACTGACAGTGTAGTGACTCTAACTACAGCTGCTCTTCCAGATGTAGTTTCATTCCTAGAGCAAATCAGCACATTCCTTAGCCCCTGTATATAGCTGTTGATCAGGAAAATGCCCTTTTCTCTATACTTGTTACTAAATCATTAGAAATTGTTTGGCTTCCATCCAGTGGGGCCAACGATACACCTTCATATTACTCCCTTAACCGGCTCTCCAGCCATATGTCCTAATCTAGTTCTCAGGCAGATCATGTTGGTTCAGTGTATTGACAATATCATAGTGTTTGAACCTGGTGAGTTAAATATAGCAATAACCCAAGCTATGTTGTTGAGAAACATATGTGCCTAGAGAGCAACAAATAAATCCCATGTGTAAGATGACTTCAGACCAATAGCCTATACCTTTGGGGTCAGGTGCTCCATCATCTAAATATCTGGATAGCACTTCTAGGCAGCATATGTATTTTCAGTTGCTACAGGAGGGTCAAAGATGGTTACTTTATTTAAAATGATCTTCCCTCACCCCTACTAGCCCTTATTGGCCCTGATCTGTTACAGTGGAGGTGACAGTAGTGTAGTGGAAATAACTGAGCTGGTATTGGAAATGAGCTAGGTTTTTGCCATAGTTTTGTTACTTATGCCTATACGTTTTCTTAAACAGTCCAGTTTCTTCATCTTTAAGATGAGAAAGACAAAAGTCCAACTTACAGGATTGGCATGAGGACTACCTGTGATGATCTGTACAATGGAATAAGGAATTTATTGCTATACAGTCCCTTATAGATGCAGATACTTTATGAATTTGAGTGTGAATTCCTATACACCTTTTTCACCTGTTAACAGATGAGGAGCAAAGGTTCTGATAAGTCCTTTAACTTGCTTTAGCTCATACTGTTAGGAGGTAGAGCCAGGATGTGAACTCCAGCTGATTTGTTAGCAAACCAGTGTTTTTTCCATTTGTCATGTTCCCACTTTGCCATGGTGCATTGTAAACCCCCAAATACCAACAGTGTATAACTACAGGTTCTGTGCTGTTCTTAATGAATTTGTGCTGAAATGCACTGATCTTCCCTTCTCCAAAACTGCCTAGAAATCTTCTCTCTAGCCATGGGGACTTTGCCTTTAGTTTCTGGGATAAATTAGGGTTTTTTTGTTCTTGTTTTAATTTTGTTTCCTCATTTTGAAAATTGCCCTTTCTTATATAGTTTATAAAAATAAGCACTTATATTTTCTACTTATGCTTTTATGTTTTCTCAACAGTCTTGGGATAGGGTTTCAGTGTTTTCTGTGGGAAACTGAGGCTCAGGTAGGTAATACTGTATCAAAACTAACACATTAATAAATGGAAGAGATACTTGTCTCCAGCTTTGAGGCTTTTTCCCACTGTTTCAATACTACACATGGCTCTAAATATCTGTCAATTCTGTGAAGCCATATTTCCATTTTCTTCCTTTTTCGGGATGCCTCTTGGTACAGACGCAGTTTCCTCTAGGCAGTATAGGGATGTTTGTAAATCTCAGGAGGTTCATAGAGATTTGTACACCAATAGGTCATAGAAGTAACTAAAATCTTGGGAGAGCTTTATTTCACAATTCTGTTAGAAGGAACATCACACTAAAAGCCATAAGTATCAGAACTGAACAAACTCTTCCTTATCAGGTGTGATTATACTGAGGGTAATAAGTAAAGAAAATACTCCCAGATACTTACCAATGACTTACTTAATTTCAGCTGTTATTAAATGAACCAGTCTTTTGTCAAACCTCCTATTAAAAATAACTAATGCTCTTGAATAAAGAATGATAACTAGTTTTTTGACCCATTATTGAGCCAGTAGGAATGTTGGGTTTCTTCATAGGCCAAAAACTCCATAAAAGCAGAAGATAGAGGGCAGGGAAATCACTGAATGTAGATTGTTTTCTGAGGACTTTTGCTGATTCCTGGGCACCAGGAACTTCCATTTTCAAGGCTGGAACAGGAGATAAAGTCAAGAGTTCATCCAAAATGGTGAATGTAATAAGAGGGCGATATCAAGGGCTCTAACTTCAGTAAGAAATTCTAACGTACTATCAAGGTTCTTATTATGTTTATTTTCTGTCTCCGACATGGGCTCAACCACATGAGATTGTTGATACTTGACCATTTTATCTACAAGAGTATCAGTTTCATCTGATTCAATGTAGTAGGATGTCACAGATTTTTGCCCACAGTTGTCTGTCCAATGCCTAGAATAATATCTGGTCCATAGTAGGTGCTTAATAATTATTTGTTGATGGAATAAATGAATGAAATCAAGTTGGAGACCAATCATCGAAGATAAGTAGAACAACTTCGGAGGAGAATTAAAACAAAAACAAAAACAAAAACAAACCACATCTGATTAACCAAAAGAATTCAGAATGCGAATAAACAGAAACCTGTTAGAAATGGGAGAGTGACTGGAGACAGGGAATGGTCTCTGAGAATTGCCTTCATGAGATTTGACCAGACAGCTGGATAAGCATTGATTTCTGGGGCCCTACTGCATCCTTCATAGCTGCTATTTGTAAGCTTGAAAATTTTGGTTTTCATTCCCTCTGAATAACATAGATATTAAAAAATAAAAGTTCAAGTCTTTTCAGTGTTTATAACCAAATGCAATCACTTTGAGTAATATACAGGTTCATATTTATAAGAGAAATGTGGAATACAAATTAAAAGCCCTATGATGTAGAGCTCAGAAGCCTTCCTTTCAAGACTTATTCAAGATTATGTGAAGCTTTCTCACCACCTCCCTTCTCTTTCATATTTAATCAGATTTGGAGATTAGAGATGCAATTTCCTTTTGTGTCTAGAAAAGTTTATCAGGATGCTGCACACTACTGTTTCCATTCTGCTCCTCCCCACTCCCAGGTTATAGCACTAAAGTGTCTATCATATAAGTATCCATTAAAAAGCAAATTATTTACTTTCCTGATTTAATGAACAAGAATTCTGTGAAGTCACATCTGTGTGGGTTAGGTTCAAGAATCAATGAGTAGGGCAAAAATCATATGTAGTTAAAACTACACATGAAAATCTTTTTTACTATTCATAAAATATACAAGGTTTTTAAAGTACAATCCTATGTGGTAATTCTTGTATTCCTGATGAGAACCACTTAGTTAACTAAATACAGAAATAAAAGAGAAGTGTATCAGTAGATGTCCAGCTATTTAAATCCTTTGCCTTTAATGAAATTCATAGTATGACTATGGGGAAAATTGAGAGCCCTAAAAGTGCTTCTGCTTGCCTGAATGGATGATTCCAGTTTGTCTGAATAGAATGCTCTTATGTTGTATGACACATTCATACATTTGTTCCTACTGGGGCTGGCATGTTATAGTGTATATAGAGCCTGGAGACTAATGTTAGGGCTGAATTTCATGAACCTGAAATTCTGTTATTTATGCAACCAAATCATCAGGTACCAAATAAAGATTCAAGTTTGGGGCTGAATCGTTTAGATACTGGACATGCACTTTTAGCCTTCCTCCTGAAAAAGTATGGCTGTAAGAGATATGAGTGAATCTACTTGGTCTTGGTAAAGTGGTATGGAATCCAGGCTGGAGATGTTTACCAGATGTGCTGTATGGTTGGTGATCTAGTGTAATGAAGGTCTGTTTAGACAAGAACATGCTTGGGTCAGAGTTTCTGCCTTACCTGTGATTAGAGTCCAGGTGCTTTAGAGAATTGTAAATCCCCCAGTGTGTTAGAGATGAAAATATCCTCTGGACTTCTTCCTGGCTCCCCACTCTTGCTGGGGCAGGGAGATTGAGGATGGGCACAGAGGTGGCTTGATGAAGACAGTGAGGCTTATACTGAGGAGTCTACACTTGCACAGGTCCTTTCAAGATATGTTAGGGGTCTTGGCAATATGTTCAAGCAGTCCTTTTTTTTTTTAATTGGCAAAATCAAGATATTTTAACCATTATTGGTTAAGACCATTCTTTCTTTCTTCCCCACTTCTCTAAACATTTCTATTGTTTTGTTGCTGGTGCAGTAGCTGCAGACTGTTTTGGGATCCAGCTGAGCAGAAATTGCCTCGAGGTTGCAGTAAACTGGAGTTTTGTAGTTGACAGCTCCTACTTTGCGGATATAAGTTGTAGTTGGCTGTCCTGTTGTAGAAGTGGCTTCCAGGATTCTCCTGCCACATGCTGAGATGAACTGCCTCGTGTTGGTAGGAGGACACAAGGCTGGAGGCTGTGCTGCCACGTGAGTCTGCCTTGCTGTACACAGCACTGGATCATCGGAGGCTCTGGAGGAGAACCTGCAGAGGAAAAGACAAGAGACATTCTCTTCTCTGCCTTGAAAGTTATGCCATAAAATTGTTGGCATATGAGCCCAAAATGTAGGAAAAAGTACCAAAGAAGAATGACAGGCACTTAGCTGATACAAATATGATGCTACTTTTCTTGATTTTATGATTGTATGGTATTTGTCAGCTTTCTATGATGCGTGTGTTGTGATATATTTTGTCTTTATAAATGTTTACTTGCACATGAAATTTTTGTTTTTGTAACTCTGAATTCTCTTCTAAAGTAGGCTCTCAAAATTGTGTGAGTTTCAGACTTCATTTAACCTGCTCTTCCCAAGCCTGGGCTCTTGACCAGAGTAGAATTCCACATGCCACCAGGGCTTTATTTGCTTGTCTATGACATGGACTGATGTTTCATGAGCTACAGAGAACATCAATCTTTGAAAAGCTTCCTGAAACTGAGACAGGTGGCAGTGCCCTGAGCAGTACAGCATATGGAGTCCAGCCTCTGATCATTCACAGAAAGCCCTCTCTTTGTACAGAGAAGAATAAAGATTAGCTAGTGCAGACTATAGACCAGGTAGAGGAGGCTGTTTTCCTTGTGATTCATTAGGAAAGAGGGTGTTCTTCTCATTCCTGGGTGGCTTATGTGCCTCAGAAGGTGGTAAAGTCAGATAAAATGTCTTCCCCTATAAATAGATGCTCAGAACCATTATAAAGAAGCACTGCTAGTTTAGAAGATGAAAAGACTTCACTTCTCACTCCTTAGTTAGGGTATTTCCAACTCCCTGTGACTTGGACTCTGTTCTGTAAAATGGGGGTTATAACCCTTAGCTAGATTGTGTTAAAGAACTTATTATGTAATGCTGGTCATAGAGCCATGGGAACATGTAATGTACAAAGCAGATGTAAGAAATGTGATGAATATAAGAAAATATTAAGGAAAAAATCAGTATTGTCATTTAGCTAAACTTCCAGAAAATATTTTACTGGACTAGCTGTGGACTACAATAGAGGGGTACTGATCAATTAAGTTCGGGGAGGCTCAAAGGATATGGATTTCTATAACCAGTTTAATTCCCAAGGGCCAATTTGTTCAAGTCTAGACATGTTTGTTAGCATAACTGAAAGAAGCATGTGTGTTCCAGCCAGCAGCAGACCCAGGGGACTGTGTTCTTCTTGTGCCCAGGGACCTCAGTAGACTACCTGCTCTGAGGCCAAGAGGAAGACAGAAGGGAGGAAAGCTTCCTTACTACTTTTGGTCTACCCATTAATCAACATCACTTTCCTCATTAATATAAAGGCATTCTCCTCTGCACATTTTGAGGAGTTTCCAACAATTCATTTTTCCTTCTGAAAAGGAGAAGGAAAAAAAAAAAAACCAGAAAAAAGAACCAGCCTTCATAATGAGGAGAGTTGTGTTCTTTTACAAAGCTAAATATTAATTCTTCTTTCAGTTTGTCATTTGCATATCCCTCAAATTGGGTTTACTTTTCCAATTTATGCTGCTGAAGCCCCAAAGCCTGAAGACATGCAATTAACACTATTTCCTTGGTGAGGGTCAGAGTGCCTACTTTGTAGGCTCAGGTTTTTCTTAAGACAGCAGTTGAAGGTACATGAGAAATGGAAATTTAATTGGTATAACTGGGAGGATCTCCTTGGCAGGCTGAAAAGAGAACTAAATGTCCATTCTCTTGATTTAGCCATTTCCATATACAGAGTTTTGGAGTTGTTCTCGCTCTCATAGAGGGAAACAGGCACTGAGTCTTGGGTGAATTTAGGCTTTGCTCTTCTCTGCTCAGGGATTATGGATGGAGTCCAGAGGCTACTCAGGTTATCCTCTTCTTGTCAGAACTAATGATCTCCAGGTATTAACAGATACTTATCTAGGTTTATAGATGACTTGCTAAAAAATTTGTCTTGATGTTAGGACATATAGACCCTGTTCATCCTCAAGCCTCCCTCCACTCTCCTTCTTCCTTTCTCTTCCCCTCCGGTCGTCCCCTCCTCTCCCATACCTACCCTTCCTCCCATACCCCATCCATCCTTCCTTCCTTCCGCCCTCCCTCCCTCCCTCTCTCCCTTCTTTTCTTCCTTCCTTCTCTCCCCTCCCTCCCCCACTGCTTTCCTCTCCATCTTCCCCTTCTTTCCATTCTTCCTTCCTTCCATGTTGGGCATCTCCTAAGTTATTATGTACTTGAAACTGTGCTAGATGCTGGAAATACTACGGAGAAGAAGACAAATTCTAGTGGGGAAATCAGTCACAGAATGAGGCAACTTGAGGGTAGACTGATAACCATCACTATAGGAGAGAGAACAGGGTTCTGTGATACAAGGAGGCAGGCAGGGATGGGTCTTTCCCCCTGAAACCTTTCAGCCTGGGATTTTCTGAAACCTTCTGTGTGATTATTTAACTGAGAGATGCCTATGATTCTAGAGTTTGATAAGCCAAATGAAATATTCCAGTGTTCATTTTTCTCACTTATAAAATAGTAATAGCCATAAAACCCAAGTTCAGTCATGGAAAGTACTTAGAATTCCAAGTCCTGCAAATGCTTCTTGGGCCATGGATGGCATCACATAGGGACTACGCTGCTATTTGGCCTTTGTCTGTAAATGACAGTTTATGCCATAGAATTATTTCTTGGATCTTTAGGGACTTAGAAGACCTCCCTGGAAATTCAATGTGAAAAAGATTCATGGCATTAGATTCTTCTTAAGGCTGCTGAATAGCTGTACATCTGTTCTGGAATGCCATTTGGACTCATTTGAGGCTAATAAGGTAAGCAGTGTCAGCTCTTCATTTTGGGTGGTTGAGGGGAATTGAAGTTGAAATATTACATTTACAAGAATAGTGGTTCTGTTTACTTTTTTTTTTCCTTTTCATTGCCTGGAATGTGTGTTTGGAATTTTTCCACTTGGCATCAGGCTTGGTGCATAGTATATATTTTCTGAATTTAATGAGAATGTGGCTTAGTGGCAAGAGTGCTGGGTCTAAGATCAGACAGAGCCACATTCAAGTCTTGAAACTGCAATTTACCAGGTGTATAAATTGAGCAGGTTCCTTTTCTCTAAAACTGAGCCTTTTTGTCTCTATAATAGAGATAACTATGTTATTACCTTAGAGAGATTTTGTGACTCCTAAATGCTCTTGGCAGATATTAAATGTGTAATAAACATTAACTGTTGTTATAGAACATCAACTGTATACATGCTCTGCACAGGTTTACCAAGTCATGGTGCCTATGGCTTCCACACTACATGAGACAGAGTCCCTTGGCACAATTTATCTCATGGAGGATACTGCCAGCTATGTTAATTGTCATAGTGGCTTCTTGCAGAAGATACCCATGGGGCTGTCTCTTCAGTTCCCCATTTTATAATAATTGTCTTCCCCTTGCTCATCCTTAATGTGACTGTCAGTGTTACTGTGCCAGTGCAGTGATTCTATTCTGTAGGCACAGCTGACTGGCCTAAGGTTTGGACTTGGGACCCTGAAAGTTAAGTTTGCTTCTTTCTCTGTTCTATAGCAGTGAGATAAATAACTGAGGGGATATTAGAGTAACCATGCTTCCTTTCACATGGACCAAGAAACAAAAGAATTTGGTCTAGAGAAGGAAAAAGAAAGATAAAGAAAAAAAGAGAACAAAAGAAAGAAAGAGAAAGATATATGTAGTGAGTGTGTAGTGAGGAGTGGGAATATGAGCTGGAGAATGAATCCCAAGCAATACCTTGCTCCATTTATTCCTGAGAACCAGCCATATTTCTAGTCCTTTGATGATCCTGCAGCATTTGAACAATTAATCTCTAATTTTCCCTAAGCTATTGAGAGTTGAGTTTTTGTCACTTTGAACCCCCAAAATTCTAAGTATTAACTTCTATGAATGTTATACCAGGACGGGCGTCCAAAACGCATGTCTAACAGACGTTAAAGCTGTTAAACATACCCGACATTACACCCACCTGGCCTTTCTATGTTGTTGGTCATTATCATTACACTCACAGCAGATTGCATACGGTAATTTTAAAATGACTGTCTATGTTGTCCCTTGGAATGAAAGAAACAATGGTAGATAACATGTTCTTAGTTCTGAGGTAGTCAAACCAATATGGTCTTAAGGATAAGAGAGAAGTTGGAGTGACATTGTAGCTGTAGATATTGGAAGTTTTATTTACACTGAACCCCAGGAAACTCACAGACCAGAGACACAGAGGAAAGGGTGAGAAGAGCAGAGTCCATCAGAGACTTTCCTGTCCCCGTCCGTTCCTCCTGGAACTACAACACTTTAATACTGCCAGGGCCACTTACTACAGGGAAAGCAACCCCAGAAAAAGATTTCCCAGGTCCCAGTGGCTCAGACAACCTCTACCCTTATCATATGCTGCACCTGCAGAGCTAGAAGGCTGTGAACTGTCACCCTGTTGGAGAAGCAGGATAGCATGGTGGATAAGAGCATGGATTGCAGAGACAGACTTTGTGGGTTTGAATTCTGGCTATGCTGTGTGACCCTGGGGAAGTTAGATACTTTCTGATCTTCCATTTCTTCATCTGTGAGATGAGGATAACACTGTTATCTAACTCAAAGGTCTGTGAGAACCTTGAGTGCATTTATATACGAAAAGCACTTAGAATAGTACTTGGCACATATTAAGCATGATACAAAATTACCATTGCCACTGCTGTCACTTAGTACACTACTACCACCACCAACTCTAGATCATAACCCACATAGGAGCAACACTGGAACATACTAAAAAGCTAAACAATAGGGGGACCTGGGTGGCTCAGATGGTTAAGCAGCTGCCTTCAGCTCAGGTCATGATCTCCAGGTCCTGGGATTGAGCCCCATGTCAGGCTTCCTGCTCAGCGGGAAACCTGCTTCTCCTTTGCCTCTGTCTCTCCGCGCGCCACCCCCCCCCCCCCGCTTGTGTGCTCTCTCTTTCTCTCTTTAATGAATAAAGTGTTTTAAAAAAGTTAATTAAATAGGGGAAGAGTTAACATAGTCAATTCAAAAGGAAATGTGTTCATACTGAGAATTCCAGGAATTGAGCAGAAGTGTAGGGAAAATCCTCATCTTAAAGTCTCTTGACTGAAGGGAGCCTTAGTGATCCTCTCATCCAATACCCGACAAGACACATGAGCCTAATTAATATTTCTGGCATATAATTGTCCAATATACTTTGCACTCTTCTCAATAGGGAACTCACTTCTTTCTGAATCAGGTAGAAGTGACCTTATGAATTGGCTTTGGCAGGAACCAAGTCATATAAGGTGGAAAACTAAAAGCCAGCTGTTGTATTTTCTACCCACTTATATCATTCATTTGCCCCTTATTCATTTACTAAGTCTCATTAACTTCCCTTACCCCACCCCAAATGCAAGGCAACTTGCAGTTATTAGGAGGAATGTAGTTTCTGAACACCATGTATAGCTTAGAAGTTGTATTAAGACCTAAACCTGTGGAAGGCAGGCATTTCTGGTGATCAGCTTAAGTGTCATTGCCCTACTGTTAGAGTGTAAACAAAGCTTCAATATATTTGGCCTGATAGTTTTGAAAAGAACCATGCGTTAATGTATTTTACATACAGGGAATTCACATTATTTCACACTATATAAAATAAAATTTTATATAAATATTTTTATATCACACTTTCAAGTCTACATAATTTAAATTTATCTAAGATGGTCCTTGACTCTGCCCCTTCCTCATATCACCTCTGCCTCTCCTTTAGTTCAGAAATTCATTATCTCTTTCTGGATTGTTAAATTTCCATCTTATATTGTGATTTACGTTGCTTGTTTATGTGTCTGTATCTCTACCAGTCTGTAATTTAAGAGTAGGGGACAATTTCTGTTTACCTTTTTGCTCCTTCTCACTTGGATTACTCCCTCCCCCGCTGCATGCATGCACGTATTCTCACACACACACACACAGAGTGTATCTGAAAATATTACTTCATTCAGTCTTCCCAGCAATTCAGGGAAGCAGATGGATATTAGCTTCACTTTTCAAATTAATGTATTGAGGCTCAGAGTGGTTAATACAATTGTATAAGAGTTACAAGGTTCATAAGTGACAGAGTCAGCATTTCAACCTGAGCCTCTCTGACTTTAAAGTCCATATGCTTCCTACCACACTAGAATTCTATTCCCAGTATTCCCTTTGTCCATTTCAAGTTTAAGGAGAGAGACTATTTCCTCATTATTTGCATAACATTTTTTTTTGTAGCAATAACCACATCCAGGCTGCTGTTCAGGAAATATAATTAATATAATATAATAATATAATATAATAAATATATTAATTAATTACTAATATAATTAATATGACATACTAATTAATATACTATAATAAACATAATATATTGATTATTCCTAAAGCAGAATATTCCTGAATATTCAGACTGAGAAGAATGCTTAGAAATGGAGCAATGGGTTTAGAAGTGATGATGCTTAGTATGTCTGGCTTTTCAAGGATTGTTATGGCCAAGGCCCAGAGTTCTACTAAGCCTAATTTTCATCCTTTGTCTCCCAAAATGACATGATGCAGACTGAAAGTCCCTAAATGCTTGTTCTTTGACGTTGTTGTTGTTTGACTCTGTCACTGTTTTGGGCTGACCAATCAAAGGAAATAGTAAGAAACCCAACCCTGGAGCCATAGGACGAGACTAGTGGAGCCTTTCCCTTTTCCGCTACCTCACTCAAAATGCTCAGGAATGCTGGCACACTTTTCCCTTCTGAAAGTCACAACATGCACTCCCATCTGAAGGCTTACATGCCAGTTTCAACCTTTGTCTGCAACATTTTTCCTTTTCTTTTCTTGCCTATTTCTTGTTCATCATTTGGGTTCCAGTCTAAGTGTCTCTTGTTAGGAAAGTCCACTTTGATTTTCTAGAGTAGAATGAAGATTTCTGTCAAGATTTTGCTGAAATAAACTTTTTGCTTAACAGTAGACATTAGTTACATAATTATTTCATAAGCATTTGATGCTTTCTTTGCATACCAGACTATAAGCTGCTTGAGAGCAGAAACCGTGCCATTTTCTTCATCACTCACACCTGGCACAGATCACAAAACTTTGTACATGATACATACTTAATATTGATAAATGGGAGGATGAACAGGTGGGAGATAATATAATCATCTTCCTGTTTCTCCCCATTAGAGGTAGATGAAGAGGGATGAAAAAAGAGATGACTTTTGGTGTCAGCTGGAGGAACATAATGTTTCAATAAGAAATAAGATTTCATTTTCTGGACTGTTGTTTTCAGAATATTTGTCATTGAAATTTTCACTTTATTTGACAGAACCATTTATATTCCTGTAAGAATGAAATTGAATAAATACATTTCAGAGTAACCCAAGGTGACCTGCAGACCTAGGCAGCCTGAGCTTGCTAGAGGGCAAGAAGTCTTTGGTTATTAAGAGGTGCAGACCAGCATTGTTTGAGTTTGAACTGGTACTTTCTCCTTCACCGTGATTTTTAAAAATCAGATGCAAATATGAGAATAACACTTATCTTCAGTTTCAGAATGTGATACATTTAGGTCTTACATGATAAAAACAATGAGAACCTAAGCTAAATTGAAACTTCCCTCCTTATATTCCACATAGTCACAAGTTTGTAGGGCTTATTCATTTTCATCTTTTAAAATGAAAAGGGTAATTTATGCTTACAATAAAAATATTGTTGGGCAGTGCGTGTAAGGAGCCAGGCTGGTATAGAAAATGACAGAGCTCCCTGGGAGCTTTTATTTTTTAGATTCTCCTTAGGGAGTCTGGAATGCCACAGGATTTAACATTCCAACAGGCTGGCCATATTATTTATCTTCCCAACATGGGATACTTGTGAGAGTAAATGGAGGGTGTTGTTAATTGTTAATCTGGTCTAACCTGCATAAACCAGTACCATGGGGCTAACCCTGGATATATGTTAACCCCTTTCTAGTAACACTTTGCAAGAACAATGCCATAGATGTCTAATAGTACATCACTCATTACAAAGTGAATTTTACAATTTATAGTTACTCTAGAGATTCAAATATGGAAGGGTGGCATCATTACTTAATGCTGGGTAGTTAGTAAAAACTAAAACAAGAATGTATAATCTGATCTGCATTTGGAAGGATGGACTGGGTGGGTAGGTAGAGGGAACAGGGGAGTAAGGGGAACAGATTCACTCCACATGAGTGAAAGTGAGGAGGTGTTTTCAGGAGCTAACCAATTGATTTTGATTATTTAGTCTGGAGTAAAAATTGTGAAAATTATCAGTGTTTTAAGAAAGAAGAAATACCTCCCAGGGGGCGCCTGAGTGGCTCAGTGGGTTAAGCCTCTTCCTTTGGCTCAGGTCATGATCCCAGGTACCTGGGATCAAGTCCCGCATTGGACTCTCTGATCAGCAGGAACCTGCTTCCTCCTCTCTCTCTGCCTGCTTCTCTGCCCGCTTGTGATCTCTATCAAATAAATAAATAAAATCTTTAAAAAAAAAAAAAAGAAAGAAAGAAATACCTCCCAATCTCTGGCTCTGGAAGAGCTGAGAGCTCTTGGCATTAGGGAAATACAAATCAAAACCACAGTGAGATACCACCTCACACCAGTCAGAGTGACTAAAACTAACAAGTTAAGAAGTGACAGATGTTGGCGAGGATGTCAAGAAAGGGAAACCCCCTATACTGTTGGTGGGAATGCAAACTGGTGCAGCCACTCTGGAAAACAGTATGGTGGTTCCTCAGAAGTTTGAAAATAGAGCTACCTTATGAACCAGCAATTATACTCCTGGGAATTTACCATGAAGTTACAAATATAGTGATCCAAAAGGGCATGTGCACCTGAATATTTATAGTAGCAATGTCCACTATAGCCCAACTATGGAAAGAAGCTAGATGTCCATCAACAGATGAATGGATAAAGAAGATGGAGTATATATATACAATGGGATACTATGCAGCCATCAAAAAACCTGAAATCTTGCCATTTGCAATGATGCGGATGGAACTGGAGGGTATTATGCTAAGTAAAATAAGTCAATCAGAGAAAGCAATTATCATATAATCTCCCTGATATGAGGAACTGGAGGGGCAAGGCTGGGGGTCATGGGGGTCGGGAGGGAAAAAATGAAACAAAATGGGACCAGGGTGGGAGACAAACCATAAGAGACTCTTAATCTCACAAAACAAACTGAAGGTTGCTGGTGGGGGGGGGGGATGTGGAGGAGGGATAGAGTGGCTAGGTTATGGACACTGGGGAGGGTATGTGCTATGGTGAATGTTGTGAATTGTGTAAGGCTGATGATTCACAGACCTGTACCCCTGAAGCAAATAATATATTGTATGTTAATAAAACAACAATAACAAAACACCCAAAAAACCGAAAAACCAAAAGAAAAAAAAAGGAAGAAATACGTAGTCAACATTCCTACTTATGTCTATGCTTACTGTAGAATTCTCCAACTCTACAGCAGTCCCAAACCCCCAAAGATCAACTTGGAAGTGCCTGAAGCAGTATTCACAGTGATGTGTCTTTTGTTTCTTCCCTGTCTCTTCCTCCTTCTCTTTCCCTTTTCATTATCGTTCCTCTCCCTTTCCCCTCCTCTTCCCATTCTTTATACCACACTCTTTCACATACACTCCATCCTGGTGTCTCCTTGGTCTTGGAGACTGGGGCCAGAACAACACCAATCAAAGTATTCTGGACTGTCAGGGCTGTCATTCCAAAATTAGAAGCTGAGACTCTGGGACATGGGGTGACTGATGGCCTCCTATCCAGGGAATATTAACTCCTCTAGGCTCCTGAGATTTCCTTAACACCAGTTCTCTCTTCTTTAGGAGGAGAACTGATGGCTGAAGAGCCACCTGGGGCACTTTCAGTGAAGGACACATTCTTTGTCTCTTCCTTTTTTTTTTTTTTTTTTTTAGATTTTCATTTATTTATTTCTCGGAAAGAGAGAGAGAGTGTGTGTACAAGCAGGGAGAGTGGTCGGCACAGCAGGCAGAGGGAGAAGCAGGCACTCCGCTGAGCAAGGAGCCCGAAGTGGGATTGGATCCCAGGACCCATGAGCCGAAGGTAGACCCTTAACCAACTGAGTCAGTCAGGCATCTTGTCTCTCTCTTAGCTTTGAACCAAGGTCTAATATTCCTTCTAAAAGAGAGCCTGTTACTATTTTTCAAGAGGATTTCTTTTAAGACAACCAAATTGCTGAGTGTCATTGTTCTGGTCTTGCCATTTACAACTGTGAACTGTGAGTTCCCTTAATCAAAGTGTTTTGGAAGGAGCTGTGTTACCAGATGGATGTGAGCTCCAGTGAACACTCTCAGAACCTAAAGTACTCTGTCCAAATAATACAGGCAGAAGGGCAGGATATTTGAGTGCATTAGTAGTAGATTTTAATTTTTTTTCCTAATGAGAAATATGCTATTTTTCCAGCTTTAAAAAAAAATTCCAGTGTAGTTAAATAGTGTTATATTTGTTTCAGGTACATAATACAGTGATTTAACACTTCCATATATTCTCAGTGCTCATCATAATAAATGTTTTGTTAATTCCCTTTGCCTTTTTCACTCATGCCCCCACCCACCTCACCTCTGGTCACTCTCTGCTTGTTCTCTATAGTTGAGGGTCTGTTTTTGTTTTTTTTTTTTTAATTTATTTATTCGACAGAGAGAGAGATCACAAGTGGGCAGAGAGGCAGGTAGAGAGGGAGTGGGAAGCAGGCTCCTCACCAAGCAGAGAGCCTGATGTGGGGCTCGATCCCAGGACCCTGGGATCACGACCCGAGCCAAAGGCAGAGGCTCAACCCACTGAGCCACCCAGGTGCCCCCTGTTTTTGTTTTTTTTTTATCTCTCTCTCCCTTCCTCATCTTTTCCCCTATGATCATTTGTTTTGTTTCTTAAATTCCACATATGAGTGAAATCATATGGTATTTGTCTTTCTCTGAGTGACTTATTTCACTTAGCATTATATTCTCAAACTCCATCCATTTTGTTAGAAATGGCAAGTTTTCATTCTTTTTATGGCTGAGTAATATTCCATTGTATGTATATGTGTGTATGTGTGTATATACTAATACACACCCCACATCTTCTTTGTTCACTTCTCTATCAATGGACACGTGGGTTGCTTCCTTAATTTGACTATTGTCAATAATGCTGCAATAAGGGGCGCCTGGGTGGCTCAGTGGTTAAAGCCTCTGCCTTCGGCTCAGGTCATGATCTCAGGGTCCTGGGATCGAGTCCCGCATCAGGCTATCTGCTCAGCGGGGAGCCTGCCTTCTCCTCCTGTCTCTCTCTGCCTGCCTCTCTGCCTACTTGTGATCTGTCAAAAAAAAAATAATGCTGCAATAAATATAGGGGTATTTGTATCCCTTCCAATTAGTGAAAAAATGGACTATTTTTTAAGTGTAAAATAATGTTTCATAATTATAAGACATTTGTGTGCTTTTCATAGTTATTGTATTTTCAAACTCTTTTTTCCTCTGGGAATTTAGAGGTAACACTATGTTCCCAGGCCCCTTCCTTGACTCTTGTTCTATTGACACTGGCTTCTCTGAAAGAAGGTGACCTACAGAGCTTATGTCCATAACTGCAAGCTTCAGGAAAGGATGGAGAGCCAAGGAAAAAGGACATTTTTTTTTTAAGAGAGAAAGAGGTTGGGAAAGAGAGAAAGAACTTACTTTTAAATCAGAACTGTGGATAGCTGCGTATTGCCTCGGAGGGGTTTAGAAGGAGGCTAGAAGCGTGCAGGAAAATTCTACCCATGAGGTTATTGGGAAGAATCATAGCCTCCCCAAAGAAAAAAACAAACAAATAAATACACACACACACAGACACAAAGGGATATTATTCTGCCATGAGAATGAAGGAAATGCTGTCATTTGGGGAAACATGTTTAGACCTTGAGAGCATTATGCTAAGTGAAATAAGTCAGACAGAGAAGTGTAAATACTGTATAACCTCACATGTGAAATCTTAGAAACACAGAGTAGAATGGTGGCTACCAGAGACTGGTGGTGGTGGTTGTGGGGAATGGAGAGATGTTGGTCAGAGGGTACAAACTTCCAGTTATAAGATGGATAATTTCTGGAGATCTAATGTACAGCATGATGATTATAGTTAATAATTCTTGAATTATACACTTGAAAGTTGCTAAGAGAGTTCATCTTAAATGTTTTCATCACACACAAAAAAAATGGTAATTACATGACATGAAGGAGGGGTTAGCTAACTATGTGATGGTAATCATTTTGTAATATAAAAGTCTATCAAATCAAACGAATGTTACTTGAATTCATAAGGACAAGACACTTCTGTTGGTTTGCAGGAGTTTACAATAAGCTGGCTGTGTCTCTAGATGCGGGTTCTTGCCTCATGTTGCTTGCTCATTACTTCTCCTTTCTTAGTTCTCCTCATTTCATTGGAGGTACATGCTTTCTTTTCTCAGTGAGGGATGATTTTCTGGGAATGAGGCATAGTTACAGATGTGATTTGCTTTCATGGTTCACTGTTTTACAGTGCCTAGGTGCTTTTGATTATAATCCCATTTCTAGGCTTCTTTTTTCCCCTTTTAAATCAAATTTACTGTCACATTGCTCTGGAGAACAACTGATTCAAAATTCATGCTAAACAACTGATTAATAAGTTAAAGCAAATTCTCACTAAATGACTCTTTACAAGTTACTGTAGAGAGGAAATGGTGTTTCTCAGCCATGATTATGCATTGGAAACTCTTGAGGAGCTTCTAATAAAATAAAATCTATAGATTACTTTGAGAGGGCATGGAGCACAAAGCAATTTACAGATTTAATGCAATCTTTATCAAAACCCTATGACTTGGGGTGCCTGGGTGGCTCAGTCATTGGGCATCTGCCTTGGGCTCAGGTCATGATCCCAGGGTCCTGGGATTGAGCCCCACATCGGGCTCCCAGCTTGGCGGGAAGCCCACTTCTCCTTCTTTCACTCCCCTGCTGTGTTCCCTCTCTCTGTCAAATAAATAAATAAAATCTTTTGAAAAACCATGACATTTTTGTATTAATAGAAAAATTTATGGGGCACCTGGGTGGCTCAGTTGGTTAAGGAACTGCCTTTGGCTTGGGTCATGATCCTAGAGTCCTGGGATTGAGTTCCGCATCAGGATCCCCGCTCAGCAAGGAGTCTGCTTCTCCCTCTGACCTCTCCCCTTTCATACTCCCTCTCTCTCTCTTAAATAAAGAAATAAAATCTTTATTAAAAAAATAGAAAAATATATCATAAAATTCTCAAGGGACCCAGAATAGCTAAACCTATCTTGAAAAAGAAGAAGAAAGTTGGAGGTTTCAGACACCCTGACTTCAAAAACATATTACAAAGCTACAGTAATTAAAACAGTGTGGTACCAGCATAAAGATAGGCATATAGTGAATAGAATAGAGGTCTCTGAAATAAACCCTGGTCTATATGGTGAAATGATCTTTAACTAGGGTGCCAAGCCCACTCAAGGAGAAAAGAACATTCTCTTCAACAAATGGTGTTGGAGAAACTGGATATCCACATGCAAAAATATGAGGTTGGACCCTTTGAATAGACGTTTCTCCAGAGATACACAAATGGTCAACAAACACATGAGAAGATGCTTAACACCACTAATTAGAGAAATTAGAGAAATGGAAATGGAAATCAAAATGACCTGTCACCTTCCATCCATTAGGATGGTTACTGTCAAAGAAACACAAAATAACAGGTGTTGGTGAGAATGTGGAGAAATTGGAATGCTTGTGTTCTATTGATGAGCATGTAAAATGGTGCTGCCTCTATGGAAAACAGTTTGGTGGTTCCTCAAAAAATTAACCCTACTTCTAGGTACATATGAAAGAACTGAAAGCAGACTCTCAAGGAGATATCTGAACATCCATATTCATAGCAGCCTTATTCACAAGAGCCGAGAAATGGAAGCAAACCAAAAGTTCACGGATGAGTGAACAGACAAAGAAAATGTAATATATACATAAAATAGAACATTATTCAGCCTTAGAAATGAAGGAAATCCTGTCACGTGCTACAACATGGATGAACCTTGAAGATATTGTGCTAAGCAAAATAAGCTAGTTACAAAAACAAAAACAAAAACAAATACTGCATGACTCTACTTATACGAGACACTTACATTCATAAAGGTGGAAAGTGGAAAGGTGGTTGCCAGGGGTGGGGACAGGGTGAGGGATGAATTGTTATTTAATGGGTATATAGTTCAAGTTTTACAAGATAAGAGTATTCTGGAGATTGGTTGTACAATAATGTGAATATACTTAACACTACTGAATTGTATAATTAGAAATGTTCAGGCACCTGGGTAGCTCAGTGGGTTAAAGCCTCTGTCTTCAGCTCAGGTCATGATCTCAGGGTCCTGGGATCGAGCTCCTTCCCTCTCTCTCTCTGCCTGCCTCTCTGCCTATTTGTGATCTCTTTCTGTCAAATAAATGAATAAAATCTTAAAAAAAAAAAGAAATGTTCAAGAGATTTAAAATAATACCATGCCCAGACCCCAACTTCAGACCATTGCACCAAAGTATGTGGGGTAGGAACCCAGGGTTGGTGCTTCTAAACAGCTCCCCAGGCAGTGAGGTGTGCAGCAGGGTTAAGAACCACTGGAGTGGAAGTAGGTTGTATAAGGGTCAGTCCTGCCATCTGGGAGTTCATTCTCTGGAGGGAATGTGCAGTGTGCACAGAGAACACCATAGAGTCAGTCCATTGTCCTAGGAGCCTTAGAGAGTTACAAAGTGTCATGAAAATCCCAAAGGCAAGGACTTCCTTATAGCATGGAGTTTATAGGCATCTGTGCTGGGTTTTGAAGAATCAAAGGGGCTGACGGGTTGCCTGAGAAGAAAGGGGGTCTGAGGCTATCAATAAAGGATAAATGTGGGTAAAATGCCTGCCATGTTTAGTAAATGGAGAGGTGTCTAGTTTCACTGGCATATGTAAAGGGTGTGTATGTGGGTAGAGGGGGATGCCGTGGTAAGGAATTACAATTTCAAAGACAAGCTGATGCCAGCTTGCAGAGGGACTTGAATGTCATGCTTAGAAGATTAGATATTATTCAGGAGACAATGGGAAGTCATTGCTTTTTTAGCCAGGGAATGAAAAAGAGCTAAAACATCTGGGTGATTTAAAATCCAGAATGATAAGAGTTTTCTTTGAAGATGATCTATTTTATTCTTTCTTAAATGACATATACCATCCAATATTTCCAAACTGCCTGTTCACATTTCATGCAGATTTTCAACACATGTTTTTTCATTTCCCCTGCCTGGTCCAGAGCTGCCTGTTTCCTCCAACCTGATGCTCCCTAGGCCCCAGTTCACCCATTCAGGCACAATGGGAGTCACTACATCATGGTTCCCATCTAACAGGCCCAGGCACTTTGCTAAGCTAAAGCTATCTCTTCAAACGATGCTTTAAGAGAGGAGCAAGTCACATTTGAAAGATTAGCGCTGACTCTCATCTGTAGCAAAAACCACTTTGTAAGCATGACCCCTACACAGAGGCTGGGGTAAATGTTGCTGATTTTTGGGGAGGGCCACTGGGCCTTTGGGAGAGGCATACAGCTACTTGTCACTTAGCTTCCTTCATAAGTTCCGGGTTTCTTTCCTTCCCTTGGAAAGTCTGGACAATTGTATTTTGCAGAATATTTTCAAATCTGCTTCTGGACCCTGACATTTCGGAACAACTAACCTGTTTTGTTTGAGAAATGCATTTAAATAAATTAATGAAACTGCTGCTCCAAATGAATCCTTTCAGGCTGCTTACAGAGAAATTTTGAAAGGGCAATATTATCACTGACAAAAACTGCAGCATCTGAGTAATTTGATATCCAGAAAGCTGAGCAGGGAGGCAGAACATAATGACAGAGTTTTACCTATAGCAAAGCTATTAAAGGTCGCCTACTGTAAGGACAGCTGAAATAGAATTTGTTTTCAAATTATAAGATTAAAGAACGTTCCTTGAAGAAAGTATTATTATACAGTGTCAAAAGAAAGAGAGAGATTAAAATGGTTGGAAGATGCAATCACAGCTGAGATAAATCCTACTTTCTCTGTGGTTTCCACACCCTGCAGTCTCTCCGCCTCAATGGGTTGGGTGGGTTGGAGAAATTAGCAAGTGCTCCTCTCTCCACACAGATCTTTCCCCCACTGAGAGTTCTTTTCCCCTCTGGTCTTACTGAAAACATACTCGCCTACCAGGGAAACCATGTGGAGGAATGGAGAGTTTCCTTGTTAATGGTGCCCATTGGAGAGGACAACATTAAAAATTCTTTAAAATGAAAGGGGGCAATTTTGAGTTTCCACGTCATTAGGCAGGTTTATGACTTGTCCATTTGCAAAGGAGCTGATGGGACTCTCCACACAGCCATTTCACTTAACATTGGCTCGTCTCACACATGGCTTTTTCTCAGTTTTAACCCCATGCCCAGAACTCCTCTGGTGTAGGCTGAGACTCTCTTTGGAAAACATGGGAAAAGCCCACCCTGCCTTCTCTGCAGCATTATTTTACTTAAAATGCTATAGCACATTAACAAGAGTATACAGGACTTTCCACAGTGAGCAAGTTAAATCAAATATAAACCTGCTCTATTACTACTGTCAATTCTAGAACATGTATCATGCATAAGTTCTTTATAAATATTAGCTAAGAATGAACCTAAGAAATGATATGGGTGGTTTCTGCATTTTAAAAATATTTGAGTCTATTCCATGAAAACAAACTTTGTCTTTATGTAAGACTTTCTATAGCAGATACAGTTTGTTCAAACTTAACAGAGTGGCAGGAGAGAGGATGATTATGTAATTTGATGATTTGTAATATAATAATAATGTGCTATTGTGAGCACACAGAAGTGGAGGGTTTCTAAATATATTGTCAAAGTGATCATCCAGTTCTTTTTTTTTTAATTTTTTTATTTTTTCAGCATAACAGTATTCATTATTTTTGCACCACACCCAGTGCTCCATGCAATCCGTGCCCTCTACAATACCCACCACCTGGTGCCCCCAACCTCCCACCCCCCACCCCTTCAAAATTCTCAGATCGTTTTTCAGAGTCCATAGTCTCTCATGGTTCACCTCCCCTTCCAATTTCCCTCAACTCCCTTCTCCTCTCCATCTCCCCTTGTCCTCCATGCTATTTGTTATGCTCCACAAATAAGTGAAACCATATGATAATTGACTCTCTCTGCTTGACTTATTTCACTCAGCATAATCTCTTCCAGTCCCGTCCATGTTGCTACAAAACTTGGGTATTCATCCTTTCTTTTTTCTTTTTCTTTTTTTTTTTTTTTACAGCTTTATAAACATATATTTTTATCCCCAGGGGTACAGGTCTGCGAATCGCCAGGTTTACACACTTCACTGATCATCCAGTTCTTATTTGAAATACCTACTCAGGACAAAAATGCCTACTCAATGGTCATTGAACATCCTTTATGCCTTTTTGTCTTCCTGTGCCAGACCAATTTCCTTGCTACCCTATGCCCTTCCCAAATGTTAGTTCTCTGTGGAGTTTGTCCACACCATAGCCTCCCTCAGTGCCTGTGCAGTGAGTAGGAAATTATGGAGAACTTCTGTAGAGCTTAAGCCAAAGTCAAGCTGCCTGAAGGTCAGAGAGAAGCTGATTGTCAAGGTCTTCTCCCAAAAATGATGGATCATCTTGCTTTTCCTTCCACTATCTTGGCTGGAAATATTACAGCATTAGCAATAGCACAGTAGAGCCTCTGGAACAGCCCTGCCATGGGACCAATGCTCCACAACGTGTTTTCCACCTCAGTCAATAAAGCAAGAACTACTGCTTTTGTGCTCTCCTGGGGGAATTGGGGGCATTTTCAGGAAGAAACCATAGGCTCTCCTCCCCACCTACAAACCAACAACAACAAACAACTTGACTTGAACAAAGTACTCAAACAGTTACTTAGCTAAGGACTTTGGTCTCCTCTAGAACTAGATTTTTCAATATCAGTGATCCAATGACAGGGGCAAAATGGACTGCCTTTGATGTCATCCTTGTCTCTCTTCTGTTCCTCTTATTTTTAATTTTTTTTGCATTACATATTTTTTGTAAGTTTTTATTTGAATTTCAGTTGGTTAACATACAGGATAACATTAGTTTCAGGTGAATAATATAGTGATACAACACTTCCATACAGCACCCAGTGCTCATCACAGTAAGTGCACTCCTTAATCCCCATCACCAATTTAACCCCTCTGCTCACCCACCTCCCTTCTGGTAACTCTTCAGTTGTTTTTTTGTAGTTAAGAGTCTGTTAAGAGCCTCTCTCTCTCTCTCTTTTTCCTTTTTTTCTCTATGATCATTTATTTTGTTTCTTAAATTCCACATAAGAGTGAAATCACATGTTATTTTTCTTTCTCTGATGGACTTATTTCACTTAGCATTACATTCTCTATCTCCATTCATGTTGTTGCAAATGGCAGGATTTCATTCTTTTTTATGGCTGAGTAATATTCCTTTGTATCTATACTATGTTTTTTTTACCCGTTCATCAGTTGATGGAATCTTGGACTATTTCCATAATTTGGCTATTGTTGATAATGCTGCTGTAAACATTGGGGTGTATGTATCCTTTTCAATTAGTATTTTTGTATCCTTTCTTTAAATACCTAGCATTGCTGGATTGGAGGAAAATGTGGAGAAAGAAGAACCCTCTTGGACTGTTGATGGGAATGCAAACTGGTGTTCTGTTCTCTTTAACTTCCCTTTTTTGTTTCAGTATCACCCAAAGTGGATCTTGGACTTCTGTAACCAAACCCAACTCTGTCTGCCTGATGTGCAGCAAAGACAATCACTGAAACATTGAGTATATATCAAGGAAAGAGTTTATTCAAGAACCAACCCATGGAGATGAGAATGGAGGCCTCAAGTCCACCACCCTAAAGGGGAAGAGAACAAGGTTTTTTGTTTTGTTTTGTTTTGGTTTGGTTTTGGGTTTTGTTGTTGTTGTTGTTGTTTTATATAGTAAAGGAGTTGAAATTACATGCCTACTGATGAAAAGAGTGGGTAGACTCCTGACTATTTGTGAGGAAAGGTGGAGCATGTGCATTGAGCAAACATACGTATAACATTCATCCTATAGCTACTTTGTAGTGGAGACTTAATCTCAGAATGAAGTTATCTTAGAACAAGGAGAAGGGGCTCTGGGCATGATCTGAGAGCCCATATATTCTGTATGGGGTCTTGAGTAAGGAATGCAGGGCCTTGTTTGTTCATAAGCTGGACCCATGTCACTTGACCTTGAATCCAGGCTTCTGCAGAGACAGCTAGTGAATTTCATTAACCCTCTTGGGTACTGTTTCAATTCTAGTACCCTGGTTAGGAAATACATCCTGAGTCATGGAGATCCCCAAGGAAGAGACAAAGTTTTGCTATCTGTATTTCTTTATGCAATTTATAGATTTGGATGTCAGGCTTATAATTCCATTATCTTTTTTTTCTTTGTCTCAGTTTAGAACCAGTCAAGAAAATAGGTGAAAGAATCAGAGAAATGGAGATTAAAATGTCAACTTTATTAGTCATAAGTCTGAATTTGAGAATATGGACCAGATAGACAGCTGCAAATTGCATCTTCTAGTATTTCTCTCCAAGTCTATACCATAGGAGGCCAGACATACCAAAGATGCTTTTATCTGGATTTCCTGACTCATATCTGTTGTTATAGTGGGGAAGAAAGTGAGATGCCTGTGGTCCTGGGTCCTTAACCTGTGGAACAGGAGTACAGCAAAATTCATCCATTCTGAGGTGAGGCAGTAGAGAGATTGAGGAGGGAAGGAGGAAGGGAAACAGGAGTACTGAGACATTTACAATCAATTGGTTACACAGTGATGATTTTGTACATGGTAACTAGAAAAAGTAATGATAGTGAATGATATTTTAGTGAGTTTTCAAAAACAATGTCAAAGTAAATACCTTAGACTTCCGCGAGCTAAATGTGTGCTAAGATACAAGGGCAAACTCTTTTTTAGTAAAGCACATTGAGTAACTTCCAAGCCAGTAAGATTTAAAAAGTGGGATAAAGAAAACTTGCTTGATTGGACAGAAAAAGAACAAAATACTTAAAAAGTAAAGAAAAACAACATTAGTTTTACCAAAAGAATTTAAGGTAAAAAGCACAATAGTGATAAAGAGGGACACTTCATAATCAAAAGGAAATGTCACAGAGAGATAAATGGACAAGAGTTGCGTGTCCTTATCAACGTACATTTCTACATAGGAAAAATAATAAGAATTTGGAAGAGATTGAGAGTATTGGAGTAACGTGAATATCAAGCTTGACGTTATAGAGTAGACATACCTAAAGAATATGCATTTTTTTCAAGGCATACAGAACATTCATGAAAATTAACCATGCATTCACAAAGGACATTTTAAAAATCCAAGAAAATAATCTGTGAATAGACTGGTAAAAGAACTTGTTGATAGGACTTGCATTACCAAATCTTAAAGCATTCTATAAAGCCATAGTAATTAAAACAGTACAGCATCAGCACAGGGGAAAGCAAGTAGATGAGTGAACAGAATGGGAAGACCAGAAACAGACTGAAACTTCTAAGGAATTTGGTAGATGACAGAGAAGTCCTTACCTAGTCAGTGGGGAAGGATGATTTGGGGTTGGAACAATTGGCTTTCCATATGAATGTAAAAATAAACCCCATGTCTATCTCTTATAACAAAATACATCCCAGGTAGATTAAAGACTAGATAAAAAATGACTTCAAAAGTTTTCAAAGAAATTTTTATGAACATCTCAATAACCTTGGGGGAAGAAAAAGATTTCTGAAGTCACAGACACATGTACAAGATACAAAAGGAAATTATTTATATATTGGACTCAGAATTTATAATTTATAATTTAATTTATAACTTCGACATTGACCAAAGATGCCATGAACGATCTAAATGTAAAAGAACAGGCCTGGAGAAGATGTTTGCAACACATGCTAACTGACAATCTGGAATGCATTTTAGAAGTTCTGCAAGTCCTGAAGACAAACAGCCTAAAATGTGGGCAAAGGATAAAAATGGACAGTGCATTAAGAAGAAACCTAACTAGCAAAAGATAAACAATCCTGCTAGTAATGAGATAAATATAAGTTAAAATAATAAAATACCATTTTATAATTGATAGATCAACCAAATGTTCAAAAAGGTGAGAAGATCAAGTGTTAGCATGTAAGTGGGGATGTGAGGACTGCCTTAGACTGATTGGGGGAGAATAAATGAGGAAAATCACTTTGGAGGAACATTTGACTTATCGAGCACATTTGACAGTGCACACATCCTCTGACCCACAATTTGGGTTCTAGTTACATACCCAGAGAAGCTCTTGCAGATGTGAAGTGAGTAGAAAACATGTATTAAGATGCTTATATTAGCACTGCTTGAATAGTGAAAAACTGAGTGAAAATTAATGATCAAAAGTTTAGTGTGTACAGAATGAAATACTTCCATGTAGCTGCCTGTCTTTGTAGATCGAAACTCTTTAATTTTGAACAAAAATACCAAGTTTCAAAAAGATAAGTATACTGAGTTAACATTTGAGTCTTTAAAACACACATCAATGTGTTTTTTATATATAAATATATACACACACGCACACACATACACATACACACTACATTGTGTGTGCGTGTGTGTGTACACATTTGTGGGCATCCATATGTGGAAAAGCATAAAATCGTGAACCTGGTATAATGCACAGGAGTGAGGACAGAAATTGCCCATTTTTTGTCAATGAAAAAAAAAAACATAAAACAGGTTAAACCCAGTCAATGGGCTTAGTTCATTGCTAGGCATATGCTGACACTCAGTACTAATGACTATCCTACGAAAGTGGTGAAAAATCAGTTTGTCGGGATTTGATATAACGTAAAGAAGAACTGAATGCTCACCAGGTAGCTACAACAGTCATGTTTGGCACAGACTTCTAGGTCTCTTTCCCTTCTGTACTTTGAGGAAAAGAAAATTAAATAGATATATGATTTCAACTGCAAGCAAGTAGTGATGTAAGAGGTAGTGGGATATTATCCAAATAAGTTTTCATGTTTTTTCTATGAGTCTCTAGACTTCTGGTAGAGTGTCATTGCCTAGATTTTGATCACGTTGGCAAAAAAGTGAAAGCTGCTTCTTGTTACATGCCTGGAGCCTGACAGGATGTTCTCTGGGGGCAAGACTTTTCTTTTGTTAGATCAAGCAAGATCATCCACAAATACAAAGTCTGTTGCCAGTTTATTTAACAGATTTCTTATGAAGGTACATTCAAATTTATGAATTCTACTGCCATAGTTTTTTTGATGTCTGGAAGAAGAATCCTGGTCTCATAGATTTTCAGGAGCAGTATGCTCTCAGAGATCATCTGGTTCTATACGCAAAGGTCAGTCTGTCGTCCAGTGCATTGGCATCACCTGGGAGGTTGTTAGAAATACAGAATCTCATCCCATTCCAGAACTACTGAATCAGAATCTGAATTTTAACAAGGTCCCTGGATGATTTGTATGCACACTAAAGTTTGAAAAACACTGATCTAGTCCAGTGGTTTCCAAACCTGGCAATGAATGATATGGATAGCTTTTAACATAGATCTCTTTGTGCCTCACTGCCATAAATTCACATTCTCCAGTAAGTGTACAGTGAGGCCCAGGAATTTCCATTTTTAAATTTTGAAATAATTTCAAATTTACAAAATAAATTTCAAGAATATTATAAAACACCCCTCCTTTGGTATATACACTGGATTATTTGAAAGTAAATTGCCTATGTATAGCCCTATTACACCTAGAAAACTTTAATGTTTATTTCTTACAGTTGAGGACTTTTTTCTTGTTTATCAATAATGCAGCCATCAAAATAAGGAAGATAACACTAATTTATTACTAACATATAATCATCTGACACCATTTGAGCTTTTCCAAATCTTACTGTGCTGTCCTTAATCCAGGATGATAAGTTAAATTTAATTGTTTTGTCCCTTTTAGTTTCTCTGAATCCAAAACAGCTTTTCAGATTTCCCTTAACTTTCATGACCTTGAAACTTTTGTAGATCACAGGCTGGTTATTTTGTTGACTGTCCTCCAGTATGGATTTGTCTGAAGTTTCTCCATGATTAGGTTCAGGTTATGCATTTTTTTTCCCCCAGGAATGCCACATAAGTGATGCTGTGTTCTTCCTCATTGCATTTTACCAGATGTTACTTGATTTCTATTTGTTCTGGTACTGGTGATATTAATCATGATCTTTGACTAAGGTGATGGACGCCAGGCTTTTCCACTGTAAACTTACTCTTCTTCCTTTATGAGCTAAGTAAATATTTTGAGGAGAGGTATTTTGAAGCTATCACATGCCTCAGTAGACTTTAATGTACTAGTTTTAGTGTCCACTGATATTTTTTGGTTGAATTAATTAATGCTATGATGGTTGCTATATGGTGATTTTCAAACCACATCATTCTTTCTACATTTATCCATTGACGTTGCACTGGAACAACAACAGCAACAAAAACTATCTCTTACTTTCATTTATTTACCTATAACAGGATGGACTCATGAATTCCTGTTTTATTTATTGGGTTATAATCTGTAACTATCTTTCTCTCTCTCTCTCTCTATCTATCTATCTATCTATTTTTTAAATGGATTCCATGCCCAGCAGGGAGCCCAGTATGGGGCTTGAACTCACAACTCTGAGATCAAGACCTGAACTGAGATCAAGAATTGGGTGCTTTACTCACTGAGCCACCCACTGTATTTATTTTGATACTTAAATTTTCCTAGGTTTGGGTGGAAAGAGCCCCTTTGAGCTGTCTCTTGTGTCTTTTTCATGTGTTCCTGATCATTCAACTGATCATTCAATTAGGAGCATCTCCTAATTTTCTGGCATAAAAAGATTATCCAGTTTTTATCTCTTACTGGCCCTGACCCAGCTCTAGATTCCGCTATTTCTCCAAGGGGTCCTGGCTTCTGTAAGTGGTGTAAGGTGTTTAGATACCAGGTCCTCAGTGCTAGGTGTGGTCTTTGTTACTGGGTGTCACTGTTGTCAGTTCTCAGTGGGCAGAGCCTGGGAATATACGCATGTATATAAACACATCTATATGAATTTCTCTGTCTACATGATCAAATATATGTTAAAAATCTATGAATTTATACCTCAGACTCCAATTAGAATTTCACACACCTGCATTAATTATAGTTACTCTGCCCCTCTTGGTCTCAAATACTTCACACCAAAATGCTGCCATTGCTACTCCCTGCATTGATGTCCTTCTCACTGCGGTCCTACCTTCCATGCTGAGCTGCCACTGCCCCTCTGTCCTTGTTGAACACATACTCACCCACCCAGGCTCTAACACCCTTTGCCAGGCTGCACAGAATCTTTTCTCACCAGAAAAGATGGGCTCTAACACCAGATTCCAGGCTGCTATTACTGCCCCCTGCAGGGTTCTTCACCCTGCTTGGGCTCTGAAGCCCCAGCTGGGCAGTCCCTGTTTTCCCTGTTCAGGTATCCTCCATGCCCCACTGAGACTGTAACACTGGGCTGCCTTCACCCCCACCCCCTAATCTTCCCTTGGGCTAGTCTCTCTCTCCACTTGGTCTCTGATTGTCCACATTAGGTTATGTGCCCTCCCCTCAGCGTGAAGCCCACATGGCTTGGC
Source organism: Lutra lutra (assembly GCF_902655055.1). Taxonomy (NCBI): domain Eukaryota; kingdom Metazoa; phylum Chordata; class Mammalia; order Carnivora; family Mustelidae; genus Lutra; species Lutra lutra. Next base: position 16,422,767 of record NC_062286.1, read on the forward strand.
TCCACTTTGATTCCATATTTTTAAAACAAGTTTTTCGAATGATTTTTATGAGCAAGCCCAGCTCACACTGGCATGTTGGGGTCAACTTGGTTGTTCAACCTCTTACCCATTGACATGATTTTCTGCATCATGCCTAATATTTTCTTTCCTGTCCTTTCCCCAAACTATTTTATGGAAGGAAACTCACAAAATTCCTTTACTAGCAAGGTCTTTTATATCTGAGGTTTATATTTCTTCTCTTATTATTCCTTAGTCTACTCATTTTAGGCAAAGAACAGACGTGAATACATCCAAGATAATCATCACATTTCTCTTTAGATCTTCCCTTTTATAGTCCCCAGTTTTCTAGGTCTATCAACATTTTCTTATGTGTCACAGTTTTAAAATTCTTTAATATTTTGACTATTTTTGTTGGGAATGTTCTAGGCTACTAATATGCTTCTTAAAATTTACCTACTGATATAGTGGCCTCACCTCCTTTAACTTAAAATGTATACCTCTTTCAGTTCAGCCCATGCATCACCTATCCACTTTCCTAGCTCATTCATCAAAGAGCTCATATATCTGTTCTCTAAAACTGTTAAATCTCTCCTTGTTAAACCTCTTTATTTTGTTAAAAAGAGAGAGATTCCCATAGAATTCAAAGTGATTTGGCCCTTAATGTGTAAACAAGATTCAGGGGAAATACATAAAATTATTGGCTTGTTTTTAAGATATTCTAAAGGTTTTTATTTAATTATCAAAAATATCCCATGGTTTTGATATTTCTTATCAATTCATTGTGAAATCCTTAAGACTACCAAGCTTTTTAACATTCTTTTTTTTTTAAAGATTTTATTTATTTATTTTACAGATAGAAATCACAAGTAGGCAGAGAGGCAGGCAGAGAGAGAGGAGGAAGCAGGCTCCCCGCTGATCAGAGAGCCCGATGTGGGGCTCGATCCCAGGACCCTGGGACCATGACCCGAGCCGAAGGCAGAGGCTTTAACCTACCGAGCCACCAAGGTGCCCCTTAACATTCTTTTAATTATAAATTTATCATCACCCCCTTTCCACAGATGTACATTAAAGAGGAGAATCTTTATATTAACTTATGTTGGATTCATGATCTAGCAATAAATTAGTTCAAAAAAATTTTAAGTATAACCCCAATATACAAAACATATAAAATGCTCTTCTTGTAACACCATCTCAGTTTTTCCCTCATCTTCTGAAGTATTTCCTGGGGCCTCCACAGAATATAGAAGATGCACTAGATGGATTACCAAGGAGCTTCAAAATATATTGAACAGTCATTTTGCCACAAATAGTTGGTTTGAAAGTGCAGCTTCCATTACTAGGCTAATAGGTCCCTTGTCTGAGTGCTAGAAAATGTATTTATTAAATGCTAAGCCTAGCTACTGTCAGGATGAATTGGTTGTTCTTTAATAGGAAGGTAATGATTGGAATAAGTCACTTAGAAATGTCAGACAGGCCATCTAGCCTCCCACCCATACATCCATCCATCTATCCATCCATCCAATTGTTATAAAGAGTTAAGATCTCTAACTGGTTGTAGAACAAATGTCCTAAATTCCTCAAAGGAGTGGCCTTAACTAAGTCCTTGGGTTTATTATTCTCAAGTGCCTCATATATGGTGGATACTATCACATTGCACATGATCTCCTGTCATAGTGCCAGATCAGGCTTTTTGTGGGGTCCTTCTCCTTGGGTGAGGGACAGGATATTCCTTAGTTTTCATGGGGCTTCAGTAACCTTTATTCTTATATATTCAGGTAGGCTCTCTGGCTCAAAGGTCAAATCTACTCTGATTTTCAGCACTTTCTTCTTCAATCTTAGACATAGTTATCTTCACCATGATTATAAACATTTTAGTGGATATTCCTGTCAAGTTTCTGTAACAGGGAATTGATAAGGGAGAGAAAACTAGCATTTATTAAGCAACCACCATCATTAGACAGTGTTTTAGGTGTTCCCTTATCTTATTCCATGCTTCTCTCATAGTTGGTGCTTTTTCATCCCTCAGCCCTAGCTTCAAGTGTTATCCAGGACCACTTGATCTAATTAGGTCTCTTTCCTGATTTTTTCCTAAATTTTAATCTGGTCTATTCCATTGTAATTTTATAATGAATTCCTTATCTTTTATTCCTGTAAGATATAAGTTATTTGAAGGTGTGATTATGGCTGTTGAATAAGTTACTTATCTTGTGAATTTATTCAAATATGAAGAACAGTGTGCCATTAAGACCTCCCTCATGGGATTATTAGGGGTCTGAAATGAGTTAATAATGTAAAGTTCTTGCAACTGTGTCTGATACTCATTGCATGCTTATTGCTACTTCTACCAGTTCTACAACTGTGATAACACCTACTATTATTATCACTACAACTATTACTAACACTTGTTTCAATGAGTTCCAGCATAGAATCGATGTTCAAAAAATATTTTCTGAATGAATGAATGCCCAATCCTCTGTCCTTATATGTTCATATTGTGAGGAGAATGAGGCTCAGAGAGAAAAATTCCTTACCCAAGGCTACCAAGAGATGAAACTGAGACAGACTCAGCCTTAGCTGACCCTAGTGGGGGTGTGATTACCATAACTTCTACTCCTCACCATTTCAGGTAGCCTGGATTTTATTCATACAATTCTATCGTCCATAAAAATTCTCTAAAATTAAAGTCTGTGAAAAGAAAAAGTCTTTAAGGATTCTGGTGAAGGGGATGGTTACTGGTTACATGGCCTTATTTAGAGGGCAACTTACGTAGGGGCCCCATGCCCCTCACTGAGCATGGAGTGCCCTGATGCTGTCTCCTGGGAGACTTCATATAGACTTGGAGTGTGAAAGTCTGACGCTAAAGGCCTTACTCCCCTAGGCTACTCAGGAGCACATTTCTCTTTCCCACCTGCTTTGTGAACCATGCTTGTTACAGTGTCCTCCCTGGGGTAGGCACTGCCTCATCTGACAGGCCATAATTTGGGTCATTACACTCTCCCATGGGCAGTAATGACATTTTGTCTTTTTCTAGACATGACTGCTGTGCAGTTGCCTCATGAGAGGGTTAGTTGATTACTCCTTTTCCTTGGCTCCTGGCTGCACCCCAGCTGTGCTGGCAGCAGCAGAAGGGGGCTTCTAATGGCCCCTTTCAGTCAGGTTTCCTGTTTGGTGGCGCTTGTCTTGGCAGAGATGCCCTGCACTGTGGAAAGGAAGTTTGGAAGAGTCACTCCCTGGAGCACCATGATTTGGGAATAGTGTGGAGCTGGCAAAGGCCACAGGGAAAGTGCCTTTGCTTAAAAATAGCTCTCCATTTTAGGCACAGATATGCATTGTGTTAACAAGTTCTAGGGAAGCTTAAGCTCAGAGAGGCAGCCATCTTAATGAGAATTATTAGAGCCACCTGGCTTAGGTCAGTTCCCTTCAAGAAATAAGCTGGATGAAAACTGGAGGGGGAGAAATCAAGTCCTTAATGGAAGAGCCAACCTGTGAGGAGTTTTTGGCAGTGTGGAAGCAACTGGAAGGCAGAGCAGATCCTGTATGTGGGAGAGGTTCACAGAAGGGGAGGGATGATGGTGACAGATCTATTCAATTCTGGCTTTACCTTAGAATGCAGCCTAAATGGTCAGCTTTCCCCGAGGCGACACTTAAAGAGATGGTATGGTTATGATAGATTAAACTACTGACCTCAGGGTCAGGAAAAATGGGATCCAGTCGTGTTCTGCCAATTACTCCCTCAGGAATGTTGGCAAGACGTAGTACTACTCTAAGCAGTTTCCTTATTTGTCAAATGAGGGAATTGCTCTGAGCTTCTCACGGTCCTTCCCAGAGTGTTTTATGACTCTAAGAAGTAGCCATATTTCTATAAAACTGTCAAACTAGGTGCCAGCCTGCCTATGGCAGATGCTTCTTATCTTCTGGTCCTGGAAACACTGAGCTTCAGGTGACTCTGGGTCCCAAATGCATTCACTTTCAGTTCTTTACCCAAGGGTTATGACTGTGTTAAATTAACATTTGTCAAGTGGAGCATGGGGTGTTGGATGGTGACCCTCAGTTCAACAACGGACCACAAGAGAAATTGAAAGAGAGAAGTTGATTACTTGCAGGTCCCAGGAACACACTGAGTAGCTGCATGAGGAGGTCAAAATAGGGTATGGGCAGAGAGAGAGAGAGAAAGGGCCTGGGGCTCATGCCTTTATTATAGTCTATAAGTGGAGTGCTTTGGTGTTCCTGGGCTCTGTCTGGATTTGTCAATTTAAACTTAAGGTATATGGTATTGGTAAGCCTTACAGGATTCCCATTTAAGGGGCACATAAGACAAACAGACTCTGGGTGGCAGGGGGACTGTTGCTCACAGGGATGTTGGGGACAGCCTATTATGAATTTGCATTTGTTATGAGTCTTGGCTGCAGTGTCAGACATGTGCTTGGATGAGGAGCTAGTGTCAGTGTAAGGTCCCTACGAGCCACTTGGCCCCACAAAATGGATGCAGAGACAGTAAGTACCTGGAGTAGCTTAGCTCATCTATCAACACCAAAGCACTGGCTGTGGGAGTGAGACCTCTGTAAACACCTGGCATTTAGTTATCTGCCAAACGCTGGTCTTTTCCTTATCCCTCCCTTATAAACCCAATTTTCAAACTGCCAGGAAGCTATCTTTTCTAGTTCTTAATATTTTTGAAAATTATTTATTTATTTATTTGACAGACAGAAATCACAAGTAGGCAGAGAGGCAGGCAGAGAGAGAGGAGGAAGCAGGCTCCCCACCAACTGGAGAGCCCGATGCAGGGCTTGATCCCAGGTCCCTGGGATCATGACCTGAGCCAAAGGCAGAGGCTCTAACCCACTGAGCCACCCAGGCACCCCATATCTTTTCTAGATCTTTAATGAGTTTTTGTTTGAATTGCTTTAATGTTTAGGAATTACTGGCTAATTTTTTGTTTGTTTTTTAAGTAGTTCCTCTGCAAGTGAGAAGTGGGAGTACAGTTCCTGGTTCAACCTACTTTCCCCTTCTGAGAGTGTCTCACAGGGGCTTTAGACTCTGGAGCATCCCCCAGTGGTTAGTTCTTCCTCTTCACAAACATCTAGTGTTTAAAATGAGTACTGTCAGAAGAAGCCTGGACATAAAATTCTCTTGAAATATAATCTCTGAATTCTCTGTTTTATTAGTTCAAGTCACAGTATATGTGAGAGAGAGGAGATAGCATAGTGCTCATTTATTTTATCTTATTATTCTTAAAAGATTTTTTTTATTTGAGAGAGAGAGGGAGATAGCATGGAGGGAGAGGGAGAGAGAGACTCTTAAGCAGACTCCATGCTGAGCACAAAGCCCAATATAGGGCTTGATCACAGGACTCTGACATTAATACCTAAGCTGAAACCAAAAGTCAGACACTTAACTGACTGCACCATCCCGGTGCCCCAAGAGAGTGGTCACTTAAATTGCTGTAAATGAATACATCCAAAATCATAGAAAATGTGGGTAACCTGGGGGGCACTTTTGGGTTTATAAATAGGGAAGTTGATAGGAGGACTGCTGCAATGTTGTGACTGGGATAGAGTTTAATTCCTAGGGTGTGTTAGCAGCAGCACAGATGATTGAGTGTCAGCTCATTGCTGCCCAGGTATATGCCAGTCACAGGTCAAAGATAGAGGAGAATTTTATGTTTATAATAGCTGGAGTACAAATAAATTTGCATTATACATTAGGGCCGCTTCTCTGCCCTCTGCTTTTCCACCAAGTCAGACAGCATGGAGGACTCTTTTGTTGGCAGGAACCTTAACATCCACCTCTTGAAGACTCTCTCACAGTTTAGAAACCCCACTGACAGTGCTACTGACATATGGTTTGTTGAACACTTGAAGAGTTGAGAAACTCACTTCCAAGGACAGGCTATGCCATTTAACATTGCTAAATAGCTTGAGATATCAGGAAGCCACACGTTGGGAAGAGCTGAGAGCTGTCTCCCTTTAATTCTAACTCATGTGTTTTGGAGACATATACAGATCTCCATGGCCGCTCTTCAGAAAATTGAAGGCGGCATCCTTGACCCATCCTAGCTCCAGGTCTTCTTCTCAAAATTCTCATCAAGATCTTGGTTTTAAATCTTCCCCCATCCTGAAGACTTCTTCATTTTTATAATGAGATTTCCTACAAGCATGTCATATTTCTATCCCTAAAGTATAATAATCAAGACCTGACTATGTACCCAGGATCACTCTAAAGATGGCCTTCTTTTCTTGGGAAACATGAAATGAAGAAAATCATGACTTTGCTGTGGATGGTTGCTTGGGCTCTCTCATGTGAGAGCATGAGACCTGCCTCAGGGAAAAGAGTCAGCTCTGGACTTCTGATAGTCACACACACACACACACACCCTTGGGATAGGGTTGTTGAGAAACACTGAAACACTTAATCTAGTCTCTTTTTCCATCCTCCATCTGGTAGAATACCACCAGCAACTGTTAACTCCCCTGCAGAGGAAACAGCATTGAGTTTTTCCTGCAGTTATGCTTTAAAATGTCTTTTGTTTCCACTGTCCCCCTTTACAGAAGTTAGATGGGCTCCCTCTAGCACTTGTGGCTAACTCCTGGAGGTAAGGACTTAAACTTTTCTGGCTCTTATTTTGCCTCGGGTCTATTACAATTTACACTGTGATTTGGGACAAGTCCTTTGCCTCTGTCAAATGAAGAGATTGGATAGGGCCACTTCCTAGTTCCTTCCAGCTTTTACTGGAAGACTTCCCCTGGAGGACAGTTAGCTGGCACTTTGTATATCAGGGGCTGGCACTGACACTCCTGGTTGAGCTGTCACACTTGTCTTCAGTAGTTTGGCCACTGGTAAGAAGCATGCTGATGGGTGACTTAATCCCTCCCCACCCCTGGTTTATGAAGTTTACTAGATGGAGATTTGGGAGCCCTTTATTTCAAGATTTTTGCATCACCTCTGTGATTGTATGGAGGATATAGAATGGCAAACTGAGAATGAGCTGTTTGAAGGAAATTTCTGGAACAGAGATTGTAATCACCCAAAGTGTCATTTCAGTGAACTTTGGGCAAATCTGTCTTCTAGGCTTCAATTTCCTCATCATGATGTAAGAATGGAGTCCAAACTTTCTTTCTCTTGAAATAATCTGATTGCAAAATTTCCCCTTAGGGAAGTTTCATACCTGTTAGATCTGGTGCTGCCAGGAACTAATTTCCTAGGAGATAGGTCTTACTTTCATCTGGTCATAGAGGAGGATGTTGGAAAATCACTTGTAGTGGACATCAGATTTTACCACTCAGAACCAGCCCCCTTCACTACTGAAGAACGTATCCCTTCAAATGTTGGGAGTTCTACTGGTTGACAGCATCCAGCTATTAGCTCTCTTCAGGTATTGCCCTTGGCTGAAAAGACTCTCCTCTCCAAGGTTACTGCTCCCTTCTTTGGAAGCAGACTTCATATAATGTCTTCATCCACAGTTTGGATAAACTGGGCAGGAAGATACAGAGGGACAACAGAAATTGCAACTAAATATAGGAGGAATATACACCCGTAGGAGAATAATATACATACAGGAGTAGATTCTGAGGTAGCTGAATCAAGGAGGACAGAACATAAAGTTGAATGAGGGAGGACTTGTCAATATAGATGCACTCTTCTGCATTAAATCTTCGAGATTTACCAACATGGCAGGACACCCTGGAGATGGTGTTAACGTTTTCTTAGGATAACTCTTAGAAGCATGGAGAAAGTCATAGTTTGAATCAAGTAAGGTAAAAACGCCAAAAGTGCTACGGCATATGGTGGATCAAAAGTCTCAGAAAAATGAGCATGCTAGAATACTATGTACCATGTAAGGCTAGAGAACTTACCAGCTGGTTATATTTAGTGGGAAGACCCAGAGGGTACTTCATGTCTCAGAGCAATAAGAGATGTACTAGAAAGAAGGGCACCAGAATTCCATGATTGCTTTCTCTAAAGACAGTGAGTGACAGCAGGAGAATTTAGATATTATGTTCACTAATAGCAATGGGATGATAAGATCCTCAAATAATAGAGGCTGGGGTGTGGTTCTTAGTGCTCAGAAGGAAAATAGGTGAAACTGTGGTAATGAGGTAAGGTTGGAGTGGCATATGATTACTGTATCCCCAACAGGTAGGATATGTAGGTCTGAGAACCAAGAGTGTAAGAGAAGAACTGGCCCATTTCACCATCAGTCTCAGAAAACCATTTGAGAGAATTAGGGTTTCCTGTTTCCATGACTTTGGGCACTGTAGGTTTTGGGTTCCTGATTCCCAAAGGAGACAAGCTAACACAGGGAACTTAACAGGAGTTCCACTGAACATTGACCTCCACCTGCTTTCTGTGTACTTTGTGCTCCTTGTGACAGGGGACCAACAGACAAGGAGAGGAGTTACCATCATGTCAGGGGCATTTGAGCTTGATGAATCAGGAAGAGATAGGGCTTCTGCCACATAAACAGGATAGGCAAAATACATTTTGCACTTGGACCTCCCTTGTTGCCTCTTTGTACAATTTTAATAGTAAATGGACAAATATAGCAGCCAGGGCCTGAGAAAGGCATGCATGGTGACCCAAAGGTGAGACCCCTTAGAGAGGAGGTCATGCCACCTAGATAGCAGAGGTTCTAGCTGAAAGTAAAAGACATCTAGGATGGGTGGTGAAGGGTGGAGATAATTAGTAGCAGTTGAGGCCTAGAGACCAGCTAAAGCAACAGAGGTTCTAAATTTCCCTCACTATCATTTCTTTTATAACTTTACACCAGGAATAAAGACCCCCAGGAGTGCTGGAAGAACTGATCTCAGAGCTTACATAAAGGGAATCTGTGAGGCACAACAGTGGAGTGTTGTTGACACAGGATTAAACTCATTACATTATCCTATCAGGACTTCACATTAGCTTTCAGGCCTAGCTGTCAGCCCTTTCCAGAAACTTCCCTCTACTGCAAAGATACCCCTTCCCGTAGGCAGTATGCATCCAAGGACTGACCAGTTATTGCAGAGGCATAAAGACTAGCCTCCTCACCCCAACTGTGGAAATTCTGAAAGAATATACAGCCTTCTAATTTCCCTGTGGAGTCAGCTGAGGCTTTTGTTGTGATTGTATTGCAGCCCAATTTCTTCCATTCCCCAAATCTACTCTCTTTCCATCCCCCACAGATTTTGGTCCTAAAAGCTTTGCTTAATATACTTTCTGTATGCTAACCTCCATATCAGAGTTTATTTTCCAGCTAACCTGGAAATATTGGCCTTAGTATAAGGAGTATTATCATCATCATACATCATGATTATTATGTAATGGGTACTCATTAAATACAGGTTGAATGCTTTGAAGCCTGTTCATGATATTTTTGTATGCCCATTGGTACAATCTCCTTAAAGAATTATTCATTTGAGGCACTAAACTCTAATGTTGAATAAAACCATATAAATCCTGTCAGAAAGGGAAAATAGTGCTTTCCTTAGAAAAGAGCTACATGAAGCACTATGTCTTTTGATGGATCTCTTTTGGCCTGTGCTGACTCATTTGCCCAAAAACCAATGATTACAGGTCTGTTCCACACCTGTTTCTGAACTAACCAAGGAGTAGTTATGCTAATTGTACACATTTTAGAAATTGGATAAAAGCAACTCTGTTTGGCATATCCTATATTAGAGTTTGGAAAACTGTATATGTAAAGAATCAGAAGGAAAATATTTATGTAAATGGTAAAAGTAAACATATAAAATAGTAAATAATAAAATGTAAAAATAGTAAAAAAATAAAAGTGCATTTTAAAAGATTATGTAAATTAAAATATTTTTTGTAAAAATAATAGAGGCCATATGGTCTCTGTTGCATTAATTCCACCCTACTGTTTTGGGGGGAACCTGCCATAGATAATACGTAAATGCATGAAAGTGTCTGTGTTTTAATAAAACTCAATTTACAAAAACAGTTGTTAGGTTAGATTTGGCCTATCGGCCATATTTAACCAATCCCTGACCTAACTAATACACAGAGCCTATGAAATGAGGTGACTCCTTGTCCCCATTGGCTAGGAATTGAGATATTCCATGTTGTGACACTGGATCACAGATTGATCAATTAGGCACTCTACCCATTTGTTAGTTTTCCCAATCAACAAATATGTGTTGGACATGTTTTATGTATAGAAAGTATATGTATATACTAGGTATAAAAAGGTATAGAAAGGTGGTATAGAAAGGTATAGAAAGATAAAACATAATCCAGCCTTTTAGGGGCCAACAGGGAAGTGGGAGTTGAGTCATTTTTTGAAAAAATTTTTAAAATTTTACAAAGGATTCATGAGGGACAGAGTACAATGAGTGACAGAGAAATGAGTGACATATTCTTCTTTCAGATCCTTTGAAAAATGTAAAGTAGCATAATGTATCCATGGGCATGGTATACCTTGCAGCTAGATGGTAAAGGGATCTGTGATAAGGACCCCGCTGGAGAGTTAAGCAGGGGTCAGAGCCATGGGCTTTAGTTGGAACATAGTGGGAACAATAGGAGCTTTTTAATCAGAAGGGTAACATGGTGAGATTTGCATTTTGTAAAGGTTCCTTTGAAAGCAATAAGCCAGGTAATAGGATGGGATGGGATGAGTAACAAAAATAAAACCATAGTGCTTATCCTCTTTGGCTATTATGTACAACCTACTTTTAAATTACCTTTATTACTTATTTCTATCTAACCTTCTACAGTATAAACACCAAAAGGCAGAGATTCCATTTTCTGCCCCACTTCTGCTTTCCAAGCATATTATTGGACACATGATTGGTACTTAATGTGTATTTGTTGAATGAATAGATGAGTGAAAATTGTCCTTCTTGTGAAAAAAGATAGTAATATGATTTTACTTTCAGCTTCATTAAAAGGCTGCAAGCAGCAAGTATCTTTAGTAAATTGATTCACTACTACTTAGGATATAAGAAAGGCTATGGAAAATCTAAAATGACATATATTGGTACATCCAGAGATTCAAACTGAGAAGAATTATTAGTTATACAGGGGGTAGCTCCCAAGAGCAGTGTGTAAAGAAAGAGAAGAACCCTGGGATGGGAATCTAGAGGCCTGTACTTTTATTCCCACCTTGTCGCTTAATTATTGGGTGAACCTGGCCATGCCACTTCCCACTCTACTCCCTATGGGATGAGACTCTCACTTATCTCAGTGTAGTTTAAAGGGTCTGACTCATAGTAAGTGCTTAGCAATTATGTGTTGAATGATAGCTCTAATAGGAGTTAGGAATCCTTATGGCCCATGAAGTTGAGAAGTGTGGCTCAGAGGATGAAAGATAAGCCCACAGCATAAACCATCTCCTTTCATTTTTAATCACACAATATCATGGCTAGGAATCCCCCACCTCTTTCCATATAGTCATTTTCTGTATCTTGGTATGTAGCTATTTGTCAGCAGAGAAATTTAGGCCCAGCTGAGTGCTCTTTCTATAAGCCTGAGTGCTCCTAGAGATGCAGAAGGCAATCTAGGAGTCTTGGGGTTGAGGCAGATGCTAAGATCCGCTGTTCTCACTATAGAAAACTGGCTTTTTGTAAAGCTCTCCTAGCCAAACCAGCCTTTTCCAGACACCAGGCTTGATCTCAGACACCTGGGACAGTCAGGCTACATGAAGTTTAAGGAGCCCTACAGATCATTCCTTCATAGGAACCATCACAGTCCCTCTCTTCAAAGATTTTCGCTGTGTAATTTTCCTCTCTCTGCTTAGTTCTCTGTACTACAATACTTTGTATGCAAACTTTCTAGTTAAGACAACTTAAAAAGCCCACAGAAAGAGAGATGTTAAATGTTTCAGAAAAGAAGGAACTGAATAGTCCAGAATCAGAAATCATTTTCAGACTGGTTGGGATAAAAGGGAAATTAACTTCTCTGTTTTTACCATGTCTGTCCTGTGGCTGCACTTGACTTCAACACAGCCTGCTGGGAAAAGTCTTTAGCCACATTCCAGGTAGCCAGGAGAAATTAGTTTTTGTGTTCTATGGCTGAAACACTGGGCAGGGGACTAAAATTTAGGAGCAGACAAGGTGAGAATACAGGTTGTACCATGATCTGTGCCTTGCATTTATTCACACTTCTTAAGCACCTACCATGGGCCAGGTTCTGGCACCAGAGGTATAAAGCTGTTTCATACAGAATATCTGTCCTGAAGGAACTCATGGTGTACCAGGGAAGGGGAAGTGCAATGAGTTATGACATAATGTGCCAGATGTGTGCTTCATAGAGGCCCCAGCGAAGTACTGGGGTAGCACCACCCCTGTGTATGTGTTTGTCAGCCAGAGGCAAACTTGGAAACCACACCTGGCAAATTGGTTGAGTAGATACTACATAAAGGGGAAGAGCACTGTAGAAATGGAAGAATGGGGACCCTCATAGGAGAGCTCATTCTGAGAGAAGGATGATGAGAAAAGGGCATGATGGGGTTGGTCCTACAAAGAAAACCTTAGTCATGGAGGGAAAGATAATTCTGAGTATGGTCTGGTATATGTCACTAATGGGTGAGAGGAGGAGGGAAGTACAAATGGACTAAATGTTCCATTTAAACTTGCATGAGTCATTGGGGTGCATGCAGCACATCGGGAGTGCTCCCTAACCAGTAGAGTTCCGATGCCAAATCTTAATGACTTATAAGAACTGACTGTATTCACCTTTTATCAGTGTCATTAGTGTGGTAGCTTGATATTGGTTATAGTGGGAATATTTACATCTTGGAAATTGATAAGCAGATTGGAGCCATTTTGTCCCTGGAGAGGTGATTATTAAACATTTACCAGCATGCCACTAACAAAATGTTAGTAACCAACAAGGTCAGAGGGACAATCTTTCTCCAAAGCAGTCCCTGACCACAGTACATTGGGCATGGTGAAGTTCTAATACAAGATTTTTCAAAACGTGTACTGCAAAACACTAGCCTTGCATACTTTTTGGAATTTATAATGCATACTAGCATATTAAAGGCTCTGAGGAATTTACATAAAGAAACATGCTTAATTTTGTTTAATTTAGAGCAGTGCTTTCCAGACTTTAATGTGTTATGATTCATCTGGGGGTTTTGTTGAAATTCTGGTCTTGGGTAGGGCCAAGTTTCTACATTTTCAGAAGATACCAAGTGATGTTGATACTGCTGGTCTAAGGACCACACTTTGAGAAACAGTAGTTTAGAATCCCTCAACTGACTTAACCATGGAATCCAGCATTTAAAAAAAAAAATCTATAGCACACATGTGGTATTCTGTGAAACTCTGATCCTGGGAGAATACTTTGGGAATATTGCTCAAATACATCAGTGGTGGTATATGGGGGTACAGGGGTAGTGAACAAGACCTGGTGGAGAGCATAGTGTCTCCAGAGCAGGATGGAGGTTGTGGGGTTCATAGGTGCATGAGAAGATCCTAGGGAGACCACAGTTTTCAGGGGAAAAGCAATGGAGCTTGATGGAAGACTCTGCCAGAACAGTGGTGGAGACTGGGTTCCCACTGGAGGCAGACTTATCCAAGACCATATGTGAGGCACTGCGAGACACTGCATAGGAAACAATCAGAAGGTCTTGGTGGGAATTGAGTTTCTACAGCAAAACAAAATATTAGACATTACTGTGAATATCACTAGTTTGTACCCATAGGCCAGTAAAGAGTAGCCAAAGTGAACATTTCTCAGAAGGTGTTTGAGACAGTTTCTCAGAAGAGGTGAAAAGTTCTGTTCTAAAAGATGAATACATATGGGGCGCCTGGGTGGCTCAGTGGGTTAAGCCGCTGCCTTCGGCTCAGGTCATGATCTCAGGGTCCTGGGATCGAGTCCCACATCGGGCTCTCTGCTCAGCAAGAAGCCTGCTTCCCTCTCTCTCTCTCTCTCTGCCTGCCTCTCCGTCTACTTGTGATCTCTCTCTGTCAAATAAATAAATAAAATCTTAAAAAAAAAAGATGAATACATAACTATTGAGTGCATTTGGGGTGTGCACTTGGGTGGGTGAAGGCTAAGGAAGGATGGCATATTATGAGGAGTACATTTCATTTTAAAGGATCAGAGAAGGCAAGGGCCTGCAGGTGCCTGTCCAGTTGGGGTGGCGCTAGGGCTTTGGCTTAAACTTGTTCTTCTGCCTAGTGCCTAACTCAGATGGAAGACGAGGCACATATCTGGAGTGTAGGGTGTGCTTCCCATTCTACTGAAGGTCAGGAATCTGACCTAGAAGGACAAGAGAGGGAAGGGGGGAATTGGGAAATAAACTTTTCAAAAGAAATCACCTGAAGAGTTAAGGGACACTGAATTGTATTTAATGATTTGACATCTTTGGCCTTCTTGCTATAGATAAAATTGTATTTCAGAGGGGGACTCACTAATATATTAAAATAAAACTAGGGACAGTAGAAAGGCTTTCATTGATTTCACATGGAGTATATTGTACTCTTGGCCTAACAAGTTGACGGCATTAGTGGAGAACAGCTCATCAATCCAAGTGGGGGCTGGCAGCCAAGACTGGTGTGGATAGGAGGAGGGGAGTACCTGGGAGGTGGCAGGCTCTCATTGTAGCACTGCACCCTATTTCCTTCTCTTGGGACAGCCCACTCTATGAACGTACTCACTCCTCTTTCCTGGAGGCTTTGATCCCATCCCACATGACCTTTTAGTTTATTATGTATGTATGTGCTTATCTCTCCTGCCAACTGCTGAGTTCACCAAGGAAAGGAATCTTGTTTTATGAAATAAATAATAAAACTGATATTTATGAGCATCTGTTTTGAGATGTGTGGTTTCAAAATTGTTATTTCCTTCATCTTTCACATCAACCTCACAAGGTATGACTATCCCAGGCCTTCCGGAAAGGAAACCAAGTTGCAGAAAGGATAGGAGACATGTGAAGGCCCTAGGGGGTGGAGCTTTCTAACTGCCAGCCCTGCGCTCATCTACTAGGCTGCAGGTGTTCCTTCTTCAGTTCTACATACCCCTAGTGCTCAATCCATACACACAGTTGACTTTGTAAGAGATGCTTTAGTATGTTTGTTCATCTTTCATCAAAGAAATTTCTTGTTTCATAAATAATCAATGAAGTATTGAGGAGAAAGATATTTCAAATGATGAATTCTGTAGTTTGTTTTTTGTTAATTATATCTAGTGTTTATTTTTATAACCCATTCTTTCAACAACTGTTTCACTGGGGCTGGCAGTAATGAGCAAGGTGGACATGGGCCCTGCACACAGTCTAATAGCATTGAGAATCCTATAACATACTTTGGGCATTGTGTTTAACATCTGTCTTCATTTCAAAGTCTTATCCACAATTTATTATTTGCCTCCCTGTCCATATGGAATAAGATCTATACTCATATCTTCTAAATCTGAATAAACATTTAGGTACAAATGTCATTTGAATTTGCCTTTTTACCTATGGTCAGTTTTGCTTGACTTCTTTATCCTGAAGAATATCAGGTTGAAGATTTTTGGGCAAAGGGATCATGTCTTTGGTGTAAATCCAAAACATGAGCTGTTAATTAGCAATGAAGAGGGGACTGTATGAGAGCCGAAGATCATAAGCAAAGAGTAAAGAGATGAATATCCCAATGTAAGCATTAGGGTAATGCAGGTGGCTGGTTGCTTTGAGTTGCTGTTCCTCCTGTGTGTAGAGGAGGAATGACTACCCTAATCCAAGCAGAATCAGGAAATCTCTACAGAAATGATAATATTTATATTAACACTTGAAGATCAAGTAGGAACAGACAGGCAGAGAGGAATGCATGTAAAACCCAGAGATGATAGAAATCATCTTAAGGAATCAAGTGTTTCAGGAGGGGTGGACCACAGGAGCTGATGGGAGAAACAGCAGGAGAATGCCATGCTGTGCTGTTGGATATAATGTGGAGATCAATGGAGAATCAGTGATGCATTAGGGAAATGGCATGGTCAGATTTTTATTCTAGAAATTTCATGCTGGCTGCAATGTGGAAATGGGCTTATAGTTAAAGCAGTTAAAAGGGCAGGATGACTAGATAGGAAGCTATTATAGTCGTCCGGGAGGAAGATGGTGACACTGACCTGTGTAGTGGCAATGGTGATGACAGGGAGTGGGCAGATTTGAGAGACATCTAGAAGGTGATAGCTGTTGGACCTGGTGATTAATTAGTTGTAGGGATTGAGACATGGTCAAGGATTATTCAGAGTTGGATGGCTTGAATCACAAAAAACCCAAAGTGGTTTCATTCTCTGAGATGGGGAACCAGAAAAGAAAGAGATTTTTTTTTCTACTTTGTTTTTATTTGAGAGTGAAGAATGAAGAGGGAAAGTTAATTTTTACATGAACTGAGGTGTCTGAGGGGTGGGCAGTGTGCAGGAAGTAACTGAACATATAAATCTAAAACTCAGAGTAAGAAGAGAAAGCTCCAAAAAATAGGTCCAAAAGAAATCATTAACATTTATAGGACAGACCAAGGTCAATAAGTCTGGGGAGGAAGCCAAGAGGGAGAGGTCAGAGAGGAGAAGGGAGTCCAGAGAACATGGAAACATGGAAGCTGAGGGGAGAGGACATTTCAGGAAGGACAGATTTTTCAGCAGTGTGTTTCTCTCCATGCACTGGTCCTCTCTCTCAGGATCTTTTGGTATTGCTATTGCTGCTCAACTATGTGACTGAGGGAAGTTATAAAGCAGGTACTGAGAGTCATCGGGGAATCCTTGGGGCAGTTCTGTGGTGTGGTAGTGTAAATGTTTTGAGGTACTTGTGACCTATATTTTACCAAAGACTCAAGATGCCTGGACCAAACAAACAAAAAAAAAAAAAAAAGAGAGAGAGAGAGAGAGAGAGTAGAGATGACTGAAGCAAATTAAACTGTGTCATATATTATGTTTATTTACTTGTTTATTAAAGAATGTTTATAGAGTGCTTATTACATGCCAGAAACCATGCTAAACTCTAAGCTGAGGTAAAGTACCTGTCATTATGAGACAGTTTCCACAGGTCAATAGAAATTAGTTCAGTAATTACATAAATTAATTATAACTATGGAAAATACTACAAGGGAGAAGTATCAGGTGCCATGTGAATTTACAGGATCAGGAAAGACTTCCAGAGAGAAGGAATGCTTAATAATTGAGAACTGAATGATAAGTAAATCACTTTGTAGATGTTAACTATCAAAGAAGGGGGAATAGCACTTTACACAGAGAAATAGCCTGACTGAAGTATCTGAAGCAAGGGAAATCCTTGTGTGTGAAGAATAGAAAGTAGCTGTTTGTGTGTTTGGAGCAAGGAGAGCTGAGGCAGGGATATAAGGTGAGCTGTGGAAGACGGCAGTAGGACTTGGCAGGACTCCGGAGAACTTGTCAGGCAGGTTATTAAGCTGGTGGGTGATGTGATCAGATCCACATTGGAAAAATCCACTGTGTCTGCAGGATGGAGAATGGATTGAAGGTAAGCACGAAGAGATGCTGAGAACCCATTTGTGAACATGCTTTGAATACCTAACATGTGCACTTTTATTTAGTGTCTACTGATTGTGGTGACTGTTGGATGAACTCCAGAGTAAGTAGAGCATGTTGGAGGAGGAAGTGAATGAGAAGAAGTATATATTCTTCAAGAGCTTGAAATCTTTTTTGAGGAGAAAGTCATGAAACTCCTACAGAAGAAAAACCACAGGCTGAATATAAAACCAAGAGCTAACTGTGTTGAGTGAGAGGGCTCCAGTGGAGAGGGGCCACTGAATGAAAGAAAGAATTTTAAATGAGGAGATAGGCCTCAAGATTGAGTTTCCAGGACCGGAGAGTGTGAATGATGGGGGTTCATAGCAGGGAACAGGGAGAACACATTTCAGCTGAGAGCAGGACAGAGCTGGGACCCTCTTCTCCTAACCTCTAGAGCTGGCTCCCCAGCCACACAAAAATCTGCATTTGTTGGGCTGGCCAGCCTATCATCTATCTATCTATCTATCTATCTATCTATCTATCTATCTATCATCTATCCTATCTATGAATGGACATCCCAGAGGAAGTTTTCTCTTCCTTCCTGTCATTTCCCAGTGGAACGATCAGCTTTGCAAAGCTTCTGATTTTAGGGGTGGTCATGTTCTTTTCCTCCCTGGAAAAGTACTATTTGCATGTTTTTATGAGTCTTATTACATAGCTTTATGACTTGTACATGTAATAATAGTGAGCCAGACGTTTGTGTTATGTGTCTCTAGAGAAGTCATCAGTCGAACATAAAAATGTAAATCCATTTGGAAAAACACAGACCAGTTATTGAAAGTGAAGCCTGCAGAACATGTGCCCCCAGTGATAGATTAGCAAAGGCCCAATGACACACACACTCAGTTCAGACCTGCTCCATAGACCATCTGGAAACAGACAATGCTTAATAATGCAGAATAATAAAATCAGCTAAGTTCCCATTTACAAATGAAATAAACTGGAGAATGAGTGATTAACAGATCAAAATCAAATGGGACTATTACCCCCAAATTTGGGGCAGGGGTGGGGGGTGAACATGAGGGTCAGAGATTCTAGGGCCCATTTTGTGAACCCTGGGTGAAGCCAATGTTTGAAAATAAGAAAGTGAAGATTCCAGATGGTTGATTCTCTCTGCAAAATTGACCTGTCAAACCCTCTATGAATGACTGTACTTTCTCTGACAAACAGATATCAATATCTAAAAATGCTTCCTGCAATTTCTTTCCACAAAGCAGGAAGACCGATTCAGACCAATACCAGCTCACTAAGTGGTATTCTCTGCTCTGTCACCCCCGTGGCTATAACCAACGAAATGAAAAGGTAAGAAAGATAAAGCAAAAATCAAGGGTCACCTGCTATAAGCCAATGGGGCTCTTTTTTTCAGATAGTGTAAGCCAGAGCTGTTTTACTCTCTTCCCATTTCATTAGCTTTTCCTTCCAAAATCTTATAGGTCTTTCACGAGCAATTAAGACCATTATTTGTCTGACTATTAAACAGGGAACCAAGAACCTGAAAGTTTATGTCACATATAATTGAGAGGCAATTTAGCTGGAAGGACCATAGCTGGGAAGTGAAGAGGGGCAAACTCAGGAGTCCCATATCATAACTGCTCTGGTTCTGGTGCTGGATGAGTTTTAGAGTTTGCTGCTCATCCAGTGCTGTGATCATTCTGCAGCAAAACCAGTTGGAGTTCTATGCTAGGTCAGAAGAACAGCAGCTTTCCTATATACTATACTTTCTGGGTATTGGAAGCAGGAGAATTTTATCACGTATCCGAAATTTGTGTACTTTTCACCCCAGTTCATACCCCTCATTTGGGGATTAAATCCACCACCATTTCTTTTTCCTATGCATCAATCAAGTATCTAAAACCCAGAAAACCCTATATTGGCATGGTTAGCCTTATGGTTTATGGTCTGACCAGTGTATTGCCATGTGTGTCTATGTGTATATGTGTGTGTATGTTAAGGAGGTAGGTTGAGCAGATGAAGATTAGAAGATGTCAGGGTTGAAGAAGCAAAGGAAATCCTTTAGGGCATTCTTAGCTGGTGCAGGTGGGGAAGGAACCCTGGTTAACAATTTGCAGAGACAGCAAGTCAAGTAAAATTCGAGGTGAGGGGAGTGCGATGTCCATTTGTGGTCTACAGGATGGGAGAGAGCCCTATGGCTGAGGAAGGGGTACAGTAGGATGGTAGTGTCTAAGTTAGGTCTAGGAGGTAGAGGTGCGAAGGAGGGGAATGAAAGCAACCATGATGTTGGGGGGAGATGTTGGCTATTGAATGCAGCATCCAGATACTCACTTGCAAAGCTGAAGTCTTCAGTTTTTTCAGCCATGGGAATGCTGATAGCTAAGCTCATAGCTGCAACTCACCCTATTCTTCCATTACTTTTAGCTGAAGAGAGCTGCCTTGCCTAGTCCCCTTTTGGGGGAGTAACCCACATCCAGTGGATGATTGATACAGAATTTAGAATGTCTGGTATTTTGTCCAAATCCAGTTACCCTGAGGGCCATCCTAGCTCCTTAGTTTACAAGAGAACTATCTCAGGCTTTTATATCACAGCCTTCTGGTCAATCCTGCTATCTTCACTCCCTCCCAGGTGTTGGTCCTGACAGCACCTTCAGTCTGGGTAGGTACATGGCCAGGCTGCACATTCTCTCAGCAAGATTCCCTACCATTGCTGGCTCCCAAGAGGTGCTCCTAAGAGATATCTTTCTAGGCAAGGGTCTGTTCCTCTCAGAAGTGTCCCCAAATGGTGGTGGTTTGGCAGCTTCCTCCTGGAAGTTGGTCAGGTGGAGGGGAGCATTGAAGGTGGAGACAGAAAGAGATGTGGAAAGGAGGTAAGGCCTACAAAGGAAAAATGAGAGAGAGTTATAGTTCTGGATGTCAGCAGTACTAAATGGGCTGAAGTCAAGATGTTGGTAGGACTGAGTTTCTTCTGGAGCATCTAAGGTAGAATTCATTTTCTTGCCTTTTCCAGCTTCTAGAGGCCACTTGCATTTCTTGGCTCTTGGCCCCTTCATTTTCAAGCCATCACGATTGGGTTGAGTTCTCACACTTCTTTTTTTCTGGTTCTGACCTTCTCTTCTAGCTCTGTCTTCTACTTAAAAGGACCACTATGAGTATGTGAGCTCATCCAAAGAACACAGGATAATCTCTATTTTAAGGTCAGTTGTTTCATCTTTGCCATATAATCTAACACAGGTTCTGGGGATTAGAACTTGGATATCTTTGTGGGGAATATTGTTCTGCATACCATGGGGGGAGGTATATTCTTTTTGTCTTTACAGTAGAGGGAAAGAGAAGAATAGGGCTTGAGCCCCTGGCCCAGTTTTTGCCGTTAAGCAAAGCTGTGTATACTTAGTATTGCTTGATTTTTCAGTTTCAAACAATGCCTGTAGATTGAGAGCTCCAAAATCCTGAACTTCAAAATAGATTGTCTTCCCAAGTTTTATTTCCTTGACCTAATTGCCTGCTGGATACCTCCCCCTGGTTATCCTAAGTCACTTTTATGTGAGGTAGCACCATCTTTATTGGGTCTGCTCTTCTCTGTCCTCCCGCTGCCCCCCTCTCAATAGCATTCTCCACTGTCCCCCCTGGCTAGAAACATAAATGTCATCATTTTTTTCCTTCACGGATGACCTACAGTCACTCACCAAATTCTTGTGAATTACCTTTCTCCTTAAAGATTCTGGAACCCATGTCTTTTCTCCTTTCTCACTTTCACTGCACTACTCATCATCTTTCCCTTGTCTACTGTGTTATCCATAGCTTCTTACCAATCCTTCTTCTGTGAAATACCTACTCCTTATATCAAAACTTTGCAGGTGCTGTCAGAACAATCATACATAAATGCAGAGCTCTCATTCTGTATTTGAACTATCCAGTGGTTCCCTGCTTCAGAAAAATTAAAGGTTAACTTATCAACTCATGCCAGTGTCATCTGTCTTGAAACTCTCTTTCCATATTTATTGTCTACCATTCCCATTATTTCCACCCAGACAATGCTGTCATATTTTGCTGTCTCTGTACAATTGGTCACACATTCATTTGCCTTTCTTTGTAGATTGGGAGCTCCCCAAGTTTAGGGTGGTGTATTATTCTCTCAGCATCTTCCTTATGTAGACTGCTCCACAGATGCTTAGCAGATATTCAATAACATTGCCCCTAAATTCTCTCCATCACTTGTATTTTAGCCATCCTCCCTGAGGAGCTCATAGCAGTAGCAGTGATTACCAAGTGGGAGACAAGACGTAATTGCTGTGCAATCCAGAGTCTATGTGTCTTGGTCAGATACAACCATTCCCAGGCCTCTCCACCTTGTTGCTCCGGGGCACAGCTGCTCCCAGTGTGACAAGTGTCACCATGTTAGGTCAGGTCCCAGCTGTCTAGATTTCAGCAACAACAGATGAGAAATGGGTTTCAGGTAAGTGTCTCCTTCAGCCACTGTTGCCCCTTTCTTAGAATTTACCCTCTTAAAAATTTTCTTTTCTTTTATTATGTTCAGTTATCCAACATATAGTACGTCATAATTTTTTGTTGTAGTGTTCAGTGATTCATTAGTTGCATATAAAACCCAGTGCTTATCCCAACAGTTACCCTCGTTAATACCCAGCACCCAGTTACCCTAGCCCCCCTTCCCTTCTGTAACTCTCAGTTTGTTTCCTGGAGTCTAGAGTCTCCCATAGTTTGTCTCCCTCTCTGATTTCTTCCTATTCAGTTTTCCTTCCCTTCCCCTCTGGCCCTCTATTCCTTGTGTTCCACATGTGAGTGAAACCATATGATAATTGTCTTTCTCTGCTTGACTAATTTCACTTAACATATACCCATCCAGCTCTATCCATGTTGATGCAAATGATGGGTATTCAT
Source organism: Lutra lutra (assembly GCF_902655055.1). Classification (NCBI taxonomy): domain Eukaryota; kingdom Metazoa; phylum Chordata; class Mammalia; order Carnivora; family Mustelidae; genus Lutra; species Lutra lutra. The sequence continues at coordinate 16,445,087 of NC_062286.1, forward strand.
CCTTTCTGATGGCTGAGTAATATTCTGTTGTATGTATGTACCCCATCTTTTTTTTTAATTAATTAATTTTATTTTATTTTATTTTTTAATTTTATTTTTTATAAACATATAATATATTTTTATCCCCAGGGGTACAGGTCTGTGAATCGCCAGGTTTACACACTTCACAGCACTCACCATAGCACATACCCTCCCCAATGTCCATAACCCCACCCCCCACTCCCCCTCCCCCCATCAACCCTCAGTTTGTTTTGTGAGATTAAGAGTCACTTATGGTTTGTCTCCCTCCCAATTCCATCTTGTTTCATTTACTCTTCTCCTACCCCCTTAACCCCCCATGTTGCATCTCCTCTCCCTCATATCAGGGAGATCATATGATAGTTGTCTTTCTCCGATTGACTTATTTCGCTAAGCATGATACCCTCTAGTTCCATCCACGTCGTCGCAAATGGCAAGATTTCATTTCTTTTGATGGCTGCATAGTATTCCATTGTGTATATATACCACATCTTCTTTATCCATTCATCTGTTGATGGACATCTAGGTTCTTTCCATAGTTTGGCTATTGTAGACATTGCTGCTATAAACATTCGGGTGCACGTGCCCCTTCGGATCACGACGTTTGTATCTTTAGGGTAAATACCCAGCAGTGCAATTGCTGGGTCATAGGGTAGTTCTATTTTCAACATTTTGAGGAACCTCCATGCTGTTTTCCAGAGTGGTTGCACCAGCTTGCATTCCCACCAACAGTGTAGGAGGGTTCCCCTTTCTCCGCATCCTCACCAGCATCTCTCATTTCCTGACTTGTTAATTTTAGCCATTCTGACTGGTGTGAGGTGATATCTCATTGTGGTTTTGATTTGTATTTCCCTGATGCCGAGTGATGTGGAGCACTTTTTCATGTGTCTGTTGGCCATCTGGATGTCATCTTTGCAGAAATGTTTGTTCATGTCCTCTGCCCATTTCTTGATTGGATTATTTGTTCTTCAGGTGTTGAGTTTGCTAAGTTCTTTATAGATTTTGGACACTAGCCCTTTATCTGATATGTCATTTGCAAATATCTTCTCCCATGCTGTCAGTTGTCTTTTGGTTTTGTTAACTGTTTCCTTTGCTGTGCAAAAGCTTTTGATCTTGATAAAATCCCAATAGTTCATTTTTGCCCTTGCTTCCCTTGCCTTTGGCGAAGTTCCTAGGAAGATGTTGCTGCGGCTGAGGTCGAAGAGGTTGCTGCCTGTGTTCTCCTCAAGGATTTGGATGGATTCCTTTCTCACATTGAGATCCTTCATCCATTTTGAGTCTATTTTCGTGTGTGGTGTAAGGAAATGATCCAATTTCATTTTTCTGCATGTGGCTGTCCAATTTTCCCAACACCATTTATTAAAGAGGCTGTCTTTTTTCCATTGGACATTCTTTCCTGCTTTGTCGAAGATGAGTTGACCATAGAGTTGAGGGTCCATTTCTGGGCTCTCTATTCTGTTCCATTGATCTATGTGTCTGTTTTTGTGCCAGTACCATGCTGTCTTGATGATGACAGCTTTGTAATAGAGCTTGAAGTCCGGAATTGTGATGCCACCAACTTTGGCTTTCTTTTTCAATATTCCTTTGGCTATTCGAGGTCTTTTCTGGTTCCATATAAATTTTAGGATTATTTGTTCCATTTCTTTGAAAAAAATGGATGGTACTTTGATAGGATTTGCATTAAATGTGTAGATTGCTTTACGTAGCATAGACATTTTCACAATATTTATTCTTCCAATCCAGGAGCATGGAACATTTTTCCATTTCTTTGTGACTTCCTCAGTTTCTTTCATGAGTACTTTATAGTTTTCTGTGTATAGATTCTTAGTCTCTTTGGTTAGGTTTATTCCTAGGTATCTTATGGTTTTGGGTGCAATTGTAAAAGGGATTGACTCCTTAATTTCTCTTTCTTCTGTCTTGTTGTTGGTGTAGAGAAATGCAACTGATTTCTGTGCATTGATTTTATATCCTGACACTTTACTGAATTCCTGTACAAGTTCTAGCAGTTTTGGAGTGGAGTCTTTTGGGTTTTTCACATATAGTATCATATCATCTGCAAAGAGTTATAGTTTGACTTCTTCTTTGCTGATTTGGATGCCTTTAATTTCCTTTTGTTGTTTGATTGCTGAGGCTAGGACTTCTAGTACTATGTTGAATAGCAGTGGTGATAACGGACATCCCTGTCGTGTTCCTGACCTTAGCGGAAAAGCTTTCAGTTTTTCTCCATTGAGAATGATATTTGCGGTGGGTTTTTCATAGATGGCTTTGATAATATGGAGGTATGGGCCGTCTATCCCTACACTTTGAAGAGTTTTGATCAGGAAGGGATGCTGTACTTTGTCAAATGCTTTTTCAGCATCTATGGAGAATATCATATGGTTCTTGTTCTTTCTTTTATTAATGTGTTGTATCACATTGATCGATTTGCGGATATTGAACCAACCTTGCAGCCCTGGAATAAATCCCACTTGGTCGTGGTGAATAATCCTTTTAATGTACTGTTGAATCCTATTGGCTAGTATTTTGGCGAGAATTTTTGCATCTGTGTTCATCAAGGATATTGGTCTGTAGTTCTCTTTTTTGATGGGATCCTTGTCTGGTTTTGGTACCAAGGTGATGCTGGCTTCATAAAATGAGTGTGGAAGTTTTCCTTCCATTTCTATTTTTTGGAACAGTTTCAGGAGAATAGGAATTAGTTCTTCTTTAAATGTTTGGTAGAATTCCCCTGGGAAGCCATCTCGCCCTGGGCTTTTGTTTGTTTGTAGATTTTTGATGACTGTTTCAATCTCCCTACTGGTTATGGGTCTGTTGAGGCTTTCTATTTCTTCCTGGTTCAGTTGTGGTAGTTTATATGTCTCTAGGAATGCATCCATTTCTTCCAGATTGTCAAATTTGTTGGCGTAGAGTTGCTCATAGTATGTTCTTATAATTGTCTGTATTTCTTTGGTGTTAGTTGTGATCTCTCCTCTTTCATTCATGATTTTATTTATTTGGGTCCTTTCTCTTTTCTTTTTGATAAGTCTGGCCAGGGGTTTATCGATCTTATTAATTCTTTCAAAGAACCAGCTCCTAGTTTCGTTGATTTGTTCTATTGTTTTTTTGGTTTCTATTTCATTGATTTCTACTCTGAACTTTATGATTTCTCTTCTCCTGCTGGGTTTAGGCTTTCTTTCTTGTTCTTTCTCCAGCTCTTTTAGGTGTAGGGTTAGGTTGTGTACCTGAGACCTTTCTTGTTTCTTGAGAAAGGCTTGTACTGCTATATATTTTCCTCTCAGGACTGCCTTTGTTGTGTCCCACAGATTTTGAACCATTGTGTTTTCATTATCATTTGTTTCCATGAATTTTTTCAATTCTTCTTTAATTTCCTGGTTGAACCATTCATTCTTTAGAAGGATGCTGTTTAGTCTCCATGTATTTGGGTTCTTTCCAAATTTCCTCTTGTGATTGAGTTCTAGCTTCAGAGTATTGTGGTCTGAAAATATGCAGGGAATGATTCCAATCTTTTGATAACGGTTGAAGCCTGATTTAGGACCAAGAATGTGATCTATTCTGGAGAATGTTCCATGTGCACTAGAGAAGAATGTGTATTCTGTTGCTTTGGGATGAAATGTTCTGAATATATCTGTGATGTCGATCTGGTCCAGTGTGTCATTTAAGGCCTTGATTTCCTTGTTGATCTTTTGCTTGGATGATCTGTCCATTTCAGTGAGGGGAGTGTTAAAATCCCCTACTATTATTGTATTCTTGTCGATGTGTTTCTTTGATTTTGTTATTAATTGGTTTATATAGTTGGTTGCTCCCACGTTAGGGGCATAGATATTTAAAATTGTTAGATCTTCATGTTGGACAGTTCCTTTGAGTATGATAGAGTGTCCTTCCTCATCTCTTCTTATAATCTTTGGCTTAAAATCTAATTGATCTGCTATAAGGATTGCCACTCCTGCTTTCTTCTGATGTCCATTAGCATGGTAAATTCTTTTCCACCCCCTCCCTTTAAACCTGGAGGTGTCTTCGGGTTTAAGATGAGTTTCTTGTAGACAACATATAGATGGGTTTTGTTTTTTATCCATTCTGATACCCTGTGTCTTTTGATTGGGGCATTTAGCCCATTAACATTCAGGGTAAGTATTGAGAGATATGAATTTAGTGCCATTGTATTGCCTGTAAGGTGACTGTTATTGTATATTGTCTCTGTTTCTTTCTGATCTACTACTTTGAGGGTCTCTCTTTGCTTAGAGGACCCCTTTCAATATTTCCTGTAGAGCTGGTTTGGTATTTGCAAATTCTTTCAGTTTTTGTTTGTCCTGGAAGCTTTTAATCTCTCCTTCTATTTTCAATGATAGCCTAGCTGGATATAGTATTCTTGGCTGCATGTTTTTCTCATTTAGTACTCTGAATATATCATGCCAGCTCTTTCTGGCCTGCCAGGTCTCTGTGGATAAGTCTGCTGCCAATCAAATATTTTTACCATTGTACGTTACAGACTTCTTTTCCCGGGCTGCTTTCTGGATCTTCTCTTTATCACTAAGACTTGTAAATTTTACTATTAGGTGATGGGGTGTGGACCTATTCTTATTGATTTTGAGGGGGGTTCTCTGAACCTTCTGAATTTTGATGCTTGTTCCCTTTGCCATATTGGGGAAATTCTCTCCAGTAATTCTCTCCAATATACCTTCTGCTCCCCTCTCTCTTTCCTCTTCTTCTGGAATCCCAATTATTCTAATGTTGTTTCGTCTTATGGTGTCACTTATCTCTCGAATTCTGCCCTCGTGGTCCAGTTGCTGTTTGTCCCTCTTTTGCTCAGCTTCTTTATTCTCTGTCATTTGGTCTTTATATTGGTAATTCTTTCTTCTGCCTCATTTATCCTAGCAGTGAGAGCCTCCTTTTTTGATTGCACCTCATTAATAGCTTTTTTGATTTCAACTTGGTTCTATTTTAGTTCTTTTATTTCTCCAGAAAGGGCTTTTATATCTCCCGAGAGGGTTTCTCTAATATCTTCCATGCCTTTTTCGAGCCCGGCTAGAACCTTGAGAATCGTCATTCTGAACTCTAGATCTGACATATTACCAATGTCTGTATTGATTAGGTCCCTAGCCTTTGGTACTGCCTCTTGTTCTTTTTTTTGTTGTGAATTTTTCTGCCTTGTCATTTTGTCCAGATAAGAGTATATGAAGGAGCAAGTAAAATACTAAAATGGTAGCAACAACCCCAGGAAAATATGCTTTAGCCAAATCAGAAGAGATCCCAAATCGTGAGGGGGGAGAGAGGGGATAAAAAGAGGTTCAGAAAGAAAAAAAAAGAGAAAAAAAAAAAGAAAGAATTAAAAAAAGAAAACCAATAAAGAAAAATATAAAAAGGAAAAAAATATATATATTAGATAAACTAGTTAAAAAATGTTAAAAAAGAAAGGGTAAAAGTTAAAAAAATTTAGCAGAAGAAGAAAAAAAAATGAAAAAGAAAAGAAAAAAAATTAAATTAACTGCAAGGCTAAAGAATCATGGGGAGAAAGCCATGAGTTCCGTGCTTTGCTTTCTCCTTCTCTGGAATTCCGATGCTCTCCTTGGTATTGAAACTGTACTCCTTGGTAGGTGACTTTGGTCCTGGCTGGGTTTCTTGCTGATCTTCTGGGGGAGGGGCCTGTTGTAGTGATTCTCATGCATCTTTGCCCCAGGCGGAGTTGCACCGCCCTTACCCAGGGCTGGGCTGAGTAATCTGCTTGGGTTTGCTGGGTTTGCTTTCGGGAGCTTTTGTTCCCTGAGCGCTTTCCATAGAGTCCGGAGGGCAGGAATGAAGATGGCGGCCTCCCAGTGTCTGGCCCGGAGGAGCCGAGAGCCCGGGGCCCCACTCCTCAGTGCGCCCTCAGAGAACAGCACCCAATTACTCCTGTCACCCTGGCCTCCGGCCGCGCTCCAAGCTGACCGAGCCTGTGACCGGTTCAAGGTAACCCCGAGTTTAGAGCTCACTCCTCGGCTCTGTCTCTGTAGCCGGCTTCCCCGATCTAATACCTGTAAGCTCTGCGACACTCAGACACCCCCGATCCTTCTGTGACCCTGCGGGACCTGAGGCCACGCTGACCCTGCCTGGGCTTCACCCCAGTTAAGCCTCTGGAGTGATGTCCCTCAGCGGAACAGACTTTTAAAAGTCCCGATTTTGTGCTCCGTTGCTCCGCCGCTCACTGGGAGCTGGCCCCTCCCCCCCGCAGTCTATCTTCCCGTCGCTTTGGATTCACTTCTCCGCCAGTCCTACCTTTCAGAAAGTGGTTGATTTTCTGTTTCTAGAGTTGCTGTTCTTCTTCTCTTCGATCTCCCGTTGGATTTGTAGGTGTTTGCAATCTTTAGAAGAGCTATCTAGCTGATCTCTGCTACCTGAAGTAGTCTCAGCCTGCTACTTCTCCGCCATCTTGACTCCTCCCTCTGTACCCCATCTTTATCCATTCATCTGTTGAAGGGCATTGTGGCTCCTTCCACAGCTTGGCTATTGTGGACATTGCTACCATGAACACTGGGGTGCATGTGCCTCCATTTTACTACATCAATGTCACTGGCCATCAGGGAAATGTAAAATCAAAACCACAATGAGATACTACCTTACACTAGTTAGATTGGCCAAAATTAACAAGACAGGAAACAATAAGTGTTGGTGAGGTTGTGGAGAAAGGGGAATGCTCTTACACTGTTGGTGGGAATGCAAGCTGGTACAGCCACTCTGGAAAACAGTATGGAGTTTCCTCAAAACATTAAAAATAGAGCTACCCTATGACACAGCGATTGCACTACTAGGTATTAACCCCAAAATTTCCTCTTCTAATGCTTTTCTCTTCAAAGAATCTCTTGACACAACTCCTCTGTCTTCAATGAATAAAGTATGACCAACAGCTGAGGTTAAGTGGATCGAGGCCTTGGTGAGGATGAAGGTTGCCTTGGTGCAGATTTGCACCTGCTTAGTCTTTGGTACAATGGTGATTTTAAGATGGGATGGCAGTTTATCATTTCTGAAATTATTTTCTTGTTGAATTAACTGATGTGGCCTCATCTTTGCAGGAGTCATAAGCAACTTTAAGTAATATTAACTCTTCTCTGAGAATGCCACAATATGGAAACTTTATAATAATAAGTTTAAGTTTCTTTCTATAATTAAAAAAAAAGTAAATCTCAGATATTCATGTCTCACATGCATCTTAGAGAGGGTCCTTCAGTTAATTATGCTTACAAAAAATGCCTTAACATTTGCATTGTTAGCGATCCACTTTCAAAACATAGTATACTTTGGCAGATTTTTTTGTGTGGTCTTAAAAAGGTTTTGTAAATATGCAGATTATGTCATCTGTGCACTTAGATTTATTTGACAACCTCTGACCACAGGCACTTAAAAATAAGTGCCATAGAAATAGCTTATTGAGTGGAGGAGCAATTGGCTGATGAAGGACAGGGGTCCTTCTTCTTTCCAGGCAAAGGGAGTGTCTGTATCAATTATGCTTTTGTATTCTCTGAGCTTGTGGTCAAAGCAGGAGCTGTGTCTGGGAAAAGATCAATAGTGGAGCAGTGAAGGTTAGACCAGAAGAGAGAATGACGTCTCCAAGACAAAGTACCGAGAGCCAGCATAATGCTTGTCAACCATCACCTAGCATCACTCATGTGCTGCTTTTAGTTTACACTAACAAAGAGTATGCAAAAGGTCATTAAAACAAAACGGCCAGCAATTCTCCCACAAGGAAGTCTCGGGCAGAAACACTGGCTATAAGTCTTGGGCTTTGAAAAGCAAGAGGCAGAGTCTGCATATTTCCATGCTGCCACCTCACATTTCTCTTCTCTTTGAAACGCTGAAGCATATTGGGTCTGACTGCTGCTTTACAATGTGCTCAGGGTCATACAGGGGTTCTGGGCATCCTTTATCAAAGGACCTGAGTCAGGGTTGGCTCTTTGCTCGACAAGAGCAAAATTTCAAATATTTAACCACAGACCAGATCTCTGCAGAAATTTTTCCAGTATGAAGCCCACTGTGTGCTCTAGACCACCTCTCTTTCCAGTCATTTGAGTTGCTGAATGTCCATTGGTGAAAACAGAAGTTATCTGAACCTTTGGGGGACACCTCTGTCACCCTGTGACCCCTTTCTGTATTAGGCCAACTTCTTCAAATACCCCTTTTCAATCATTCCTTGTATCTAGGACAGTCTGAAAAAATAGTTCAGATTTTTGCTAGATTACCTAATCCTTAGAAAACTATACAAGCCTTCTTTTAGGAGATTAAGTGAAGAAAAGCCCAGGCGAAAAGCATTTTGAAAATTTCCTGGCATCAGAATCTGATTTTAAGCTGGGTTCTTCGTATTTCATGCTTCTAAATCCAGTTAGCTTGGCATCACCTTTTGAAGGAGTCTGGGAGTGAAGAAAAGCATTGGGGAGACTTGGTCAGCTCTTAGGAATCAAGGAGAAGCTCTTTGGATTTTGTGTGTTCTCTGGGTCGGGAGCATGCAGTGCTGTGCATGCTGGGTTGACAGCATGAAGTCGAGCCAGGGTGGCCCTCTGTGATACTGTTCTCTGGGGTAAGTATTGAATTCCCTCCCTGCCTTGGGGTGCTGCCTACTGGGGGTTGTCTTCAGAGCATGAGTAGAAATGGGGCCGTTTTTTTTTCTGGCAGATTAGTGATTCTTCTTCAGTGCAGCCTGGAATCCTTTAGGTGAATGTCAGTAAACAAATCACCTGGTGATGAATGCTGCCCTTCTGACTGGCTGGAACCTTCTCACTTTCCGGTCGCCTACAGCCTTTAGGGAAGGCAATGAATGGGGGCCTGCCCAAGAAGCATGAATAATCCCACTCTATTTACTTACAAATGTGTAAAGGTCTCACACAGCTGAGGATGGTTTTGAATAAATATGCTGCTCTCTCAAAACCAGCAGCCCCATCGATCTGGAGACAGAGCCTCACTGCTCCCCAGTGCTCAGTTCATAAATAAATAAAAGGTGCCCGTTGATTCAGCTGCCAAGTGTGACATGGTCATGAATTTCCAAGGGTGTCACTCAGGATGGTGACAGTTGCAATACTGATGGGCTGGGGGAAACAGGCGACAGGCAGAATCTTATCCCTGTTCATGGGCTTCACTGAGGCCCTGGATAGGGGTGGGTGACCTGAAATTCTGGTGACCAGCATAACCTGGATCACTCTATACCTCACGTCACACACGGATACGCGAAAACAAAGTGAAGTTCAGTGAAGTGAATAGACAGAAAGAAGGGAGCATAACAAATAGCATGGAGGACAAGGGGAGATGGAGAGGAGAAGGGAGTTGAGGGAAATTGGAAGGGGAGGTGAACCATGAGAGACTATGGACTCTGAAAAACAATCTGAGGGATTTGAAGGGGCAGGGGGTGGGAGGTTGGGGGATCCAGGTGGTGGGTATTGGAGAGGGCACGGATTGCATGAAGCACTGGGTATGGTGCAAAAACAATGAATACTGTTACGCTGAAAATGAATTTAAAAAATTAAAAAAAAATAAAGATAATATGTTCAGTAAAAAAAAAAAAAATAAAGAAGTGATAGGCTAGGGGTGCCTGGTTGGCTCAATTGGTTAAGCATCTGCCTTTGGCTCAGGTCATGATCCCAGGGTCCTGGAATCTAGCCCTGCAATGGGCTCTCCACTCAGCAGTGTGTCAGCTTCTTCCTTTGCCCCTGCACATGCTTGTGCTCTCTCTCTCTCTCTCTCTCAAATAAGTAAAGAAAACATTAATATATATAAAGAAAGTTATTAATAGGCTAAATTCTAGGGTCCAGACTGGCACAGTGTTCTATGAGGTGATTCCTCTATTTGAGGGGGTCCCATGGAATTTTTCTAATAGGCTTGGCAGTCCTTGCCTATAAACCTTCAGTGGTCACTGTTCATTTATGGGATAAAATCCTAATTACTGAGCGTGATGCGTAAACTTCATAATGATGCTAACGTCACCTATGGTTCTTTCTGCCACCACTCTCTGTACCTCTGCCACAGTGTCTTTCCTCTTCTTGCTTAGACCCATCATGCACCAATACATATCCATATATCCATCAGGGTCTTCCAGGGAAATAGAATCAATAGGATATATGTTCATAGATTCATTTTAAGGAACTGGTTCATCTTATTGGGAGGCTAGCAAGTCTGAAATCTGTAGGGCAGGCTGGTAGGTTCTATGTTCTGGTACTGAGACTGAATTTCTTCTCTAGGAAACCTCAGTTTTTGGTCCTCCAGTCTTCACCTGATTGGAGGAAGGCCACTCACAGGAGTATTCTCCTTATGTAAGGTCAGCTGATTGTGATATTAACCATATCTACAAACTACTTCCACAGCCACATCTAGACCAGTGTTTGATCAAAAAACTGGGCGCTGTAGCCTTGTCAGGTGGAGTCATAAAAGTGAACCATTACGTGATGTATGTCTGCTCTTGTACATTGTCTAGAAGCCTCATGCCTTCTCTCATGCAGCACACACTCTTCTGCCTATTGAATGCTTATTCATTTTACAAAACTCAGTTCAGACATTTCTTCCTCTGCTAAGCTTGTCACTCTCAGAGGGAACCAGACACTTGCTCCTTCCTGTTTCTCATTGTCCTTTGTTCCTCTGTCATAGCCTGTAGTTTATTTTATAGCAGTGGCTAGTTTGCTAAGTTTGTCTCCACATTGGGGTGTCTGGGTGGTGCACTTTGTTGATCATTTGTCTCCTGATTTTGGCTTGGGTCATGGTCTTGGGGTTGTGGGATAGAACCCCAGGTCAGGGGCTCTGTGCTCAACAGGGAGTCTCCTTGAAATTCTCTCTCTTGCTCTCCCTCTACCCCACTCCCCCAAACTCACTCACTCACTCACTCACTCTCACTTGCTCTAAAATAAATAAATCTTAAAAAAAAAATTGTCTCCATGTTAGGTTACTAGATCCCTGAAGGTGGGGATTTTGTCTCATTCATCTATGTATTTTCTACTGGTCCAGGGCCTGGAATATAGTAGGTGCTCAGTAAATATAAACTGAATGAATTATTCTAGGAGATTCATAAAACCTACCGTCTAGAGAATTTAAGATAAACAATATGTCCATTATTTTGGTTTTGCCTTTTATGAGGAATAATGCACAATGATATCTCTGAATAGAAGATATAATTCATTTGGATATGTTTGAGATTAATTTGTATCTAAGTCCAGAGCTCCTCCTCCTGGTTTACTCTCACTTAGCAAAGGTGGCAGTCCCTCAGATCTTCCCAGTGTGTTCCCCTCCCATCACTGTCTCAGCCCCACATCCAACTATTTTTCCTTTTCAGAGGATGACTGTCAGCACCCACTATAGTTTCTAACTTCCTAAATGACTTTCTTTTTTTTTCCTTCAACATGATCTCTACTGCATGGGAGGACATTTTCTAAGTAATCTGGGCCCATGCAGTTTTTGGAAAAAGAGAGAGAGTCCGAGAGAAAGGATTTAGAAAAGACTCATTCTGATCAGTTTCTTCCCTGGTTAATAGGTTAACAACTCAACAATCCCCTTTGCTTAGTCATGGCCTCTGTGACCCATCACACATTTTAACAATGAATTAATCACTGCGGGGGTCATCTGTTGTTAACTCAACATCACTACCTCTTTCTTCCAGAGGGAAGTTGCGAGCCACATTGCACAGGTTGTCCTTTCTCCTAGGGGTTTAGGGAAGAGTCTGCCAAGGAGTGACATTCACATGGTATTTGGAAAGTAGGAAAAAAGGAGAGGTCAGTACTCTATAGAGATGGTAGTGAGCACTCTAATTTCCAAATTAAAGCCCTCATGTTAGAAACAGGGGCTTTTAGCTTCTATTTTCCTCATGATATCCTGTTCATCTGTTTTTTAAAATATTTTATTTATTTATTTGACAAAGAGAGAGAGATCACAAGTAGGCAGAGAGACAGCCAGAGGCGGGGGGGAAGCAGGCTCCCCACTGAGCAGAGAGCCCAATGCGGGGCTCGATCCCAGGACCCTGAGATTATGACCTTAGCTGAAGGCAGAGGCTTAACCCACTGAGTCATCCAGGTGCCCCTAGTTCATCTTATTGTTTATGCCAGATCTTGAGGAATCATTTGGTTTACTAGTCTCTGAATGGAGAGGGCCCTAGACTAGGGTTCACAGTTTCCAGTGATCTGACAACCATGGCACGTCACCCTATACCTAGGTCTCAGTTTCCCTTTAGTAGAGAGGTTGAACATTGCTTTCCAAAGTCCCTTTTACTTTTTTAAAATTATTTTAAAAATTTTAAGATTTTATTTATTTGAGAGAGAGGAGCATGAGAGAGAGACAGAAAGAGTGAGCATTAGCAGGGAGGGGGCAGAGGGAGAAACAGACTTTCTGCTGAGCAGGGAGCCTAGTGAGGCTGATCCCACAGTCCTGGGATCATGACCTGAGGCAAAGGCTGAGACGCTTAACCACCCAAGCCACCCAGGTATCCCAAAGTCCTTTTTAAACTTAAGAATAAGAAAAACACAAATCCTTTTAGATGGTATAAAATATGACATCCTAAAGGTATTGCAGGTCTACTAAATTCTACCAGAGATTATATTAGAGCAGTTCCATGCAGAGATCAAACTTGATTCTCTAGGCTTGTGAGTCAAATGGATCATGGTGGTAGATTAGGACAGATTGAAACTGAGACCTGGAGGAAGGGATTGTTGGATCCAAGGTGGAGCAGCACAACCAGCCTCCCAGATACAGAATTTCACGGGTGTGCTTCAGAAGTTTCTTCCCTTCCCAGCACCTAGCACGGTGTCCTAACTATTGCAAATAGAGAAAAAGCAGTGCTTATTACCCAAAGATGACACATCCCTCAGATTTGCAAATCAGGCAGTGAGATGCTGGGTAAAAGCAGAGTCTTGATCAAAGCTGTCCCCTGTTCCTGCAAGGATGTCTGCTACAAATAGTCTCTGAAGCCGCTCCTGGTCCAACAGTAGCATGTGATTTTCAGGATAAAATCACATGGGACAGATAGAATAGTCAGAAGTCTTTAGATTAGCCATAGGATAAAGAGCTCAGAGTGAAAGTCCAAGCCTTACTGTTGGAGAGCCTCTGATGGCATGGCCTCTGCTTTGCTCAGAAGCTTCTGAAAAGCTAATCTAGAGCTTTTGCCTTATGCTCGGTGGAAATAAGGACTTTATCTCAGGCTTTCCTAGTTGTCTTGCCTGAAATTCAACCAACAACACCTTACCTGCCCCCCCAAAACCCCATGAACTTCTGAAGAAGTACCAAAATTTAATTTACATGGTATAATGATACTCTCAGGAACTAAAATGGCCGAAGCTTAATAAATGGCGACTGTTAGCATTGTTTTTCTTGCAGAGGTGACTATTGAAATAATCTCTTGCACTTGGACTAAGATATACTTTTTCAGCCCACTTAACAAAGTACCTAGAAATTCTCTTTGATTATACAATTTGCAAGAGAAAGAATCCATTGACTACTCGTTCCCATGTTCCTGCAGACAGTGGGTGCTCTCTGCTCCTTGCTCCCTACAACTCAGAGTCGCCTTTTAGAGACTAGGTATTCAATGGATATTTGAGGTTGGTGTATTCTGAACGGGCTGCCCTAAATCTCCCAGAGGTGCTCTTTCCTCCCATCTACTAGTGTATACTCCAGCTGGAGGTATCACACAGTGTAATTTAGGGCTCTTTTGGCAGATACTGATTTTCATGAATAAAGCACAAGCTTCTTAATGAGAGAAGGGGTCCCTCTGAGAGGAGCCATTCATCCCCTAGGGATAGGCATATGTGAATACAGGAGTTTAAAGCAATAAACTCCATCATTAGGTACTTCTCTTTCCATATCTAGGTTGAGAGTATGTCTATCTCCTTGTGTCCTGAGAGAAAATAGCTGCTGGTGACATTGTATTGGTTTGAAGAAACCCTTAGATGCATTTGTCCTCATGTTCTCTTTCTATGTTATTCTTCTTCTTAAATTCCAACATGTTGCTATCATGTTGGCAGCAATGAACACTACAGTGAAAAATGCATCCAAGCTTCTTTTCAGACCAACCCTGTTTCCCCTCACGTGAAAACTTCCCAAAATTAGACTCTTTTGATGTGGTATTTCTTGATATTGAGCTGAACTTGTAAAGAGTGATGTTTGAATTTGGATTGTTTTCAAGATATATATACTTTTCAAAATACTCTTTTTTGCTGTCACATTTTATTCATTTTGTGAATGTACATGTACAATGCTTGATTTTTAGATCTGACTCTTAATCATTTATTATTACAGAAAATATATTTGATTGGAAATATTTTAGCTGCTATATTTACTATGGCTGGAGTCTAAATACTGATAAATAGTACTTCTAGGAGTTGGCTTATATAAGTGTTAAAAGTAGTTGTTTGATTCCCAAAGGTGTTAATATTAGCAGGCAGATTCTTTTTTAGTGAATTCAGGATTACTGGTAAATGAATATATGTTTGCATTTCAAACAATTATGTTTGCATTACTCAGGAACTACACTTAGTACCAAGAAGTTAAAATCCATACATGATCTGTTATTACCTTGAGCAAAATGCCTAGCTTTGATAACAGAAATGCAAAGAGAGGTAGAATAATGATGCTATTGCTGTTTCATGATGGTACTATTGGATTTCCTTTGGTTCTCATTGTGCTAGCAGCATTTTACAAACAGTGTCACAAAAGCTTCTGTTACCATCTCCTCTCTCTCCTCAACCAGCTTTGATTCTTCTGGTGCCCCTATTTTTTTTTTTTTTTATCAGTATTTATACGGATGAAAAATTCTCTTAATTGGTCTGGTTCTAAAGTCTGAAGTCATTGTCAGCCTGTATTCCTACATTCAACCAATAAAGTGTCAAGTTCAAATTTCAGCCTTAAGGATTTAAAAACTCTTTAAGGTTAGGAACTATTTCTGTTGTATAGGAAATATGTTTGGAGACACTATCCTTTTGATATAATAAGTTGAATAAAATTTACTGACCTTCTCATATGCCAGAGAATATATGTTATTATTTTGTGCATCTAAGTAACCTAATGAGATCTCTATTATTCTCCATTTTACAGAAGAGAAAATAAGGACAAAAATGAGGTTCAGTAATTTGCCTGAGGTCACAAAGCTCATAGAGGATAAACGTGGGACTCAAACATCAGTCTATCTTACTCCAAGTGCTGTCCAAAGCATTAAAACTTTGGAAGATTATAAGCACATTTGGTTATACACAAGTCTATAATAGTAACCCTCCAGCTTTTCTTACCTGCTAGTCCTGAGAGTATATTATGTACAGGTGATGAGGTCTGAAAGGCACATTCCTTTGTGGGTGGATCCCAGAGAAAGGCTGCTCACTGAGCAGGGGCACTCTCCTCTTCTCAGGGACCCTCTTCCCTTGAAGTCTGGGCACGTAGAGTGAACTCCAATCCCTTCACCTTCTTTGCATCCCCTTCAATTCAGCTGCAGTAGCACTTGCAAGCTGAGGAAAGTGGCAGTGTACTGGGGGATGGAGGGAACTTGGAACGCCTCTGGGAGATGTTCCTGGGTTTTAAGCAGGGCTTCCCCATAACTTCTCCCTGATTTAGGATTGCTGTCCCTCAGGAAGAGTTGGGGCAGGGTGTGGATGTGATGGCTTTAAGAGGTAGAAGAGGTTTTATAGCCTGGGTATGGTAGTAGTTAGATTAATAGAGAGAAGAAGGGAGCTTTGGTCTATGAGAAGGCCTGGGTCTAGGGAGAGAGGGATATGGAGGAGCAGGTCCTGGGGGTAGGGGTAGAGGTGGGGACAGAACAAGGGTCTGAGAGCAGGGGATATATTGAGGCCTAATTAGAAATCCGTATCCCTTCTGCTTCTGGGTTTCCCTGGAGGAGACTTCTACTTACTGCCCGCTGCCTGCAATGTGGCCCCTTCCAAGGAATGCTTCAGATGTTTGTCTCTAGGGTCATCCTTAGAGAGGCTCCCAACCTGGTCTCTTTTATACTCAGTTACAAGTCAAGTCCTTTTTCTAGGGAGCTATTGTTTTGTTGTTTTTAATATTTATTTATTTATTTATTTGAGAGAGAAAAGTGGGGGGGGGGGGTGATGAGAAGGCCAAAGGGAGAAAGAGAGAGAGAAAGAGAGAGAAAACTTAACCAGACTCCACACTGAATGCAGAGCCTGATGCGGAGCTTGATCTCACAACTCGGAGATCGCAACCTGAACTGAAACCAAGAGTCAGACACCAAACCACCTGCACTACCAAGGTGCCCCAACAAGCTGTTCTTGATAAACTAGGGAGTAGGGGTCACCTCCTTCCAATGACACTGACTTGTAGGTCACAGCCCTGTGTTTATATAGACTGATGCCAAACAGAAAGCCCAGGAGGTCAGAGGCCTGTCTCTGCAACACAAAACCATTAATTAGGCAAAAACACATCTCTCTTTTGTTTCAATAAGGGCTCATCTAGGCATATACCAGCACAGCTCTAAAATGTCTCTCAAAGGGCAGGAAACAGTGCTGTAAGCCAGGGCTAAAGCATAACTCAGTATGTACAAACATTGCCCAGTGATAAGTTCTGATTCAGTAGGTCTAAGCTGGAACCTGAGATTCTGTATTTCTTCTAGCTGTGACAGACACCAAGGACCACACTTACATTGCATAGATCTAACTGCTTTTGTACCAGAGGCACCAAGCTCTTAAGCCGACATACCCATAGACACATACTCCAGCTGGCTCTCAAAATGCATTACCGTTCCTGTTGCCAGTGGCTATTAGGTTTTCTCTGTCTGAGAGTCTGGACTGATGTTCTCTCAGTGACCTAATTGATCTGGTTGAAGAGAGGCTTCTAGAAGCTCTCACAGCCTCTGCCTTGCTCATTGTGACTGCCCCCGGAGGGCCTTGGGACGCCTTTCTTGCCCCCCTTCCTGCTGGAAAGACAAGTGTGTTCATCATGTTTGTAGCCTGATTGTGTTTCTACTGCCTGAGGCTGGGCTTTTGAATTTTCAGCAGAAAGGAAAAAATATACTAGGAAATAATTTTCCTGTTGGTGGGCTCTCTAAATGTTATATGCAACTATAGATACTCCACATGGATAGCCAGGTAACAAAGAAAATGGGCTTTTCCATTGCTGACCTCATTGCTGGCAAGTGATGATGACCAGTGACCCACGTGGCCCTTCTCAAAGGGCTCCAGACTCTCTCTTTTGCCATGATTAATTCTGTGTTCTGAACTGAAATGACAATCATTTATTATTCTGTTTTACATATGCACCTCCAGGGAGTCCAGCTAAAAGCTCTAATTTTCTAGTTCAATTGTAATGCTGTTCTTTGAGAGGCATTGACTGCAGAGATGCTAAAAGGATGCCAGTTCAGTGAATTATTGAGTTTTAGATAGAATCATATGCTTATATGGATTCAGGTGGTGCTCATTGAAACACGATGCAGACCTCCCTTTCCCCCTGGGTCTGTATTTTCATAGGGGGAAGAATAGTGAGTTTCGATGGGAGTGACCTATTATAAAAATCAATGAGGTTGGGCACTCTGACTATCTGCCTGCGGTGCCTGGCTGTCCTCAGATACAGCCACAGTTGTCAGTCAGCTCTGAGGGGACCTTGACTGCGTGTCTTCTCATTTTTCTCCAAGCCTGTGGCTGGTGGAAATGGAAATCAAGGCAGTTTTCTGCCGATTTAAATAATGTCATTCAAGATTCCTTCCATTAAAGTGTTTTAACAACACGAAATCTCTTAATCTCCTACTTAAAATGATGAGCGAGATTTCAGAGCAGCAATTTTGAGGTCCTTTGAATTTCTCAAATGTGCGTAAAAGTACACTGTAACTAGCAAGGCCATCGGGAACCTGGACTCATTAGTTAGTTAAGATTAGAAATTTCCTACCTTACTCTAGCCCCTGATGAGGCTTTATTTTTC
Source organism: Lutra lutra (assembly GCF_902655055.1). Taxonomy (NCBI): domain Eukaryota; kingdom Metazoa; phylum Chordata; class Mammalia; order Carnivora; family Mustelidae; genus Lutra; species Lutra lutra. The sequence continues at coordinate 16,462,946 of NC_062286.1, forward strand.
CCTTCAGCCTTCAGGAAGATGGAAACATGTTCTAGAAATGTCTTTCAGGTGATAGGTGTGCTGGGCTTCCTATTTAGTTATTTTAGAATGTTTCAGTGTGCCTACTTTTGGGTTATTTATTCTCACAATGAATAAAATCATGAACTTTTGACTTCTGAGTAGGTGAGGGAAGCAGGAGACAAATTGAAAAGGAACAAATGTAGAGCCTTAAGGAGGACAGAAGGAGCCAAGCAATTGGAGGTGAAAGGTCATAGATGAAGCCTGGAGCAAGTGTCCCCAAGCTGGGAGTCAGGCTGCAGCCAGGAAGGCAACCAGACCACAACCCAGGGCTCTTGGGGAGGGTAGGCGGAAGTGGGAGTGTGGTTAGCTTGCTCTGTTGTGATGGAAGGATGCATTTTGACAGATAAAGACACACCTCAGGGAAATAAGGAGTCTGGAGGAGGTCACAGCAATGTGCACTTGGATTCTTGGGGAGATCTTGTGAGTTCTCAGAATTGGGCAATGGTGTTGCACCATACCTCTTACACCTTACTCTTTAGTGATCCTGGAAAAGTAATGACAGAAATGGAATGAGGCTTTGCTGGCTCAGGCCTGGCCTCATGCTTGCAGAATGACCCAGGTATAGTGTCTATGCAGTGATGGGGAGCACAGTTGGAAGTCAATAAACATTAGTTTCTGCTACTTGTTTATCCATTCAGTAAACGTAGATCAGGAACCTACCCCATGCTGGGAACCAGGGCCACAAAGGGAAAAATAAAGTGTATTCCCTGAACTTCAGAGCTCAGAAAGTCATGTGATTTTACAATGTAATGCCCTAAGTGATTAAACAGTAATGAAGGGAGAACTGTGAAATCATGATGGAGAGGGACACTGACTGCCTCAAGGGGTCAGGGAAGGCTTCAAGGGGAGGTGACATTTGAGCTGGCTCATGAAAGATAAGTTGGTCTGAATAAGGTAGGTGAGGAAAAGGGGAATCTGGTCTTTGGAGGACATTCTGGGATGATGTGCCAGTACGGGCGTTGCTCAGGGAAGATGGAAGTTCTGGTGAGTTTCAGGAATAGTCATTCATTAGAGTGGCTGAGGGGAATGTGTACAGAGAAAATGCTAGAAGATAAAGTGGAAAAACCAACTGAGAAGGCTACAGCCTGTAGCCCTAAGAAGCTTTACCCTCCAGTCCGTAGGAAGGCAGTGCGGGCTCATAAGGAAGGGTGCGCTACAGCAGATCTCTGTGTGCCTCAGTTTTCTCATCAGTGTGACTGGCGGAGATATCCTAGTGAGTTGTTTGTTATCTTCTCTATAGTCTCAGAAGATTGCCTCAGAAGATTGCCCCTGTTGAACTTGCACTTACCTATCAGTCAGGTGTCTGAAGGGAAAGATAGGCTTGCTCCTTCCCAGGGCAGAAGGCTGAGAACCATATGCTGACTTATCATTTCCTATTGCTAAACCATACCAACAACTCATGCAGCAGCTGTCCTGAAATGAGTCCTATAATCAAATTCAAATTTAGGATCCAAAACTTTTATTTACTTATTTTTTGTGTGTATATAGTTAGAACTCTTCACTACTCACAAACTCTACGGCCAAATATCCTGTACGTTGCTTTACCATGGTCCCAGCTGTGGTCCCTGCTTGTGCTGGCTACTCATCACTCTGAATCATTTCTGGCCTGAGGACCAGATTGAGATATTAGGTTGGCTGTCAAGAATTAGTCCCTGTTATGTTACTTCCACAGGCCAACAGTGTGAGAGTCAAACTGTAAAGACTGTTTGCTAGAACAACCTTTTGGGAAGCTTAGTGATGCTTTCTTGCAAAGCTCAAATCTGGGACAGGTGATAAAATGAGAATTAAACCAGTGCCTATATTTGACTTGGACCAAAAAACAATTTTGGTGACTTAAGATTAAGTCTGTTGTCTGGAGTTTGTATTATCTTTACCTGTAAGATGAGATAGTGGGCCAAGGTGAACTTTAAGGGACTTTTTTTTTTTTCCCTCAAATTCTGTTGCTTCCTGAAGTCACCAGAATAGGACCTCTCTACTCCAGTGGGTGCAACTACTAGAGGTTCTGGCCATACTGATAACTCCTCAGAGTCTCAGTGCCCCCAGAGCATGGTGCTGGAGGCCAGGACATACAGCCACTTCAGCCATCACCAGGCCATAGCCTAGATGAGTGCAGAGCAGAGTGCACTGCAGAGATGGGAGCACATGTGAGGGTCACCTTGGAGAAGTGAAGCCAGGGACGCCAGGGTCCAAAGGCAGAGATTTGGCATACTTTAGTGATTTGCCTGGCTCTTTTTCAGACTGAGAAAGGAAGAGAGCAAGAAGGAGAGGGATAAAAATTGACTGACTGATTTTAGCAATGACTGTGAATCAATATTCCAGCAGAATGGTCCTTTAGACTGCCAAAATGCAGGGGGTTGTTGGTCAGGACCAGAATTCCCAAGGCAAGTTAGAAAATCTTACAAGCTTGCTTGATGAGTACATCCATGTATTTTAAACACTGTACATCAAATAATATTCAATATATGCTAAGTTTTCATTATTTTTCTAAGCATTTTATATGTAAAAACTAGGTCCTCACAATAGCTCTAAGGAATATGATGAACACACTAAGGAGAGGAGAGAAGAGGTAATTTGGCCAAGGCCAAAGTGGTGAACAGAACAATCAGAATTCAAGCCGAGGTGTCTTGCTCCAGTGCCTGTGCTCCAAACGATTGCATCACACTTACTGTTAGAGTTTGCTTTTGCACCCCTAACAAATTACCTCAAACTTTGAGGCTTCAGGAACACAAACTTATTATTTTGAAGTTCTGGAGGGCAGAAATCCAAAGCGGGCTTAACGATAAAACTATAATTGTAGGTAGAGTGCTTCTCTGAGTCCTGGGAGTCATTCTGTCAGATTATTGAACCTGAGTAAGTCATGAGAATTCCCTGGATTTGTAGCCAGTTGGTCTGAAGTAAGGGCAGTCTTGTTGTGTACTGTGCTCTTTACCTTGTGGAGTCTGCACTAACTCTGGGTGGTTAGTGACAGAACTGAATGGCAGTCTACCCTGTATCAGTTGGTGTTGGTGTCAGAATTCTCCTCATCCCAGGATCCTAACTTATGCATATCTGCTCAGTCCTTTTGCCATGTAAGGTAACATATCCAACATATCCCCAGGTTCTGGGGATGAGGATATGAATATGAATATCCTAATATGAATTAGGATAGGCCCCCACTTTGGGGGCCATTATTCTGCCCACCACACTGCTTCAAAGCATTTGTACCTTGAGGACCTCCCATCCAGCTGGTTAGATAGAAAAGTCAGACACCACCATTTCAGCAGGAAGCAGCAGAGATATTTTGCAGCTGTCATTCTGAGCTAACAAACTCTGGAAGGAGAGTCAGGAGGCTTCAGCTCAGCTCCCCCAAAGACTTGGTTGGCTTGCTCCTGGCATGTCACCTGATGTTTTGGTCTCAACTTCCTCATCTAAAAATGAGGAAAACCAAATTCTGTAGAAATTTAATAGTAAATGTATGAAAACATACTTGCTAATGGTTAAAAAGTATATTCACATTCTTTTTTCTTTTTTTAATTTTTAATTTTTTATTAACATATAATGTATCATTAGCCCCAGGGGTACAGGTCTGTGAATTGCCAGGTTTACACACTTCACAGCACTCACCACAGCACATACCTTCCCCAATGTCCATATCTCAACCACCCTTTCCCTACCCACCTCCACATTCTTTATATTCCTCCAACTTGTAAGTACAGGAGTTGGTTGAACCATTTTCAGTCCCAGACTTATTTAATAAATACACAAGCCCTTCATGGACATTAAGGAGATTTAATTGTCATAACAACCCTGTAACATAGAACTATTCCCATTAAGAAGGCAAAAAAGGAGAGGTTAAATTGCTTACCCAATGGTACAGGTCACACAGTTGGTGAGTGAAAAAGACTGAGACTGAACCCAGGGAATCTGGTTAAAAGTCCAGTCCCTTAAACTTGCTCCATGCTATCTCTCCTGATGACAAATGAAATGAATGGGGCACAAACAGAATGTGGTCCTACTTCACTAACCCCTAAACCCTCATCTGAGAATCACCTGGAAGGATCTATAGCATCAGGACATCAAATAGGTCACACCTGGCATCCAGAGTCTCCTTTCCAACACTGATGATGAACCTGTCCTGAGCACTGCACATCACACCACTTAGGTATTAATAGCCTCAGATTCTACTCACACTCACAGATTCACACACGAAACTTGATAGAGTAGTTCTTTCCACATGTCAGGGCATCCCCTGCTCCTAAGTTCCTCTGATAGTTATTTTGTAAGGTGGTATATTAAGAGTCTCAGAAGATTCTGATCCCCCATATTTTAATTAAGCCTTCTCCCTAGTACTTGAAATTCCACTAATAAAGACAAAGAGACAAATGCTGGTAACTACAGCTTAAAATTGAGTCTCAATTTGTCCATTATCAACTACTGAAACTTAGACACTCTGAGCTTTGGTTTCTTCATGGTCAAATTAGCATACTAGATTGTTAAGAGGACATATTTACAGTTTCTTGCATAGAATGAGCTCTGTTGGGAATCACCAACTTCTACTTCTTATCCCTCTCTTCTTGCTTTGATGCCCTCTACCTCTGGCTGTGCACTCAAACTTTTCCTTTCAGTGCTACTACGTTACAGGGGTTGGCCTTGCTACCTCCCTGTCTCCTGGGACCATTTGATTCTTCATTCTCTCCAGTCCAGCTTCTAGTCTAGTTATTACTTTAAAACCAAGCCTGTGTGATCACCTGTAATCTCCTAGTTGTTAAAGCTGATATCTTTCCTTGGTGGGGACTCTTGTTTGACCTTTCTGAAGCATTGGATACCTAACAACTTCAGTTGCTTACAGTGTATAATTCACCTACTTCTCAAGTGATTGCTCTCCTTGCCTTTGGCTTCCTTTTACATCTCCTGTACTCTGTGTGACTGCCTCTACTGTGTCCCTTTGATGAGTCCCCTTCACTGGCTTGTCTATCTCTGCTTCACTCCTGCATATGAATGTTTCCCAAAACTCTGTTCTCAGTGCTACTCTTCTTTATACTCCCTCCATTCTTCCCCATAGCTTCCACTTCACCCATATCCTTCTGTATGACTGTGATTCCATGAACAGGTTTTTTTATGCCAGGCACCACTCTTCTGATCTCTAGACCTATACCTAAACACTAGAAGCTCTACTCATGATCACACACTAAACATGCCTCATACTTGATCATTATTGTGATACTGTTCACCAGATAGGATTTGACTTTCTCTTGGCTAAAGACCACTCACCCCATCACCTCTTCAGCAAAACTTTTCCAAACCCTCAACAACTCAGAAGATAATATCTCTCTTCTTTGAGTTTCCACAGCATTTTGCTTAAATATCAAGTGTAATCAGCAGTTATAGTTATAGTTATAGTTGTCTATGGATCTATTTCTTCTTTCTAGGTAGTAAACTTGCTGTGGGCAGAGACAGTGTGGATCTTACCTTGGGAGGAGCTGAGTAACTCCATAGCCCTCATCACTCATTGGGATACTCTCTAATTATTAATCTTTCTTATGTGTATGTCTGATCTCACCAATGAGTCTGTCAGTTTATTAGAGATGCAGTTGGTGTATTTTTATATGGCCAATAGCATTTACTTGTAATAGTAGTTATAAGAGATATGATAAAATTATTTGGGTTCCTTTAGTAGTCTTACAAGTTGTGACCATCCCCCATCCCCAAATTTATATGCTCAAGCCCTAACCACTAGTACTTCAGAATATGACTATATTTGGAAGTACGGCATTTAAAGAGGTAATTAAGGTAAAAGGAACTCATATGGGTAGGCCCTAATCCAATATGACTGGTGTCCTTTTATGAAGAAGAGATTAGGACATAGACAATGCACAGACTCAGAGGGTAACCATGTGAGGACATAGTGAGAAGGAAATTATCTACAAGCCAAGGAGAGAGGCTTCAGAAGAAACCAAACCTGCTAACACTTTGATCTTGAACTTCTAGCCTCCAGAACTATAAGAAAATAAATTCTGTTTTTTAAGCAACCTAGACTGTGGTGTGTTGAAACAGCACTAGAAAACTAATATGCTGTTTAACTGCTACTAACCAGATTTGGGGGTTGAGAACCAATACTTCTTTTGGACTTGACATTTGAAAACAGCACTTTTCTTTTAATTCTAGAGATGGGTCAAAAATCAGACACTGGGAAAAAAAAATCTGACAATGGGTTAAATGGATAGGATAATTGCCCACATAGTTTTAAGCCAGGGAGGTGTAGTATTTATCAAAGTTATTGGCATTAAAATCCAATGGCTCCTATATATTTCTTATTCTTCTTATTCTTTCTTTCTAAGTTGAGCTGACATTTGCAGTTTACACTATAAGATAACCTATATTTGACTATTAGAAAAACACTGTGATGTTTGGGCTGTGAAAGATTTGCAGCTTGATAGTAAGGGAGATGGGAATGCCATGTTCAATTTCTGCCCCAAGGTGGTGCATGTATAACAGAGCCCAGGGACTGAATCATCATTTGGGCTTAACAAAGGAACTGTCCAGGTGTGTACAGCAAAGAATCTTTTGAGCTGCTCTTACTGTTAACAATCTGGTTTCATATACCCAGATGATTAAATGTCACAGACATCAGAAGGAGGTCAATAAAATTCAAGCTTTAAACTTTGACAATAATTTGAGCTGAATAATAGTTGAATTTCAGAACTAAGTTGTCATGGTGAGAGCCATTCAAGAGGAATAATTATCTTATAACTCGGTTAGTGCCCTGCTGAACTCAGCAATATCCCTAACCCCATTTCCTAACTCACCAAGCCCAGATCATATTAAGTCATGCTTAGAAACATTATTTTTATATTCTTTTATGTATATATTTGAATGCATAGCCATATATATATGTGTGTGTGTATCTTGTGTATGTATACATATATATAGTATATGTGTATAAGTATATATATATATATAATATATTTGAATAAATATGCATTCATTATAGCTAATGGAAAAATAGTACAGGTGGTTTAGTTAGCTATAAATTTCATATTCTGGGTAAAAAAATACCAAAGTACCATTGAAGTATTCTCAAGAGTCAGGTTACCATAGTACAGAGATGTTAGCAGTAATTCTTTTTGCAGTTTAACATATGTGACAATCAAGCCATTTGTTTCCATTACTTTTGTGAACTAAAATTTCAACTCCTTTCTCTTGGGTAATACTATATATTTTCTCCCTTATTAATCCATAACAACACTCTGGTGCACTTCGCTAATCAAAATTGCACATGCATAATAATTTACAATCTAATAAATACAAGCTTCCACATCTCATCAAATGTAGATGCAATTACTAAAAGGTACTAAAATACTAAATATAAATTCAAACTAAGAGGAAATTTATATGCATCAAAAACAGTGAGAAATAAATAAAATGGGTAACTTATTTTAAATACAGTTTAATCAATTATTTGAGGAAAATCCCAAGGGTGTTTTCAATGAAGGTGAAAAAAATGACAATTCTTCCACCAAGACAAAAGATTTTTCAAGTTAATGCCAATAAGTGAAGGGCAGAGGGAGGGAATAAAGATAATTGTTCTATTTCTGATTGCAATGAAATTAAAGAGAAGAGAAAATTGAGAATTAATGGAGAGGAGTCATTCATGTTCAAGACATGATGACATGTCTCCCCCACTCCTATTAAAATAACCAATAGAAAATACACAAATTATGAAAAGTCTTTACCAGTCATAGAATCAAGGAAAAGATATCAACTACATGGCAGGAATTTAAAGAATTTCTGTGAACTGATATAAACATGGCACCATACTAAAGAAGTTTAGAGGAAGAGTATGTGGCTCCTCACTGAGCACAGAAGCAGCATGAAAGGAAGTAGAGGAGATGGTGGCTGGACACATCTTTGCTTTATCTGAGATAGGAAAGAGCTGGAAAATAAGACAGTACAACCACCTTCCACACCTGCTAACTTCCAGGGCATTTGGTACTTATGGCTTGGGATGGTTCCACGTTGTGTGTCTCTAGTATTGCTCTCCAAACCCTGCAGAGGCCTAGAAATGCATGGTCTATGCCTCCTGGGCAGCCTTTCACCATATGGAGACATACTTCACAGGGAATCAGTGCTCCTTCAGGCCCAGCTCTGTCACCACTGCTGTGTTGAGGCTGCTTAAGCTTCACTGGAAGATTTTAATTTATTTTATATAATTTTTTCCTCCTTAGTTTTTCTAGAGCAGTGTTACAAAATTCTGACAGGAGCCAACCTACTTCCTATTTGGCTAAAAACTGGTAATAGATACATTAGATTCTTTTTGGAAAAGAGAGAATGGGGGGGGGAGCAAGGTCTATCAACAAACACTATAAATTTAAAAACAAAACAAAATGGAAAACAGGAGCCCTAAAAAACTAGAATAATGGCCTCCAAATGAAATATATTACTGCAAGAAATGGAAAATGTGTGTTCTCAAGAAGATCAGAGTTCACTGCAACCATGATGACATTGAGGGAAAAGGTCATGAAGACCATGGAGAATTGGATGAAAATGAGAATCAGACTTGTCAAATTAAAAAATGCCAGTGGGACCACTGAATAACAAATTGGACACTGTATCAAATCAAACTGGTGAGTTAGAAGAGCAAATGTGAGAAATTCTCCAAAAAATCAGAAGAAAAAAACAGATGAAAACAATATATTTATATATGTAAATATATATTTACATATATCAGGGATCCTAGAGAGTATAAACAGGGAGAACAGAAACAATAAAAGAAAATATGATTAGGGTCCATCAACAGACGAATGGATAAAGAAGATGTGGTATATATACACAATGGAATACTATGCAGCCATCCAAAGAAATGAAATCATGCCATTTGCGACGATGTGGATGGAACTAGAGGGTATCATGCTTAGCGAAATAAGTCAATCGGAGAAAGACAACTATCATATGATCTCCCTGATATGAGGGAGAGGAGATGCAAGATGGGGGGTTAAAGGGGTAGGAGAAGAATAAATGTAACAAGATGGGATTGGGAGGGAGACAAACCATAAGTGACTCTTAATCTCACAAAACAAATGAGGGTTGATGGGGGGAGGGGGGTTGGGGGGGGGGTGGGGTTATGGATATTGGGGAGGGTATGTGCTATGGTGAGTGCTGTGAAGTGTGTAAACCTGGCGATTTGCAGACCTGTACCCCTGGGGATAAAATATATGTTTATAAAAAATAAAATTTAAATTAAAAAAAAAAGAAAATATGATTGAAGATAATGACAAGGAAAAGATCTGAGGCTTAAAATTGTGAAGGAAAATCGTGTTTTAGGTAAACATCATGGAAGGTATACCAAATACAGATAAAACCTCATGGAATTTCCTAACTTCAGAATATTTAGATTGTCATGTATACTTGGGGGTATGTTAACTTACAGATTCTGTTTCCCTGGATAACCCTAAAATGGGTTCCATAATTAAATGTACTATATTATGGTACAACCATTACCATGTAATCCTATGTAGGCATTGAAAGTGACAAAATGATTCGTATTGGAAATATATATATATATATATACATATATATATGTACATATATATATACTTTTAATAACTCACATATGAAAAGACTATATAAAAATAGACTATATAAAATAGCAAGTATGATATCCCACAAATAATATAGAGATATATACTTAGCAAGTAAGAAAAAGATATGCTCTAACATTTTCAGAGGTATGCACTCTAAATGGCAAGAGGTTGATAGGTGGATTTTTTTTAATTTTTTTTTATTTTTTCAGCATAACAGTATTCATTATTTTTGCACCACACCCAGTGCTCCATGCAATCCGTGCCCTCTACAATACCCACCACCTGGTGCCCCCAACCTCCCACCCCCCACCCCTTCAAAATTCTCAGATCGTTTTTCAGAGTCCATAGTCTCTCATGGTTCACCTCCCCTTCCAATTTCCCTCAACTCCCTTCTCCTCTCCATCTCCCCTTGTCCTCCATGCTATTTGTTATGCTCCACAAATAAGTGAAACCATATGATAATTGACTCTCTCTGCTTGACTTATTTCACTCAGCATAATCTCTTCCAGTCCCGTCCATGTTGCTACAAAACTTGGGTATTCATCCTTTCTTTTTTCTTTTCTTTTTTTTTTTTTTTACAGCTTTATAAACATATATTTTTATCCCCAGGGGTACAGGTCTGCAAATCGCCAGGTTTACACACTTCACAGCACTCACCATAGCACATACCCTCCCCAATATCCATAACCCCACCCCCCTCTCCCAACCCCCTCCCCCCATCAACCCTCAGTTTGTTTTGTGAGATTAAGAGTCACTTATGGTTTGTCTCCCTCCCAATCCCATCTTGTTTCATTTACTCTTCTCCTACCCCCTCAACCCCCCATGTTGCATCTCCTCTCCCTCATATCAGGGAGATCATATGATAGTTGTCTTTCTCCGATTGACTTATTTCGCTAAGCATGATACCCTCTAGTTCCATCCACGTCGTCGCAAATGGCAAGATTTCATTTCTTTGGATGGCTGCATAGTATTCCATTGTGTATATATGCCACATCTTCTTTATCCATTCGTCTGTTGATGGACATCTAGGATCTTTCCATTGTTTGGCTATTGTAGACATTGCTGCTATAAACATTCTCGTGCACGTGCCCCTTCGGATCACTATGTTTGTATCTTTAGGGTAAATACCCAGCAGTGCAATTGCAGGGTCATAGGGTAGTTCTATTTTCAACATTTTGAGGAACCTCCATGCTGTTTTCCAGAGTGGTTGCACGAGCTTGCATTCCCACCAACAGTGTAGGAAAGTTCCCCTTTCTCCGCATCCTCACCAGCATCTGTCATTTCCTGACTTGTTAATTTTAGCCATTCTGACTGGCGTGAGGTGATATCTCATGGTGGTTTTGATTTGTATTTCCCTGATGCCGAGTGATATGGAGCACTTTTTCATGTGTCTGTTGGCCATCTGGATGTCTTCTTTGCAGAAATGTCTGTTCATGTCCTCTGCCCATTTCTTGATTGGATTATTTGTTCTTTGGGTGTTGAGTTTGCTAAGTTCTTTATAGATTTTGGACACTAGCCCTTTATCTGATATGTCATTTGCAAATATCTTCTCCCATTCTGTCAGTTGTCTTTTGGTTTTGTGAACTGTTTCCTTTGCTGTGCAAAAGCTTTTGATCTTGATAAAATCCCAAAAGTTCATTTTTGCCCTTGCTTCCCTTGCCTTTGGTGATGTTCCTAGGAAGATGTTGCTGCGGCTGACGTCGAAGAGGTTGCTGCCTGTGTTCTCCTCGAGGATTTTGATGGATTCCTTTCTCACGTTGAGATCGTTCATCCATTTTGAGTCTATTTTCGTGTGTGGTGTAAGGAAATGATCCAATTTCATTTTTCTGCATGTGGCTGTCCAATTTTCCCAACACCATTTATTGAAGAGGCTGTCTTTTTTCCATTGGACATTCTTTTCTGCTTTGTCGAAGATGAGTTGACCATAGAGTTGAGGGTCCATTTCTGGGATCTCTATTCTGTTCCATTGATCTATGTGTCTGTTTTTGTGCCAGGACCATGCTGTCTTGATGATGACAGCTTTGTAATAGAGCTTGAAGTCCGGAATTGTGATGCCACCAATTTTGGCTTGCTTTTTCAATATTTCTTTGGCTATTCGAGGTCTTTTCTGGTTCCATATAAATTGTAGGATTATTTGTTCCATTTCTTTGAAAAAAATGGATGGTACTTTGATAGGAATTGCATTAAATGTGTAGATTGCTTTAGGTAGCATAGACATTTTCACAATATTATTCTTCCAATCCAGAAGCATGGAACATTTTTCCATTTCTTTGTGTCTTCCTCAATTTCTTTCAGGAGTACTTTATAGTTTTCTGAGTATAGATTCTTAGTCTCTTTGGTTAGGTTTATTCCTAGGTATCTTATAGTTTTGGGTGCAATTGTAAATGGGATGGACTCCTTAATTTCTCTTTCTTCTGTCTTATTGTTGGTGTAGAGAAATGCAACTGATTTCTGTGCATTGATTTTATATCCTGACACTTTACTGAATTCCTGTACAAGTTCTAGCAGTTTTGGAGTGGAGTCTTTTGGGTTTTCCACATAGAGTATCATATCATCTGCGAAGAGTGACAGTTTGACTTCTTCTTTGCCGATTTGGATGCCTTTAATTTCCTTTTGTTGTCTGATTGCTGAGGCTAGGACTTCTAGTACTATGTTGAATAGCAGTGGTGATAACGGACATCCCTGCCGTGTTCCTGACCTTAGCGGAAAAGCTTTCAGTTTTTCTCCATTGAGAATGATATTTGCGGTGGGTTTTTCATAGATGGCTTTGATAATTTTGAGGTATGTGCCGTCTATCCCTACACTTTGAAGAGTTTTGATCAGGAAGGGATGCTGTACTTTGTCAAATGCTTTTTCAGCATCTATGGAGAGTATCATATGGTTCTTGTTCTTTCTTTTATTAATGTGTTGTATCACATTGATTGATTTGCGGATGTTGAACCAACCTTGCAGCCCTGGAATAAATCCCACTTGGTCGTGGTGAATAATCCTTTTAATGTACTGTTGAATCCTATTGGCTAGTATTTTGGCGAGAATTTTACATCTGTGTTCATCAAGGATATTGGTCTGTAGTTCTCTTTTTTGTTGGGATCCTTGTCTGGTTTTGGGATCAAGGTGATGCTGGCCTCATAAAATGAGTTTGGAAGTTTTCCTTCCATTTCTATTTTTTGGAACAGTTTCAGGAGAATAGGAATTAGTTCTTCTTTAAATGTTTGGTAGAATTCCCCCGGGAAGCCGTCTGGCCCTGGGCTTTTGTTTGTTTGGAGATTTTTGATGACTGTTTCAATCTCCTTACTGGTTATGGGTCTGTTGAGGCTTTCTATTTCTTCCTGGTTCAGTTGTGGTAGTTTATATGTCTCTAGGAATGCATCCATTTCTTCCAGATTGTCAAATTTGTTGGCGTAGAGTTGCTCATAGTATGTCCTTATAATTGTCTGTATTTCTTTGGTGTTCGTTGTGATCTCTCCTCTTTCATTTATGATTTTATTTATTTGGGTCCTTTCTCTTTTCTTTTTGATAAGTCTGGCCAGGGGTTTATCAATCTTATTAATTCTTTCAAAGAACCAGCTCCTAGTTTCGTTGATTTGTTCTATTGTTTTTTTGGTTTCTATTTCATTGATTTCTGCTCTGATCTTTATGATTTCTCTTCTCCTGCTGGGTTTAGGGTTTCTTTCTTGTTCTTTCTCCAGCTCCTTTAGGTGTAGGGTTAGGTTGTGTACCTGAGACCTTTCTTGTTTCTTGAGAAAGGCTTGTACTGCTATATATTTTCCTCTCAGGACTGCCTTTGTTGTGTCCCACAGATTCTGAACCATTGTGTTTTCATTATCATTTGTTTCCATAAATTTTTTCAATTCTTCTTTAATTTCCTGGTTGACCCATTCATTCTTTAGAAGGATGCTGTTTAGTCTCCATGTATTTGGGTTCTTTCCAAATTTCCTCTTGTGATTGAGTTCTAGCTTTAGAGCATTGTGGTCTGAAAATATGCAGGGAATGATCCCAATCTTTTGATACTGGTTGAGACTTGATTTAGGACCAAGAATGTGATCTATTCTGGAGAATGTTCCATGTGCAGTAGAGAAAAATGTGTATTCTGTTGCTTTGGGATGAAATGTTCTGAATATATCTGTGATGTCGATCTGGTCCAGTGTGTCATTTAAGGCCTTGATTTCCTTGTTGATCTTTTGCTTGGATGATCTGTCCATTTCAGTGAGGGGAGTGTTAAAATCCCCTACTATTATTGTATTCTTGTCGATGTGTTTCTTTGATTTTGTTATTAATTGGTTTATATAGTTGGCTGCTCCCACGTTAGGGGCATAGATATTTAAAATTGTTAGATCTTCTTGTTGGACAGTTCCTTTGAGTATGATATAGTGTCCTTCCTCATCTCTTATTATAGTCTTTGGCTTAAAATCTAATTGATCTGATGTAAGGATTGCCACTCCTGCTTTCTTCTGATGTCCATTAGCATGGTAAATTCTTTTCCACCCCCTCACTTTAAACCTGGAGGTGTCTTCGGGTTTAAGATGAGTTTCTTGTAGGCAACATATAGATGGGTTTTGTTTTTTGATCCATTCTGATACCCTGTGTCTTTTGATTGGGGCATTTAGCCCATTAACATTCAGGGTAAGTATTGAGAGATATGAATTTAGTGCCATTGTATTGCCTGTAAGGTGCCTGTTATTGTATATTGTCTCTGTTTCTTTCTGATCTACTACTTTGAGGGTCTCTCTTTGCTTAGAGGACCCCTTTCAATATTTCCTGTAGAGCTGGTTTGGTATTTGCAAATTCTTTCAGTTTTTGTTTGTCCTGGAAGCTTTTAATCTCTCCGTCTATTTTCAATGATAGCCTAGCTGGATATAGTATTCTTGGCTGCATGTTTTTCTCATTTAGTACTCTGAATATATCATGCCAGCTCTTTCTGGCCTGCCAGGTCTCTGTGGATAAGTCTGCTGCCAATCTAATATTTTTACCATTGTACGTTACAGACTTCTTTTCCCAGGCTGCTTTCAGGATCTTTTCTTTGTCACTAAGACTTGTAAATTTTACTATTAGGTGACGGGGTGTGGACCTATTCTTATTGATTTTGAGGGGGGTTCTCTGAACCTCTTGAATTTTGATGCTTGTTCCCTTTGCCATATTGGGGAAATTCTCTCCAATAATTCTCTCCAATATACCTTCTGCTCCCCTCTCTGTTTCCTCTTCTTCTGGAATCCCAATTATTCTAATGTTGTTTCGTCTTATGGTGTCACTTATCTCTCGAATTCTGCCCTCGTGGTCCAGTAGCTGTTTGTCCCTCTTTTGCTCAGCTTCTTTATTCTCTGTCATTTGGTCTTCTATATCGCTAATTCTTTCTTCTGCCTCATTTTTCCTAGCAGTGAGAGCCTCCTTTTTTGATTGCACCTCATTAATAGCTTTTTTGATTTCAACTTGGTTAGATTTTAGTTCTTTTATTTCTCCAGAAAGGGCTTTTATATCTCCCGAGAGGGTTGCTTTAATATCTTCCATGCCTTTTTCAAGCCCGGCTAGAACCTTGAGAATCATCATTCTGAACTCTAGATCTGACATATTACCAATGTCTGTTTTGATTAGGTCCCTAGCCTTTGGTACTATCTCTTGTTCTTTTTTTTGTTGTGAATTTTTCTGCCTTGTCATTTTGTCCAGATAAGAGTTTATGAAGGAGCAAGTAAAATACTAAAAGGGTGGCAACAACCCCAGGAAAATATGCTTTAGCCAAATCAGAAGAGATCCCAAATTGTGAGGGGGGAGAAAGGGGATAAAAGGGGGTTCAAAAAGAAAAAAAAAAAACTATTTAAAAAAAGAAAGCTGATAAAGAAAAAATATAAAAAGAGGAAAAAAATATATATATATTAGATAAACTATTTAAAAAATGTTAAAAAAGAAAATGGTAAAAGTTAAAAAAATTTAGCAGAAGAAGAGAAAAAGAATAAAAAATTGAAAAAGAAAAAAAATTAAATTAACTGCAAGGCTAAAAAATCATGGGGAGAAAGCCATGAGTTCCGTGCTTTGCTTTCTTCTCCTTGGAATTCCGCCGCTCTCCTTGGTATTGAAACTGCACTCCTCGGTAGGTGAACTTGGTCCTGGCTGGGTTTCCCGTTGATCATCTGGGGGAGGGGCCTGTTGTAGTGATTCTCAAGCGTCTTTGCCCCAGGCAGAGTTGCACCCCCCTTATGATAGGTGGATTTTTTTTTTTTTAATTTGACAGATAGATCACAAGCAGGCAGAGAGGCAGGCAGAGAGAGAGGAGGAAGCAGGCTCCCTGCTGAGCAGAGAGCCCGATGCGGGGCTCGATCCCAGGACTCTGAGATCATGACCTGAGCCGATGGCAGTGGCTTAACCCACTGAGCCACCCAGGCGCCCCTGATAGGTGGATTTTAACTTTATTCTCCATGCCTTTATTATGTGTATATATTTAATTCAAGTATAGTTAATATACAGTGATATGTTAGTTTCAGGTGTACAACATAGTGACTCAACAATTCTATACATTACTCAGTGCATATCACTGTAAGAGTACTATTAGTCCCCTTCACCTATTTCACTCATCCCTCCACCCACCTTCCTTCTGGTAACCAGCAGTTAGGAATCTCTTTTTATGTTTGTCTCTTTTTTTTCTTTGTTCATTTGTTTTGTATCTTTTTTTAAAGATCTTATTTATTTGACAGAGAGAGACCACAAGTAGGCAGAGCAGCAGGCAGAAGGAGATGGAGAAGCAGGCTCCCAGCTGCGCAGAGCCTGATATGGGGCTTAATCTCAGGACCCTGGGATCATGACCTGAGCTGAAGGCAGATGCTCAACCAACTGAGCCACCCAGGACCCCTGTTTTGTATCTTAAATTGCATATATGAGTAAAATCATATGGCATTTGTCTTCCTCTGAATGAATTATTTCACTTAGCATTATATGCTTTAGATCCATCCATGTTGTGCAAATGACTAGATTTCATTCTTTTAAATGACCAAGTAATATCCCATTCTATATGCTTATCATTTCTTGGTTATCCATTCATCTGTCAATGGATACTTAAGTTGCTTCCATAATTTGGCTATTGTAAATAATGCTGCAATAAACATAGGGTGTGTATTTCTTTTTGAATTAGTGTTTTCATATTATTCAAACAAATACCTAGTAGCAGAATTACTGGATCCTATGGTAATTCTATTTTTAATTATTTGAGGAGCCTCCTTAATGTTTTCCACAGTAGCTGTACCAGTTTGAGTTCCCACCAACAGTGCACAGTGGTTCCTCTTTCTGCACATCCTCACCAACACTTGTTTCTTTTGGTTTTGATATTAGCAATACTGACAGGTGTGAGGTGATACTTCATGGTTGTTTAGATTTGCATTTTTCTGATGATGAGTCATGTTGAGCATCTTTTCATGTGTCTGTTGGCTTTCTGTATATCTTCTTTAGAGAAATGTCTGTTCAGGTCTTCTGCCCATTTTTATTTTATTTTATTTTTATTTTATTTTATTTTTTTTTTATTTGACAGAGAGATCACAAGCAGGCAGAGAGGCAGACAGAGAGAGAGGAGGAAGCAGGCTCCCCGAGAGAGCAGAGAGCCCGATGCGGGGCTCGATCCCAGGACTCCGAGATCATGACCTGAGCCAAAGGCAGCGGCTTAACCCACTGAGCCACCCAGGCGCCCCTCTTCTGCCCATTTTTAAATTGGATTATTTGCTTTTTGGTTTTGAGTTGTAGACATTCTTTATATATTTGTGCTACTAACCCTTCATTAGATATGTCATTTGCAAATAGTTTCTCCCATCCAGTAGTTTGCTTTTCAATTTTGTTGATTATTGCTTTGCTGTGCAGAAGCTTTTAATTTTGATTTACTCCTAATAGTTTATTTTTGCTTTTGTTTCCTTTGCCTTATGAGACATATCTAGAAAAAATGTTGTTACAGTTAATGTCAGAGAAATTAATGCCTGTGTTCTCTTTTAAGAGTTTTATGGTTTCAGGTTTCAAATTTAGGCCTTAAATGTATTTTGAGTTTATTTATGAGTAGTGTAAGAAAGTGGTCCAGTCCCTCTCCTTCTTTCTTTCTTTTTTCTTTTCTTTTCTTTCTTTCTTTTTTTTTTTTTTTTGCACATAGCTGTCCAGTTTTCCCAATGCTATTTGTTGAAGAGATATTCTTTTTTCCTCTCTATTTTGTTCCATTGATCTATGTGTCTTGTTTTTGTGCTAGTACCTTACTGTTTTGATTACTACAGCTTTGTGGTATATCTTGAAATTTTGTTTTGTGATACCTCTAGGTCTGTTTTTCTTTTTGAAGGATGCTTTATTTGGGGTCTTTCATGGTTCCATACAAATTTTAGGATTGTTTGTTGTAATTCTGTGAAAAATGCTGTTGGTGTTTTTATGGGGAATGCATTAAACCTCTAGATTCTTAGGGTGGGGTGGACATTTTAATACTATTTGTTTTCCCAATCCATGAGCATAGAATATCTTTCCATTTGTTTGTGTCATCTTCACTTTTTTTCATCAATATTTTAAGTTTTCAGAGTATAGGTCTTTCGCCTCCTTGGTTAAGTTTATTTCTTGATATTTGATTACTTTTGGTCCAATTGCTAATGGGATTTTTCAAATATTTCTCTTTCTGCTACTTTATTATTGGTGTATGGAAATGGACTGGGTTTCCATATATTGATTTTTTATCCTGCAAATGGTATCTCATTTTGATATGCATTGCTTTAATCATGAGTGAGTTTGAATATTTCCTTTCTTGTCTTTTTTGGGCCATTTCTGTTTCTCTCTCTATCAGCATATATGTACTTTTTTTTTTTTTTTTTTTGCTTACTTTCTTCATCAAGTGTTATGAAACTTTTTATAGGTTAAAAAGAATTTCTCTTCCCTGTGGTATACGTGAATTTGTTCAGTTCATTTTTTTTTGTTCAGTTCATTTTTTACTCATTTTCTTGCTATAGAGAAGTTATACATTTTTTAGCAACAATATTTATCAATATTTTCTCCCAAGGAGTCTAAGTGTTTTTATCTTGCTTAGAAATATTTTTATGACTCTAGGGTTACAGTAATTATGTATGTGATTTCTTCTAGGAATATATTTATCTGATTGATATAAGGAATTATATAGGGACTAAGAATTTTTTTCCTCCAAAACATTAGCCAATTGACCTAATATAATTTTTCATGTAGAACTCCAATATGGAAAACAATGCCAAACTGTTTTAATCATAACAACATCACAATGTTTTTAATATGTGTTTAGGCTTGAGTCCTTTCATTATTACACTTTCTCAGAATTTTCTGGGATAATATTTTATATTCATTCTCCTTAAAAATCTTTTGGCATCATTTCATGTTACTAATAAAAAACCTCATTAGTATTTTAATTTTGTCTGTGAAAGTTGTATATTAGTTTTGGGGGAACTTTACATTTTTTCAATACTGAGTTTTCTTATGTTAGAACATGTCATGCAATTAAATCTTAGTTCGTGTTTCGCAGTAGTTTCACATTTTGCTTCATATGGATCCTGTGCCTTTCTCAAGTTAATTTTAAGCTATTTTATTTTTGGGAGTGGCATTCTGAATTGAATCTTTTCTTTCATTATATCTTCTCATGGCTATAGTTTATATATAAGAAAACTTAATTTTAATGTTAATTACATAAATTTGTTAAAATCTTTTTAATGAGTTTTATCTGGACTGTCTTGAGTTTTGTAAAATAACAACCATCTGTCATCCTCAAAATAATGGAAACGTTTCTGGATTTCAATTGTACACCTTTATTGCTGTTTTTTTCTTTTCCCTAATTGCATTGGTATGTCCTTGTTTAAAGATAAGATTGGAACTAGTGGACATTCTGGTTTTCTCTCTGGCATTAATGGTGACTTTTAGGGTTTCTGTTAAGAATATATCTAGCTTTTAATTTTAGATACATATTCATTATCTTAACAAGTATGTATTTCTGCTGCTAATGTCTCACCCTAGGTTATGAGTGAAATTTAGAACTAAATTTGAAATCTCTTTATCTAGAGGCCAATGGGTTTTCACAGAAATAGCCATTTTAAAATGATGTGTTCACCATATTTTAAATGGCTCATAACTATAGTCTTTGGGTCAAATCTGTCCTCCATCTCATAATGTTCTTGCTCTGACTTCAGTCCAGATGGCAGCAAATGCAATTACACATAAGAGTAAAAGCTAATCCAGCACTTTTTATTCCACTTTTAATTCCATGCCTAGGAATTAAAACATTTTAGTGCCCAAGCTTGAGCATTATGCTGATAATGGAAGGGGATCCATCATGGAGTTCCTGCGGAGAATAGACTTTCCTATACATTACCACTTAATCGTCTCTGTCAGCATCACAGAAACAATGGGTTGCTCCCCTGAATAATTTCAAGGGTTACGTACCTTTTTTTTTTTTAAAGCATATCCTGAGATGTTTTTTTTCCTACTTGTGAGAGTAAAACTTTTAAAAATGTATAACCATATGTCCAGATTTGAAATCTAGTTTTTAGTTAAGAAGCCAAGCTTGTTGGCTATTATAATGATAAAATAGGCCAATTTCTGCATCAGGTCATGGCTAAATTGAAAATACGTGCAATCCCCCCTGGATGCAATTATTTCTCATGTAGCCCTTTTAATAAAGCCCACATTTTGTGCCAAATAAGCTGATCAATAGTAGCTCTGGGAGAAAAATCTCATCAATGCCAGTGTGTCCTGCATGATTCTTATGAACAAATTAAAACTAAAAAGGCATACTAAAGTGATCTCCTTCTTCCTAGCTCCTGGAGGTAGCCACGGAGGAAAGGTGAGTAGGGAATTGAATTTATAAAATAACCATGGCCCTCCAGGGAGAAACAACCGTACGGAGATAGTGAAATTCTTCATGGAGAAGGATCAGAATGGGCCCTTTTGCAACTCCTTCATCATCTAGATTGTATAGGGGTGAGCAGCGCGATCACTGGCTGAATGAGGCACCTCTCGTTTCCTCTCTTTCCTGGGTCCTTCATCCTGTGGAGGCACTGGCTTCTGAGCACCTTTGTTTTATAGTCACTTGCTTCAAGAGCTCAGTGGAACAGCCACTCTACATGTAGGAAGTAAGGGAAGGGTAAGGAACCTGTGTCAATTCAGTGTATCCAAGGGCAGTTGTTCAGGGTGTATATCATGGTTAAAAAGTGTTCAGGATTTCATGGTAACCCATTAAGCATGGGACTAAGTTGAGATACCCCAGGTGACCTGTCCAACAGCTGTGAGCTAAGCCCCATGTGAGTGTGGCATGACCCGAAACCACATAAAAAATTGCAATAATTAAGTAATCCAGATGCCACCTTTCCTCTTATCCCCCAACTCATGTCTTTAGGAACATCATTTTTGAAACAAAATATACTCGTTATCACTTACAGAATGAGATGTGTAATGGAGGAATCTTTCTGGTTGAAAGGGTGAAAGATTCAGGGTTCTCCGTTAGTCTTTCCCCGGGATCCTTCCCCACCAGGATTATACATGACAAGCACACGTTATCCTATTGGTGAACTTCCTAATAACTTGTTACAGATGTTGTAAACATGGTAATACATCAATAAGCATTTATTAAACTAGCAAGTTTACTACTGTGTTTTATGGAGATACAGAAGAATATTAGAGACCGGTAGCGTTCTTTATTGGTTTTAGTTTAGTTTGAAATAGTAGTTATTGTAACCCAAAGAATAAGTACTAACTCGGTTACTATCCCCATCAACACTGTCATTCCACTTATGCAAAGAGGAAGAGGAGTTACAGAGGGGGAAGGTTTGCTGCAGTCCCCACCTGGAAGGGGCAAAGCTGAAGCGGAAACCTGCATCTGCTTGGTTTGCAAGCCTATATTTAATCATGTGTTCTGCATTGCTGACATGTGCAACATAGTTGCAGCACACTGAGTTCTGGGTGGAATTGGTTTTGCTGGAGGTGAGCCCTTAAGTGAAGAGAGATAGAGGTCTAGGCAGCACAGCCTCCTCCCGGACCCTGCCCAGCACTCTGCTCATGCATGCTGCTGCTTGGCTTTTACACCTAGCTTCCAGTCTATCAGAATTAGTCTCATCATAATATTATTCAAGCACTAAATCATCACTTAGAGCCAGTTCTCATTCCATTTCTACCCCAGACTCAGTTTCAAGAGATGAAGGCCTAAATCTTATTTTTAACACTTTTCTTAATACCGGGAACCTTACAGATAATAAATGTTTGCTGGATGAACCAACAAATCAATGAACCTGTGCAGTACACACACCTATACACATACGTAAACCCCTAAACAGACATACACATGTGTGGGCATATATACACACAGCTTAGTTTCGCTGTAAGAAAAAGGGGAAGGGGGAAGAGCACATTGTTAGTGTACAGATTAGATAGAAAACTCACTGATAAAGAACAGAGGAGGTCCCCTGGCTCTTCTCCAGTGGATCTCAGCCTTAGCTGAAAGGATAATCCTCTTGGAGGCTTTATGAACACTGATACCTTGGTCCTACTTGACACAAAATGAGAGAGAATTCTCTGGAATTAGGCTTCAGGAATTGGTATCTTAAAGAAACATTGCAGGCACCTCCACATTGAGACAGGGTTGATAACCTCTACTTACCTGCTGGAAGTCTCAATATTATGACTGAAAATAATTCATATTTTTGTGTTACTAATGAGATGAGAATTTTAATCCTCAAATTAACTTTGGATATTACACTTTGACATATACACTCTGTATTTTAATTCTCTGCTAAAAGCAAGATCTTTTTAAGGTTGAAAGTAAGAAGGCTTGTCCTCTCTGGCTTAAGGTTCAGGAGGTGGATCTCAGGCAGGTTTATGGGTAGGTGAGTTTGGCCTTTTATCTTCATCTCCCTGTTGCGTGTGGTGCTCAGAGTTTTGGGAACCATTAGATGATCCTCTAAGTTTAACTCTCTGTCACTTCATATACCAAACACCACAAACATCTTTTGGGAGGCTATGGCTTCTTCTTTGCCTCTTGGTCTTCTATCTTCTACCTAAAGAGTGGTTTCCTAGATATGGACCCTCCCTCTCTATTCCATGTTGTCTTTGTGGGTGATCTTGCTACAAGTTTGGCTTCAGTGACCATCCATTGCCAATGACTCCTTGTCTTAGTTTCTTAGGGTTGCATTCATAAAGTGCCACAAAGAAGATAGCTTAAAACCATAGGAATGTATTGTCTGACAGTTCTGGAAGACTGAAAGTTCTAGAAGTCTGAAATTAAGATATCACTCATGCCGTACTCTCTCTTCTAACCTCTCACAAAGGACACTTCTGTTCCTTTTTCAGCCTTAGAGGACTCAAGCTTTCCTGGTTTGTAGCTGCTGTACTTCAGTCTCTGCTCTGCCACCACATGGTGCTCTCCCCTCATGTGTCTGTGTTGCCATCTTCTCCTCTTCTTATAAGGACACAAACATATATATTGGACTAGGAGGCTACCCTATATACCAGTATAACTACATCAGAACTAATTACATCTGCCATGACCCTATTTCCAAATATGGTCACATTCTGAGGTACTGGGGGTCAGAACTTCACTGTGTTTTGAGGGGGACACAATTCAACAGATAATACTGCTGCATCTCCAACTTCTGCTTTATCTTTACCGCTAAGCTCCAGCTTACCTGTTGGACTTCTCCCAGAGAAAGCCCACAAATAACTAAAATTCTACAAAAGACAGTAAACTCATCATTTCTTATTGTTGGATCTCCTTCACAGTTCCTTATTTCAGTGGAAGGTGTAGCACCATGTACCCAGGTATGCAAACCAGATGGGTTGTCATCCTTGGCATCATTGTCTTTTTAATGCCAATCATTCATAAAATGACTCAGAAAATTCTAGCACTTAAACATCTCTCAGATATTCTCACCTCTCCCTATACCCCCATATTCACAGCCACTATTAGGTCTTATTCAACAATGTCTCTGGCTGGGTCTATTGCAATAATTCTCTGACATCTAGTATTGCCCTTACCAATCAATTTTCCATAGTATATATGTATTGCTGTTTTAAAACACAGATTTTATTATGTAATTTTCCTTAAAAAAACTTTAGATTTTTCCCATTTCCATTGCATAGATTTCAAAATCCCTAATGTGTCTTATGTGGCCCAAAGACTAAGCACCAGTCTATCATTCCAGCTTCACATGTCGTTCCACAACTCATTCTCCAAACTCCAGCCACACTGGCCTTCTCATATTTCCTTGAAGCTCCATGATGTTTCTGCATCAGGGACTTTACACATATTTCTAGTTTCCTGGAGTTTTTCTCCTCTACCTTTCTTTGCTCAACTACCCCTTCCATAGTCTTTGGATCCCAGATGAAATTTCATCTTCTCCAAGCAGCTTTCCCTGACTTTTCATTCCAGGTCAGGTCCCTTGTAAAATGCTCTCACGGTGTTCTGTACTGTTCTTTCATAGTATGTACCATAATTGTAATGAAACTTTCAGTTACACCATCAGCCTACAATCACTTTCTCCCACTTAAATGCAGTCTCTAAGAAGCAAGGGCAAAGGGCTCCATCTCTTCACTGTTATTGGTCTAGTTCCTAGAACATTTTCCAGCACATAGCTGACAGTCAAGACATTTTTGGTAAATGAATAAAAGGCAAGGCATGTTTTGATCTTGTTCACAGGCCCTGATATCTTTGCATAGCAGTTACACATCAAAGTTATGTTATAAATACTGATTGAATAAAATGGTACATTAGCCTTTTCCTTATCCATAATATTGGAACATACATTCTGGGACAGCCAGGCACAGCCACTCCAGAGAGGACAATGAATAAGGTGATCAGTGAATAGCAAACAAGAACACTACCATATATGAATATTCTGAAATTCCCACACCTTTGCTCTTTTTTTAATTACATGTTCACCCCCCACAGCAGTATGGGAGTCATTCTGACAGCTTCCATCTAGTCGGTACAAGCTAGGACAGGTTCTCTTGACGTCTCTCTCCCTCATGTCAGACCTCTGCAGGGAAAGCAGCAGGCAGGGGCTTTGGGGGCAAGGTTCCACAAACCAAGGTTCCACAAACCCAGTGTCACACTCTGCCCTTGGAGGAAATAGCTTTTAGTGAATGCTTTTAGGAAAATGACCATAAAAACTTTTACTTCATTGTCAAATGCAGATGTGGATTACCTGAAACTAGACTATGTAGTAAAATAAACACAGCCAAATGTATTTAGCATTAATGCCATCCAATCTGTAGCCACTGGTGTTCTGTCAATGTGCAAAATGCTTTCACATGCATTCTCACCATTGAGTCCTATGACAAACCTATGGTAAGAGTTACTATTTTCTCTTTTTTACATTTATGAAATTAAGTCTCAGGGTAAGGCAACTAGCAATGTGTCTGGAACATAATAACAACCTAGTGCGTAGCAGAGCTAGAAAGCAAGCCAAGTTCTCTGACTCAGGCAATGCTTCTCCATCTTCTACTCCCTTCCATGAGGGTAGAGGTGGGAGAGGATTTTGGCAGAGGTGGGTGGCATGGCTTGATGCTCTTCTTGTAACTCCCTCCCAAGAGGTGTCCGGGTGCTGCTATTGGGAGTCCTTCCAAATATATGCCATTCATACTTGCTAGCCATTCTAGAGCACTTCTTATAAATCAAGCACTTTTATAAGTACTCTACCTATATCACATAATATCTAACAGCATAAATTTGAAGTATGAACTAATATTACCTCCATTACAGATGAGGAAACTGGGAACTAAGTAAATTAAATAATGTTCCCAAGCCTATGCAGTAAGTTTTAGTGCCAGACACTCAGGCAGTCTGATTCCAGAGCCCGAACAATTATGCATTACATTGCCCTGCCTCCTCTACCACAGTCTGTTTTCTTTATGTTGTCATCTCTACCCTTTTATTCACTGTTACCCTCTCACAGGGAGGTCTGACTTTATTCACGCTCTGGGTTTTAGCTGGACTTCACTTTCTCTCCATCCCTTTGTCTCTCTGTAATAGGGAAGGAAGCAAAAATACATTCCTTGGACTAAAAGGAAGGATTTATAAAAAATGCCTGTGATGTTCTTTTAGGATATTAGTGCTTACTCACTGGTAGTACTTAGAGGGTGATTATAATAATTATACAAAGCAAACAAATTAGCTAAGTTAACTTCTCACTAAAGCTCATTTCAATGAGGTGTACATGAGAAAATGAATTCTCCCACTTATTGTTCAACCGAATGGGAATTCTAAAGGGGAAAGACCATTCTAACAGGGATAATTAAAAGAGATGTCACCTAGATGTCACATTTAAAATATACACGTATGTGCCCACACATAACCGCTATTTAAGACCTATGTGCAAAGACATAGATTTGGAGACCAATTTCAAGGTGGCTTATTTTGAATAAAAGCAGTGAAGACTTATGATTGAGAACTGCAGCAGCATCTTTAAAATGCTCATATTTCTAAAATAATGAGCTACTTTGCAAGATGACAGATTTAAATGGTGAAGCATAAGCTTCAAAATACTTGCTGTCTAGGCAAGCTTATGATATTTCTACAAATGGGGTTTTCATAGTCTGGGGGGAATTGAGAAGGGTACATTGAGTACTTCTCAATTTTAACAAGCACTTTATATTGCAAAGTTCTTCATAATCACTTTTAATAATTGTTCCCTCCAACAGCTCTGTTATTCCCATTTCAGAAATACAGTAACTGATACAGATAGAATAAAGGGAATAATTTGAAGCCCTCTTCCTAGTTAATTTGAGGGGCTTAATGATTTCCCCTAGCTGGAAATTTTGAGAAATCAGACTTGTCATTGAAGGGTTGATCTGTGTAGTTCTTAGAAGGGGCTCCATCATGGGACGCACTGCTGTATGTGCAATTATGGCTGGACGTGTGCTGCAGTTAGGACTGGGGGATTCAGCAGTCTGCAGTGGAAGATTACAGGTGGGAGGGGCCGACCCATGGAGTTACACTGGTGCCACCCTTGTATTTCAGCTGGTATGCAACTCTTTGAAGTACTGTATCTTGAAAGGAATCATTCATTCCTTCAGGAGCAACTATTTACTGAGCATCCACAAAGAATCTGTATTGGAGTCTTTCTAACCAAAAGTGACTTAGAAATCTGCCTCTGCATCTTGCTACCAAGCTCTCATAGACCAGTCATGCACACAGTATTTTGCATTTGAACTGTCCCAGTTAGATGCAATTTGGATCTCAAGTGAGAAGTGAAAATTTCTAAGTTTCATTGACCATGGTTTCAAACATGCCACAAATTCTGGGAGATACTTATCTAAGTATGTTAAAGATCAATTGATCTGTAATCTTGTCAATCTTTAAAAACCCAGGGACGATTTCATCTTCTCTGTGAAACCTGTCTAGACCAACTCATCTCCAATCTTCACCACTTGGGACTGATACCACACAGACTTCCATTTTACCTCAATTCCATTCAACCTTTGTTTGAATATTTACTTTTTGTCAAGTCCAGTGCTGTGTCTGGAAATATTGCATCATATATTTTATGAAATTTTCTGTTTATTTCATGTTTTGGTCTTGCTGTGCCATGGTATACTGAGCTCCCAGAGGACAGGTTGTAGCTGATACTTTACCTACATTTCTCCTAACATTGCCCAGCACAATACCTTGCAAATAGGAAAAGATTGATCATAGTAGCCAATCTGTTGAGTTGCATAAGTAAATTCCAGTGCTATTCATGAATTTACTGTTATCTTTGAAATTCTTGTAAACCAAAGGTAGTGGTTACATCTTGTTTTCTAAATGAATGTTTATTTATATTTCCAATTTCTTCCTTTTGTCTCATAGAAACCCACTAAACCTTCTTTTTTGGCTCCAATTATTACTTGGCATACATTACCCTTCCTTTTCCCTCTTTTTCACTGACCTTCTGCATAGCTTTTAAATTTGCACACATCTCTGATAAGACAGGGAATTCTGCCACTCCTTGACAGATATTCTGTCATTCTGTACATTTCATAAAGACAGAAGAGGTGGTAGAAATTAGCAATGTCACCTCCAACGTCAAACTCAGTTAACGATACTTTCCTGTTCATTTTCATACTCCACTTAGCCTAAAGTTTTTACTGTTGTCTTCTTTTTTGAAACTGAAGAGTACATCTGCATTTGCAAGGAATGGTGACAGGAAGTGTAGCCAATAAGAAAAAGCTGACAGAGGGGAAAAAATGTGTTAAAACACATGACCTATTAGAGTCACAATATATTCTAGAAAGAGATTTCAGAGTCTACTACCATTATTTGCAAACAAGGAGCCTAAAATCCAAAATGTAAGCATTTTATCCTATTTTAACCTAGCAATTCAGTGGGAGGTTTTGGATTATATGGTGGCTTGGTGACCTTTTGATTCATCAACATAATATCCTCTGGGAGGTAACGTTCTGGGACACTGCCCTAGTCTGTTAGCTGCCTCTAGAGAGGCATGTTTCATCATGGTTTAGAGCACAAAATTTGGAGTTAGCTCTGGATTTTCAAAATCGGGCTCATGAAATAACCTTAAGCAAGTTGTATTTGTTCCCTTAGTGTCTGTTATCTCCTCTATAAAATGAAGATAATGATAGTGTCTACAGGGTTGTTGTGTAAATTAAATGAGCTAACAGTCCACGATCTGGCACACTGAGAAGCTCAAATCATGGCTCTTACTATTACACAAACCCTATTTAGAAATAATTGTGAAGGGGCGCCTGGGTGGCTCGTGGGTTGGGCCGCTGCCTTCGGCTCAGGTCATGGTCTCGGAGTCCTGGGATCGAGCCCCGTGTCGGGCTCTCTGCTCGGCAGGAGGCCTGCTTCCTCCTCTCTCTCTGCCTGCCTCTCTGCCTGCTTGTGATCTCTCTCTGTCAAATGAATGGATGGAATCTTTAAAAAAAAAAAAAAAAAAAAAGAAATAATTGTGAAGCACACAGATGAGTTCTTTGGCAGAGAGCTATCCAATAGTACATGTCTTTGAATTTGTAAATAGCCATTGGTGACCTATTATACTAGGACTTTACCCACTTGCCATGTTTATTCATTTGCGTTTTCATTGGGTGCCTCCATAAATATTTATTGGGCACCTACCCAGTGCCATATACTGTGCTAGACACTGGCAATGCAGAGGTGATTTACGTGTGGTCTCTGTCCTTAAAATACTTGCACAGAGAGGTAACTGCATTAAACAGATAAAGTTAATAGTAAAAGTATATATAGGATAACCCAGAGAAAAGATTGAACCCTAACAAATGGGTTTTAGAGAGTCGGAGAGCCCTTTGAATATTTGTTTCATTTCTAAGGTTTCTGTGATGATGTTCATCATGAAATAACATCAGGAAAATCTCTCTCCTAATATGTGCAAACAAATTCAGAAATGACATATCCAAAGGTAGGTCATATCTGATTTAACATGCTCTGGCTTCCACCTAAGGAGTCAGCCCTTGCCTTGTTTCCTCTGCTTCTTTTTTCCCCACAGACAGCCTAAGAAGTTCGCATTATGAAGCTATGGACGCATACTCACTCTAGATAGCAATGATTCTCTTTTTGAAGGACAATTGAGGGGAGTTTTGGGTGGATTTAATTTACGATTTTGCTTATGCGTGATCTCAGGTAGGACCTGGAGTAGATAATCATATGATATTTTCACTTATCAGGGGAAAAAAAGTTTTATGGCAAAGATGAAATGAAAAGTATGCTTGGGGAGTAGAGAGTGACTGTCACTAAGAATGTCATCAGGAAGAGCATAGACCTGTTGCATTGCAAAACAGAAATAAAAGGCAGTGCTATGCTGGCATGACAGGAAGTATGCCATTTACCTTCCTTCTTGGACATTTGGGAAGACTGAGGCCTGGTAAGCTTTGCTAAGGTCATATGTGAGCTGATGAGAAGCTGGGATATTGTCCATCTCAGTCTTTTCCCCTTTCTACCATGAGGATGTCTTGTTACTTGCGATCTGCACTACATGTTCTGAGAACCCTTCCACTGATCTCTGGGGATTTTCAGAATTTGTCCATCTATTTGATTCTGCATTTTTTCTAGTGGGACTTTTTCATACTTTTTCATCAAGCTTGTTTTTCTGCCCTCTAACCATTGCTTGTTTCTCTGTCATCAATTTGACTGCTATGATGGATTTTAAGAATTGACTTCTAATCCTGACATCAAGGACTCAACCTAGAACTTTGAACCAACCTTCCCTCCATAGCACTGTGGCTCCTCCCATATGCCATTCTTCCCCTTTGCTTTACCCACCTTCTGCTCTCACCTGACCCCGTTTAGCATCTAGCAGAGTACTATATAACACAGAGCATTCAATACACATTTGTTACGTTAAATAAAAGCAATGGCTTGACAGCAAACAAAATAAGCATAATAGAACAATAATGTGACACATTGTAGAGGATAAAATGGATCCTAGCAGTATAGGGGAGGTCATCGAGAAGACATGACCACCAGTTGAACCATGAGCTAGACCTGGGCAATTAGAGGCTCCTTACCCATCCTCTGTCCTTGAAATACAGTTTCTGGTTGACTTTCCCTCCCCCAGAGGTTACTTTAAAGGACATAGCTTTGAGATAATGATGTGGTGTTGAGAATGTCTGGATGGTATACACGACTGAATCCAGTTAAGGCATCTTTAGAGTATAAACTTTTAAGGTGTGGTGGGCAGATGTGGAGATACTAATTTTATGGCTGTGCAAGACAAGCCTTTATATGTAAGTTCGTGCCACCTATCAGTCTGGAGTGGCCTGCGTCTTTCTTTGGTCTCTCTCCTGTGTATGGGGTCATGTTTCAGATTACCTCTGAGAGGCTCCCAGGGAGCTTGCCAAACAACAAATAGCAACACACAATTAACTGAAGCATCTTTTTGATCTTCTCTGTCCAACTCTATAGGAAAAGAGCTTCACTATGAAAGGGTAAAATTTCCTCTTTGCCTCCTTGATTTTTTTTCTTCCCATGTCCCTTTGTCTTAGCAAGTGTCTGTCTATACTCCATTGCTGGGGCAGTAATCTCTGCATTGGCTAATTGTGCCTTTATGGATCTGCAGTACTTCTCATGGTCTTGATGGATGACTTTCCCCTTAACCTATTTATGTTTCCAAAACACTTTGTGCTTTTCCTCCTTTGGGGGTGCCTGGGTGTGTAGATAGGATGGCTCTGTGCACATTAGACTTACTCTGCCCTGCCTTTGATTCAGCACAGGAGCCTGAAGCCAATAATTAAAATGAAGCTTACAGAAGTGCTTTGAGACTTGTGGTTACTAAGGGGAGAACAATTCAGTGGGGAGGGGCTATGGGTTGGGTGGGTGGCAAGATGTGGCCTCTGTGCCACACAGCTATAATTTGTTCTCAAAGACTCCTGAAGACTCTTTGCTCGTCAGATCGTTCTGACATTACCTAAACCTCAGTATCATTGTCCCTCTGAGGCTGCTCTAGGTTCCGACCTTTTTCTGTCTGATGCTTACACTGCCTTCCTCATTTCCAGGACATAATTATCTGGATTCCAGTCCTACCTCCACCTGTTCAGGCCCTGATATTTAGCACCTCCAACACTTCTTGTTGTTAAACATTTCATATCCACTGTACCCCACCTAGGTTAGGCTCTCAAATGGCTCTCACCCGTTCCACTGTCTTCTTATTGGCTTTCCCCTTCAGCTGCCCTTACTGCCAACCCACCATTTCCATAAGACAGAGAGCATTTTCCATATGCCAATCATCTGGTCAAGGACCTTCTGGGGCTCCCACTGCCTTTGGAACAGACCCTCAAGAATTGTTGCTGATTGATGGATTGTTCTGTAAACTCTGCATGGTGCCTGTGTTTACGAGGCCCCGACACAGCTTTTAATGACCACTCACATTAATCTCTCTTTCCAGAAAGGTCTTTGGAGATATTTAATGTGCAGCCAGTGTCTCTTTCAAGTAGATGGGTATGCCTGGGAGGTAGAAGTAACTCCAGAGAAACCATTGAGTTTAAACAACACTCTGAATGACATGTCTTCTTTTGGAATATTTCTCCAAACTGATCTGCTTGACAGTGGAATATGCCTTCATTTTCAGCATTACTCTAAATTTGAATGCTGTTGGTGTCTCAGAGCCCTGTGATGTTCCTTGTGACAGCTAGAGCAAATTCTAATTATGGAAAGATAAATATGAGTTCTAACTTCTCGCTTTTCCCCAGGATGTCACAACCCTAAATGCTTCATGAGTTCAGATTTTTGTGAGTCACTCTCATTGTGCAGGAGAAAAGTTTATATTATTAAATCTACCCTTAGCTGTACAATTTCTTCAGAGACCTAGAGCTCTTCCTGCCTTTACAAATTTAAAAAAATTGGATAAAGAGACAATAACCTGAGCTTTCCTAGAGACACTGGATATTTTGATCTATTTTTACTGCAGCCTATTTCCAAGGGCAACACATCTCTGATTTTTTTAATCAAATGGTGTGAATCAAAAGTTGCAGCCTGACCTCTGGAGCAGACACCACGGGCTATCAGCGGTAGCTGTGAATAGTGTGAGCACCAAAAAGTTGTCTTGGTCTTACTATGGGAAAATAACCTTGACTCTATGCTGAGGAAGCAGACTACCATCTCAGAAAGCCGGAGGGGTAGCACAGTGGTGGTTACTTTGCCTTTGGGATTGCTGCATTTTGATCTGCTGCTTACTCTTGTCTGGGCACTGGTTGAGTCTGAACCAGGAGGGCTACTGTGCCTGGCTAAGACAAGATTAGAAGATTAGTCCAACTTCTCACTGCTGTCAACTCTTTCTTTATTGAGTGAGTGTCACAAGTAGGTGCTGCTGAGAAATCTCAGTGGAAAGGTGGAACAGAGGGCAATTGAGCCGAGAAAATCACATTTGTATTTGTTTTTGAGCAGCAGGGATAGCCATTAGCAAATGGATGAATTAAATTCTTACTGACATTTATATTGTAATTAGGATCACCATTTTGTTGCTGTTGTTGTTGAAAAGCAAGACTTCTGAGTTTCACATCTAAGAATCTCAATGCCTAAGTGAAATTCTGTGCACATTATATGGAGTGTAAAAATATTTAGTAATTAAATAGTGAAAAAACAGGAGAGAACACTGTTGAATATTCTTATTTCCCCCACAGGTTAGGGCTATTTCATGCGTTCTTGCCGCATCCCTCGTTCCTCCCCCAAATTGATCTTGAGCCTGGAATTACTTGTCCACTCTTTGGCTTCCATTTTAGTTGAATTCCAAGAAGGCAGCAATTACATCTGCCTTATTATTCTGTGTATTCCCAGCTTTTAGATTGATACTGGGTACACATAATGCACATCCAATAAACAGGTATTACATGACTCAATAATATTTGAAAGGTCACGCATTTGTACTTGTGATTTCCATCCATAAGCTTCATTTGATAAATTCTATAATCACAGTGACTCCATATCTTTGAGGCTTGAGTCTTTATCATTTTTATATACTGTATCACTTTACCCATCATCAAGGCACAGGCTGACAAAACTAAGAAGACCCTTCTCTCCTGAAGGAAAATGAAAATGGGAAAAAAAAACAAAAACAAAAACAAAACCACACACACAGCCAAACCAGTTTTATTCACCCCTGAGCAGGTACAGAAGTTAACTAAGGAGGAGATCTGGTGGTCTAAAGGGATTTAGCAACTGAATGAGGGATACAGACAAAGACTTGTAGCATGGACAGTGAGTACAGAGGCAAATAAAGTCTGGCTCAGAAAATGTGCTTGGTTGCATGTCAATTTCTGAGAACTAGATATATCTACAGCCAAAGACAGATAAATTATATCTTAGGGGAGACCAGCTGAGCTCATGGAATAGTCTCAGATGAAAGTTCTTCTCCCTAATGATTTCTGGGTTCCAGAAAAGTTCCCTGGAATTTAGCTGTGACTCTAGGAAAAAGTGGGGGAGAGCAATGAACTTTAATTGGTGTTGTCTCTCCAAAAAGACCAAAACTAAGTAAATCAATTCAATGTCAAATCTACTTGAACATTACAAAAGAAAAAAAAAAAAAAGAAAAAAAAGTCTCCTGTTCCCTCTTTCCTGAGAGAGCAAAAGAAGGAATAAACAAATTTAGAGAAAAATAACAGAAGTGCTTGAGTCCATATATCTGATTATCAGAAACTAATCATAGTCATTTTTGGAAAGCTTAATTTGAAAAAAGAAAACACAGCCTGGAGAAAAAGGTAGTGCTTCCATTGTTAGAATAAAGAAGACCACCTTAATATTATCTCATATACTAGTCCACTTGTTCTTTTCAGGAAAATCTTCCCCTACCTTCTGTATATCATCTGCTAAAAGATGAATGATGAAGTTTAAATATATGATCTCCAAATAATTAAACCAATAAATAAACCTGATATTTACTTTCAAATATGGAACCTTTCTAAGAGCATAAGGTATTCATTGTTGAGGTGTGTGGGTGGTTTGTTTGTTTGTTTAGGGGGAGAAAGGATGAAAGAAAAGAGCCTGCTGAGGCTGAAATTTTAATTCTTAGACTAAGATGTTTCCAGAACTTTCTTAATAGGATTTTTGAATTTGTGTTTTTGAGGAAACTTTCTACATCCTGCTGGGGTATAGAAAGAAATTTTGTTATCTACTGGATACCTGAGAGAGAGGGCGCAGGGCCTGCTGTGTACAACCTCAAACCTTGAAATAATCACTCATTTTGGCATGAAATTCATCCAGCAATCTGATTTTTAAAACCTCAGCATTAAAACAAAAATCAGTTTCTATGGATTCTACTCTATCCACACGTGAAAAGAGCAGATTTTACAGTTGGATTGTTAATTTTCTTGGAAACGTAATGGTAAGTTAACTTGAAAAATGTTTAACAATGTTAGTTTTTGAAAGATCCAGTGCAACTACCATGAATTTTTAAATGTCTGTTTTGATTAATTTGGCACACTTTGGTTCAGAATTAGCATGTGATCTTTTATCACTGCCCTGCCATTCCCTCCTCCTGCTGTTCCCTCCTCCCTTTCTTCCTCCACCTCTCCTTCTCTCTCTGTATCTCTCTTTCCCTCCTCGTCCTCTTTCTCCTCTCTCTTTAGTTTTTGTATGATTCGCATACAATTAAATACACTGATCTAAATTGTTCAGTTTGTTGAATTTTGACATTCACATACAGCCATGGAACCAGTACCCAAAATATGATCTAGAATATTTTCTTCATCTCTAAAAGCTCTCTTGTGTTCCTTCCCAGTCTAGAGGCTCCCAATTTCCTGGTTTCCATCATTTTAGTGTTGCCCATTCTTTGATTTCCTCTGTATGTAGCATGCACCTCTTGAGCTTGACTTCCATCTCTTAACATAAGGTACCAGTTTACTCTTTTCTTTCGCCAAATAGCAGTCCCTTATATGAATACACTAGAATTTATATATTCGTGTTCTTGTTGAGGAACATTTGGCCTGTTTCTAGTTTTTTTTCCTATTATGAATAAGGCTGTTACAAGTCTTTTATGCTCAT
This sequence comes from Lutra lutra, assembly GCF_902655055.1. Classification (NCBI taxonomy): domain Eukaryota; kingdom Metazoa; phylum Chordata; class Mammalia; order Carnivora; family Mustelidae; genus Lutra; species Lutra lutra. The sequence goes on from NC_062286.1 coordinate 16,497,992, forward strand.
GTATTTTTTTTTCTCCTGGATACAAACTTGGATATAGAATTGCTGAGTCATAAGGTTCATGTATCCTCAACATTTTTAGCAGCTACCAAACACTTCTTCAAACGTATTGAATAATTTTATATTCCCACCAGTATGAGAGATCCAGTTACTCCAAATCTTCACCAGCATATGGTATCCTCCATCTTATCTTTTAGCCATTAGCCATTCTAGTGGTCATAAATGATAGCTCAGTTTTTTTTTTTTTTTTAAAGATTTTTATTTATTTATTTGACAGAGAGAGAGATCACAAGTAGACGGAGAGGAAGGCAAAGAGAGAGAGGGAGAGAGGGAAGCAGGCTTCTTGCTGAGCAGAGAGCCCGATGTGGGACTCGATCCCAGGACCCTGAGATCATGACCTGAGCCGAAGGCAGCGGCTTAACCCACTGAGCCACCCAGGCGCCCCTCAGTTTTTAAATTTGCATTTTCATGGTGAGTAATCACACTGACTATCTTTCTTGTGTTTATAAATTGGCCATTTGTGCATCTTTTATTTATAAAGTGTCTGGTCAAATGTTTGCCCAAATTTTTATTGCATTGTTTAATTTTTTATTGCTGATTTGTGGGAATGCTTTATATTTTAGATATAAATTCCTTGCCATATACATATAATATTTTCCATGTATAATATTTCACCTGGTCTGGAGCTTGCTTTTTCATTTTCTTACCTTTGTCTTCCAAAAGACAATTGTTTTTATTTTGGTAAATTCCAGTTTATTAATTGTTTTATTTTAAAGCTTATGCTTTTAGTATCCTCTATAATAAGTTTTCCATATGGTGGGGTTTCAAAATTGTCCTGTTTCCTTCTAGAAGTTTCATAGATTTTGCTTTTAAATGTAGGTTCATGATCCATTTCAAATGGACTTTCATGATTGGTGTGAAGTAAATGTTATGGTTAATTTCTTTTTTTATCTAGGTATCTGTATGTTCTGGTACTCTTTATTGAAAAAAGTGATCCTTCTCTATTGATTTGCTTCAGTACTTTGGTCATAAATCAACATATTTGTGGGGATCTCTTTCTGGACTCTATTTTGTTTTATTGATTAAATATAATTATAGACATGATCTATCCTTAAGGTATCAGTATCAGACTTTTCTTGATTATTGTAGCTTTATAGTAAGTTTTGAAATCAGGTACCATACATCCTCCAACTTTGTTCCTTCTTTTAATATATTTTTTAATATTAAATTTTTTAATCTTATGAAACTTTGAAAAAATTGTAAAAACAATGAAAGAATGTACCCCAATTACCCAAATGTGAAAATCTTCTATAACCACGGTATAATACCAAACTGAAAAAAAATTAATGTTGATAAAATACTGTTATCTAATATTAATATTATTCAAGTTTACCATGACTTTTGCTCATCTGAATTCCCATCCATTGTATTTCCCTTTAGCCTGAAGAAATTCTCCTAATAGTTCTTGTAGTGAAGATCTTTTGTTTGCTTGTTTGTTTTTTTTTTGGTGAAGATCTTTTGAAACTGAATTATATTGACTTTTTTTTTCTGTCTAGAATGTCATTATTTTGCCTTTTTCATGTGTGATAGAATTCTCAATTAACAGGGCTTTTTTCTTTCAACCTTTTCTATATACTGTTTTAGAGTCCAGAACCCATTTCTCTACATGCTGTTTATTTGACTTCTGACCTCCATTGTTTTTGGTGACAAGATTTGTTTGTTTGTTTGTTTTGTTTGTTTTTTAAAGAAAGGGAAAGAGAAAGAAGAGGAGGGGGAGATGGAGAGAGAGAGAATCTCAAGCAGGCTCCAGTGTACAGCATGGAGCCTTATGTGGGGCTCAATCTCACAATCTTGAGATCATGACCTGAGCCAAAATCAAGAGTAGGATGCTTTAACTAACTGAGCCACCTAGGTGACCCAAGTTGTGTGTGTGTGTGTGTGTGTGTGTGTGTGTGTGTGTGGTGTTTATACCAGTTTTTCCTTACATGTAATCTTTTTTTTTCTGGCTGATTTTAATAATTTTCCCTTAGCTTTAGTTTTTAAAAGTATGGTATGCATTGTTCTGACTTAATTTATCCTGTTGGATTCAATGAGCTTCCTTAATCTGTGGATTGAAATTTTCACCAATTTTTGAAAATCCTCGATCAGCAGCTCTTCAGATATTTCTACTGACCTTTGTTCTTTCTCCTTCCAGGACTTCATTACACATGTGTTAGACTATTTAATATTGTCTTACATATTTTTGATGCTGTGTTCAATATTTTTCACTACTTTTTTAAAAATTTTGTTTGGATTACCTATATGTTTCAATTTATATTTCATTGGTTCTTTTTTTGTTTTATCAGTCTACTGTTAATGTCATCAAATGGAATCTTCATTTCTTTTTTTTAAATTAATTTATTTATTTGACAGACAGAGATCACAAGCAGGCAGAGAGGCAGGCAGAGAGAGAGGAAGGGAAGCAGGCTCCCTGCTCAGCAGGGAGCCCGATGCGGGGCTCGATCCCAGGACCCTGGGATCATGACCTGAGCCGAAGGCAGAGGCTTTAACCCGCTGAGCCATTCTGGTGCCCCAGAATCTTCATTTCTAATGTTGTATTTTTCAGTTCCAGTCTACTTATTTAATTCCTTTTGTTTTTTTTTTTGTATATTCCATCACACATTGAGATTCCTTATAATGTCATAAATGTAGTTCTGTATTTAGAACATGAGACTGAGGTAGCTCTGTTCCCCATCCTTGCCCTCCCATGCATGAGATAGCCAAGAATCAAGAACCCTTACAATCCTTTAAAGAGAAGAACACACATAAGGAAGCAGGTACACGAAGGTCAATTTTGATGGGACAGCCACAAAAATAAGTGTATTATCACTGACATTGTTTAGAAGTGCTGACTCATGGTAATAATAAAGAGCACACTGACTTTTGTCCATTTCATTATTGTTTTTAAATTTTCTACAAATAATAGTCCATTTATTACCTGCACCTGGGCTGGACATCTCCCAATACTCTGGCCTTGATGTGCTACTGCTCAGAAGCACAGGGGTCTTTTTTGTTTGTTTGTTTGTTATCTATTATAGCTACATGTCACTCTTTTTCAAAGGACCCAATAGAAATAGACCTTCCAGTGAAGGAATTTCCACATAATCTCTGGAGCTCAAAGATTTCTGGTTCCTGGACATTGAATTCTGTCAATTCTTCTGCAAGGCAGGCTATTCCATAGAAGAACAAACAGCCTCATTTTTTTCAAAACAGTTAGAAGGAAAGAAAAATAAAAACTGGAATTCAAACTCATTTTTTTTTTTTTTTTAAGGTTTAAGAACCTCTCACCTCCTTGCTGCAGTGTGCCTCTGGACATATCAGCTCTTTTGATTCTCTAGAGCTGTGTTTTATGCAGGGTGTTTCTAGCAAGAATCATGCCAAGAAGGAAGAGGAATTTAAGCAGAGAGAGCTTTAAAGCATTATGTATTGGTCTCTGGCAAGGGAGCACTTGACTGAACAAGAACCAGCCAGATGCAGTGTCTCCAAGGTGAATTTGTAATAACTTAGGTGGCAGTAATTTCCTAGGAGACTGGCATAATTATACCCAAACAAATAGCCTGAACAGGCACATATTTATTAACATGAGATTAAAACTCTCAAGTTTGAGCAAACCTGGAGAACAACATCAGAAGCCAAAGCCGGGAGGAGCATTGATAATCTGTCTGACACCCACTTCCAAAGGGCTGATAAAGAGCCAGGGTAATGTCCAACCTGCAGTTAGAGCCTCTGAGGCCCCAGCTGTAGGTTCTTGCTTACTACAAATGAGGATTAAAATCACTAGATGTCAATACTTAGAACTTGTAACTAAAGCATAAAAAATCACTGCAAAATTTAGTGGCCTTAGTCAGCAACCATTTATTTAGTTTATAACTTAGGCTGAATCAGTTGGGCAATTGGGGTTTCATCTTGGCCCTCTTCTGTATCTGCAGTCAGCTGCAGGTCAGCCAAGCAGGGATGCTTCTGGAGTTGGTTGGCTGTTGGCTGAGGCAACAGGATGGCTATAACAAGTGTCTCCAGCCCTCCAACAGCCTCAGCCAGGCATGTGTTCATGGTAGTTCCAGGGTTCCAAAAGAGTAAGTAGAGCATGCAAGGCTTTAGGACGGTAGTCCAGAACTGGCACACCATCATTTCTGCTGAACTCTGTTGGCCAAAGCAAGTCACACAGCCTAGAATCAAGTGGAGAGGAAATGAACTCCACTTTTTGATGAAATGAGATGAAACATCACATTATAACACATTGCAACAAGTATGACCACTAGGAGTAATGAAGGGCTCTGGGCTTTTTTGAATTCTGCAACAAAACCCTTAGAAAAAGCAAAAACCTACTGGAAGTGGTACTAGTGCTAGAAGAAGTAAACACTGTACATTCAAGTCAAAGATCTTTATTCTGTATTTTTGTTCAATTAAATTAGCATATATTTATTAACCAAATTCTTTAAGCAAGATACTATGTTAGGCACCCTGTGAGGAAGAACAGTTTAAAAAAAAATGTTGCTCCTGATTTCTAGGAGCTCATGCTATAGTGAGATCAACAGCCATACAACTAGTTACTTCATAATGTCTTCAAAATTACCAACATTGTGATGTTTTCCAATAAGGGATATAAAAAAGGAAGAATGCAGATGAAGGTGCTTGTGGGGTGTGTAAGATTACAAAATTGTTACTTTAGGACTAGGCAGGAACAGTTGTGGTGAGAGTCAAGGAATCCTAGAGTGATAGTGTCTCTCTCATGAGGGTGACATAAATGTGATTTAGCATGTTATGGGGTCACAGAGAAATCAGGTAAGCTCAGGTTTCTGATCAATGGGATTAATTTACCACCTACCATGTACTTCATGGTGAGAAGGATTTAATATTTGGAGGGGAAGAAGGGATAAAACTGGGTAACAACTCACATAGTAGTACAGAAAAAGGCACGGGGCAGGGGCGGCAGGGGTGGGGCAGCACACTGGTAGGTGAAAACCAAGTAAATTCTCCTAAGACCCTTAGTAGAGAACTGTTAACAGAGTTCTGGGATTAAGTCATGGAACTGTAATGGTTTATGTGGAGGGTGGACACATGCCCACCTTTTGCACTTTATGGTTTCTTGTCCTCTCCATACATTTTGCTTGTTTGTTTTATTCCAAGAAAGATTTTGGCATTTCCATATAGATAGCCTTTTCCTTCCAAATTATTGGTTAGAGTGAGACCAAAAATGACTATTTATGTATTTTTATACTTTTTATACTTTTAACAACTATTGATGGGTTGATTTCATGTATCTCAAGCTTCATAAGCTCATATTATGAGAAATCTATAAAAATGTTTAAAAAAATATATTCATTCTGGTTCTGTTTGTTCTTGATGCCCCACAATTCTGTGACCATGTTGTGAAATTCAGCCATTCTAACCTGTAAGAGTGTGTTTCTTTGAGGATCGGGCTTTCATAATGTCAAGTTTTCCATCTTTGACTGTGATGGGGTGTGCACAGTGGGAAAGCATGGCTGCAGAAGGAAGACTGTCCTGTGCCACTATGAGCAGCAGCGCAGTATGATAATGCGAGGAGAATCTCAAGATTCATACTTCCCTTTTCCAGTCATTGGTCTCTCTCTCTCTTTCCAGTCATATAATTGAGGGAAAGTTATTTGATCTGTCAGTGCCTCAGTCTTTTCAACTCTAAAATGGGAAAACAATAATGTGTGGTTTTATGGTTTGTTATGAGAATTAAGTACAATAATGCTGTAAAACACTTAGAACCCTTGCATGGCAAGAACTAAATAATTGTCTGCAATTATAGTAATGACCACGTTAATTCTTCTACTGCCTCCCAGCATGCCCTGTGCCAAGTTTTTCCCAACTAAAATTTATCACTAACTGAGTACCCTGTACTGCCTACAACTTAGTTACAGGGATTAAGAAGATGCCGTTTCTGTTTTCAAGGATTCATTAGGGGGATATCTATATCTATATCTATATCTATATCTATATTTAATATCAAATGTACTACCTTTCATAGAGGGGTTGAGGCAAAGTGCTGACACAGCACAGAAGAGGGAAAGAAAAAGGCTGAAGGATATTTAGAATTAGGAAAGCTATGATGAGTTGGGGGCTGAGATGGGGATGGGAAGAGAAAAGTCAAGTTAATGCTTCTAATTTAAAATGAGGAAATTGGTCCATATAATTTTCAGTTGCATCAGAGCTCTAAAATTCAATTCTGCAAAATCATGCTTTCATTCCTTGATGAATATATGAGAATTTTGTAAATGAGTTGTTGCATCCAAAAATTTTAGCTGCCGGGCATGAAGTTTACCCAGTATTCACAGCAAAACAGATTACTAGTGGAAATTTGAATTAGAAAAATGCTGACACAGTAGAAAATATAATTTGTATGCAATGGCTTGGTAAAAAAACAAAAAACAAAAAACAAAACCCATAAAACTAACCAGTAACTCTGCAGTTACTAAATGGGGCCTAATGGCACTTTCGTTTCTCATGTTGTCATTTCAAGGATGTTCTAACAAGCTTACCTGGGAGGAAGGGCTTTTAATAAAATTGGCAAGATGGTGCTTCCTCCAGTGCCTCAGATGAAATGATGCTTTGAGATCATTAATATGCTACAGGTGGCAGTGTCCTTGTACTTTAGGCAAGTGGGTTGCCAATTTTTGTTGTTTTTAAGAATTATCTGTTTGGAAAAGAAATTTAGATTCCCGAACATGGCCTTTGAAGATTCTGTCTGATTCACTAGGTCTGAGATGGCACCCAGGAATCTTCATTCTAACAAAGATAGGGTACAGGTGATCTCCCAGAAACACTTAATAAAACAGTGAGGTAAGAAGAAGGTTGAGTTTTGTCCAAGGTCGCACAGAGTAGCTGTAAAACCAGAGTGTGTATTCTGGGAGCAGCCAGGCCAAAGGTAAACCTGAGAACTGTATCTTTTTAAGAAGGTGGACATATAAGAAAATTTTAAGGTACTCATTGAAGGTTTAGGGGTCAGTATTTGGTTTTGGTTGCCCCCAGTGTTCCTCACTTGGTGGCCCTTAGCCACCTTTCCTCTGTCCCCCAGAACACTAAACCTACTTTGTCACACTATTCCACTTTACTCCCTAGAAACCTGCCTTCTCCTTCTTCAACCCAATTGTATACTGGTTTTTAGAGCTTCTCTCTGATGGGGACTGATTTTTTTTTTTTTTATAGTGGTTAAGAGACTACAAAGTAAACAATTCTTCAGAAGAATTCCCAGAAATTGGCTGCTCTAAAAAATTGGGATGCCATCCAGCCGCCTACTTCATAGTGCATCTTGCTGTCAGTAATAATGAAAGAAGACAGAGTATGAAAGAAAAAAATTCCATCTAAATCCAGTTCAGGCTTCTCATAGACCTGGGACTGTGTATGGATGTAATAATCTTATTGGGCCAAAATAAACATGAGCTGCTGTCCTAAATACCATTCACATAGGCACTTTGTTAGAGGAAGGAGGCACTGGCTCCATGTGAGCCCTCGTTCTAAAACAAATGCTAAGCTTACAGATGATAAGCCACTCAGAGAAGAGAAATGATGAGAATGATTTTTGTTTCAGAGGCATCCCTTTTAATGATAACTCAATTAATTTTCATGGCAGTGTCTACAAAGTCCCATATAAAAACACTGTTCAAGGTGCCTTATAAAACCTACAGGTTAACAGACAATTTAGTATGGGGAGCAGTTTCAAAGCAATGTGCAATGTCAAAGTAGGGGCTGGAAAGAGGTTAGTTTGTATCTTCCTAGGAGTTTTAGCAAAGGGCCTGAAGGGAACGTGTGTATTTCTTTATCCGGGCTGGTGCTGTAGGAGTCAGCCAAGGGTTAAGAAAAAGAGCAAAAAAAAGCAGGCAAGAGAAGGAATGACCACTAGGTGGCAGAGAGGAGTCTAGGCATAATAGCCCTTCTAAGGAGATGGAGCAAATCTCGGAGATTGGACAATTTCAGTCCAAGCCACTGCTCAGATTTCCTTTTCAGTCATAGCCATCTGAGCCACTCAACACTGTCTAGAAGTAGAAAGGTTTAGACTTACTCTGACTAGTGAGGTATTTTTGCCTTCAGAAATTCCCATTCCCAAACATCTATGTGGAAACATCCTTGGAGAGAGAGAAAAATGCTTAGGTTGATAGTTAGAGACCCCCGTTCATGGTTGTTCTAAGTAACAACTTTAACACAAAGATACAGGATGGGAGGATGATTCTCCCCTGCAAACTCATTTATATGGAGTATTTATGTTGCATATTTGAAGGAGATAAGAATCAGTTTACACGGTCAGCTGTGCTGGACAGAACATAGGCAAGCAGTCCCCGAGCCAGATGTTTTCATGGTGTGACTCTGAGAGCCCTTATGACCTCCTTAGGCCCTGCTCCGCCTGGCAGAATGCCCCACACAGAACAGCACGCAGCAGGTGCACTGCCTGGTAGTGGGAGCTCCCCTTGAGGAGCGACTCAGGTTCTTTTTTCCATTCCCACAGGAGGCCCTGAGGATAAAATTCTGGGAGAAGTAGCAGCACAGAGCAGTCTTTATCACAAGATCACATTCTTTTGCACATTTTGCTGTTCCTTTGCCCTCCTGTCACCTCTGACTTTCCCCATGTTTCTCATCTTTCAAGATCAACTTGAAACATTTTTGGACATCTTTTATCACTGTTTTTCATTGTCTGAAAATCCTGCAGCCTCTGTAGCTGATACCTCACAATGAACAATTATATTCTCTGTGGTTATATATGATTCTCTGGTGGCTCCAGATGTGAGATTTTGTTTTCTTAGTGATACTCTGTCTCCAGAAAATCAGCATCTGCTTTTCTGGGTTTAGTCAGGGTTAGATACGTGGCTCTCAATAATTTGCTTTTGATCCTTATCACTCACCCAGGATCCAGGTTTTGTCAGCCATAACCATCAGTAGACAGAGAGGCAAAGTGTTACAGTGAAAATACCATTGAATAAATAAAAGGCATTATTGGGTCTAGGGTTCCCACTATTTAACTCGATGAGGACCTTTGGATTCCTTTTCTTTATAATTAGACTATGACTTGTTCTACATGCTTGTTTTGAGAATTAAGAAATAGAAGCAAAAGGGATTCCCAAAGAAGCAAATCATTAGATAAATGGGATGTGTCACTATTACCAATTGGCAACATAGAGAAAGGGAGCTTGAATTGACCACACTCTACCTGGGATGGAATTAAGGAAATAAGGGTTCGTATCTGGAAAGGAACACCGGTATCTATAGACAGTGTTAATTGTTAACTGTAGGGTGCTGGCTGCAGCATCTGTAGGATTTTCAGACATTGGAAGAGAATGCTAAAAAGATGTCTAAAAATCCTGGTGAGAGAGTTGGGAGGCACCGAGAGGGAAGACCTTTAGGATAGAGGCTGCTCTTCTCTGAACCACAGGGCTTAGTTGGTCGATTCTTCTCCCACTGGCTGATAAATAGCTCCCTCTGGGAACATGTACTTTGTTGATAATTCGGAAGGGTCTCTAGCATAAAAGCTACAGAATTCCACTTATGTCACCTGCTTTTTCTTCAAGCCTCTTCTCAGATGCATTAGTTAAAACCATGAAAAAGGAAAACAAAGCCAGAAACTTCCCACAGCCTCCTGCTTCAAAGTAGAAAATCACACAGAAACTACTTTAGTGCTGGAGTGGTCTCCTACAGAAAATAAGAAGAATATATTCACTGTGGTTTCCAATTGTTTGGAGAATGGAGGCTTGGACCCGGCCTAAGAGTTGAGTTTTCTGAAAAGGTTCTCTGGCCTGGAGGCCACCAGCAGTGTGAGTGGAGGCCAGTGGGGATCAACCATCTTTCTGGCTGAGGATCTTACCCGAGGAGATGCAGGGCCTGGACCACAATGGATGGCAATGGAAGGCTTAAATGGCTTTAGGAATTCTTCAGATCTTTATTCATGAGGAAACCTAAGATACTTTTGGAACTTTGATCCCAGCTCCTAGCCTCCCTTCCTAGAGTGGAAATGTAATCAAGAAGAGAAAGCAAGAAATAGGCTAAGTATTCATGAATAATGGAATTCATCTGCATTTGCCTCTGTGTAGTCACTCAGAGCATTGAGAGGCTGCATGTGTGAAGTGGAAGCCTCTTGCCAGAACAGGTGGAAGGATGAGATCTTAGTCTGGCAGAAGTGCTGTTGACTCCTAGGATCCGTCGTAATGCCTAACACTGAAGACCCCTTGCTTTGCTATTTATGATACAAGGCAAGTGTTGCTTGCTAATTGCATTCACAGGCACATCTTGCAGAGCAACATAGTGACAGATGAGAAAAGCTTCACTCTATTTGCAAGGAATTGCTAGTTAAATCCAAACTCAGATTTATGGCCCTATGGTTGACACTTGAATACAGAGTCTTCATGATGGCTCTGCTTAAGTTCTCTGTACAATAAAGAGCTGGTGCTGTACTTGGTGCCATGAAACCCTTAATAAATTTAAATCTTGGGGCCCCTGAGTGGCTCAGTTGTTAAGGGTCTGCCTTCGGCTTAGGTCATGATCCCAGGGTTCAGGATCGAGCCCCACATTGGGCTCCCCTCTCAGTGGAAAGCCTGCTTCTCCCTCTCCCACTGCTTGTGTTCCCTCTCTGGCCATCTCTTTCTCTGTAAAATAAATAAAATCCTTAAAAAAAAACATTTAAATCTTTGGCACTCTGATGACAGTGAAATAGCTATAAAGAAAAAGCTGGACCTCTCCTAGGAGGGTAGTACAAATTCATGTGGTGGGAATCATCATTATATTCCCGTTTCAGATGAGGAAACTAAAGCACAGACAACACAGATGTTTTGCAGAAATCTCCTATGGTGTTGACTCCTCTCAGAATTCCCCCTGCCCCCCCCCCCCCCCCCCGTTTCCACTTTTGACACACCTGTTACTTATTGAATTAATCCAGAGCTCTTGAAATCATCCTATACAAATCTACCTCTTAGTAATCATATCCCCTAATTTTCAAGTCATATCAATTTATAGCTCAGAAAACTCTTATCAGAAAGTGCAGTTAAATTACTAGAAATAATAAGAGGGCTTAAGAGTGTGGCTAACACTATGCAAAAATCCCCTATATTTTTATACCCCCAGCAACTGAAGGTTAAAATATATAATTTTAAAATACTCCTAATAGCTCACATTAATTGACTGCTTATTACAAAGTACTCTGCATATATTGTTTGATTTTACTAGTACACCAATAAATTTGTTAGTATGTGAATGGGAAGAAAATAGGGTGGAATATTTATCAACTCTTCATCCTGGATTCAGTTTAATTCTTAGTGAATTACATCCTTTATCATTTCTTTCAATAAGGTTCTATGAGGGGCGCCTGGGTGGCTCAGTGGGTTAGGCTGCTGCCTTCGGCTCAGGTCATGATCTCAGGGTCCTGGGATCGAGTCCCACATCGGGCTCTCTGTTCAGCGGGGAGCCTGCTTCCCTCTCTTTCTCTGCCTGCCTCTCTGTCTGCTTGTGATCTCTTTCTGTCAGATAAATAAATAAAATCTTTAAAAAAAAATAAGGTTCTATGAATTACTAAGGTGGTCTGAAAATGTCTCTGTTGTTCTCCCCTGAATGATAAAATTTTTAAATAGTTTAAAAATAAATAAATGAAATTGAGAAATAAAATTTCTAAATAGTTTAATCTCTATTTTGGCTAATGACAGGTGTAATTGTTGATTCTTTGTAAATACTCTGCTTTTTCTCTGGGTGCTTTTTAAGATTCTTTGCTTATCTTTAGGTTTTGTAATTTAGTGGCAATTAAAGTGCCACTTTAATTGTGGACCAAATTAGTGCGTAACTGGATTTTTTTTTTTCTTTTTAAGTATGTTGAATTTGTTAAGGTACAGAGGATTCTTACCTTTCACTGGTTCTGGAGAATCCTAAGATATTATTATTTTTAAAGGATTTTATTTATTTATTTGAGAGAGAGAGAACGCACAAGCAGCGTTGAGGGAGAGGGAGAATGAGAAACAGACTCCCTGTGGGGCTCCATCCCAGGACTCTGAGATCATGACCTGAGCCAAAGGCAGACAGATGCTTAACCGACTGAGCCACCCAGGTACCTCAAGATATTATTATTTTAAATATTGACTTTTCAGTGTTCTCTCTAACTTCCTGGTAGAACATTCATTAAGTATAGGTTGGATGTCTCCTTCTGTCATCCATAGTTCTTAAATTTTATTTCATATTTCCCATATTTTAATCAGTATAAGGAAATTCCAGCTCCCCAATTTAGTCTTTGGCTCTGTTTATCCACTAAATCTTGAATTTTTCTGAAAAGCATTGTATTTATGCATATAATTCTTAGACATTGCATTCAAATTTTGCTTCCAGAGGGCTTACTTCTTTTTCATAATCTCCTATAAAATACAGCTTTCTCTTATAGTTTTTCTTTTGTCTGTGTACTCCCTTTGAATATGCTATCTATGGAGCTAATTCTTCTACTATCAGTTTCTCTGGGATTATTGAAGGGATCATTTCCTCTTGTGTTTGTTTGTTTAGTGATAGGCTTATGTTCTTAAGCACTGTTTTATTCCCAGGATATTTGCTCCCATAAAAGTTTCTTATAGACCTATTGCTTGAAATAGTTTTGTTTCCTTGGGTTTAAAAACATTTTTTCCCAGGTAATCCGGGAGATTTATAGGTCTAGAACCAATTTTTTGATTCAGTTATCATTTTGGAGATATGAATTTCATTTTTGGTAGAAAAAAATTTAGGCTTTACAACTTAACACAGGTTATGTTACCTAACAAAAAGCCTTTCGGCTATAGGTCTTGTAAAATTACTTTTTGGTTTGTATGTTTTTTTTTTCCATACTTTATATTTTTACATACTGCTCCTGAGACACATTTTCTTTCTTTCTTTTTTTTTTTTTTTTTTTTTTGGTGTCCAGGCTAGTGGATGTACTATTGTCACTATCACTGAGGTTTCTCATTTCTATCATCCTGCTTCACATGTGTGAAATATCACATATCCTGTCCTCATGAAGGTTCAGAAACCCAGCTCTGTGGTCCTACATCCAACAGTCCAATATACCATACAGTATTTCTTAGACCACTATAATTTTGGCTTCTTAGTTTACCATGCTTTCATTACATTTCTTCTTTTTTATGATACAGAGGAATTTCACATTTTTTTTCCTTGAATTCAAATATAAGTTATATTATAAATTATATGTAATTGAACAGCATTTTACTGTGTGTATAAGCAGGACTCTTTGTTGGATTGAGTCCCCCATGTTCCCAGAACATCATATCCTGTAAGGTCACTTGACATTTTAAAAAATGAAAATATCATTAAGAAACAATATTTAAGGTAGAAAGCTTCTGGTTTCCATCTGAATTACTACTAAAGTAACTCACAACAGGATAAATTAAGACTGACAATAAATCCATTACCAAATCTAGGAGGAATTTCTACTATTAAGTTGATGGAAGTAGATTGAAAAGTGCAATTGATGGTCCATTTTCTAAGCTCATGAGAAATTTGCCTATGCCAGTATAGTTGGAAAATCCCTCCCTTCTTCATGCATTCTTTGTCCTCCTGATTAGAAACACAAGCTCCCTAGTAAGCAATAATCTTTTTCTCCACTGCATGACAGTATTTTTTTTATGATACCTAAAAAGCATTTCTCTCTCATTTCCCACTTTCCCCCATATCCCAACTCCATCTCCAAATCACACCTTTATTGCTTCTTTTTCACCATCTAGTAAAAGATTGAAATCATCAAAATAATACTGCATGAAGTATGTGGGAAGGAGAAGGGCTCACAGTGGCATGCTGAATTTTGGCTGTCATGAAGCTATAAAAAAAAAAAAAAACACTGCAATAAGTTAAGAAAACATTCACAGCAGTGCATTTGGGGGGCTTAGGTTGCTATATATTGAATCAGTACGTAGCATAATTTACAGTATAGCAACGAGGTTAGGGAAAGTCTTGAGATGTTTCAGAAAGTTGCCATCCAGTTGGACGTTCAGCAATTCAGTAACAAAGGAAACTTCATATATTGTGATTTTTAGCACATATTACATCTAGGAAGAATAGTTTCTTACCAGGGATGAGGACACAGAAGAAAACCAACATGGAGCCTAAGAAATGTATTGTATAGGCCAGGAAGGAAATATCATTCTGAAGATTAAGAATTTACTTTTAAAAATTATTTATTAGAAGAAACAGAAGGAAAATTGTTTAAAATGTTTCAATCAAATGCATCAAAACCTGGCATTCTTGTTCCTGTATTTGAAGACAAAAAAGAGCTAGTGGCAACAAACGACAAGAAATTAGATATTTTTTTTAAAGGTGGGAAAGCAAGGAATAATTAAGAAAAAAATTCAAGTGGTAATGACAAACAAAATTCACACAGAGGCAGTGAAGGTAGTATCTGATAATATGGAAGTAGATATAATAATGTGGGTCATACAGTTGGGAAATCCTCTTAGGTTAGATGGAAATTTATGAATAAATGATAGTATGAGAGAAGATGGAAAACAAATGAGTGATCCAAGATCTAAGATAAACATGACCATTACTTCTGAGGAAGATGTCAAAAACAATTGGAACAAATCAAAAGATTGAGAAAGAAATTATTTCCTGAATTAAAATAAAAAAAATAAACAACCAAAGAATGCAGATCAAAAGAATCACTGTACTTCATGTAATATGAATAAAAACTTGTATCCCATTGGGTGAGATTTAATTATATGAATAAATGAAACATAAGGCTTAATTAGCAGTTTCACCCAAGAACTCACAGATATAAATATACCAGTATGAGTTACAGGACATACCATTCAGAACAGCAGATGGTTCAGACCTTTCAAAGTAGATAGCTTAGAACAAGTTACATGGTTCTTAAACTCAGTATCCAGGGACAAAATTGATCATTGATAAGGGTTAAAGAGAATTCTTGAAACTTTTTAAAAATGTTATTTAATAACGTACAAATAAAGAACTCATAGAGTATATTCTTTTGGAGGCATTACCTGGCTCGAGAAAGAGAACACTACTATCTCCCCTGAACAATCACTATTTCTTCCTCCCTTACTTTTTTTTTTTTTTTTTGGTTAAGAATGACCTTTTCTTTATTATAAAAGCTTTCTTTGCTAAATAATATAGTCTGTTTTTGAGTTTTATATAAGTGTGTTCATACTCTGTATATTCTTTTGTATCTTAATTCCTCATTCAGCCTTATATATGAGATATACCCGTGCTGGTTGTGTGTAACTGTGGGTCTTTTCATTGCTATTTTTTGTGCCTTTCAATGAGGATGCTACAATTTATGTATATTAATTCCTTCTGGTTTTTGGCTCTTGCAAATAATGCCACCATGAAATTGTTGTTCATGTTTTTTTGGTGAACATCTGTACATAACTTTGTAGGCTGTATGATAAGAAATACTATTAGAGGATCATAGGGGATGCATAGGTTTAGCCTTAGGAGATATTATCCAACAGTTTCCTAAATTTAAACATTTAAAAATTTTTTTTAAATTTTTTATTTCTTTTCAGCGTAACAGTATTCATTGTTTTTGCACCACACCCAGTGCTCCATGCAATCTGTGCCCTCTCCAATACCCACCACCTGGTTCTCCTAACCTCCCACACCCCCCACCCCTTCAAAACCCTCAGATTGTTTTTCAGAGTCCATAGTCTCTCATTTTATTTTTAATTTATTTGACAGAGAGAGAGATCAGAAGTAGGCAGAGAGGCAGGCAGAGAAAGAGAGGAGGAAGCAGGCTGCCTGCTGAGCAGAGAGCCCAATGCAGGACTTGATCCCAGGACCCTGAGATCATGACCTGAGCTGAAGGCAGAGGCTTAACCCACTGAGCCACCCAGGTACCCTAAATTTAAACAATTTTAAATAAGCTAATTATTTGTGAGCTCCATTTCCTCCACACCATCATCACTTGTCATTACCAGTAATCTACATTTTAGCTACTCTGATGTATCTAAAATGGTATTACATTTCACTTTTAGTTTATATTTTTAAATGATTAATAATGTTAAAATTTTACATTCTTTTTTTTTTTTTTTAGATTTTATTTATTTATTTGACAGAGAGAAATCACAAGTAGGCAGAGAGGCAGGCAGAGAGAGAGGAGGAAGCAGGCTCCCCGCTGAGCAGAAAGCCCGATGCGGGGCTCGAACCCAGGACCTGGGATCATGACCTGAGCCGAAGGCAGCGGCTTAACACACTGAGCCACCCAGGCGCCCCAAAATTTTACATTCTTATTGGCCATTTAGCTTTCCTCTTTTATTAAATTTAAATTCAATTAGCCAACATATAGTACATCATTAATTTCAGGTGTAGTGTTCAATAATTTATCAGTTGCATATAACACCCAGTGCTCATCATGTCATATGTCCTCCTTAAGGTCCTCTTTAATGAAGTGTTGTTTTTTTTCATAACTCTTGCCTCTCTTTCTTGTCTACCTTTTTCTTATTGGTTTATAGGAAATCTTTATGTATTTTGAAAAAGGTCCTTTGTTTATGTGTGTAACAAATATATTCCCTGATTTGATTTTTCTCTTTTTATGGTATCTTTTAATAAGGAGATAATTTTTAAAATATTGGCATTTATCAATATACATAGCTATCATATTGTTATTTAGGAAATCACTTTACATTTAAAGTCATGAAGACATTCTTTTCTATTGTTTTCCTTTCACAGTTAGGTTTATGATCTATCTAAAGTTAACATGTTCTCTATTGTAGGAAGCAAATTCTAACTTTATTTCTTTTCCCTATGGCTTATCCAATTACCACCGAAACATTTATTAAAAAAACCAGTTCCTGCCCCACAGCTCTGCAGTTCCACCCCTGTAGAAACCAAGTGTACATGGAGAGACAGATCTCTTTAAGGCTCTCTGTTCTCCGTCATTAGTCTATTTCCCTTTTCTCATTATCAAAGCTTTATAACGTAGTAAGATATATGGAAAGCATATTTTCCCACTTTGTTCTTTAAGTGAATCTAGGCTATTTCTCTTTCTTTCTTTCTTTCTTTCTTATTTATTTTGCATTTTCATAGAAGTCGTACCACTCACTTTGTCAAGTTACACACTTGGAGAAACTTATTAGATGTTGAATGTTAGTACATTGAGTATATTTGGGAAAAACTGATAACCTTAAATATGGATACCCCAAGCCCATCAACACCATCTCCTTTATTTAGCTCTTCTTTAATACAAGTTGGTAAAGTTTTATTATTAGATTTGTAGAAATCTTACACATTGGCCATATAATTATTTGATATTTCATATTTGTAGTGATATTATATATAATATTTTTGATTACTTTCAAGGTTGAAGTGCAGATTTTTGGACATAGAAATCTTGCTAAACTCACTTAGGAATTTTAATAAAATCGAATCATCTGTGAATTATGATGGATTTGTTTCTTCCTTTCTTTTCCTTCTGTCTTCTATTTCTGTCTCTTGCCCTTCTTATCTGTCTCTTGCCTTCTTATCCTGGTCAGAACATCTAGTAAAATGTGGACTAGAAGGTGGAAGAGAGTAAAGTCTTGTTTTGTTTTTGATCTTGCTGCATGATTTTTATATATATACTTTATTTTTAATCATGTTTGTTTCCTCTTCTTAGCTTGCTCAGAGATTTTAATTTTTACTATAAATGGATGCTGAATTTTCTCAAGTACTTTTTTCTGTGCAATATGCGATCATAAAATTATCTTTATCCTTATTTTTCTAATGAGGTGAAAGAGGTGTTTATATAGTTGATAGGTGGAGCTACATTTAAGGTGATATTTAAAGAACTATTTACATGGAAGTGTTGAAATGATATTTTACCATCATTAGAAATATGCGTAACCTTGCATTGAAAAAACAAAGTATTGGAAAAATATATTTTGATTTAAAATGAAAACAGCTATTGGAGGAAAATAAAATACTTGAAGTAACAAGAGAGCTAATGTGCAGAACAGTAATTCCTTATAATGAAGGACTAAGGGCTGACTGGCTCCGAATTGTAGCTGTGAACCAGGAGAGCAGATGTCCAGGTTTCCTGTCTCTCAAGTTCTTACCCTCCACTGCAGCCTAGATTGTGAGGTCAGGAAACCTGGGTATTGTTTTTGGCTCTAACTTTGGCCATGGCATTGACCCTCTCGGAGGTTCCCAAGTCATTTTTTCCCACCTCATCTAGCTCTTACCTAGATAATAGCTGTTACCTGCTATTCTCCACCTGAACATTCTCTCTCCGTTTCAGATACATCTCCCATTCAGTATCTTACTCTATGATTTTCCATTAGATTGTGCTCATCTCATCCAGCTTTTAAATATCTCGAGAAAGCATTTGGGGACCCATATATTAATAAATAACCACGGTTGCTTTTGTTTGGTGGGAAAGCAGAGAGCACCCTGAGAATACAGCAGCCATTCATTCACAAATGATTTAAGATCTACTTCATCATGCTTTATTGTGTTTCATGTGCTACAAACACACTTCTCAATTGAACTATGCTTTATGTTCAAGTGAGAGGTTAAATTACACTGAAGATAAAAAAGTTTACAGTGATTTTAAACAGTTGGGGAAGAAGAAGATTTTAGGTCATTAATAAAAATGTGTAAATATAAAAACTGTACACCAAATTCTTTTGCTCCATAGTTCATACATGATGTTTGAAAACTGAAAACATACTAAGGAGCAATGTAGGTTCTCTTGATTCCTAGTTACTAGTTAGTACATTAACTAGGAGGAGATCTAATAATTTTTTATTTGTGGTGTTATTATTGGGGATAGGAATAACTCTTTAGAATTTCTAAGAGACAATGAGACAAAACTTGAAGATAGTATAACATGGATCCCAAACAAAATAAAGTATGTTTCTCAAGATCAAGAAGAAAGTGTTGTCTATCCATTGTGTCGTAGTGGGGAAATGGTACTACTGGTTTTAATACTACTCAGCAATAAAAGGAATAAACTATTGATATGCTCAGCAGTATGAATGAGTCTAGAAGTGATTATGTTGAGGGAAAGAAGTCAAGACAGAGAGGAGTACATATTGTAAATCCCATCCATATAAAATACAGGCAACTCTATCGTGACTGAAAGCAGAACCATGGTTCCCTAGAGATGAGGTTAGTGGGTTATGGGAAGGCACAAGACGGATGGGTTATACGGGGGCAGGGAGAAGCTTTTCTTGGACGATGAATTCATAGGTGTGTACATATATTGAAACTTACCAAATTATGTGCTTTAACTATAGGTAGTTTATATCAAATATATATATATATTATATATATATATATATCTCCCAAATAAATCCCAAAATAAATGAGACCAATTCAAAAGATTACTGTGATTATGAAATTAGTAACCCATAGTGAATGCTTAGAACTGTTCCTGGCAGTAGTATAACTTCTCAAAATACTAGCATGTATTGTGTTTGTGTGTGTGTTTTTATTGGACCAGTGAAAGAATATAGCTCTGAGAACAGAGAGAGTGCTTTCTGAGTGAATTTTGCATGTGGAGATTGAGGGGCAACTACTCA
Organism: Lutra lutra; assembly: GCF_902655055.1. Classification (NCBI taxonomy): domain Eukaryota; kingdom Metazoa; phylum Chordata; class Mammalia; order Carnivora; family Mustelidae; genus Lutra; species Lutra lutra. The sequence continues at coordinate 16,517,509 of NC_062286.1, forward strand.
TTCCTGCTAGAGACTGAATTGTGCCTCACCCCCAATTCCAATGTTGAATTCTTAATTCCTCATACTTTAGAATGTGACTGGTGCTGGGTATTAAGGAGGCCACGTATTGCATGGAACACTGGGTGTGATGCATAAACAATGAATCTTGGAACACTGAAAAAATGAAATTAAAAAAAAACATGCACAACAACAAAAGAATGTGACTATGTTTAAAGATAGGGCCTTTAAAGAGGTAATAAATCATCATTATATATAATTAATATAATATTAATAATATATATTATTAAATAAGTTAAAATGGGGTCCTTAGGGTAGAACATAGTCTAATATGGCTGGTGTCTTTATAAGAAGAGATTGAGACAGAGAGAGAAACATTGGGAATGCACACACACAAAGGAAAGGCCACGTGAGGACACACAGAGTGCGGCCATCTGCAAACCAAGAAGACAGGCCTCAGTAGAAGCCAACCCTTTCAACACCTTGATCTTAGATTTTTAGCCTCCCGAACTGTGAGAAGGCAAATTTCTGTTGTTCAAGCCATCCAGTCTGTGATATTTAGTCACAGAGTCCTAGCAAACCAATACACAGCCCAGACAGAAGGTCTCTTGCAATAGCACTTCTGTCTCTGCCAGCCGGCCTGCTCAACAGCACGCCTCCCTCTACAGAGCACCCAGGCTTTCCCCACACAGAACAGCAGTGAACTGTCACTCATCTCAGGACATACTGTAATGACAGGCCTTTCAAAATCCAAGCCCAAGCCAGGCACAGACCTTGCGGCGCCTCCTTCCGTGGGGGTGCTCGCCATGGTCTGCTGCTGATGGGCCTGTCTGCGCCAGGCTCCGAACTCCTACTGCTCAGTGCCATTGTCAGGTGCATTGGCACCCAGGCTTTATATAATCACATGCTCTGTATGGTAAGACATCAAAAAGGAAGAAAACAATCGAAACACACAGATTACTTTACTTGTGGGGGTTTTATTTCCTAGTTTACTTACGGAGCTTTTCATCCAAAAATTTTCTCTTGGAACATAGAAGCTTAAATATCTTCAATGGAATTTCTATACATTTTCTAAGACTCTGGTGTTCTTCTTTGTATAAAGGAAGGCCTGCTCCTGCTCTCTCCCTTAAGATACCATGTCCTCATTTATTTCCCTGCCTTTTAAACTTTTCTCTCTATATAACAAGCCCCTTGAACACCTCTTAGGATTTTTTTCTTTTTTTTTGATCATAAACCAGATTTTTCATTCTTTGAATGCTTGTTCTCTCCAGCCCTCATATTAAACTTCCTGCAGAGTGAATCCACGAGTGATCTGTCATACATAGACACACAAACTCCTTGGAGACAGAGACGTGAGATTTTATATCTCACACATAGCCTTTCAGGCACTAAGTGTTCTTAATAAATTTCTATAATGGCTGTCTCAGTGTCTAAGCACTTTCCCTCCATAGAACTCGATGTTTTCACATAAACGAAAACTAATTGGAAAATATTCGTTAATTTAATCATCAGACACATATCAGCAGATGGGTTTGCAAAGTTGAGTCAGAAATGTTATTTGCTCTGAAGTGGTTTTCAATCTAACAGGGGGATTCGAACATGTAAATAAATATGTGTAGGGAAGCATAGGTCTGGGTGGAGTTAGAGGTATGGTGGAGGTTAGAAGTGGATGGAACACCAGCAGAACAGGGACAGAATTGGGGGACTTTTTAGAGAAGATGACTGTAGAGCAGAGACTTGAAGTATATGGATGTTAGTCAAACTCCCTTGCATCCTCTCTCAGCTCTGATGTATTTGTCCCAAGACATATGGGACAGGACACTTTCCCTTTAAGGAACTTAGAGCCCGGTCGGCATATGTTAGGACTTGGTATCTGAATATTTTTACTATTTTTTTTTTTTTTACTCATAAACATGTATTGACCATGGAGATTCATAGAGAGTGAAATTTGGCTCTTTTTTTTTTTTTTTAAAGATTTTATTTATTTATTTGACAGAGAGATCACAAGTAGACGGAGAGGAAGGCAGAGAGAGAGAGAGAGAGGGAAGCAGGCTTCTTGCTGAGCAGAAAGCCCGATGTGGGACTCGATCCCAGGACCCTGAGATCATGACCTGAGCCGAAGGCAGAGGCTTAACCCACTGAGCCACCCAGGCGCCCCTGAAATTTGGCTCTTAAAAGTGTGCTAAATCGAGCAAACACGTAGGAGTTTATTTGTAAGTTTTTTCCCTTTAAGTTCCATTATGTGACAATTTTGTATCAGCTTTGTGAAGTATATTCCAAACTTCACTAAAAATGACAATCAATTTTCTTGAAATGCTGGCAATTCAGAAATATACCACTTGAAAGTGATTGGCTCCTGGCCTCTAGCTTTTTCCAGAAGACTTTTCTGATATTCAATCTATCAGTGTTCTTCCTTCTGTTCATTTCTTAAATCCTAAAATAGGAAGATTTGTAACACAGCAATTTAGTCCCTAACATGATATTTTTAAATGTTTGTTATTTTTTCACTAGTGTTAGCCAAAGATTAGATGAGTTCCTGGAGAAGAGTGATCATGTCTATCCCTTTCATTGCCTTCAAAATGCCAGGCAGAATATGTGATACACGTTGTCATTCTGGGTTATGAAGGACTGAGTCTGTCTCAGAAGGCCTTCTACCATGAGGGCGGCCCACAGCTTTCTAGCTGGTGCTTGCTTTGCAAGGAGAGAAGTGCTATTACCTTAAAGAAAGATGATTTTTTAAAAGATTTTTATTTATTTATTTGAGAGAGAGCATGAGAGGGGGGAGGGTCAAAGGGAGAAGCAGACTCCCCACTGAGCATAAAGCCTGATGCAGACTCAATCCTGGGACTCCAGGATCATGAATTGAGCCAAAGGCAATCGCTTAACCGACTAAGCCACCCAGGCACCCAAGAAAGATGATTCTTAAGATACTACTGTGTACTTTGGTGCCCATTTTATCCAAGGAAGGTAGTTCTAGTAGAAAAGTTGTGGATTTTATTTTATTTTAATTTTTTAAAAGATTTTATTTATTTATTTGACAGAGAGAGAGATCACAAGTAGGCAGAGAAGCAGGCAGAGAGGGGGAAGCAGGCTCCCCGCTGAGCAGAGAGCCTCATGGGGGACTTGATCCTAGGACCCTGATCATGACCTGATCCAAAGGCAGAGGCTTAACCCACTGAACAATCCAGGTGCCCCAAGTTGTGGATTTTAAAGGTAAAGAGGGGTTGAATTTGAAGCTAAACGATGGCATTTTCATAAAGAAGAGTACATTTCCAGAATTAATGACCTCCCCTTCACATGGCTCTACTGTACTTTTCTTCTCAGGTGGGTCCCATCACCCACAGTTTACTGATGTGTTGTTAGCCTTAACGATAAATGACCCTGCCCAGCTCCCTTGAGACCAACAGAAAAGCAAAAATAGGCATTGGTTGGTTTCTTGGTTCCCGCATCTTTGAATTGGCCCACGGTGCATACAGAACAGCCATGTCCTGCCTACCTATTTGCAGAAAGGGATATTCATTTGCTAGCTGAATACTGCGCAGATCACCATTTTCAATATCATTACTAATGAAGTGCAATGTGCTGCTTTGATTACCATCCGAATGTGAGCAGCTAATTAGATTGATTGTCTATTTCATGCCTGCTGATTAGCTTATGAAAGCCCTCTGAATTCCTGACTTTGTGAGAAAATGCCCCTGACTTTATGATTACTGATTGATGCTCCAATTTCTGATTGCTGTGTGAATAGACACTTAATAGCTCTGTCACCTTGACAAGGGTTTTGGTATTCATCTGATGAGAAAAACAGATCTGGGTGCCCTGTTTATCAAGGTCTACCAAACATTTTAAAGTTCTTTAGAGTGTGAAGACCACAAATCAGGGCATCTGTGGTCTTCTAACAAGGCCTGAAGTAATGCCTTATGGTTATCGGGAGCAATGAGACGGGAGGGAACTGGCAGGTGACCTTGAGGCTCTGAACTTCTTAAAGACTGGTTTTAGGATGAGGATTAATCTGTAGGGCCCCAAAGTCATCTCTTTGGTTGACAGTTTCCTTTCAGGAGTGAGTGTGCAGAGGAAGGCTTCAGCTTCTGATGGAGACCTTGTCTCTCATGCAGACACTGAAATACCTAGGAAGACACCAACAAAGATAAATTACTCACTGAAACACCAGAACTGACAGCTGACCTGTTGCTGACATCTAGGAGAATTTCCTTATCTGTGGTCTATAAAACTAGACTCTGAAATGAAAACCCTGATTCAACTAAATGCTAATTGCTGAAATAGGTAAAAAACCTTTTGAGTGTCGCCCATGTTTTTTGTCTGGATTCAGAATGGTAAGTTGTGCTCCATGCAGAGAATCGGAAGGATATCTTTTTCTCTGCTATGGGCTGTTTTTAAAACAGATTTAATGTTTCCTTCATTGTCTTTCTGTATCCAAGCAGAGAGTACCACATCCAGGCTCACAGTTCCTTGTGATACAAAGGTCTGAAAACATACTCCTTCCTGGTAGTCAAGTTTTTCAAGACAGACAAGGGTGCATACACCCTGATTACTTAAAAGGAGATGTATTGGTCTGGAGAGGAGTATGAGGATGACATTTAGAGCAAAGTGGGAATGGAAGACAGATTTGACCTCCCCCCAACCCTTCGTGTCTTGTCTTTAGGGCTGATGCTGGCGATTACTCACCTTCCCTGTGTTGTATAGTCAGAAAATACCAAACATTGGTGTGGATCTGAGCAGTGCAAATGCTCATGCAAACTAGCTGATGGGAAGGTAACAAACTACTTTAGAAACAGTCTGGTATTTCAATGGTGAGATTGGACAACTCCACCTCTTGCTACACACCCCCAACCTGAGGCCAGCCATAGCTAGAAGGCACCAGAGAAAAGGCACAAGGGGACCAGGGTGCTAGGGAAGACATGAAATGCCATCTTGCATGGACATAATTCCCATTCTCTTGATCACCAATTGTCACATAGTCAAATATATCTTTTATCGGGGCACCTGGGTGGCTCAGTGGGTTAGGCCTCTGCCTTCAGCTCAGGTCATGGTCTCAGCGTCCTGGGATAGAGCCCCACGTCGGGCTCTCTGCTCAGCAGAGAGCCTGCTTCCCCTCTCTCTCTCTACCTGCCTCTCTGTCTATTAAAAAAAAAAAAAAAAAAAAAATATATATATATATATATATATATATATCTTTTATCTTTTTGCTCTATTAAGGAAGGCACATATTGCATGAAACATTGGGTGTTATATGCAAAAAAATGAATCATGGAACACTGCATCAAAAACAAATGATGTACTGTATGGTGACAACGCAACAAAATTTTTAAAAAAGGCCAATAATTTCTATGTTTTTTCCTTGAGAAACTTTCACCACTCTGAAATCATAAAGCTCTTTTTGTGATGTCTATACAAGGTATCTCTAAATCAAATGAAGGCCCCAAATTGGGGAAGATTCAGTGGCACAGGGGATGAAAGAATTCATTGAGGGAAAACAAAAGAGATAGTTTATTGAATACACAGCAAGGGGGTAGTGGGCAGGATGGCAGAGGAGAGGCTATCTGCCAGGAGGCAGTGGGTGGGGCTCTTTTTAAAGGGGAAATATGAGGAAGTGAGGGATGTATGGGATTGTTTCTTTTTTGGTAGATGTGCCTAGTGGTGAGGAGCCCATTTGTTAATTAGGGGCTATGGCTCTTTTGAGGTGGTCACCTGCTGGCCCTTCTGTATTCAGCCAGGGGGGTCTCTGTGGGCCTTTCTACATTCTCTCCATCAAGCCTGTTGCCTAAAAGCAGCCTCTACAGTTTTCACTACTTTTCTTCTAAATAATTTAAAGTTTCATATTTTACATTTAAAGTTTTTAATTTATCACGGTATGACAAAAAGTAGGGATTCATTTTTTTAATATATGGAAATATAATTTTCTTAACAAAATTAATTGAAAAATTCATCCTATCTCAATTGAATAGCAATTCCAGTTCTTCCATATGTGCTCTTTTCATAGGCATGTGTATTTCATTTTGGGGGTCTTTGTTGAGAATTTGAGTAGAAGTATAGCACAGCCTATAGATCAATTTGGGCAGGATCTTTGCACTATTTAGTCTTTCTGTTCATGAATATGTCATTTATCTTGACTTACATAAGTCTTTTATAGTTTTAAAATTGTTTTATAGATTTCTATGTAAAAAATTCATAATCTTTTGTTGGATTCATTCCTATGTAGCTTTTATTTTTGCTATTTTAAAGGGGATCTTTGTAAAATTTACATTTTCTGCTTATTGCTGGTATACAAAAATGCACTGATTATTATATATTAATCTTGTGTCCAGAAACATAATTAACTAATGTTCTCTCTTATTTATACTGATAGTTTGTCTCTAGATTCTTTTGAGTTTCTATGTGGACAGTCATATGATCTGTAATAATGATATAGTTTTTTTTTTCTCTATTTCTTTATTTTTTATGGTTTGTTTTGTTTTTTTTTGTTGTTGTTTTTGTTTGTTTGTTTGTTTGTTTTTTGTCTTACTGCAACCAAAGTTGAAAAAGTTGTCTGTTGAAAAGGGCAGTAGAGGGTATTCTTGTTTTTCTCCTGCTTTTTAAAAAGGAATCCTTCAATATTTCACTGTTAAGAATTGCACCTATTTAAAAGTAGTATAGGTAGGATAGGGAAGTTTTCTTTCATTCGTAGTTTCCTAAAAGTTGTTTTTATTATGAAGACTGTGTAATTTTGGTAATTGAGATCGTATATTAATTTTCTTCTTTAATGGGACTGTGTAGTAATTATATTAATAATTTTTTTAAATTACATTTTTGGATGACCCCTAATTTATCATGGTATATTATATTTTTTAAATCCACTTCTGAACTTGGTATATATTTACATTTAGGAATTTACATCTAATTATATAAATGACATCATCTTATGAATTTTCTTTCTTGTGCTGTTGTCATCTGATTTTGATGTCAAGATTTTACTTCCCTCAAAACAAGTTGAAGAGTAGTTTTTTTGTGTTTTCTTTGAAATGTGTAAAAATACAGAAATATCTTTGTTACTCTTATCTGTTCTTTGAAATTTTATGAGAACCTGTCTGTAAACTTATGAAGGCCTGATGGTTTTATTTTATGGGAAAATTTTTACTTAAGAATTTTTTTAATGTTTAAGGAGTCGTTCAAACCTAAATCTTCTTCTTAGGTAAGATTTTTTAATTTGTGTTTTCCTTAGAATGCCTCAGTTTAACCTAAATTTTCGATTTCTTTGGCACACTGATTTCATAATAGATATTATCTGTTAAAATCTCTCTTGTTGCATCTGTAATTTATTTTTTTTAAAGATTTTATTTATTTATTTGACAGAGAGATCACAAGCAGGCAGAGAGGCAGGCACAGAGAGAGGAGGAAGCAGGCTCCCCGCCAAGCAGAGAGCCCGATGCGGGGCTCGATCCCAGGACTCTGAGATCATGACCCGAACCGAAGGCAGCGGCTTAACCCACTGAGCCACCCAGGCGCCCCTGCATCTGTAATTTATATCCTAATGTTAGTTATTTATCTTCTTTCCTTTTGTTTCATGATTATTTTTGCCAGAGATTTGTCAATTTTGAATATCCAAAGAACTTTAGTTTCTTTTTAAAGAGGAGTAATTTACTTATAATATTATATTAGTTTCAGGTATACAATATAGTTATTGGATAGATATATACATTACAAAATTACCACCAAAGCAAGTCTAGTTTTTTGGATGTTTCATGAAATTTTGTCAAGTCCAGTATGATGAATTTTGTCTCTTACATAAACATTGAGGATGGATTTCATACATATGGATTTATACCTACCATCTTATTTTGGGGTCTCTGCCCTGCTTTTGCTATTTCTTTCTTTTCTTTTTTTTTTTTTTTTTAAAGATTTTATTTATTTATTTGACAGACAGAGATCACAAGCAGGCAGAGAGGCAGGCAGAGAGAGAGAGAGAGGAGGAAGCAGGCTCCCTGCGGAGCAGAGAGCCTGATGCGGGGCTCGATCCCAGGACCCTGGGATCATGACCTGAGCCGAAGGCAGAGGCTTTAACCCACTGAGCCACCCAGGCGCCCCCCTGCTTTTGCTATTTCTATTCTTTGTCTCTCTTCATGACTTTTAAAAATTTATTTATTTTATTATTTTTCCTGTATATTTTCTATGGTATATATTATAGTGTGTATTGTATGATTTTTTTCCCTGTGTATTTTTTATCGTATATTTTTTCTAAAGTTCGCAAATTTAGGATTGATAACCTCTTTACATTTTTTATGTTGTCTCTGTATTTGTTTCCTACTGCTGCTATGACAAATTACCATAGATTTAGTGGTTTACAACAAAATGAATTTATTATCTTACATTTCTGGAGGTCAGATAGTTGAAATGAATGTCACTGAGATAAAATCAGGGTGTCAGGACAGCTATGTTCACTTTTGTAGAGTGTAAGGGAGAATCTGTTTTCCTGCCTCTTCTATCTTCTAGAGGTAGTTTGCACTCCTTGTCTCACAGCCCACTTCCATCTTAAAAGACAGCAATGGCTAGTGGAGTTTTTCCCACATTGTATCACTCAGACACCAACTCTTCTATCCACCTTTTCCACTTTTAAGTGTGCTTATGATTACATTGTGTCCACCTGGATAATCCAAAATAATCTCCCATATCAAGGTCAGCTCATTAGCAATCTTAATTCCATCTGCTTCTTCAATTCCCCTTTGACATGTAACATATTTACAGATTTCTGGGATTAGGGCATGAATATCTTTGGAAGGCCACTGTTCTGTCTACCACAATCACCCTAGAGATGTTACCATGCATTTTTGATTTAACAATTAAGTGTTAATCTCTATCTTTCTCCCAAAGGGAATAGGGTACTTAAAATTTATAAACTGGGATGCCTGGGTGGCTCAGTGGGTTAAGCCTCTGCCTTCGGCTCAGGTCATGATCTCAGGGTCCTGAGATCGAGCCCCGCATTGGGCTCTCTGCTCAGCGGTGAGCATGCTTCCCCCTCTCTCTGCCTGCCTCTCTGCCTACTTGTGATCTCTCTCTCTCTCTGTCAAATAAATAAATAAAATCTTTAAAAAAAATTATAAACTTATCTATACCCTTTTTACATACAATTATATTTAAGACTTTAGTTCAATCTTGATTTTTCTACACTTATATAAGAAGTCATTTTTATTGTTTTTTAATGAAGATAATCATTTAGGTATGTTTATGATACCATGGCATTCATTGTTCACAATTTTTTCTTGCGTCTAAAATTTTCCTTCTGCTGTCATGTTGTTTATCTTGTTGTTTTCTTCCTTACATGTTCTGCTAGTGAAGGTCTATTGTTAGTTACCTCTCTGTTTTTATTTGTCTGAAAAACATCTTTATTTTACTCGATTTAGATAGTATTTCTGGTTATAAGTCTAGATCAAAGGTTATTTTCTTATAGTAACTCTGGCTTCCAATTTTTTGTTATTTAAAAGTTGGGTGAAGGGTAGTGGGAGACACAGGCCTCCAGTTAGGGAATGAATAACTCAGGGGGAAAAAGGCACATCATAAAGAATATAGTCAATGATATTGAAATAGTGTTATATGGTGACAGATGGTAGTTACACTTGTGGTTGGCATAGCATAACATATAAACTTTTGAAATCACTGTTGTACACCTGAAAATAATGTAACACTGTGTGTCAACTATACTCAAAAAAAAAAAAAGTTGAATGTCAGTCTAATTGTCCTTTCTCTAAAAGTAAACTATATATTTTTCATTTATATGCTTTGTCTGTTGAGAGATTCTACAGCTTCATTAAGGTATGTCTGATTTAATTTGATATTGATTTCTTGTTCTTTTTTCTATTTAGGATTTGTGGATTGTCTAGAACTTAAGCATCATTGCCTTTAATCTACTCCAGAAAATTCTTAGTTACTGTATCTCTAAATATTACCTATTCACTTTTTTCTTTAAGTATTCTTTCCTGGTTCTCTGACTTGATTTATAAGGCCTTGCTACTCTGTGTCCAATACATCTTCACCTCAATTTTATGTGTTTTCTTTATTTTTCTCTGCTTGCTTTTTAGATAATTTCTTCAATTCTGTTTTTCACATGACCTGGAAAATACGTCATGATTCTAATACATTCAGCCATTGGGGGTTGATTTTGTACCTTACTTCTGTTTTTCTGTTCACTTTATTCATATGTGAACCGTATCTACACTTGTTTAGTGGTTTCTTATTGTTAGTTAATGTTTCTTGAAAATTTCTGTTTGGCAAGGAAGGTTGGTATTTGTTTTTGCTAGGTACTTGGATGCCCAAACAATCCAAGACTTTTTGGCTTGAGGTTTTCCTGGCTACATAGGCATTGTGAATTAGAGCCAAAACCCCATGTGATTCAGGGCTCTGGTTTAGGAATCCTCTGAATTTTGTTGTTTTCTCTCTGTTCCATTCATTCACAGCTGAAATCTATGCAGCATGCCTTGTACGGGAGGAATGTTTTTGGTTCTTATTTCACTTACTGAAGGGATTGCCCTTTGGTGGTCTCAGGTTTATTAGGGACCCCCTAAGCCAAGCTTCCTCCAGATACTGGAGTTCTAAGCCATGTCCACTTTCTTTTGATTCAATGTGACCCATCACAACTCTGACTCTGTATTAGATATATATCTCAGAAAAATTTAAAAGAGACTGGGACAGATGTATTTATACCAGTGTTCATTGGAGTGCATTATTCACAACGGCCAAAAGATGCAAATAACCTGAGTGTTCATCAACACATGAATGGATAAATAAGATATGGTACATGGACATAGTGGAATATTATTGAGCTTGAAAATAGGAATGAATTCGTGCAACATGAATGAACCCTGACAACAATATGCTAAGTATAATAAGTGAATCACAAAAGAACAAATATCGCATGTTTCCATGCACATGAACGTTTCCATGCCCATGAACTATCCAGAATAGGCAAATTCATAGAAACAGAAAATCGATTAGAGGTTACCAGGAATTGGAGGAGAGTGCAATGCAGAGTTATTGCTTCATGGGTACAGAGTTTCTGTTTGTTGTGATGGCAAGATGTGGAAATAGTGATTATGGTTGCACAACAGTGTGAATGTAATGGGTGGCACTGAGTTATACACTTAAAAATGATAATATGTTATATGTATTTTAATCACAGTTAAGGAATTTTTTTAAAGATTTTATTTATTTGAGGGGCGCCTGGGTGGCTCAGTGGGTTGAGCCGCTGCCTTCGGCTCGGGTCATGATCTCGGAGTCCTGGGATCGAGCCCCGCATCGGGCTCTCTGCTCAGCGGGGAGCCTGCTTCCTTCTCTCTCTCTGCCTGCCTCTCTGCCTGCTTGTGATCTCTCTGTCAAATAAATAAATAAAAAATCTTTAAAAAAATATTTTATTTATTTGAGGGAGAGAGAGAGAGAATGAGGACAAGGTGGGTGGTAGGGAGGAGGGGTAGAGGGAGAAGCAGACTCCCCACTGAGAAGGGACCCTGATGCAGGACTTCATCTCTGGACCTTGAGATCATGACAGAAACCAAAGGCAGAAGCTTAACCGACTGAGCCGTCCTTGTGCCCCTAAAATAATTTTTTTTAATTTTATAAATTTATTTTTAATTTTAATTAATTTATTTTTTAAAAGATTCTGTTTATCCACTTGAGAGAGAGAGAGAGTAAGAGAAAGCATGAAAGGGGAGAAGGTCAGAGGGAGAAGGAGACACCCTGTAGAGCTGGGAGCCTGTTGCCAGACTCAATTCGGGGACTCTGGGATCAAGACCTGAGTCAAAGGCAGTTGCTCAACCAGCTGGGCCACCCAGGTGCCCCCAATAATTTTTTTTAAATAGCTTTATTTAGGCCTCCACATATTAGCAGATGCCCCTATTCTCTCTGGTGTGCTAGCTCCCCGGCATCTAAGTTTTGCCTATCTTTACCTCTGCCTTAGCTATGCTTTTAAAAAGCTATGCTTTTAAAATAAATTTCAACATGCTTTATCCAGTAGTAAGGTGTACAGTTGAAATGTTTTTAGATACAGTATTTCTCTTGATAAATTTAAGAAGCAGAAAGCACATAAGTGATAGTTGAAAGTAAGGGAAAGAAGGAGCCCATATCCAAACCATGTTGGGTGGGTTTGCCCAGCCCTGTCATTCATTTCTCCAAGGCTTGTGCCTAGTCAGAGGCTTCGTGGACATGATAGCTACAATTGAAACCCACCCATCTCCAGCTGCCTGCTGATTATTCTGGCCATTCAGGAAGAGAATCAAAATCTGCTCTTTTGTTCCTCTCTTTTGTTCAGTAATTATATTTACTTGTACAAAAGGCTGAGTGAAGGCTAAGTCAGAGATTTGTATGATGCAAGATGTCTCAGTCTGTTTTCTATCCCCAAATGGAAGATGAGGATTAATTCCTTTATTTTCAGGGAAATCAGTGTGGATCCATTGGCATGCCGCTAGCAAAAGTTCTTTGATCAAATACATTTTTCACAATGTACAGACTGCCAACTGTTGTTACAGCACTTTGAAAAGCACATTTCTTGACTTTAGTGTCAGTTTGTGTTGACTTTGAATTTAGAGGGGAAAAAAAGCCATTAACCTCCAGAAATTATAGAAAAATAGTGTAGCTGTATGGTATGGCAAAGTAATGGATAAACAATTATATGCAAATGAATGTAGATACTAGAGGTCTCAGAGTGCAGACTCTATAACTTCTCAAATGAATCCCTTGCCATCCTCTTGTTAATATCAGAGTACATGTTGAATCCTAGCTGGCCTTTTAACACTTTAGGGGGGATGTAGTGGGATTAACAAGTCACCCCAAACCATGGCTTTCTCCATTGGGTTCCTAGGAATAGCTAGCTGTGTGAGAACCCAAAGTGTTTTAAGCAGACTGATTACATACATTGATTGATGATTGGATTCAGAATAATTTTCGTCCTTGGATGGGAAAAAGGAACATTATTGACCCTGTTCATTCAGTCAAAATGGTAATGCAACATAAGCATGTCTACTTGTAAAAGCAGCAAGCCAGGGGAAAGTCTGACTGTTTGCAGGCTCTGCCTCAAAGCTGTGTTTATGCATACGATGGATTGACAGTGACTATTGCCCCTCCTCAACACACATGCTTCCACATGCACTTGTCTTATTATAGATAAACGGGACACTGGGATTCCAGAAATTGTTTTTTTCTCCATATTTCATTGGGAAGATAATCACTGCTATTCTTCATTTGTGGTTAATGTGCCATATGTATGAAAGGGAAAAATGATTAAATGAAATGTATTACCAGAGACACTCAGACCTTGTATTTGGTAAAGAAAGCTGATTACTCAAAATATCTGTCAAAAGACTTTTGTGTCCTTTAGATCACTTAAAATAACTCTCTCATTACTGATGGTGTCATTGCACTCTTATTTCCTCCATATTTGACTAGCCCCTCCAGTATTGGCTCCTTGGCCTCCCTCTCCAGGGAGTCAACTTAACCCCTTCTGATCTCTTGCTTTAGAAATACTCCCAAAGGTGCCCAGAATCTAGAAGGCATGTTGCTATCTCCTTCCACAACCTGATTTTTAAAACAAGGTCATGTACTATGGGTGGAGGGACAGAAGAGACTTTGAACAGGGCTGAATGGGGAATGGGGTAAAAGCAAGTTCAAGAAGTGTGAAAAAGGGGGCGCCTGGGTGGCTCAGTGGGTTAAGCCGCTGCCTTCGGCTCAGGTCATGATCCCAGGGTCCTGGAATCAAGTCCCGCATCGGGCTCTCTGCTCAGCAGGGAGCCTGCTTCTTCCTCTCTCTGGCTGCCTCTCTGCCTACTTGCGATCTGTGTCTGTCAAATAAATAAGTAAAATCTTAAAAAAAAGAAGTGTGAAAAAGGATGGGTCAGAATTTAAAGCAAAACAATGTGGTGGAAAAGTGTTACTTTTCATACATTTTATGCTTGACCCTTCTTCTGGGACATGTACCATCTTACTTGTAAGAGATTCTCTTCTTTCAGACCTATCATGCTGGTGTGAAGACTACATTCTTAATGACCTCACACTTGGGGTCACGGAGTGGGTGAACCCCTCCCACATTGCAATCATCCTTCTTCAGATTTTTACATCAATTTAGAGAAGTATAAGTGTCAGACCTTTTCTTTGTGGAGATTCTGAAATATATAAATTTAGAGGTACCAGTAGGCATGAAATAATCTCTTAGGAGTGAGAGAAGCTGACAGGGAGAAGAGAAGGGGAGGTGGAGAGAAATTCTGATACTGCAGAGTTCATCTGGTCATCTCCAAGGCCCCATACGATCCTCACCTTTCTCAAAGTTTTTCTATTTGTTGAAACTAATTTGGTTTTGTATTTCTAGCACTTTCAGCCCCCAAGTCCTGACTAAAAGCACAAAAGGAAATTTTTCCTGGTAACTGCATTGCTAAATCAGCTCTTAGGTGTTGTCATATTGCAAGGTTTTGAGACTTTTCCTTGAAGCATAAAAAGCTTTTTCAATTGCTGGAATTTGCGAAAATCGTGTGCCTTAAGCAGAAGTGATTGTTCTTTCCCTCCCATTGTTGCATTTCTCACCCAGATAATTATTTATTAACATCCATCTCTCCTACAAATTTGTGAGCTTCTTAAAGGCAAGGGCCATATTTTTGTTTTAAACTCTCTTTAGATCCTTGAAATAGTTTTAGGCCCAACTTAAGCTTAGAAAGAAATATTTGTTCAGTTGGGTTTAGTTGAGCTCCAGTGTCTCCTCAGGATCTTACGTTGTGCCTTGAATGAATTCCCAGGCATTTCTCCCTCTCCCTTGCTTAGGATCTTTTACTTCTCTTATGCCTATTACAATTCTTACCTATTGTTCTGATTCCCAGCCTGGGAGCTCTGACTCTCAGACACTTCCAGAAAGCAAAGACAGCTTTGTGGCTTCAAGCAGAATAGCTTCTTGACATTCTGGTGCATTTCTTTTCAGAAACAAAGCTCCATTTTGGAAAGAAACAGTGAAACTCCACAGGTAAGAAATAATTTCAGTAATGACTCATTTCATTTACCTGGTTGGACCCTTTGGATGGCTTATCTCAGCAGGTTTCTATTCAAAGAACATCTGTTACTTTTTTCAAGTCTCTTAATGAAGCTAGATTCAGAGGCAACTCCCTAAAGAACCCACAAATATTAAAACCCCAAGCATGTATCTCCTCCACTTCCCATTTATTTAAAAGACATAGTTAACATGAAACATGTCCTCAGTGCCTACTGTACAGCTTATATACGTTTTCATATTATGCCCCTATTTCACTGAGAGGAGACTGGTATTCAGAGGTGTCAAGTCCATAAGTAGTAAGTACTTAGCAGGACTTGTGAAGGAGGCTGAACTTTGTCACTTCCTAATCTTTGGAAAGTCCACAATCCTTGCCATCCAATCAGGTTCTTGATGATATTGAAGTAAGCTAACCTTACTTCAAAATGTAGCTATCTCCTATTTCTCTACATTCTTTCAGAACAAAATAACATGCCATTTCGATATTGTGGGTCATCTACAAAACTCGTATTTGCGTGGCTTCAAGTAGTACTGACTGGATTTGCATCTGTTAATTTGTCATTTTCAATATTGGCTTAACTTCCAGTGGCACTGATGTTCTTTTAAAAATCCAGCTCTTTGCCTTTGCGCAAGACCATGTCTAGCTACCCTATTCTGCATCCATCAAAATGGGTCACTGGTGGGTTTTAGGACAGAAACTGCTTCTTCCTCATTTTTTGTAAGTATACAAATCACTGATTTTTTTTTTTAATTTATAGAGTTATGCAACTGTCACCTTAATCCAGTTGCAGAACTTTTCATCACTAAAAGTCTCCCTTGAGCTCTTCTGCAGTCATTTACTGTAAAGAGTACCCCTGACTGAGGCAACCATTGATTTGCTTTCTGTCTCTATAAAGTTACCGTTTTTAAAAATTCTACTTTATTTTAAAAATTTTCTTTAAATTCCAGCTCATTAACAAACAATGTAATATTAGTTTCAAGTGTACAGTGTGGTGATTCTACCCTTCCAAACAGCACACTGGTGCTCATCAGAACAAGTGCCCTCCTGCAGACCCATTACCTTTTTCATCCATCCCCTCACCCACCTCACCTCCTTCTAGTAACCATCAGTCTGTACTCTATAGGTAAGAGTCTGTTTCGTGTTTGTTTGTTTGTTTGTTTGTTTTTTTCCTCTTCTTTTTCCCTCTGCTCATCTGTTTCATTTCCTAAATTCCACATAGGAGTGAAATCCTATGGTGTTTGTCTTTCTCTGACTGATAAATCACTTCTTTATCCAGCAATCGATGAACACTTGGGCTGTTTCCATAGTTTGGCTCTTATAGATAATGATAAACTTCAGGGTGCCTGTATCCCTTTGAATTAGTATTTTTGTATTCTTTGGGTAAATACCCAGTAGTGAGATTACTGGATCCTAGGGTAGTTCTATTTTTATCTTTTTGCGGATATGCCATAGTGTTCTCCAGAGTAGTTGTACCAGTTTGCATTCCCACCAACAGTGCAAGAGAGTTCCCCTTTCTCCACATCCCCACCAATACCTGTTGTTTCTTGTGTTTTTGATTTTAGGTGTTCTGACAGGTATGAGTTAATATCTCATTGTAGTTTGGATTTGCATTTCCCTGAAGATGAGTGATGTTGAACATCTTTTCATGTGTCTGTTGGCCATCTGTATGTCTTGTTTGGGAAAAATGTCTGTGCATGTCTTCTGCCCATTTTTTTAATTGGATAATTTGTTGTTTGGGTGTTGAGATTTATAAGTTCTTTATATATTTTGGAAACTGACTCTTTATCAGATATGTCATTTGCATATATCTTCTCCCATTCCATAGGTTGTCTTTGGTCTTATTGCTTGTTTCCTTCACTGTGTAGAGCTTTTTATTTTGATTTAGTCCCAACAGTTTATTTTTGCTTTTGTTTCCTTTGCCTCAGGAGACATATCTAGAAAGACATCACTACAGCTAATTTCAAGGATGTTACTGCCTGTATTTTCTTTTAGGATTTTGTGATTTCAGGTTGGTCTCACATTTAAATGGTCTTTAATCCATTTTGAATTTATTTTTGTCTGTGGTGTAAGAAAGTGGTCTAATTTCATTCGTTTGCATATTGCTCTACAGTTTTCCCAATGCCATTTGTTGAAAAGACTGTCTTTTTCACATTGGATATTCTTTCCTGTGTTGTTGAGAATTAATTGACCATACAACTGTGGGTTAATTTCTGTGTTTTCTATTCTTTACATTGTTCTATGTTTCTCTTTCTATGCCAGTATCATGCTATTGATTACAATAGCTTTGTAATATAACTTGAAGTCTGGAATTATGATGCCTCCAGCTTTGTTTTTCTTTATAAAGTTATCTTTTTAAGACATCTCATAGAAATGAAATCCTACAAGATGTAGACCCAGCCAGTGTCTAGCTTTTTTCACTTAGTGTAATGTTTTTAAGATTCGTACATGTTGTAGCATGTATCAATATTTCATTCCTTCATTTTATTGAAGGAATGCTTCTATGAACATTTGTGTGCAAATCATTATATGAGCACATTTTCATTTCTCTGTGCTAGATTACAAAGAGTGGAATTTTTGGGTCACATAAGTAAATTTATGTCTCACTTTAAGAAATTGTCAAACTGATATCCAATTTGGCTATGCCATTTTACATTTCTACCAGGAGTGGGCAAGGAATCCAGTTTCCTTCCCAAAATAATATGGTCACACTTTTCAAATTATCCATTCTTGTAAGTACGCAATGGAATTGCATTGTAGGTTTAATCTCATTTCCTAATGCTTAATCATGTGTAACAACTTTGCATATGTTTCCTAGCCCTTTGCATGTGTTCTTTGGTATGTATGAGTTGTTTTCAATTTTAGGACACTTTTCTTGTTTTTGAGTTGTCATACAGTATTATGTTATACCATATTATTCTGTTTTAAATTGTATATTATACACATATTACATAATATATAATGAATGGAGTCCTTTACCAGATATGTTTTCCAAGTATTTTCTCCCAGTCTTTGCCTTATCTTTTCATTTCCTTCATGGACTCTTTTGAAGTGGTAAATATTTTCCATTTTAAAGAGGTATAATCTATTTTATAATTTATATTTTATAACTGGTTTTATATCTAATAACTCTTTGCCTAAACTGAAGTCTTAAAACTTTATTCCTATGTTCTGTTTGAAGAATTTTAATAGTTTTAGCTCTTACATTTAGGTCAATGATTGATTTCTGAGTGAATTTTTGTTAAGCATTTAAATTATTCCTTTTGCATGCAAATATCTAATTATACCACTACCATTTGTTTAAAGTGTAATTGCATTGCCTTTGTTAAGAAAAAAAAATTGTAAACATAAGGATTTATTTCTGGACTCTGAGTTCAGTTGTATTGATCTATTTGCTTATCCTTATGCCAATACCTATTGTCTCCTTCACTGTTGCTTTATCATAAATTTTGAAATCTGGTACTTTAAGCCCTCCAAATTTGTTCTTCTTTTGCAAGTGTTTTGGCTATTCTAGGTCTTTGCATTTTAAATTTAGCTTGCTATTTTCTACAAAAAAAAAAAAGTTGAAGGAATTTTAACAAGGATTTCATTAAGTCTACAGATCACTTTGGGGAAAAACTGCATCAATTTGGGGAAAAATATTTCAATTCTCAAACATGGCATGTGTCCTCATTTATTTATATTTTATTTATTATGCCAGCATTTTATAGCTTCAGTATAGAGATCTTGTGCATCTTGTGTTAAATTTATTCCAATGTATATTATTCTTTTCGATGCTATTCTGAGTAGAATTGTTTTCTTGATTTTATTTTCTGATTTCTCATTACTGGTATATAGAATTCAGTTGATTTTAGGTATTAATCTTGCAGTTTGTGATCTTGTTAAATTCATTTATTCATCCTAGTATATTGTTTTGGGGAAAAGGGATATTTCTTAGGATTCTCTAGATATAGGATTATGCATCTGCAAATAAAGATAGTTTTATTTCTTCAAAAATAAGTAATAATGAATAGTAAATAATTTCTGCCCTCCTCCATCCTCTTCCTCCTCTTCCTCTTCCACTTTCATCTTCTTCTTGCCTTAATGTGTTGACTAAAGTCACCAGTGCAATGTTAAATATGGAGACAACAAAGCAGAGTATATTTACCTTTTTCCTCATCTTTGGGAAAAAGCACACAGTCTTTTCATGACTAAGTTTGATATCAGTAGGTTTTTTCTTTTTTTCTTTTTTTGGTTTTGTTTTTGCTTTTGTGTGTGTGTTTTTGTTATGGAATATCCTATCCCTAATTTGTAGTGAAATTTTATTATGAAATTGTGTTGAATTTCTTTCACAAACTCTTTGCATCTGTTGGGATTATCAAGAGGATTTTGCCTTTCTTTCATTAATATGGTACATTACAATAATTGATTTTCAGATATTTCACAAACTATGAATTCCTGTTATAAATTCTATTTGGTCATGATGTATAATCACTATATGTTGCTGCATTCAGTGTGCTAATATTCTGTTAAAGACTTATATATCTCTTCACTTTTGCTACTGGTCTATAGTATTCTTTCTTGATTTCTTTATCAATTTTTTACACAATAATACTGGTCTTATAGAGTGACTTGGGAAGTATTCTATTTTCTGAAAGAGTTCATTAAGAAATGGTATTATTTCTCTTTAAATGTTGGGTGTAATTCATCAGTGAAACCACTTGTGCTTAAAATTCTCCCTGAGAAATTATTTTTAATTAATTCAGTTTCCTTACATGTTATAGATCTATTTAGATTCTATTTCTTCTTTTCTGAGTGAATTTTGGTAATGCATATCTTTCTAGGAATTTGTGCATATACTCTGACTTGTCTAATCTCTTGGCATTCATTTAAACTAATATTTCTTTATAAATCTCTTAATTTTTATAGATTCCCTATAAATTCCCTATTTACTGATTCCCTTTTTCAATACTGCTTTTGGTAATTTGTTTCTTTTATTTTCTTAGGTTAGCTAAGGGTTTATCATTTTTAAAAATTCTTTTAGAAGAATTGTCTTTTGGTTTTGTTTATTTTCTCTATTGCATTTCTGGGTTTTTCTTTTTTCTCTTTTTTTTTTTTAAGCTTCATTGATTTACTCTCATATTTATTATTTCCTTACTTCTTCTTGCTTTGAATTTGCTTTACTCTTTTTATAACTTGCTAAGATGGAAGCTTAGGTGAGTGATTTGAGAACTTTTTTTTTTCTTTTCTGATACAGACATTTAAAGTTCAGACCCTCCAAGATGTTAGCTGCTTCTCAGAAATTTTGATCTGATGTGTTTTCATAGTTTCAAATCGTTTTATGATTTCTCCTTTGAACCAGGGGTTGAAGTGTTATTTAATGTCCGTGTGTTGGCATTGTCTCAGATCTGTTTCTGTTGAGGATTTCCAATTTAATTTTAAGTGGTCAGAGATGATACTTTACATACTTTCAACCTTTTAAACTTTTGAGAATTATTTTATGACTTACCAAGTTGTCTATCCTACAGTCTCTTTCATGTGTGCTTGAAAAGAGTGTACTTTCTGCAGACTTTGGTTGAAGTGTTCTATTGATGTTGGCTAGAAAATTGTTTTGATAGTATTATTCTAGTCTTTATATCTTTGCTGATCTCTTCCAAGTTTTTCTATGAATATTTATAAATAGGCCATTGAAATCCTTGTTATTATTTAATTGTGTGTTTCTACTTTTAATTCTATCAGCTTTGTATATTGTATATTTGGGGGCTATATTATTAGGTGTGCATGTATTTATAATTTTTATATATCCCTGATGATGTTTTTATTCTTCTGTAATGTCTGTCTTTGTCTCTAGTACAAGTTCCTGTCATAAGGTTGATTTTGTATGATATGAATATAGGTACTCACTTCCCTTTTGGTCATTGTTTGTATGTTTTTGTTTGCATATTATACATTTTATTTTATGTATTTATATTTTTGAATCTACTGTGTATCTTTTGTAGACAGCATTTAGTAGGGTTTGCTTTTTTACATAGTCTGATAATCTATGCCAGTTGGATGGGATTGTGTATACTATTCACCTTTAATGTAATTACTGATATGTTTCATATTACCTCTACCATTTTTATTTTTTTAAATTTTAATTCCAGTAGAGTTAATATGCAATATATGATTCAACAATTCTATACATTACTCAATACTCATAAAGATAACTGTACTCTTTAAACCTTATCACCACTTTTACCTATTCCCCCCACTCTTTCCCACCTCTGCTCTGGTGACCATAATTTTGTTCTCTACAGATGAGTCTGTTTCTTCATTTGTCTCTAATTCTCTCTCTCTCTCTCTCTCCCCCACCCTCTGCTTGTTTATTGTTTATTTTGTTTCTTAAATTCCAAATATGAATGAAATCATATGATATTTGTCTTTCTCTGACTGACTTATTTCACTTAGCATTATACTCTCTAGCTCCATCTATGTTCTTGAAAATGGCAAGATTTCACTCTTTATTATGCTGAATAATATTCCATTGTGTGTGTGTGTGTGTGTGTGTGTGTGTATCTCCTTTATCCATTCATCATTCTTCTTTATCCATTCATCTATCAGTGAATAGTTGGGCTACTTCCATAATTTGACTATTATAAATAAAACTGCAATAAGTGTAGGGGTCCATGTATCCCTTTGAATTAGTATTTTTGTATTTTTGGGAGTAAATACCCGCTAGTGTGATTCCTGAATTGTAAGATAGTTCTATTTTTAACTTTTTAGGAAACTTCCATACTGTTTTCCATAGTGGTTGCACTGTTTGCATTCCCATCAATGGTATACAAGGGTTCCTTTTTCTCACATCTTCACCAACACTTGTTTCTTGTGTTTTTAATTTTAGCTATTCTGACATGTGTGAGATGATGAGTCATTGTGGTTTTGATTTGCATTTCCCTGATGATGAATGATGCTGCACATATTTTCATGCATCTATTGGCCATCTGTATATCTTCTTTGGAGAAATGTCTGTTCTTCTGCCTGTTTTTTTTTATTTTCTAAAGGTCTTAATTTAATTCCGATTAGTTAACATATAGTGTTATATTAGTTTCAGGTGTACAATAAATGATTCAGTGATTCCATAATACATCACTAGGTACTCATGATGACAAGTATATTCCTTAATCCCCATCACCTATTTAACCCCTCTCTCCCACCACCCACCCCTGCCCTTTACCTTTGGTAACTATCAGTTCTCTATAATTCGGAATCTATTTTTTTTTAATTTCTTGCTCTCTGTTTTTCACTCTCTCCTGCCCATTTTTAAATTGGATTATCTGTTTTTTGGGTGTTGAATTGTATCAGTTCTTCATATATTTTGGATACTAACCCTTTATCAGATAGGTCATTTGCAAATATCTTCTCCCATTCCATAGGTTGCCTTTTAGTTTTGTTGTTTCCTTTGCTGTGTAGAAGGTATTTTTTTGGTTTTTGGTTTTTGTTTTTTTTTTAATTTTGGTGTTGTCTCAATAGTTATTTTTGCTTTTATTTACTTGCCACGGGAGGCTTAACTGGAAAAATGTTGTTATGATGGCTGTCAAATAGATTATTGCCTGTGTTATCTCTAGGATTTTTATAGCTTCAGGTCTCACATTTGAGTCTTTTAATCTATTTTAAATTTGTGTATATGGTATAAGAAAGTGGCTGTCCAGTTTTCCCAACACCATTAGTTGAAAAGACTATTTTTCCCATTGGATATTCTTTCCTCCTTTGTCAAAAATAAACTGACCATATAATTGTGTGTTTATTTCTGTGTTTGTTACATTGATCTATGTGTCAATTTTTATGTTAGTAGCCTACTGTTTTGATTACTACAACTTGTTAATATAATTTGGTACCTCTGCCATTTTGCTATTCATCATTTGTCCTTTTTTGTCCCCCTTTTCTGCCTTTACTGTCATTTTTAAGTCAATATTTTGGAAATGCCATTTTAATTTCTGTGTTAACTTTTTAAACATTTATTTTTAGTTGTTTTTTTAGCAGTGGCTCTCAGAATTACAATATGTATCTTAATATATCCCAATTTACCTCAAAATAGCACTAACTTAATTGCAGCAAAATTCAGAATCTTTGCTCCAATATATCTCCTTTCATCTCTCCTTTATGCTAATATTATTATATATAAATATGTATTATAAGGTCAAAAACAATGATATATTTTTGCTTTATTCAATATTACATCCTTTAAATTTTGAAAAAAAAAAAAGATAAAATATATATTTATAGAGTCATTTTTACTTACCAAAGCATTTCCCATTTCCAGTGCTCTTCGTTTTTTCTTTTGGATTTATTTTACTCTCTGGTGTCATTCTTTTCAACTTAAAAGATTTCCTTTTGTATTTTAGGTAATTTAAGTCTGCTAAGAATGGATTTTCTTAGTCTTTGCATATTTGTGAATACCTTTTGCTTCAGTTTCATATTAGAAAGTAATTTTGCTGGATATATGATGTTTGCTTGATATATTTTTCCCATTTCAATACTTCTAGACTCCATTATTTAAGAGAAGTCAGATGTTTATCCTTTCATTGTTCTTCTGTATATGATGAATTGTTTTTCTCCTACTGCTTTCAAGATTTCTCTCTATCTTTTAGTAAATTGACTTTGGCATGTCTAGCTGTGACTTTATGTTTATCCTTGAGTTTTGTTGAGCTTCCCAGATTTGTAGACTAATGATTTTCATCACATTGAGGACATTTTTTGTCACTTGTGTATCAATTTTTTTAACCCCATCTCTCCCTGTGTTCTTTCTGTGTCTCCCATTACACATCTGTTGGTATGTTTTTTATTGTTCCATATATCTCTAAGATTCTGTTTATTTTTCTTTTTTTTCACTCTTTTCTTTAGATTGGATAATTTCTATTGATCAATAGTTAGGCTTACTGATTCACCATATCAACTATAGCATTATGCTTCTCTAATGAATTTTTCATTTCAAGTATTGATTCATTCAACTCCAGAATTTTCTTTTTTTTTTTCAATTTTTTGTTGTTGTTGAGATCCCCTATATGTTGATTTATTGTCCTACTTTTCTGTATCTCTTCCTTAAAGATTTATTTATTTATTTTAAAGAGAAAGAGAGAAAGCAAGTGAGTGGGGATAGGTTAGAGGGAGAGAGAAAATCCTGAAACAGACTCCTCACTGAGCATGGAGCCCAACATAGAGATTGATCCCAGGATCCTGAAATCCATGACCTGAGGTGAAATCAAAAGTTGGGCTCTTTTTAAAAGGTTATTTATTTATTTATTTATTTATCTGACAAACAGAGATCACAAGTAGGCAGAGGCAGGCAGATAGAGAGAGGGAAGCAGACTCTGCTCAGCAGAGAGCCCGATATGAGGCTCGATCCCAGGACCCTGGGATCACAACCTGAGCTGAAGGCGAGGCTTTAACCAACTGAGTCACCCAGGTGCCCCTCCTTTAGTTCTTAAATGTGATTTCCTGTTGTTTCTTGAACAAATTTATCCTAGCTTCTTGAAAATCTTTGTTGGGTACATAGAACATCTAGGGACATCCATATAAATTTTTTATTGAAAAATTTTGTTCTTCTTGAGTATGATTTCCACTTTCTCTTTCTTTAGAAATATCGTAATATTTTATTGAATATTGAATATTTTAGTTGCTGTATTGAATAAACTGCAGGTTCTGGTCCATTCCTCCAGTTGGGGGAATCAGATAGAATGTAGACAGTGACAAATTAATCTGTTATGAATGTGTGAGATAATCTTATTGAAGTGGTGAGGACAAAAGATCCTGACCTAAGGAACTTTGGAAAACAGTGTTTTAACTGCATATTATTACAGCTAATGTACTATACATAAATACTGTATCCTAGTTGGTTAATTTATTTTTCACAAGGGTATGGGTTTATAATTATAAAACTACTTTATAATGTTAGTAAATATATTATAGATAATTAAAGCCCAGTTTCTCATTATAGGTGAAAGAAATTATAAATAATCAAAGAGGGAAGTCTAGAATGGACCCTACAATATTTGATAGAAATAAATCTATCAGGATACCTATCAGGATGGATAGATAGATAGATAGATAGATAGATAGATGGATATAGATACAAATCTATAGATAAATAGATATGTGTATCAACTGAGTTTATATTCATATACACATTTCCAAACTTTTTTAGGCCTAGAAGAGGTGACACTAGTTTACCATGCTCCTAGATGTTGGTTTCTGAATATCATTCTTCAAGGAAAAGAACCAAGGCATTTTGGAGAAATGGCTAATTCTTGGGCTGGAGTGGAAAAATATGAGATGAGCCTGGACCTTCTTATAGTGCCAGAAAGTAAGAAAGAGCTTTAAAAAAAAAAAAAAAAAGCCCCAAAGAATGTGACATGTGAAAAGGAGCCAATCTGAATGGTTGTCAATGGCCCAGGTTAGAACAATGTGAGCAACAGAATAGGATTGTTATTTTTGTTTGCTTATATGTTGATAAACATAATTTGCCTGGATAAATTTGTAAGCTCTCTTCCCTACAGTGTGTAGCCATTGATGTCTCTGATCAGATTTATTTGTTCTGTTCTAAGTTTTAAGCCCGGATTCTTAATTTTTGGTCTGCATCTTCAGAGACAGATTTTAAGAAACCTGAAATAAGTAAGTCTTCCTTTCTTTTTTTTTTTTTTTTCTTTCTTTTTTTTTTTTTTTTTTCTTATATATCTGTGTGTGGGCTGGGAACCACATTCATACTATAGACTACTTAAACTCTCTCCTGCTTTAATTTTCTGATAGTTACTTTCATGTCTTCCTTGGGAACACAGTTTGGTTCCATCAGCTAGGGACATGTCACTGGTTTCTACCCACTTTAGACTGTACTACACATGTACAAAGCTTTGGGTCTTTCCAGGATATGTAGAGAAGTTATCAAGTCTCATATGGCCATCTGATCTTCTAGAAATCCCTATTAACAACACAAGCTAATTTGTGAGTCCATAGCAACACTTCAAATCAAGTGATCCTATATACCCCTTGCAGTGGCATAGAGACTGCTGGTTTTCATGGCCTGCTCTGCCCTGGTGGAACCATCACACTGGGAAACCAGAAGCAGTTCTAGGCAAGAACGTCACAGACTCTTACTGTTCCTATTTGTAATTTAATAGTTTTTATAAATAAATACTTGCTTTTTTCTATGCTTTTGGTCCATTTCCAGAATGCTAAAATTACTTTGACACTTTTGTGTGGCTTTATATTTGGTTACTAGGCAAAGACTTGCTGACCTCCTCACTCCATCATGTAAAACTTACATACATTTTTGTTTTCTTAGTGCCTAACACAGTTCCTGGCTCATAGTGAGTCTTAAATTTTGTTGAATTAATAAATTGAGTAAGGGAATGAGGAAAGGACTGTCATCTCATGTGGTTCAGGGAATCCCAAG
The DNA here is from genome assembly GCF_902655055.1 of Lutra lutra. Classification (NCBI taxonomy): domain Eukaryota; kingdom Metazoa; phylum Chordata; class Mammalia; order Carnivora; family Mustelidae; genus Lutra; species Lutra lutra. The sequence goes on from NC_062286.1 coordinate 16,543,918, forward strand.
TATAAGTTGATGGCTTTGTTGTGTTTTTTGTTAAGAGTGTACAAGAAATACAATCTGGAGATAATTGGTTCAACTCAGAATGATTAACTAATAAGACTGACAGTCCCTAGAGATAAAGAGGAAAAAGTTGTATATACATGCCAATTTCTGACAGTTTCTATACACATCTATAGACCTCACATTGCTAAGACAGACTCCAGCTGTTGTTCAAAGTAAGGAAATTGTGGTTAACGATTTAGACAACATTTTCATTTTTTTCCAGTTTTATTGAGAATAAATAACATACATTACTGTATAAGTTTAAGGCATAGAGCATGACAGTTTTATTTACTTATATTGTGAAACAATTACCACAATAAGTTCAGTTAACATCTATGTTGTCATAGAAATACAATAAAAGGGAAAAAAAAGAAAAAAAGATTCTTATGATGAGAACTCTTAGAATTTATTAACAACTTTACTATGTATCATATAACAGTGTTAGTTATTAGTAGTCATGTTGTACATTACATCCCTAGCACTTACTTATTTTACAACTTGTAAATTTGTTCCTTTTGACTGCTTTCCTGTAATCCCCCTCTGCCCCCACCTTCTGCTTATGGTAACCACAAGTCTGATCTATTTTTCTATGATTTTATGGTTTTCTTTTGTTTGTTTTCTTCTTTTTGTTTTAGATTCCATTATAAGTGAGATCATATAGTATTTGTCTTTCTGATTTATGTTACACTCACACACATACACCCCACAACTTCTTTGGCAATTTATACATTGATGGACATTAGGTTGTTTCCATGGCTTGGCTATTGTAAATAATGCTGCTATGAATGTGGGAATACAGTTATTTCTTGAGTTAAATGTTTTCATTTCCTTTGGATATATTCCCAGAAGTGGAATTGTTAGATCCTATGGTAGTTCTATTTTTAATTTTTTGACTATCCTCCATACTGTTTTCTATAGTGCCTATACCAATTTACAGTCCCACCAATGGTGTACAAGGCTTCTCTTTTCTCCACATCCACACCTGAATTTGTTATCTCTTATCTTTTTGATGAAGGCCATTTTGATAGCCATATGGTGATATCTTATTGTGGTTTTAATTTGCATGTCCCTAATTAATAGTGATTTGGGGCCTCCCCCAACTTTACTCTGCTGATGAGCTAAAGCAGTAGTTGGTCGGGATTACTACTTGGGCACTGCAGATATAAACTCAGTGTCCCAAGATCCCTGCTAGCTGTTGCAAGCCCCTCCCCACTTCTCTGTCACAGTTAAATTCCCAGGGGTTGAATGTCACAGATTTTCCTGAAATCCTCCTGGTGTGAGATCAAAGTAGGGACTCCAACAAAGCAATCCACAAATGCTCTGTGGGAGATGTTGTCCCCTGGTTTCTCTTTCCCTACTGGAGAAGCCACAGGCTCAGGGGAGACCTCTCTACATGGTGCTGTCCTGGCCTGGGTGAAAACAGTGCCAATGTGTAGCTGCTTCCCTTACCTTCTAAAGCAAGCTGTATTGGTCTGTAGTGCAGAAGGGTACTTTAGGCTTACCCGTATGTTCTAGGATTCTATTACTAGTGCTTATTCTTAAATGGTTTTAGCTATTCTTGTGATGGGGATCAGAGTCAGAAATAACATATGTCACCATTTGAGTGACACCTGTCTAAAAAATAGCATTTCCATTCTGACTTTAGCTTCCAGTAGTAGTCGTTGTTTGGAGAAGGATTCCTAATTCTGAATGTTTATGGAATACGCAAATTCCTTATTTCATGCCAGGATTTCAAATCTAGCCAGACTATTTTAATGTGCTTATGTTATATCTCTGCATAAGAAAGAATACTGAAATAAATAATTGGTCTCATAAAGGGTCAAACAAATAAAATGAAATGTTTACACTTGGGTTAAGCATACCCATAAAGACAGTTTAAATTTTATAGATTTTTTTTTCCCAAAACAAAAATGCTTAAGTTTTGTAAGAAAGCATGGAATAGAAGCTGAGTTCCCAGTTTCAGAGGCTGTCACTAAACTTGTCTGCACAGCCATTTAACCATAGTTATCCTTACCATATCTCCAGCTTTAGAGAGAACATAAAATCCAAGCACTGTCACTTCATTTATACTGCCATATGGCATGATTCTTCTTTCTTTCCAAACTCTTGAAACCTCTGGTATTAGACTCCAGATGTCTCCTTCTGTACTTAAACCCATCCACACAGACAGACAGACACACACACACACACATACACATGCTCACACTCTTACATATATTTCTATTGACCGCTGCATTTGTCTTTTTTTCCCTAGGATAAGTGTACTTAGTAAGTTCCCTCCATATTTGTGTTATCTCTGAAAGATCAAATGGTGGAGCTTGCCTCCAAGACTCACCACCAAGTTGTTTGAGATAGTAATCAGCTTTATAGCGTTGGATGCTACTGGTACACTGGTAACATTCTATTGCTAGACTTCTTAAGACAAATATTGGACGTATGGTTATTTATGTTATGGTTGATCATTAAACATTTTGCTGAACTTCTGACAGTAAAATTAAATGGAGTAAGGGTATCTGGACTCATAATCAATCCAATCTGACAACCAGTGCAAATAATGCGTTAGTATCTACGTCATCTAAAGTAACATGGGGTAAGAAACTTCATGGAGTTAAATAAAGTGTAGAAAATGCCTTGGTGTCCAATAGAATAGGGGATTCCTGTTTATTTTATCATTTGGAGAGGTCCGTTAGGATTTTATTCAGTATTAGAGGTCTTTCAGTGTCAACTGAAAAGTAAATGTAAGAGCCAAAGGAAATAGTTGCTGTTATTCACACAGGTGAATCATTCTAGGAGCTCTATAGAGGATTATGGATAGAAGCGCCCCTCCCAACCCTGTGTTCCTGCCCTTTGGTTTTAATGTTTAACTTATCACAACTCTTATCTTATGTATCATAATAAGTTACTGCATCAATAAACTCCTTTTTTAGACAATGAACTCCTTTAGGACAGGGACTCTCCATTACTAGTTGTTTTTGTTTGTTTTGTTTGTTTGTTTTTGAATCTCTAATGCCTAGCTTGGTATATGATACATAGTAGGCTCTCAGTTGTTTGCTAACTTAATCAATGTACAAAAGGAAGAGGAGGGGAAATGCAATGATGTGCCTACTCATACTTGGTTCACAATAATGCTCAGATACTTGGAGTGATAGGGATTGATGAATTGTACATTTTTGATAAGCAATGAATGACTTTTATAAGAAGCCTTATTACTGGAACTTTTTCTATTGTTCCAGAGTTCACCATATTGCTCTGCAAAGTTGACTATGTTACTTGGAACCAATTAAGGATTTTGAAAGACCTTGAAAACAAATATAAAAAAAATGGAGACACTACCAACAATGCAGACAAGAAAGATATAAAAGAATAGTTAATGTGAATGGACTTTAGTTTAAGAGTCTTTATTTTCTTTTGATAAATTTTGATATAAGTAAAAATACCTCATTTCTGTAAAGATTCCATGCAGATGTATGTTGAGCACTTATATGCTGTCATACTACTTTACATTAGGAATACAAACATGGATGTCACCCAATCATGCCTTCAGAAATCTTAAATCCTAATTAGAGAGATAAGGTCATAAATAAAGGCAAAAATTTGTCACAGGTGTTCTTCTTGAAATGTGTCCAAGGCAATGCTCGGAGAGAGTATGTGGTCCACTGCACAGTGAGTCTGCAAGGACAAGAGTCAGACTTGGTAGAGGAGGTGACCTTTGAGCTGAACAGAGCACTGAAGATAGATAAGGCTGGCCAGGGAAATGAGGGAAGGGAACAGGAAATAGCATTGTATAGACAGGATAAATGATAGCCCAAAAGGCATATGCAAGTGGGGAAGGCAGCTGTGGGTTTCACTGAAATGAGATCTGTACCATCAGGGGCTGTCAGGTGGAAATGGCAGGGTAAGTAGCATATTTGATAGCACCTAAGATAAAGCTCCCTTGCAAATTGAACTTGAAACAAGCTAGATATAAATACAGATCCATCAAGGCAAAGCGTTTCCTGTGTCGGATCTATTAACTGGTTGATGCTAAGATGTATTTGTGCTGAATGGCAGGAGCTGGTGGGCCTGCCAGTCCCAGTAGGGTATAAAACCAAGGGAGATTTTTTTCCCAAAAAGAAATATTTGCTTACAAGCACACACAACCTCTGTTGTATTACAATGTGATTATACTTCAGGCTCTTCTGAGAGATAAAATTGTCTATGATGGAAATCAGAGGGAGAGCACAATGCAAGGCTGGGGGCTGGCTGTCAGCATGCAAGATCAAACTCTCTTTTAACTTGTATCAGACAAGGGATTAACATTGGATTTTGTGATATTTTTGACTCATACTCATATGGTTCCATTAAGAACAATCTTGGGAAATTATCTGAAGGCATCTACTTAAATAACAAGAATGGATAATAAATTATATCGCCAGAGCGGTCTTTAAAAAGAGGAGAGGATTCTATAGTTGCACGCTGGGGATTAGGCTTTGCTCTCTATTTTCACAATTATATTATTTCCCCATCTTAAATTAGTAAAGTGGAGCTGATGGTTCTCCCTGTTTCCAGGGAGAACAAGTATATCACACAGTCGAGAAACCAGAATTCTCCTATTTTGTCTATATCACCTGTAAGATACCATAATACAAATGTCCCTCACTGTGATGAAAAATGCACATTTCTAAGCAGAATGATATCTGATTCAGCATTGTATTTGTGTTTACCCAGTATGCCCCTCTGAAAGGACAAATGCATGCATTTTATTTACCATCTGATTTTTTATTCTATTCTAACCCTCTCCTTACCCATGCTGGGCTCCATAGCTTCCAGCACAGATTTATGAGATCATACATAGTGCTATTGCCACAGGGATAATATGCAACAATGAAAGTTCTGAGTTCAGTAAAATTTTTAAATGTTTTTTTTTTTTTTTTGCTGTTTTTCCCCAATATTTACTATGAATTCTTACACTTACTGAGTTTCATGAAATCCAGCAATAACCAATTACAACACTTTGTCTTTTGTCCTTTGGTTAAATTGGATTGAAGTAGGACCAGGTCTGAATGTCCAATGACCATTTTAAGTTTCAGCAAAATTCATAATGTTGCTTCATCCATGGAAGTACTTTGGAAGGTTTAATTGTACCAATTGAGTAGAAGTTGTCAATATTGTCATCACTGCAATTCACGTACTCTAGGCTACAATAGTAAGGAGGTAAGAATAGTGTTTCAGTAACAATTACACAAACAGTTGTACATTCACCAGTCCTTCCTTTCACTTCTCCCAGACGGTTCCAGGAAACCCCAGTATCTCTTATGTAACCGATGGACAAGTTAGTGTTCTTAGCAACTTAAGAAAATTAACCATTTTTCTCTTCTTATGCTGTAACTTGCTCTAATGATGTCTGCTATTTCAGGATTCTGTCTTGCTTTCCCCATTAAACCATTTAAATGTTCTAGTAATTTTAATATCTTTCATCTAGGTCACATCATCTCAGCTCCTTCTTGCTCCTGAAACCAAGATAAATATAATTATTCAGACCATGAGCTACACTTCTAGATTGAAAATATTGTCACAGCTTATATCATCAAGTTTTCCAGTAAGAAGATCACTAGCTGTTACTTGTAAATCTTTCTCTTTTTCAGATTTTATGTAAAATAGGATATGATCTTGTAGTCAAATGAGGCAAATCTATTCCAGTCATTAGGTTTCACTGTCCACTGGGGGGATGGGGGAAGGTATGAGACATGTTCCTGGTTTCACAACACTATATAATTTACCCATCCAGTGAAATATCCTCTCTGGGTCAAACCGAAATGAGCCACCTTGTCAATTAGGATGAGCATCCTCTCCAGTAAACAGATCTCTTTGTACTGCTTCATTGTGTAGAGAAAAATGTTCCCAAAAGCAAGTTGTGAGTTTATTCTGATATATAAGAATATAGTTTTTGTTGGCTGAATGGCTGGATTTTTAGAACAAAAGATTATCCATTTAAAAACTATTCCTCCTGGGGTTACTGTGATTTCTCAGAGACTATATGGCAGATGAGGCATCTTTGGGCAAATATTTATACAGTATGCTTTCCAGTTTGGCCAGAACTGAACTTCTGTTAGAGTAAGTGAACACCCTCTTCCCAACATCAATTGAATATCTGATTTATATGAGGTTGAAACTCCTCCTGGGAAGCCAACTCAAACAGTAATAGAGTTGATGAGCACTGGGTGTTCTATGCAACTAATGAATCATTGAACACTACATCAAAAACTAATGCTGTACTATATGTTGGCTAGTTGAACTTAATAAAAAAAAAATTAAACCAAACCAAAACAACAACAACAACGAAAACCAATAGAGTTCAGACTGTCTGGAAGGCTGGAGGATGGGTAAACTCAGTGGTAACCAAATGCAAAGTGAGGGTAAGTAGGCACCACAGAGTGAATTTCATAATAGAAGATGAAGTCTGGCTCAATGGACGAGATTTGCAATGGGGTATGGGGGTGAAAAGAGAGAGGGAATTCTGTGTACAGGGTGCTGCTGGTGAAAATAACATTATCTAGAGTATAATAGGTGACCCTTGCTGGTCTTTTCATTTCTGTTCCTATCAATAGGAACACATATGGACACTATTTTTTTTTCTAGTGGAACTAAAAATACAAATGCATATTTACACACTTATTTGTATAACAGATTAAAATCTCATTCCATGTATTGGAGCAGCATAATTACATCCACATATAACGATTTGCATATGAAAAGTCCTTGATTTGCATGGACAATTATAAGTACTCTTTTTTTTTTTTTTGCTGATGCAAATGAAGAAACACCTTTGGAAAATTGGCTTCATAATTTCTAATCATATATCATTGAGTGGTGCATACAGTTTTCTGGAAGAAATCGGCATCATTTTAAGAATAAGAAGTCATTTAAGCAGATTTTCTCTGGGAGAAGTGCTTGACAGAATATTTATTTTTCTAGTAATACTTAAAAATTGAACATTCAATCGTCCAAACCTGAATGAGTTGAAGGACAGACTTGGTGTTTCCTGTATACTTGACTTCATTTAACTATCATATGAAGGATTTTATGAATGTTTTCATTTGAAACAATCAGCGAATTGATTATTTATAATCTTTGCACCACAGAGGATTAAAATCTCTAGAAACTGTACGAAGACATTGACAGTTTAAAAGGGTCAAAGCCCTGGGTTTAGAAGGCAAGGGGCCATGCTAGGGTTTTCAGTCACATTCCTGAGGTTTCTGGCTCTTTAAATTTCAGTGTGTGTTAAATATTTCCTGAGGGAGAGTGAAACTCACATTAGGATTTTAGCAGTTGTCAAAAAGCCCAGGATCTCTCAAAAGACTGATTTTTAAACATGATCTTTAATGTTGACTTTCTGTCCAAAGTGTTCCATCTCTTTTCAGGTGTTTCTTCACAGTTATCAGTTATTTAGATACGTGAAATCGCTTCTTGTCATGAGCCTGAGTGGGAGGAGAAAATTTTCCATTCTATCATTTATGTACTTTCAGTAATTACACTTCATTTATATTGGGTCATGAGAAATGGCATTTTGTTTCTAAATGAATAGAGTTATAATGAATTCACCTCAGATAGTTAAATCTTAAGTCTGTAAATGAGGTGACTCTGCCCTTATAAAATTACTCTGTAATAAGCCTTCTTTCCCCCCTGTTTATCTAAGAATATAGCCATCTTGAACACATAAAACAGATGCCTCCTAGATGGCTGCTGATTTCTCTGCCCAAAGGGAGGTTGAAAACAGATCTTTTCGAAGGCATTGGGAAGCTGTGTTAGGAACACGTATCAACAGTTCACTGATTCAAGGTTCAAGTAGGATGTATTCCCAGCTTAGAGGACAAACCATCTTCCTTAAGTTTCTTCAAGGCCCACTTGGGTTTGTGTCTCTGCCAGGAAGGATTCTGGTATCATTCTCCTCACACATTTCATTCTTGTATTTTCAGATCTGTTAGCAATTCCACAAACTGTCATTGCCTTGGCATAGTGATTCAATTTAAACTTAGAATTGTTTCCCAGTTGTTTCATACACACACACACACACACACACACACACACACAGAAGTGTATATGTATATAAATACATATAAAACTGAACATATATACATACAATATATGTATATTATATATTTATGTATCACATATGTATATATGTATATTATGTATATGTATGTGTGTGTGTGTGTATATATATATATATATATATATTACACAAAATACGTGTGTGTGTATTCCATCTGAAGAGTTCATCCATAATGATAGTGAAGTTGTCTTTTTTTTTTTTTAACTGTCATGGAAGTAGGCTTTGAAATCTGAAAGATTTTTTAGAGCACATTAATAATTATAAGACCCTTTATATCTGTGATATATCTTATGTTTTTAGTAACCTTATCAGGAAGTTGAGGTCAATACAATAGTTCCTATTTTATAGATAAGAAAACTGATCCTGAGAGGTTTTAAAGGATCGTCAAATTGATAACACTGGTAACTGAAGAGCCCGGGCTGAACTCAACCTCAAAGACTCTCATTTGGTTCCCTAATTCTTCTAGGCTTGTGTATTCCTCTCTTGTATGTCCAACAGTGCCTACCATAGCCTTGGATAAAGCATAGAGTCTAAGATAATACTTAGTAAATTAACAGAAGTTACTTCCTTAGAGATCACAAAATGTGTCCATGTTGAGTATGCCTGGTGGTCTCACCTGTTAGCCCAATTATAACATCTTGAAAAATACTGAGAGAAAGGGCTACAACTTAGAAGATAAAATTGTCATTTTAAAATCCTGAGTATTCATACCATGTTGTATATAACATATTTTGAGTTGGATATGAGCGATTATGGGGAATAGCATCAATATGTATCTCATTAAACAGAAATAAATACCAGTATACGGTGGCCTACTGAAGTTCTCTCTTCTGTCCTTCGGATTTCTTCAAGGAACACTCCAGTTCCCGAATCTACCATGCAACCTCATCTGCCTGTTCAACACACCCTTGTTCTATCTTTTCTGGCCTCCTACGGGGCGCACATTTACTAGAACACCATGCTGCAGTTTTTGCCCCATGTTTCATGGGAAGTTCTGTCAACCCCATCACCAGATTAACACCTGGAGTTAAACAGCAGTACTTGAGCTGCTTTTTTATTCCCCTCAAAGCCAACTCAATCCTTAATACATGCTTCTTCTTTGAATAATAGAATCTAAATAAACAGATTTTGTTTTACATCTGTCATCCATCTGTAGGCATATTATATCTAATTTGGAGGATCACAGTTTAGGAGATATGAGAGGATGTAAAAGGGAAGAGTAATTGTGATGGCATGGGTGCAGAATGAGGTCTTATGGGTAGGTAAACACCTGGGATGACTGTAGGTGTGGTTGAGTTTATGTTCCCTTGCCTATTTCTTTAATAGATTGCAAGCTTTTGGAGATACTTATGGAGATTAGCACAGTGCATGGAAAAGACTACATACTCAGTGAATATTTGTTAACCTAATGAATAGAATATATTTATACACACGTGAAGAACATACCTGCATCCCTACTTCCTCCTCTGCATCACCAAAATTCACAATTTGGCTAAGTATTTGCCTTCCTAGCCCATAAGGTTAAAGTCTGGTAAGAGAAAACTATGGAAAGTAGGGAGGGCAGACAATGCCCTTGTAGAATAAATGACCAGCAGGATTAGTAGCTGTGCTACATTCCTCAGCTGTCAAGGGTACTTAGCTGCTCCACAGGAGTGGAGAAAACATACTCTTAGTGGCATGTAACACTTGTAGCAGAGATAGCATGTCTTACAACAAACAGGCCTCACACCCATGCTCAGGGAATCCAAAGACACAGTCATGGTGCTGGGTATGAACTCCCAGCTTAAGCTGGGCTTTGCTAAAACTTTGAAATGTATCTCATGAAGGGAATACCAACTTTTTAGAAAAGCACATTAAACCAAAAATAAAAAGATGCTGAATTAACCATTTCATTAATGCGGGCTGATTTTCAGGTACTAAAACTTTAAATGGATAACCCTTTCCTGTAAGTTGAGTCAGAGCTCATATTGGCTTCTCCTGTGAGCTACATCGTTTGTTAAGGTAGCATCTTGGGCAAGGGGAATCAGAATTTTTCTGCATTGTGAGGGAAACGTGTCATCATTTGCTTCAGGATCTGACTGGTCTTCTTGGGCCATTCCCTGGGATTTGAATGGGATGGTCATGAGAAAGATCTCTCCCCTGGAGATCATTTATCATATCTGCTGCTCTGGGGACAAGCTGATAATGGCTATTCACACAGAATTCTGGGTTTTAGCAGATAAGAATTCAGACTTAACATTGCCCAGGATGTTCAAAATCATGTCAGAGAGAATATTTTCATATGAGGATGAATAAATAATACATTTGCTACTTAGCCTGCAAATAAATGATGACTCCTGAAAACTGTACCTATTCACATCCTATCTTTTTGAGCAAAATTGGGCCTGCCATATAGTCAGAGCTTCTCCTCCATTTCTAACTTTAATATTTCTGCTTTGGCACAGGTACTCCTTTTTCATTAGAGCTTTTCAACCAGAAAAGCTAATATCTGAATATATTATTCTACATATTTACTTCCAACTTAACAGGACTGAAGCTTGGTGGAAGAGTTTACATGCAAGGAATAGTAAGAGGAATGAGCAGAGGAGTGGAAGGAAATGAACAGAAATAAGATAGACAGTGACCATATCCCTTATATATGAGTAGTGTAAAAGACAGAGCAAGAGTCTTAGGAAATCTGCCAAAAGCAAAGTATTTTAAGAAAGACTGTGGACTCTGAGAAACAAACTGAGGGTTTTGGAAGGGAGGGCAATGGGAGGGTTGGGCCAGCCTGGTGGTGAGTATTAAGGAGGGCACGTATTGCATGGAGCACTGGGTGTGGTGCATAAACAATGAATCTTGGAACACTGAAAATAAAAATAAACTTTTAAAAAAGGATAGAAAACTATTATTAGATGTTTCCACAACTTTAACCAAATAGTGGGCGTGTGGTATTAAAAAAGAAAGTACACAAATATAGGTGAACTGCTAAGATTATTAGTAGAAACGAAAACTGGATAATGGATTCCTATACCAAAGTGCCTACAAGTAGTCTGGATTTTAAAAGGAATACATTTTGATACTTCCACAAATAGAATTCACAGAAAATTTATTTTTGCTCTTTGTAACAAAAAATAAAGAAAATCACCAATAGCATATTTGAATCCATGTGGGCAGTGATGTTGCTGGTTCCTTTGTGTTTATCAATTTAGCTTAGAATACATGAGTATAATGTTGGGAAATGGCTAGAGGACAAGAATCAGTAATTTCTGTTTTATGATACTCTTATTGTTGTCTTAAACTCTGGTTTTCGTGGTGCGTCACCATATAACTTTTCATATATATGTGTGTGTGTGTGTATTTTTATATCTTGTCATACCAACTAAGCAGCCAGCTCCTTAGGGAAAATCATGTATTTTACTTTTTCTTCTGCCATATAGCACCTAACACAATGCTTGCCACTTTGGAACATATACAGATACACAAGACACCTCTCTCCCCCAAAATACTCACCTGTGGAGAGGAGTGGATTAGAGCTGTGTGGTGGGCAGCCCTCACAGTGCTGATCTAAGACAGAGGGTGATTGCTTATGGCAAAGAACAGGCTTGTGCAAACTTTCTGAAGAAGCGCTTTGAAGGAGCGTCTCAGCATCTCTGCCACTTAGCAATTGACAAAGAAAGAGGCATATTTGATTTGTGATTCTATTTAAGGTGCAAGACCTCTTTGTGACCTGCACCTCTACAGCCCTTTCACATCATAGTTATCTCCAAAGATAATTAGGCATAGGGTGGAATTAAAATTCAAGAGAAAAGCTTGGGTTAAATAAACCTCAGGTGTTGAACGTGACAAGAGAGAATCTGTTGACTCCCTGAGCTGAGGTAGTGTGTGTCCTGAGACGAACCCAGCAGAGGAGAGGGGGAGGTTGACAGTCATGCTGAGAGGCTGGAATAGAAGCGGAGACAGTGACTCGAAATGGCACAGCTCCAAGACTGGGGAGCCATCGCCGAAGCAGGTGATGATTTGTTGAGCTATCTTAGTCTCCAACAGAACAAAAAAAGACAGTTTCAATGAAGAAGTCGTAAAGGGATAGAATGTGATAAAATAAATCCAAAGAAAAGTAGGCATTCAGCAGGCACATGTGTGAGTATACTAAATGTGCTTCCACTTTGCGGACACAGTCCAGAGTGCCCTTTCTAGACAGCTAAGTGACTCCTTTCTTTTCTTCCCTTCCTTCAGATCCTCACTCACTCACTACTTCATCAATAAGGTTTTCCTCGACCATCATATTAAAAAATAGCAATCCATTTTCTCATACTCTGTTTACCCTATTCTGCTTACTCTGCTTTTCTCCATAGCAGTTTTCACTTTCCCAAATACCATTTATTTACTTATTTATTTATGGTCTGACTCATTTGAGTATAACAAAAGGTCCATAAAAAAGGAGTGTTGTCTATGTTTATTCTCTGTTGCCTCCCCAGTGCACAAAATTTAGTAAGGAATGAATGAATGAATGAATGAATGCAAGCAAGCACACTCCCTGGGAGAAAGCACTGAGAGCCAGGGAGTGTACAATTCTTGATCCATGCCTGTTCTTATTTGCTGGATGGTGAGCTTTTCTCCACTAACTTCAATGTGTCATCTGTAATATTACGTGAATTAGGAGAGGTTGGGAGTAGGAATAACATCATATTTCCCCAGGGAAGAAACTAGATTAGTCCATCTCTTTGCATCTCTTCTGGTTCATAGTCCTCTGACTCTGTGACTCTACAATTTCATGAACTAAATGTTCTATTTTCTCCCACAGTAAATCCTTTGCTTTTAAATTCAATGAATATCTCAATTTTACATGAAATCCAGATTGATTGATTTATAAAAGCAAATATAAGAAAAAAAGGAACCAAAATAATTTTTGATGCCATTAGTCTTCCAGTTATTCTATGTTGGAAAATCAGCTGAAATATCCAGTTCATCCAGGGGGAAGGGCACTCAAAGCAGTTTTACTGATGTATTTTCTTTTTTACCACTGTTATTTAAAAGGATTGACCAAATACAGTAGACAATTCCTTGGTTGTTATTTAGAGAAAGCTTTGAGCTTAAATCAATATGATATTTTGCTCTGTAGGTATTGGAAATCATTCTGCCGTTGTCACTAATTGCTTTGGTATTCTGCAAAAGTACAAAGTGTCAGCTATTTATTAATAAATCTGTTTTTGTAGTAGGGGGTGCATCTTTACTGTTTATCATGTAACAGCGGTAAAAAATACTGAAGCCCTGAATGGAGCATGTAATGAAAGACTCTGTCAGTGTGTGGCATATCTCTTGACTAAAAACCAGGTAAAGGGATGTGTAAGGAGAAGGACAAGATACATACAATTCTTCTAAAGCCCTCATTGCCAGTGATCACTCTTACATGGATTAAAAGCTGTCAGATATTATCATTTATCAAGCAATTGTGAAATGGGGAAATATAAAATTAAGGAGAAATTTTTGATGGCTTGTCATAGTCAGCCACTGGGCTAGGCATCCATAGAATTCATGAGATTAAGTAGATAAAATACATATTTATTTGATTCTCTGGTGAAACTAAATTGAGAAAGTGGTTTGCAATACAGATTTCTCATCCCTTTTACTCAACGGTGAGTGATAGAGAAAGCAGTCCTCTATCTTTATCTTTCCAACAGAGCTTTTCTAGACAAAAACCATAGCTCCAAACCATTCTGGGAAACAAAATTGTTTCCTCAGAAAAGAAGTAATGGAAGAGTGTACTCTTTCATCATATCCAAGTCATCATGTACCCAAATTGAGTGCTACATGTAGATGTTTATGGAGCATAATTGGGGGAGCATTGAGACAAACTTCTTAGCCTCCAGGAGTCATTTGTACCAGCTTATCCAAGTTCCTGAAATCGTTCCTATGCTTACCAGTCATAGGAATCAAAGTCCCATAGGTTATTTTCTCAGCCAGTTCAATTTAAGTATGTATTTAAGGGTGGTACCAGTAAATAAACTGTATCTGGGTGAAAAATATGAGATAACTCCTGGGGACCCTACCTTGGAACCTAAGAGAATCTCAACATGGTTACAGAGCCTCCAGTTAGTCTAAACAGACATCAGGATTCTACTCTGACTAAAGAAAAAAAAAAAATCTAAAGCTTTTCAATGCATGTGAATTAAATGCCCAATACTATGTGCCAAGCAAAGAGGGAGAAATACAAAATAACTTCTGTTCTTAGTGGGAGGCAAGTAATAACAAAATAAATAACTGTACATGTGCAGTATGCCAACCGAGGAATGCATTATGTTGCTTGGGGTTTATAGAGAAATTAGTGGCACACTGGGCTTAAGGGAAGGGTTCAATAAGACTTTCTGTAAAAAGTGACTTCAGGGTAAAAGTGCTAATAAGGACTAAGAGGTCCTCAGGTAGACCAGGCAGTTTAAAATAATGCAAAAGAAATTCAGAAAAAGGAGCACCTGGCTGGCTCAGTTGGTGGAACTTGTGTCTCTTGATCCTGGGATGGTGGGTTTGAGCCCTATGTTGGATGGAGAGAGTCCTCAAAAATATAATTTAAAAAATTCGGAAAAAGGAAACCACTTTGGACAGTACCTGATACCTCTTCTACTACTATTGCTTCTACATCTCCACCCCAACCTGATTCATTTGTTTTTCTCTTCTGGAGAAGCTTTCATTTGTATAATCCTGTGTAGTTTTAGAGTATGTACATGTACTTTCCATTTGATCTTCTAGCTGCCTTCAGTTGTAGCAGAGATTGACCAAGCACTACAGAATACTGAAGTGATGATTTTCTCAAGTTTTCCATGGAGAGTACATAAAGGGCTTTGTTCTATGTGCATATGAAAGAAGTTAGTTCATTACATGCCATGGGTGTCATAGGGCATTGAGATTTAATTCTCTGGTTGAGAAAACGTAAGATAGACATTCACCAAACTTATCTCCTGAATAGACCACATTTTTCATTCTCTCTAGAAGGGAAGTGGGGCCAAATAGCTAAGTTCTAGTCAATAGAATACATATAGAATTGATATGTACCACTTCTCAACCAAGCTAATAGAAATTCTCCTTCATGCTCGTCCATATGCTTTTCCTATCTGCTGACTGAAATGGGAGAGCTCTGAAGTTACAGGAAAGAATAGAGCCCCAAGGTGAAGGATCCTGATTCCCTAAATTACAGTGTCAAAAACCACCTGCCAAATACCATTATTGAACTGTTATGCAAATAAGAATTAAAGTTTTAGTATGTTAAACCATTAAATTTTAGGAGTTGTTTTCTTTTTTTTTTTTTTAAAGATTTTATTTATTTATTTGACAGAGAGAGACCACAAGTAGACGGAGAGGAAGGCAGAGAGAGAGAGAGAGAGGGAAGCAGGCTTCCTGCTGAGCAGAGAGCCCGATGTGGGACTCGATCCCAGGACCCTGAGATCATGACCTGAGCCGAAGGCAGCGGCTTAACCCACTGAGCCACCCAGGCGCCCCTAGGAGTTGTTTTCTTAATCAGTCTTCCTTTATTAATACAGCAGATAAGATACTGTTTTCCCAGATTCACAACTAAGTTAAGAATGACTTGGAAAGTAAAACTTTGATCAAGGCAAAATGGCAAGTAGATTATAGAAACTCCACTTGAACACATATCATATAACTCTAGTCTACCATTCTCCACAATATCTTCAGAGGTTTGATGCTCTACTATAAAAGAACTAGGTCTAGCATAAAAGCTACTCAATAACTAGTGATTAGGTGAATACAGTCAGCTGAACAGATACTTTGGTTTTGAGGATAAAGCCCTATGATTATGCTTCCTTCTAAAGCTTGACTAAACATTTGTCCTAGTTACTATTAGAGGATTGCCTTTCATTTCTCCTACCCAATGCCACAAATGGCCCATTCTCTGAGGGTTTGTTACTCAACACATGATCTGCAGACTAGCAGCATAGGAATCCTTAGAAAGTTATTAGAATTACTGAAACCCACACCCCACTCCAAGCCTGCATCTTAACAAAATCTGTCGGCAATTCTTGTGCATATTAAATTTTGAGAAGTGTTTGTCTACAGCGTTGTTCTACCCTGACATTTGCTTTCAACTAGAGTGCTCTCATCACCTGTTGTCTCTTCTGACTGGTATCCTTTCCATCCCAGTAATTTTCTATTCACTCTCTTACCTTGACCGCACTCTCATCTGGCTGCAACTGTGTTGACTTACAGACCTGCTTTGACCCATATTCAACCTGATTTTGACTTCTCTTCATGTGATCTGGCCATCCCAGACTGAGACTCTGGTACCAAAGGCAGGCAACAGCTCTTGTAAAGTAGAAGTGTACTCAAAAAAGCACATTTTTAGGTGCTTTATGGTCATTAACACCTTAGTTAATTAAATCATACTAGCTTCAGGTACTGAGTTGGCATCTTTGGGAAATGAGCCCTAGAATAGTTAATTACTATGTAACTCTGCATTAGAGGGAAAAGATCAGAACATAAGCAGTTATCCTGGGAGGACCTATCTTGTTAGGTACCTGTTTCCATTAGTTTTTGGGCTAATCAGCATTTGATAATCCTTTCTACTACATAGCATGTTGGTTTGTTTTTCTTCTATGGCATTGTAAAAATAAAAGTAATAATATCCACTCCCTGCATTTACATATGAGAATATATCACTGCTCTTAACTGAAATGCCTTGGATATCAACAGAGTTGGGTGATAGCATCCTATTTCAACCTTTTGAATTTTATTGCTACCTGGGAATCCAGCTCTGACAATTAGTCAGGAACAGACATATAGAGGCTAATACTTAGAGGTAACACAGCTAGCTGTAGTCTCTAAACTGGGTGGCTCAAATATTTTAGTAGATCAAATTTAGAGTCTCTGGACCTGAAATTCAATTGCTCAAAAATAATGCTGACCTGTTACTTACTGGGAACCTGAGCATGTGACACAGTGTTCTCCAGTTGCTAATGCGTAAGAGATTTTTGGTGGCATCATTGACAGCTGTCCTTAGAGTATGGTGAAAAAAGTATAGGTTTTGGGGCTCTGTAGCTGGGTTCCAATTCTGACTTCATCCTTACTTTCTCTGTAAAGTTGAAGAAGTTGTTTAACCTCTCTATATCTCAGTTTCCTCATCTGAAAAGAGATTTATAGGGTTCTGGGTGGTTGAATAAATAAGACATGAGAAGTACTTAGAATAGGCAGCAATACAAGATTGTAAAGAAAAATCAGCCTTTGTCTGTTGTACCCATTCTCAGCATTGTTATCCTCAACAGGTGTGGAAAGAAAGGAGCTAAAAAAACAAAACAAAACAAAACAAAACATTTATCTTTGGCTGAAGCATTTCCTTCTGTTCAGATGAAATAGCACAATAGATGGGGACCTTAGGCTGGCAGGTGGCCACATATGAGCATTAGACATAAAAGTTAAAATAGTAATTGTTGGGACACCTCGGTGGCTCAGTCAGTTAAGTGTCTGCCTCTTGCTCAGCTCATGATCCCATGTCCCTGCTCATGCTCTCCTGATTCTCCCTCTTCTCTTTGCTCATGCTCTCTCTCACTATCTCTGTTTCTCTCTCTCTCTCTCAAATAAATAAATAAATAAAATCTTTAAAAAAATAGTACTTGTTTAATACATTTTGTTGAATATTGACCTTCCTTTCTTCCCTAAAGATAAACTAGTTTTCCTAAGTCTTCCTGTCTGATTTTCCACATAGTCACAATTACACATGGCTATAGCATTCCTGAGTTGATCCAAGACGTAAAAACAAAATCTCATCTCTAGAATTTCTCTATCAGTCCCTGGTTGTGGGAGTTCTGCTTTAAGAGTGAGCTTTCTTATAGTGATCAATATTTGTCTGATAAGGAGCAACAGCTTAGCTGTCAGCCATCATGGTTCAGATGCCTCTTAAGACTAAGTGTCTTGTGCAATTCTGATATTCCATCTCACATTTCCCTCTTCTGTGGTGTCCAATCATTCGCTAATGATACCAAAGCGTAACACATTTACAGGGTATTGTATCCTCTTCAAATCTTTTCAGAACTGCTTTAATACCATTTTACAGGCCCGTGCAATTCATCCAAACTCTTAAATCATTTCTTTTCCCAGCTTAAAGCCTTTCAATTCTATACCTCCACTGATAAGGCTTAACATTATAACAGCTTACGATGTTCTTGCTCTTAGACATGTAAGGGGAAATGACTGTCGTATCATTGTCAGTGTTTATCATGAGCTTTTTTATGGAGCACATCCCAGAGCACTAAGACAACCAACATTTACTAAATTCTATTTTCGTATTTAGAAAGTGTCTTTGAACAGGAAATAACAATTGTGGCAAAGTTAACTGACTTGTACCCAGTAAATTTTCAACAGCATGAAGTCTGACCTCAGGGTGATGAGATTGAACCCTGTGTGGGACTCTGCGCTCAACGTGGAGTCTGCTTGAGATTGCCCCTCCCCACCTCTGCTCTTTCTCTCTCTCTGATATAAGTAAATCTTTGAAAACAACAACAATAGAAACAAATCAGTGAATGACTCACTGAATATGGATCTCCATAATTCTCTAATAGAAATAAAAAAATGAGAGATTATGGACTCTGAAAAACAATCTGAAGGGTTTGAAGAGGTTGGGGGGGGTGGGAGGTTGGGGGAACCAGGTGGTGGGTATTAGAGAGGGTACGGACTGCATGGAGCACTGGGTGTGGTACAAAAACAATGAATACTGTTATGCTGAAAATAAATTAAAAAATGAAAAAAAATATCTGCTTTACATTAATCACAGGATTTTTAAAAAAAGTTAAAAGGTGGTATATTTAAGAGCCCTTTAAAATGCTGAAACACTATGTGAGCCTTCTATTTTAAAAGAAACACTTTATTGGGATGCCTGGGTGGCTCAGTGGGTTAAAGCCTCTGCCTTCTGCTCAGGTCATGATCCCGGGGTCCTGGAATCAAGCCCTGCATCGGGCTCTCTGCTCAGTGGGGAGCCTGCTTTCTCCTCTCTCTCTGCCTATCTCTCTGCCTACTTGTGATCTCTGTCAATAAATAAACAAAAAAATCTTTAAAAAAAAAGAAACACTTTATTAATGTGATCCCATTTATTCCTCCAGTAACACTCTGAAGGATATAATGTTATCATCTCTCTCAAATAGTTGAGTGAACTGTTATACCTATTTTACAGATGAAGAGTCTGAATCTCAGAGAGGTCAAGTAACCAGCTTATGGCAACACAGTTGTAAATGAGGGAACTCAGGTTTAAAATGACAAATATTAAATTCCAAACCCTGGCACTTTCCACTGATTCTTAGTAAACTGAGTAGGCTGAGAAGTGTTTAGGACTCATACCCATATTTTAAATTTTCAGGATTCAACTGGTAAGATTCAACCTTCAAAAAAATTTAAGTAATACAATTCTTAGGTTTAAGAAGCAAACTCATTCCATAAAACTCTCTGTCACAACTGCTTTATTTCTTAACAAGTTTTATTTAAGGGTGACAACAATAACAGCAAACATTTTTTAGGGGCTTGCTGTGTGCTAGTGCATCTTCTGAACATATACCATGTATTAACTCAATTAACAAGAAACGGAAAACAAAACTTTCCATTGATGATTGTTTGCAATAAAATTATCACCTTTATATAATTTTCCTCAGTCTTAGGAAGTAACCAAAATAAACCTGAAAAACTCGTATCTGTTCTCCAGTATGCTAGAGCTTGCTACATCGTATTATAGAAATTTTGAATAAACATCAGTGAATAGAGAGGCTTGTGTAAATAGGGCCAGGGGCAAATAATGCTAATCTTTAAATCCTGCCTTGGCCTATGGGTGAACGCATTTGTTGGAAGGCACATTTCTGGTCTCTTGCTATTACTTATTCACTCTTTCTTTTGGGGGAACCTGATATCCATTGGGCCACTCTATCCTCAGATAGATCATGATGCCAGAAGGACAAGAAACAGGCTCCACTTTCTGTGTCTCTAGATACATAATGCCTTGATCAGTTAAAACAGCCAGTGTTTTGATTCATACATCCTCAATAGTAAAAAGATTAGGACAGACAACCTCTTAAAGGCTCAGATGAGAGGGTGTATCAAGTGTCCTTCACCCGGGGTGCATTAACTTCAAGCCTACTAGGAAAAGAGTAGGAACCCCCACTTTGGCATCAGGCCCAAATTGCCTTCTTCCATTCATCACCATCACAACTGATGCTTTAGCCCTACTTGTCTGTGTATACAGTTCTCAATCAGTTGTGTTATGGGGGCAAGAGTGGTTAGTGTTTGGCACCCCAAATTGTCAGTAGTGTCTTTTTGCTAATGTCATTTTCCCTCCTTTGGAGAGTGCCTTTAATTAAATATTTTTGAAAATCTATGAAAATGACTCATAAATCTGTAGTACTCTTTATTCATCTAATTCTGGTCTAACTACATCCAACTTCTAACTTCTTCTATAAGTTATTCCCAACTGAATATTATATTGTATCTTGAAATTAACCACTTTAATTTCTAAATTATTATGATGAGCACTTGGAGAGGTAGTTAAACCTATGACTTTTCTGATCCTTCTTCATTAGATCTTGATTGAATCCTAGAATTTGTACATTTAATCAGTATTGGAGGTGATTCTTAAGTTTCAAGAATGTTTAATAAAGTGTGACTGACTTGGGAATCTGCAAGACCTCTCAGTTACTCCTTGGGAATATCTCTCCATCCTCTTAATCATTCACAATGCACCATGAGATCCATATTTTACTCTGTACCTATATGGTGTCAGCTTACCTGCAGCCATTTGATGTCAGGGATGCTCAAACCCTAGAACAGATTCCTACCCTAACAGTGATATTTTTAAAAAGATTTTTATTTATTTATTTGAGAGAAAGCAAGCACAGCAAGAGGAGGGGGAGGGGCACAGGGAAAGGGAGAAACAGGTGATTCCATTTACTATAGCACCAAGAACCATAAGATACCTGGGAATAAACCTAACTAAAGAGGAAAAGGATCTGTACTCAAGGAACTACAGCACACTCATGAAAGAAATTGAAGAAGACACAAAAAGATGGAAGACCATTCCATGCTCTTGTATCGGAAGAATAAACATTGTTAAAATGTCTATACTGCCTAGAGCAATCTATACTTTTAATGCCATTCCGATCAAAATTCCACCGGTATTTTTCAAAGAGCTGGAGCAAATAATCCTAAAATTTGTATGGAACCAGAAGAGACCCCGAATCACTAAGGAAATGTTGAAAAACAAAAATAAAACTGGGGGCATCACGTTAACTGATTTCAAGCTTTACTACAAAGCCATGATCACCAAGACAGCATGGTACTGGCATAAAAACAGACACATAGACCAGTGGAACAGAGTAGAGAGCCCAGATATGGACCCTCAACTCTATGGTCAAATAATTTTCAACAAAGCAGGAAAAAATATACAGTGGAAAAAGGACAGTCTCTTTAATAAATGGTGCTGGGAAAATTGGACAGCTATATGTAGAAGAATGAAACTCGGCCTTTTTCTTACACCATACACAAAGATAAACTCGAAATGGATAAAAGACCTCAACGTGAGACAAGAATCCATCAGAACATAGGCAGTAACCTCTTCGATATCAGTCACAGCAACTTCTTTCAAGATAATGTCTCCAAAGGCAAAGGAAACAAAAGCGAAAATGAACTTTTGGGACTTCATCAAGATCAAAAGCTTCTGCACAGCAAAGGAAACAGTCAACAAAACAAAGAGGCAACCCACGGAATGGGAGAAGATATTTGCAAATGACAGTAAAGACAAAAGGTTGATATCCAGGATCTATAAAGAACTTTTCAAACTCAACACACACAAAACAGATAATCATATCAAAAAATGGACAGAAGGGGCACCTGGGTGGCTCAGTGGGTTAAAGCCTCTGCCTTCAGCTCAGGTCATGATCCCAGGGTCCTGGGATCGAGCCCCACATCGGGCTCTCTGCTCAGCGGGGAGCCTGCTTCCTCCTCTCTCTGACTGTCTCTCTGCCTGCTTGTAATCTCTGTCTGTCAAATAAATAAATAAAATCTTTAAAAAAAATGGACAGAAGATATGAACAGACACTTCTCCAATGAAGACATACAAATGGCTATCAGACACATGAATAAATATGTTCATCATGACTAGCCATCAGGGAAATTCAACTTAAAACCACATTGAGATACCACCTTACACCAATTGGAATGGCCAAAATTAGCAAGACAGGAAACAACATGTGTTGGAAAGGATGTGGAGAAAGGGGAACCCTCTTACACTGTTGGTGGGAATGCAAGTTGGTGCAGCCACTTTGGAGAACAATGTGGAGATTCCTCAAGAAATTAAAAATATAGCTTTCCTATGACCCTGCAATTGCACTACTGGGTATTTACCCCAAAGATACAGATGTAATGAAAAGAAGGGCCATCTGTACCCCAATGTTTATAGCAGCAATGGCCACGGTCACCAAACTATGGAAAGAACCAAGATGCCCTTCAGTGGACGAATGGATAAAGAAGATGTGGTCCATATACACTATGGAGTATTATGCCTCCATCAGAAAGGATGAATACCCAACTTTTGTAGCAACATGGATGGGACTGGAAGAGATTATGCTGAGTGGAATAACTCAAGCAGAGAGAGTCAATTATCATGTGGTTTCACTTATTTGTGGAGCATAACAAATAACATGGAGGACATAGGGAGATGGAGAAGAGAAGGCAGTTGAGGGAAATTGGAAGGGGAGGTGAACCATGAGAGTCTCTGGACTCTGAAAAATAATCTGAGGGTTTTGAAGGGGTGGGGGGTGTGTGGGAGGTTTGGGGGAGCCAGGTAGTGGGTATTAAGGAGGGCATATATTGCATGGAGCACTGGGTGTGGTGCAAAAACAATGAATTCTGTTACTCTGGAAAGAAATAAAAAAAAAAGATTTTTATTTATTTATTTGAGAGAAAGCAAGCACAGCAAGAGGAGGGGGAGGGGCACAGGGAAAGGGAGAAACAGGTTCCCTGCTGAGCAGGGAATCTTACACTGGGCTTGATCCCCAGACCCCAGAACCATGGCCTGAGACCAAGGCAGACACTTAACAGACTAAGCCACTCAAGCTCCCCCTAGTAGTGATTTTATAACAAGCCCCTGCCTACATCACAATCTTTATTCAATCAAACTATCCTAGATATATATGTATATTTAATTTCATTATGGAAAATTGCTGATGTACAAAAGAGAGAATAGTTTAATGAAATTCTGTCTACCCATTGCTAGCTTCAAAATTTACCATTTTTCTATACCTCACTTGTTTTCCCTCATCCCTGCTATTTTTAAAAACAAATCTGTTATCGTATCATTTCACTTATAAATATTTCAGTATGACTGCCTAAAAGTCATACATTTTTAAAAATCTCAGTACCATTATCATGCATATAAATAATAATTATTAAAATAAATAATAAATTTCTTACTATTAACAAATTTCTAGTTAGTAAGTGTTAAAATTTTCTCAAATGTCAATCATCTTTAGTTTATATAATCAGATTCCAAGCAAGGAATGTATATTGACTTTAGTTGATATATCTCTTAGATCTGTTTTGAGTTTCATTTCCAAATCTTTTTCACCCCTTTCTATTTGTTGAAGGAATCAGATAATTTTTTTCTTGTAACATACACCACAGGATTGTTGATTGCATTTTCTCTATTCTTTTCATTTGCTGAAGTTAAAGTTAGACTCAGGGAGTTGATCAGGTTCAGGTTCTGGTATTTAAGCAAGAATACCTCAGAGGTAGAATTGTTTATCTTCATTAGGCACTCATCATACTTGTTTGTTTTTCTTTTTAGTGATGGTAGCATCCTTGATAGTTAACATCTTAGTCCATTGTTTCATTATGGCACATCGTTATATGTGATGTGGAGAGATTCTAATTCTTTGATTTTTTTTCTTTATTAAATACTTAGAATAATTCCTAGAAAGGGAGAGAATTTCCTTCATTAACTACTTATTTACCTTGAGGTATATTCCTCAAGGCAAATGAAGTGCCTCTTTCCCTTTATTTACTGATTTTCACTGGGTTCTTGAGCATCTTTCAAAGACGACCAGGGAGTTTTTAAAAATAAATACCATGATACATTTTCATGCATTTAATTATATTTGAAGCACTTCCATCCATTCCAATTATTATCCTCATTGATGCTCAGACTTTCTGGTCTCCTCTCCCAGGTTCTTTTGAGTTTCTTGATTCCTTCTGCCTTTTAAGTCCACTCTGTTTACCATACGTTATATATGAACCCAGCACCACTCGACTGGCTTTTGCTCCTAATTGTTTAACTGCTCCTGAAAGAAGAGTAGGGCTAGGTATAGACTCTGCTCTGTGCCAGTAATGATTATGCTGTTGTTCTGTAAGCAGTCAGAAAAATGAATCTGGAGTTAATGGAGGCTAAATTTGGAGATAGAAGTGTGGGAAACATTTCTCATAAGTAGCACTAAAGCCATCAGAGGCAATGAGATTCTCCAGGGAGACTGAGTTACTACGAAGTTTACAGCCCCAGAATATTACTGTCATGGAAAGAGTGGGCAGAGAGAATGGAGCAAGCAAGAGGAAACAAAGAGGAGCATGAGAGCAAACTGGGCAACAAGGACAGGGTGATTTTAGAGAAGCCAGAGAATGGGAAAGGAATTATTTAGAGAACAAACACTAGATGAGGGGTTATGGCGTCTTTTGAATTTATCATTTAAGAGGCAGTTGATGACTTTCATCAGATGAGTAAAAACTAGCTCAGATTGGTTAGGCGACATGCCCCCCAATCATAGCTGATAAGAGACTGAATGAGGATATAAATGCTGGTAGTCAAACTCCAGATACTCTGCTCTGGCCGCTGTGGAATGCTGATCAATCAACTGCATTGTAGTTTCCATGGCAAATTGCTATCTGCTTTATCCCTGGAGGTCTAATTCATTATAATGGCATCCTAGCTAGATGGGATTTAGAGTCTACTTGAATGTCCCTGACGGCTGCAATATAGATCTGAAATCTCCACACTCCTAGCCTCACATAAAATGTTGGGAAAGAGGCTAAATTCTCTACATCTTCTGGCATTAGTATTCTCTGCTCTGAAGTAAGATCCCTCAGTTCACAGCTGCCCTAGGACAAATGAGTCTGTGTGTGTGGGAGGAAGAGCAGTGCACTCATATATACATGTATTTGTATGCGTGTCTGTGCTCATGACATTTCTGTGATCGAGGACTGCCATACATTTTTCTCCACATTCAGCTGTAGTTCTGAACTCTGTAAATTAATATACCTGGCCTTGACAGAGTCAAGCTTGGTCAGTTCCAGGTTCCCCAGCCCTGATGTGGCAGGGACTATATGGGTAAAGAATAAGAAGGAGGGATCAACACTATTTCAGTAACAGCTTACTTTTTTTTTTTTTTTTTAATCAGAGAGCCAGAACCTTACACAGTATGATGCAATCAAGTTGTTGTGTTTTTTTTTCCCCAAAGTTACTCTACCTAAGATTTCTAATATAGACAAATTTGTCTCTGTAGTACCTGTTCTCATATTATTTTCCACTTGTGAGTTATGCTTTCTCTCTGATATTTGTTCTGTTTGTTCATTTATGTAACATTTGTTCATCAGTTTGTCCTTCCTAGTATCTTTTCCATCCAACCTTATTCCTCTCCCTCCTTGGCACCTAGTGATTCTCTTCTGTGCCCTCCTAACACTACCTTCATACCTCTATCATAGCACATCACAGTGAAGTTACCTGTTTTCTCTTCAAGTAGAGGGAAATGTTTTATATATTGTCGTGTCTCACATAAGTAGGAGTCCAATAATAATTATTGATTTTAGTGAAAAATATTTGTTTAGAGCTTAGTATGTGAAAATTACCTAATCCTGAGTTGAGTTTCCCAACTATTCAGGGATTGATAAGGTCTGAAATATAAATGAAACACAGCAGAAATCTAGTGCTTTTATGTAATATTTGACTTAGCATTTACACACACACACACACACACACACACACACACACATCATATAAATGTTATTTAATACAAACCTTCAATATAAGCCTGAAGGTATATATGCATCTATGTTAAGGGAAGGTAGATATAGATCTAGATGTGTGGAGTATAAGCAGGTACATTTCGTAGGTCCCATTAAAAAATCCAGAGGAGAGAGAGAGAGCACTTATAATTTTAAAAGATACAACTCAAATCTTCTATCCTCCCATCCCCACCACCCCTTTTTTGTATCTAGTTCTCCTTATTTTATTTTATTTTTTTAAAGATTTTATTCATTTATTTGACACAGAGACAGCGAGAGAGGGAACACAAGCAGGGGGAAAAGCAGAGGGAGAGGGAGAAGCAGGCTCCCCACTGAGCAGGGAGCCTGATGCGGGGCTCAATCCCAGGACCCTGGGATCAGACCTGAGCCGAAGGCAGATGCTTAATGACTGAGCCACCCATGCACCCCTGGTCCTCCTTATTTTAAATGTTTGTAATATTAACTATTTGTAGTACCCAGTATATTCTAGAATGTATATTCTAGAACTAGTATTTCATATTAGTGGTATACTTACCTTATGCATTTTGAGCTACACTCTAAGCATCAGAGTGCCAAGGTTGATCTTTATATCTGATACCTACAAAAGATCTAGACAGGAGCTGCCACATAGTGGAAACTTAGTGAAATCTCAAGGGTAGGTGGATACCTATGGAGAGTCCATGTGTGTCCTACTAGTTTAAACAGCACACAGACTCAGGGACAGAGGCATATAATTTCTAAGGGGTTACTGGAATGTGTTTGACTCTGTTCCTCAAAGAAAAATAGAACCAAATACCTTTTGGGTTTGAGGTTATACCTGAAGTTTTCAAAGAAGAAATAACCGATGAAGAAAGATTGTATCCTTGTGAATTCTGTGGGCCCTTTCTCAGGGTCTCACTGAAGCAAGACGATAGGATAATGATGACTGGATTTTTCAGAAAAAGCTTATCATGCTGCTCTGTGAGAGAGTTTAGATGTGCATTTAGTGTTTGAAAGACTTCCCAGATATGAATACAGACATTCAGCCAAAAGTTATTGTGTCTTGAATAATTTTACCACCACCAGCAGAGACAAAAAATGACCATCTATTTATATTTCTAAGAATTATTCTTTTTCTTTGTGTTCATGAAATGTGCTCTCTTGAATGTCTAGAAGAAATGTCATCACTAAATATTTAATAATATTGGGTTTCCAACTTGAAAAGTAGGAAAAATTGGAAGGAAAAGAATACTTTCAGTGATAATTCTTTAAATTTTTTTTAAAGATTTTATTTATTTATTTGACAGAGAACACAAGTAGGCAGAGAGGCAGGCAGAGAGAGAGGAGGAAGCAGGCTCCCTGCTGAGCAGAGAGCCCGATGCGGGGCTCGATCCCAGGACCCTGAGATCATGACCTGAGCTGAAGGCAGTGGCTTTAACCCACTGAGCCACCCAGGTGCCCCAATTCTTTAAATTTTTGATGCCTGCTTTTTCATCCAAAGACCAATGAGTGTTTCTCAAAAAACTAATCTGGCTGTTTTACATTAAAATTTCTGGTTAGTCTTCATCTTCATCACTTTTGCAAAATTTGAAGAGATTTTCTTGGTACATGTTTGATATTAGTAAGTGTTTCTCTCTACCTTTTGAATATCTCCTATTTCCCTTTAAGGGTAGGGACTGGTTTCAGTGATGCTGAATTATGTCTCTTTTGTTTTTATTGAAATTTAATTGACATATAACATAGTATTAGGTTTAGGCATACAACATAATGATTTGTAAAATGTATATACTGTAAAATGACCACCACAGTAAATTTAGTTAATATCTGTCACCTCACAGTTACAAATTTACTTTTTCTTGTTGAGAACTTTGAAGACACACTCTTCTAGTGATTTTCAAATATACAACACAGTATTTTTTTCCCATTTTTAAAAATTAGCATATAATGTATTATTTGTCCCAGGGGTACAGGTCTGTGAATCATCAGGCTTACACATTTCACAGCACTTACCATAGCACTTACCCTCCCCAATGTCCATAACCCAGCCACCCTCTCCTTAACTCCCTCTCCCCCCCACAACCCTCAGTTTGTTTTGTGAGATTAAGAGTCTCTTATACTTTGAGATTCTTAATCTCACAAAACAAACTGAGGGTTGCTGGGAGGAGGGGGGTAGGGAGAGGGTGGTTGGGTTACGGACATTGGGGAGGGTATGTGCTATGGTGAGTGCTGTGAAGTGTGTAAACCTGGCGATTCACAGACCTGTACCCCTGGGGCTAAGAATACATTATATGTTAATTTAAAAAAAAGAGTCTCTTATGGTTTGTCTCCCACCCGATCCCATCTTATTTCATTTTTTCCTTCCTTACCCCCCACAGCCCCGCCCTGCTTCTCAAATTCCTCATATCAGAGAGATCATACAATAATTGTCTTTCTCTGATTGACTTAATTCGCTCAGCATAATACCCTCTATTTCCATCCACATTGTTGCAAATGGCAAGATTTCGTTTCTTTTGATGGCTGTATTGTATTCCATTGTGCAGGGGTATGTGTGTGTGTGTATCTATCTCCCATCTTCTTTATCCATTCATCTGTTGATGGACATCTAGCTTTTTTCCATAGCTGGGCTATTGTGAACATTGCTGCTATAAACATTGGGATACACATGCCCCTTTGGATCACTACATTTTATCTTAAGGGTAAATACCCAGTAGTGCAATTGCTGGGTCATAGGGTAGCTCTATTTTCAACTTTTTGAGGAACTTCCATATATTTTCCAGAGTGGCTGCACCAGCTTGCATTCCCACCAAAAGTGTAGGAGCGTTCCCCTTTCTCTGCATCCTCACTAACATCTGTCATCTCCTGACTTGTTAATTTTAGCCATTCTGACTGGTGTGAGGTGGTTTCTCATTGTAGTTTTGATTTGTATTTCCCTGATGGTGAGTGATGTGGAACACCTTTTCGTGTGTCTGTTGTCCTTCTGGATGTCTTCTTTGCAGAAATGTCTTTTCATGTCTTCTGCCCATTTCTTGATTGGATTATTTGTTCTTTGCGCATAAGTTCTTTATAGATTTTGGATACTAGCCCTTTATCTGATAATGTCATTTGAAAATATCTTCTCTGTTCAATGAGAAAAGGCATATCAATCAAAATATAAGTTCTAAGAAACTCATTGTGGTTTTGATTTTGATGTTGAGTTTGATAAGGTCTTTATAGATTTTGGATACTAGCCCTTTATCTGATATTATACAATACAGTATTAATTATAGCCACTGTGCTTTACATTATATCATCAGAACTTATTTTATTGCTTGAAGTTTGCACTTCTACTGGCTCCTGTGTATGCAGCATTTAGGATGTCAAACTAGGTATTCAGAATTTTAAGATGATAAATCTTGAAATTACAAATCAGACAAGGTAACTTTCCAGTATGTATTTCATGATGAAAGATAAACACATTATATTGGTGCAATTTTCTCTAAATTGAATAAAATGTGCAATTTTCATGGGTTTGTTTTAAACTTTAATGCTCTTGAGGATTATCATTTTATTTATTGAGCTTCAAAACTCAGTATATTTAGGAAGTGAAGAAAGCCATTCTTGTGCCTGGTGAGTGACCGGGTTCTTTTTCCCTTCATTGAGGACAAGCTCCTGAATCACTGATGGGCATTTCACTCCTAATAAAAGCTACACTCATAATTGTCTGAACAGTTGTTGTGAGATTCAATACATTGATCAAAACACTTGTTCAAAATTGCTTTCTCAGTAATTAGTTTCTTGCCCTTTTGTTACTTTTGGTTGCTGCTGCTGCTGCTACTGCCTGACCATAGCTGCCCACTAGACCACCCTCAAATCATGTTTTAGTGTCTTCTCTTTGAAGAAATGAGGTCATTCCATGAACGTTGCCACCTGCATTGTCTTTTTCAACAGAAAAGGAGAAATGGACACAGCATAGTCCTTGCATCACACCTAATTCTGGTTCTGGCTCTAACATTAATTGTTTTGATATTGACGAAGTTGCTTAACAGCTCAGGGCCTCCGTTTTCTTACTTATAAAATACATGGATTTGACAGAGTGTTTTCCAGGATCCCTTCCAGTTATCACTTTCTTTGATTTTACATGATCAACTGAAATAAAATCCATGATAATGCTAAATAAACACAAGAGATTATGGTGAAGTTTAAAGAAGGGGGGTGGGTTGAAATTTTGCCTCAGTTTATCCACAGAATTACTCATTACATCAGGATTCTAGTCACTCTGCTCTCTGTTGAAGGGGGCGAGTCAAGGAGTGGTCTCTGATAAAGGAATTCAATGAAGTTATTCATTTTCCATAATGTATTTAAGATGTGTGTGATTGTTGCTGGCACCCTTCACATACACGACGTGCACACAAACACACACATACACACATGTATCCAATAGTTACTAGTGACTCTAGGATTAAAAGTTATGTTGTCAATGGCTTTATTTTTCTCTGTAGCTGTATAGTTACTACATTTTACAAGGCTATTGTGGCCAGTGTTGGCTTTTATAACTTTTGTGCTGTGTGTCTGGGTCTTTATGCAATGTAAAAATTCCAGTTGTATCCTGGAATGTTGTTAAATTAATTTCTTCCAAAGTTCATTTTCTTTTTTTTCCCTTTTTTTTAAACTTTACTTTATTTTTTCAGTGTTCCAAGATTCATTGTTTATGCATCACACCTAGTGCTCCATGCTATACATGCCCTCTTTAATACCCATCACGAGGCTCACCCAACCCCTACCCTCCTCCCCTCCCAAAGTTCATTTTCTTTCTTTTTTTTTTTTTTAAATTTTATTTATTTGACAGACAGAGATCACAAGTAGGCAGAGAGACAGGCAGGGAGAGAGGAGGAAGCAGGCTCGCTGGCTGAGCAGAGAGCCCAAGGTGGGGCTCGATCCCAGGACCCTGGGATCATGACCTGAGCCGAAGGCAGAGGCTTAACCCACTGAGCCACCCAGGTGCCCCCCAAAGTTCATTTTCTTAATCTAAGTAAGTATGTATGGAAAAACTTACCAAGTATTCTTTCCTTCTTTCCTTTCTTCTATCCTTTCTTCCTTTCCTCATCTTTCTTGTCCCTCTCAACAGAATAAATTCTCCTGCTTTGAATCTTTTTTTTTTTTCTTCCCTGTAGACAACTATTATGAAAACAACACATGTAGAACCTAGAGTGTGTGGCTTAGGTTAATGGGGATGGTAGATTGCTAGAAAAAGGAGAATAGATAATCTGAGGGGAGAGATGGTGTCAAAGACAAACTGTACTTATTTCATACATCTCCTTCCCATTCATACCTGTTTGTGCATTTGCCAAAGTCACCCAGTTTTGGAAAACCTTATTTTTCCAGCCTCAGCCCAGGGTACTCAGGGACCTTAACTGTTTAAACACTTAACTCAAGTGTCTTGACAATTCCTTCAGAAATTTAAACCTATGAGGTATAAACTGTCTCCTTCTAGTGGATGTGATTAGACTCTGTTCAATGAGAAGAGGCATATCAATCAAAATATAAGTTCTAAAAAAATTCCATAAATATCAGTTGAGTACCCACTATATAATCTTTCCTGATACAGTGAATTTTCATAGGTTTTTGCTTGCTTAGCCTCCATATCTCCTTTAATAATCATATTTTAATTTTCCACCAGGACACTGGTTTTCAAATTTTTTTTAGCATAACCTGCCATAACAGTGTATTTAATATTGCAACCTGGTAAATACTGTTAAATATGAAAGAAAAATTTTATAAAGTGATATTTTTACTACCTATTTTATTTTCTGGTATTTTTCTTCTTGTATTTTTTTTCACATTTTTTTAAAAATGCTATTCTGTCCCCCTCTATTCCCTCTACTAAAACTAAAAACAAAAACAAAAAGAATATTTAGTGGCAACTTGCCAAATTGATTTCATGATGCAATAATCATTCTGTCCAGTTGTTTGAAAAGTCCTACAGTTCACCCTTTCCTCTATGTTCAATACAAGAGCTCTGGTAGAATGCGCAGAACTCCCAGATCTAATTGCAGGGCATGTGAATTAACACAATCCATAAATAGTGTTTCCTGTGCTTATGTGATCTGTTCAGCTAAAGAAATGTGGCATAGCCTGATAAATCACTCTGAATTCTTGTTTTTTGGTAGAACCCTTTTTTTCTTTCTGATAAATTGCAGTGGTGAGCATATGGAGTCTAGATATGCTACAGCAATTTCACATGGAAGACAGGAGACATGTCTGAAATGAACGTTACTTGCAGAGAAAAACAGAACCTTTCTGAGAGAGGGAAATTTTTACAGACTAGAGAAGTGATGTTGGGGTGGTTAATTGACTGGTCCAATATCACCTATATAAAAAGTTATAGAGTTAGAATAGGTTTGCTTGATTCCATAGGTGATGCTCTTTGTATTTTATTATCTTCCAGTAAAGACCTTACAGTAGTGTTGTAGAGACAAGGGCACAAGTAATGTTAGTTGTTGGATCTGGGTAAGAGGAAAGCAGCCCAGTAAGGGAACAGTATCATACAAGAAAAGGTGGCAGAAACATGGAGAGATTGAAGAGGAAGTGGTTGGGGGGGGGGGGTCCTTGAATTTGGACAAAAAATTTACATGTGGGGTCGAATAGAAGGTTGGGAAGGTAAGCTTGGCACAGAAGATCTAGGCATTTATATTCTTATGCTAGCTTTACTTTATTTTTAATTAAAGGAAGGAAATTTTATGAATCTTGGAAACACTATCTTTACCCAAGGCGAAAGGGATAATCACTTCACATTCAATTATATATCTCCCTATAATGAACTCCAGGTACACACCAAAAATAAATAAATAAATAAATAAATAAATAAAATAGTCTTTCATTTTAGCAAGATGTACCCTCTAAAAGTGAAGATTTTCTGCAGTGTAAGGTGGGTTGCCAGTCTTGTAGGGTTGCATGTTTTAGGGGAGGGTGATGAGAAAAGTATTGTTTCTCATTTAATTTTCAGCATTATAAAAGCTTATGTCTCCATTTCCTCTAAAAACATCTGTTAAACTACAAAGCTGATTCAAGCAAACAAAAGAACTTGAAAGAAAGACCAAATGCTCTGTCTCCAGGAAGACATATTTAGCCTGGTTCAAATTGACATTCATATGCATTTAAAAGCAATTAAACT
Organism: Lutra lutra; assembly: GCF_902655055.1. Taxonomy (NCBI): domain Eukaryota; kingdom Metazoa; phylum Chordata; class Mammalia; order Carnivora; family Mustelidae; genus Lutra; species Lutra lutra. Next base: position 16,577,181 of record NC_062286.1, read on the forward strand.
CTCACAAAAGCAGCGCAACCACAGGAGTCTGGAGCACTCCTTGTTTTCAAGCATTGTAGAGCTCCTTTCAGGAGGAATGAGGCCTGTGGTTCCCATTCTCTGTAGTTGTATTTCTAGCCCAGTAAGACAGTGAAGAGATAGGCTTCTCCAACCCTGTTTGGTTGGGAAGTCCAGACTTGATTAAAGACTATTAAGAGAAAAAAAAATTTTTTTTCTTATCACTTAACCACCAATCTAAAAGATCCATCTCCAGAGTTTTTATCCCAATATTCTAATTCCACATGGTACTTATAACTGTTAGGAGGAATTACTTGTTTATTTTTCTACTGTGTATCTTCCCCATTACAATGTTTATTCAACAAGAACAGGAAACTTCTCTGCTGGTATATCCAAACACCTTGCCATTAATAGGTGTTCAGTGAATATTCTTAAATAAATAAATGAATGAGTGAATGAATAAGTGAACAAATAGAATTTCTGTCCTAGAGTAATAGAAATCGTACTCTAGGCTTGCTCAAATCTTAAGTCACCATTATATCTCAGTTTATTATTTTACTCTTGGACATTAAAAGCATTAGATCTAGTAGACAGGTGAATCATAATTTTGGCTTATGTTACACTTTTTCTCACCTTCTCAGTTAAGTAGCTGATAACTCTTCCGATTCTTGACTATTCAGAGGAGGAATAATAAATAGCTATATTCTTTCTGTTTAACTTCATGAGAGACTCATAGATACAAAGGAGCAAAAAGGAAAAACAAGGAATAGATATGTAGGTCCAAGTTTCTTCTACCCAGCTCTCAGAATAAAGTTGATTAAAAATCTTCCAGTCAGGGAAAGAAGTAGAGAAGGAGAGAAGGCATTTTTTGGGTTTGTAACAGCCTTTGTACTACCCCCTGGGTATACTGGGCAGGAGGATACAGTGAACAAATATGAGCAGAAGTAGTATATAGCAGAGATTTTCTTATCCAGCCCAGAGCTCTGGTGATAGGCAGATGGTGTGTTTCTTGAATATAATGGTGCAGAGAATATAGAGAAGAGATGCTCAGCGATTTGTTAGGGACAAAGTGAGTGTCTGCTGGCAACTCGGATCTTCTGAGGCCACTAGATGGACTAGCAAAATAGGTTAACTTTCCCAGTGCCCAGGAGGAAAGGTATAGAAGACCTAGGGAGGACTGAAAAATTATGGAAGGACTGAGGATGTGAACAAAGAAGACCCCCCTGTAGCAGTACTAGACTCAAAACTTGAAAGCTAAGCCAGGATTTTGGACCCCTGGGTAAACTAACAGGAATGGAGGCCTTCAACCCAAATCCTTGACCAGTTGACTGGTTACCTCCATGGGTGTCAGCATGAAGAAGGAGTGTCTGAAGACCACATAAGACAAGGTACATCTCACAGAAAGGTAGATAAGAATCATTAAGTAACAAAAATTCAAACAAGTAAATATTAAAGATCTAATTGGCTTTATTAATCCACTTATGAATTGAGGCAGCATTCCATCTAGCAAACCGAGGGGAGCGCCAAAGGAACTTTCTGCAGAAAAGGAAGTTTTTAAAGGGAGGGAAGTAGCAAAAAAGAGTAAATTATCAGCAAAGAATCCATTGTCTTAGGAAAGGTTGTCCTCCTAAGGAGAATGGAACAGGTCTTTCAGTAAATTTCCTAGTGCTGCCTAGGAACGTCCCATGTTGACTGGCTAAAGGTTACATCTCTGGGATGTTGAAACTCCAGTTAAGTTAGGTATTAGTTTACTGACTTGGGGAAAGTGATGCTGTTTTTAGGCCTCTGGTTTTCTTTTTAACAGGACATAGCCATACAGAGACTATGGAATGGAGCTTCTCTTTCTTTCTCTATTATTGAATTGGTAATGGTGGTTGAAGTTTCCCAGAGATTTAAATCAATATGGGGGAAAGGGAGAGAGAGAATAAAATCTGCGAGTGATTTAAAAAATGTGAATACAGCTGCATTATAAACCTGAAATGACTGAGAAGTGCCTGAATGGGAAGAAATTTACCTGAAAGCAACTTGATGTCGGTTTTCTGCTATTGAGCAGAAATGGGAGCTTAATGATAGAAATTATATTTGAATATAGAAAAATAAGTTACATTTTGGCATATATCAGTTTATGACTGAAAATTTAAATCCACTGTATAGTCCCAGCAATTTAATTTATCTTTTACCGTTTCAACTCCTGATGATTTTCTTTCTTTTTATCTACTTCCACTCATTTGTGTGCTCCACCTTTCTTCCTGGGGCCATTCATCATTCAACTAGTTCAGACATAGCTGTTAAAACAATGCAGACAAGTCAGGAGGCAAGGAAGCACTTACTCACTGTATTTATAAGAAAAACATTGGGGTGCCTGAGTGGCTCAGTGGGTCAAGCCTCTGCCTTCGGCTCAGGTCATGGTCTAGGTCATGGTCTTAGGGTCCTGGGATTGAGCCCTGTGTCTTGCTCTGCAGGGAGCCTGCTTCCCCCTTTCCCTCTGCCTGCCTCTCGGCCTACTTGTGATCTCTCTCTCCATCAAATAAATAAATAAAATCTTAAAAAAAAAAAAAACGAAAAAAATAGTACTCTGCCTATCTTCTTTCCTTGACTTTGCTTCTGTTGTTTCTCTTGCCTAAAATATTCTCTCCCATCTACTTAATCAAATCCTGTTCATCAAGGCTTCAATCAGATCTCACCAGCCCAGTGCAGGTTTTTTCTGGTTGTCCTAGCTCACAGTGCAGCCACCTTCCCTTAACTCTTAAAGGATTTGAGGTCTCTACTGCATAGTTAAGAACTGAATTTTAATGGCTTGTCTTTGCTGTTTTTCTAAGAAAAAAAAAAAAAAGGTGGTTTTAAAAATTTTATCAATTAGATTGTGATCTCCCCCAAGATCTTCCCTATGTATCTTAGAGCATAAGGTCTTGGACAAATAGGTAATGATTGCTGACTGATTGAAATGTCCCATTTGGATCCAAAGTAACAGTTTGATTTAGAATACAGGTTTAGTGGACTTTCATACCCTGGATTCTTCTGTGTAAACATTGCCAACCAACTGGTGACTTTCACAGGAGGTAACCAACATGATTCTAATTTGAAATATAATGATCCTTACTAAATTCAAAGTATGCTTTAATCTGACATATGATATGCTTTCCAAATGTCATAATATTGGGTGGATTTCTGTGGTGTAAGAAAAATAGAGTTTATATCCGAAGTGTATACGATTTTTGTTTCAGATTCTAACACAGTCACTTTAATCCAGCAGAACCCTGCCTTGCCACTTTCTTATCCCTCCCTCTCTTGTCTCCCACCACATGGAGCGTTAGCTTTAGGTACCTGAGGGCACATTTAGATCCAAATCCATTTAGAGGATGGGGCATATCTAATTAAAGTGGTAATACAACTGCTTGGATTACTGTTCTCAGAGGAATGTAAAATTTGTGCTGAGATACAAACTGAACAATAGAAACAAACACTTCCCACTTGGTCTTCAAGTTGAAAATGCATTTGAATTTGTATCAGCATTAATGATTCTTGATGCCTATAGACCTAGGCATCAAGATACTTAGTGATCTTTTATTGGCATGTGTGAATTAGATATTCTTGCAAGTCACTCTTCATAGACATCCAGATGGGTGACGGAGATGGATTTGTACTCATCATCTGACCATCACTTTGGCCCTTATTTAACGTAGCAGGTTTGATGAAGAGCTATATTTCCACATCAAGTTTCCTTGATGGGCCTATTTTTAATATTGACAGCATGAGGTGAATTTCCAGTCTGAGCTTTTTGCTTGCTGAACTTTGTTCTCCATCTTTATGTTCTTATTCATTATCACATTTCTTCTGCATCTTTTGCATGTTTAGTATTAGGCAAATCTCCAACAGTTATTAAACTTATTATTATCATCATGTAATTTTTATGACAGTTCTAGTAACAAAAAATATCTTCTGTTTGTTGAGAAATTGGGCTAACTTGTGAGATAAGAAAGGATTCTTTTATTTACCTTACAGGGTATCTTCATGGTGACTCCTTAACCTAAATTTTCAAAGACTCTTCCCCTTTCCATTACCTTCATTTAAGGGAATTCATTTTATTATGCTTCCTAAATAATTACATGCTGATTTGTTGCAGCTAGTAGTAATGCATAATGAAGTCACTCTTTAGTGGCAGGGAGAAGACATATAGATTCTACTTAGAAACTGTTAGGGCAATTGATAATTCCATGTTTTTTTTTTTTTTATAATTTTTTTTATTTTTTTCAGCATAACAGTATTCATTATTTTTGCACCACACCCAGTGCTCCATGCAATCCGTGCCCTCTACAATACCCACCACCTGGTGCCCCCAACCTCCCACCCCCCACCCCTTCAAAATTCTCAGATCGTTTTTCAGAGTCCATAGTCTCTCATGCTTCACCTCCCCTTCCAATTTCCCTCAACTCCCTTCTCCTCTCCATCTCCCCTTGTCCTCCATGCTATTTGTTATGCTCCACAAATAAGTGAAACCATATGATAATTGACTCTCTCTGCTTGACTTATTTCACTCAGCATAATCTATCCCCAAGTTTTATAGCAACATGGACGGGACTGGAAGAGATAATTCCATGTTTTAACAAGCAAACTTGTCTTAGAAAACTACTTACTAGTGGAGACCAGCTGCACATTCTGTTACATTGAGCAAGAATGTCCAAGAATAGCAAAGGGTGATACAGATTTCACTAAGTAGTTAAGGAGCCACAAGGACTTAAAACTTTCTTGGTGTTTTGACAACATATTCTCTATTGCTTACTGACACGGCAGTTTTGCTTCCCTTATGGACATTGCAGTGCTTTTAACCTGAGACATCAGCATATTTTAGAATGGCGTTTTCATTCTTTTTTTTTTTTAAAGATTTTATTTATTTATTTAAGAGAGAGAGAGATTATGAGCTGGGAGGAGAGGCAGAGGCAGAGAGAGAAGCAGACTCCCTGCTGAGCAGGGACCACCTCCCATTCCCTACCATGTGTGACTTGATCCCAGGATCTTGAGATCAGGGCCTAAACCAAAGGCAACTGCTTAGCCGACTGAGCCACCTAGGTGCCCAGCATTTTCATTCTTTTCCCCTTAGCTTCAAGGCTACCCACAGTGCCTTGGGAAACTATAATCAGCATTGGATCTATAGACAATTTTTCCCAAAATTTTATCCCAAGATATTCATGGGTGTTTGCTTCTCTAAATTCTCAAAGTACTTATTTTCCTTGACAGAACTTTTGAATTCAGAGGTGGTACTTGATCTGCCATCAGTTAGAATGTGCTTAGAAATATATTGTGGATTTTGTTTTCACAACTTCTATTGGTAAATGGTGTGATCTGTAGTATTGTGATGTTTCTGAATCATACATTTTTTTTGTTAGGCTATGGGAATATAAATCCCTATATAAATGTTAACGCTGAAAGGACAACTTGAACGGGTGTGTGGAAATGTAAATGAATTTCTGGATTAGATAGCAAAAAATGTATTGAAGAGGTCATGGAAACTGATATTTTGGTTCTGGTAGATGGGGAAATCTGTTCATATGCATTTAACTACACTTGGTTCCACATTTCTAAATGAAAAAGGAACATTAAAATGAGGGGACGATATTTATGTCACACCAAGAAACCAGAATGAGTGGTACCTGCAAGTCAGAAGTCTCATGAAATGTAGTGTAATATAAAGTCAGTTTGAGGAAGGAATGGCCTGCTGGCAATTCATTTTATGAGAAGGAAAAGTATTCCTGAGTAGTGAAATGGCAGAAGCTCCTGCAGGAACTCTACTAGCAACCCTTAGGCTGGAGCAGTGAGGAAAGGAGATTGAGGTGGCTTATGGGACAAGAGAGAGAAATGAAAATAATTAAATATTACTTTTACCCTTCGGGAGAACATCAGACATTAGGGATCAATTTCGGTCCAGCTCAAAGTTATCCCTTTGTGAAAGGACATTCTAGTTAGTGTGCTCATCTGCCTTGTTGTAATGTGGGCAGTTCTGCCAGTTAAAGAAGGGCACTTTATCTCTGTGGAATTTAAGCGACCACAACTTCTGTGCTATAAAGGAAAAATTAATTTCTCGTGTGTTTCTCTTTACTCTCACACTGCTACCACACTCACAACATTTCTGACCCCAGATGTGTGAGACTTTTTCCTATACCAAGCAGTTCTTTGTAATAGCAGCGAGTATATTTCAATGCAATTTCACACTAACCAGAGTTAACCGAGACCCCGCAGTTTAAGGGCTCAGTCCCAAGAGACTGCTTCCTACTTCAGATGTCAATCACATTTGGTAGGTCCCCAGGTTACTGGGGTTACCCAGTGTAGGTTACCCACAACTTTCAACCTACTTGGCTATGAATTGGATGTTCCCATGACTTCCCCCTTTAGACTTAATTATTTGCTAGAACAGCTTGCAGAACTCAGGGAAACATGTTTACCAGTTTATTATATAATAAAGGATATGATAAAGGGTATAGATAGAACAGCAGGTGAAGATGTACATAGGGTCAGGTGTGGAAAGATCTCAAAACAGGAACTTTGGTCTCTATGGACTTGGAATGTGTAGCCCTTCTGGCATGTACACATGATCACCAACCTAGAAATTTCTAGAAGCCCATACTATTAGGATTTTTATGGAGGCTTCATTACATAGGCATGATCAAATATTAACTCTGTTCCCAGGGTGCCTGGGTGGCTCAGTTGGTTAAGGGACTGCCTTCAGTTCAGGACACCATCCTGGAGTCCTAGGATCCAGTCCTGCATTGGCCTTCCTGCTCAGCAGGGAGTCTGCTTCTCCCTCTGACCCTTCCCCATCTCATGCTCTGGCGCTTACGCTCTCTCTCTCTCTCTCCCTCCCTCCCTCATTCTCTCTCTCAGATAAATAAATGAAATCTTAAAAAGAACAACAACAAACTGTTTCCATACCATTTACCCTCTCTGGGAGATGGGGAGTTGAGGCTGATAATTCCAAGCTTCTACTTATGGCTTGGTCTTTCAGATTAGCAGCCCCCATCTAGGAGCCATCAAAAGCCATCTCATTAGAACAAAAGACACTGCTATCAACCAAGAAATTCCAAGGGATTTAGGAGCCCTGTGTTAGGAAGTAAGTTCAAAGACTAAATGTTAGAACAAAAGGCCTCCTAGCACCCCTGTTTACAAAGGTTTTAGAAAGTGTGTGTTAGGAACCAGGGCTAGAGACCAGTATATATACTTCTTATTATTTCACAGTGTAAAAGACAATTTTTGGTTCTTTGGTAAAAAATCCACTGGCCGATGACAGAAGGGGTCTTGCTATTTCTAAAGGCTACAGAATTATAAAAGGGCAAAGAAAAATTATACTAAATTTAAAATTCTTCTTTTCTATTCATCTATGCTGGAAATACCTGAATGGACACACCATGATTTCAGACAGACCCATCATAGCTGAACACATTTATATGTCAGTCAATGGGAAGAATAGAAAATTACCAGCCACATGTAATGTGGTTTTTGCAGTTCATAGTAAGGAAATAGGAGAACATATAACCATATAAATAATGTCTATAAGAAAGAGGAAAAATTCCTTAGAATATGTCTAATTTATGGTCTCAACCTGAGACTATATTGTCTTCAAAGACATTGAAAAGTTTTTGTGCCTATGATATTAGGACACTGATAAACATGAAACAATCCGAAGTTAAGAATGATTATTTGGATATTAAGAATGTGATTGCTGAGTTTAAAACTGTGAAAAAAGCCTGGAACTGGCAGCATCCATATCATAGAAAACCAAATCAGTGAATTAGAAGATGGACTTGGGGAAGTTGTCCAGGAGTTAGAGGAAACAGAAAGGAGAACAACAATGAAAGAAAATAAGTTATTCCTGAGAGCAAATATAGGCTATCTAAAAAAATGGATAATAGACATTCCAAAAGAAAGAGAAAGAATAGTAGGGAAAGAAACAACAGTGGGTATAACCTGGAAGAAAACATCAACTACTGGGAAAATGCTAAACTGTTTTGGTGAGATTATAACTAACTGTAAACTTCAAGAATAATGAGGTATTTCCCCCAACTATGAAACATGTAGTCTTATGACTTTATAATTACATGCTTAGGATTTAAGCCCAACTTTTTTTTTTTTTTTTAAAGATTTTATTTATTTATTTGACAGACAGAGATCACAAGTAGGCAGAGAGGCAGGCAGAGAGAGGGGAAGGGAAGCAGGCTCCCTGCTGAGCAGAGAGCCCGATGCGGGGCTCGATCCCAGGACCCTGAGATCATGACCTGAGCCGAAGGCAACGGCTTTAACCCACTGAGCCACCCAGGCACCCCGATGATGACACTTTTTATGTTAAGTTTACTTTATGTTAAGTACAAATGTCTTTATGAGGGCATCTGGGTGGCTCAGTCAGTTAAGCATCTGCCTTTGGCTCAGGTCATGATCCCAGGGTCCTGGGATCAAGTCCTACACCAGGCTCCTTGCTCAGCGGGGACCCTGCTTCTCTTCTGCCTCTGCCTGCTGTTCTCCCTGCTTGTGCTTGCTCTCTTGCTGTCTCTCTCTCTCTGACAAATCAATAAATAAAATCTTAAAAAAAAAAAAAAAAAGTCTTGGTCAAATACCATATATGCTGACTGAAGAGGAATTTGGAGCACTGAAGACAATAATATAGGGTTGTGGCTAAGCATTCAGTTTCTGAAGCTAGATTGTCTAGATCTGACACCCACTCCACTGCTTACTCCTATACGACTTTGGGTGGTCTCTTGACCTCTCTGGGCCTTAATTTCCATACTTGCAAAATGTAAGTGATAATATTCATACCTAACTCATAGGGCTGTTTTGAGGATTAATAGGTATACTACATGCAAAGCATTTAAAAGGGTACTTGGCAAGTTGTAATAATTATCTTTGTTTATTAAGAATGTGAAACTTGACTTCTGGCAATATTTATGTCAGAAATATAAACAATAAAATTAAAGGTAGTTTTTATTTTCTGATTTTTGGTTAACTGTCTTCTAATTATCATACAATGACTTTATATTAATACACTTCCAAAAAAGAGAAAAATAACATTTATAATTACTTAAATTACTGGCAAGTTTTAGCCAGAAATGTAGAATTTTGTTTTTGTAGAAGAATTGCCTGATAGTTTTAAAAATAACTTTAGTTCTGTATTAATACTGCTGCTGTGGCATCATTTCAGTGTTTCAGTTACTCTTTATTGCATTTTCTGCTGTAGATATTTATTTGCCCAAAGTGTCATAGTTCCTAATCTACCTTGTTCCAGTCTGTTCTGGCATGTAATGCTGGGGGTAGAAATTGTGAACTATGCTTTCTAGACTCTTCCCAGCTGGCTTCCCCTTAGTTTTGGCCAGTAGGGGCAGTAGAAGGGGCGTGGAAGGGAAGAGGAGGGGAAAAGGAGCTTCCTTTTTCCTGTATGCTCTGGGCCCTGTCAGAATCACCCACCAGCAGCTCTCCAGGCAGTGCAGTTCATCCCAGCTGCAGCAGCTGGCCCAGCATCTTGCAGCAGTCCTAGAACAAGACTAGAGGTACCCTATCCCCTTAGAGAGATCAGAACAGCCTCGCAAAGTCACCTTCTCAGAGGTCAGTGTGTGAACGCCATCAGGCCTCTCTGAGACTGTAACTGAGCTCACTTCCCTGGAGGTTTCTCCTCATCAATAACTGGCCACCAACTCTTGAGGCTCCTTCTCTGAGCTCCTGAGTTCTGTTTGCACTTACCTGCTCTCTTTTGTCCCTCCAGTATTAGGAGTAATAACTGCTCCCTATTGTTTCTATGGTTTATCCTGGTGATGCTTCTCCTTTCCCCAGATCAAATCCCTAATGTTAAATCCTCCACTGAAGTATACAGTATGGTTTCTATTTCCCTGACTGAATTCTGACTAACACAAGTGGTATTTGTGAATTTGAGAAAAGGAGGAGGTTTTGAGGTCATTATTTCCTGCATGTTAAGAACCTGTTGCTTTTTTTTTTTTTTTCTTTTCAGAAGAGGGGATGAATAAGATCTGATCTCTTCATGAGGCACTCTTCTGTCAATGCTCAGGTATATAGTCTAGACCCATGGAGTGAAAGAGAAATGGCTTCTTAGAAAGAGGTGAAGTAATCCGAAGTCATTTGTGTTCTCCATCAGAAGGGACTGGATTCTGCTATCTGGAACACACGATCTGACTAATAGAGACTTAAACACATATACACCGAGAAATCTGGACATAAGCAATCTAGGACTTGTAAGAATCCAGATGGCATTAAGAAATCAGGTTTCTTCTATCTAGCTTGCCATCCTCCGCATGTGACTTTTGTTTTCCTGGTTCAAAGTACTGGTACACTTCCTCATTCCAGGCAGAAGGACGATGGGAGAAGTAGTTGTGTCAGGAGATTTCTCCTTATATTTCATTGGTCAGAACTGTATTAGGTAGGGCATTACCTGAAGCTGCAAGCAAAGATGGGAAATTAAATTTTTAGCCTTTTTTTTTTAAGCTCTATAAATAGAGACTGGCAAGAAAGAAGGGCAATTACAATACTCATTATACAGATACATAGTCCCATTATATTACATGGGTGCCCGACAGTAAACTGCTGTATTTAAACCCTAATACATAGCATTTATATTACTGATGCAAGAGGCTGATTATATATTGTCCATTTAAGTAGAGTGTTAAGTTCTTCATTATTTGCTTTCTGTTTTGTACAGAAAGGAAATTTTGTGAGTTCAAAGGGGCAGAGAATAAAGCAAGATTATTCTAGCATACTTAGCCACCCATTTGGTAGCATTTGAACTTTCCTGATGATCATTTACCACGCAACAGTGACTCTCTTCTGTACTTTCACCATTTGCTACAAGGTCACCCTTGAAGAGCTGCAAGGCAAACTCACTGAAGTCTTTAGCACAATGCTTTACCCTCCTTCTTAATTAGCTGCTGGGAAGGAGTGGAATTGTTTTGCCATTCCAGTGTCCCCATTTAACTCATTGGGACTTGGCTCTGCCAGTGGAGAAGGGGCTGGTAACAGCTTTTGATGGCACCACCTAATGAGGCTATCAGTAACACACTCATGCGATTAGACCTCCCAGCATCTCAAATATGTAAGGAGGCAACCTGCACAATACTATGAAAACCTGGAGCAAGAAAAGGATTTGGTGATTGTGTTTTATTTAACAAAGATGAAAGCAGCAATCTTCCCATCAGGCAGTATTTATGATTAATTAAGATAGATTTTGCAAAGCAATCTATGCTTTTTGTGCTCAAGCAGAGGCATGCTAACAAGAGAGGACAGTCATGAAGCTCCATAATCTGAACAGTAATAAGCCTGGCTTCAGCCCCACCAGCTAAATTTCATCTCAGTGACATTCAAGGTTTGGCAGCCACCTCCAAGCCTCATCACAGATGCTAATAGCAAATCGACTAAAATGGCTGGCGTGGGTGATGCCAAACCTACAACAGTTTGTATCTTTTGAAAGTTCCATCTCAATTTTCTAGAAATTTTCTTGGGTTGGATGAAATACATATGATATGCATGTAGGCTCTGGGTGGGGGGGGCTATAGCAGAGGTAAAGTGGGCTTCAGAAACCAGATATTGAAGGGGTTCAGGAAAAGGGCGGGGCTTGTCTGGATGGAACAAGAATTCACAGCAGGCCGTGGTCCTGAAATATGCTACACAATAACTAGGGTTTATGAACTTGTACCATCCCTCGGAGTGAAAGTTCTGATCCCCTTCAAGACCTTATTCTCAGTTGTCAAATCCAACAAAGAAGGAGATTTTGAAACCACGGGACTAATCAACAACAGAAACAATGGCAATAATAGCACAATGGTGAGTTTTTAGGCAAAATCTTCCATAGTCCATGTACCTTTTAATTTTTTAAAGTTATTTCTACAGGTTCAGGCTGATAAACTGATCAGGTACTTAATAATCTCTACTAATTATTTTGAAGGAGACAAAAGAAGGGATTTCTTTCACTAATTTCCTTTGAAGTATGGAAAAGATTTTATTCTTCCATTTATTTTATTTGTTGAATGCCAGCCATGTGCCAGGTGGTGAAATAGGTTTTGGGGACACATGACAGACCAATATAAACATGTCTTCTGACTTCACATAACTTGCCAATTATGTGAGATTTATATGAGGAAGTAGGCAATTAAAACACAATGTGATATGGACTGTGACAGGGGAAGAACAGAGTCCAAAGGGAGAGATGGGACAGTCCCCTGACAGACCTGGTGGTGGTGAGGCAGGGACAATGCAGGAATTTCCTAGAGATAAAATGTCTAAGCTTCAATACAAATGATCAGTAGAAATTGGCTGGGAACAGAGGCCTGGTATCCATGGGGAAAAGATACTCTGAAAAGATAAAACTTCCTCTGAAAAGGAATGAGAGAGAAAGAATGATATATCCAGAAAACACCATTCTTCTGTGTAGCTAGAGACAAGTGTGTGTGATGGGGTCCTGGGGAGAGGGATGTGATTTTAGGAAAAGATAAGATGTAAGTCTGGGGGTCCCAGATCACAAAGGGTCTTTTAAGTTATATTAAGGAGTTTGGACTTACTTATTTTTAAGCACATATGTGCCTTGGTCTACTTTGCATTTTAGGATGAAGAACTTTCCGTGATGATAAAGTTGAGGACTGGGAAACCTGTTACGAGGCTGTTGCAGGGATAAAGCCAGTTAAATGTTGTTATAAGAAGCACATATAGAGGGCGCCTGGGTGGCTCAGTGGGTTGGGCCGCTGCCTTCGGCTCAGGTCATGATCTCAGGGTCCTGGGATCGAGTCCCGCATCGGGCTCTCTGCTCAGCAGGGAGCCTGCTTCCCTCTCTCTCTCTTTGCCTGCCTCTCTGCCTACTTGTGATCTCTCTCTGTCAAATAAATAAATAAAATCTTAAAAAAAAAAAAAGAAGCACATATAGAGAGGCAGGTAGGATTGTGGATATGAAGATATTTGGGAACTATTGAGGAAGTAAAATTAGCAGGCATCAATGACTAATTCCATAAGGACATTTTAAATAATGTGGAGTCCATGGTAGAAGAAAATGGTAGCATTCTCTGATAGGAAACCCAAGGTGAAGACCTTGGGGGCTGGAGGAAAGGGCTTTAGTTCTCTCTTAGAGGTTTTAAATTTTAAGCATCTGTGGGTGATGAGCTTTTAGATGATCTTTTCAGCCATGAAAGTGAGTGAACTTGTTCAAGAAGACTGCATTAGGGGTGAGAGAACCTAACTGGATACTTGGAAAAGCAGTAATACCTAAGAGTTGGCAAAGAATGAGTGCCCAGAAGAAAATTGATATCAGGAGAATCATTAATGGTTGAAGTAAATTTTCAGAGAGAGAATGTAGACCACTTGTTAAAGATGGTTGACTATGAAAGAGGAGAGAAAATCTAGTTGATATTTGCAGTGAATATGGGGGTTGAAGAGTAATTTCTTTTTAAGATGGGAAAGATGAGCTTAATACGGGCACACAGATATGGAGGTTATGATAATCCAACCTGGGGATAAAGTTTACCTTTGAACAGCTCATGAAAGGAGGATTTGCTGAGCAAAGGAAGGATGTTAACACATTTGTGGAGAGGCATATTTAACCTACTAAAGAGAACAAAGTGTTTCTCTGCACTCTAACAGTAGCTATTTGCATATGCGCGGTGTGATTAGAGATGGCTCTTACTTTCTCCCTGGAGCCAGACTTGTCTTTGGCAAAACAGGCATACCTCATTGTACTGCACTTTCCTTTATTGTGCTTCACAGATACTGTACTTTTTTTTTTTTTTTTAAACCAATTGAAGGTTTGTGGCAACCCTGCCTCAAGCAAGTCAATTGGACCCAACTTTCCAACAACATTTGCTAATTTTATGTCTCTGTCACATTTTGGTAATTCTCACAATATTTTAGTCTTCATTATTGTTATATTTGTTATGGTGATCTGTGATCAGTGCTCTTTGATTTTACTGTTGGGATTGTTTTGGGCTCCACAACCCATGCACATATAAGACAAATTTAATAAATGTTGTGTGTGTTCTGACTGTTCCACAGACTGGTTGTCCCCCTATCTTTCTCCTCCTCTTTGGCCTCCCTATTCCCTGAGACACACCAATATCGAAATTAGCCCAGTGACTAACCCTATAATGTCTTCTCTGTGTCCAAGTGAAGGAATAGTCACATAGTTCTCACTATAAATCAAAAGCTAGGAATGATTAAGCTTTGTAAGGAAGGCCTGTTGAAAGCCGAGATGGGCCAAAATCTAGACCTTTTGTGCCAGTTAGCCAAGTTGTGAACGAAAAGGAAAAATTCTGGAAGGAAATTAAAAGTGCTACTCCCGTGAATACGTGAATAATAAGAAATAAAACTGCCTTATTGCTGATATAGAAAAAGTTTTAGTGGTCTGGATAAAAGATCAAACCAGCCACAACATTCCCTTAAGCCAGAACCTAAATCAGAGCAAGACCTTAACTCTCTTCAGTTCTAAGAAGGCTGAGAGGTGAGGGCAGCCGGGAGAAGTCTGAAGCTAGCAGAACTTGGCTCATGAAGTGTAAAGAAAGAAGCCATCTCCATAGCATCAAAGTCAAAGTGCAAGGTGAAGGAAGTAGCAAGTGCTGATGTAGAAGCTGCAACAAGGTATCTGGAAGATTGGGCTAAGATCATCAAGGAAGGTGGCTATGCTAAAGAGATTTTCAGTGTAGATGTACTAGCTTTCTATTGGAAGAAGATGCCATCTAGGACTTTCATAGCTAGAGAGGAGGAGTCAATGCCCAGTTTCAAGTCTTCAAAGGATAGGCTGACTCTCTTAGGGGTTAGTGCAGCTGGTGACTTTAAGTTGAAACTAGTGCTTATTTACCATCCCTAAAATCCCAGGGCTCTTAAGAATTATGCTAAATCTACTCTGCCTTAGCTCTATAAATGGAACAGCAAAGTCTATATAACAGTACATCATCTATTTGCAACATAGTTTACTGAATATTTTCAACCCACTGTCGAGAACTATTTCTCAGGAAGGAAAAAAAAAAGAGATGCCTTCAAAATATTACTGCTAACTGACAATACAGCTGACCACCCGAGAGTCCTGATGACAGTGCAGCTGGTCACCCAAGAGCTCTGATGGAGATGTACAATGAGATTAATGTTCTTTTCATGTCTGCTAACACAACATCCATTCTGTAGCCCATGGATTAAGGAGTAATTTTGACTTTAAAGTCCTATATTTAAAAAGAAATACATTTTGTAAGGCTGTAGCTTACAAGTAGTGATTCTTCTGGTGGGTCTGGGGAAAGTAAACTGAAAGGCTTATGAGAAGGATTTACTATTCTAGATGTCGTTAAGTACATTCAAAGTATCAACATTCATAGAAGTTTGGAAGAAGTTGATTCCAACCCTCATGCATGACTTTGGGGGATTCAGGACTTCAGTGGGGGAAGTAACTGCAGATGTGTTGGAAACAATAAGAGAACTGGAATTAGAAGTAGAGCCTGAAAATGAGACTGAATTGCTGCTATCTCCTGATAAAACTTCAACAAATGAGAAGTTGCTTCTTATGGGTGAGCAAAGAAAATCCTTTCTTGAGATGTCATTTGATCCTGGTGAAGTTGCTGTTAAGATTGTTGAAATGACAACAAAAGATTTAGAATATTACATAAACTTAGTTGATAAAGCAGCAGCATGGTTTGAAAAGATTGACTCCAATTCTGAAAGACGTTCTACTCTGGGTAAAATGCTATCAAACAGTAGTGCATGCTACAGAGACATCTTTCGTGAAAGGCAGTCACTCGATGTGGCAGACTTCATTGTTTTATTTTAAGAAATTGCCAAAGCCTCCCCAGCCACTAGCAACCACCACTCTGATCTGTCAGCAGCCATCAACCCAGAAGGAATACCTTCAACTGGCAAAAAGCCCAGGTGGTGGCTTGCGCTTTTTAGCAGTAACGTATTTTTACTTAAGGTATGTACATCGGTTTTTTAAGATATAATGTTACTATACACTTAAGAAACTACAGTATAGTGTAAACATAATTTTTATGTTTTGGGAAACTGAAAAATTCATTTGACTGACTTTATTTCCACATCCGCTGTCTTGTGCTGGCGGTCTGGAACCGAACCGCCATGTCTCTCAGGTGGGCCTGTATTGTTCGCGATGAGTTTGAACATCAAAGTTTGTTTGTGTTATTTTCTTCATTCTTTAGAATTCCGGGTTCACTTCTAGGTGTTAAGATTTCAAAGAAGAAGGCACAGTCTTACTCTTCCCTCAAGGATGTTTACAGTGAATGAGGGCTGGGATGGAGTCATAGGGGGGTGTCTCAGGCACACAGAGCAGACGCTCAGCACAGCCTGTAGCAGCAGTCAGGGGGCAATGTCTTTCTGAGACTTCGCTGAATTCTGGGAGGCTGAGTAAGAGTTTGATAAGCTACGATGCTTTCAGTACATTATTCAGAATTTTCACCAGTTCAACCAAAATCTGCCCCCCACCCACCCCAGTTCTTTTTATATCGGTAGTCAACACACTTGTTCTGTAACAGGGCAGATGGTAACTATTTTAGCTTTGTGGGCTATCCAGTCTCCATGTAAGTACTCAACTCTGCCTCATAGTCTAGAAACAACCATGAACAATATATAAATGAAGGCGTGTAGCTACTGACATGGTGAATTTCACCTGCACCCTGTGATCCTAGAAAACAAAGAGGTTGAGAAATCTCCCAACACTGTTGTCTTCTAGGAGACACCTTACTGCAAAAAAATCACCTTTCCCCATATGACTTACATAAGTCTCCTTGGTGGTCCCCTTGTTCACCTATGCCAAGCCAGATTCCTTTCTTTCTTTTTTTTTTTTTTTGAGTCATAAATAATTAGCTAAACTTTTTTTTTCCATTGATAAATGAGAACAAAATACTTTTAAACCAAATTTTGGTTAAGAGTCTCACTTTCCTCCAGGCCTCTGAACTTTGACCTGCCCTCAATCAGCCTACAGACCCACTTTAGGGGCTGCTCTCAGAAAACAGACTAGCCTCAGCACAAAATATTCTGACGTTCCATCTGCTATCTGTTACACCAACTTTTTGACTTACTTCCACACTTGGTTCTCTCTTGTCTCATCATTCATTTCTTTCTACAAAAGAAAATTCCCTTTTGTCTAACCCTTGAGTTGTTTGGTAATCTTATAATTAGAACTTTCTTTCTATTGCTATGGTCTCCTCCCTTTTTCACCAATCCCCCCACCCACCCCCTTGCAATAATTCTTCAATAAACTTTTCTCATTACTAAGTATAGCTTTATTAATAAAAACCACTGAATTTAAACCATGTTGTGATAATGCATGCTGAAATTTGAATATTATATAATTTCCAAGTGGCACAAACTATTATTGTTCTTCTGATTTCCCCCATACCTTATAAAAATGTAAAAATCATTTTTGGCCCACAATCCATACAAAAAATAAGTAGCAGGTCAGATCTGACCCCAGGGATATAGTTTGCCAATCTTTGCTTTATATTAAAGAGGCTTCAGGTTTAAGAGAATACAGTTAGTTGGCCTTTTAGAGAATTACCTACCAATTCAATTCAGTAAGCATTTGTTAAGTGTCTACTCTGTGCTCAGCATTATTCTAGGCCCTAGAGATAAAGTCATAAATAAGACAAATATTGTCCTACTCTCAGAGAATCCAAAAATGAAAGCATCAGTATTTAACTTTAGTATGCCCTGCTGCCTCTTATATGGCACGGTGTTATTTAATTACAGGTGTGCTGTAGATATGTTATGACTAGAAGCTGTTACTTTAGACACAGGTAGGCTATTGGTTGCCTCAATAAACATACCCCACAGTCTCTATCTGATTAAATACTTTTCCCTATATCAGATCAACCTAGACGCCCATGGACTAATTCCAACAATTTTGTAATCATTCTAAATAAATATCAAATTCCTCCTTGAAAACTGTCTTCAGACTCTGTAGTATGTTATTCTGCAGTGACAATCTTTTACATGTTGATTGTGAATTTTATTATTAGAAACTGCCAAGGATTATTTAAAGCCAAGTTAAGTAAATGAATTAGATGAGTAAGGGTGACTAAAAAAAGCAAGTAATGCTTGTTCCTTTGGAAACACAAAATCTCTGATTTCAAGGCAACCCAGTTGAAATTTTGTGTTATTTTTCTTAGACTGGCTTTTTGTGGATTGAATATTTTTGTCCCCTCACCAAATTCTTCTGTTGGTGCCCTGACCCCTGAATGTGATTGTATTTGGAGTTAATGACTTCATGAAGGTAATTAATATTAAATGAGGTCATGAGGGTGAGGTCCTCGTCCAATGGGATTAATGCCCTTATAAGAAGGGATACCAGAGGGGCGCCTGGGTGGCTCAGTGGGTTAAGCCACTGCCTTCGGCTCAGGTCATGATCTCAGGGTCCTGGGATCGAGCCCCGCATCGGGCTCTCTGCTCGGCAGGGAGCCTGCTTCCTCCTCTCTCTCTACCTGCCTCTCTGCCTGCTTGTGATCTCTCTCTGTCAAATAAATAAATAAAATCTTTAAAAAAAAAAAAAAAGAAGGGATACCAGAGAGTTCACTGGTGCACGTGCTCTCACTTTCTCTTTGTCCCCTCCCCCCTATCTACTCCACATGCACGAAGAGGCTTTGTGTGAGCACAGTGAGAAAATGGCAGGAAGCAGGTCCTTACAAGGAACTGAAGTGGCTGGCACCTTGATCTGGGGCTTGTCAGCCTCCGAAACTGTGACAAATAAATTTCTATTGTTTATGCCACCCAGTCTATGGCCCCTTGTTATGGTAGGCTGAGCTGACTAATACATGGCTCTCTGGAAATTTCCTAAAGGAGACTTTGGAAAGTTCTGAGAAATGTCAGCCTTCTTGGAATTATTTTCCACTCACCAAGGAGACTCAGTAAAGAGAAAGACACTCATTTGGTTACATAGGTTCTTGTCAGTTTTAAAAACAACAAATCATATCTTTATAAAATCATATGTATGTATGTATGTATGTATGGTTTGCATCTTATTTAACTCCCTAGTAACTATGAATTCTAAGCCCAGGGTCACCTGCAAATCTAAACAAGGGATACATCCATGTGGGGGTGGCTGTTTTGGAGTCTAATTGTTTAATATTTCCGGAGTGGGGGACTGCCTATAGACTTCTTAGAAAATAAGTACTTATTTGGGAATACAAAATGAGAGGAGGAGGAAAAGAAGACATGCCCATGAATAAAACTCAACCTGAAACACATAAGGTGCCTAATTTACCATGACTAGGAGACGCCGTCTGACATACTTCTTCCCGTGGCCTGTGTGGGAAGGCATGGGAGTCTGTATACAGGGCTTGCCAGAGTGCGTATTCCTTCCCTGAATGTTATAATCTCAAACTATGGCATTGCCACGATAATTAAGAACATATGTAATTAAAAAAACAAACAAACAAACACCTAAGACCTAGTGAACTCATGCTGACATTGATTAGAAAAATGGATTAAACCGGTGAATAATGTATTAGACTGAGATTTACAGTTACCTGCTTGTCGGACAAATAATCACTAATTACTCCACTTGTAAGAATCAGTTACTGACTCTCTCTCACATAAAGCATTTTCCTTTCTTTGGTTGCCCAGAGCAGAATTGGATTCATTTCCCTTTTTAATTTTCCATTCATTTTTAAAAACAAGTGCCCACTGGGTGCCAGTGTGTGCTTAGAGCTGGGAATATGAAGAGAAATAAGTTGGGGTCCAGGACTCGAAGTGTTGATGGCCTTGAGAAGGAGCAAATGCATCCAAAGAATTGCAATGCAGACAAGGGCTATAATACAATATTGTCCAAAATGCAGCGGGAACAAATAGAGACGCGAACCCTTCTTTGAGGGAGGGTCCAGAGCTTCTCATAAACAGGGCCGCGTGTTACTAAGAAAGGTGAAGGGATCACCGCACACCATTTCTTTCTCCTTCCATTCACTTAATAAAAATCGCAGGGTCAGATAAATCCAGGAACAACCAAAATCAATTTACCAGGCAAAAAAAGGAGAGGACAGGGAGGAGACTTTTTATGAACTCACTATTTGAGGAGAAAGACGCATTATTTTGGTGGCAGCGGGCAACTAGGTAGAAAGAGATTGCTATTAAGTGAAAAATGAGCTTCCACAGGAAGCCATGACAATGAAAGTAATAATTAAATCTTCCTCTAACTTAGGTTGCATTGTAAGTGCTTAGCTGAAAAATGTGTCTGTACCTCCGGGCCTGCAGCAATGACATCTGTTATATTTTAGGAACAGAAAGCTAATGAGGTGGAATCTGGAGTAGTGAGCTTAATTGGGCTTGTTTTGATTAAGTGTATGTGCTGGGAATATTCTAATCACTTGTCTGAATTGCAAAACAGCCAACGTAAGCCCCCAAATTCTTGCAACCATTTGTGAATCAGTTTAGAATAGATGGGGAGATTGTATGGAGGAAAGAGTAAACTGCAAAGCAAAAATTATCTGAAGTTCGGGTGAAGTAAAACGCATGTAGTGTTCCATGCCTAATTAGCAACTTCAGGCCTGAATAGCAGCCCAGTCATACCTGTCTGCTGTTCACTCTAAGTTAAGGCATTGGCTCTGAGAATCAAAACATGTCAGAGCCTGAAGGACCACAGTGAGCACAGTGCCATCTGCCTACCTTGCTTCCAGAGAATCAGAGGCCCAGAAAGGAAGGGGCTCTCCCCAGACCACCACGGACTCCATGGCAGGGTCTAAAGAAGATCCGAGGTCTCCTAATTCTTAGTCAGCGACTACTCTCTCTACTTGCTCCAGACCGGGGAGTGAGAAGACAGCCAAGTGCAGACAGGGTTTGATACGACAGTTCCCATCCGAACATCAAAGATTGCTTTTAAAGGTCTGTTGGTCTCACATAAGGACTTTGGAATTTTTTATTTTCTCTATCATACTCTTTTCTTGTTCTGAGCTTTTCCATCTCAGAATAGAAATTAATTCTTTGTATAAATATTTAACATTTTTCTTCTTCTCTACACTGTATGTTTCATGAATGCAGCCCTCATCTGTGTACCACTGGATATCACACCATTCTGATTTTGTTTTCCCATAAGGATTTGCCAAATCAGGGATAAATATGTGACGATGTCAGTGAACATCTCGACCTAGCAAGAAACGGCAAAAGAAAAGAACCAAATCTTAAAGGGAAAAAGAGTATTTCTTTGTATGCAATATTTGCAGAGTGGCATCTCTGCTCTGGAAAACACAGAAATAGAGATACAAAGATTGAAAGAGGAAGGTGAGCCTGGAAGTTAGAGAAAGGGATCCTGTACCTTGGATGATGTCCAAGAGGGCTTTGGGGGTGTTGGAGTTTAAAGTATCACACATGCAATTCACTTCTTCCATTCCGTTCAAGTTAGTTCAAACAGCATTTCCTGGATATCTGTTTATTTTAGACCTCATTTGAACCCTGGAGAGATGGGGATAGCAGACCCACCCCTGCTTTCTTGACCTTGAGAGTCAATAGTTGATAAACTTTCTCACCCTGTAGTAAGCATAGCACATGCAGACTATTCGCCGATACTCACGATCTCCAAGCAAGCTGCTGTGTGCCCTCATGCGCCTCTCGCCTAATGCAGAACATAGATGGAAAAAATGATGTGCCGATGGAAAAAATGCTACCTTGAGATTCTGAGATCATTAAGGAATGAGGTCAGAGACCAGAGAGAGAGAGTGTGTGTATGAGAATGAGAGTGAGAGCAAACAAACAACAGAAATAATATTTGCAATAAACTAACTCCCAAGGTCAGCAATGAAAGTAACTAGAATAAATATTCTTAATAAGGAGGCAGACAAGCAAAAAATATATATATATATGTGTGTGTGTGTGTGTGTGTGTGTGTAAGATATAGCCTCGACTGGAGCAGCCATGACTGTGATTAAATTTGCAGAGCTATATTTAAAAATTACCTCTATGGTGAAGGGTTTCAGGCCAAAACCTCAACCTCTTCACCCCACAACTATATTACTGACATATCCCTCTTTCCTGCCACTCACAAAGTTACTTCAGGGTGCCCACTGGGTGAAGTGGGAATTGGATAGGTACGGGAATTGAAAAAATTCACAAAACCCAGAAAAATAAGTGCAGGTTACGTGAAGCCAATTTCCCTTAACTGCTGGTGTAAAGGCCCAAACATGCAGAAAGAGTATGAATAATCGAAGTAAATTTTAATTAGTTTTAATCCTTTCTTGTTCTCCTATAAATAGGGTGGGCTGTTTCCAATGTTCTATTACCTTGGCATGTATGTAATATTTACTGGTACACAGAAACACTATGCAACAATTTAGGATAGATATTAAAGAAAAATGCCTTACTCAATGTAAACTGCAAGGATAATTTAGGCTGGCAGAATGTAATTACCCAAACTGGAACACATTCCTCAAGGGAGCAAGAAAGCATGAAAAGACGGTATGCTATTGCACCCCGTGATGAGAGCAGCAGTTTTGGAAAATGAAAGGAAAATGAAGTAGGGATGAAAGTTATACAAGAAGACCTGCCATTTCTGATGACCTTTGGTGAGAGATGGAGAATTGGGGGAATTGCATGAGAGTAATTGCTGCATTGGAAGCACCTTTAAGTTCATTTCATCTGACTCTACATCCTCCCTAAGTGGGTGTTGGGTCTGTACTTGAGCACTGCAGGGATAGGGAGTTGACGATCTTCTCAGATGGTCAAAATGATCCCTCTTATGGATTAAAGAACTTGTTTCTTACAATGTCTACCAGCTGGACTTTGGCCTTTGAGAGCCATACAATATGATCTTTTCCTCCTCCACCAGATACCGTTTAACTATTTCAATACCATTTCCATGAACTGTCTAAATCTTCCCTCGGCTAAATGTTCTCTCTGCTTTCTTCTTCTTCTTTTTTTTAAATTAATTAATTAATTAATTAATTTTGTTCTCTCTACTTTCAACTGTGCCCTAGATAATACATTTCTAGACCCACCACTATTTTAATCCAGCACCTCAAAATAAGCTATCATCATATTTTTCTATCCTAGTGTCCTGAATTGGATATATTACTCTGATGACACGGGAGAGGGTTGGCCTACCACTCTCACGGATCTGACGTTATACCTGTGTTAACTGGTCTGAAAAAGCTTCTTTGGTAGCTGCTTCCTTTTGTTAACTCAAGCTGAATCTAACAATGCTCTAACAAATTCAACTCTTTTTCTGAGTCCCCTAAGTGAGATTGACCCAGAGATCTCCCAGACCTTTTTCTTCTCAGCTATTTGTAGATAGACCCCTGGTATCTCTCATCCCTTTCTTAATATCTGTAGTTAAAGTTTAATATATTTCCATATTATTACTCTCAATGGTTTTTAGTAATAATAATAAAATAAGAATATAATCATGTTCATAAAGAAGAAATAATCCCCATTCTGTTGTCCAAGCTATGAAGGATTTCAGAGCTATATGCAGTGGTGTGTTTGGGGATTTGACTCCGCAAAGGCAGAACCAGCTGAATGGGATGAAAAAAGAGGAAGCATCTCACTCCTGTTTGAGGTGAAATGACAGGGTGTGTTGTCATAGGTCATGTTGTCTTTACTGTACTTCTGACCACACGGATGAAGCCTATAAATGGCAGCACTACCTTGAACAAAAATTAATTAAAAAATTCATAGGTGTATAGGTTTTCTGTTGAAAATTTTCTTGGCTTTGTTCCAAATTCTATTAATCTTCAGCATCCCTATTCAGATAGTAAGAATGTGTCATAATAATACAATAGAAACCCCACCGATTAATCACTATTACTATTTCCAAATTGGTGCCATGTCATTATACTGAAGTGCAGTAAGACATCAGGGTGTGGGGATGGGTGGGTATGGTCTACCGATATGCACAGTCACTTATCAAGGAAACATATTTGATATTGTTCTGGGTTTCTACCTTTATAGTGTTTTGCTAAATATTCCTTTCTCTCTATACTATTAACTTTAACAAAGAGACCATCCCCCATCAGTTTTTTTTTTTTTTTTGACCACAGTTAAAGCACAGATTTTCGAAAAGAAGCTATGTGAGCTTGTTAGTTTTAGTTTATACTGAATGTTGCTTGAATGATGTGGGCAGTAATTGTGCACATTAATAAAAGGTGAATGGGTGGGTTAAGGAATCATAAAGATACATATTTATAAACAGCACATGTTTAAATGATGTATTTGGGGATGATGTGGATACGATCCCACAAAGATTTTACTAGATTCACAGCATTCCACACTATGCTCATCCACACCACCTTATTCAGTACAATACAACATTCTGCCATCTTACCATCTAGTGATATAAATGGGTCAGAGGACAGGCTCTCTGCCTTTACTGTGTTTCTTCTTATTGGATTAGAATCTAAATCTAAATGTAAGTTCTTTTGATAGTTCTCCAGGCTAAAATATACATTTGATTTTTGTAGCATTGGACGGTCTCATGAGAGTCCAGTTTTTCATGAACCTATCAAAACAAACAAAAAACAATCCTTGCTCTCCTGTTCAGTAGGGAGAGGGCACTCCTCCATAGACATAGTTGTCCATGCCATATATAGTATAGTGTGGAAACCACCATTACCAGGACTAAGAAAAAAAAAAGATACAAACCAGAGCTTATGAATTTACCATCCAACATCTTTTCCCAGCAAATTTTTTATCTCGGAATTTCTCCACAGCTTATGCATCTTGATTTTGTCTTCTCTGTTTTACTTTTCACTTGTTTTGGGGGTGTGGAAGTAATATTACACTGCAGTAATTATTATCCCAGCAATGTGAGGAAAAAGAAAATTATTGTGTCCAATTAGAGAATTAGATAATGGAGTTAGGTTTCTTAGTTGTTTTTTTTTTTTTCCATCAATAGTTGCTACTTACTTGCCATTCTGAAAGAAACCAACAAAATTTAATTTCAAATCTATCTAATTATAACTGAAAGAATTGATTTTATTTTTCAATAATTTTCAAGCCTTGTTTTCATCTACTTACAACTTCTGTGACTATACAATTGCATTTAAAAACAAAACAAAATATTTGTTAACCCACTATATATATAGTACATACACACAAATACATATGCATGAATATATAAACAACATATATGTAAAATATATAACACACTTACATGTGTATTTACAACACACGTGATATATATACATACCTATGCATACATATACACATGTGCTTATATGTGTATTATGTGTGTGTATAAGCAGTCTATGTATTTTTTTTTTAAAGATTTTTTTTTAAAGATCTCTTGACAGAGAGAGAGAGAGAGAGAGAGAAAGAGCACAGCAGGGGGAACAGCAGAGGCAGAGGGAGTAGCAGGCTTCCTGCTGAGCAAGGGAGCCCCATGTGGGACTTGATCCCATGACCCTAGGTTCATGGCCTGTGCTGAAGGCAGACGCTTAACTGGCTGAGCCACCCAGACCCCACTATGTATCTATTTGTTAAATGAACCAAATATTTCTTGGTAGAAAACATTGAAGGGGGGCTCAGTGGGTTAAAGCCTCTGCCTTCGGCTCAGGTCATGATTTCAGGGTCCTGGGATCAAGTGTCGCATCAGGCTCTCTGCTGAGCAGGGAGCCTGCTTCCCTCTCTCTCTCTCTGCCTGCCTCTCTGCCTACTTGGGATATCTCTCTGTCAAATAAATAAATAAAATTTAAAAACAAAACAAAACAAAACAAAAAAAAAACATCGAAGGTTCACAGAGGGAGGAGAAAAATGATCATTGTTATGTTGCATATCAACAAAGGAAATAGTTAGAAATGCTCTAACTTAGTAGTAGTAAATAAAGTAATTCCAGTGAAGCAATGAAGTCACAATAATTTCCTTTCCAACTCCCTTGGGTCATTGAGGTGGATTTGGGTGTTATACGCAAACAATGAATAAGGGGAATGTTACATCAAAAAACTAATGATGTATTGTATGGTGACAAACATAACATAAAAAAAGGAAAATGTTCACCATATAGATATGTTAACATTTTCTGTGGTTTCTGACTGAGTTTCTTTCATCAGGAGCCAATTTGCTTAGGACTGACACCTAAACACAGAAGTTCTCCAAATCTAAACTTGTTCCTAACACATTTCTGCCTAGCCTTCAGTATCTCATCTCTAGGAAAACTT
The DNA here is from genome assembly GCF_902655055.1 of Lutra lutra. NCBI lineage: Eukaryota > Metazoa > Chordata > Mammalia > Carnivora > Mustelidae > Lutra > Lutra lutra. Next base: position 16,603,268 of record NC_062286.1, read on the forward strand.
AATGTTCATCACAATAACTGCTGCATGACATGCTTTTGACAAATGTTTGTTGATTGAATAGTTGCTGATTATTTCTACTCTGGCTCATATCTTTGGGTCTTTTTCTGGTCCTAGTCACTACTACAATGTTAGTTAATTCTTTACATTAAGGTCTTTTTTATCTGATAAATAGTAGAAGATACAGTTGTTTAAGCAAATTTCTAGGGAAGTCATTAAGTATTTAAAGCTAACCAGTTCTATTAAGTATCTAAACCATCCCTTTCCTTCCCTTCCCTTTCTTTCTTTCTTTCTTTCTTTCTTTCTTTCTTTCTTTCTTTCTTTCTTTCTTTCTTTCTTGTGTTCTTTTTTTCCCTTCCCCTTTCCCTTCCCTTTTCTTTTCTTTCATGGCCAGGGATCTCAAGCTTCATCATCTGAGGAATAACTTTGTCCCCTTGCTTGAATAATTCTAAATTTTACTTTTTTTGTGCGGTGTAACTGGATTTCAAAATCATAATTAAACTTCAACATAAGTTCAGAATTTAATTTGGTATCCAAAAGTGCTTTCTTGGTATGTAGAAACTTGCTTGCAATTTAGCCATAATCTTTTTATTAAAAAATGGCACACAAAATTAATTAATGTTTACCCTGTTTCCACATAACCTCTGACAGCTACTCACCCTGAGAGGCCCCAGGGAAATAGGAGGCAACTATATAGGCACAAGCCTAGGGCCCTTGATTAACTTTGAACTTGGAATTTATTATTTTTTTTTCTTTCTGAATATAGAAGCAACAGGATGTATGTAGGCTGCAGTGCAGTCTAATGATTGAAAAAAAAAAAAAAAAGAACTGGAAACATCACTTTGCCTACACACAATCCTGTTTGTCTTTTTGCAGTGAGTTAAACCACCCCTTCCATGAAGTTTTCCCAGCCGTTTCTTGTTCATTGTGCTGTTTATCCTCAGAAGTCCTTGGCACTTATGGTCTGTAATATGCAATCCGACCCTCAGTTATTGGATGCTGAACCACTGATGAACCACTCCTTCACGTGGGGTCCTTCCCCTCCTGATGACAGTGAACTCATTGAAGGCAGGGGTTAGTCTTTTACTTTCCTCCTCCTTCTTCTTCTTCTTTTTCTTTCTTCTTTCTTCTTTCTTCTTTCTACTTTCTTCTTTCTTCTTCTTCTTTCTTCTTCTTCTTCTTTCTAAATCTGGCCCAGATCTTTATGCAAAACTAGGCACAATCTAAATATTCAGCACATATTTTCTAACTGGCTTTTTCAGAATATCTATCAGGAGAGATGGGGGCAGGAAACATAGGAATGTGGAAGGCTTTGGAAAGAGAATTCTAGGGCAGGGTCTAGAGGCGATGAGCAGTTTTGTTGTTTGTTTTCAGGTGATACTACCGGTTATGACTACAAGGGGGTGTGTGTGTGTGTGTGTGTGTGTGTGTGTGTGTGTGTGTGGTTGTTTTGTGTGTGTCTGTTCTTTGTATTGTGTTCTTAGTAATGTGTCACCTGGCAGCAAGCTTTAGAATGGGACCCTTGAATAATAAGATTTTTAACTTAGCAGAAGGTGCAAGGATTCTGTCTTTTCTGATTCTCACATTCTGGGTCAATGGACCTAAAAGAGACATCAGTAGTCCCAAAGGGTAATTTCTGCTTCAATCTCATAAGAGTCTGAGGATAGACTATTATCATCAGCATTCCTCCATTGGAGGAGGCTGAGTGAGAATGATGTTAGTGGGGATCCAGTGCTTGTCCTCAGGTGGCTCACAGTGTTCTTGGAGAATCCAGACTCAGGCTCAAATTGACATAAGACATTATGGAATTAGAGTAAAAAGTGGTGGCTCTACTTTTTTTTTTTAAGATTTTTTTTATTTATTTGACAGACAGAGATCACAGTAGGCAGAGAGACAGACAGAGAGAGATGAGGAGAAGCAGGCTCCCCGCTGAGCAGAGAGCCTGATGTGGTACTCGATCCCAGGACCCCGAGATCATGACCCGAGCCGGAGGCAGAGGCTTAACCCACTGAGCCACCCAGGCGCCCTGGTGGCTCTACTTTTAACGTATAAACCTATTCCCAAAACGTGAAGCTTACTATGGTATGCAGTACCCTGCCCAGAGCATTGCATTGGTGTAGCTCAGCAGCGGCACTGGGTAAATGGCTTCTTTCATTTGAGTATATGAGGAGTCCCTCTATTGATTCTAAGACAGCTAGTTTTGCCTTACTGTATCAGTACGAAATACATGCTATATATCCAGTGGTAGAACAAGACAATGTCTCTCACAATGTCATCCGAGAACATTAGTTGACACACAGATTAAATTTGTAAGGAAGAAGAGAATGAAGTTTTATGGTTTATGTTGTAGATTCATTTGTATAAGTGATTAAGTGATTGTATAAAAAGAAAAGTGTGAATCAACACATCCAAGATAACTTAGAGCTCCTATCTCTATGTCTTTTTAATCAATGCCATATCTGGAGGCAGACTAATTACATTTTCATTTGGCCCCAAGTTAGGAGGGTCAATTTAATAAGCTGTTTGACAGACTAGGTTCAAATAATCTTGCTAAGCTAGAATAACAGCCCTAAACATATAAAATCATAAATATTTATTTAACATCTACTATTTGTTAGGCGCAGAATAAAGTGCTGTACACGCATTACCTCAAAAAATGCTACGTACTATGTACCCAAAAAGCTATGAAGAAACTTCTGATTTCCTGCCCAGGATATAAGAAGCTTGGAAGTCACCATTTCATCCTAACAACAAGTAAAAAGCAGAACAAACTGAAAATTCAAAAACTCTTTCTAGATCCCTGAAAGAAGAGAGGTCCTAGGGCAAGCTGCCATTCCACAGACTGGAGGGGCTGGCAGGCAAACACAAAGAATCAGAATCTACCAGAGCAGAAAGAAGGCCATGAGCTGAAACCTCCCTGGGAACCAGTGCTGGGATATGAAAACTGGAACTTTAGTTCCTTATTTTGAAATATACCAAAGCATTCTCTTCTTCTTAACAAGATCTGCCTTTAGGAGAAACTATTAAACCAGGGCCTAAACTACCAGGGTTTTATCAGAGACTAACTGATCCAGGGGAGGGTAATAGCCAACTCCAACTAGCCAACAACTAGCTATCCTGTTCCACCTAAGGGAGGGTAAGAAAAACTAAGAAGTACTCCTGAAGTTCACAGTCCAGAGGCATAGCCCCCTAAAAGACTGAAATCTAGTAGGACCATAGAATACTTCCCCTGTCACCACACCTTACCACATCCTAAAGTTCTGTTTATATCAGTTCCTTTTACCTACTACATTACATACAGTTATCAAGAGTCTGTAAAAACATTTTCCTCATTTTATTGGGTTGATTTTTATCATTGAATTATGAGATTTTTTTCACCTATTCTTTGCAAAAGCCTTTGTCATGTATTTTGCAAACAAAATGCCCAATTAATAGATAAGGAGACTGAGGTTCAGAGAAGTTGGGCCCTGTCTAATATTCACATAGCTAGTAAGTGCCAGAGCCAGGATTTGAACCTGGGTAGTTAACCAACCTACTATATAAATTGTTTAGGTCTTCATATAGCTTTATATTACCTTTTATATATACCTTAAAATATGCTTTATAGTTTAGGTAAAATGTGTAACTGTTGTTCAAGATTGGGAAAATATAAATGCTAATATTCATGAGAAAGGACTTTCGTATTTCAGTAACTTTAAGGTCAACCTGAACCAAAGGCATAAGATGGCTATTTGAAAAATCAAATGCAAAAAAAAGAAAAGAAAAGAAAAATCAGATGCAAATCTGAGCTACATAATGTGTAGCTCAAGGGAAGCAATAATCCCACCACACATCAAGACCCCATTTGGGGTGGTATTGATTTTTAAGAAGAGGCTTTAAAACACAGTGTGTCCAGAAGAAGACAATAAGATTTACGAAGGCCCTGGAATATATTGCCAGATTAATTCAACAGTATTAATTGTATTAATTAATTAATTGTATTAATTGAGTACCCTGTGATAGATATTATGGTATGATGCCGAACAAAACAGTGCTTATCAGAAGTTGAGGTTCAAGCAATTTCAGGTATTCATCCCAAAGAAGAGGTAACTTGAGAGTAGGATAAGAGGATAAGGTGTGATTCAGTTACCAAAACCATTTAAGTACATCCTCTGTCTCCCACATTATGTTTGAGAACAGGGATACAGGGATGAATAAATATAACACGATGACCATTCTCAAGGAGATCAAGGTCTAGTAAATGAGAGATGGACCACATATTCAACTGTGATAGGATGAATAATGTACTAGTAAAATATGCAGTGGGCTAACACACTATGGGATGCAGCGGAAGTCAGCTGAACTGCTTCTGTTTGAGGAGAATCACAGAAGAGGGTAACTTGATCGCTTTCTGCAAATATTTTAGGAGCTGCTATTGGACACAAGAAACAGGTTTGTTAAACAAACAAAGCCCACCAGAAGGAGCATAAACATTTGGAAATCGTAGAAAAGAACATCTATTAATAGGTGAAAAAATTTTTTTCTAGCAATAAAAGATGAGATAATAGGTTACCCTGAAAAAAAAAAAAAAAGTGAATTCCACACCACTGAACATGTCCTGGCAGAGTCCAGCCATCATCTGGCAAGGCCATTATGGACCAGATTCTTGCCTTGGTGCAAGGTTGAGCTAAGTGATTTTAAGGTCACTCCAAATTCTGAGAATCTGTTACTGGCATGAGCAGCTTTCTAAATTGGAAAGCTACTTACAGGAAATGTTGATTGGTTTGTTCTTTAGATATTTTAAAGCATTAGCTTTTTCCTGACATAAGTCCAACATAAATCTTGTGGGTATGACCTCGTACCTGTATCTTCATATTATCTGGCTAGAGCTTATTTTAGGATTGTAGCCTGTTAATTATCCTGTACATAAAGAAAAGGTTTTTGTCCAATGAGCATACACTCCAAAAGACCAGAGCAGAGGCACAGATTTATAGTTTCTAACCAAAGCAGTACTGATTTCCCAGCTTTCAAGCTTGAAAAGGGCCAGGCAATTTTTTACTTGGTCCTGTCAGTCTGTGATCTGGGAATCCTACATCATGTTAGCTGGGGACATCCACACTTTCCTGGGGAGATTTCCTTTAATCCAGATTACTGAAGAAATGTTTATATTCTTTCATTCCTCTCTTTTTGGAATAGTGGGAAGTATAAGGCACTAGGATTTAGGAATGCTAGATTCAGTTCTTTGCTTTGTTGCTTAATACCCATATAAATAAATGTTTGGAGATTTAGATTCCTATAAATCATGAGAGATGCATTGAGTCTGTAGTTTCTAGATATCAGTTTGACTTTTTAATTTTTTTTTTTTTTTTGAGAGCTTATAAACTATTCAATGTGGAGCCTCAGCTTCAGGGAGTCTGATTCAATAGATCTTGAGTAGGTTTAAGAAATTATATGTTTCTTTAAGTTTTTCCAAGGATCCTGGTGGTATAACCCAATTTTGCAAGGTCCTTTTCAGTTCTAAAAGTCTCTGAGTTTGTGATTCTGTTTTTCTCTCGCCAAAACTTCAGTGATTTTATACAGACATATATATATCTTAAAAAGAAAAGGCTTTTACGCACCACAGCCCAAGTGGAAAAATTCAATTCACTTGTCATTATAGGCAACATCATTTTATTTTAACAATTTCCCTTTCTAATGCTGTTCAGGTAGTTTGAAGAAGTGTCCAAAAAATGAAAAAGCTGAGAGGAATTAAATAAACATTTAGCCAAGTCATTGTACAACCTTCCCCCCACCCATCTGCCCACCCTTCTAATTCCTTCCCTTCTTTCTGGTCTCAAACATTTAAGCAACACATAAGAGAAAAACGCTCTCCCTTAAGCCCATTTCTGAAATGATTCTATTTTTAAACACTGCAGTTCATCTCAATTGTGCTCAAATTCAATTCACTTGTGATTGTGTGCTATATTATTTTCTTTATCAATTTCTCCCCAGACTCAGTGGGGCAGTGATTGAAATTTGAAAGCTTATGGGGGGAATAAAGTCCAAAACAGTATTGAGGAAAATGTGTCTTGAGTCTGTTGGCTGCAAGAAGCCCTTGCTTTCCCTCAACACCCAATCCACTTTCATCCATAGACTCTCGATAAACCCCATCCAGCCAAAATGACTTAAAAAATAAATTTGAATAGATTCTTCCATCATCAAAAGAGTTCTTTTCTCCCTAGTCTTAAAACATTTTATTTTTTGTTGTTGCATCATGTGCTTAATGCTTTGGCTAAGATTGCCTTGCTTTTGGTTGCTAAATCTTTGCTGTGCCTTAGGTGAAGTCAGCATGTATCCATCTAAGGCATTAGGAATGTTGGCTGTTGGAATCTTCTTGGAATGGAAGGATAATGCTCATTCTGTTCCCACACTACCTTGGCTTTTGAACACAATGAGAACTTATTTCAAATATAACCATCCTGATTAGTATCATATTTGCAAAACATTTGATATCATCTAATTATTAATTACATTCTAATTTCTTTCTCCCACAATTCAGTGGAAAAGCAATCACCAAGTATGTTAGGGGCAATGAAGGGAACAGGAATTAACAAGACCAGGGTCCAAACACCAGTGTAAGGATGTACAGGTCTCGTGTTTGTTCATGTTGCCCACAAGATAAATTTTTCATTCATGTCCAACCCCTCATCTGATGGTGGAAATGCCACACTCAGGTTATTACCTCCTCTGGTATACAGCTCCATGTTTGCCTATGACTTCTTCATTATACGCTTTCCTAGCGTATTGTTTTGCGTCCCATTACTTTTAAAATATTGGTTTCTTTGTGTCATTGGCCACTTGGGTTTACTTATACTCTTTTGGGCACTGAACTTGGAAGAGAGTACAATGGTCCACTGAAGCACATTTATTTTATGGGTGGGTAGAATATAAGAGGCCGAAAAGTGCAATTTCTCCCAAATATATTGCGCATGTCCAGATCTTTATTCAAAATCCTGCTAACCCAACTCTGCTTTCATGAATTTCTTTTCTCTTACCTATACCACTTAGTAAAAATAAGCCCTTTCTTCAAAGTCTGCCTCCTCCAAGAAGTCTTCTCTGACCACTTCCATTTCCATTCAATGTATACTTCCCTTGTGCTCTTATTTACTTCTCATGCAACTTAATGTTTCTAGTATGTATATAACCTTAAACAGACTATATAGATCTATGCCCCTGCATGGCCACACTGTGTCCTAACCTCCTTATCACTGTCTGGCACAGAGTTGGCACAGGCCAATTGCTTAAGCAGTATTTGTGAGACATAAGATAGTAATAACATTTTGTTGAACACTTACATGCTAAGCACATTATATGTTATCTCATAACAACTCCATGAGTTAAATACCATTACTATTCCATTTTTAAAAATGAAGAAATTGAGAAATTAGATGGTTTAAACAGTGTGCTTTGTGTCAGAGCTGGGATATGAAGTTGGGTTCTGTCTTAGAGCAAATACCCTACGATGCGATGATGTTTCTCTCCAGGGCTTTGCTCCATGATTTATTCTTTTATTTCTTCCCTGTTTAATCACCATAATCATCTCTGGAGGGTGGGGTGGAAAGTGGTATTTTATGGTTTAAAAAAAGATGTATAAATAGTCAGAAATTCTCCATGGAGGAGCTTATAGGGGATTGATGTTGGGAACAAGGAGTATATAAAGTCACATTATACAGTTAGCTGAGGTACTTGGATTCTAAGTGATTTAATTCCATAATGATGGTAGTATTTCTTAAAAATAGAAGAGGCACCAAAGGTGGAATCTTCACTTCCAGTATCACAAATGGAGTGAGAGACTACGGAGTTTGTTAATGCTGTCTAATCAGGTCACTCACCTGGGCCCACTTGACATCCAAATCTCCATCCCCTTCTGCTTTCACAGCAGAGGAAAGGGATGATAGTACTTCCCCTCTCATGGATTTACATAATTGTAAAGCATCAATGACGCCATTGCTTTTTCAAAATGATTGTTGGAAGTGATTAGCTACTACAAGTCCCAGAATAAAATACATCTGTATATTTCCTGCCTTTATGAATATCTGAGAACAGACAATGGACTGGAGAAACATCTGAGAGAAGCAGGCGAACATCTGCTAGATCAATAGCCCTTATACAATTACCCTCCTTAGAAGGCAAACCCTAAATGACCCAAAGCAAGAATTTTATTCATAAAGAGACTGAAACAAAGAAGACAGTGTTTAAAAAGTACTTTCAAAATTATAAGAAACTGTCCAAATGTGAGCTATTTTGTTTAAACAGTTCATTAAAACACCCCCTACTCAGGGTCTTCAGTATTTCTGGGGTAGTGAAAACATAAAGGAAGATGCCTGTGGTTTCAACATGTATTGGAAAGAACTGAGACCTATTAAAATAGAAAAGAAAAAAATTGAATGAAAGATCCTAATCTATGATTATCATTGGAATGATCTATGCATTGAACAAGCCTCTGAAATGTTCTCTGCAGTCCTTTGACAATGCAGCTTCCTTATCAGAGTCTTTCTTATTTGAATTTTAGAGTTTAGGTCATAGAGACAACCTAGTTTCAGGAAAGTAAATGTTCTATCCTACACCTGACAGTGGGAACCCCACAGGGAACTCAGCAGCATATATTGGTGTGGAGCCTAGAGAGGGGTGATGGGACGGGGTGAGGATTGTAAACCGCAGGAACATATAAAAATGTATGCAGTAATATTGCCTTTCTACAGTTCTTCTAAATACTGCAGTGGCCAGGAAAGAATTATGATATCCCCTGAGTAATCTAAAAATACTAAGGACATGTGAGTATCTGTTACTTTTCTTTTCCTTTTTTTTTTTTTTTTAAACAGTCATCTTTTATTGGTTGTTAATTCTGAATTATGGTATGAAAGGATTCAAGGGTGCCAAGCAAAGGTCATGGTCAGGAATGCCACGTGTGTCTCCACACTGGGCCCTCTTCAGTGTTACTTGCGTATCTGTTCATGCTTGAGTTCCTTGTAACAAGGAAAGTAGTTGAAAACCACATCAGCTGCCAGCACCATAGAAATCCCAGCGATGCGCCCTTTCTTCACCTTGACATACTTGTTGTAATACCGGTAGTAACGTCTTTGAAATGCGCCAGAAGTGCCTTTAGGGGTGAAATCCTGCATCAGTATCCAGCTGGGCAGCTCTCCTAGTTTCACATCCATGAGCTTCTTCTCCTTCACTGGTATGACTGACACCATCTTGGAGTCCTGGGTGTCCGCTCCCCTGTTACTTTTCTTTTTCTTTTTTTTTTTTTTTAAGATTTTATTTATTTATTTGACATCACAAGTAGGCAGAGAGGCAGGCAGAGAGAGAGGAGGAAGCAGGCTCCACGCTGAGAAGACAGCCCGAGGCAGGGCTCAATCCCAGCACCCTGGGATCACAACCACAGCCGAAGGCAGAGGCTTAACCCACTGAGCCACCCAGGTGCCCCGCCCCATTACTTTTCTAAAGTGACTTCCTTGTGGTGTACAGAGATGTGGATTGTATTCACACACACACTCAGCTAATATTTATACGGCTTTTAATTTGTGCCAGTTACTTGGGAGTGTTTTTCCAAAATACCGAGAATAGTATGGGTTCCAACTGGGACTAAAAAGCTTAATGGAGATAGGATTACTTCAGTGATTTATTGCAACATAACCCACGTCCCAATCCTAATGGCCCCAAACAATGACCATTTATAATCTCTCATAATTCTGTGTTTGGCTGGTCTTAGCTAGGCAGTTCTTCTGATGGATCTGCTATTGGGTGGGGCTTCTGAAAGCACAATGAGTTTTTTTTTTTTTTTTGTATGACTTTAATGTCCAGGATGACTAACTCCTGCAGCTAACGGTTGGTGCAGCACCAGGGCAAGCTCACCTGGGCTGTCACCCAGAGCATCTTGAGTCTCCTCCTCTCCTGTGGCCTCTCTGCATGGATTGAGCTCTGCACAGCATGATGGCTGGGCTTCCAGTAGAATTCTAACTTAGATAATGTGGCAGTTGAAGATCAGTTTAAAGCCGACCCTCAGAAATTAATGGAGGTACTTCTGTTTCTTATTGGTTACAGGGAATCACAGGACAGACCAAGATTCAAAGTATATGGAAATAGACCGCACTTTTTGTGTGATTAGATGCAAAACAAACAAATGAACAGATTATTATGACCGTCTTTCATCTATACCATACAGGAAGGAATATACCTGGGAGGAACTTTAGAAAAGGAAATGCCTCAGCAAATTGCTCATCAGGGTTTAATTCTGTGTGTCTGTGTAGTGGTTTGAGGTGGATGTCGGGGAGGGAGTTTTATTTTAACTTCTTACATATTCCATGGGTAATTTTAAAGGCAGTGAAAGGTCAGTGATCCATGTGTAAAATCTAAACTGTGTGGGCTCCATTTACAGAGAAAGCCAAGGTACATGTCCCTCATGCCTGTGGTTTTGTGGTTGGGGATAGAGGGCTGGCTCTTCTTTGCTTCCATGCCAAGGCTCTGGGCGATGCCTCCATCATCAAGGACAAGAGGATCCTCTTCATAGGGGATGATACTGATCTTAGCACAGGAATTACAGAAAACTTGAAATACATATCTCACTTTTCATTTTCCTAGTTTCAGTTCTTTCTATTCTTAACTCCTTATTACACATGAAGATCATCTTCCCAATTTCTCATAATACTAGTCCTTGTATTAGACCACATATACTGTAAGAGCTTAGTCAATACTTTTTGATTGATTGAATGTATGCATATTTTTAAATCCAAAGAATAGTTTTCTAGTTTCATTTTTGTGATGTATTTGATTATTTATGATAATACATATTGAATCCATGGTAGAAATAAAGTAAAAAACCACAATTTTGTTTATGTACAAGTTCAGTTTGTTTTCCTTGGATACAGCATCTATTTTTCCATAGCTATTATGAACTGTAACTACCACCCTCAGCACTGGCCCAAAGCTATACTATTGGTTATAAGTGGAATGTGGTATGAATACAAATGATTGGTGGGACTCAAAATGCCACAGGAGAATGTTTGTGTCATCTTTGTATTCAAAGGAATAGATACATATTCAAAGGAATACATGCTTATATATGTATGCATGGTGATAGATAGATATTTACATAATGTCTTGAGGATAATGATAATCTAGGAAATATTTGTTAAATCATTTAAACTGAGCTACTTATTTGCCTTCAGTTGATTCACATCACAAGAAAGGTGATTAACCTCTGACTCAAGAATTAGTGTCCTGAGCTTTGGTCCCATTTCTTACTCTGAATAAGTCATAAAGAAATGCCTCACTTGTCCATAGGTCATGTTTCCAGGCACCCCATCCACACAAAGCACTTGAAATTAGTTAAACAGATTTCTAAGAAGCAAAAGAGTTTCACAAATAATATGCTCTTTCACCTTTTGGTGAGATACAACACGACCTTCAGAACAGAGGAGACTTAGTATGGCTAGTAAGGTTAAGTTTCTTAGGAGAGATCATTAGAAATAATGGAATAGTGAAGGTTTTGGTGTATGGATAATTCAGTAGAATGGTTAAAATCTGTGGTAACACAATGCATAATTAGTTTCCAAGTCCAAATTTGTTTTACCTCTCTGGCCTCAATTTCCTCATATGTGAAATGGGGATACTTCACAGGGTTTATATAGACTTTACTTCACATGGTGCAGCACCATGGGACAGGAAAAAAAACAAATTATACTTAATTATATGGAAAAGTCACATATATGAAATAGATAATTTTCTAATAATATTGGAAAAATGAGTCATCTCTCTATATATCTACATTTCTGTATTTTATGTTAAACCTAATTCTGAAATTCCAATGACATGCATACAAGATGCATAAATTCAGCTCGCGTCTCTATGCTCCATACAGAAGGTGATATCATAAAATGCATAAACATGCATTCAGACAAACATACTCAGATACATAAGCACACACATGAAATTGTTACCATCTCAGGAAGTATGGAAAGAAGGAGCCTACAAACTTTTGTTTACTCATGAATTCTGTTCATTTTCTGCAAACAGAATAATGATTGAAGAGAGGAACTTTCACTGTTCTCCCTGTCTGAAATTCTAAAGCCTAGAGGCCATCCGAGTTCTCCTTTTAGGTTTTGACAGTTATTTGAGAAGTGGCATAGGAGGGTAAGTAATCACAGCAGGTTCTAAGGAAGGAAGCACCACCTGAATTGCTATTCTAAGGTAGTAAACAGGATTCCAGCAACTTCTGAGAGTCAGATAACTTCTAAGAGAGTAAGCCCAAGACTGAAGTGGTATGTGTAGCCCTGTTCTGTGAGCTTCACTCTGCTCTATTGTTGACTAATTTATTATTTTTCTCTTTGGAGAGTAAGTACAGTTTCTGCCTCTTGAATTAGGTTATTTTAGTCTGCAGGTTGCAGGAGTGGGTTAGTGAAGAACTTTCCTAAGTTTGGAGAATCAAGGTTGGGTTGGGACAAGTATGAATTGAAGCTTGGATAGTGAGACTGGGGGGTCAGGACTAGTGGAGTTGCTGGACATTTTGCATTGTTGGTGTGTTCAGCACAGGTTGCAATCCTCATGTAATTGGCAGATCTCTCTGAAAAAAAGCTCAAGTCATGGTCTTAGTCTAGACTCTGTATCTGCACTTTCCCATATAGTAGCCACTAGCCACATGTGCCATTCAGTGCTTGAAACATGGCTAGTCCAAACGTATATATCTGTAAGTATAAAATGCATACCAGGGTTCAAAGATTTAGTATGGAGAAAAGGATAGAAAACACTTATGACTAAATTTTTATATAGTTTGCATATTGAAATGACAGTATTTCAGATATCTGGATTTTTTTTTAACATCTTAGTGTGGCTCCTAGAAAATCTAAAATCGCAGATGAGGCTTACACTATATTTGTGTGTAGAATATTGCTGTTCTACATAGTGGCAGACTCAAAATATAGGTAAGACTTACCCAGCCAGCTAATGAGCCTACTAAATAGTCACATCCCTTCTAAGAACCTGTTTTGCTGATTGTAACATAAGGTATATTGGTAGTAGATTGGAAAAAGTTGGGATTTGAGAGGGGTAGTAAGAAAAGTAGACAGAGAAGGAAGTAGGAAAGTGGGTACAACAAGCAACTATGTATATGTATGGAGTTATACACATATAAATACACATAAATTTTATAATCTATTTACATATGTGTAATTATTTACAATACAGTTTTGGAAATAGGAAAAAAAGAGAAGTAGGGGAAAAAAAAGCAGAGACCAAGTCCACTTAAGCTATCTATTAGGGTGGGAAGATTAAGATATGGATGAGAATCTGATGGATTTGTGTCAAAGCAGGCAGCAGACTTTGTCAGAGGGAGAAGTTACGCTGTGATAAAGTTTCCATCCAGATTTCTGCTGACCACACAGAGATCTCCTACCCTGAGATGGCCTTTTAGAGTTTTCCAGAGATAGAGTAAAGGGCTGGGCCTTTAACCTTACATTAGGCAGTCAAAGGATGTTGTTTTCATTGGCAAAGGGATGCATCTTTGCATAAAGCAATTCTTTTTATGGAAGCAACTCCTGAAGAAAGTTGCTGATAAGCAGCACTCCCCATAGCTAGGAGCTAAGGTCTTCACTTCTGAAAGGAGCATTGGGCAGACATGGCAGCATCCCCTATACTCATCATGACCAGCTCTATCATTTGGCAAGGAGCGTGCAGTATCCTGTAAGGCAATATTGTCTGCTGGGTTTCGAGGGGGTATTCAGCAAAAACAGCCTCTTTAGTTTTCTCCTGAGTTTGAAGCCACTTGAGATGCAAAATAGAGGAATCATACACTTGGAGTTAGATGTATTACTGATAAAGGTGAGTTGGAGAAAGTAGAGTTATTTCATTCAATAATCACCCTATATGATATGCTTCCACTCTGGAACTGGACATAGTCTCAAAACTGTAGGTCTCCCTCTACAGCATCTGGGGCTGGTACTGTCTGAAATGCATACCACTGGGCTACCAGAGGACACCCGTGTCCTGAGGGCAGTCCAAGTGGAAAGAGGAAACATCCCCAGAAGCAACTGAGCTTTATATACTCAGTGCCTTCTCTTCATTTCATCAGAGGTCATGGAAGAAAGCAGAAAGTGTTTCCATGCCCTTCTCTCATGGGGAGCAGAAAATGAGAACATTTCTCATTCTGCAAAAATGAGGAGTGGGATTTAAGCATTCCTTCTTAATTCTGCTGCTTCCTCTGGCTTCTTGTGGCCTCCCCCAGAGGCTTTGCATCCTCAAAATAGCTCAACAGAAGATGTTGGTACCTTCTAACAAGGTCCTTCGGTCCCTGAGGCTAGCTTCAGGCTTATTGAAAGAGAATGTGTAGTTATGAGTCTGAACTTTGTAGACATGCAATACATTTTTGTATTTCCCACAGAACACATAGTTTAAGACACAAATTCAACCAAATTAATTTTGAGAAATATGATAGTCTTTCCACCCCCAATTACTCCTCCAGAAACTGGCAGCTTGCAAATATTTTTGCTTTCCTTTGTTATCTGACTTCACATTAACACCACCCTTACACTGACACTTCTTGATTTTACCATTTTTTTTTAAACTTTTTTTTTAATTAATTTTTTATTTTTTCAGCATAACAGTATTCATTATTTTTGCACCACACCCAGTGCTCCATGCAATCCGTGCCCTCTACAATACCCACCACCTGGTGCCCCCAACCTCCCACCCCCCACCCCTTCAAAATTCTCAGATCGTTTTTCAGAGTCCATAGTCTCTCATGGTTCACCTCCCCTTCCAATTTCCCTCAACTCCCTTCTCCTCTCCATCTCCCCTTGTCCTCCATGCTATTTGTTATGCTCCACAAATAAGTGAAACCATATGATAATTGACTCTCTCTGCTTGACTTATTTCACTCAGCATAATCTCTTCCAGTCCCGTCCATGTTGCTACAAAACTTGGGGATTCATCCTTTCTTTCTTTTTTTTTTTTTTTTTTTTTTACAGCTTTATAAACATATATTTTTATCCCCAGGGGTACAGGTCTGCGAATCGCCAGGTTTACACACTTCACAACACTCACCATAGCACATACCCTCCCCGATATCCATAACCCCACCCCCTCTCCCAACCCCCTCCCCCCATCAAACCTCAGTTTGTTTTGTGAGATTAAGAGTCACTTATGGTTTGTTTCCCTCCCAATCCCATCTTGTTTCATTTACTCTTCTCCTACCCCCTCGACCCCCCATGTTGCATCTCCTCTCCCTCATATCAGGGAGATCATATGATAGTTGTCTTTCTCCGATTGACTTATTTCGCTAAGCATGATACCCTCTAGTTCCATCCACGTCGTCGCAAATGGCAAGATTTCATTTCTTTTGATGGCTGCATAGTATTCCATTGTGTATATATACCACATCTTCTTTATCCATTCGTCTGTAGATGGACATCTAGGTTCTTTCCATAGTTTGGCTATTGTAGACATTGCTGCTATAAACATTCGGGTGCACGTGCCCCTTCGGATCACTATGTTTGTATCTTTAGGGTAAATACCCAGCAGTGCAATTGCAGGGTCATAGGGTAGTTCTATTTTCAACATTTTGAGGAACCTCCATGCTGTTTTCCAGAGTGGTTGCACCAGCTTGCATTCCCACCAACAGTGTAGGAGGGTTCCCCTTTCTCCGCATCCTCGCCAGCATCTGTCATTTCCTGACTTGTTAATTTTAGCCATTCTGACTGGTGTGAGGTGATATCTCATGGTGGTTTTGATTTGTATTTCCCTGATGCCGAGTGATATGGAGCACTTTTTCATGTGTCTGTTGGCCATCTGGATGTCTTCTTTGCAGAAATGTCTGTTCATGTCCTCTGCCCATTTCTTGATTGGATTATTTGTTCTTTGGGTGTTGAGTTTGCTAAGTTCTTTATAGATTTTGGACACTAGCCCTTTATCTGATATGTCATTTGCAAATATCTTCTCCCATTCTGTCAGTTGTCTTTTGGTTTTTTTAACTGTTTCCTTTGCTGTGCAAAAGCTTTTGATCTTGAGAAAATCCCAAAAGTTCATTTTTGCCCTTGCTTCCCTTGCCTTTGGTGATGTTCCTAGGAAGATGTTGCTGCGGCTGAGGTCGAAGAGGTTGCTGCCTGTGTTCTCCTCGAGGATTTTGATGGATTCCTTTCTCACATTGAGATCCTTCATCCATTTTGAGTCTGTTTTCGTGTGTGGTGTAAGGAAATGATCCAATTTCATTTTTCTGCATGTGGCTGTCCAATTTTCCCAACACCATTTATTGAAGAGGCTGTCTTTGTTCCAGTGGACATTCTTTCCTGCTTTGTCGAAGATGAGTTGACCATAGAGTTGAGGGTCCATTTCTGGGCCCTCTATTCTGTTCCATTGATCTATGTGTCTGTTTTTGTGCCAGGACCATGCTGTCTTGATGATGACAGCTTTGTAATAGAGCTTGAAGTCCGGAATTGTGATGCCACCAACTTTGGCTTTCTTTTTCAATATTCCTTTGGCTATTCGAGGTCTTTTCTGGTTCCATATAAATTTTAGGATTATTTGTTCCATTTCTTTGAAAAAATGGATGGTACTTTGATAGGAATTGCATTAAATGTGTAGATTGCTTTAGGTAGCATAGACATTTTCACAATATTTATTCTTCCAATCCAGGAGCATGGAACATTTTTCCATTTCTTTGTGTCTTCCTCAATTTCTTTCATGAGTACTTTTCTGAGTATAGATTCTTAGTCTCTTTGGTTAGGTTTATTCCTAGGTATCTTATAGTTTTGGGTGCAATTGTAAATGGGATGGACTCCTTAATTTCTCTTTCTTCTGTCTTGTTGGTGGTGTAGAGAAATGCAACTGATTTCTGTGCATTGATTTTATATCCTGACACTTTACTGAATTCCTGTACAAGTTCTAGCAGTTTTGGAGTGGAGTCTTTTGGGTTTTCCACATAGAGTATCATATCATCTGCGAAGAGTGACAGTTTGACTTCTTCTTTGCCGATTTGGATGCCTTTAATTTCCTTTTGTTGTCTGATTGCTGAGGCTAGGACTTCTAGTACTATGTTGAATAGCAGTGGTGATAACGGACATCCCTGCCGTGTTCCTGACCTTAGCGGAAAAGCTTTCAGTTTTTCTCCATTGAGAATGATATTTGCGGTGGGTTTTTCATAGATGGCTTTGATAATATTGAGGTATGTGCCGTCTATCCCTACACTTTGAAGAGTTTTGATCAGGAAGGGATGCTGTACTTTGTCAAATGCTTTATCAGCATCTATGGAGAGTATCATATGGTTCTTGTTCTTTCTTTTATTAATGTGTTGTATCACATTGATTGATTTGCGGATGTTGAACCAGCCTTGCAGCCCTGGAATAAATCCCACTTGGTCGTGGTGAATAATCCTTTTAACGTACTGTTGAATCCTATTGGCTAGTATTTTGGCGAGAATTTTTGCATCTGTGTTCATCAAGGATATTGGTCTATAGTTCTCTTTTTTGTTGGGATCCTTGTCTGGTTTTGGGATCAAGGTGATGCTGGCCTCATAAAATGAGTTTGGAAGTTTTCCTTCTATTGCTATTTTTTGGAACAGTTTCAGGAGAATTGGAATTAGTTCTTCTTTAAATGTTTGGTAGAATTCCCCCGGGAAGCCGTCTGGCCCTGGGCTTTTGTTTGTTTGGAGATTTTTGATGACTGTTTCAATCTCCTTACTGGTTATGGGTATGTTGAGGCTTTCTATTTCTTCCTGGTTCAGTTGTGGTAGTTTATATGTCTCTAGGAATGCATCCATTTCTTCCAGATTGTCAAATTTGTTGGCGTAGAGTTGCTCATAGTATGTTCTTATAATTGTCTGTATTTCTTTGGTGTTCGTTGTGATCTCTCCTCTTTCATTCATGATTTTATTTATTTGGGTCCTCTCTCTTTTCTTTTTGGTAAGTCTGGCCAGGGGTTTATCAATCTTATTAATTCTTTCAAAGAACCAGCTCCTAGTTTCATTGATTTGTTCTATTGTTTTTTTGGTTTCTATTTCATTGATTTCTGCTCTGATCTTTATGATTTCTCTTCTCCTGCTGGGTTTAGGGTTTCTTTCTTGTTCTTTCTCCAGCTCCTTTAGTTGTAGGGTTAGGTTGTGTACCTGAGACCTTTCTTGTTTCTTGAGAAAGGCTTGTACCGCTATATATTTTCCTCTCAGGACTGCCTTTGTTGTGTCCCACAGATTCTGAACCGTGGTGTTTTCATTATCATTTGTTTCCATAAATTTTTTCAATTCTTCTTTGATTTCCTGGTTGACCCATTCATTCTTTAGAAGGATGCTGTTTAGTCTCCATGTATTTGGGTTCTTTCCAAATTTCCTCTTGTTATTGAGTTCTAGCTTTAGAGCATTGTGGTCTGAAAATATGCAGGGAATGATCCCAATCTTTTGATACCGGTTGAGACTTGATTTAGGACCAAGAATGTGATCTATTCTGGAGAATGTTCCATGTGCACTAGAGAAGAATGTGTATTCTGTTGCTTTGGGATGAAATGTTCTGAATATATCTGTGATGTCGATCTGGTCCAGTGTGTCATTTAAGGCCTTGATTTCCTTGTTGATCTTTTGCTTGGATCATCTGTCCATTTCAGTGAGGGGAGTGTTAAAATCCCCTACTATTATTGTATTCTTGTCGATGTGTTTCTTTGATTTTGTTATTAATTGGTTTATATAGTTGGCTGCTCCCACGTTAGGGGCATAGATATTTAAAATTGTTAGATCTTCTTGTTGGACAGTTCCTTTGAGTGTGATATAGTGTCCTTCTTCATCTCTTATTATAATCTTTGGCTTAAAATCTAATTGATCTGATATAAGGATTGCCACTCCTGCTTTCTTCTGATGTCCATTAGCATGGTAAATTCTTTTCCACCCCCTCACTTTAAACCTGGAGGTGTCTTCGGGTGTAAGATGAGTTTCTTGTAGGCAACATATAGATGGTTTTTGTTTTTTTATCCATTCTGATACCCTGTGTCTTTTGATTGGGGCATTTAGCCCATTAACATTCAGGGTAAGTATTGAGAGATATGAATTTAGTGCCATTGTATTGCCTGTAAGGTGACTGTTATTGTATATTGTCTCTGTTTCTTTCTGATCTACTACTTTTAGGGTCTCTCTTTGCTTAGAGGACCCCTTTCAATATTTCCTGTAGAGCTGGTTTGGTATTTGCAAATTCTTTCAGTTTTTGTTTGTCCTGGAAGCTTTTAATCTCTCCGTCTATTTTCAATGATAGCCTAGCTGGATATAGTATTCTTGGCTGCATGTTTTTCTCATTTAGTACTCTGAATATATCATGCCAGCTCTTTCTGGCCTGCCAGGTCTCTGTGGATAAGTCTGCTGCCAATCTAATATTTTTACCATTGTACGTTACAGACTTCTTTTCCCGGGCTGCTTTCAGGATCTTCTCTTTGTCACTAAGACTTGTAAATTTTACTATTAGGTGACGGGGTGTGGACCTATTCTTATTGATTTTGAGGGGGGTTCTCTGAACCTCTTGAATTTTGATGCTTGTTCCCTTTGCCATATTGGGGAAATTCTCTCCAATAATTCTCTCCAATATACCTTCTGCTCCCCTCTCTGTTTCCTCTTCTTCTGGAATCCCAATTATTCTAATGTTGTTTCGTCTTATGGTGTCACTTATCTCTCGAATTCTGCCCTCGTGGTCCAGTAGCTGTTTGTCCCTCTTTTGCTCAGCTTCTTTATTCTCTGTCATTTGGTCTTCTATATCGCTAATTCTTTCTTCTGCCTCATTTATCCTAGCAGTGAGAGCCTCCATTTTTGATTGCACCTCATTAATAGCTTTTTTGATTTCAACTTGGTTAGATTTTAGTTCTTTTATTTCTCCAGAAAGGGCTTTTATGTCTCCCGAGAGGGTTGCTTTAATATCTTCCATGCCTTTTTCAAGCCCGGCTAGAACCTTGAGAATCGTCATTCTGGACTCTATATCTGACATATTACCAATGTCTGTATTGATTAGGTCCCTAGCCTTTGGTACTGCCTTTTGTTTTTTTTTTTGTTGTGAATTTTTCCGCCTTGTCATTTTGTCCAGATAAGAGTTTATGAAGGAGCAAGTAAAATACTAAAAGGGTGACAACAACCACAGGAAAATATGCTTTAGCCAAATCAGAAGAGATCCCAAATCGTGTTGGGGGAGAAAGGGGATAAAAAGGCGTTCAAAAAGAAAAAAAAAAAAAGAAACTATTTAAAAAAAGAAAGCCGATAAAGAAAAAATATAAAAAGAGGAAAAAATATATATATATTAGATAAACTATTTAAAAAACGTTAATAAAGAAAACGGTAAAAGTTAAAAAAAAATTTAGCAGAAGAAGAGAAAAAAAAAATTAAATTAACTGCAAGGCTAAAAAATCATGGGGAGAAAGCCATGAGTTCCATGCTTTGCTTTCTTCTCCTCTGGAATTCTGCTGCTCTCCTTGGTATTGAAACTGCACTCCTCGGTAGGGGAACTTGGTCCTGGCTGGGTTTCCCGTTGATCTTCTGGGGGAGGGGCCTGTTGTAGTGATTCTCAAGTGTCTTTGCCCCAGGCGGAGTTGCACCGCCCTTACCCGGGGCCACGCTGAGTAGCTGAGTAATCTGCTCGGGTTTGCTTTCGGGAGCTTTTGTTCCCTGAGCGCTTTCCGTAGAGTTCCAGAGGACGGGAATGAAGATGGCGGCCTCCCGGTCTCCGGCCCGGAGGAGCCGAGAGCCCGGAGCCCCACTCCTCAGTGCGCCCTCAGAGAGCAGCGCCCAATGACTCCCGTCACCCTGGCCTCCGGCCGCGCTCCGAGCTGACCGAGCCTGCGGCCGGTTCAAGGCAACCCCGAGCTGAGAGTCACTCCTCGGCTCTGTCTCTGCAGCCGGCTTCCCCGTTCTAATACCGGTAAGCTCTGCGACACTGAGACACCCCTGATCCTTCTGCGACCCTGCGGGACCTGAAGCCGCGCTGACCCCGCCTGGGCTTCACCCCAGTTAAGCCTCTGGAGTGATGTCCCTCAGCGGAACAGACTTTTAAAAGTCCTGATTTTGCCCCGTTGCTCTGCCGCTCGCCGGGAGCCGGCCCCTCCCCCCGCGGTCTATCTTCCCGTCGCTTTGGATTCACTTCTCCGCCAGTCCTACCTTGCAGAAAGTGGTTGATTTTCTGTTTCTGGAATTGCTGTTCTTCTTCTCTTCAATCTCCCGTTGGATTTGTAGGTGTTTGCAATCTTTAGATAAGCTATTTAGCTGATCTCCTGCTACCCGAAGTAGTCTCAGCCTGCTACTTCTCCGCCATCTTGACTCCTCCTGATTTTACCATTTTTAAAGCATTATCTGTTGACTTCCCACTGTGGAAGAGAAAGCGCCAGTGTGTTTTCTTTGTTTGTTTGTTTGCTGCTCACCTTCCACTCCATCCTACCATCATAATTATGACTTAATTTTGGCTAGATCAGAATTATGATTGTGTTAGGGTTATTCACAAGGAAGCCATGTACTATATCATGACCACTTTTTCTTTCTTGAAAAACTTCTTGGTTTCTCCGGAATTAGGAATACTCTTTTTTAATGTTTAATGTTCCATGGTCTTACCACTAATTCATCATTAAACTCTTATCTGTGATGTTTACATCTCTTCTCAATATGTCAAAACACATCATTTATCATATATATTTGGTCACTTTTCATCTTCTTGAAGAATCTATTTTTTTGGGGTGGTGTTATTTTGGTCCCTCTAACCTGCTCCAATCTGAGCAGATTTATCTCTAGGACTGAGAAACATCTTTTATTACCACATCTCCTCCCATTATCAGATTGGGGATTTCCTTTTTCTGCCTTGATTCCTAGATCCCATGTGTTTTCATTTCCTGGTTTACTTATTTTGGTGTAACACCTCTTCTAGCACTTTCCTGAGAAAGGGTATATGGAAGACAAATCTCTGATATTACATGTCTCAAATGCTTTTATTTATACTCCTGTTTCAGTGAGAGTTAAGCTGATTAAAGAATTCAAAATTGGAAATAATTTTTCCTCAAGGCTTTGAAGGTTTTGTTCCTTTATTTTATAAATTTAAGTACTACTTTTGAGAAGTGTGAAGCTTTTCTTATTCTCCATTCTTTGAAGTCGCTTACTTTTTTTCTTTTTTTCTCTTCAATTTTCAGATTTTTCTTTTTTATTTCAGTGTTCTAAAATTTCATGATGTTGTGCCTTGTAGTGTATTTTATTCATTTTTTTTGCAGGGAACTTGATGACACTGTTCATTCTAGGAGCTCAGATAATCATGTCTAAGAAGCTCTTTTGAATTATTTTATTCTCTATTTTTATTGTTTATATATGAAACCTCTTGTAGTAATCTTAACCTAATCATAATCTTATTATTTTTTTTTTTAAATTTTCTTTTCTATTCACTGGTCCCCATCCACTCTTCCACTTTCTGGAGGAAACCTACAACTGTTCATAACTGTGTAGTTCAATCCATTTATTTAACTTCTAATTTTTCCCTTCTTGCATTCATTTTCAGCTATTCCTTTCCTCTGGTTATCCTCTCTGTATGATAGTCTGTTATTACTTAGGGGATGCAGTATTTTCTTTTATTTCACTAAGGATATGATTAGAGTAGTACTTTTTTTTTTCTTTTTCAAGTTTTGCTCTCTTAGATGATTTTTTAATTTCCTCCAATGTATTTTTACTGTTTGTTTTGTTCTTTGTCTTCTGCATGCTATTTTACTTGGATTTCTTGGTCCTTTTTTTTTTTAACTACATGTTCATTTATGAGAATGACACAAAAAACCTGATTAGATGTTAATAAAGTGTTCATGTTGGTAGGTTTTATTATAGGTGGAACTGGTTAAGCTTTTCACTGGAGCTTTACGTTTTTTCTCCAGGACACAGAATTTTCTGCCTACATTGTATAATTCTGGCTGCCTACAGTCTTAGAGCCTTGTGGGAGGAGAGTAGCATATCACATCGTTGCTCTCATCTCTTTCTTGTCTTTTACCATCTCCAGGGCTGATGCCTCCACCTCCAATCTGCTAGCATGGTATGGGAGGAAAGTTGCTCAGCTGATCCAAGAGGAGAAGGGAATCTCTGACCTAGCTTGATAAAAAATCTTTTACCTAATCTTTTTTCTCTTCGTCCCTTCTAGATGGCTGATTTTGGCAATTCTTAAGCTTACGGGAGACTTTTTTTGTGGGAGGTAAATTGAATCTCTTCTCTATTTTCCCTACTATGAGTTGAGTATTCAATATGCTCACATCTGATAAGTTAGATTCACTCATTCTTCTGCTTTCTTGTTGCAGCATTTGGTTATTATCATCCTTACTCCTATTTTCTATCTGGGGTACCAATGGTCCTCTTGCTGTTGCTTCAGTTGGATCTGTAGAGAGGTAATAGAGACAAATGTGTTTGCTCAATATGCTGTCTTTAACAAAAATGTCTTCTTTAATACATCAGTGCTATATTCTCCCCAGATGCACACATTTATTCCCTTTTCTTTATGTCCCATACATTCATATCTTCATGTTTAGTAAATATGTGTTCACAAATCTGGACATTCTGTGAATCTTTTAAAATTCATACACAAAACAGAGATTGATTTCCAACTGCTATCTCCCTACATACTATCCAGAACAGGTCTTACACATTTCATCTTAATGACTACTTTAGACCCAAAATAATTTTTATTGATAACAGTAATATGGTAATTCATTATGGTATGCTGTTACCCGAGTGCTAATTAAAAGGAAAGATAGTTGAAGGATAAAGGAGGGCTTGAAAGCACATCACACAAAAGTTCCTTCCTAATATATTTCCTGTCTATCACACTTATTACTGCAGGGTGGGTTGACAGGTTAATTATGTACTAGGCAGGAGAGCTGGTACAGAGGATGTTACAATCTCAAAAGCAAACACTTATAATCATTTTATCTAAATATAAGACAAACTCACCTTGATGAAGGACTGCATTTAGTGATTATATGTAAGGCGACCTCCCTACCTATAGATTACAAATGGCATCTAGTTAAATGTTATACCATAGAGTTAATACATAAATGCTGACCCTGCAGCAGCTAGCTATGACTCGTATCTAGGGATTCTGTCAAAATTTGCAAATTTGCTTTATTCTTTCACTGTTGAGGATTCTGCTTTCCCTATTTCCTTTTCAAGCCATAGTTTTTAATAACATCTTCCATATGATATTCATAAACATATCATTGAAAAATATGATATTCACAGTGCATGTTTATTTTACAATGCAAGAGTTTATTATTTTACTTAGGGAGGACCTTTGCATCATGAAAGAATCTTCTATTAACATCCTGCCAGGGGCCTCCATCTTCCTCTGTCCTGTACTAAAATATATCTGGGGCAAGAAGCTCATTTCACCACCTGAGATTCCCCTTGGAAAGTTATGGTTACTGTTGTTTTATATTGAAAAGGGACTTCCTTGTTTTTTCTTTCCAGTGACATTAATTCTTACTTTCTGGACTTGTGCATCAACTCTCAACATTTTTCACAGGAAAGCTTTCTAATATCTGAATATAGTTGACATATCTCTTGAAAATCTGTTTTCTCTTTTGTATCCCTATTCAATTTCATCTTTTGTTCCTACTTGTCATTTTTTCCCCAGAATCTTTTTTTTAAGTTAGTTGCCATTCTACGTAAAGTTCTCCATGATCCTCTAAATGAATAGCTCGTAGCTTAATATAATATGTCAGATGTATAAATATACAGCTTAGAGTGAACCTATTAAATTTATTCCTATGAACATTATGCTTTCCCTGTGCATTTCAAGATCCCAATGTCTGTGCTGGCAGTGACTTTCCATTGTAGTGGCTTATAATGAAGCACAGACTCCTTCCTGTCCCCACAATTTTACTGACTACTCCCAAATAAACATGACTTTTCTATTTTCTATTAAGATATTTTCAGACTTCAAAAAAATAGAAACAACACACAGCTTTGTGACATTCTCAATTTATTTTCTGTCCTAAAAATTCTACGTTTTCCCAAAATGGGTACATTTTTTCTAATGTGCAGACCACATGTAGAATTTAAGTCACTCCTCTTCACTGTTTAGCACTCAGAATATGGAGAATGGTTAGTAATACTTAATCCATTTCAATTTAACAATAAAATAAATATTTATGGAACAAATACAGACCCAGGTACAGTGCTAAGTTCTGCTGAGATACATATTAGTAACCAAGGAAGATCTAGTCTGCAATATGACGGAGCGTGGACCAGGAGCTCTAATAAACTGATCAGTTCGGTAGAAGTTATATTATAGATATAATACAATGACAATAAGGCATAATGGTTCCCCCAACCTTCCAGGCTATCTTTAATATGCTATTTCTTTGAGTGGCCAAAATCATAGGCCCATGGGTTGATAAGATGCTTTGACACATCTGAATTACTTGACAGTTCATAAATGATAATGCTACCTCGATAAGCCTGCCAGTTTGTTGATATTGTTTTATTGGTATCATCAGATGCTCAACTCTGAGAAAAATGGTAATCAACTGTGAACAAAGCCAAATAAAACTCATTTAGATTTATTAATCTCTAAAGTGCAAGAACAATGTCATTCTTTCTCTGATCATCCTTGACCTAAGTACAGTGCTTTGCTCCTCACAGAACATTTTCATATCTTCAATTCTGTTTGATCCTTATAGTAACGTGATGAGGTAGGAGGAATAGAGATTGCTTGTCTCCACTTTGCAGATTAAGAATACTGAAGAGGGGATGCCTGGGTGGCTGAGTCGGTTAAAGCCTCTGCCTTCGGCTCAGGTCATGATCCCAGAGTTCTGGAATCGAGCCCTGCATCAGGCTCTCTGCTCATCAGGGAGCCTGCTTCCCTTCCTTTCTCTCTGCCTGCATCTGTGCCTAGTTGTGATCTCTGTCTGTCAAATAAATAAATAAAATCTTAAAAAAAAAATACTGAGGAGATATGACTTGCTGGGCTGAAGATTTAGGACCAGTAAGAGCCACAGTTTTCTGCATCCCAGCTTTTTGATTCTATCAAAAGGCAATCTGAGGGGCAATCTTATCTGTATGTATGTTGGGAGAGAGAACATTTGGGTGATGCCCACAACTCAAAGGGGTCATGCATAGCTTGTGAACTTTACTGAGCAAGTACTCAGCACAGATCCAAAAGGCAGATTTGTGAAAGGGAGTGCTGGGCCAACCTAATTTAGACCGTCCTTCGTGAAAGCTAAGGCATTCAAACCATGTGATGGATTCTTTTTAATATGGTATTATTGTCAGGGAATAGCTTCAATATGCACTGTAAGCATTAAATGCTAAAAATAATAACAGCAATTATGGATTGTTCTGACACCAGAAGAGTAGAATTATACTTCTTAACTGCATTGTCTTCAGCCAATAAAAATGCAAAATCACTTTTCTAGAAACTGTTTCCTCTGTGCTAGATTACCAAGAGATGGCAGCATTCTATCCATCATTCAGCAACTATATATTCCTTGTTGAGAACTAAGATTTCCTCTTTTCTCAATAAAGTGTTGAGAACAAAGAATAGAATTTAAAATATGAATTTGTTTCATAATCATCCATTGTCACACAGTCATGCAGCTCTCGATTGCCGACATCTAAGTTTAGGAGCTGATGATAAAGAACTGTAGAGATTCCAGTGACCTATTTTAAAATAATACATGGCATTTAGTTGATGGTAATACACAAAAGCCGCTAAGTAATGATTCGAGAAAGTGAATGGTGATATATGATTCCACCTTGGATGCACCTGAAGCCTTCCATTTGAGGGTTTCCTTTTTCTGCAGAACTTGGTAATCCAGAGTCAAATATACTGTGTTAATAAAGTCAGGGACAGCTCTTTGTTATCTTGTTTGGAGTTTGATGTTATATTTGGAGTTTGGCAGAAACTCCAGAAAATAGAAAATTTTAGGAAATGTACCATTACAATCCTCTAGTATATGCTAGTTGATGCAAGAAGCCCTAGATATGTGATCATTTCTGGGGAGAGGTGGAAGAAATTCTTTATTAAGGAGGATTGAGAAATGGTCATAAATTTAAGTATTTCCAAAGTCATATTTTCAGTGCTCAGCTTGTCATAAATTTTAAGGGTTTTTTTTTTCATAATTGAGTTATTATTTCATGACAGAGGCCAATGGAAAAATAATTTTGATATATTTCTCATACCAAAAGTGGATACTTTTAAAGTATATGGATACATTGCTAGTGTCCTGTTTTCTTTTTTGGAGGGTAGTAATTATATACTTTTTTAATAAGAAATTGTCTTTAGTTGTCAAATACCACAGATTTGTCATAGAGTTAACTTGTCAGCCAATGACCTCTTATGGTGAAGTTCCTTAGACTTAGGTTTGGAAACTATAGAATCTCTGCTAGAGATCTCCTTGCCTGAAGCTTTTATGGAGGTCATTATATCCTCACCTGATCAGAGAGCCATGGATCTGGGAAGGCACCTGCATTATTTATCTTCATCTCACTCTGAAGAGATGACTCATTCTTCCCAGAGTTGAAGAAAGGTACTGAAAATCACACAAATTAGTGGTAGAGGCAGCCACACCCATCTCTAGTTTCCTGACTTCCAAACTAGCATATTTTCTACCATATTGTGATACATAAAAATAAGTTCAGAAAATGACACCTTTGGTTTTTAAGGTGAACCAGTGCCACTGTCCCCTTCAGATATCCACGTTAACTGGAATGAAGGTATTTAAACCATCATTAAAAGAAGGTTTGGGCCTGGCGATTCACAGACCTGTACCCCTGGGGCTAAAAATACATGATATGTTTATAAAAAAATAATAATAATAAAAATAGATGGTTTAGAGTAAATTTTTCAAAAAAAAAGAAGAAGGTTTGGGGCAAGCTGATGCAGCAGAAATAAGTAATGGATCTCTGCATAGCTAGGGAATCTGCCAGTGATTTCTGCATGCTCACTTGGAAGGCATAGGTCCACTCTCACAGACAAGAGGTCTGAGTATCCTCAGCTTTTCTCCATGTCTGGGGCAGGAATCTTAATCTTTTATAGGAAACCCTGTGCTCTTGTTTCTATACACTCCTAAGAGAGAGGGTCAACCAAGCAGGACCTCAGAGAGCTTGCCAGTTGTTTCCTGAGGATAGGACATTTTTCCTAAGCAAACTGGTACCTTTGATGGGAGGGATATCCTTCTCTCTTGGGGGAGCCCAGGATAGGTTGCACACAGATCGGGTCCTGGGCTTAAAGTTGTTGAAAAGTGTCACAGGTACTGTTGCAATCACGGGAGCCTGAAAGATGGCTCTTAACGTGGCTGTCAAACAAGTTAACTGACAGTCTTTCAGCTTCTGTCAACAGTGCTCCTGGTGGGGACATCCAGTGATATGGGGTGTTATTGGTAGATCACATAACCTATCATCTTGGTTTCCGTGCGTATTCCTATAATAAACAGGACAACATTGAGAAAGGAGCTGCCTCTTAAGAAGCATTTTTTTTTTTTTTTTACTTCTACAAAGAAATCATGAGAAGATATTATCCAAAGGCCTGCATAGGTGGACCTAGTTGTCATTTTCCAAGGCCCAAATTAGGAAAAAGGTACGAACAATTTTCAGTAATAATGGTAACCTTTTGTTATGTGTCAGATATTATTTGGAGTGCTTTTTTCATATATTTATATTTATTCCCCATAATAACTCTGTGGAATTGCTACTATCATTACCTCCATTTGCATGTGAAACTGAGGCTTAGAGAGATTCAATAACTTCTTATGGTCACCTAGGTAGTAAATGCTAAAACCAGGGATTGAACTCAGGGAGGCTGACTTCAGACTCTTTGCTCTTAATCATACTGTCCCTGTGCCTGTTTCTGTAACACAAAGACAATGAAGGTGTGAGCCTGGACAACTACAGAGTTTCTTCCTGGCTTGGAAGTTTCACAGGCTGCCTAATAGGACCATAGGTGGTGCTCAGCCCGGGGACAGCAGCCTCCTTGCTGAAGCTGTCCTTCTTCAGATGGCTGCGAAGAAACCACTAGAAGTGAAGCTGCTCCATAGCAGGTTTGGCCCCTTATGTGGAAAGGTGACCTGCCTGGGCTTGCCCTCTAATGAGAAGGATCTTATGGGCATTGATTTTCCAGTAAGCTCCAGAGTCATTCTGTGGGGAGCCTTTACCTATTTGAGTCCATCAAATTTATCTTATTTTCATTTATTGCTGGAAATAGAAATGTAACTCTGATGTATATTTCTCGCAGAAAGTAAACTTTTCAGCCATCGGTTTCCAGAGAGCTTCCTTCAGGAGATATTCTCATGGAAACATTCACCTAAGGACTTTTCTCCACCTCCCCACCTAGTTCAATCTGGACTAAAGAGAGATCCCATAAACATCTTGCTCCTGTTTTAACCTCTGGCACTTCACCAGTTTCTACACCCCAGTAGTTTTGATCTGGTCTCTGCTTCAGGGTCTCTACCTACCTATCTTTCATCCATAATGTTGAGTTGAGTCTAAATGTTCATGAATTCCTTAGTTGAAGAAGTTTGCCAAGGTAAATTCGGCTGTTTCTATATTTCATCTGTAACCGTCTTTGAGGATCCTTTGAAATAACTCATGCCTCTGTCCCCTGTTATTAACAGCATGGCTTATCTCCAGATATGTAAAATAGTTTGCAAGAGGACTTTTACTACTGTGCAAAGCTTCCAGAGACCTAGGAAATATTTTATGGCAAAAATTTGACAAAAGTCTTAGGAACCCCTTAATTACTGAGTGTCAGCGATGCAGTAGAAAATGATGCCCTTTGTAGGAGTAAGGAGAAGAGGCCTCAGCCTTGGACAAGAGTCAGGATGACTAAAAGCGTTAGGGCAAATGGATAGGTCATGAACACATTACCCACCTTCCCTATTTCTATATCTTTGGACTCAAGGCAGCCTGAATTCATGCTGTGTGCTGTGCATTGACATAGGAGAGAAAATTAACCATTTGAGTCAACCAAATCTACTTCTAAGATACATTTACTTCCTCAGTCACTATAGGGGTTCAGTCATAAGGCTCCAAATATCTTAGTAGCAATATCACCGACTAGAAGAATTCATTTGTTCTGTTAGATTCTATTATCTTGTAGGTGACTGTGGTTATCCTGCCTTGGAAGAAGATGCTGAAAGGACCTCCATTAGACTGTGTGCTTCATTTTAATAAAAGAATAATATCATTTATTAGTACTCAATATCAGTTTATAACTATACAAGGGTTTTAACCATATTCTCATATAAATACATACATACATATATACCTTATGAGGTAACTAGTATTAATTATCCCCATTTTACTTGCCCAAAGGCATGTTGCTGGTAAGGAGAAGAGCAAAGTTTTGAATCTGGCAAATCTGCCTAAGAGGGCTACTCTAGAAACAGTTATGCCTCTCTCTCTGTGTCTCCTTGGGGCTTTAATTTTGTCCTGGAGTGTAGACCCCACCTGTCTTGTTCTTTACATCCTTGAAGCCTGAAACGTGGAAGGTGCACAGGAAATACTTAATGGTATTGACATATTGGATTTAATGGCTCTTCTCAATGAAGTCTTCCCAGACGTGATGTATAGTTATAGTTGAAACAGTTTTTAGACTGCATTCTACTCCTTTGACCCTGCCTAGCTAGACTTCATACCATATTTGTGTTTTCTCAATAATGATATTATATGCAGACTTTAAGTTCCTTAGGAGTAGGGATTTTGTCTTTTGCTTCATTTACCGACTAAATCTTTTGAACAGGGATGACTTCACAGTGTGTGTGTGTAGGTGAATATGTACATATATATCATTATATTCAAAGATGACATTGACTTAATGGATAAAGCATGGCTTGGAATGTGTCACAGAAAATCATGCTGGGGCCGACTTCTCATAATGAGTGATGTGCCATATGCTTTCATTTCACTCTGTACTGTGCCTTTTGCAGTATCTGGTGTATTTTACAGTAATTGTGTCTATTCACTTTTCTGTCTTTCTGGCTGGACTATGATCTCTAGAAAGGCAAATACCATTTCTCCACAGAACTCAGCACATGATTGCTCATTAAATATTTGAGGAATGATTGAAAGTGCTTATCTGTGGTTATCCACATCTTCAGATGCTAAATACTAAGTATGAGTCATTTGGATTGGACAGACTAAAGCACAATCCTGAGACCTGGGGTTGGCAAGCACGTAGAATCCTCAGAAATAGGTGGACTTGTGGCATTCTCAACAACAACAACAAAATGGGATGAATTTAATTCTGTGTGGAAGAATTTTGAATGCTCATCCTTCTGATCAATCCTTTTAAGTGGCAATTAGAGAATAGGAGCCTGAAATCCTGCATATGGCACCAACATTGAGGTCCTCCAAATGCAGTGGACTGAGCCTTCTTGACGTATAGGTCTTGTCCCATTCAGTACATAGACGTGACTGAGACAGAGTCTGCAGAGTTTGTGGGCCACATGCAAAGGTCACAACCATAGAGCTGCAAGATACAAATTGAATTTGACAGATATTAATGGCAGAGCCATGTGCTTGATTCCTAGAATTCCACAATTCAGAGAAAAGGTGGAGAATCTTCCTTTTTCAAGCTAATAGTAGATAAAGGGTTTAATAGGCCTCCCTCCATCTATACAGAACTCCGGTCAGGCTGTGAATGCTTTTTCTCCTGTAACACAGATCCCTGCAGGAACTAGCTGCTTGCTTAGAAATGCCAGCACCAGAAAAAAGCTGCTCTAGGCTGAATAATTATTTCATGTCTGATCCCTAAGTCTAATACCAAGTGAGTGAAGCAAACCCTTTAGTAAAACAAATACCCACATTAGGCCAATAGGAACAAGGAGACAAATAGGAAGAGGCAGCCAATCTGCTGCAGATGCGGGCACCAGGCACTAGGGAGGACTGCCAGAGGGCATCTGCCCTGGCTAACAACAAAGCCCATTGCTGCGTGGAATCCAGGGGTGCTCCTTGCTGCTAGCCAGCCCCAGTCCCAACACAGAAGGCAACACCAAAGGGGATATTAGGTCAGCCCCTCTTCCAGCATGGCTGTGGGGTTTGGTAAATTGATTTCCATTTTTACTAACTGAAAGCCAGTAGCTAATGGGAGAATAATTTCTGGGTGCCATATGGGCACATGGATATTTTCTAATTTATTTGCTCGAATGTTATCTCTTCCTCTTTATATTAAGACATTTTATTATAATTATTTATACTGCCCCCCGGCTGAAACAAACAGAGCTATTTGTTGAAAGATTAAATGAGGAGAGTTGATGACTGTAGTTCATGTTTGGGGAATCAAAAGAGATATGACACCCACATTATTTCAAGTATGTTCCAGGAAGCACAGCATGTCAGGAAAAAGTATGGTCTGCAGCATTGATCAAAGGATGGCAGGAAAACTCAGATCTCATTCACAACCCTAGAGCTGTGGGCTGACAGAGCTGGAAGCACCTTAGGGATCATTTATTCAAAAGCTTTTATTTTAGAAACCCAATGCCTGGAGAAGGGAGGTGACTCTCCCAAGATCACACAGCTATTACAGAGATTTAAAAATGTTCCAGGTCTTCTGAAGCTGTTCTGTGAGCTCTCCACTTAACCCCCATTGCTTTGCCTCCTCCTTTCACCTGGCCTTGGTTCATTTTCTAGATATGATGTCATGATTACACTGGTTTCAAAACTGGAAAATGTGCTACAACACATATTTTTTTTTTGTGATAAAAAATTTTTTGTGATAAAAAAAATTTTTTTAAAGATTACTCTCTTAGCAAGTTGTATATATACAATATAGTATTATTAACTATAGTCACCATGGTGCACATTATATGTCTATGAATTCTTTATTTTATAACTAGAAGTGTATACCTTTTATATATTTTTGAAGAAAAAGATCAGAGTCAATAACTTACTACTGGAATGTGGTTGATATAGCACTTATGCGGTACAGACAATTAAAAATGTTCCATCCGTACTTACAGCTGAGTTTCCAGAGACGCTCAGTCCTTGACCTTGTTCTCTGGGCTGCTGAGGGTGGAAGAGCAGAAGAGATGCTAAAGTGAAATTCTTGTGTGATGGGTACCTGTCATCTGCTGCCAGGTCAAATTCTCATACACCGGAATCTCTCTCTCTTGCTCACTTGCTTGCATACATGTATAATTGTGTAAAGTTAAATTAATTAGGTGTTATCTGACAATCGCTAAATAATTGATTTCCTGAATACTATAGAATTTAAGCAAACTGATAGATTTCTTTTCCTCGGAGAAGCATTCTTGGAGCCGGTGGGACTTAAATTGGATGTTGAAAGATGAAGAGAATCTGGATCATAATCAGCGAAGAGGATATATGATGTAGGATGAAACATGATGTATTAGTGATGGGCTGTGGCTGGGATTAGGTGAAACAGTTGGCATTGGACTCACTGGCTCCAGGGGCATGGGGCATGTGTAGAGGCAGAAGTAAAATATTCTTTCAGGGAGATCCAGGAGATTAAGATTATTGAGAAGACATACTAAGACAACACACTATAAAGTTGACACTATACACTATGTGTAGGAACAATACTTTTTTTTTTTTTTTTGGTCAAGAACTAAACTGGATTCTATGTAAAATAGCTTTCTTTCTCTTTGATTGGTGCCATAGAGGGAGCTATCTCTTCCCTGACTCCCACATCCATCTGGCCCCAACCTCTTTCTCTGTCACTCCAAGTCAAATTTAAAGTAAGGAAAAAAAAAAAATCCTGTAATTGAAGTTGTCTATTTTTTGCTAGTTATATCTGGCTCTTCACTGCTGTCTATGATTTAATCAAATGTTCAAATAGCTGCTAATAGGGATAGTTTAGATTAAAACTTTTTAGTCTCATTCAACACATATTCAACAAATATTTATTAAGTCTTACTGTGTACCTGAAATTGGGTTGGGACTTGGGATTTGAAACAAGAACAAAATAGGGTCTTAGTCATTAAGCAGCTTGAATCTAATAGGACAAATAAATGTTAGAAAATATTCCCAATGTGATACCAGAAATCCGTGCAATGAAACATGGCACATAGGGAGCATTTAATAAATGTCTGTGGAATAGGAATCCCTCCTCTTGTGCTCTAGACTCCCTTCTTTCTTGCCTTTCAAGGACTTTTCTCCAGTATTTCTCTCCCCTCCCCCCAATTCACTGAGGTTTCCCTTTCTGTAAGATCAGTTCATTAGCATACAAACACATTCTGATTATTCCTATCTAAAAAGTAAGATGAGCAAGCACCTCTTTTGACCTCAAATCCTCCATCAGCTGTTGTCATTCCCCCTGCCCCCTTAATAACCAATTCTGCTTCTTCACTGCAAGTGCTTTCTCAAATTGATTCCAGGGAGGTTTCCTATAGTCTCACTCCTTCATTAATGTTGCTACTGTAAGAAGCATTCTTTATCCCATTGTCACCAGTCCAAGTGACTTCTCTCCTCTTATCTTACTTGATCTCCAGTAGCATTCAACAAAATGGACTCTGATTTCCTGGAGCTGTTTTCTCTTGGCATCATGGCACCAGACTCCCCTGGTTTTCCTCCAAGCTGGTTTGTTGGCTCTTCCCCTTCTGCTCTGCCTCCATTTTTACCTTCCATTTTCTCTCTTTGGACTCTCCCTGGGCGACCAAACCTGAACTTTGGTTTTAAATATTACCTATATGCCAGTAACTCTCAAACTGTATCTCCAGTTCTTATCTCTCCCCAATAACCCAAGTACAAATATCCTCCTCCTCCTCTCTATTTGACATTTCCACATGGATGTCATATACATATCTCCAACTTAACAGAGTGAGTATAATTTTCTTAATTTCCCACTTCACCACTGCTCTAACATAAATTCTTTACCTCTCAGTTTATGGCATTGTCATATACCTAGTTTTTCAAGTTAAAACTGAAGAATTATCCTTGTTTCCTCTCATTCCTTCAGTTCCTACATCAAATCCATGAGCAAGAAGTATCTATTCTACTACTTCTATACCAATAAGTCTCAAATTTTTAATTTTCTTCATTTTTCTTTAGTACATCCTAGTCGAAGCCACTGTGGCTTCTCAAGCAAATCAACTGATTTTCCTATTTCCCCTTTTTTCCTACTTTCAGTTTTCTGCAACACAGCCCGAACTGTCTTTTAAAATGCAAATCAGATCACGTCCTTGTCCTACTTAAGACCCTCTAATGGCTTCTTATCACACTTAAAATAAATAAAAAACTCCTTTACCCTGGCTTATAACGCCTTCAGTGTTTGGTCCCTGGTTACTTCTACAGTTTCCTCTCATATCCACCCTATGGTATGCTGGTAAATGTTTAAGAACAGGCTCTATAAATGGGGTGTTGAGTTGGAGGAGGGGGCTGGGAACTGTAGGGAAGCTTGATTTACAATGTTTTCCAATTTCTTTCTTGTAAATTCTCCCACCAATGCCAGTTACAATCTACCAAAATGATGTCAGCTGATTCAGAAATTCCCTGGCGATGTAACAATTGTCTCTCAGTAGCCAGTACAAGTCAGCCCCACCACCTGGTATAAATCTTCATCACAGTGCTCTAGCCACTCTAGCCATTTATTTCCCCCAACACATTATTCAAGTTTCTGGTTTAGGCATCATTTCTCTCTCTGCCTGAAATGCTCTTCTACTTGATCATGATGTAGAACAAGAAGAATTCTGTTTATTTAGGTCTTACCTGAGCCCAAAGTGCTCCTCAGTGAGGTTTTCCTTGAATATCCCTTATAATTACCATTTAGTCATTCTGTGGTACATAGCGATATTAATTCTCTCCATGAGACTTGAATCTACCTGATGTTTACCTAATGTATACATTTATCGATATTCAATTTGCCTCACGAATGTGATATCTACAATGGCAAGGCTTTTGTCTTAGCACCCCCAGCATCAAGAGCAGTGCGTAACACACCCTGGATGCTCAATTTGAAAAACAAATCAATGAATAAAATAACATTTCCAGCACAATTGATCTCTGCTTGTTTCCCAGTCCTTGTAATCACTAGATAGTCAAACTTCTCAAGCACATCTCGCTTTTCTTCCGTTCTGCCATTTTGCAGCCATTCATTTCCTAGCCTACAATGTTGTACCTGTCCTTTTGCTCTTTATCTATCGAGATGTTTTTTATCCAGCAAGGCTCAAATCATGGCCCTTCTATTAAGAAGTGTTTTATGGTCATTGTAGGCTATAGAGTTCCTCACCTCTGATGGCCACCAGCCCATTTTAACTGTATACATTGATAATTGTTCACATACTGCCAAGTGACACTCTGTGTTGCTCTCTTGTCCTCTGATTTATCACTTCTCTTTTTATTTAGTGTTTCTAATGCCCATATAGTCTCACCCCTCTTCCCTTTTTGATTCTGACCTCTTATAGTTCCAAAATAGACTTGTACCCCCTTCAGCATTCACTAAGATTCCCAGGGCCATTCCGTGAACACAGTGTGTCTTTAGTAAATGTCTATTTGTTAGATTTGTTTTATGGGTTTTGATTATCCATGAGCTGGCTCTTCTTTTGTTTTTCTCTGTAGATAGACTCTCCATCCCTCTTTCTCTTCCTTTGTGCCCTAGGAGACTGACATGTATGTACTTTATCAAACAACCCTCTTGCCTTCTGGCTTTGAACGGAGATAAGTCAATAAGGAGCATAGGTCAGAGATCTGGAGGAAGAAGGGAGAGTGAGGGAAGAGGTTTCATTCTCTGGTTCCTCCTCAGCCTGCAGGATCATCACAGACTCTTTAATTTGTTGAAATGCCTTGCTCCACTCTCATCACTTTCTCTACACACAACACTATCTAAATTCCCGGGGCTATTTCCTCACTTCAGTGCATCGATCCTAAGGGTGGTCACTAGATCTGTGGCTCTTCACCATTGCTTATGATTTCTATATCCATTGCCCATATCCTTACAAATACTCCTTTACTTAAACCCTCCTTAAATTACCCAGTTTGAGGGTACCTCCTGTTTCTTGCTAAATTCCACAGGAATCTTTTCCTTTTTCATAGAACCTGATCTATTCTTTAGTACATAGCTTAGGTCCTACCTCTGCTGTTAAGGTTTCTCTAATTACTTCTGATAGAAATGTGGCTCAATAAATTTTAGCTCAATTATATTTGCCCATGTCATGTTTTTTATATATTTAAATTCCTTTGCCTGTAACAAAAAAATTCCTGCCTCTGACAGAAATTAAATTTCCTGAAAACAGAACTGTGGCTATACACCTAAATATCTCTCAGACTCTCCCGTATATCCTTCATCACCAACCTAACATAAGCTACCAACCTCTCCCTCACTGCCCCTGGTTCATGCCCATTCTGGAGACTTTTGTAATTAATTTCCCTGTGTCCTCTTTGGGTCTTCTCAAATCTGCTCTCCACACCAGGGTCAGGATTATGCCCAAACAATGCAATTCTGATCATGCGTTATCTACCACATCCCAAAGACACTTACATATAGATACTACATCCACGTACACTTGTAGATACTACATCCTTGTACACTTGTAGACTTCCCATGCTTTGAGAAAAAAGGCAAAACTCTTGCATTTGATCCCATATCACATAATCTGGTCACTACCTGTTTCTCCAGTCTCTTCTCTGACTCTGGCTTCCTTGCTCCTTCCACATAAAGGGAACTGAACTTGTAGTGTCTCAGATGCCCCATACCTCCTCCTGGATGGAGACTTTGCTGTGGAGTCTCCATTCTTTCCTTTTCTCTCTTCCTCATTGAATTCTTGCTTCTTGCTCAGGTCTCAGCTTAAGTGTCATTTTGCTCCAGGAAGTGTTCTTGATTTTTCTAACTTAGTCACATCTTTTTATTTTTTTATTTTTTTTTAATTTTATTTTTTTTTAAAGATTTTATTTATTTATTTGACAGAGAGAAATCACAAGTAGGCAGAGAGGCAGGCAGAGAGAGAGGAGGAAGCAGGCTCCCTGCTGAGCAGAAAGCCCAATGTGGGGCTCGAACCCAGGACCTGGGATCATGACCTGAGCCGAAGGCAGCGGCTTAACCCACTGAGCCACCCAGGCGCCCTTAGTCACATCTTTTTAATTCCAAGTTGCTCT
This sequence comes from Lutra lutra, assembly GCF_902655055.1. Lineage (NCBI taxonomy): Eukaryota > Metazoa > Chordata > Mammalia > Carnivora > Mustelidae > Lutra > Lutra lutra. The sequence continues at coordinate 16,641,279 of NC_062286.1, forward strand.
CATTATAGCACACATTGTAGTTGCAACTTTACATGTATTTGGGTGATTACTGATGTATCCATATTTCCCACAAGTTCAGACACTGCACAATCAATGTCCAGATTTTCTTCCTCCATACCTCCAGTTTCTGGCAGTACTGGGCAGTAAATATTTGCAGGACAGACATAGAATCCTGATCCAGTTGGGGAAGAGGGTCACCTCATATCTAGGTGACTTCCTCTACTGTTATGTTTGTTATTCTTTTGACAAGTACTTTTCTCTTAATTAGATAAATCATCTGACAAAATCATTTTGATCAAAATATTATGTGAATTTTGACCAAAATATTATAATGCAGTGGCAAATGAAAAGAAGGAAAAGAAAAAAAATAGAGATAAATACTGTTACTATATCAGAGTATATTATTCAAGAATATATTTCTGTGTTATTCAGGGGTCCTTTGGGTACAAACAACAGTAAGTGGACTGTGAGCTTGGATAAGAAGTAGATTTACTGGAAGGATATCTGGTAAGGTCATAGAATGAAAGGAGAGGGTAATATTCCAATTTAGGAAGGCCAGGGAGTAACTGGAACCCAGGTCTCAAATTCCATTAACATTTTTGCTCTTTGTCCCCCTAACTCACTGTCCCATTTCCAGGGCTGTTAGCATCATTATGTCTTTCTCTAACACAGCTTGTTGTAGATGGAGGAAATTCTGATTCTGGAATGGACTTTACTATTCCAAGTCTGAGAAGAATTCTTATTCTAGGGAAAAGTTCTTATTGGTCATATTAGCTAGAATCTGATGCTAAACAAGAGAATTGGCATCTAAAGGAATATGGTTGGACTTGGGGCACAAACAGTCACAAAAAGGAAAGAAGTTCTGGAGAAGGTTGGTGGGACGTATGCACTACTCTGTGTGTGTGTGTGTGTGTGTGTGTGTGTGTGTGTTGGGATGTGCATCCATGTGGCATGTTGTTTCATATCCTCTTACCTCATGTAATGATACATCATGACCATCTTTAAAAAGATGGCTCTGTGACTGTAACAGATCTGTCATCCTGATGGGCCAGACAAAGCAGGGCCTGGCCTGGGCTGGATGGCAGGGGAGAACAGTTTTGGTCCTCATTTTCATTCTTTCAGTTTAGGTACCACTGATGAACAAAATATGGAGGTGAGGAAACCACAGGGCAGAGTAGGAGGCCTAGACGCATTTTGAGCAAAAGGATCCCGATTTAGGCCACAAGGAGGAAAAGTCATTCAAAGAAAAGGCAAGCAGCCCAAATGAGCTCATTTCTGAGAGAGGAAATGGGAGTTAATGAATAAAGATAGAACTAAGAATCCAAGGAGATAATTGGCCTTACTAGATATAGGGTCTCTTGCCAGAACAGTACGTCCTAAAAATGCTAATTCAGAACCCCAGAAGATTGGAGAGCCTTAGATAAGAACAGGCTCATCAGACCTATTTGCAGAAAAGTCCGGAAGGGCTTAGAGAACAGGGATATATATCAGCATCTCGAGTGCAAGAAGAAAGATGTATGTCACTCATTTTGCTCTGGCTGGGCCTCTTCATAAAGTCTCCTGGGTTCAACAATTCCCCTCTACTACTCTTGCACATCGGCAGAGGTGACAAGATCAGGTCTCAGGTTCCTACTCATCATGTTCACTGCAGATGTGCCCTTCCATCCTGAGGTAGCTGTGCTCCAAGAGCTGTTCATTCCAGAATTTTCCAGAAGTCCTGAGTGCATATTTTTAGCTACCTGTCCCAGTCCCTCAGGGAAGCTTTCAACTCCAGGGTCCTACAACCCTGACTTTTTGGACCTAGACAATGCCAGCCACCTCCTGAGCAACCTTACCATTATTTAAATACCAGTTCTCATTTTATATTTTCTTGGCAGGTAACATGATCTTGAATTCATGAAGCATCTGCTCTCTCCTCATCCATCCACTCTGGAGATAATTTTTAAAAGATATTTTTTCTAATGACTTTAAATTTAAAGCTTTTTTTTTTTTTTAAGTGGAAGTTTGGGAGACTTTGAAAAGTCATGCTCAGCAAAAAAAAAAAAAAAGTAATTTATACTCTTTCTAGTTAATAACCTCTTATGTGCTTTAATAATTTAAACCAATTATCAATGGGAAGGTCTATAGTGTATACTTCAATGATTGCTTTTCGTATATTTCCTCCTTTCTTTCATGCCGTATGCCACATGTCCTCAATGTGTCTCCAGTGCCTATTATCTCTGCTACACACATAAAATAACTGCTTTAGCTAGGAGAACATGACCTTGACACTGAGGAAAGCAGTCCTTTAAAAGATAGCTCAATTAAAAACTAAGGCCTCTGTTCCTGATTGGATTTCATTATTATTCATAAGACTATGTAGCACTGAGTCACGTGTTTGCAGGGTCCTCAAGGCTGGTTTCAGAAAAGGTGTATTAAAGTCATCAGTGGGATGTCTGCCTGGAGCCTGATCATGCTTAGTCACCAACAAGCTCATTAGCTTGAGTTGGTTTGTGAAGGCTTAACCCCCAAATGAATATATTTGTCCCTCTGTTAGACGGTGAACACCTTGAGGGAGATTGTGCAGTGGACTAGTGAGATTAGATTCACACACATCTCAGTTCAAATTAAACATCTGGAATTTAAAAGTTGGGTCCTGAGCAATTTACTTAAATTCTCTGAGCTCAGTTTACTCCTATGGAAAATGGGAATAATAACATGGTTCTTACAAAATTGAGGTGGTACATCAAAATGCTTAGCATGATTCCTGGCTCATGAAGAGCACTGAAACTCTTAATAATGATGAGATGTTGATGATGATGATGATGATGATGATGCAGGACAAAGTCTTTTTCTTTTTGTGTTCCTAGTGCCCTTAATAACCATTCATGGCTAAGATAAGATTTATATCATCAGTAACCACTGAGCACAGGTAGGGTTATGAAGGCATTCCACACGCAGTTCTGTTTCTCAGAAAAAGGAGAGAAATGTGAACTAGAGCAGGTAGGGGGGTTACCCTGAAGAGATAGGATGTGAAGCAGGTCACAAAGAAAGGCTATGACATGCAACTTCTTAGAACCTAAAGGGCTAATGATTTGTGCCAAGTTGACAGGAAGTACTTCATGGATGAATCACACTCAGTCCTAAGGATAAGACATCTGAACTAATCAGAAAGAGGCCAGAGAGGGTATTACCAACAGAATCTGTTCATAAATTATCTGAAGGCTTCAGAGAGGAGGGCCAATGCCGAATTATATGCCAAGTTCAAAGCAGCAACTTTAATATTTTAAAAAACGAGCTCTGACTTTTATTCTTCTATGTAGCAGGCCCTTCTTCCCCCTTAAGAATATTATGGGAAGTTGAACATGCATGGAATGAATATGCAGTGTGAGCACATATTGGAGGATGGAATAAAGACCAGCGTCTTAAGGTGGATGTGTCAGTGAGGGAGAGACCTGAAAAGAGTCTAGAAACCTGCCAGTTTGGTTAGTGGGGTGTCATGTGTCCCAAGAACAGCTAGAAAATCTTTTTAGCTCTTCAATACTCCAGTGATTCCAGGGCAAGGCTTGTCAACTTTGACACTATTGATATTTTGGGCCAGATAATTCTTGCTAGCGAGGGACTGTTTCATGCCTTGTAAGACATTGAGCAGCATCCCTGTCCCCTTTCCACTAGATATCAGTAGCAACCCCTCAACTGTAACAACAAAAAAATTTCTCCAAATATTACCTGGGGGTGGCACCTCATTCCAGTTGAGAACCACTGCTCTAATCTGAGCAATGATAATAAAATGGGGAGAGAGGCATTCCTAGACACGTACAAACCTGTTGCCCAGCATCTCTCATCTGGACCATTTTTAATGTTGAGGCTCAGCTCTGGCATTTCTGAGCCGAACTGATGTTAGTCTTTTGACATGGACAGCTACCAAGATGTGAAGTCATATGCATTGGTCTAACAGAGTCAAGGAAAACTTAGTTACGTACTAAAGAACTTTTCAGATGAAGAAAATCATTTCCCCAAGTTTAATTTTTTTTTTTTTTCCCCCTCAGACTCCATTTCAGCACTGGGGTAAATAGCAAACAAACTTGCTTTATTTATACTCTCAGAACGTAGAACATATGTTAGGGTCCATTCCACTTGCAACAGAGATGTGACTGACATCACAAGTTTGACCTGGATTTCTAAATCTTGCGACCTTCTCCATTCTGACTATGGAAAATTCACTTAAGCTCAGAGGCAATCATGTGTGGTATAGGAGAAACACATTTCAAACAGTGCTAGCTTTTTAGGCAATGTTGGGGGAAGTTAAATACAAACTTCCTGCCATTGTTCTAACGATCCCCACCCAGTGGGGCCATTTAAAACCATGGACAATTTCTCCCATCATCCTGGTCCCCTATACACATACACATCTTAAGTGCTCTTTCCAAGGCAGTGTGGAACTAAATACTGAAGTCTTAACTACTTGCTAAACATAAATCACATCATCTTTCTTTTTCATATGAAACTCTTCTACAGTTGTCACTCTTGGCCAAACACTTTTGGAGGTTATTCATTTTGCTTCTCCTCAAGAGTGTCAGGGTCAGCTGCATAACCAATGGAGTATGACTGTGCCTCAAAGCCACTGGCAACAGCACTAGGTACCAGCTCTCAAGATGCCTGTTAGCCTGGACCATAATGAGAATACCAGGCACAAAAACAGAGGCTAATCAGCCTTCATTTTATGGGGATGAGATGATCCTTTGTAAATTGCTCTCTTAATTCGTGTTTTTCTCTTTTTTCAGTAAGGTCTATTTTTCTTACAACATTGCAGTCTACTTTGCTGTCCTCTTAAGCTCAGCACCTTTGGCAATGACCAAAATTTCTGCTCAAGAATAAATGTCAAACCCAACAGAAACTACAGATGAAATAAAAGGTCTGTAGCTCAGTCTTTCCTCCACTCCAGCCTTACCATTTCCTGATATTCGTTTTGAATTTATTTCCCTCTCTTTGGGTTCCCCATCCAGATGGGATTTAGAGATGAGCTTAAATACTGAGACACATTTGCACATAGTACTTAGACCTCTAGAGTCAAAATTTAAAATGATGAATGAAATATTACAATGAAATATCATAAAGAGTTTCAGTATGCAAACCACATATGAGCTTTGAAGCACTGGATATGTTGCTCTTGAACCTTGAACTTCCAAAGACTGAAAGATCACTAACACTATATTGACCTTATTTTTAGCTTTAAATAATGATTTAAAAAATATATATCAGAGATAGACTGTTGATCCATATAGAAATTAATTGCTTCAATACCATGAGGGTTTTTTTAAAGATTTTATTTATTTATTTGATAGAGAGAGATCAGTAGGCAGAGAGGCAGGCAGAGAGAGATGGAGAAGCAGGCTCCTTGTTTGTGGAGCAGAAAGCCCGATGTGGGGCTTGATCCCAGGACCCTGAGATCATGACCTGAGCCGAAGGCAGAGGCTTTAACCCACTGAGCCACCCAGGTGCCCCAATACCATGAGTTTTAATGTAAAAATTCCTTTTACCATTGCTGCTCTTTAAACATAAATAGAATTAAAAGTGTACATCCTTTTTTATTAATTGATCAATAAGACCTACTACTGTCTTTTACAGTTTAATGTACAAGTCCTGGGTTGCAGTCATCAAAATGGAAAAAGAGGGGTAGTCATAGAAATTGTGGAGTTGATAAAGGGTAGAAGCCCACTGTAAGTGATAGAAATGACCTGAAAGGGAGTGTAAGTATTCCTTGCATTACATGCATGATTAGGTCTCTCCTCCCACCTGAGCAAAGCAGTTTCACTTTCTCACTGGTCAGTGTTTCCTTACACCTCAACAGGAATATATGGACAGACTGAGGACATACAAGCGCCATGATGGCGTGAGCGGGGGGAAGAATAAACACACTATCAGCTTTGCAGAAGACGCTTGTTACTGACCACTACACTGTTGGTTATCTGATCCTGGTGAGAGGGTAACTAGGGGGTAGTGTTAAGCTATTTGGCTCAAAAGTTCAAAGGAAGAAGAATCACAGCTGCTTCCCTTGTAAACCATAAGGGCGAGATCACTGCAAAAGGCAACTTATGAGAGTTAAGGGACGTCTAAAATGAACATGGAAAATTGGAGCTGCCTTAATGTGCTGAGCCAGCATATGCTGCTGAATAAATAAACTGTGAGGGCAAAGCCCAGACCACACAGAGAAGCTCCCACCCCTAGCCAGGCCAGGGTCTTGAAGAAAGACCTGCACATCTGTCGACCTGTCAGCTGCCGGTCTGAGCCCACAGAACTTCTGCAGCCGTATTTTTGGAATGTGGCTCTCTTTGGGTGTGAGAATCTCTGTGGATGAGAGAGAAAGACAGATGGGAGGTCTCCCATGGATAGGACAGGGCACTGCACATCCCGCAATGTAATGGGCTTATCTGATGCTCAACATGCCTGAGAGCTTTTTGCTTCTGCCAGTGTTTCTTCCTTTTGTTATCATTAATACACAGATTATCTTTTGCCAGCTCCCATGAGCTTCCTGCCTGTAAGGAAAAACGTTTCTTTCATCATCAGCTAATGAGGACATTTTGTCCCTGTAATCCCTAAAGAAGTATACTCCTCCCCTAATTAATCAACAAATATTTATTGAACAGCTTTGGCACAGAATCCTACCGCCATGCCTTCGGAACCTGCCCTTCTTTCATAGAGCTCACTTTGCTTGTACTTTTATAGCATGTTTACCACAATGTATGATCATTACAGGCCTGCATAACTGATGCACTCACTAGACTGAGAGCTCTCCAAGTCAGGAACCATACTTTATTCATCTCTGTAACTCTAGTGCCTAGATTAAATCCTAGCATAGAGTGGGTGTTCAGTAAATGCTTGAGGGATAAATGAATGGACGAATGCATAGTTTCCATGTCCCTGGACATAAGAAAAATGGAAGCCACATCCTCTACCTCTTGAAGAGCTCAAAGTCTGGATGTGGGCCAAAAGAGAATAGACACAACAGACAATGAATTACTAAATAGACTCATGTAATATATATTATAACTGTTTAGAGGGAGTAGTTAGGATGGGCTATAGAGAAACCAGGCAAGGTGCACAGAGTGGTAGGATTTGAGATAGGTTTGGAAATTGGAAATGATGGCTCTGAATTCCAAGAAGACAATAGGGAGGATATCCATCCCAGCCAGCCTACCAGTCATTCCTCCAGAGGATGCAGTTTTCTCTAGTGTGTAAAATACATGGCTTCACATTGTGTTTGGTCTAGTGGGAAATCAAAGTTTGTGATTTTCTTTTTAATGGTACACAGTTTCTCTGGAAAAATTAATGAAAGAATGAAACTATTAGGGAAAGCCATCTATTAGGGAAAGCCATTCCTCATCTGCTAAAATCAGAGAGCTCCTGTGCCCCTATTAAGCATCCTCAGAACATTACCTGATGCTGGTCCCTTCCTCAAACCTCCTGTTCTTTTCCCGTTTCACCTTGTTGGACTGAGGAGACATTCAGGGTGCTTCTAGCTAAACACAAGCCATAACCAAGAGCATGTGGAAACCTTGAAGGTAGAAGCTGGACAGAATGAAAAATGGAAAAACTGTGGTAGGTAATACATAATTTCAGTGAAGACCGGCATTAGTTTCTCCCTCCATAGCTATCCCTGCTACTTTCTTTTCCCTCATGGGGTGTTTCTCAAACTAGTAGTTTAAATATCCTCTCTGGGATGTCCACTCAGATCCAGGACTAATGTATTCCTGTCTGCACCATCCTATGCTTGGTCAGTGACCTATGGCTGGAGTGCTCCGTCTGACCAGCCCAACAAGAGGGCTTTCCCTGCTTCCCTCTCTGCTCCTCCTCATGCTTGTGCCCCTGGACAGATACTTATAGAAATGAGGGCTTGATTAAAGGAAGTCAGAGCAAGTTTAGAAAGCCAGGCTGTAGACCTAAAATAAGACATATGGCTTCTGCTTCATTTCATGTTTATGTGGTTTCCATGGGGATTGTCATCTGTAGGATGATGTCATCATCTTCAGTAGAGAGGTTGCCTTTAAACTGAAAATTGGAATGAGGGTAAGGGCTATGGGATTTGGGAGGGAAGAGAAGGAGGAAGAGGAGTAGCCTTGATAAATGATGTGGACTGATGATCCTAATAGTCTTATGACCCCAATAACACCTGTGAAATGTTTGTGAACATACAGAACAGTCCAGAAAAAGAAGGTGTAGAGATATGCTTCCTTCCTCATCGCCCAGGGAGCTGTGGGTACAGTGGCCTCTTCTGTCTTTAGAAGAAAGAGATGAGCTGGCAATTCACAATAAAGAACTCCTGTCTAGATTTTGGGAACCCTGGGTCCTATATCACCTAACTTGATATGATGTTGAGTGGGCTCTGCCTTTATCTGAGTCTTCTATCATCTGTAAAATTAGAAACAAAGAAAATGGTCCTTGTGGGTCCTTGCAGCTATGATGATCTGTGAATCTGTGGCTTCATGTTAAGTCATTTGAGGAGAGAATGCTGGTAGGGCATATTTTAGGTTAACATGTGGAGTCTCAAAAGCAGGATAGTTTACACATTATTCGTAGAGAGAGGTCTAGGTAGTAGCTACCCCAGTTACTTGTCAGGACGGCTGGCTGGATACCAAATTTCTGGGACACCTGTGTTCACTAATAGAGTCCAATCCATGGGTTTCAGGCAATACATATTAATGGGAAGATGGGTTTTATTTTTCACTTATTCTGTCATTAATTGACCCATCTATTCAGTAAATGTTCTTGAATGCCTTCTACAACTGGCTCTGTGGTGGGGATAGAAGAAAAACAGAGAAAAACAAGATGCTGTTCTTGCCTCAAGTTGTTCATTGTCAAATGCACAGAACAGGAGCAATAGCTCAGGAGAGGCCCCCAGTCCAGAGTGGCAAGCCAGAGGAAGCTCCCTAGCAGAAGACTCTCAGAGCTAACTTTTGAGGACTGATTGCATTTTTATGGAACAGGGTGTTGGAGGGGAGGTAAGTAAGGCATTACTGGGGATGGTGCCTTTGCTGACATAAAAGGAAAATAAAAGTAAGATTCCTGCCTCACACATAGGACAAGATAGACAGTGAGAATTGAACCACAGAGAATAAAGATACCTGACTCCAACATCCATCCCTGTCCCTGCCATGTTTTGTGGCTTTGTGTATCCTGCCTGGGATACATTCTGCAGCTTGTGGACGCTTATTATCCATAATAATCATAATAATTAATAAAACCTTTTAAAGGGGGCTTTAATCATGCTTGTGCTTTGCTTCCAAACACATAATAAAAAGGAATTACTTATAAAAGTGACAAATTTATTCCTAATTATACCATTATTTTGTTATGCAATACAAGTAAAGCAATCTTTGAAGCTGGAAAAATGTCTCATGCAGAATTAATTAGAACAGTACACGGTTTAGAATTAGGCAATTATTTTATTGATATTTCACAACTGGAACTTTGTAAGAGTACCTCAAATATTTTCATTATTACCAGTAAATAGTTATTTTAAACACTTACTGGTATGAGTGCAAAGATAAACTTTGGACTGTTTTTGGACCTCGTGGAAATGTTTTTTAGTCTGAGGGAAAATGTCTAAGACTCACCAGTCACCGTGCCCTGGGGAGGTTGTGAGAAAGCAGATATTACACTGTTCAGTGAATTCACTTGTTGTTCAACATGGTACCACAAGGGAGGGGCTGCCGAGACACAGTAGTGTTCCCTCAGCTGAAAAAGACCCAGGTGTCCTCACCGAGCAGGTGAGGGAATCCAGGGAGGGAGAGTGATTCCTAGGACACGTGGTAAATTATGGGCTGAGGTCATAATTCTCATCCTTGTACACTCATCCCTGTGTTCTTACTTTCTTTGAAATTTTAGACTTGTTTTTTAGTAAAACTATTCGCATCTAGTGCTTTTTCTTACTGCCTTCTGACCCAAATCCACACTGACTTCTTTATTTCATTTTTGCAGTAAATTAAAAGCCCGTAGGCATGTCATCTTACTTTGTCTCATGCATGTTAAAACTTGCCTCCTTACTCTTCTACTACTACTAGGCTGTAGATAAATCAAAGGCTAAGTTCCCTTTCAGGCTTCTACCTTTACCAATCCATGTTCAGGGCTAGGCACATAGGACAGGGACTATGAAGATTTGCTCAGGAGATTCCCAAGTTCATGGAACATGAGTAGTATACAAGAGGCTCTATTCCTCATGAGATTCCTGTGGGCTAATGAAGGGATTCTGGTCAGCTGCTTTTACTTTTGGGAGGCAAGTCTCCCTATACCAGCAAGCAATGCTCTGGACACCAGGTAGGTGTCCTGTAATTCAACTCAATTCCAACACTATCTTCCCAGAGGTAACATCAGATTCCACAGGTTAATATTTCAGTCCTATGAGACTCCCCTCACTCACCTACCCCCCTCAGACATTAGTCACAAACCCAGGCTGTCACCTCTGCTTCTGACCATCTGGCTATAGATTGGAGGTTCCAGTGACCCCCTCCTTGGACTTCCAAAGTCTGTTACAGGTCCAGGTTGTTGCCTATACATTTGGCTGACGGTCTATGAATCAGAGATTCCCACACCCCCCTTCTTTGTTGATTCTAATTTGCTAGAGTGGCTCACAGGACTCAGAGAAACATTCTACTTATTAGATTACTAGTTTATTATAAGATGATATAATTTAGGACCAGGCAGTTAGAAAAGAAGCATAGGGCAAGGTATGGAGAAAGGAAACAGAGCTTCCATGCCCTCCTAGGCCTGCTACTCTCCCAAAATCTCCTTGTATTCACAAACCCAGAAGCTCTCCAAACCCTGTCCTTTTTTTTTTTTAATTGCATTTATTTATTTGACAGAGAAAGAGACCACAAGTAGGCAGAGAGGCAGGCAGAGAGAGAGGGGGAAGCAAGCTCCCTGCTGAACAGAACAGAGAGCCCGATGTGGGGCTCGATCCCAGGACCCTGAGATCATGACCTGAGCCAAAGGCAGAGGCTTAACCCACTGAGCCACCCAGGGGCCCCAAACCCTATCCTTTTTTATGGATGTTTCATTACGTAGGATTGATTAAATCATTGGCTCTTGGCAATTGATTCAGCCACAAGGCCCTCTCTTCCTCGTGGAGGTTGGGGGTGGGACCAAAAGTTCCAAGCTTCTAATGACTTTTTTGCTTCTCTGGGCAACCAACCCCCATCATTAGATATATCCTGAAGTCACCTCATTAACATAAAACAAGACACCATGGTTATCACAGGAAATTCCAAAGGATTTAGGAGCTCTGTACTAAAAGCAGGGACTAAAGCCAAATATATCTATTTCTTATTGTCAGTCGCAACATCACAACTAACATCTTGGATTCAAAGAGGTGTGGTGGGGAAGCACTTCATGGTCAGGTAACCACTTTCCGAGCAGGCCCCAGCAAGCAGCAAGACTGCCATGAGAAACACCCCCCCCCCCCCGCAATTCCTCTCCCCCAGGAGACGAAGCTGTTTCAAAACATAGAAATGGAAGGAAAACTTCCAAACTCTTTTTATGAGGCTAGAATTTCCTTGATCCCAAAACCAAAGACCCTACAAAAAGAAGGATTGCAGACCAATATCCCTGATGAATACAGTATAGTACAACAGTACATTAAAAGAATTATTCACCATGACCAAGTGGGTTTTATTTCTGGGCTGTAAGGGTGGTTCAACATCTGCAAATCAATCAGTGTGATACACTATATAAATGGAAGAAAGGACAAGAACTGTATGATTCTCTCAATAGATGTAGAAAAAAAAATTGACAAAATACAGCATTCTTTCTTGATTAAAACTCTTCACAGTGTAGAGATAGATGGTATACACCTCAATATCATAAAGGTCGTCTATGAAAAGCTCACAGTGTACATCATTCTCAACCAAGAAAAACTGAGAGTTTTCCCCCTAAAATCAGAAACACGGCAGGGATGTCATTGTTGTTCAACGTAGTACTGGAATTCCTAGCCTCAGCAAACAGAAAACAAAAAGAAATAAAAGGCATCGGGATCAGCAAAGAAACAGTTAAACTTTCACTCTATGCAGATGACATGGTACTCTATGTGGAAAACCGAAAAGACTCCACCCAGAAATAGCTAGAACTCAGACAGGAATTCAGCAAGGTAGAAGGATATAAAATCAATGCACAGAAATCAGTTGCATTTCTATACACTAACAATGAGACAATGAAAAAGAAAGTAAGGAGTTAATCCCATTTACAATTGCACCAAAAACCATAAGATACTTAGGAATAACCTAACCAAAGATGTAAAGGATCTGTACTCAAAAACTACAGAACACATAGGAAAGAAATTGAGGAAGACACAAAGAAATGGAAAAATATTCCACAGTCATGGATTGGAAGAACAAATATTGTTACAATGTCTATGCTACCTAGAGCAATCTATATACATCTAGTGCAATCCCTATCAAATTACCATCAACTTTTTTTCACAAAACTGGAACAAATAATCCTAACATATATATGGAATCAGAAAAAACCCCAAATAGGTAAAACGTTGAAAAAGAAAACCAAAGCTGGTGGCATCACAATTCCGGACTTCAAGCTCTATTACAAAGCTGTCATCATCAAGACAGTATGGTACTGGCACAAAAACAGACATAGATCCGTGGAACAGAATAGAGAGCCCAGAAATAGACCCTAGACTCTATGGTCAATTAGTCTTCGACAAAGCAGGAAAGAATGTCCAATGGAAAAAAAAACAAAAAAACAGTCTCTTCAACAAATGGTGTTGGGAAAATTGGACAGTCACATGCAGAAGAATGAAACTGGACCATTTCCTTACACCACACACAAAAACAGACTCAAAATGGATGAAAGACCTCAATGTGAGACACAAATCCATCAAAATCCTAGAGGAGAACACAGGCAGCAACTTCTGTTACCTTGGCCACAACAACCTCTTGCTTCTACCTCTGAAACTAATACATTATGTTAATTAATTGAATGTAAATTAAAAAAAGAAAACACAAACAAACAAGAAACAAAAACAAAGAGAGGTTGCAGATGGGGAAACAGCCATCTTTATGAGACTCAAAATTTAGAGATGATTACCAGCCCCTCCTTAGAATGGATGTGCTCATTTAGTGTCCATAACCTCACTCCTGGGCCGTGACATTAGAGCCTGCTAAGAGAGCAGAGGTCCTTTAAGTTCCTTAGGTTATTGGGAACAAAACAACTTTTTTTTTTTTTTTTTTAATAGGATGCCTATAATGCTGGGAATATGTGGGCACAGAAAACACCCTGTCAGATATGGTACTGGCTGTCAGATCAGTTGGTTCTACACCCTAAAGGAGGAAGAAAATAAAAACCTGGGGAGGCAGAGAGTGAACAAGCGAAAGAACTATGAGAAGTCTAAGGACTGGATGGTTGCTGGCCAGCTGAGTTATGTTACTCATTCTGCACCTGAAAGTAAGGCAGTATTTGCTTTGGGCCTCAGTTTCCCAAACTGTGCAACGCAGACACTGGGCTAACAGGTACCTAGGGCTTTTCTGAGGCACACCGTAGTTCTCAGCCATACCGTACAGGTGGCTTCTTTTACCAGAAGCGCCGACACAGTAAGTTTTGTAGGGTTAAAATAATAAAACATTGTCTTCAGTCTTCCATGGCAGCTTGCTCAATCACTGTAGCCCTCTCCCAGCTCAGCTTTGCTACCTAATATTTAACCTAAACCTTTTCACTTCTTTTGTTTTAGTTCATCATCACTTGTTCGGTTCTATCAATCTACCTATGCATTTCTATGCCACCTCTCACCAGAGTGCTTAGCACCTGTCCTCTCTGAGCAATGAGGTTAATATTGAAGGTAAAATCCATTTCGTAGAGATAATGTACTATAGACCTTTCAAAAGAGCTCTCTATGATAATGAGGAATGAGTTACCATGCTGAGGTTGTTTAAATGTCATTTATTTTAACAAGTGACACTCTGAATTTATTTAAAGTTGACTACAATGAAGGAAGTGTGGAAAGTTTTAAAGTTTCATGAAACAATAATAGAACTGCAAAGCAAGGAGCCCTGAAAGATGGATCTGAATGGTAATTCTGATTACAAGCTCCATGGGAGGACTGGTTGGGTTGAATACTTCCAGTGGATTGTGAGAGACTCTGGGGGTGTGGAGAATAAGTATGTCACTGAGGGCAAGAGTTTGGACTCTGAACTTCCCTCTCTTTCCCACTGTGCTCACATGTGTATATATGTGCTCATGTGTATACAGATATCTGGGCAGGTACATGTGTGAGTGAGCTAGGGTGATCATTCTCTATGCTCCTTAACTGCACTCTTCCCACCACAAAATCAGGGGCAGGTATCTTGAGGCAACTGCCACTTAGTTGCCCCTGCTTTCTTGTCTAGATCAGTATTGACCAAGAACGAAGACCATGTTTACTACTCATTTCTACCAATAGAGATTAACAAAGTTAGATATAGTGATTTATTCTTGTTCATTGAAAAATGGAATTTAGAGGGTAGCAGTGGACAAAGACTGCGGAGTCTTCTTGGGAAAAACATGGTATAAGGCAGAGTCACCTTTTAGCTGAATGAGTTAAGTATTCTTAAGTGTCTAGGAAGAGGTTCTTTTGATTGCAAGCAACAAAAACCAGTTAGAACTAATTTAAGGAAAAAAGCTGGTTGGATGAAAGTGGATTTATTGTCAGGTTGCTGGTGCTTCTTGTGGGACACAAGTATAGGATCTTTTAAAGGCAGAAGGAGGAAATGGGAAGCCATCAGTAAACCATTTAGTGGGGACTTCTCTGTCCTTTGTCTCTACTGTTCTGCTTCTCTTCTTTTCTTCATTTATCCTCTCTCTGAGACTGTCCTCTGTTTCTCTCCATATATACTGGGCAGAAGATGGCTACCCAGCAATCTCCTAGTTCTATTCTCTTAATTCCAGCCACACTGGCTGAATTGAATCCCACTTTCGTATTCCTAGAAATGATCATCTGATGGATTTGACTTAAGAATCCTCTCCCAATGGTTAACTAACTCTGTGTATTCATCTTGTTCCTTTGGCTGCTGGTGTAAATAAAGTACATCTTCCCACTGGTAAACAGTAATAATGATTTTTTAAATAATAAAAAAAAGATCAGCCTTTGAACCAGCTGTTTATGAATTAACAAATATGCGCTAATGGGGACTTGTTCCTGTGTGTGGAGGAAGCAGTCATGGAAACTGCCATTTTGAGCTGGGCAAATAGCACCGAATATTTCTAATACACCAGAGAACTTCAGAGCATACATAAAGCTGCACTCAGTATTGACTTCAATCTTGTCTTCCTTGAGACAGAACATGGCAAATGGTAGTTTGCCTATCTAAGTGAAATAAAGTCTGAAGGTGGGTGATTTTATTAAGAGTTAGATCATAACAACATTTTTAAACTTAAATAAGTTATTTTCTTTTCAGTCCAATCAATTCCCTTATTTGAACATTTAAGATAATTATAGGTTACAGGTAAATTATATATTATGCACATGCTAAATTATAACCCATCTCCACCAATTAATATTTATTGAGCAATGAATGGGCAAAATATGCTAACTTGGAGATTCAAGACCTGCGTGTAATTAGGTATTTCTGCTGGGAAGGATTATAACTGCGTCTTCCCAAACAGCCCTCCCTTTTCTCCCCAATGCATATCAAGGGAAATGTAAGGATAATATGCTAACCCTTAGCTTATCTCTGAAGTTGTTTACACAGGGAAAAAAAATCAATTACTTTAAATATTTTAGGTTCTGTTTTCCAGAACTAACCAATGACAAGTTATGATGGTCTTGAGAGCCAAGCAGAGGACTCAAATGTAATGTCTTATATTTTTTATTTCCATTAGGGCTTCTTGTGGGTCTCTCACTTAAAGGCCTAAAGAATACTACAGTGAACTTGACAGATCCCACTGCTCACGAGCTTAGGATTTAATGTGGTAGACAGACTGGTAAGTTGGTACTTGGTACTGCGGATGGTTCAGTCTGGCTCAGAAAAATGGGTTATGATTGGGCAGAAAGTAGAAATCACAATATATCTACAGCTTTTCCAGACAACTACAAATAAAGCTCAAGAAGTATTTATCTATTTATATTTTTGAAGCACTTTGAAATATAGAACTTCAGATTTCAACCATGAAACACATTTCTTTTTTTTAAAAGTAAACTCTACCTCCAACCTGGGGCTCAATCTTGCAACCCTGAGATCAAGCGTTGCATTCCTCACGGACTGAGTCAGCTAGCTGCCCCAAATACAGTTATTTTAAAGGGATTATTACAACATGCAGGAAGATAGGGTGGTGCCCAGCAGTTCAGCATTTGCCAAAGCTCCATGGTGATTATTCTTCACCAAAAGGATTGACACACAGACCTTAAGGAGAATCTGAGTCTCTGTGAACTCCTTGGGCAGGAAGGGAGAGGGGGCAGAGATGATCAGAGTCGGGTGAAGGTGATCCAGGGAAGATGTGACAGAGGCGGTGCCTTAGGTAGAAAGTACACTGATCATCAGAGCAGCCTTACAGAACCGATTTTCTGGGCTGAATCTGAGAAATCTAGAACTCTACTGATCATAGGAGTCCATGCCCCATTTGCCAGGACATTTCAGGTTTATGCCTGTTTGCATTTGGATAATGAATTATTTAGCCCCCTATTGGCCCCAAGTATCAGCTCACACAAAGGGTTTAAAACCTACCATGTGTAATAGGCTAGTTCACCTTTCAAGCTGTATGTATTAGTGGAGTCCTTTCTAAGCCTACATATTTAGTGTTCCACCCACATGGGTACCTCAGACAGCTCTAAATATCCCTACTGTCACTACAGATGCATACTTTTCGTGCAATACCTACTTTCCAAGCTCCATTCTGTGAGTTTTCTCCTTTGAATCTCACAATCGCCAAGGGATAGGCAGAGCCTGAGCTATTATTGCTGGGAGATATTAAACTACTTGCTCACAGTGATCATAGTTGTCAGGGGCAAAATCCAAGGTAAAACTAAGGCTCCCAATTCCCAGGTCAATGCTTTTCCTGACATAGAAAGGGCAATGCCATTTACAGACTAAAGTCTCCAGGGTAGAGCCCATTTCTTCCTACCTGGGTATTCTCATCACCGAGCACAATGTCTGGTATACGGTCAGCATCCCCCGTGCTTATGTAACTAGAAGAAAGAGCCCAGAACTACCAGTGAACAACCCGGACTGTAGTTCTACCACTAAGCAACTGTATTATGTGGCCCCTCTCCCCACTTTAAAAACATGTCTGGATCTTTATTTCTCTTCTGTAAAATGAGGGCAGTAAGATTAGCCCTGTGTATTCAGGAGTTACAATGATAAATGTAATAAAGAGTGGGGTAATGTTTAGGAAAAAAGGAAATGTTCAATATTTAAAAATAAATAGATGTAAAAATATAATGAGTTCTATTCCCGGGTAGGGGAGCCTCAAATGATCTTATAGAGAGTGATACTCTATAGCCTTTGTTTTACCACATTCCAGGTACCCTCCAAAATCTGAGAGCTCCTGGTCACCTTTGACACTCTGCGTGTGAAGCAGAAGAAGAGGTGTGCCTGGCTACTTCAGAAAAAAAAAAGTGAGTAGGAGATTCAGTGGGTATAAACCAAACAGGTACTGTCTCTTTAAAAGAAAATTGAGGCCAAGTCCTAGGCATAATACCCATAATTCGCATTTTGGAAACGAAGAAGGCATATTTGTGCTTATTAGACCATATACAAACTTGTTTGAGTGGCCGTGGGTTTCCCTTTCACTTCCTAACTGCAACTGTTGGGTGTGCTGCTGTTTTGTGCTAGAGAAGGCATATCAGAGTCCAAAGGAAATGCTGGCAATTTAATAGGAGATAAAGTGATCCAACACAGCTCACACGCACAACAAATGAAATGAGAGGCGACAGACTTGTAATGTGTCTTTAATGTAATTACAACTATAGTCCAAGAATGAAGGTGTGATCTCAATTTGTAGGGATGCACACGGGTTTCTTATTTGAGATCATCATTAGCGAGTTGTGTGCACCTTGTTGAAAAGGGAATCCGTCCCATGGAAATTCAGTGACCCTAATGAAACTGGAAAATACAATTGTGACAAAAGGGACTGGGCTGAGTTAGATCACCCACACAGCTGAATGGTCCGATTTTCAGAGGTTAAACCCAAAGATACTAAATGCCATCCCTGAGTGAGAACAATACGGTGCAATGCCTTTCAAAATGCTGGTAGGACCTAGCAGGACTAAGTTTCCGACTGTGCTGACAACAGAATACCACATGTCTGGGTGGGGCATTTGGGGCTACTTTACATCTCTACTATATTTGACTTATATACTGGATTTGATCCTCATTCCTGTTCCTCAGGAAAGGAAAGCTATGTACATTTTAAAGTATGTTTTTATAACTCATATTTCTTACTTTCTTGGATTACCATGGCTTTTTATCTGTTTCTTATTGCATTCAACCTGGCTCTCAGTTACTTATGTCTCAGGTTTATTTTCCCCAGCAGACCATGAACTCTTAGATATCAAGGTCCAGTTGTAATCATCTTTTCAGTCCCTCTTTATACCTCACCACAGGACCTGGCAAAGAGGTGGCTTGAGTCTGCTTGGTGAACAGAATTAAAGCACTTCCTCCATCCCTGGCAAGCAGGACCATCCCTCTGGATAAAATTCTATACAGGAAATAAATTAATCAATTTGTTACATTTTTCCCCCTCCTATGTTAGCTTAGTCATACCATGTTTATTAGCTATGAGGGAATTCTATTTAGGAAAACACTCTCTTACCAAACTTTCTACTTAGTTTACAAGTAAGTTTTATATTTTCTAAGCTCTGCCAACCTCTCAAACTCCTTAATGAATGGTATGTATGATTAAAAATAGAGTGTCCTTATCCAAACCTTATTATTAACCATAACTCAGGGACTTTAAGAATTGGTGTCATGCAGTGACATCACGAGAACTAACAGAGGTGAGTTCAGCTCAGATTGTGTGATTCATTCGTCATGTGGCCTTGGGCAAGGGACAGCTTTGTGGTCTCAGCTGGTTCAGGATTAAAACAGTTATAATAACACCTGTGCTGTATACCTCACAGAGTTATAATGACGCTAATGAAGTGATTGGCATGAAAATACCTAGAACTGGCAGAGCCGTGTGTAAAGGGATTGTGGGAAATAAAGATGGTAAGGAATAGAAGTGCTAATGTCCCTTCATACCAATAAATCAAAGGAGGACAGTCTCATAGTAAACCGTCTCACAGTAAACCTACTCTATGTTCACGCTAAGATTCAAACACACCTGACCAGGGCTGGCAAGCCTAAGAGGCAGGACCAAAGGGTTCTAGGTGTACAAATTACCCAGGAGTTCCCTGAAGGGTAGGACAATTTATAAGAGAATGAGCACACAAGGATGTTGAAAAGATGGTGAGTAAGGGCCCAAGGGGGAGGAGGAATTGTGAGTGTGTGACTTACCCAGCTCTTGGCTTCTACCTGTTCCTTAACCCCTAAGCCCCAGAACTCTTTCGCTGTGCCCTGGGGAGTAGAAATGATAACCAAAGACAAGGAATAAAAAAAAATGAAACAAAGGAAAATAATTCCACTAAAATCTCTGTGAGACTCTGTATGGTGTGGAAGACCTGTTCTAGTTCCCATGTAGCAAAGCATAACTCCACGAGGGAATGGAGGCTCTTTTTCTGCCTCGGCATGGGGTACAAAATGAGCTGGATCATAGTGAGAGTTTCAGAAGACGTAGTCTGGTTTGGGCACACAGAGGGCGTTGGTGCAGGCAGCAGGATTCATGACAGTGATGGGACTCAGGGTGGGCGCATCCCAGTTGGAACAGTGGTGCCCAGCCCCTGATGCAGCAGGAATGCCACACAGATATGGAGGTGGAAGTGTGCCAGTGACTCTGGGAAAAATGGGACCCAATGGCCTTGCTCTGGACATCATTCCTTCCTACTTGAAAGTAGCAGGCAGTAATGATGGCGTCCCTGCAGAGGACATTTTTATTCCCTGTGGGCTTGCTGTTGTATAGCAATGATGGCATAATTGACAGGGATGGAAGAGTAGGAAGAGTCATCTAAGAGGTTTGGTGGAGTGGAGTGGCAGCTATAAAAGTTCTCATGAACTAATAGGAAAGCACCAGCAATATCAATTATAGGACCCTGAGAGAGGGTCATTGTTATGGTACATGTGTTTGTGAGAACCAAACCACAGATGTCACAAAACTTGGAGCTGAGTGTCTACATTGCTTCCTATAGAAAAGGACTAAAAGCCACTGGCCAGTGTAGCTCCAGCCCCATTTCCTGATTCCAAATTAAACTGAGAGACCTGTTTGCCACTAATATGCATTAAATGATGGTAAAGACATTGGAACCCTTAGAGCCTTGGGGAAAATGATCTTCAGTGGTAAAGAGAGTGAGAGAATGTTTTACTCATTTCTTCCATTTACCATCCCCCAGAATCACAGCCTTCTCGGGCCCAGGAAGCACCACCTCATTCCTTAGAATTTACATTTCTTACAAGATAAAACAAGATCTGTTATAGATAATTTAGCCCCAGGAAGCTTAAGCCAGGGACAGTCAAGCAGGGCTTTAGTAACAAGGAACACCAGGCCTCTTTATTTCTTTACCCTGGGACTTTTATTTCTGAGCCAAGAAGATAACGCATCTTAATAGCAAGCAGCTGAGTTAACTAGATAAAAGGTTTCATAAACAGTTAGTGAAATCTTGAAATCAGAGAACCCAGAGATTCACAGCCTTCCCTTGCTTGGCTGGATCTAAATGTACATCACAGAAAGCAACACAGAATGAGATGGTGAGATACTCGGCACTGCTCCCGCGAGCCTGTGCACACGGGTTTCCATTCATTCATTCATTCTACAGATAACTATTGAATGCTACGACATAGTTTCCTCTTGGCTTAAGTCTGAGGATAAGAGATGCCAAAAGAATCAATCAGCTAAAATGGATTTAATGATCTTACATGATAAAGATGACATCAAACCAATGAATACATGATGCAAATAAAAGGCCATTTTTACTAGTTAATAGAAAATAAATAGAAAACCTAGAAAGTTTAGATCATAAGTAAATAATGGTACTAGTAGTTAATATAAAACTGGAAAATGATATAAAAAGGATAAGTTGACATGTTGTGAAAGGACCAGGATGATAAATGATGGTGATTCTATGGTTAAAAGGAAGTGATAGACAAAAAAAGCAGGAAAAATTCCAAAAATTAAAAAAAAAAAAAGTGGGGAGAGGAGGAAACTAATCAGAAGGAGCTCAGTAAACCTTTCAGGGAACTGACTTTAGGGAAGGATGAGGATAAAAATGAGCCTGGAGGACCAAGAGCCGGAGGCACTTGCAATTAGGAGCTGTGGCTGGTGAACTACTGCTGTCCTCCAAATTGACCACCCATAACCAAAAGGTTTTAAATGAAGTACAAAATTCAAGAAAATTCCAATTACTGTGGCTGCATATAGAAAAAGGGAATATCAAAGGAAGTATCGAGGGGAAAAATGATTGATTCTGAACAAAGGAAAATTAAAGATCAAAAGCAAGAAGATAAAGGAAATCATACTGGTTTTGGACAAAGACTACACGCATTCAAAACCTATAAATAGATAAATAGGGAGCAATTTTCTGAAAAAGTTAATGAAATGGAGCAACAACTGAGATATGGGAAATAATGAATATGTGACGATGGGAATAAAGCCAGTCAAATGCTACCACATCAATTAAGGAAACAGCAGGCCTCCACAGCAGAGACAAAAATAATACAACTTCTGAAGACCCAACATTTACAAGACAACATAAAAGAACCAAAAGAAACATGTGCCTTTCACTACTAATCTGCCTTTACATGAAATATTACTAAAAAAAAAAAAAAAACTTAAAAAACAAAACATGAAAATGATTCAAATTGCAAAGCAAATTCTTCAAAGCCATGTATGCTTCATCTGAGCATGTTTCATTCTATGCTTCTCTATCATCTCTAGGTCGTGTGCCCTCATTTATGGAGGTGACCACTTTAAGTGGTGGCACCAACTCTGTAGTTGCTAAAACCCTCATTGGGAGCAGAAGGGCTCATAGCCTCTGCATTCTCTAAGCCTCTACAATGACTCTCAACTCTCTCTCAGGCCAGGGGAATGTTTTGAGTCAATCCTATCTGGCTTCCCCCTCCCAATTTCTGATACCAGTGAATAATCCATCCATGGATTTTGTCCCTAGACACAGAGACTGAGCACACAGTTGTATGAACAACTGGACTGAAGTTTTCAGTGTCCTTCACCACCTCTTTCTTCCCAGTTACCAAACCAAGGGAGACACTAATGTTTTTTCTGATGTCATTAATTAGCTGTGCTTTGTGGTTGTGAATAGGTATAAATGAATTTTTGTTCTCAAGTGTTCCTTCTCTTCCACTTTCCTCTCGTGTTTATTTTGATGTCTTTTTATTTCCTTTACATCTTCAGTGCCTAACAGAGTGCTTATCTCATTGCCAACGAGTAAAGGTTTGCCAAATGAATGGATCTCTACACACTCACCTTCCTCCATGTTGAACCCACTCTGCCAACCCCACCTCCGTCTGACCCTCTTTAGTTGATTTTTCTAGGTCTCTTTCTTACATACTCTGGCTCCAAACCACAGGATCTTCCGGTTTTCTCTTTTAAGTCTTTCCCTCATCCCACTTTATGGTTTTCCCTTTTTCACTCACTTCACTTTCCTTCTTCTTTCATTATTTATTTGTTTTAGAAAGTGAAGTAATTCATTTCAAGGCAGTGGATAGATCACCAAAAGACAGAAAAGCAATAGATGCCATCGGAAAGCTTAAACTCAAGATATTCTTTGTTTGGTTCTTTCTAAGTGCATCTTCCTTGAGTATGATTTCCTAAAAATAGGGCTTCCCTCAAAGCTTATTTAAAAATAGCAAGATATGGGGTGCCTGGGTGGCTCAGTGGGTTAAGCCGCTGCCTTCGGCTCAGGTCATGATCTCAGGGTCCTGGGATCGAGTCCCACATCGGGCTCTCTGCTCAGCAAGAAGCCTGCTTCCCTCTCTCTCTCTCTCTGCCTGCCTCTCCGTCTACTTGTGATCTCTCTCTGTCAAATAAATAAATAAAATCTTAAAAAAAATAGCAAGATATAAACTAAAATAACGTATGTACTAATAACGGATAATACATAAAATAAATATAAATATCACAATTTTAACAAAACTGAAATACAAATATGTAGTTATAACTGAATGTGATTTACATCCATTTATACATATTTCCGGTAATGTAATCCTAGCTTTCCCTTCATATTTGTCCTTTGTTTTTCAACTCATCCTAAATTAAAAGAAAATTGAGTTATAAATTTCTCATGGTAGGTTTAATAGGTCCTACTATCTTATATTAACTTTGTATATCATTTTTTAAACTTTTATTAAGGATACACAGGAATATGATTTAAAGAGTCAGATATTTCCTCAGAGTTTCTTATGAAAATTTTACCTGCTTCATTGTTAATATTTCCCACTTCTCATGTGTATGAGTATTCTATTGGCTTAACAAATTACCACAAACTTAGTGGCTAAAAACAACACAGATTTATTATCTTATAGTTCTGGAGGTCAGAAGTCTGACATAGATTTTCCTGGGATAAAAAGAATATGTTGTTGAAGTTGCAGTCCTTTCTGAAGGTTCTAGGGGATAATCTGGTTCCTCATTCACTCACATGTCAGCAGACTTTAGTTTCACGCAGTTGTGGGACAGTTTCTGGGTGGGACCCCCAGCTGCCTGGAGCCTTGGACTCTACACATAACCTCGTACATCTAGAACAAGCAACAGAACTTCAGGTTATTCTTACCCTGCTGTTTCTCTCACTGCATCTGCCTTTCTCTTCCACTTTAGTGACTCATGATTGGGCCTACCCTGATAATCTAGAATAATCTCCCCCATTTCAAGGTCCTTAAACATAATGATATCTTTAACGTTCTTTTTGCCATATAAAGTAACATTCCCACATCCGAGAATTAGGACTTAGACATCTTTTGGGCTAGGGGCATTATTTTGCCTACTATACAAGGGATATTCGCATTCAGCTCTTTTAGATAATTATTTGGTAATTACTCCAGCTTCTCTGAATAGAATTCCTAAATTAGAATTTCTTGATTTTTTTTTTCAGTTTTTGTAATTATGTGTTGACTTCCCATTATAGAAGATGAGGATTTAGCTACCTTTCATTCTCAACATCCTATAAAATATGTCCATTTCTTGTCCTTTCATCTTCCTTATATGGTAAAATTAAAGTAAGATCAAATACAACTTTTGCATTACTACTATTATGAAAACACTATTCATAGCTGAATTATGTATTATAAAATAATTTTCTATTCTGGAAAGACTTTTTTCTTTATTAAATTTCCTATGTATTTACCTCTTAACCATACTCTCTTCCAGTTGTGTAGATCTTCTTTCAGCCTTTCCAGTCAAATTAGGTATTGTCAGTCTCATATTCTTTTTTTTTTTAAGATTTTATATATTTATTTGTCAGAGAGAGAGAGAGAGAGAGAACACAAGTTGGGGGAGTGGCAGGCAGAGGGAGAAGCAGGCTGTCTGCTGAGCAAGGAGCCCAGTGCAGGACTCAATTCCAGGACCCTAGAATCATGACTTGGGCCTAAGGCAGATGCTTAACTGACTGAGGCACCCAGGTGTCCCTGTCTGTCCCATATTCTTGAAGAATTTTCTCCCACAATTTTCTGACCTGTTCAGTCTGGATTTGTTGATTTCTAAGTGTACTGCCCAACTGCATTGTGGGACGGAAACTCCCTGTAGCTGCATCTTGAAGAGTCTTTTTACCTCATAACATGTGGGATTTCAGCATCATTTCAGTTGAACACATTCTTCAGAAGCTTCTTAATAAAAAAAAAAGTAAGGGAGGTAAGATAATTTAGATTTATATACATTCATCCATAAAACATCTTTTCCTACTCTTCAACTTAACTGAGAGTTTGGTTCTGGAACTTTATTGACTATTATTTTCCCTCAGAGTTTTGGTCAAAACATGGATTTGGCAATCTTGAGTTTCATCAGGCTCTCTGTTTATAGTGTGTTTATTATCTCTGTTCTTGTTGGTGCCCAGTATCCTTCAGTCCAGAAAAATCTGTTTTATTCTCTCCACAGAAAAGCCCATTAGGCTCCTGCAGTGAGGAAGAAGTTACATGGAATAGGAAGATGATCTGTGGGAGTCTAACTGTGTCATCAAAACTTTCTATGAGTCATGCTGTTCTTTTTTTTTTTTTTTAAGTTTTTAAAATTTTTTCTAATTTAATTTTATTTTTTCAATGTTCCAGGATTCATTGTTTATGCACCACACCCAGTGCTCCATACAATAGCTGCCCTTTATACCCACCACCAGGCTCCCCCATACCCCCACCATCCTCCCTTCCAAAACCCTCAGTTTATTTCTGAGTCCACAGTCTCTCATGCTTTGTCTCCCCTTCCAATTTCCCCCAATTTACTTTTCCTTTCCTTCTCCTACCATCCTCTATGTTATTCCTTATGCTCCATAAGTGAGTGAAACCATATAATTGACTTTTTCTGCTTGATTTATTTCACTCAGCATAATCTCCTCCGGTCCTGTCCATGTTGATACAAAAATTGCGTATTCATCCTTTCTGGAGGCTAATACTCCATAGTATATATGGACCATATCTTCTTTATCCATTCATCCATTGAAGGGCATCTTGGTTCTTTCCACAGTTTGGTGACTGTGGCCATTGCTGCTATGGAAGTTGGGGTACAGATGGCCCTTCTTTTCACTACATCTGTATCTTTGAGGTAAATACCCAGTAGTGCAATTACAGGGTCATAGGGTAGCTCTATTTTTAGTTTCTTAAGTAATCTCCACATTGTTTTTCCAGAGTGGCTACACCAACTTGCATTCCCACCAACAATACTGTAAGAGGGTTCCCTTTTCTCCACATAATCTCCAATACTTGTTGTTTCCTATCTTGTTAATTTTGGCTACTCTAACTGGTGTTAGGTGGTATCTCAATGTGGTTTTGATTTGAATCTCCCTGATGGCTAATGATGATGAACCTTTTTTCATGTGTCTGTTAGCCATTTTTTATGTCTTCTTTTTTTTTTTTAATTTAAAAATTTTTAATTAACATATAATGTATTATTAGCCCCAGGAGTACAGGTCTGTGAATCACCAGGTTTACACACTCCACATCACTCACCATAGCACATACCCTCCCCAATGTCCATAACCCAACCACCCTCTCCCTAACCCCTCCCTGTAGCAACCCTCAGTTTGTTTTGTGAGATTAAGAGTCTCTTATGGGGGGCGCCTGGGTGGCTCAGTGGGTTAAGCCGCTGCCTTCGGCTCAGGTCATGATCCCAGGTCCTGGGTTCAAGCCCCACATCGGGCTTTCCGCTCGGCGGGGAGCCTGCTTCCTCCTCTCTCTCTGCTTGCCTCTCTGCCTACTTATGATTTCTCTCTGTCAAATAAATAAATAAAATCTTTAAAAAAAAAAAAGTCTCTTATGGTTTGTCTACCTCCTTATCCCATCTTGTTTCATTTTTTCCTTCCCTAACCCCCAAACTCCCCACGTTGCCTCTCAAATTCTTCACAACTATCATATGATCTCCTTGATATGAAGAATTTGTGTGTCTTCTTTAGAGACATGTCTGTTAATGTCTTCTGCCCATTTTTTGACGTGATTATCTGTTTTTTTGTTTGTTTGTTTTTAAGATTTTATTTATTTATTTGACAGAGAGAAAAATCACAAGTAGGCAGAGAGGCAGGCAAAGAGAGAGGGGGAAGCAGGCTCCCTGATGAGCAGAGAGCCCAATGCAGGGCTTAATCCCTGGACTCTGAGATCATGACCTAAGCCAAAGGCAGAGGCTTAACCCACTGAGCCACCCAAGTGCCCCCATTATCTGTTTTTTGAGTGTTGAGTTTGAGGAGTACTTTTTGATCTTGGATATCAGCCCTTTGTCTGTAGTGTCATTTGCGAATATCTTCTCCCATTCCGTGGATTGTCTCTTTGTTTTGTTGACTATTTCGTTTGCTGTGCAGAAGCTTTTGATCTTGATGAAGTCCCAAAAGTTCATTTTCAGTTTTGTTTCCTTTGCCTTTGGAGACATGTCTTGAAAGAAGTTGCTGGGGCCAATGTCGAAGAGGTTACTGCCCATGTTCTCCTCTAGGATTCTGATAGAGTCCTGCCTCATGTTGAGGTCTTTTACCAATTTCGAGTTTTTCTTTGTGTACGGTGTAAGAGAATGGTTGAGTTTCGTTCTTCTATACATAGGTGTCCAATTTTCCCAGCACCATTTATTGAAGAGGCTGTCTTTTTTCCACTGTGTATTTTTTCCTGCTTTGTCAAAGATTATTTGACCGTAGAATTGCAGGTCCATATCTGGACTCTCTACTCTGTTCCATTGTTCTATGTGTCTGTTTTTTGTGCCCTTACCATGCTGTCTTGGTGATCACAGCTTTTAGTAAAGCTCTTCAGAGTCAGGCTGTTTTTAACCCTATATTCCCACCCTCCAATACCAATGAATTTCCTGGATACCTGCTTCTTCCAATTCTAGAGCCTTTAGGGAATTTATGATGTAAATGTGTATGTTTCTTAGCTTCCACAGATTAGGAATTAAAGTAGATTTAACATTCTCCAGCCATGCAAAGGCAGTTAACACTGACTGCTTTCCAGCTTCAAAATTTTATTTGTCTTATCTCCACTGATGTTCTTTTTGCCATTGTGTCTATGTCCTTTTACAGTTACTTTATTGTGTTTTATATCTTGACTTGTTTCTTTTTGGCTGTGGCCAAATCCAATTTGTGTGATGAACCTGCTGTCATTAATGGAAGGTCCTCATCAACTTTTAGAGTTCAACTGTCTTTATTTTCTTATTGTTGTTGATAGGAAGATCGAAGTTTCTAAATATACTAGCTCACTGAAGGTCTACTTTTAAAGGGTTACTTTCCTACAGAACGGCTTTACCTAGATATTCTAATCGGTTATAGCTCAACTGGAAAACACCAAAATACTCCTTGTAGCTTAGTGCTTCTCTCAGGCCTACCCCTTGTAGCCATGGATACCACCATTTTCTAGATTTCCAAACTGTTATATTACATTGCCAATTTGTCCCTCAGTTCAATCTATTAGTAATGCATATTGATTTTTTTCTTCATTACATCTCTCAAATGTGTCCTCTTTTGTCTCTAACCATTTCTTTTTTAGTAGTTCAGGCTCTCATTACCTCTGAACATGATTATTGCAAAACAACCTGTTGGCAAGGTCTGATCCCTCTCATTCTCCATTCCCATTTTATTCAAACCTTCCTAAGACCACGGTCACCATGTTATCTTCCAGTATATATGAATATAAATATATATGTATGTTTATATACACATGTGTGTATATATACATATATGTGTATGTGTATATGTGTGTGTATGTGTGGAGATATATATATATATATATATATATATATATATATATATATATATATATGTATATATATGTATATATATAATATACAATTTCCCCCTTCTCTTTGGATCAAGTTTAGCCTAAACTGTCAGTCCCTAAAGATAGAAAGCATTTAATAAATGAAGGGAGGAGCTGAATGACATTCACAAATCTCTATCAGAGCTTTTTACTTTGCCTAACAACATTTTTCTCTAACTTAATAATATGAATCCTTTCTTCCTATCATGACCTTCTCCCCATCCCCACTTGTTTCCAGGGTGAATCCCCATCCTGCTTCTATGTTCCTGTTTAAGCTCCACACTCCCTTGGGCTTTTCTTCTCCCCACCTAAATCTACATTTCCTCAAGGATCTACTTTAACTCCAAATGCTCATGGAAACCTACCCTGACTATCCAGACTATGCAATCTCTGTCTTTCTGCAAACACTAAAAAGACATGGAATTTGCTGCCTTCAACTCATATGTGTGCCTTTTGCCTGCATGTGCATTTTCTTCCTCAAGCCTTTGAGGGCAGGGATTCTAACATTTCTCTCAAACTCATTGATGTGTTAAGCACATGATTTGGCATACATAAATTTATATGTTTTAAAATTTTCTACAAAAATATCCTTAAGGAAAAAATGTCTTTAAGCCAAGAAGAGTAAGGATCTCATTCTAAGAGATACACTTAAGTTGGCCTTTCCTTGAAGTTGCATATGTGATTTTAATTTATTTTTGTTTTTGTTTTTTAATTTTACATTGTGAACCATAATATACCCGTGTCAAGAGACTGAATCCAAAATTTGACTCCACCAGTCTTAGGCCAATTACAAGACAGCCTTGGCCAAATTGCTTAGCTTCTTATACATTCATTTTCTCACTTTTAAGACAAAGATTGCAGTTGTTTCTACCTTATTGTTGAGGTAAGCAAATAAATTCATTAATTTATATAAAGCACTGAAGATGGTGCTAAACAATTATTAGGTACTCAACAAGTATTAGTTACTATTTTAATAAAGATTAGATTATTTTTCCTGTGATATTCAAGTTAAAGTAATGTCCCAAAAATATGTGCCATATTTGTCCTAGAGAGTCACATGGTGGATCCACATCACATAACAGATGTAGGAGTCAGTCAGGCAGGCAAGGTGTGATCCTACTTAGAGAGCTGCAGTCCAACAATCCGAGCCTTGACCCTCCTCAGAGAAGAACTGACACCCATACACCCACACTGTTGAAGTCTTAGCACGGCCATCATAGCACACAAGCCTTCTTCACTCTTTATCCAAATCATGTGAATTTCGATTATTTGTTTCCCTTGAAAGATTTACTATAGTAAAGTATTTACCTCCCACATACCTGGATCTGGATTTTGTTTCAGGATTTCTGGAGGGTCCACTATAAAGAAGAGATGTTTCTGTCCCAAGATAAACCTGGCTTTTTTCTTCATTATTCCTTATGGACTGAAAGTGTTTATTCTATCTCCAAATTATTCTATAGTTTCTTCTGTGATTTTCAGGGGAGCCTGAAGTGCATTAAGTTGTAGACAAAATCTTGGTACCTTGATGTTGCAATGAGAAGTAAGAAAAAGAGGAAAAAGAGAGGCTAAAAAAGGGATTAAGAAGTGCCGAGATTTAACCCAGAATGTTGTAAATTACCTCAAGCTCGGCACTTGTCACATTTGCTTCTCAATCTATGTCAGCTCTAAATATAAGTTCCCTGGGTTCCCAAAATATTTCCCCCTTCATATGCCCTTCAACAATCTTATTCTTTGGCAGATCTCAGACTGGCATGAATCTGTAAGTGTCCATTTAATTTGCTAAGGTTAGATTCAGTGACGTCCTTTTAGCAGATGGAGAGATATTTTAGGGAGGTCATAGTGTTGCCTACTCAGTTATGACACATGGGGAGGCCACTTGATTACTGAAAACAGCAAATGATGTCTTCACTGAAGGTAAAAGCATGTGCCATTTACACCCCTCTCATCACAACGTCCATTTGAAGGAAACACAGCACTATCTCTGCTATGAAGCTAATGTATATTCTTCAAATTCCTGTGCAAAAATTGTCTCATCTAGGAAACCAGGGCTGATACCTCCTCCTTGCTCCCTCAGCATGTTACTTGTACTGATTTTGTGATACTGAGCTGTGTGCATCTTGTGCTAAAATGAGTTAGAGTTAAGACAGGACTCACCATCAGATTATGAGTTCACTCAGGGCAAGGGATGGCTAAATTTGACTTGTTTAGAGAGAAGAACTGCTTGTGTGGGTGCTCTCTCTGGGCTCTTAGTTCCAGGGCCCTTCTGTGAGGCCAAATTTTGAGTTTAGGAGAGAGGCATCTCTTCTGTGATGGTCCTTCTTCCCTTTGTTGCCCTATTGATCTTACTTCCTGCCCTAACCAAGCGTGCTCCCAGATCCCTGCTCAAACCTCTTTGGGCTCTTCTGTCTATGAATAATCTTTCATGGGGAAAGGATAATCCTTTTTTTTTCCAACTAAGATTTGAATGAACAGCTTGAGCATTCCAGAAAGATTTTTTTTTTTTTTTAAATAGGAATCTTTGTCTATCTTCCTATGTCAGTCTGCAATATGGTAGTTGTAGAGGTAGCAAAGCATAGGTCTTCAGTGGTTGCTGTTTTTC
This sequence comes from Lutra lutra, assembly GCF_902655055.1. Taxonomy (NCBI): domain Eukaryota; kingdom Metazoa; phylum Chordata; class Mammalia; order Carnivora; family Mustelidae; genus Lutra; species Lutra lutra. The sequence goes on from NC_062286.1 coordinate 16,672,359, forward strand.
TCTTGGCCTGAAATTCATCTCAATTTTTTTTTTTTTTTTTTGAAATGACTGCTTTCCCCCTTTGAAACTGGTTAACAATAGGCACCATTTGGAGCACACCTGAAGCCTCTGTGCATATGAGATCAATGGAAAACTCACAGCAGTCTCCAAGGACTCTTTTTAAAATCACCTTGGACCCCATATCTCAGAAAGAAACTAAAAGAAGCAGCTAAATATCATTGCCATGCACGAAGCATTCCACTACTTGCTACTTTAATTTCTAAAAAAACCTACAGCTCTATTATAAGGAGCACATAGTCTATTATCTCTTGATAATAACCTTAAATAAATGCCAAACACAAAGGTCTAAAATTATTTCTGGCCTCATGCATCACTTATGTTCTATGTGATGGCCCTGTGATCGTATGTATTCATTATGTAGAGGGTGTGTGTGTGTGTGTGAGGAGGGGGGGAGGGGGGCTATTCTAGATGTTAGTGCCTGAATATCCTCTCTGATAGTGTTAAGCCTTTGCAGAAATGCAGGGGCCTTGAGTGAGCCACACTGTAATAAAAATGCCTTGATTCCCTGCTTTTCTTTACTTGCCACTTTCCATTGGTTACCAAGTCTTCTGAATCGATCCTTTTGTTGTTAGTCCTACCTAAACCCCATACCCTCTCGCTATTCTCATTCTCACCACCTCCATCCAGATCTTCATGATACCTTGACTGAGTTATCTACAGCTTTGTAAGTTTTGTCCTGCTGAAGTCCTTTCACGCTGCTGCCAGAGTAGTTTTTGCTTTGTTTTGTTTTTAACCTATAAAACTGAGCTTTTTTCAAGGTTAAAACTAAACTTAATATTCCAAATATTAAGATATTGCTCCTGCCTGACTCTATAAATCTGTTTTGCAACACAACCTGGTAAATGCCCCCCGACCCTTTGGCCATAACTATAATCCTGTAGTTACTTCAGTGCTCCATTCTGTTTCAAGGACTACTGTTATTCTATTCCATCTGTCTAGAATTCCTTTCTCCTGACTATCTGCCTAGCTTACTCCTGGAGGTCCATCCAAAGTCGGTAAATTGTCACCATCTCCAACAAAGCTACCAACATTGGTTCCTGAATATAACTAAACTCCTCCCTTGATGTTCTCATAACACCTTATGTATAAAACAATTCTAAATCAATCTCCATGATGTCACTACTCTTTCTTTTTCCCCAGCTGCATTTCAAATGTCTTATTGGGAACGATTCTGTCTTTGTAGCCTTAGAATTTAACATAATATCTTTAGCACATCTTGCAGCAAATTAATATCTTTAGGTGAATTAACAAGGTTGACTTAAACTTTCAAAAAATAAGTGAGAATTTATGTCTTTAAATAAACATTGTCTTTCCTGAAAGAATTTTCTTGGAGGTGTAGGCTTAATCTGGTGAGAAAAATTCAAAACCTTATGGAAACTCCTCTTTGGGGACTGCTTTGGAGCCTGCTTACAAATCACATAAGGAAATTGGGCTCAGCTTCAATAGCACATTGCTGCGTGTGGCATAAAACTAACTCCAGGCTTTATCACCCAGCTTACTCATCAGACTTTAACTCTGAATGACTTCTAAATGAGGGTGAATTTTATTTTTTTGGCAATAAAAGACATAATTTTCTGCCATTGAGAATTAAAAAAAAAATCTACTGGCTCTGAAGTCCATTCTAAAGAGGAGTCTAGACATATTCTTATCAAAGGCAACATTTTTGAAAAATACGTATTATCTCCTATGGAGGCTGTTTGGAAGAGCTGGTCTCATTTTTTGCTGATGGCCTGGCTTGCTAATTAGTCTTATGACACATAGACACCTTGGGTCTGGTAACAAAGGCATGAAACTTACAATCAGATATGTTTTAGACATGATTTTTTTTTTTAAGATTTTTTTTTTTTTATTTTTATTTATTTGACAGAGAGAGATCACAAGCAGGCAGAGAGGCAGGCAGAGAGAGAGGAGGAAGCAGGCTCCCTGCTGAGCAGAGAGCCCGATGTGGGGCTCGATCCCAGGACCCTGAGATCATGACCTGAGCCGAAGGCAGCGGCTTAATCCACTGAGCCACCCAGGCGCCCCTAGACATGATTTTTTACCCTGACACTTGCTACTTAAGTGGTCTTAGATAAGTGACTGACTTTTGGGGAAAAATAGATTTCAGGTTATTGTGCTAAAATGAGGTCATGGGAACTCCAGAATTGTAATAATCAAACTAACTGTTATTACATAATTTATTTATTTATTTATTTTTTAAAGATTTTATTTATTTATTTGACAGAGAAAGAGATCACAAGTAGGCTGAGAGGCAGGCAGAGAGAGAGAGAGGAGGGGAAGCAGGCTCCCTGCTGAGCAGAGAGCCTGATGCGGGGCTCGATCCCAGGACCCTGGGATCATGACCTGAGCTGAAGGCAGAGGCTTAACCCACTGAGCCACCCAGGTGCCCCTACATAATTTATTTTTATTGATTATCTACTATGTGCTAAACTGAGCTAAATTTTTCATAATTTCTTATTTAATCCTCTCAAAAGACAAGCCATGGATAAGGAAGCTGAAGCGCAGAGCAATAAGAAATTTGTTCAGGGTGACACAGTTATGAAAGGGTAGAGGAAAGCAAAATTTTTCATTCAGTCTGACTCCATAGCTCATATTCTTAAACCCTCTTTCCCCATTTCTCGAAAACTATCACCAAATCCAGACCCTCTAGCAGTACAGATTCAACATATTAATGAATTTGAATTTTGCCCTATTTCCTTATCAAGCATATTCATATAAATGATAGTTTTTGGTGAACCTCATTGGTAAACATTTTATATCACATACATTTAAAATTCAATATAGGGGTGCCTGGGTGGCTTAGTTGATTGAGCGTCTGACTCGATTTCAGTTTAGGTCATGATCTTGGGGTTATAGGGTCAAGCCCCACACTGGGCTCCATGCATGGCACGGTGTCTGCTTGAGACTCTCTCTCCTTCACCTTCTGCTCCTCACCCCCTGTGCTCGCTCGCTCTCTCTAATAAATAAATAAATCTTTAAAAAAAATTCCACACATATATAGATACACACACACACACACACACACACACACTTATTTTACTAAACTTACACTGTAATTCCCCTGGTTTGAGGATCACTTGCTAGCCATCTCTTTGGTAAGTGATGTATCTCCAAAGGAAAAGGAAATCTTTCTGTATGGCTGTCATGTGGAAGAGAGTACAGACTGCTCATGTAGCCTCTAGAATGGAGAAATAGAGCCACTGGGTGGAAGTTACAGGGAGACTATTGAAAGATAATGTGAAAAGGAGGCAGGTAAAAATCCAGGCAGTTCAACAAGAAGCGGTGTCCCTTATAAGGCACAGAACTTCCTCTCACAGATGGTGTTCAAACAAAAGGTGAAAGACCCCTGTCAAAGATGCTATACATACTATCCTGTGAGGGAAATTGGGTCACATGTCCTGTAAGGTCCCTTATAACCTTCAGGATTTGAAATTTCATAAAGAAGCCTAGACTGTGGGGACCTCACCCGCCTCAGTGGACACTCTGTAACTCAGAGTGGTAGGGGCTCTGGGCAGGTCCCTTAGGACACAGGCAATGGCAGAAATGACATCTCAACACCTCTCCTAGTTCTTGTGACATACAAGGTTATTAGTACTTAAGTCTGTGCACAAATTAATAATCACGTGGAAAATCAGTAGCTTATAGTCTCATTGATATTTGTCAACTTAATATTCACGTATTAAATAGATAATGACTGCTAGAAAAGGTGTTTAAAGATTGAAATGGTTTTAACAGATAATGATAACATGAGTCACTGTGTCCATGTTGACTTATTTAATCCTTTCAACGGTGCTATGCAAATAGGTATTATGCTCATTTTAAAGACAAGGAAACCAAGGCTTAGAGAGCTACATAGTTTTCATTACCAGAAAGTGAAATGACAAGCATAAAGATATTAAGAGACAGTGTGGAAGGATGAAAAGTGTCTTTGGTTAAAAGATGTGGAAATATATTGTATAAGCAATAGGTAATGTGTCCCCATTTATAAGAATGGCTTCTCAGCTCTCCACCTTCTAGATGTTGGGGTCCACGGTTTTGGTCTCCATTTTCCTTACCAGTCACTCTCTGGATCCAACGGTTCCTTGTTTTTGAATTCCTGCTAGTGAACCTCAGTATCTCAGTTGCTTCTTCAGGGTCAGTAGAAGCACCCAGGGAATTGTGAATCTGACCGGTTTGAATTGAAATTAATTTTCAGTCTGGTGTATTAAATGGTCTATATTCAGTAAACAGTGGAAATCGCTTTTGAAATTATTTCTTCTCCCATGTCAGTGAAAAATCATTGTGGTTTTGTGTAGAGGATGATCCAGAGTGGATTTTTAATACTATCTCCTTTTTCTACATTTCATCCCACCTCTCCCAATAAACTGAGTCATTAGAGTCTGAGGTCTTTGCATTTAAACCAACGTCAGTCACTAGTCTGTCCCGACAGCAAGCTAGTTTAAGAATTAGCTCGGAGTTCCTACAATGGAATATTAAGCAGCAATGAGAGTGAATGAACCACAACTGCACACAACAGAATGGACAATCTCAAGAAACAAGGTTAAACAAAAGAAGCCAGCCACAAAAAGAGTACCCGATACACAGTTCTATTTGTATAAAACTAAAGTATGGTACAGTATGGAAATAATGATGATAGTTATACTTGTGGAATAGGAATAGGAGGGACTCCAATAGGAGCTTCAGGGTGCTAGTGATATGATTTTTCCCCCTCAAATCAGTATTTAATATTTCACAAAACTGAATGCTTCTGATTTGTGTACATGTGAACTTATGTGTGCTTTTCTTTATGAAAGCTATATTTCCATAAAGAGTTGAAAAGAAATTTTGGGAAGGAAGTGTCCACATCCAGACCGCTGGTGTAAAGTTCTACGGAAGTAAATGACTTCACTGAGTATATGCTAAGATTTACATTCAGAGATCTAACTGAGGCTCCTTAACAACATTCTTGTCTGCCACAGACACTTCAACTACTAGATCTGCCAAATCTCATGGCCTAACTGATACTTGAGTGGGTCTCTTGACTTGTTTCAGAGGCTTTTCTTGCTCTGGGCTTTTTTGAGGTCACATTTTGTAGTATTTTTCAATTGAACTTATTGTGAACATATTTCATGTCATACTTCTCCAACATAATTAACATTTACTTAGCAATTACTATGTAATAAATACTATATTTGTATTCATTATCTCATTTTCTCAACTACTCTGGGGAAAAGACTGTCAACATCTTTATTTTCCTGTATGAGGAAAATATCTCATTAAAGTTGTAACTTGGCCCAAAGTGTTGAAGCTATCAATTCTTTATTAGGTAGGGGCATATCTATCTAGCTCTAATATCAGACACTAAAAGAGCTGCCTCATTTCCAGCATACTGTCTGCTCCATGTAGTAACCTAACAGATCCACATGACATAGTACAGAATGAAAAGGCTACTGAAGACACTATGGTCTAGATTATGGCATAGTGCTGGAAAGTTAGTCCTGGGCGGAACAAGGAATATCTCTTGGTGACCTTGCCAGCTGAAAGTAAACTCTTTTTGATTGTCTCTACTAAAAAGATAAGACATTGATTGTCTTTACTTAAAGAGAAGACATTCATCAGATGAATTGATGCCTACCAGTTAGCAGGGAATGTGTTGATTTTCTCCAACAATGAATTTATATATACAGTTATAATCATCACGTGAGTAAGTTTTTAATAATCCACTGTCATTCCCAAGATCTGATAGTCTTTTGCATAGGCAGATTGAATTGGACTGTGGAAGGATTTCACACCTCTGCATCTTTCAATCCTTTATGGTAATACTAATCTCTGCAATCTCTTTAGGAATGTAGTATTACTTTTGGTTTTCTATTTTGATAGAAGCAGTTAATTACAGTATTCTACCTTTGACTTTTCCTATAATAATAGCCTACATCCTACAGGTCAAGGAACTGATGGGGATATTCTATCAGATGCATAATTAATCTACATTAATTATGTACACTGAAACAGGGAAAATAAACACAGAGTATGATTTTGGTGACTCGGGTTCACTGTGAGTCAGAACCCAATAAAATTCCATTAATCTTCCTATCTTCTCAAGCCCTTTTTCTGACTAGTAGACCAAAATGGTATTATGGATCTCTGGGATCCATATAATTTATAATAGTTTATAATCAATGCCAATAACTCCTAAAATGTGTGATTAGTTTCCCTTCCCTAGTGTATTATCATTCTGATAAATAGCTAGGCCACAGGTTTTTTTGAGGAAGGGGAGAGAAGATTTGTGTATAATTGCTGGCAATATGGCAGCATTTTTCCTTAAGGAGTCTAAGCCTCCTCTTCTTTTAAGAAGCTCTGTGTCTATGAATTGGCTCAAAACGGGGAATTGATTGACAGGCCATGACCATCTTTTGTGGTGATTCAAGTAAGACTTCTCCTCAGACCTAGAGATTCTTCCTAATACAGATCAAGTAAGACTTTAATAGTCTGCCCATCTATTTCAGTTCTGGGGACATCATTATCAAGCAACCAACACTAAAAACTGTTCACTGCTTTGACTGTGCAGCTTATTAATGTTAATCTCTCTTACTTTGATTTTGGTGACTAAGTGCCATCACCGGGCTCTTGGATTTCTCAAATCCATTACTCCTAATGAATTCAGTTCACTGGCAGAAATTCCTACTGCCAATCCCAATATATAGAGAGTAAATATGTATTAGAGAATGGGGCTCTCCTTACCAGTGTATTCCTCATAGCCTAGGTGAAGGATGTATCCTCTGGGAGACATAGTAACAGGGTAGGGTGTTACATGAAAGACTACTCCAGAATTCTAATTTCTCCAAGCAAATTAATATTTTCCTCTACAATATGATACCAGATGATTTTTGGCATTTTAAGTTAATTTAATATTGGTCACTTTGAGTCCAAATTTCAGTCAACCTACCAAGCAAGATGGTAGGATCACTTCAGACACCTGAGCTAACATATTGAATCCTGAATCTCTTTGGTAAGCCTGTATCAATAAAATGGACTCAACCCAATGTGGTATTCCTTCCATCCCTACTCCACAGCCTTAGGATTCATTCCAACACACATGGATTTGGTTGATAAATTGTAAAAATCATGCAATTATTTGGATGTGTATTTCCCTCTTCACAGGTCATGCTTTGTACTTCTCTGTTTGTGAGTCACCTTCCAGGATTTAAATCTGGTTATAACTGAAGAAGTAACAGAAGGTGGTAAGGATATGTCCTTAGAACAATCATCAGGCCTTTGTAGGGAAACTGTATTACATATAGGAGAGGCCATTATCAGTCAAATCTCCTCAGGCTATTTGCCAAAATGTGGGGATTAATGGTCACCAGCTTCACTGAAATACCTTGTATGTCCCCATCCTAATTTTCACAGTCCCCTTTATTTCTAGTCAATGTCTCAATGTTATTGTAAGAGTTTACAAAATTGAGAATTCAGTTTTAATTATAATTCAACCATCTGCAAGATTGGACTTTGGGTTTGGTTTTCAAAAATCCTGAGCCTGTGACCCTGAGATATCAAGATTTTATTTAAAGCAGTCGCAGAAACTTCCAAGTCCTTGCTTACTAGTTTTCTGTTGCTGCACAAAAAATTACCACAAACTTAGAAGCTTAAAACAACCTCCATTTTATTATATTTCACAGATTCCATGTGTTGGGATTTCAGATACAGCTCAGCTGGGTCCTTTGTTTAGGGTTGCACAAAGCTGTAGTCAACACATGGGTTGGAAATGTAATCTCAGCTAAAGCCCAGGTCTTTTTCCAACTCATGAGTTTGTTGGCAGAATCCATTTCTTTGCAACTGTAGAACTCAAGATGGCATCTTTATTTAAATGCAGCAAAATAATTTCTCTATAGCCTTTTATGATGGTGTCTTATATAATATTTGCTTTATGGTAGGATCTACATATTTGCCATGTTCTGTTGGCTAAAAGTAAGTCACAGTTTCTACCAACATTCAAAGGAAGGAGATCTTACAAGGGTACAGCTCACTTGGATTTACTGTAAGGTAGGTGTGTGAGACACATACCTTGAGTTGGAAATTTAAAACTCCCCAATAATTTTATTTCTCCAATTTCTCTGGTGCACTTAGACATAACCAAACAACCATATTATACAACTTATTTTTCCTACAGTGTTCTATGACACCAAATACTTGATCACTTTCAATGGGACTTTAATTAAATGTACATGGAGATGATTAAGTAATTGTTGCATTAATACATGACATGAACTATCAGAGTCTCTTACCATTGTAGATTCAGTCAAACCATTGTAGATATGGTCAAACACCCTTCATTTTCAATACATCATTTTCAATACAGATCAGAGAATCAACTCCAGACAACCCAGAACCCAGACAATTCAGAGAAGTCATCATTATAAAAAATATAGCTACTGTTTCACATTAGCCCTCTGAATCTTCTGAAAAATGTTGTTTGTGGCCCACACCACCTAGAACTCTGCGGGGAGGCATAGTTGTCCCTTAGCTAAGTTGACACAATACTATTCCACCACAGCAGGGCAGTGATGGCTAACTCCAAGTTCATCTCATGATGTGCATGTAATTTGACAACAGAGGTTAAGTCTCTGCTCTAATCACTTTGGTAGTACTTGGGCCATGATGCTGGACCACATCAGGTGAAGGCGCTGAGCAGCTACTTGGTCCTGTTGCCCCAGGGACAGAGATGTGGCCTGGGAAGAAGAAGTGCTACCTTTGGAGTGAGGCTGGTTAGTCATGGAGGGAGGGCTGAGTGAACTCCTGTAGTTTCAAGGCTATGTAAGTTATTACCAATTTTCTATTAATTTCCAGATTATGCTCCTTTGTGTCAGGTCTGCAAACGTGAAATGCAAAGCAAGTGTAGTATACTCTGAACTTTTAATATATTTAACACTATGTAACTATGTGTATATTGGGGTAAACAGAATACCGATTATTTATTTAGTTCTTATCACATGACTTTAGGAATAGGTTTTTTATATATTATCTCCTGTATTTCTTTTTTAAAAATAGCTTTATTGAGATATAATTCATATCCCATATATTCCACCTATTTAAGGTATACAATTCAATGGTTTAAGTATACTAACAGTTAAGTATAACCGTTACCACAGTTGATTGTAGAGCATTTTTATCCTCTCAGAAATGAATTCTGTACTTTTTAGCAATCACCTCTCTGTTCCTCTTTTCATCAACCCAAAGCAACCACCAATGTATTTTCTCTCTTTATATCACCCTTTCTTGACATTTCATATAAAAAGAATTATATGTTATATTTTTTTCACTGACCTCTTCTATTTAACATAAATGTTTTTAAGGTACAACAATGCACATTGTCACATCAGTGTTTCATTGCTTTTTGTGGCAGATTAATATTCTATTGTATGGATGTACCACACTTGGTTTATCCACTCGTCAGTTGATGGACATCTGGTTTGTTTCCATCTTTTGACTATTATATATAATGCTACTGTGGATATTCATCTATAGGTTTTTATGCATCTTTAAAAAATTATTTAAATTCAATTTAGTTAACATATAGTATATTATTAGTTTCAGATGTAGAATTTAGTGATTCAGCAGTTGCATATAACACCCAGTGCTCATTACATCCAGTGCTCTCCTTAATATCCATCATCCAGCTCCCTAACCCCACCTCCCTACCCCACTCTCCTCCAGCAACTCTCAGTTTGTTTCCTATAGCTAAGAGTCTCTTATCTCCATCTCCATTTTCATCTTATTTTATTTTTCCTTCCCTTCTGTGTTCATCTGTTATGTTTCTTAAATCTTACATAGGATTGAAATCACATGATATTTATCTTTCTCTGACTGACTTACTCTGCTTTGTATAAAAACTTTTACTTCCATCTATATCATTGGATATGGCAATATTCAAAGAATTTCATTCTTTTTGATAGTTGGGTAATATTCTCTTTATGCTTTTTTTTTTTTTAATGAGTTCAGTTTTCCTTTCTCTTGAGTAAATCCATGGGAGTAGAATTACTGAGTCTTGTCTTCCTAACAATCTATGTAAGATCTATGTAGTTCCAATCTATGTACTGATAAGGAAACTGAGCTTCAGGAGAGTTAAACCATTTGACCAATGTCATAGAGCAAATATAAAGTGAGATTAAAACTCTGTGTCCTTTAAGTCCATAGTTCATGTTTCCTCCACTATACTTCTGCCAGGTGTGAGCACTAAATATGCAGCTATGTCCATGCATTTGATGAACATCGCCCCCTCCAAGTACAGACATGCATAATTATCAGAATGATATCAATTGTAGTTTAAGACAAACCTGATATCACCATGACCACTCTGTCCCTCACAACATCTCCCCTGCTTGGAAACATGCAGTCCTGCTATATCTACCTCCCTTCTATGCATTTTTTACAAAATGAACTCTGGCTTGTCTTTAGGGAGCAGAGTCAGAATTACCTTTCATATGAATTAGCCTTAGGCTTTATGCAGTGGGGAGATACAAGAGCATCCCTAGTCCTGGATTCTCTCTGAGGCTCACACAGAATGAACTCGCCTAGATGCTGTCTGCATGTTGATCTCTTGACAAACAGGTTTCCAGATCATCAGACAAGTTGGTCCCCAGAGCCTCCTTTCTCTTTCCCCTGGGGTCCTTTCTCAGCTTGGGCCCACCACCGCTGTGCACACATTCAAGGAACCAAAGCCTCATTATCCTGAAATATTGCTCATTAGGATTGACTGCCTTCTCCCCAACTAAGATACAGAAATCTTACAAACTTATATTTTTTAAGAGCAAGCAGTTTGGAATTGGATTACTTTTCCACATTTTCATACAAAGTGGATTAATGTGCCCCTGTCTTTATTACATTTTCCACCCTTGTCATTTGTGATTAAGCCAACACTATGAAGATGTATTACAGATCGGTATAAATGGGAACATTAAAACACTGGCTATATATCAGAGAAGCTCATGGCAAGTTGATTTGTGCTTCACACACTCTCGGTGCAATACATCTGGAATATTTCACGTCTTTTTGGACAAAACAATCTTTCTAGGGTACCAAAAGTAACAAGAGGTAAGAAAAAAGGGGAAAAATAAAGAAGGAAGAGTGCCCATCTTTGTTCTAGAACAATGGAGGGAAACCACGCCTCTGCAACAGTCTCAATATAGAATTTTTCATATTAGGTTCTCAGACTCAAACCATCACCTGGGATCAAAGAAGCAGAAAAAATGTGGTTCATCACCATGATTCCTCATTCACAGGAACAAGAATGGTGTTTGACCAGACCCCCACTCGATGGTTTTGACCTTATGTTCCATCTCTGCCAGGTCATTCCTGCTCTGTGAGTATATTTATGGCTCAGGCTTTCTGTGGAAGCAGCTAGCCCCAGAACAGTTCAAATCTGAAAGGCAAGGCCAGTGTCTGTAGAGGTGACACTCATTCTTAGTCCGATGAGACATAGACACAAGGCTCCAAGGCTCATCACATGGGGCAGGCTGTTCTGGTAGGAAGAGGAAGGGATAATGTCCACTGAAGTGCTACCTTCTGAGCAGAGGCTGATCCTATTGCTTCCCTAAATACTCTTACCTGCAGTATATTCTTCCCTTCACTTCATAACTTCTTTCCCAGATTTAGGAGGAACTCTAAAGAGCTATGGGGCCTGTGGCTGCAGTTCCTTCCCATGACATGCTGCCCAAACTATAGCCACAGGCTCTCCCTGGACTGCCATCACCTCCCCTTCTGCTCTGCTAGCTGCCCTGGAGTTCTGCAAGGAAAAAAAAAAAAAAAAAAAAAAATATATATATATATATATATATATATATATGAACAGATCAAAGCAGTTTTCCCTCTGACTTCTTCACTTATGCTGATGACACAATCTCAAGTGTGGTTTAAGTAGCCTCTGTGGTCTGTGGAGAGTGGTTATGACTATACTGGAAAAGCATCAGTGACCAGTGTCCCAGAACAAAGAAGGTGCTAAGCAGCTCTGAATTAAGACAGTCTTTGTTGATAATGCTGAGGTGGCTCCATATATTACCCCTCATTTTAATGTGATACTATCCAGTTGTCTTTTGTGATTGAATATAGTAGAAATAAGACAGGGTAGGGTTTCCGTGCTCAGGAATTTTGTGGAGAGTCTACCAAATAATGAGGAATTCTGTAAATTGTGTTAATTATGAAGAAGAAAGAAAAATAGGAAGATAATGATACAGAGAGTTGAAGAAACTAGTTTATCGACTTCAAGAAGGTGGCTTTTGATGTAGTCTAGAATAACAAGAACTTATGTGGATCCTAAATTAATTGGGGTGTTTTAGGCAGTCAACTCTAGAGTCCTTTGACATAAACTGTTACGGGCAAGGCCAAAAGCCCTATTTCTGGTGCCTGCTTGGAATTGTAGTTTTTCATACAAAGAGCTGACTTTTCAGTATGGCATGAGGAAATCAGATGAAAGCCTTGCTTGAAATGTTAGATTGGATCAGAGTTATGTAGTTCAACCTGCTTTCCAAGTGTACATCGAGAAAAGGACACAGATTCAATTATTAATTCAACAAATGTTGATCAAAACAGACACAGTTACCATGTGATGGAGATTTCAGTTAGATGGATGAACTCAATATTCAAATAATGGTAGAAATATAGTTTAGGGGTGCCTGGGTGGCTCAGGTCATGAACTCAGGGTCCTGGGATCGAGCCCCACATCGGGCTCTCTGCTCAGTGGGAAGCCTGTTTTCCCCCCACACACACACACCCGCCTGCCTCTCTGCCTACTTGCGATCCCTCTCTCTCTCTGTCAAATAAATAAATTAAAAAAAATATATATATATTTTATACATTGTTAAATATACCATAAAGGAAAATGAGAATCTGATCACAGGATATGTAACAGAAGACTAATTCTTATCTTAAATGTCAAGGAATGTTTTCCCAAATGATATAATTTGAGCTAAAGACTAAAATTTGTGTGAGTATTAACTGGATGTTTCCTATGGGGTGAGGACAGTGGGGAGCCTTCCTTGTGGAAGAAACAACAAATGCAAAGAGCCAGTGATGATAGGGAAAAGGAAATGTCAGTCAGAAAGAGTATCAGATGAGTCTGGTGAGTTGAGCAAGTGCCAGGATATGTAGAATCTTGTAGGTGATGTGAAGTTATTGATTTTTCATCCTAAAAGCAATGGGAAGTTGCTGAAGAATTTTCACCCAAGAAGTCACAGGTTCATTTGCATTTAAAAGGTCACTCTGGGGGGCGCCTGGGTGGCTCAGTGGGTTAAGCCGCTGCCTTCGGCTCAGGTCATGATCTCAGGGTCCTGGGATCGAGTCCCGCATCGGGCTCTCTGCTCGGCGGAGAGCCTGCTTCCTCCTCTCTCTCTCTCTCTCTCTGCCTGCCTCTCTGCCTACTTGTGATATCTCTCTGTGAAATAAATAAATAAAATCTTTAAAAAAAAAAAAAAAAGGTCACTCTGGGCAAGAAGAAGTAGATGTGGGAAAACCAGTTAGGAGACCTTCTATATTGTTCAAACTAGAGATCATGGTGCCTTGAGCTAGGAATATGGCAGCCCAGAAGTGAAGAAGTGAACATATTAATGATCTGTTTACGAGGTCAAACCCACACACTTGTTAATGTGCTAGAATATAGCAACTGTGAAAGAAGAAAGTATCAAAGTTGTTCCTTAGTTTTGTTTGTTTGTTTGTTTGTTTTTTTAAAACACCACTGCAAAGATGGTGATTCCTTGATAGAGAATAAACTCTGGTGAAAGGAAACAGACAGCTCACACTGTCTATTGACAAATAATGATTGAATTAGTCTTGCCTGGTTCAATGATGAGAAGAGGAGTGGAGGGGAGGGAGATTCTTCATGTGGTCATGTGGCCCTTGAAGAAATACTAACGAATGTTGGGAGACTAGAGGAAGATTTCTAAAAATAATGTGTTCTAATTGTCAAGGAGAAAATTTAAGGGCAAAGTTTGGCATTCTCCTTAGAGTAAAAAAAGATTTTACATTATAAAATAGGAGCGCAAATGATAAAGAGGGAAAGAATAAGATGATTTTGTTGGAGAAGCAGCAAGGCAAATGAAAAAAGAGAGATGATATGAGGAAGAATGCAAGAGGATTAAGAGCACAAAGGGGTGATGAGGTCATAAGAAATAGGTAGGATTATGTAAAAAATTAATCTGTAGTGTAGATAAAAATTTGAAAAGACCTTTCAAAATGTGGAACAATAGGATAAATAAATGTAAGAAAAATAAAAGCATATATATACACATATATAATATATGTGTGTGTATATATATATATATATATATATATATATATATATATATATGGTAGAGAATAAACAACAGAAGAGAAGACTAATTAATATCCAAAAATATAGCAGGAGGAAAAATCAAACAGACATTTATTCCTTTTGCCTGAAAAAAGACCTATATGTGGAAGGAAGTATCTCACCATTTTGCAGGCATGATGAGATAAGGAAAATAGCCACACAGATAAAACAAAAATCTGAATTGCAATAAATATAAATAGATGTTATATCTCATAAGCATTTAGTAAGGGGAAAAAAGCAAAACTAGAAATAAGGGTGTTTTAAAGAGAAACCAGTTTCAGGGAAGCTTCAATTTTTGCTCTACAACACCAACTATAAGAAGATAATAGATGAAAAAATCTGTAGAATTTTGAAGAATTTTTTTGTGATTTAAGAATATTTTATTCAGCTTGGGTTTTTTTTTTTTTTAATGTAAAAAATGGAGAAACATTTTCAACTTTGCAAACAATCAGATCCTCTACCAGACAAGTATACTCAACACACATGCACACACACTCAAGCTCCTGAAATTACAGTCTTCTGATAGAGAGATAAAGGAAGAAGGAAAAAAAAAAAAGAAGCAAAAGGTCAAGAATGTAGTTGTTATGAGATAAAGAGGTAGAGTAAAGCCCATTTGAAAAGTCAAAGTAAATATTCTCTAGCTCCAGTTTCAAACTGAACGTAAATTAAAAATAAAACCTGGATATTTGCATATTAATGACATTGAGAATAAAGTTAATAAGTTCCCAGATTATTGACAAAGGGGAATAGGAGTTTAGGAAAGCACAAAATTATGGTGTAAAAGGGTGGAAGATTAAGATATTGTATTTCATCTTAACTACAACATGGAAAACATGACTAAAGTGATAGGACTTGATTTTTCTTTTCTTCTCCCTTTCTGGAGTATGATTAACACTGCCCTCTACTTCTACTGTACTCTTCTATTTACATCCAAAATTGAATTAGACTTTTAGGAAGTTCTTGACTCATTTGCAGCTGTGCTTATCTATAGCTGAAAGAGGAAAAGATATGTGAATGCAACTTATATACTGTGAAGCCAAGCACAAGTACAAAACTTTTATATTATTAATGAAACAAGCTATTCCCATATAAATAGCAGTGAGGTGAGGTCCTACACATCCTATACTTGTTCTGATGTTTTTCACCTAAAATTATAAAAATATACATTTCTGATACTTTAATTTATTTCTGTTACTTTCAGCTCAGTATTCCCCCCATTGAGGTTCTCTCATCAGACTTTGCTTCCATCCCTCTTAGCTTTGCACCATCTGGGGATTTGGCCAACAGCCACCTATGCCTTCTTCTAAGCTAGTGTTTTGCAAACTAATTATTTGAGGACCAATGTCACAGTTTTGACACATTTTTGAATATTCACATGCATCTTATAAATTTAATATTTTCACTTTTTTACTTATATAAATTTACTTTTAAAGAATTTTATAGCAGTTTGATGTACAAGATACCTACATACATAAACCAGTTTTGGTCTGTGTCCTAAATAAAACTCTCAGTGAGATACCTACCCGTAGTATAGTACCAACCTTTGGAAGAGATGGTATTTATTCCTGTCATCTGTGGAGTGCTGGGTGCGTTCATGATCAAATGTTTGTCTCATCTATGATGCCACTTTCTGTGGTAGAGCCAAAGGCCAGAGCTCTGGATGATCTAGGAAACCATAATCTGAGAATGTTGACAGATACAGTGAGGGCTGTATAAAAGTCCTTTCACTCAGAGGCATTTTTCAGTCTTGACATATTTGCTTGGTTTTAAAAAGTTCAGATTATTTTAGTTAGTTAATTTGGCTCTTTCATTAGTCTCTGACTCTAAAATTATCCCAATCCAACTTATATATGATTTCACATTCTAACAACATTTTCAGAGCCTATAAATATTCTGATTCAGGTGCAAATATATTTGCAGTATATCATCAGAATCTTTTTGGATTTCAACTAAAATATTCCAGATTCAATAATTTGTCAAATTCATTAGTGGTTTTGACCAATATGTATATCACTCCATGCGATTAAATAAGGATAAAATATATTTTAATCTTTTATGTTGGCGGGGACTTAGAAGGAAGAGATTTGTTTGTTTGTTCTACATTCTGTCTCTTTCCCCATAAACTGTCTTATCTTCTTTTGGCTATAAGTTGTTATTAAGGTAGATTTCTTTAATATAATTTAAGATAGCGATGGTAATTTCTAATGAGGACATCAAAATGACAAAAGCTATTTCATCCTCCTTCTCCAGGACACCATCTGATCACTAGCTGGGGTCAAGAAGAAATTTTTCTGCCCAGAGAAATGTACCCTTAATGCAAATAGTTTCTCTTCTCAGACACAGCAGGTGTGAGCTACTCCTCATGATGCATCAGCCGATTTTCCTACTGCCTTCTCTTCTCATTACATATCACTCCTCCCTTTACCTACTTCCTGCCTCAGTGTCTCTTTTTTTGTACTACTTTTCTTCTTCATATCCTACCCCCTTTCTCTCCCTCTTTACCAGTGAATTGTACATGTATCTGGGTTTAGGAGCTTTGAGAATCATATCTGTCCCTTCACCCCTCTTGGTGTGCTGGCCACCTATACCCTCTTGTCATCATTTCTTCTGCCCAGCCATTAATAAGGACATCCGCTGACATCCTCGTTTGAATTGCAGGAAACAGCTGCTGCTTTGACAGTGCTGCCAGTGAGGGTGTAAAATGGAAAACGGCAGGTTCTGTGCGATCTAATGGGAGACATTAGCTTAAACAGGGTTTTCAGGGTCTTGGATTAAAGGTCAATTTCAGGGAAAACATTTTCTGATACAACTGATGTTTTCATAGCACATAAAAATAAATAGCCAAAGTTCCATATACATATTACATCAATTTAAATACATTTTAAGATAGACTATCTTATATTTCATCATATACTTTCTTGTGGTAGTAATATATTTGGCATATTACATTTCAGAGATTTCATTTCAGATATCATTGATGGAGAACAATGACTAAGAGAGGAACAGTAATGATAGCAGTAGCAGTACTTCTAGCAGTAAAAATAGCAGTATACTACAGAAAGGTATACCTACCTTTCTGTTTGAATAGTGTCTTCAACTTTTAATATATTTGGGTCAACCAACTTCTCATAAACATTTATTACATGTCTGGGATTGTGGCTGGCAAATCATATGATAAATTTTTTGGTGTGTTCGTGTGGTTCAATAGTCTCACATTTAATTCTCACAATAAAACTATCAGGTAAAGACTATGCTTGTTCCCTACATGAAGACACCAAGGACCAGATCAGAAAACATTATAGGGCCTCAGACTGGAATGTGCGTTTTAACTACTGCTACACAAAACCCACCCTAATCTCATTTTGTGATTTCCATGTTTCCTTTTGGTTAACAGAAAGTTTCAGGGGAGAACTCAGTGTCCTCAATGTGCTGCAGACCAAGAGCCTGTAGATTGTGAACATGAGCTGTTTTCATTAGTTCCTGACCAGGACTTTTTTCTTCTCCTCTTGAAAATACAAATTCTGAATGTTAGAACCACAGAATCACTTACTGGAGTCAGGTTCACTAAGTGAAGTATTTACATACATGCCACTGAAGCTCAGCTGTCTTCAGATAGAACTAGGTCGGAGCCTACCAGGACCCAGAAATGATGGCTTTTGGGGCTGGAGTTTTTCAAGTGCAGAAAAGCAAGCCCACAATTCTAATTCTTCACTTCTAGAGGAAATAGTCTTATTAAAACCTCTTGTACTCTTTATCCTCACTTCCTAGGTCATGTTACTATAGTTCCACACTGCCCAGCTCTTCATACTGGGTGAGTCAGGAACTTTAAATTGATAGGATCACCTTCCATTACAATCTCAATCAGTACATCACTGTGGCTGAACACCTAGACTATTCATGATTTTTGTAGCATCCTCAGTTTTCCAGATGAATAATAAATGTAATTCTTCAAAAATTTCAGAAAACCCATGTATTCTTTTTATTCTTTTTTTTTCCCTTGAAAAACAAGAAATCTACTTGCTTTTGCACGGTATATGGCAGTCAGAAGTACCTCATTCATTCACTTCTTATTCATTTGATGCATGAAAAAAAGGCATTAAATGTATTTCAGCGTGTCACCTCAAATTCTGTGCAGCCAACAGTGATGAATATGCTTACTTCCTCAGCTGGGGTACTGTTTCATTTTTTCGTGACAATATCATTTGACAAGCCAATTCTGCATTGGCAATATTGTATCATATTTTTGTCTGCATGTAAATTATGTTGACAGTCTCATAAACATAAATTGGCAGGCATACTGTCCCAAAGCAATGTTTGTTAAAATACACTAATGGAATAGAATAAATAAATTTTTCCAAAGCATTAATAACGCAGTGGTGTGTCACTACATTGTGCAAGAAGGTCTACAGAATATGTTACTGTCTATGCTAAATTAATACAGTATGTATTTCTTAACATATATTTCATTCCATCTCATGCTTATGTTTATTGATTAGTCATCCCATTTCATGGAGCTTTGTGTATTAATGATCACAACCTTGTGATGCTTTGTAAAAGTCAGTATTGTCTGGGACAGCTACCTATAATGGAGCATATGTGTAAGGTGTAATTTGAGTCCTGCATTGTTACATTGCTTTGTGCTTAACTGAGCTTCTCTTTCCTCGCTTGCCAACCTTAGGAGATGCTCCTAGCTGGCTTCTGCTCTGGTAGAGAAGGCAGATGCTAGAGATTTGGAGGAGGTGTCTAGAACATCAAGTAGGCTGGGTATAGGTTTTATTTATTTACTTTTGAGCCCAACAATCAGGAATTTTCTTCCAGATATTTGTGGGCAGATAGCATGGATCATTTTGGAAAAGTAGGGATTATTCCATACCATTAGTTTTTTCACTTATTAGCAGTGTAACCTTTGGCAAGATATGAAAAATCTCTGTTTCAATTACTGTACAATAGGGATAATCACAAATAAGAACAGGTGTTATGAGGGTTAGGTACAAAGAGATGTTGAATGTAAAGCAGTTGTCATGATATCTGGTTTATAACAGGTATCACAAGATGATATCTGAGGTAAAGACAGGAAAGAGATCCAGTAAGAGAAAGATAAAGGCAGAAGCAAAGAAAGAAAATGAACTTAATCATATTCTTTGATGAAACAGAGGATAGAAAATTCATATGCTGTGTCTCCAGAAGTATAAGCACTCAGAGCAGAAGAAATGGGTACAATGTGAAATTTCTGCACATAGATTCAATTCAAGATATGTATCAGATTCCGCATGTACTGACTTGTGCACCTCCCTGAATGGCAGTGCATACACTTCTCTTCTAAGATTCCTCTTTCCTGTTGATAGATTCCTATTTTCTTATTTCATCTTCTGATCTTTGGAGAGTAAATATGAACCAAGAAGCAGAAGCTGAGATTTCATTGCTAAAGAGGAACTAGAATTCCACTGAGAAAAGAACTTTAGGAAAAGCAGTGAGGCAGGTCCCTAAGAGTCATACCTCTTGAATCAGAGTTGGGCCAGAATGCTTGTATGGCTATTACCGCAAATGCCTGCTGTTGCAACTTCACCCAGTATCTCTCAGGTTCTACTTTGAGACGTAATCTGAAGTATCATATAAACTATTCATCCAGAAGTCCACATTCTTGGACTTGGGTGCTAAGCAAAGATTAGGCAAACATAGCCCCCACCATCAGATGTATAAATCCAGGCCCGTAAATATGCAAGTTATACAAAAGAGAGTGAATAACTAATACATGACTCCACTCTAAGATATCGTGTTCAAATTTCACCATCCTTCCTAATTAACCGTAAGGATGCAAGCCCCCATCTTCCTGCTAAATGTAAGAGAGTTTACTGAAGAGGTAAAATGTAAGAATTGCTTGTAAAAAATTAAGCAACAAGTCAGGCAACAAATTATGAACGACTATCCAGCTAAGATGGTGCTTATAAAGGAGAAAGCAAATACAGGGACAGGGACAGGGACAGGCAGTATTTTGTAAAAGTAAGAGGTAGGATTTTTGTAAACTTAAAGAGCAAGTGTTATTGAGCATAATACTTAAAAACCATTATGCAGGATCTATGGGTAAACCAAAAACATTTCATATCCCCTCTTTGAGCTCTAGGAGTTTAAAAAATTATTGGATATGTGAGGCTCATATATAGGCAAGTTCTTGATGTGAATACAAGTTGAACCTAGCTCAGTAATACAAGTTAGCTTGGGCTGTGTAGTGAACGTTGTATCATGCCTCTCAGATTCTGTATCTTTATGACTCATTCCTCAAGAGTATTGCTTTTTGGTGGCTCACAGATCGGTATTCTTGAAGAACTTCCTTTGGCCTGAGATAGTGGCCTTACCCAAGTTACTCCCTTTCCCCTGGGACAATACACATCCAATGACTGGTTGATGGGGTAGGGGTTACAAAGGCCCAACCCGCTTGTCTAAATGAGAGATGTCTCTGAGGGCCATTGGAACTGAAGGGCTTGCCATTCAACTGGCTAGAGCTTATGTTGCAATGCATCCTAATTCTACATTTTTCTGTGTCCAGTTCTGCTTTCTTCATTTCGTTAGATTTGTTGTTCCTAAGAGCCCTTCCATTTGTGCACAAATTTCCATCTCAGAGTTTGTTTCCTGAGAAATATAATCTACCTACCAGAGCTTCTGTGTTTTAAGGCTCATAGAATGGTACAGATAATAAATGCTATATGAATATCTGAAAGAGAGAAATCTCTCAATTTTTATATAATTGAGTATCTCTTTATTTCCCTAGGCTTGCAATATGTTTGTTACATGGTCAGCCCAATAGATTTTTGTGATATGAATCGCTTGTGTACTCAGGAAAGTTCACTGGATGTTGAAAGGCAGGAAGGAGAATAACTACAAAATGATTGACTTAGATAGCAGAAAAAATATTTCATCATTCTCAAAAAATAAAGAATTGAACCAAGGGAGAGAATTTGAACTGATTGTTCTTTTCTGTGTCCTGCCTCAGAATGTTTAATAGACTATAACTTATGGAACTGAATTAAGTGTGAGTTTAGGGTTCATTGTATCTGTGTGGTATCTGCCCTTATAGTCACTGAAGAATTATAAGAAGGTATCACTTCTGGATACCATCTCCTGTACTTGCTGGTATCATAAAACCTTCTCTCATGCCTAGTCCTAGGGAAGTTTTAAAGATCATTTTTCAAATATATAGGTATAGATAGAAAAAAATAGGTATAGATAGGGGTGCAAAGAAATAGACTTTCTCATATTGTACACTGTGTCAGAACGTGTTAGTCAAAACTTCCTAAAGTGCAATTTGTAGCTAAAAGATACTAACCCTCTGATACAATTCTGTATTCAGACACTTATCTGAGAAACTAATTAAGATATATGAAAGATTAATCTCAGAGTTGATTATTACAACAGTATTTATGATAGCAAATAATTGCTAACAATATCAGTGCTATACAATTGAAAATAAGTTAAGTAAATTATTTTTTCAAAAAAGAAATATTGTTTATCCATTAAATCAATGCTAGATGAATATTATTGACTTGGAAAGATAGTCACATACATTTAAAGAGACATAAAACCTTAACCATAGTATAATACTGTTTTTTTTACTTATAAAATGAACATGTATATGGTATATATGTGTGTATCTATATTTGTATATATAGTATATACAATATATAAACATGTTATATACACTATATGTGTGTGTATAAATATATATATACACATATACACATCTATGTCTATTTATACCTGTACTTTTTTAAGATTTATCTTTTTATTTTGGAGAGAGAAGAAGGGGGAGAGGAGAGAGAGTACCTAAAGCAGATTCCCCGCTGAGCATGGAGCTCAATATGGGGCTCAATTCCATGCATTAGATCATGAACTCAGCTGAAATAGAGTCAAGCACTTAACTGTCAGAGCCACTCAAGCACTGCTATGTCTGTATAATTTTTAAAGGCTCAGAGTAAATACACCAAAATGTTAATAGTGCTTATTCTCAGGTAGAAGGACTGTGAGAATTTTTTTTAATATTTGTTTATATATATATATAATTATATATTATATATATTTGTTTCCTGTTTTACTCTCGTTTTTCTAGATCCCCCTTATCTTCTTATTTTCATCTCTTTCCAGACTAGAGTCTCTATTTTACTTAACTACTCTTTTGACAATATGCTAAATTAAGTTGTGATTATCTTTATCATATACACTTGATAAAATCTCACTGTGTTGAATCTAACTATGGAACTGTCTGGTTCTATAGCTATACCTGAACTGCTAATAACAGCTTGACACATTGCAGCCTTGGTCAGTTGGAACCACTAGCAATGGGCAGTCATCCCTGTTAATACTGTAAAACCCAATCTTTCCAATATGCATACTATTTTCCCCTAGTGATTTTACCATTTACATCAATGTGAGCAAAACTGAAGGGTATTACGCTGAGTGAAATAAGTCAAACAGAGAAAGACAAATGATTTCACTCATAGGAGGGATATAAGAAACAGCACAGAGGATCATAGGGAAGGGAGGGAAATTGGAAGGGGAAGAAATCAGAGGAGACAAACCATGAGAGACTCTTAGCTATGGGAAAGAAACCGAGGGTTTCTGGAGTGTAGGTGAGTAGGGGATGGAGTAACTGGGGGATGGGCATTAAGGAGAGCATGTGATGAGATGAGCACTGAGTATTATATGCAACTGATGAATTACTGAACTCTACACCTGACACTAATGATGTACTATATCTTGGCTAATTGTATTTAAATTAAAAAAAAATACTGTACAATGATCTTGCTATATCTACCCATTGAACCCTCACTCCCATTTCCCACATAAAATCTCCAAACACCTCAAGCTGCACATTCTGTTACTCTTCTCAGTCTTAGTAGTCAACCTATGCTTCAGGTTGATAAAGAAAATAGAAACTGTTGGATGGGAATCTTAGCATTATAAATAAGCCAAATCTATATGTCTTTGTCTATCTGTTGGCTTTTTCTCATCAATTCCAGTCACTATGGTGAGACTCCACTTCCTCCAATTTCTTGGATCCATCTCTTCACAAAGAATCAAGGGCAATGCACTATATTCTGTCTCCTTTCTACTTAATTTCCTAGCTATCTTTCTCCATTGTCTCTGTACCATCCTCCTTTCTGGTCTTAATTTGATCATCCTACTCTCATTGTATGAAAAGATGTTGATACTTTGGGAATTGTCTTAAATTTATATAAGGTCAAGAAAGTAATGTCTTTTTCTACATAAAGAAGATTCAGAGAGCAATATACGACAACATCCTTATAGGAACTTGCCAAAATTAAATATTAAACATTTAAATATTTTAACATGTTGTCATATTTTCTTCAGATTATTAAAAATTAAAAAAAATGCAAAATAGTGAAATGGGACCTCTATCTGGTAGCATACTCATTGACTCAAATTTGGCTCAAAATTGGTTAAAAACTTAAACCCAATACCTGAAACATAAACTCCTAGAAGAAAACACAGGGGAAAATTTCCTAGACGTTTAGCTTAGCAGTGATTTTTTTTTTTTTTTTTTTTTTGATTTGACACTGAAAGCAAAGGCAACAAAAGCAAAAATAAAGAAGTGGGACTCTATCAAAATGAAAAGTTTCTGCAGAGCAAAAGACACAATAAAATGAAAAGGTAATGTGGGAGGAAATATTTGTAAACCATGTATCTTAATATATGTAGAACTCTTAAAGTGAGTAACAAAAAAAACCAATTAAAAAACAAAGTACTGAAATAGACATTTTTCCAAAGAAGACATAGAAATGGCCAGCGGTATATGAAAAGATAATCAATATCATTAATCATCAGGGAAGTACAAATCAAAATCACAATGAGATATCACCTTACAGCCCTTAGAATGGCTATTATCAAGGAGTCAAAAGATAACAGGTGTTGACAAGGAAATGGAGAAAAGAGAACCCTTTGTACATTGTTGGTTGGAAGGTAAAATGGTGCAGCCATTATGGAAAACAGTATAGAGGTCCTTCAACAAAGTGAAAAGAGAATTACCATATAATCCAGCCGTCCCACTTGTGGGCATATATCCAAAGGAAATAAAATCAGTATCTCAAAGAGATGCCTGCACTCCCATGTTCATTGCAGTATTATTCAAAATAGCCTCATATGGAAACAGTCTGTGTCCATCAATAGATGGATGGCTAAAAAATGTGGGAAAATATAAAGATATCAGCTTTAAAAAAGAAGGAAATCCTGCCATTTGTAACAACATGGATGAACCTGGAGAAAGTAATCCTAACTGAAGCCAAACACAGAACAACAAATACTGTATGATCTCACTTACATGTGGAACCTAAAAAAATGCAAAAAACAAAAACCAAAAAACCAAACTCATTGTAACATAGTAGAATGGTGATTACCAGAAAGAAGCTGGGGTGTAGAGAAGAAGAGGAAATTAGCAATAACAACAACAACAACAAAAAGTACATAGAAAGTAGAATGGTGGTTACCAGGGGCGATGGGAGTGGAGGTGGGGGTTTTGAATGTTATTGTTTAATGGGGACAGAGTTTCAGTTTTACAAGAGGAAAAGAGTTCTGGAGATGGATGGTGAGATTGTACAGATACAGATATCTACATCTCTATCCCTCTGTCTTTCGCTCTAAGATATCTAACTGAAAATGACATGAGAATGCAGAAGAAAATGGTACCATTGATATGGTTTACTATAAAAAGAGAAGAGAACATTCTGTAAACTTTTATTCTTTTTTTTTTAAGATTTTATTTATTATTTGACAGAGAAAGAGAGATCATAAGTAGGCAGAGGCAGGCAGAGGGGTGGGGGGAAGCAGGCTCCCTGCTGAGCAGAGAGCCTGATGCAGGGCTTGATCCAGGGACCCTAAGATCATGACGTCAGCCAAAGGCAGAGGCTTAACCCACTAAGCCACCCAGGTGCCCCTAAACTGTTATTCTTGAAACTAATATCTGGGAAACAGATGAGAACTTTCTGAAACCCAAGTGTGACTTTGTAAGACTGAACAGACTGAAATGCAAGGGCCCGGCTGAGATGATGAGGGTAGCAGCTTCAGCAATGATAGCAACAGCAACATGACACTGAGATTCATGCTCACTGCTTAAATTGATTACTATTAGGAGCTCAGGACGACCCGATAAATTACACCCTTCTACTCTACTCAGGTTTGAACCAATTGTTAAATTAAAAAATACATATATTGGGGCTCCTGGGTGGCTCAGTAGGTTAAAGCCTCTGCCTTCCGCGCAGGAATCCCAGTGTCCTGGGATCCCAGTGTCCTGGGATCGAGCCCCGCATCAGGCTCTCTGCTCAGCGGGGAGCCTGCTTCCTCCTCTCTCTCTGCCTGCCTCTCTGCCTACTTGTCATCTGTCTGTCAAATAAATAAATAAAATCTGTTAAAAAAATACATATATTAATACAGATGGGATACCAAATTATCACTATTCTTGCAAATAAACATGATAACAGAGACTGTAGCTTTCATTTGGAGGCAAGGACATGCTCTTTCCAACACTGGGTCTCAGAATTAGAGAGACTTTCCTAGCCAACAGTGCAGCATCCAGGAAGACCTGTAAACCCAAAGATTACTGCATGGCGGGGAACAATAAAAAATATGTGATCTCTTCAAGCAGGCAGCTTGCCCATCAGTTGATGAATGGAGAGAAAAATGTGGTATATCTACACACTTCAATATCATTCAGCCATAAAAAGGATTGAAATGCCAATTTATGATGCCACATGGATGAGCTTTAAAAATATTATGTTAACTGAAAGAAGCCAAACCCAAAAGGGCACATAGTGTATGATTCCATTTATGATAAATGTCCAAAACAGGCAACTGCATAGGGATAGAAAGTTGTTGTCAGGGCTAGGGGTAGAAGGTAATAGAGAGTGGCTGTGGATGGGTATGAGGCTTATTCTGGGGCTGTTGGAATTGTACTGGACTTAGATAGTGGTATTGGCTGTACAACTTTGTGAATATGCTAAAAAGCATTAACTCATACACTTAGCAAAGTAAATTTTATGTTATGTGGGTTGCATTAATCAAAAGAGGAAGAAAGTCTTAAAACCACATCATACTGCTTAAAAAACAAACAAAAAACAACAAAAAACCAAAACTTTTTAAATTGATGAGTTACATGAAAACCAAGTTGACAGAGGCTTTTTTGTCGAACATCTGACATTCTCCATGGGTTAAGCTAGTCCCAGCAAGTCAGAAAGATGTAAAGCATCCATGATTAGCTCAAGCTCAGAGAAATTCTCTCTCCTATAAGCTAAGACTGAAGAATAAGAAGGCAATGCATGCTATAAGAGGTGTAATCTTCAGTTATTTTTATTCAAATGTTAGCAAGAACTGTAAACAACACAATAAAAACAACAAATATTTGAACATGAAATAGAAAGTAGGGTTATGTTCCCATGAAACAATAAGTGGTTTCTTCCAATCTTGGAACTCTAAGTTTACTCTTAAAATATTAAATTCTCTTAGAGGGAAACATTCACAGTTTCCTCTTAGAAGCATTAAATATAAAGTCTTCATAGCAAACAAAGGGAAAATCCCGTGTGGGCATTGTCCAGTGTAGTGCCTTCCAGGCTGGCAGCCACACCCTTTGGTGCCATACTCCTCAAATTCCTGGTGTGACTCTGATCTCCCAGAATTTTTTCTAATTTTTTTTTTCCCCTCTCAAGATTCCCAGCTTAATGAACCAGATACTGGGAATTTAAGGTGGTCCAAGAAATAACATTCTTTTTACCCACCTGAGTTTGAGCCACTGATTTAAAAGGAAAAAAAAAAGGTTCAAAAACAGTAAAGAAACTGCTTACAATTATTAAAAACTTGAAGTTTAACTGGTAGCAATCAAGAACACATGCTGTTCTCTTCAAATAGAAAGGGAGATTCCAAAAATAAGAAAAAAAGGCTGATAATTTCTTCCTTACCAAACCGTTAAGTAACTTGAAGGGAGAAGGCAAGACGGGGAAGAGAGAGGTGGGAATATTCCTCTGTTGGAAGCTCTTCTAGTGGGAAGGAACCATCAGCAGCAGGGATTGAATGTCCCTTTCTGTACATTTTAATGTGCCCAGCTCCCATGTGCTTTCTATATGCTGTTACCTTTAACCAGTACAAGTGTGTGAGATAGATACTGCTATAAGTTTCGTTTTACAGATAACTGAAGCTGAGAATAAGTTATTTGCAAGAGGTCATGTACACCTGATCTTTCTGCCAACAAACTAGACTATCTCCAAAGCAAGTGTTCTTAAGCATTGTATGCTATAGAGATATAATTAAAAAAAAAAAAAAGCTGAATTAAAATCCTGACAGGAGACAATAAATGACAGAACTTCTACTGCACAAAATTAAATCAGTGTTGAATAATAAAAATTGGAATGTAGGGACGCCTGGGTGGCTCAGTTGGTTAAGCAGCTGCCTTCGGCTTAGGTCATGATCCCAGCGTCCTGGGATCGAGTCCCACATCGGGCTCCTTGTTCTGTGGGGAGCCTGCTTCTCCCTCTGCCTCTGCCTGCCACTCTGTCTGCCTGTGCTCTCTCTCTCTCTCTCTGACAAATAAATAAATAAAATATTAAAAAAAATAGTTTAAAAAAAATAAAAAAAAAATTGGAATGTAAAGGTTACAGGAATGAATATGCAGAGAGCAGAGAGCTAACTGAAGAATAGTGGGGTTTTCTAGAGAGGAAACCAGAACAAATGAAACTGAAATTAAAAAAAAAAAACAAAAAAAAAAAACAGAAATAGAATATTTTCCTAAGATGTAACAATAACAATAGCAACAACAACAAAATTTGAATTTTTCAGGTAAAAAGTTCTCGCCATGTTTTGAAGCAAACAGGAATTATATTCAGTAATATGTTTTGAGCCCCTAGTGTTTGGTGGCTGTGTTATTTAGTATTATAAAAGAGATAGCAAAATATAGTTCCTTTGCCTCAAAGGGATAAATGTCTATTGGAAAAGAACAACAACAGAAAAAAAGATGGTTACTTAAAATATGGCCAATTTAGTGATAAAATAATGATGCATATCATTGTAGCATCAAAGCAAGGCAAATGGTTGGTTGGTAGTATCTATGGTTCGTCTGTTGGAGCAGACTTCTAAGAGAACTTAAAATATAAAATATTCATTATGTCTAAGCAATAGACCCAAGGAAATGGACAGGATATTTATTCAAGTTTTCAGGACAATAGGGACAAATAAAATAGAAACATGTAACATTTATGTGGGAGAATATACACAGTTTCTCATTTCTGCATCAAAGAAATCCAGAGTATGGGCTGGAGAAGTTCAGGGCCAGGAAAGTGAGAGTTCAGGGGATGTTACATGCCATGTTTTCAGGGTAGGAACTCTATCCCAAGGTGATAAGACATCAGTGAAGGGTTTTATGCAGGGTCAAAGATGTCATGCTACATCAAACACTCGCTGCTCCTCAAGAACATGCATTGGGGGTGGGGTGACTAGTTGAGAGGCTGTTGGTCCAGGTGAGAAAAAGCGAGGACCTAGAAGAGTGGGAAGTAGATACAAGGGAAATTATTAAATTCCAGGGATATTTAGATAATTAGAATTATTAAATTCCAGGAAATTACTAAATTCCAAGGATATTTAGGAGGGAAACTATGTAGAATTAGGTAATTTGTTGAAAAGTCTGATGGAGAAGAGAGAGGAAGGGAGAGTCCAGGGATGACTTCCGTATTTGCTGCTTGAGTGATTGGGTCATGAGGATGCAGCCTTCTGAGTGGAGAAATAAAATGTCACACACTAAATTCCTAATCCTCCCCAGACGGAGCCTCACATTATTGTTTTATTTCTGATTTGAGGAACTATATACATATGGGTTCAACTCAGTTTTCTAAATCTGAAACTAGTCACTAGGAAAATTGTAAGTTTGCACCCAAATCTCCATAAAAGGTTTTAAAAAGTAACTAAAATTAGTCAACGTAGTGAAAGATAGAGCCAGAGGAAAGAGAAGAGTAGAAAAACCAGACTAGAACAAATCCACCTAGAAAACATAAAATAAGTTGACAGGAATAAACATAGGCAGGGTTCTGAAAATAAATATGAAACTTTAAACACTTCTATTAAAGAAAAAGGTTCTCAAATTGGGTCAACGAAATATGACTTCTGGCTATTATGGCAGCAGCCAGGTCATGCCTAACTTACCTTTCATCCATTTTCAGTGAAAGACTCCAAAGTGTTCAACTTGAGATAAAATCTGACAGCAACACAGCTGATTGATGAAAAGTGAGGCCCACATTCAGATTCCAATACTATGCTTGCTAGCAGGACGTTTGACGAGCTGATCCCAGAAACTGAAGCCTGAAATGAGCATGCCCTTCTCTCTGGACCGGAAATTGGTTGCCCAAGTCACCTCTCAAGCAGCATGTGCCAAACTGAACACATCAGAAACCTTGATTCTCTCTGTGTCTCCCTCATCCCCATTCTGGGCACCTGTCAGTGTTCTCCATTTCAACGAATGCACAATATCTACTTGTTTCAACCAGTTCTTGATACCTTCCCTTCCTCACACTTCCCACTCCCTCTATAGTCAGTCACCTGCTCTGATGATTTTACCCCTGAGATATCTCTCAAGTTTGAATGCTTCTTTCTGTCTTAGCACCATCACCAGAGTCCAGGCTCAGCAGGTGACTTCCTAGGCAATTCTCTAAAACTCGTTCTCTGTGCCTCTCTCTTACATCTACATATTTTCATTGAGCGTCAGGGTTATGTTGTAGGCGCCCTCAGTCTTTTTGACACAAGAGCTGCTGAAGTGAACAAGACAAAATCCCTGGTGTGATGGAACCTACCTTTTAATCAGGGAGATTGACAAACAGCACATGCTTACATAACTCAATATTAGGTAGTGATAGACTCCAAGGATAACTAAGCAGGGTAAGGACATGCACTAGTGTGGATGCCATTTTAGACCAGACAGCCAGGGTAAGTCTCCCAGAAGATGACATTTGCAACAGAATGAGCCAATGACCCTATTTAGAAATGGAATTGATCTTCCTGGGTGGAACAGTAAGAACCAAGACCTTAAGTAGGAGTAAGCCTGCTGTGTGGAGAAGCAAGATGACCTGTTTAGACAGAGCTGAGTAAGCAAGGGGGAGCAAGGCAGGGACTCCATCATGCAGGTCATGGTAAGGAGTATGGATTTGGATTTTTATTTTTATTTTTCTGAGTGATGTGAAGTATTGGGATTCAGGAGTGAATGATCAAGAAAGAACTCTTGAGATGTCTCTGGTACAGAAAAGGTGGTTTTATTTAAGCATGGGGGACAGAAAGAGCTATACTGGGGTTGTGATGGGTGACTGATTATATACTTTTAAATTGGGAGGGGGTTAGTGGTAGTGTTAGTGATAGGAAATTGGAAGCAAGGTTTCCAGGACTAGCTGTTGTTAGGATAACAACATTTACTACATAGTATACTACATATACTACATAACTACATTTACTACTGTCTAGTAAACCATTACTCTCTTTAGATGTATATCAGTGGACCATATGCTTGGCAGATGATTGCTAACATATATCTTCGGTGGGAGAGATAAAGGAAGTTTCCAAAGCAATTTTTTAAATATATTTTTTAGTATTTTATTTATTAGAGAGAGCATGAAAGAGCATGAGCTGGGGGAGAGAAAGGGGGAGAAGCAGGCTCCCCCTTGAGCAGGGAGCCCCATGCAGGGCTCAATCCTAGGACTCCAGGATCATGACCTGAGCGACAGGCAGATGCTTAACCTACTGAGCCACCCAGGCACCCATCCAGAGGGATTTTTCTTTTAATTTAAATTCAGTTTATTAACATACAGTGTATTATTAGTTTCAGGGGTAGAGTTTAGTGATTCATAAGTTGCATATAACACTGACTGCTCATTACATCAAGTGCCTTCCTTAATGCCCATCACCTCGATGAAGTTTTAGAACATACGTGAGGTTCAGTGTGGTGAAGTCCGGAGCTGATGACCAAGAAAGAATTCTTGAGACATCTTTGGTGCAAAATAGTGGTTTATTAAAGCATGGGGACAAGGGGACAGGACCCAAGGACAGAGAGAGCTGCTGCCCTGGGGTTGTGAGGGGTGGCAGGTTATACAGGCGAGGGTGGGGAAGTAAGGAAAAAGGGAGGTTTCAACAGAACTTTCATATGTTGAAGACAAGGTCATTTGTCCCTTCTTAGCAAGGTATTAAGATAGTTGAGAGATTCCTAAAGAATGTCACATAGATCCCACCCAGTAGTGGGGGTGGGGGAAGGTTGCAGGGTGTCAGCTTCTGCTTTGTCCTTAGCTGGCCTTCTGTTCCCTCATCAACCCAGTTACTCCATCCCCCAACCTACCTCCACACAAAGGGATTTTTACATGTTAAAGAAGACTTACAAGATCCTGGAGGTCAGGCTACTGTCAGGCTAAGGTTACCTTTTGTTTTAGCAAAGTACTCACAATGAAATGGTTGAGTTCCTGGAGGAAGGTCACTCTGCTTGTCTCAAGTACTTGTCTGTCAGTGGGCTATAAATTTTAAGGAAATTATTATTATTATTATTATTATTATTATTATTACTATTATTATTTTTAAACATTCCTTTTACCTTTGATCTCCACATCACCAAGCACACATCTTTTTGACCAGGAAGTAAATTACATGATTTATATTTTAAGCATTATATTTTAAAAGATAACAGTGGGTCTTTCGTGAAGAGGACTGTGGTGGGATAAATGGGAGTGGAAAGACTATGGCTGAAATCTTCCAGAGACATCTGAGGCTGGTGGGGGGTGTGGTAGAGGTAGTGGGAAAGAATCAACTAAGGACGCGTTTTCAAAGGAAAGCCAGGGAATCTGAATTGGATGCAGAATCTGAGAGAGTGTTCATGACTGAATGAATGAGAATCAGCACTGAATTGTTTGAGCCATTTGTTAAATATAAAACAGAAGTTTGCTACAGAAGTGAAAAGAATTGCATTTTAAAGGTTTTTTTTTTTTGAGACTAGAAGGATACTAATATTATAATCTGTACATATCAACTTTCATAGAAAAAGCTCTTTAAAATGACTTAATCTACTTCTGTGCTTTATTCAGTGGAGTGTAATGAAAAAATTGGGTATTTCTTTTCTGCCTAGTGCTTCTGTGGGTTATTATCATCCTTACTCTGAGTATCGGTTGTCAGTATTCAGGACTCGGACATTATCCCCGGAAGACGAAGGAGAATATACACAGAGTAGAACACAGAACGTGGCCCAGATATTTCCAAATAAAAGATTTTGTATAATGCACACTCTGGTTGATATGGGTGAATTTTGTAGAATTTTGAGTGATTTTTTTTCTGCCTTTTTAAAAAAATATTTTGTGTTTTCTAAATAGAAAATTCTAAGTCGAATAATAATTTTGTTGTTTTTATTCAGAAAAATATGTGAATTTATTTTCACTGTTAAGATCTAGGCAGTACTTAAATATTCATAATCAAGGGATGCCTGGGTGGCTCAGTTGGTTGGACGACGGCTTTCGGCTCAGGTCATGATCCCGGAGTTTCGGGATTGAGTCCCGCATCGGGCTCCCAGCTCCAGGGGAGTCTGCTTCTCCCTCTGACCTTCTCCTCGCTCATGCTCTCTCTCACTGCCTCTCTCTCAAATAAATAAATAAAATATTAAAAAAAAATTCATAATCAAGAGATGAAAGTGGTCCCCAAACTTCCCTAAAGGTACCCATGCCTAGAAGAATAGGTTTTAATAATTCACTATACATTGTCTTAGGTTTTTTCTAAGCCTTTATATGTGTTTTTCATATCCTCACCCTAAGTTTTTTTCTTATCTATATATCTGTTTCTATACACATATACAAATGTACATTTTTTAAAGTAAGTGAGCTCATATGGTATGTATTATTATATAACTTGCATATTTTTCACTTAGTAATATGTCTTGGATTTATTTCCATATTGGAATATATAGGTACACTTTATTATTAATTAAACAAAAATTAATATAAACAAAATAGAACAAAATCTGCCTCATATTCCATAAAATGGGTGAAATGTCACTTACTTATATATACACACACACACACATATATATATATGTGTATATATATGTATATGGACAAAGATTTTAAAAATTAAACAAATATATATATATATGGACAAAGGTTTTTCTTCCTTCTTATATAAAGGGCTTTAGAGATACACTTTTCAAGCTCACCCTGACAAGCCAGATTGCTGCTTAGATTGCTTTTCAACCCAATAGAGTTTTAAACAACAGTATAAAAGTTTCCAAGCTAACAGATTCTCTAGGCAGTCTAATTCACGTTTAATTTCTGCTTTTTTTTTGCTGCTTTGCAGTTAGAGAATATGGTTGTAATTTATTGAGCTCTTTATTACAGTTATCCTATATGGGTGTAGGTTTCATGTGCTTTTGAAAGAATGTTTATTTTCTTTCATTTGCAGGGGTATGGTGGTTTGTTTCACATGGTAGGACCTTTTCCTTGCAAGCCTATTGTTTTATTTAATCCTTGATACCCTTATTTACTTTTATTTATCTATTTGTTTTATCAATACAGAGAGATGCCATTAAGTTCTCCTACAACAGTTATGGATTTTTCAATTTTTTCTTGTATTTTTTATGAGATTTGTTTTAAATATTTCAAAGCAATGTAGTCAGGTGAAAATATTTTAAAATACCATCGCCTTTTGGGTGGATCGATTTGTATGTCTCACTTTGTCTAGTTTACAGCCTTTTTTACTCATTTAATCTTATTTTCACTCTATCGCATCATCTTTTTCCCCCTCATCCTTTGCTTGGCCTCTCGTTCTCAAAGTCATTATTTTCAGACATTGGCTTATCTACGTATGATCTATTCAGAATTTGTGTTTGGCCTTTGAATGAAAAGATTTGTATCTTGAAGCGCCTGGGTGGCTTAATCTTTAAGCATCTGCCTTTAGCTCAGGTCCTGATCCCAGGGTCCTGGGATTGGGCTCTCTGCTCAGCAGGAAGCCTGCTTCTCCCTCTCCCACTCCCACTGCTTGTGTTCCCTCTCTGGATGTGTCTCTCTCTGTCAAATAAATAAGTAAAATCTTAAAAAAAAAAAAAAAAAAAGATTTGTATCTTGTCCAGTTACTTGTTGATGTTTTTCCATTTTACACCCTGTTCTTTCTAGCTGGACTTTCTGGAGCTCTTCTCTCTCTCTGGCTCTTAATTTAATTGCCAGACTTCCCATCTGTTTTACCTTTTATGCAGAACTGGAGAATCTTGGAGAATGCCTTGACTGTATCTTCCCTGTCACTAATTGTCTTCGTATCTGTGTACATCCTGCTTCCCAGCCTGGATGCCATGACTCTGATCAAGTCCCACTTTTATGGTTGTGTGTGTATTATGTGCTTGAAAACTTTGAGTACTCAAAGTTTCATAATCTGTAGCAGTGATAATTTCATGCCAGATAACTGTTACAATAAAAAACGTTTTTGAAAATGTTATCTCATTTATATTATGTCCATTGACTCATTCTATCCTTTTAATATTGATCCAACCTTTAAATTAAAGATTGACTTCCTTAGTCTTGGTCCAAATGCTGTTTGCGAGCATAATATGTACATTTTCTAGTAATATCTACAAGAGTTTATGAGAATAAGTAATCAGCCAAATTATAAAGCAAAACTTGTTACAAAGAAATACATTGTTGTATTACAAAATAATACTTAATATGAACTACTGAAGTAATTATTTTCATTTTAATGGGATTTGACATGTTTTGGTATAAAGGTATATCAAGTTGGATGCTCAAGAATTCGTAGTTTGTTTTTTTTTTTTTTTTTTTTTTTTGCTAAGTAGGCTTCATGCCCAGTGTGGAGCCCAGTGAAGGGCTTGAACTCATGACCCTACGCTCAAGAACTGAGCTGAGATCAAAAGTCAGATGCTTAACTGACTGAGCAATACAGATGCCCCTTAAAATATATATTTTTTAATACAGTAATTACTCTCATAAGATGGGAAAAATCTCTTTATTTCTTTGGGTATTTCAACTGCTAGTGAAGTTGGATAATAGATGTATATGGCAATATGGGTTGTTTCCTCACCTTTGCTTTTATGATTGAATGGGCGATAACTTTGCTCAACCTGGTCTGCCTTCAGTAATTCCATGGGGAGGAAGGACTTGCCAGAGGTGGTGACTGGACACCCAGCTACTTGGTGTGCCAACATCTCTCTGGGGATTAGGAGCTACCAGGGAAGTGCCTGTCTCCTGCAGCATCATTCTTGCCCTGGTGAAGATGAAAATCCCTCTCTATCCCTCTGCTGGTCTCACTCCAGAAACAACCATTTAGGTGTTCTGTGGAGTTCTCCCAACCATCCCCTGTGTAAGGCCCAACTCATCCCCCTGCTTCTTGATTCTTGTATGTCTGGGCTTCAGAGTTCCCCAGAACTGGCCCTGCTTCTGCAGGAGTCTTCATCTGTGTGTTTTGGCTGCATTCCCTTCTTGGCTTGCTTTTACATAGATCCAGTTTTACTTGTCATCCCTTGGGAAGCTCTGAAACCTTCCAGTTTGTTAATTGCAGTGATACAGACCTTTGTTTTAGAGATGAACTTACCATTTTTTCATATGATTTGTATGTGGTTGGAATAGGATTGTGTTGAATGCTTAGACATCATCTAAGCCAATCTCTTCCACATAAATTGCTATATAATTGGAAAAATAGTCTTGTTAAAAGATGGTTATAATAAAAATAACCATAATGATTGAGTGCTTCTGTGAAAACAAAAGTTGAGCAAAATCCAACTTAGCCACTGCGTGTTTTCAGGGAAGAATCTGGCCCTCTGTGTAGAGCTGTAGAATATTTGATACTCATGATGAAGGTTTAAGAAATACTATTAATAGCTAATTAATGTCCGCCCTGCCATTGTCATCCTGAGCAAGTAGAGAGCCATGAGAAACTAACCTGAGTGAATTTGAATAGGAAAAGGACATACGGAGGTGACAGATTTTATGTTGAGGCTTTCAGTATGTTTTCCAGCACCACGAATTACAGCTGCTGTGAGATTAGCTGCAAAGGACTCGCTGGGCCCACTTTGCCTAGCTGCATTTTGAACAAAGGTGACATCAGGCAGAGCTGTCTGCAGTTGCAGGGCTGATCAGGCGAAAGGCCCTCCTAATTGCATCAGGGGTGGCTCAGAAGCATGGGGATTTTTCTTCTTCTCTAAAATGTGCTCAGAGTCAAGAAAAAACTCAATGCTTGATATTCTCCAGGTCCTGCAAGGCTGCTTTTCTGTTTGGCAGAACTTCCATGGGAAATGTTTTATTTTGCTCTCTCAGCATGCGTATTTTTGTCAACTTCAATTAACCAGAATTCAAGGAAACAGATGTTCAAGTTCAGTGGTTTGACTTTTGCTTTTAGCTACATTTCCATCTTAAGAGAAGAAAAAGTCTGGGCAAAAATCCATGATTTAATTTAACAAAATACAATACAACGACACGTGCGTACACACACACACACACACACCCCATATTGAAACAACTGATGGAGTACGTCCATTAAACTTGTATGAAATCTTCTATGGCTTTTGTGCCTCGAGCGGTGAGAAATGACATTCAAAATGATGCCTTTTAAGAATATGCAAGATAGCCAACTGATCAAGAAATAAATATTAAATGTTGTTCATTAGAGTCTCCTAACCCAGCAGGGATGTGAAGAAAGAGAGTTGTAACTATGAGAGGTTTTGCCTGGCAGGAGCTCTGGTCTTAGCAACATTGCCATGGGCAACTTGCTCTCTGACAGGAAGTCAGCCAGGGGGAAAAATACTCTGCAAAATATCTCTTTTTTATCCTTCATTTTCCTGTTGGTGTCTCAAGTAGCTGAAACCAGCCAGAAGCTGGCAGAAGGCTAGAGTAGAGGTCTTGGTGTTCCAGTTCACAGAAGTCACTCTTTCAGGACCTGGAGCTGGGTAGAGCAGTGTGGAGAGACAGTGTGATGGGCAGGCTGAGGGTACCTATAGGAGGGGATGGTGGTCTCTTGTTAGAAGGTGGGGGAAAGACAGTAAAATTTCCCACAAACCGAGAAGGCACTTTGCGACTGGAAAATGAACCAGCTACTGCACACAATCTACACAGAGATTTATGCCGGGTAACTTCCTGAGAGGGGATAGGGCAAAGGATAATCCAGGGCAGCTGCAGAGTTGTTCTCCACAAAATCTGGACCTTAGTCCACAGATTTATAAAACAAGGAGACACGCAGAAGAACACTGTACGGCGATCAGAGGGTTCTCACACACCCCAGAGGGTTTGCACGCACCTGATGGACAGCTAACCTATGATTAGATCTTATGGTACCTACCACCTGTGCATCAAGAAGAAGAAAGACTTTGTTATCTTTAGCAGATTCATGGGAGGCCAAAACAAACCTCATTACATCCTGGCCCTTGCAGGCATTTCTAAGGTTATATATATTAATCTCCAAGGGGCCCAGAACACATAGTGCCAATCGAGGTCTCTGAGCAAACATGAACAAGATGACGGGCCGAGACGGAGTCAGTATTGTTAACACTCCTCTTGCTTCTCTCTCCATTAATACTGGGATAGCCTTCCTTACAGCATTACTGAATTGTGGGGTCATTGGTATCTGTCAGTTCTAGGAATGGCACTTCTTGCTGGAGATGGATGATCCGCCCTTTGGTGCTTCTCTGAATTTAGTTTGTGGGACATTGGGGTTCTCAGCTCTGGCCTAGAAGCACAGGAAACTTCTCAGTTTCCAAACCATGGGATGATACATATGTTCTAGTTTGGAAATTCAGTTTCTGAGTGGTTAGTAAATTCAAGTCAGGTCACAGCTAACATATGGTAGTGGAGTTGAAATTAAAACAGAGTTCTCTTTGGCTACCGTGTATTTGCGTTCTCAGTAGTCCGACAAGTCTATCTTTCTACTTTGTCCACTAAACTTGGCTTTTACCTTCTTTGTTTTCCAGAGTCAATCCCGTAAAATTTCTCAGTGGCATAGTCCCTTGCTTTTCTACCTGCCCATCCGTGATATTTTACTCTTTCTCCAGCATCTTCAGCAATTTTGACCACTTAAATCAAAGAACCAGGTGATAGATCCAACTTGAGATCATAAAACTATCTTTCCTCTCTGGAAACAAATTGTGTAACCAAACTTATATGCTCTGTTCTACAACAATGCTTTCTGTTCCCACCTGGACACACAGTACAGTTTTAAATGTCTCCCCCAGTGCATACACATTTCCACTTTAGATTTTTTTTTTTTCCTTGCATCCTCCACAGCAAAACCTTTACTGATTTCCTTAGGAAATCAGCATAATTTATGTTCTTCTCCCTCTCAATAGATGGCTTTTCTTCCTATCACACTGAGAAAATAATGATCATCAGACACGAAATTTCTTAACTACTTTCATTCTACCTAAAAGCCATCAATATTTCCATCTGTCCTTGTCTCCTTTCCTATGGATTCCATTCAATGAAATCCAATAGGCCTTTATCTGAGTACCTACTGTGAGCCATCAATATGCCCAGCGCTTAGGATCTAAAGATTAACTATATACAAAATGGCAGGTCCTGTTTCCAGTTGTGCAGAGCCTGATTTGTGTGCAGTAGAGGAAGAGGGGAGACAAACAGAAACAGATGCAGACACAGGCAAAGTAAAACCCAGAATATGGAGTGCTGTTATAGGCATGTGGGAAGGTATTGTTGATCATAGAGGAAAGGCAACTACCCTCTCCTCAGGGTGTCAGAGAATGATTCCTACAGGAGACAATGCTATCTCAGTCACCTGAGGGCCCCACCAGCTTGTTCCAATTCCTTCCCTACTTCTCCCGTAGCAATCATTCTTTCCACTTCACTGGGAAATTGTAAAACCTCTCCAATTCCTATTCAATAAAGCCCACACTCTTTGACATGCTTCTAAGGGGTGCTAGGTGCCCTGGCTGCCACTTTAGCTTTCCACCTCTCATCACCATGTCCTTTGGGACATGTCCACCCTGCAGCCTTCCTAACGTCCTCACTGTCCTCTGGTGGTATACTTTGCATAAAACCCTTTCTTCCTACTTTCTCTACCTGTCCATTTTCCTTTTTTCTTCTTCCAAGGCTAACTAAAATAGCTCTGAGATTTAACTGATTTCTCACCTCTGGACAGTTTATTCTCCCCCTGCACATGGTCTTATCATACTTTATTTACATCTCTATTATAATACCTGTGACTGAAAAAAAATGAGTTCTACATATTTTTCTCCTTAATTTCCTTGCGGAGTCCATAACTCACACATCTCTCTACATCTTCTGGTACATTGTGAGTGCTCGGTAATTGTGTATCTAACTAAGACTAAAATACATACACAC
This sequence comes from Lutra lutra, assembly GCF_902655055.1. Taxonomy (NCBI): domain Eukaryota; kingdom Metazoa; phylum Chordata; class Mammalia; order Carnivora; family Mustelidae; genus Lutra; species Lutra lutra. Next base: position 16,712,079 of record NC_062286.1, read on the forward strand.
AACACACAAGCACACATCCATTTCTGCCTGAATGGTATTCAGTAGAATGGTACACCTTCTGACTCTCTATTTTCTAAGCCACACATGGGCATTACAATGCTCTGCCAACTTTGCGCCACTATTGTAGAAAAATCCATGTGAAATTGCTTTAAAAAATGGCAATCCAAAATAAATGAACATTCTTATAGGAGAGGATGTCTATAGTAGGAAAGAACACTTAGTGAATCCACAAATAAAGCTTCATTAATTTTATGAAATATTATCCCCTTTTACTTATTCAGTAGCTACATGGAGATGTTGTAGTTGCCAGAACAGACAAACAAACCCACATACACACAACAGGAGAACCCCAAACACATTTGCTCATGGGTAATGTTGCTTTGAGTAAGAGCCTGGCATTTTGGTTAGTAAGAATGAAAAGGCCTTAGAAATGGAAGGATAGCGTAAGTCTAAACCTTCCATTCATTCCCTTCTCAAACATGAAACAGGACAATTATGTCTCATGCATTAGACAAGACATTTGAAAAGCAGGTGTGCTGGTCTGCCTGTTGGAAAGGTAATTTTTTATCAACCAAAGATATTAGTTGTGATAAGCATATGCATATGTGTGCATGGAGAATGCATTTTACATGAGCCTGCCTACCTACACTGCACAAACCTACATGTACACAAATGCCCAGTATTATTAAATGGCTGAATATGAATAGAAATGTGGTTAGGAACAAGGGCATTGGATTCACACCCCCCTGAAATCTTGGCTAGCTCTTCTAAGCCATATAACTACTCAGGGCACTAGTTTCCTCATTTGAGAAATGAATGGAGTATTATTTGATGAATTTGTCATGCAAGTTAGAGAGGAATAATAGGAAGAACTTCACTTGGTATCTGAATCTTACTAGGGATAACTTGATGAGCTCTGGATCAAAGCTAACCTAAAAACTTCACATATCAGACTCAGGCTTAGCTAGCTGGCCCTGCCCAATCCTTTTGTCCGTAGAGCCAGAATCACAACCAATTCATGGCCTATGTAACTTAAATCAAATGTAAATTTCCCCATTGTTCATTGCTGTGCTTTCAATATAAGTCTCATTTGCAGAAACTTGTCAAAGACCAAATTCACATCCTGTATAACTTGACTGGGAAATCTGGGATAAGCAAAATATAGGATTTACCTAGTTTTGGCTATGCACACAGCTCCTCTTGTAGTGTATGGTGTGGGGTGAGTGGTCCTGCCCCTTAGGCTGCCTTGTGGGAAATCCCTCCTGCCTGTTTCAAGACTCCAGTCCACCTCATGTGGAAGGAGGGTTCGAGTGTAGTTGAGGCTCTTACTTGGTGTGCTTCGTTTATCTTCTCCTGGTGTCCCATTCTTCTATATGCTGAACTTAACTTGCTGTGACTAGAGTTGATGGAAACCAAAGAGCAAAGGCAATTTACATCTTGTAAACTACAGAGCACTGGAAACCACCCCCATGGCACAGCTGGAGAGATCTGCATTATTTAGTACTTCTACCCTCCCCACTGCCTCCAGAGTCTTAAAGCACGCAAAGCAGCTGTCTCTCAGACTCACACCTGATTATACACTGTCTTATTTTATTCTCTAATTGTGGCATGAGAGTCACCCTCTTCTCCCTGCAGACTATAAACCTCCCCCGGACAGGCCCTGGGTCTGACATTTCTTTCACTGCCTGATGACAGCACTAAGCTCGGTGCTACCAGCAACTAGATTGACACTTGGCTGTTTAATCAGCCAGAGTCAATATGTAATAAGGACATAAGTTAAAAAAAAAAAAAAAAAGGAAGAAGAAGAAGAAGTTAATATGTGCTAGTTGCAAGGACTCTGCTACTAATTTTTCCAGAAGAAATGGTGCTTTCTCTAATTAGAATGTTCTCTCACCCTGTCTTAGTGGGTATTCCCTCAAAAGCAGATGCTGAGGCAATGACTTGGGTATGGGCAGTTTATTTAGGAGATGACCTTAGGAAACATAGATGAGGGAGGGGAAAAGGTGACAAGGAAGGGTAAGACTCCAGTAAAAGGTGCATTAATGAACAAGTTGCCTACTACCAGGGGCTTCATCTCTCAGGAGATCCTCTGAGGAGTCCTGTAGAATGCATTTCAGTATTATCTTACCAAGGGGCACGGGGACTGAGGTGCACCTCTATGGATTCCCATCCATCACTGACTAAGGATTGCCTCTGGAGAAGTAAATTCCCTAGCAGTCCAGGTAGCAGACAGAGGACCAACATTTTTGGAGTGGATAGCTCCTGAATGCACTCTGGGCACCAGTGATAACTGCACTGGCTTTGGTAGGCAGGGGAATATCCCCATGTCCCTCTCTGTGAGGAGCTCTTGAGGATGAGGAACCCGGTCCCAACCAAAGAAGAAAAACCCAAAGAGGGTATGTAGTTTGACCCCCTAGGCCTTACGCCTACTTGTGCTACTTTTTACTGCATGATCTTGGACGTAGGATTTGTCCCTCTTAAATTTCATTTTCCTCATCTGTAAAACTATGATTATATTGCAGGAATATATTGACATTTAATAACATAGTGAATGAGGAGCACCTATTGTGTGCCTGGTATGCAGTCAGTGCTCCAAATATCATAGCTATCACCATCATCTTCATCATCATCATTTTCAGCATTATGCCCTTAACACAGTCTCTCAGAAACAGTTTTGCTCTATCAACTAATTTAATCAAATTTTAACCCACTGGTTTTGCTCATGGTTTGAGAACATGATAAAAGTTGTCGAGGCACCAGTCGAAATTCTCAGCAATGACAATGATGCTCGGTAGGGATTTCAGACCTGCAGGTGATCCTTGTGTTCCCTCAGGACCACTGTTGGAATTCCGTGCTGCACTGTCTAGGGTCTGAATCCTTATGACGTTCTGAGATTGACTCTGTTTCCTTGTGGTTCCAGCTGCTCTCAAACAAAAGGAGAGGCAGATAAGAAGTCCTAAGAGAAGGTTAAAGACCCATCAACTTAATGTGATAATAATGAAAATATTTTCAGTGCTTTTTCTCTACTAGACACTATGTTAAGTATGTTTATATATATATATATATATATGTATATAATATATAATTGTTAAACTTATGATATAAGTACTTCATTTTTGATGGATGGCTTGAAAGGTTTGGGCTTGTCCAGGCCACACCCCTGCTGAGTGGGGGAGCCTGGCCATGAGCCAAGCCTGAATGCATGCAGAAGCCCAGTACACTTGGCCACAATCCAAACGGGAGGATGGAAAGCTTAGAAAACCCCTTTAGAGGCAGTTAATAAAGTTTGATAAATCTTCACCCCAGAAAGTTAGTTCTGTGCTGGAAGTCTAGACCCAATGCCACATGATGTGTCCTTCATATCTCTCCACCAGCTAGCTGTGTGACAAAGAGATGAAATAGTAGTTCAAACATAAACTCTGGTACCGGACTCCGAGGCTTAAAGGCTAGATTTGCTTCTTAGTAGCCATATGACCTGGAAAAGGTGCTTAACTTTTTTGCAGTTTCTTACACTGCCAAACAGAGATAATAGCAGTAAGCACCTGGTAAAGCTATTGTGTGAACACACATGTACATATTATGCTTAATCTCAGAACAATGCTTGGCGTACATTAAGCATGACATATTGTTTGCCTTTTTTTTTTTAATTTAGAATATATTCTCTGGGAGATTAGGGTATCTTCACTGTTTTGCTCACTGCTATATCTGAAGAACTTAGAACAATACCCATTATATAGTAAGCCCCCTAAAACTTTTGCTCAGTGAATGGGCATATCACTTTCAAGTTTCTGAATGTCTGTAGTCCCATCTACAGTATGGAAACAGTACCAGAAGTCTTAAGGACTTCATCACTTTGCTACAATAACCAGATAAGCTGCGGACTGCCTGGAGCCCTTTAGAAAAATCCCAGAGGCTAGAAAAATGAGAAGCTCTAGGACCTTAGCTTCTAGTTATTTTCAGTGGAAAGCATGGCTCAGGAGAGAAAGTGTTAATAAGAATGTCCTGAAGGTACAGATGGTGCTTATGAAGAAAAAGTCTATTTTTCAATTTATAAAAATGATTAGCTGGGATCCCACTGAGTTCACTGCATGGGCCACTGCTAGTTTTAATTTGTGCCAATAGGATGGAGAGATGGACTTTAATGAGTATCTGTGTTTTCTAATCATGGGCAAAGTTAGAGGAAGTGGCAGAGCAGGGAGGGAGGGTGAAACACAATTGCGGGATTCAGAAGATGAGGCTGCTTCTTCAGGACAGATGGATGCTATGCTGCCTTCCCTGCTAAGGTTCTATCATAGTAGTTCTCACGTGATTGAGGGTAGGGTTGGGGATGTCATCATTATCCAGGGAAGCAAGTAGTAGGGGGATTCCAAGCACATTCTGGAGCCAGAAGCTCTGGGTTTGCCGCTTGTGAACTTTATAATTCTGTTTCCTTTTTTTGCAATCTACAGAAATAGTTATGTCTATGTCATTGGATTATTATAAGTATTAAGCATGACAATACAAATAAAGAACTTAGAATAATATATAATATATCCATATATATTAAGTTCTTAATACATTTCTTTATAAGTTTGCAATATTACTTTAGTTATAAATGCCCATTCATCTGCAGAAATGGCACAGGATTCCTTAACTTCCAGAAGTTACTTCTTTCAATACAGCAATCACGTTCCTTGAATGTGGGTTTCCAGTGGGGAGGGGAGTGGGATTTGTGTACTTTAGTAAGAGCATCTTGAATGATTTTGATATCATTTCCCACCTTTCATATCAGTTGAGAACTATTCCACATTTATGGCGAAGATGTCTATAACAAGTGTATTGTTGGTGGCAATAGCAAAACATTAATTTAAACCACCAAGGAGAATTGCCTGTAGAAATCATTTCACCTGTGGCAAGAGTGCAAAATTTTTTCCCTCCTAGAATTTCTGTATGTACTTCTGTGAGGTTTGCATGGTGGCCCTGACTGCTGGAGCAGCTCATGTGTGCTTCCCTTGTGAAATTCAGAAGTGAATATATACACCTTGAAGGCAGTGATGATCATTTTTCCAAAGGATTCAAAAATGACCGGATTTTGTTCTACCTGGCCAAAATCCAGATGTGGGACCATGGTTGTCTTTGATTGGTCAGCTCATGCCAGAATCTCAAGACCATTTTGGGGAAGGGGACAGAAATAATGCAAGGATTCTTGTGGAGCAGGTATTTGTGTTTTGACGAATGGGAGGAGTTCATACATTCCCTGTAATTTTATGAAAAATTCATGTACATATACATTACACTTAGGAAAAAGTCAACAGACTCATGGAAGTCTGAGATCAAGACTGTTTAAGGACTGGTGACTTAAAGACAAATGAGATGTGTTCCTGTCCTTTCTTTCAATGAGATTGGAAGATGAGATTCTGATCTAGTACAGGAAAGAGTATAGTATAGGCATGTTAAACAAATAAAAAGATAAGTCAAATAAGTGTTATGTGGGCACAGAGTATTAGCAGGTCAGGGAGGATTGAAGGCATTTGAGCAGAATGAGAAAGGTTTGTCAGGGAAAATTGAAAAAAAAAATCACTCTACAGATGAAACTGTTAGTTTGGCAGTTGTCAGCCTCTGACATAATCCCAGGAGACAGAAGAGCTTCCCATAACCTGGTCATCTGTTTGCCTCTGCTCAGATGCTTATCCTAAGCCACCATGGGGAAATGTCTCCTCATCGGTCTCACTCAGAACCTTTTACCCTTCAGGTTCTGAGTCTTCCTTGGAGGACACTTCAGTTCATTTGCTCTGGGGACAGGAGTGAAAAGAAAATATAAAACAGTTCTCTGAAAACACATCCAGGAAACATATTGTCATGAAAGCTAATTAGCTTTTGAAAAAGCAGTACTCTAATCAAGATTTCCATATACCACACATGGCCTAATTATAGTGACAATAATACCCTGAATTTACAAAGTCTTTCAATATGTATCTCTGCAATTATTTCAATTATTCAGCAAATAACCTCAGGAAAGGAAAGGAGGTAGACCAAGAAGCTGAGTTTTGCAGGGGCCAGTATAGCATACATTATCTTCATGTCTGGAGCCAGAATCTTGTTCCTAGTCTACCCTCAGGGTCTAAAACCCTGGTTGCTTAGCTCATTAATGTTTACAAAAGAAAAAGATAAAAAAAATCCATGATAATTCTAGGGATTATGCTAGCCTTGGTTATTTTTTGTTGCTGACTTAAAGATTCCAGGTATACAGTCCAGCTCATGCTTATCTTTTAATTATTTTCTGAATGAATGAATAAATTAATGAATGATTAAATCAATGAATCATACAGACCTAGATCTCGACAGGCAATGCCAATACAAATGTAGTGGTTCAGGAGTCTAGTCCAGACATGTCAGGTATAAACCAGTAGAAAAATGATTGATGTTCAAACTGACTGACATGTGGGGGGGTTAGAATGGACGTCTTCGAAGAGAAGGAACCAAAGAACACAGTTCCATGGGAAATGAGTGGGAAGTTGTTTAAAGCCACACACACACAAAAAAATAGGAGCAATGAGGATGAAAAAATGAAGTAAATAGTCAAATATATAATTGCAACTTAGTGAATGATAGAAAGACATAGAAAATATGTCTTTTTGACTGGTACCAATGAACTTTTTTTTTTTTAATGTATAAAGCATGGAGTTTCAGCAGCTTGCAGGACAGTTCAAGGGATCCTCTTTTATATGAAATGTTTCCTTTAGCCTGTGATTAGTGGTTTCTGCAGAAATTTCTTTTAATGGTTTTTATTTCAGTCATACTTATGAATTTGAGGTGACTTAGGCTTTTTAGTGAAACATGGCACATAGGAATATAGATTCTTCAATTCCTCTTCTTAACCAAAACCCTGGGGGTGCCTGGGTGGCTCAGTCAGTTAAGTGTCTGCTTTCAGATCAGGTCATGATCTCAGGGTCCTGGGATGGATTCCGGCATCGCATCAGGCTCTCTGCTCAGGGGGATGTGTGCTTCTCCCTCTCACTCTCCCTCTGTTCTTTCTCTCTCTGGTTCTCTCAAATAAATAAATAAATCTTAAAAAAACAAAACATGCTTGCATGAAGAATTCTCTTGGTTTCTTACTCTGAAACCCATTTTTTGTTTTCAGAGACACGATGGAGGTGGGTAGGTGGTAGTGGACACCAACAGTTGACTAAGCATATATAATTCCCTAAGTCCTGCAGCTATGATTGAGAAGAGGCTGTGAATCTGACAGGTCAGGGACTAGAAGGAAAGGCAGAGAAGTCAGGCAGGGAATTCAAATAGCAGGTAACTGAACACTATGCTTCGTAGAGTTAAGTCAACAAAGGTAGAAAACATAGAGCAAGTCGAAGTTTCAAGATTTACCCGAGGACAGAAACAGGTAATTGCATTTGGAGGGGTGAGTTCCTCCTTCCTTCACAGTACCTGAGAGTGGACATGGGCCTGAAGATGCACTCTAACAGCCAAACCACACAATATGCTTCAGTGTGGTAAAATTGCTCCTGATTTGATAAGAGACAGACATCTAATCTCTCTGGAGAGTCTAACAGACACCTTACAAATTATAGGTAACAGGGTGGAGACTACAAAATGTCAAGAAGACCAATTATGACCAGAAATGACTATCTTTACATGTGAGCACATGTTCTCTATGGCATTCCAGTGTAACTATTATTTTTCCTCTGGCCAATAATCCCACAATAATCTTTCTCTTTTTTTCCACACTGAGTATGCATATCCTAGTTATATCCCTACATTCTCAATCTGTAGCGTTTCCTTTTCAATTTAAACAAACAAACAAAAATCATGTATCCTTTCATAGTATCTATCTGGAATCAAAGTAAAAAGCCAAATGAAGACTATGCTACAGATGAAAAATTACCAGGAAATTTCAATAGAGAAACTCTGTTATAGAAAGAAAATGCCAACAGAGAAAACCGTTCATACATAGAGTGACTCAGAATGATTGATGGGTCAGCTTCCAAGATATTTGGGACTCTGCAAACTGTTCAGAAAATAAATTGAAAATGAGTACAATTTTATGGATTTGCATCTCACAAAGTAAGCTTTGATTTTAACTGTTCGTTAGTGCCAAGGAATAAAATTTTAAATTGTAAACAATTCATACTACCAAAGGATTTTCCTCCAATTAAACTCATAGTAATCCATTTTGCTCTACCAGATAGATACATCCTTTGTAAGTTGTTCTGTGACATTTGACTTAAGGCGAGTGATGCAAGGTAATCGTGGGCAAAAAGGCTGCCAAAGGGAGAAGCGATGTGATCAATAGGCTCCTTTTGTTGTTGGCAAACACTGTCAGGGGATGATCAGCATCAGAGCTTGGAGCCAGAGAAAGCTAATAAGATGAGTGGCATGTTTCCCACAATATGCTCTAAGTATTTATGTGCTGTTCAAAGCGAGATCTGTAAACACGATGAGGACAAAGAGAATACAACATTATTGATGATATCCTCCTGATTTATGTTTATAGCATCTGTGGATAATAACTCCATTTGTCAGAGAGATCCTCATGCATACTAATTTGGGGTGACAATCCAACCATGACCAGAGTAGCTTTGGGTGATGCTCTTCCACTCTGATGTGTTTTGCTATAGAGCTATAGTACTTCAAGTGTTTTTAATCTCTGAAGAAGCACACTGGATTGGGGGGATTTTAGGTATAGTAATTTTGCAGAAGTTTACAGATGTTTACAAGGTCACATTTAATAGAATTAGAGGCAGTATGGTATCTTTGAAATAGAGTCTGTGTTTTCTGAAAGTGATTCCAAATTTAATCTTAAATGTCTTTAAATCTTAAAAAAAAAATGCCTAATGCCAACTTTTGTTTTGGAGGAAAGATGACAACAGAACAATGTCCTTACACTTATTTTCTTTAAGTAAGTGATTTTTTTCTCCTAATATTTACTATAGTACCACTTGTTAAACTGTTAGAGATAATGTCTTGGATCTCAGAAAGGTGTGTACTGCAGAGATGGAGTTTGGACTTAGTGGGGTCATTGGAAGGTGTGAAATGAACCATTTTCCACACAGTTAATCCTCCAGGATATCTCTATTCTTTTTGAGAATCTTATCCACACTTCAAGCAACTTAATGTGCTCTTTGTGATTCTGAAAATTCCCGTTTTATGATTTTTCAATCCATATAGGAAGAAATAGCTCTACAAGGTACACATATTTGTCATTTAAACCTTAGCATTCCTTTGTCCATGCGCAAATGTATGACCTCTTGCCTATCCTACCTTCCAGAGGTGGGACTTTCTACATTTGCCCTGGCCCTATTCCTTGGTACATGGTTACGTAAGTAAAGCATGCTGAGATGGGAGAAATGAGAAATGATGTTGGAGATGGGACAAAGGAAAAATAAGTAGCAATGTAGACCATGAGGAGACTATTATAGAGCTATCAGCCAAAGAGGAAGTCAACATTCTAGATAGACTAGCTTACTGGGCCCTAAAATGGGGTTCTGTTCACTAAAGAAACAGGTTGATTTTGTTTCTCCCTAAGCACACCCAAAAGAGTCATTTTTACTAATCATTCGGGGATGTGGATAAACACATATTATTCATGCCTTTGACACCACTTGATTTTTCTCAGGTGGGGTCTCCACTAGTGGTCTTCAGACAAACACTATAAAACATTTATAAGTCTTCACACCTTTATTCAATTTATTAATATCATACCTATTGTTCTACTGCATCTCCTTCTCTGGCTTCCTTGATCACTTTCTGGGAGCACCTAAAACTCCTTTAAATATTCTGTACCCTTATATCGTTCTATGGAGAATTTTGCTGATAAAGGCAGAACATGGGGTTCAATATCTGTTGGGCCTTCTAGTCTCTGGACTCAAGTGTCACATCCCAAACCATGTGAACTTAAATGCATCATTATGATAGATATAGAAATCCAGACCCATGTGAGATTATTTTTATGTCAAATCACATTGGAGAACACTGGTGACACCCACCCCAGAGCACATCCTATCCAGGCCTGAGTTTGGGCTGAGCTTGTTTTGAAAGCTTCTCTTTTTTGTGCCTCCCTAGGAAATAATTATGCTCAGAAAACATAAGGAATTCTCTATAATACAGGGTTGAGTGATCTTGAGTCTAATTGTGAAATATGTCATTTCTCATTTCTTAAAGAAATGGACTTGGATAATAATGGATATGATGTCTCAAGTACCTTGGCTGGAAAAGGAGAACAAATTAATATGTTTTCTGAAAAACATATCTTTTTGGCTCAATCTTATTAGCTCAATTATGTGAAGGCCTACTCATTTTTTAATAACTTCCCTACCATATCTCTCCTTCCTCCCTCTAGTACACCTTAAGAACATCTGCTGTGCCCACAGCTGTTAAGCACTGACTTTATTATGCCAGCCTCTGTCCCTGATTCATCCGGTTGGATGTTTAACAGCTGTGATTTGCCCATAGCTGCCACCACTGTTGCTCCCACAACAGAGCAAATTCAACCACAAGTGAAGTCATTGAGGAAGAGATGTTAAAGCGAAAATGGCCTAACTGTCCACAATTGCTAATATCTCAGGAAACAACTCAATTCCAATTTCAGAACCAACAACAGTCTTATTCTGCTGACCCCAAATTACATTGTAATTGAGTCAAAATCCCAGAGACTTTGGTAGTGCATTGAGAAGAGAAAAGTAAGGGTCACAGTTACTTTTGGTTGAACTTTATATACTTTATCTGACCCTCACTGAGAAAAAAGATGATATATTATTGTCTTCCTGGGGCTTGTGTTAAGTCAGGTGTGGAAATAGCAGTGGAAACAGGATCTGTCTTGCCTCCAACAATTTCTGAGCTAGGAATGGGCCCCTGGAACCTAACTCTATATTCATCACCTCAACCTTCTCTTTAAAAACATGTATTACACAGGGAGAGTTGAGTGGTCCACAGGTTACTCATAACTTCAAATTTTAGAGATTGAAAGGACCTTAGGGGTCTGGTCTAACCTCCCACCAAGGATAAGAATCCCTTTTATAGCATTTGTAATAGAAAATGTTCAAAGCTCTGAGAACTTCCAGTGACAGAGCCACTTTCCTTAGAAATCAGCCCTACTCTAAGGAGATTTCGGAACATTGCTTTCTTTCTAATATCAGTCTTAAGGCACTGCAATGATGAATGGAGTCTTGGTTTGTAAAGGGGTGAAATGTTCAGTATGTAGGGATTGGATGGGATCATCCTAACTGGGTAGACACTTGAAAAAGATCTGGAGATTTTCCTGGCATACTGAATTTTTGGAGCTTGGAGGAGGAAATTCCGGGATACACAAAAGAGGGACACAAAGTGTGGTTTGAGGAGCCAAGAGAAAGCAAAGGAAAAATGTTATATCCTCAAAATGTACCCTGAAAAAAGATGTGCCTCACACTTTCCAGCTCTTCAGCGTGATTAATGGCAGAAAGGAAGGGGTCTTTGAGGATTTTACTGGCATAGCTATTATGCCTCTGCAGGTTGTTGGTAATGCTGAAGTGCTTTCCCATGGCATCAGTGAATCCACACAGGGACTAGATCCATGGGATCAGAGGGAAGTATTGCTCTGCATTAACAAGACTCAGATTCATTAAACTCAGGGCAGGGGTCTATGGATGGCCTCCACCTGGGAGCCAAAAATGAGTTTTAAACTTTCCAATTTCTCTTTTGGGTTGATCATTGTACTTATACAATTCTCTTTATTCTTCAATTTCCTGTAGGAATGAATCATTCGAAGGCATGAACTGCATAGGCTGTAATGATTTCACTTTGGATCAGGTCCACTGGAGCATTAATCATGCCTGAGGGCTGAGTTAGGTATCTGAAGATAGAAATGGCTTTTTTTTTTTGAAAGTCCATTTCATAAAGTTCTATTTCTCTGAATTAAAGCAGAATCTTATAATAGCATGGTGAGGACATGAACCGATGTGGTCAAACACTGTTCACCAAGGCCTTCTTTATTCTGTGTTTTGCATCATTCTTCTCTATCTCACTTGCTCTTTTACCTCGGATCTTAAAACACAAATGCGCGTGCGCGCGCACACACACACACACACACACACACACACACACACACTCATTCCAAGAATCTCTCACTTAATACTGCATTGTCTTCTGGGTCTCTCTCTCTCTGTTTCTCTTCTACTTTATAAGGTCTTAGTACTTGGAGGCAAAAAAATTCTACACATTGATTTTTTTTCTTTTTTTTTTATCTCTTAGCTCACTCTTTCTGCTTCAGTGATCATAGGTGGTGTGCATGTGGAGAGTTGGGCAGTGACACTAAAATTGGAGTAATAGCTAAAAATGGAAGAGTTATGCAAATGAGTGGCCAGACTGAGACTGCAAATGGTTATAGAAGCATCTCTTCTGTTGGCACAGTAGTTATTAGTATGATCACCACTGATTTAGAAAACTAAAAATTTGCATACCGGTAAGGGATAGAAAATTCAAAGGCATCTGCTAAAGTTAATTATCTGGGAAAATTAAGCCAGAAAATCTTTAATTGTTTTTTTAGAACTCTGTGGCATGCTCTGGTGCTTCCTCTGACCTCCAGCTCTTGGAGTCCCAAGGCAGTTGTGCCTTCTGTGGACTTTGGCTAGTGGAGAGATCAGGGTCATCTCAGTCCTCAGTGCATTTGGCCTTTTTTCCACCTTACAGATGCTTGATCATGGCCAAACTTAGCTTTCTCTGACCGTGATGTGAACTTTTTGGAGCATTCACAGATGATTTCTTGATTTTCTTGGGAAAATGCCAAGCCATGAACTTAATGGTAAACCAAGATCCCAAGCGCTTAGGTGGACAAATCAGGGGCATGTCCTTATCTGCTGCAATTTCTAAAAGGTTTGAATTAGTTCTGTCATATCAAAAGTAATGTGTATAGTCCTTAGGAACAGAAAAAAAGACACATTTCTGATATAAGGAATAGCACTAAAAGCCCAGCTGATGACCCACTTATGAAGAAAAGAAAAAATCTTGGCATACACAGCATAGAAAATAGTGTGATTTTTACAGTTCTTTGGCCTTACTATAACATTACTTAAACATTAGATGATAAAGATAATATTAAAATTTATAATATATAACTTATAGTCATTTGTTACATTATATTTCTTTATTTTATAATGCATTCAACAGCTAAATGCTCTCCTACTATACATCTGTACCTATAGGAGATAACAGAGAAATTGTTATTAACAAGCAACTTGTACGTATGTACGCTTTATCTTATGCTAAATCGGTTAACACCTATTCCACCAACCCTGAACTGAGAAGTGTTCAAATGCAGACACCGGAATCAACTTTAGCTCATTTAAGAAGGAATAGAATTAGTATAGATTCTTAAGTAGTTTGTATAATCGTTGACAAAGCCAGAAAGGGCATTCTAGGATTGACTTCTGAAGTTATGCAGTACCAAGGAACCATCAAGGGGAGTTGATTATTCTGCCACAATCAGGAAATTTCTCCCGTTGAACTGGAAATCCACTGATGCAGCTCTTCTTCAGAGCTACTTCTCTCAGGGTCTGAACCAGCAAAATGACCTGTATCTCTCCTTCTTAGCCCGTAGGTCAAGTCTAATGTGCATAATTAATGGGAGTAAACTGTCTCTAAATCCATAGCTGCAAAGGATTTGGGGGGAAATGATTGTTAGTTGTAGCTCTTGCAGTATGAGAAAGTGGTAAGAGTACATAGGTGCCTGTGTTCCAGCCTGTCTTGTGCCTGCACGCGGATCATCTCCACCACCAGTGGCCAATAAAAATGTAAAAAGAAGATGTGTGTGTAATTTTAAGTTTCTGGATAGCCACACACATGAAAAAAGTAAAGAGAAGTAGATGAAATTAATTTTAGCAATTTGTTATTTAATCCAATGTATACTAAATCTTACAGTTTTCACAAGTAATCAAGGTAAATTTATTTACTTATTTAAATTTATTTATTTTTTTACTCATTTATTTCTTTGACAGAGAGTGCAAGAAAGTGCAAGGAGGCAGAGCAGTAGCAGAAGCAGCCTCCCCTCTGAGCAGAGAACCTGATGTGGAGCTTGATCCCAGGACCCTGGGATCATGACCTGAGCCGAAGGCAGATGCTTAACCATCTGAGCCACCCAGGTGATGCAATCAAGGTAAATTTATAAATGCTATTTTACATTATTTTTCATTTGAAATCTTCAAATTTTGGTGAATATCATATGTAGGCAACATATTGCCATGAGGAGTTATCACATTTCATGTGCTTAATAGCCACCTATGGCTAGAAGCTACCATATTGGACAGAAAATATATACAATTACCCAGTGTTTGCATTTATATGTGTACTCGGTGGAGCAATTCCACTATGTTCCTCTAAGCTTAATGTTTTTTCTGTCTTTGAAAATGTCTGTAAGTCATTTTCTTTCTCATGTGTGCACTTGACCTGTGCAGAACCTCCAGTTCCTGAAAGTTTAAGGACTATGTTGATAAGCTCCATGTGCCTTATACACCATCATGTCCATAACAGTATTCAGCACCTATTTTTATGGTGTAATTGGTTGAATGAAGTACTAGATAAATAAATGAATAGATATAAATCAACAGTGGGGATTGGTTCTCAGAATTGTTCTAAATGAAACAATTACATTGAAATTATATAATTTGTACGATGCCCAGTAACTTTACAGAGTGAGTGTTACTGGCTCTAACTTCCCGGAAATTCTTTTTGCTGATTCCAGCCAGACCTAATGCGAATGATTCACACAAGAGATGACATAAAAGCATTAAAAATGACATTTTCTGGGTAGGATTCAGGTTTCTGAATATCTGAATTGATAATGATAGTTAAGGAGTACATTTTTCAAATGGTTTAGCGAAGACTTCTGATTTCCTTGTGACTTGTCAGATATACTAGCCCTTAATAACGAGGTGACGAAAAGACAGCACATTGAATAATTTCCTTCATTATTCATGGGAAATCAGTATCCATTTGTGTCTTCTATGTGTCATTATGAAGCAAGGTGAATGATACTCCCGAAATCTTTAAAAAGCAATTTAGGAAGGACGGAAGAAGTATAGAGGTGGCTATACTTCTGTAGCTCTATGGTTATGCTACCATACAGAGCACCTGGGGGGCTCAGTCAGTAAAGTGTCTGTCTTAGGCTCAGGTCAGGGTACTAGACTTGAGCTCCTGAGTCAGGGTCTCTGCTCGGCATGGAGTCTGCTTCTCCCTCTCCCTCTGTGCTTGTGCTCTCTCTCTCTCTCTCTCTCTCTCACTATCACTCTCTCTCAAATAAATAAATAAATAATAAATAATAAATAAATAAATTCCTCTTAAAAAAAAAAAAAGGACAGGCAGAGTATAAACTAATTTAGATGCTGGGGCCACATCTGATAGTATCCCCTACACAAACTTGTCCTTCTGCCCATGAGGGAGCTCACCTCTCTTCTCCATGAGGAGAGAGAACAATTTCTGGAGAGGATGAATGATCCTTAAGAGACTTTGAGGCTCATGAATTTATGACTGATGGATAGTTAGTCTTTATAGATCCTTTTATGTACATCAATGAATGTGAAAAATGCACAATAAAACTTCCATTTTAAAATATTTTCTTTGAAAGGTAGAAAACTCCAGACAAGCTCCATAGTAAATAAAGAGACAAGGGTGGCAGAACTAGATAGATGATTTGAATGGCTCTTCTAAATCTAAGAGTTCATGGTAGCGTGGCTCCATCACAGCCAAATTAACAGAATGATCCAGACATTTGGGCAAACAAAATGACCTGCCATCATTTTGATAGGGAGCAATCAAGCCGTTCTTGTTTGTTTTCTGTTAGGACAGCACATTGCAGTCTTAAAATATTGCAGGGAGGTACACAGTCAGGACAGGATACATGATATTTATGGTACTTAGAACTCAATGAAAAGAACTTTGTTGGATAAGCAAATTAATTAACTTCCAAAATAGACATGGAATACCTTTTATGTGCTAGGCACTGTGTTAATCAGTAAATATAAAATAATGAATAAGATATGATACCTGACCTATAGGGGGAAATGGCCTAAAGAGGGAAACAGACAGATATATAGGTAATATAGTATGGATGGAATATTATAAAGGGAAAATAAAGTTCTGAAGGAGCCAAGGAGATAAAGCTTGGAATATAAAACTTGGAATCTCGACTCATCTTGCTGAATAGCTATCATATAAACTGAGTGTTAAGAAATATGTGGGAATTTGCAGGTGAATTTGCAGAAGAATGTTTTTGAGATAGTGAACAGCAGCATGTAAAATGGCTTGTGAATATTCTAAAACACTTTGTGTTCAAGGAAGCATGGGACTTTTGATTTTAATGGAACTAGTACATCTGCACTGAAAGTGGAGAGACTGGGAGAGAGCAACAGGGACCAAAGAAGTTCTGCAGAAAGAGGACCAAAAAGTTATGCAGAATCTAGCATTCTCCGATAGGCAATTCCAGATGATTTCACCTGTGTGTCATCATCTGTGTTTTGTGTGTGTCCCAAACAATTCTGCAAAAAATATTAATGGATGCCTCATTAAACAAACAAACAGAAAACCCTGATTCTGTGGTCAAATACATTTTGATTAAAAGAGATAAGTAAGGTTTCCTCAATGAAAAATTCCTCAGAGGGTTTAATATGCTAGTATTTACATGTATTATGAATCTTAGAGATATGCAAAATACATTTCTAAAATGTATTTGCAAAAAAATTCTGAGCATGGTAACAATTTAAGAGTGGTTTAGTGGGACACTATTTGGGAAATGGTGTTCTACAGGCCATGGAGAATGATTATCTATTTATCATTTATCCATCATCTATCTAAATTTTGTTACCAGTATACAATATGAATTTGTAAAGACATTAGTTGCCAGCTGATTTCCAAATTTACATTTTCTGAAGAGAACTACTCCTATGCGTAAGCTAAGCACTGTAAGAACCAAAAACAATTTCATATTTAAGTCTGTTGTGAAGAGATGGGATAAAGGGCTTTGTTAAAGTTCCTAGAGTAGGGTTGATGACTTAAGAGAGAGGAGAAGATCAGTGGGAAAAGGGCGTGATGAGGAGAAAAGAATTGAATAAAAATGCAGGGCACGTGGTTAGGTTATTCTCAGAAAGGAGGGGTCCTCTTCTTGACACTATGGTGAAGAAAGCAAACTCACGATCAATAATTCTGTGATCTTTGATCCATTGGTTTTTAGACCAGTGGGATCTTGACTGGCCTCATTTAAAGGGTATATAGAGATAAAACCCTGGCTATTTAAGTTACTTTGAAGAATTCTGAGAAAGAAGTTAGACATAAAAGCCTGCTTTAAAATAGATGTCTACTAGACTGGATAGTTCCTGCAATAAAAGTTGACAAGAAAATGAAATATGGACTAAAAGACAGTGCAATTTGGTTGATCTGTAACTAGTTGAATGATTATACCCAAAATGTGATCATTCATTCTTTCATTTGTTCATCACTCATTGATTGGCAGGGAAAATGAATACAGGATTCACAAAAGACATACTCTAATGACCGAAAGTGTTAGAGGAAAAAAATTAACTCTACTTTGGCTATACATCCCCTATTCTAAGGGGAGCTGGTTCATTGCTACTCCATGTGTAACACTCTCCTTTATCCCGTACTCCCAGGAATTCTACCCTGGGAAGGAGGCACATTGATGCTGGACAGTAATATGCCAAGGCTACAGCTTGGCCGTAGTATAAGGAGTTATTATATGCATGTCTGATTAAAAGGCTTAAGGAACTTTAGGGACCATGCACTTTTGGAACTGTGTGCCTGAGACAATACAGTGGGTCTGGAGCTGCATCCCATTTGGGAATTATCATCGTCCTGATGAAAGCACATAAGGGAAATACTACATTTTTAAGGCACTTAAACTTACCTGAAGACTAAGGAAAAAAAAAAATCTTGCCGTTTATACTCACCAGGGCCAGAATTTCTGCTTAAATCTAGTAATAAAAATCTGCATTTCTTGGCTTTGTCCCTTAAATATGTGTATCTCATTCGTAGACTTACCAGAAAGGGATTTTGTGATCATAGTAAGCATTCAATAAGGATTCAAGTATTCAGGGCACTTCTTCTTACTATTAACTCAAAAAAATGCAAATTGAAACAGCAAGATCTTTCTGGTCTATCAAATTGGCAAATATTTTAAATTAAGATATTATGCAGTGTTGATGAGGGTGTAGGGGCACAGATATGCTCATACTGCTGGTAGGAGTGTAAATTAGCTCAATCATTTTGAAGAGTAATTTGACAAGCTGTATCAAAATCTTAAAAAAAAGAAAAAAAGAAAAAAACAAAACCCATGAGGCATTCCACTTCTAAGAATTAATCCTAATAGGATAATTCTAGGTGTGCTCGAAGATTTATCTACATGCATATTCATTAGAACATTGTTTAATAGGAGAAAAAAATTAGAAATAAGCTAAATGCTCAATGATAGAAGCCTTTTGAATTAATTGTCTTATAGCCATAGTATGGAATAGGATGAAGGCTTTGAAATGTTTCTATGAAATAATGACAGGGAGAAAATAAAATGAGATAGCATGATTATAAAAGACTTAAGAAACACATCAGTCAATTTCAACATGAAGACTTTGGACACTGATTTAATAATTTAATAAATAAACCATGAAACAACTCCTTATGAGAAAATCAGGAAAACTTATATACTGACTGGATACTTGATTATATTAAGAATTATTTAAAATAACTTGGGGTGGGAGTTCCTGGGTGGCACAATTGGTTGAGCATCTGACTCTCAATTTTGGCTCAGGTCATGATCCCAAGGTCATGGGATTAAATCCCATTTTGGGTTCTAAGGGGCTCTGATGGGCTCTGTGCTCAACATGGAATCAGCTTGAAATTCTCTTTCCCTCTCCCTCTGTCTCTCCCGCTCATGCACTCTCTCTCTCCCTCTCCAAAGTTAATAAATAAAACTTTAAAATAACTTGGGGTGATAATAGCATTATGCTTTTTGTTTAATGTTCATCTTTTAGACGAACATATTGAAGTGCTTACTAATGAAACAATATGATAGCTGGACTTTGCTTTAAAATAACTCAGAGTGAGGAGTGGGAAAGTAGGTGGAGATACATATTTTTAAAAATAGCCAGATATTAATAATTATTGAGTTGGGTGGTAGTTACAGAGAGATTGATTATGCTTTTGTTTTACTTTGGTATATTTTTGAAATATCCATAGTGACAAGTAAAAGTAATTGTGTTGTTGAATAACTATCCATGTGAAATATTTTCACAGTATACTGTTATTTAAAAAAAATATTAGACTACATATTATAAAATAATGTTTTGATATTTTATACATATATGTATGTATACATGCAGACACACTGAATATACAGGAAAGACTAAAGCATATTAAAATGTTAGTAATAGTTTTATGTTTAGTTTTATTATTTAAAAAAAAATCCTTCTTATCATTATCTTATACTAGATGGGACACTGTGCTTTTAGACTGATAGGTGTAGAGGTATAAGCCATAGCCACTGGCTCAAGATTCCCACAGTCTAATGGTGAAAGTCCAGGTGGTACTACATAGTCACTCTTCACTGTACTAAGTGTGGTAATAATGGAATGAACAAAGTGCTGAGAGAGCACAGGGACTGCCGCACTCAGCTGGACAGATCTGGGAAATACTTCACCAGAGGACTATTTGAATCGATCTTCAAGGAAAGTAGCAGATGAGGAGAGATTATGGTTGACATTAAATGAGGAGCCATTGGAGAAATATGGAAAGTTCAATTCAAAAAGGTTTTTCAACAATAACTTTTATTTAAAATAAAATCATACCATTTCTAAAATATCACTTTGACTAGCTTTAAATATATGCCATCAACATGACTACATTAATTTGAAAGATTGGGGTATTATAGCATCAAAAAAATTATAATTCTTCAGTGCAATCCCCAGAATGTTACCCATCTGCAGTACAAGAAGTGAAGTTGCAATGGTTATGTGTAGACCTGGGGTATTTTTAAGAGATACAACCGATAAAACACTGGTTGGTGGTAACAAGGGCCAGGTTGAGTAATGGCTAAGTTGGAATAATTTCATATGATGTTAACAGTGGACTTGCCACTATGTTACATACTTGAGTTAATAAAAACTCACATTTAATCTTCATTCCTATAAAATTTCAAACTCTGGAAATACATATGCATATAGATTAGATTATAACCAATTTCCCATTACTTGGTTTAGTTCTCCATAATCAATTATTCAGCCAGTCTCTCCACATATCTCTGCCAAAAACATTGGCTACTAACTTTTCTGAACTTTATTTTTCTAATTTGTAAAACATGTTCATTAAAGTTTTTTTTTTTAAAGATTTTATTTATTTATTTGACAGAGAGAAATCACAAGTAGGCAGAGAGGCAGGCAGAGAGAGGAGGAAGCAGGCTTCCCGCTGAGCAGAGAGCCTGATGCGGGCTCGATCCCAGGACCCTGAGATCATGACCTGAGCCGAAGGCAGAGGCTTTAAACCACTGAGCCACCCAGGCGCCCCCTGTTCATTAAAGTTTGTATGGCATTATTTTAAGAATAACCCAGAAAAAAGAATAACTCATATAGTTTATGTGAAATTACTTAATGTAGTGCTCAAAGTTTATCTTTGTCCTTCTCTTATCTCTTCTCTCCTTTCATCCTTTTTTCTTTCCTCCTGTTCTTTAGTATAAAAAATATTTAATAGACATGTCTTACCTTGTGATAACTTGGCCTGTGATATTTAGTTGAAGCATCTGAAAACAAAGAGAGAGTGTTCGAGAAATGAGAACTCTGTGGAAGTTCTCTGTGGAAGAAAATTAGATGTTCTCTTCATGTAATGGAACAAAATAACTTCTAAAAGTCGTAAAGAGATAATGCAAAAGAGTTAAATATTTTGAAAATATTATTAGTGCAAAGTCTTGCCATACCTGATAATAAGAGAGGGAAGTAAAGCTTTCTGAGCAGCACTGACATTAAAAACTATAAAATGTTTATACAGATTTTGACTGCAGAAAAGTTGGCATCCTCAGTTCCTTGAGACTCAAGTCTTCTGAAGTTCTTCCTCCAATATTTGAAAGTTTGCAAAGTTGTTTGCATCCAAACTCCTCTTCTAAAATGGCAGTTTATCCAAAATTGCTCACAGAGTTTTAGTGCTGTTTTAAATAGTTAATCCAAGGCTTTGATTCAGAAGATTTGCTTCATTCATACAGCCAAAAATATCTTTCAAGGATCCTATGAATAAATCTTTCTCTGATAAATGTTCTGAGAATGGGCTTTTACTTTACTTACAAAAAAAAAGTGAAAAAAATTTCCTAAAATTCCGTGAGGTACTCTAAATATCTTTTCTAAAAATAATAATAATAATAATAATAATAAATACAATTCTTTGTTAAAAAAAAAGAATAACAATATTAGATTTTGACTTTTTTTTTCTTTTTTTGCCAAAAGCCTTCAGGCAGTAATTTAAGGCCCTGGCTCTGAGAAGTTATCAACCTTCATGGCTTTAGGTGCTAATTCTTCCAGCATATGGCAGAGATTTTTCAGACCTTGATTACGAATCTAGAAGCAATGCACCAAGGTGATTTATGTGGCTCCTTACTTCATCAGTGCCATAGCCCTGAACTTCTGTGAAAAATTAAAGTTGTTCCATATGTGGCCAAAGCAGTGTAGTTTTTCTGCCAATAGAACTTTGGTTGTCAGGTTGCATTTCCCATACCTCAAAGGTCTCAACAAACTATGCTGTTTTCTAGAAATCCTCATTTCAGTTTTTACATTTTTTTGACCAGATGGTATTCATCATGACAAGTGTTCTCCTCAATCCCTATCACCCTTCTCATACTCCCAATGACCCCCCACACCCACACCCATCAGTTTTTCTTTAGAGTCAAGAATCTGTTTCTTGGTCTATCTCTCTCTCTCTCTGGCCCACCCTCGTCACTTGTTTTGTTTCTTAAATTACACATATGAATGAAATCATCCAGTATTTTTCCTTCCTGTACTGACTTACTTTACTTAGTTTTATATTCTCTAGCTCCATCCATGTCCTTGCAAATGGGAAGATTTCATTCTTTTTTAATAGCTAATTAATAGTCCATTATAATTACACACACACACACACACACACACACACACACACACACAGAGCCCTTCCTTACCTGTATATCAGTTGTTGATGAATTCTTGGGCTGCTTCCATAGTTTGGCTGCTGTGAGTAATGCTGCAATAAACATAGTGGTGCATGTACCCCTCTGAGTTAGTGTTTTTGTATTCTGTGGGTAAATACCCTGTACTGCACTTGCTGCATCTTAGGGTAGTTCTAGTTTTAACATTTTGAGGAACCTCCATACTGTTTTCCAGAGTGGCTACACCAGTTTGCATTCCTACCAACAGTGCATGAGAGTTCCTCTTTCCCAACATTTGCACCAAAATTTGTTGTTTCTGGTGTTTTTGATTTTAGTCATTCTGATAGGTGTGAGGTGATACCTCATTGTAGCATTAATTTGCATTTCCCTGATGGTGATGATGAGCATCATTTCATGTCTGTTTTCATGTCTGTTGGCCATCTGTATGTCTTCTTGGGAGAAATGTCTGTTTGTGGCTTCTGCCCAGTTTTAGTTGGGTTATTTATTTATTTTTACCCAAACAAGTACTTTATATACTTTGGGTACTAACCCTTTATCAGATATGTCATTTACAAATATCTTCTTCCATTCTGTAGTTTGCCTTTTAGTTTTGTAGGTAGTTTCCTTTGCTGTGCAGAAGTCTTTCATTTTGTTGAATTCGCAGTAGTTTATTTTTGCTTTTGTTTCCCTTTCCTCAGGGAACCTAATCTAGAGAAGAGTTGCTGATGTCTGAGAAATTACTGCTTGTTCTCTCTTCTAGGATGTTTATGGTTTCACATCCCACATTTAGGTCTTTCATCCATTTTGAATTTATTTTTGTATATGGTGTAAGAAAGTGGTCCAGTTTCATTCTCCATGTTGCTATCCGGTTTTCCCAACGTCATTTGTTAAAGAGACTGTCTTTTTTCCACTGGATATTTTTTCCTGCTCTGCCAAAGATTAATTGACCATATAATTACGGTTTCATTTCTGGGTTTTCTATTCTGTTCTGTTGATCTATGTGTCTGTTTTTGTGCCAGTACTGTACTGTTTTGATCGCTACAGCTTTGTTATATAATTTGAAGCCCAGAATTGTGATGCCTCCAGCTTTGCGTTTCTTTTTCAAGGTGCTTTCAGCTCTTCAGGGTTTTTGGTGGTTCTGTACAAATATTAGGATTGCTTGTTCTAGGCCTGTGAGAAATACTATTGGTGTTTTGATAGGGAGTGCATTAAATGTGTCAACTGCTTTAAGTAATATAGACATCTTAGCACTATTTGTTCTTCTAATCTATAACCACAGAATGTCTTTCTATTTCTTTGTGTTGTCTTCAGTTTTTTTCAATCAGTGTTTTTAGTTTTCAGAGTACAAAATTTTTACCTCTTTGGTTAGGTTTATTTTTAGGTATCTTATTTTTGGTACAAATTGTAAATGGGATTGTTTTCTTAATTTCTCTTTCAGCTACTTCACTATTGGTGTATAGAAATGCAACAGATTTCTATTGATTGATTTTGTGTCCTGTGGCCTTGCTGAATGTGTTTTATTGTTTTGTTTTGCTTTGCTTTGTTTTTGGTAGACTCCTTCAGTTTTTCTTTATATATCATGTCATCTGCAGGTAATGAAGGTTTTATTCTTCCTTATGGAATTGAATTCCTTTTCTTTTTGTTGTCTGATTTCTATGGCTAGACCTTCCACTACTATGTTGAATAAAAGTGGAATGTGGATATCTTTGTCTTGTCTCTGACTTAGAGGAAAGTCTCTTGGTTTTTCCCAATTGAGTGTCATGTTCACTATGGGTTTTTCATGTAAGGCCTTTATTATGTTGATGTGTGTTCCCTCTAAGCCTACTTTATTGAGGGTTTTTATCATGAGTGGATATTATAATTTGTCAAATGCTTTTTCCATGTCATTGAGATGATCATATGGTTAATATCCTTTCTGTTATTGATGTGATATATTTGTGAATATTGAACCACCTTTGCAACCAAGGAATAAATCCTGCTTGATTGTGGTGAATGATTTTTAAAATATATTGTTGGATTTGGTTTGCTAGCATTTTGTTGAGGATTTTTGCATCTGTGTTCATCGGGGGTATTGGCCTCCAGTTCTGTGTGTGTGTGTGTGTGTGTGTGTGTGTGTGTTTGGTTTTGGTATCAGATGAATAATGCTAGCCTCAGAGAATGAATTTGGAAGTTTTTGTACCTTTTTTATTTTTTGTAGTAGTTTGAGAAGAACAAGTATTAACTCTTTTTTAAACATTTGTTAAAATTCACCTATAAAGTCATCAGAACTTGGACTTTGGATTGTTGGGAATTTTTGTCTATTTGTTGGTTTTTCATTTTTGTTTTCTTTTTTATTACTGTCAGTTTTTTATTTGTTTGTTTTTGTGGGTTTTTTTGTGTATTTTTTTGCTGGTTATTGGTCTGTTCAAATTTTCTTTTCTTTTCTTTACTTTTTTTAAAGATTTTATTTATTTATTTGACAGAGAGAGAGAGATCACAAGCAGGCAGAGAGGCAGGCAGAGAGAGAGGGGGAAGCAGGCTCCCTGCTGAGCAGAGAGCCCGATGCGGGCCTCGATCCCAGGACCCTGAGATCATGACCTGAGCTGAAGGCAGAGGCTTTAACCCACTGAGCCACCCAGGCGCCCTGTTCAAATTTTCTATTTCTACCTGTTTCAGTTTTGGTAGCTTATGCGTTTCTAGGAATTTATCCATCTTCCAGGTTGTACCATTTGTTGGCATGTAGTTTCTCATAATATTCTCATAATTGTATTTCTGTGGTGTTTATTGTTATTTTTCTTCTCTCATTTGTGATTTTATTTATTTGGGTCTTTTCTCTTTTTTTCTTGATAAGTCTGGCTATAAGTTATCAATTTTATTGATTTTTTTTTTTCAAAGAACCAGCTCCTGGTTTTATTAATCTGTTCTATTGTATTTTCAGTTTCTATATCATTTACTTCTGCTGTGATCTTTATTATATCCTTTCTTCTGCTGGTTTTAGGTTTTGTTTGTTGTTCTTTCTCTAGCTCCTTTATGTATAAGATTAGGTTGTTTATTTGACATTTTTCTTGCTTCTTGAGGTAGGCCTGTATTGCTATAAACTTCCCTCTTAAAACTTCTTTTGCTGAGTCCAAAAGATTTTCAACCATTATGTTTTCATTTCATTTGTTTCCATGTACTTGTTTATTTCTTCTTTGATTTTCTGGTTGACCCATTCCTTGTTTAGTAGCATGTTATTTAACCTCCATGTAGTTCTGGTGTTTCCAGATTTTTTTCTTGTGGTTGACTTCTAGTTTCATAGGGTTGTGGTCAGAAAAGTCACATGGTATTATTTCAGTCTTTTTAAATTGTTGAGGCTTGTTTTGTGGCCTAATATTGATCTATTTTGGAGACTGTTCCACATCCACCTGAAAAGAATATGTATTCTGCTCTTTTAGGATAGAATGTTCTGAATGTAGCTGTTAAATCCATCTCATCCACTGCCATTCAAAGTGGCTTTCTTGTTAATTTTCTGTTTAGATAATCTGCCCATTTAGGTAAGTGGGGTGTTAAAATCTGCTATCATTATTGTATTATTATTGATTTGTTCCTTTATATTTGTTGCTAACTGTTGTATGTATTTTGGTGTTCCCATGTTAGGTGTATAAATATTTATAATTGTTATATATTTTTGTTGTATTTTCCGCTTTATTATTATATAGTGTCCTTCTTTTTTTTTTTTTAAAGATTTTATTTATTTCTTCGACACAGAGAGAGACAGATCACAAGTAGGCAGAGAGAGAGGGAGAAGCAGGCTCCCCGCTGAGCAGAGAGCCCGATGTGGGGCTCGATCCCAGGACCCCGAGATCACGACCTGAGCTGAAGGCAGAGGCTTAAACCACTGAGCCACCCAGGCGCCCCTATATAGTGTCCTTCTTTCTCTCTTGTTACAATATTTGTTTTAAAATCTGTTTTGTCTGATATAACTATTGGTATCCTGGCTTTCTTTTGACATCCATTTGATAATAGATGTTTCTCCATCCCCTCTCTTCCAATTTTCAGGTGCTTTAGGTATAAAATGAGCCTCTTGTAGGCAGGACATTTTTTCTTTATCATTATATTTTGCCATTTTCTTTATAATATGTCTTGGTGTAGATCTGCTTTTGTTGATTTTGTTGGGAGTTTTCTGTGCTCAGAAGCTGTAAGGAGAGGGCTTCTAACAAGATCATGATGGCAACTTTGTTCTTCCTTTCTCAATTCTCTTGAAAACTCTACAACTGCATAGAAAATGAAAATAAAAACAAAACCCTCATATTGAATGAAATCACAAGTTTTCTGTAAAAATTCTAAACTCCAGGGCACTTAGATGGCTCAGTCAAACAGTCAATTCTTGATTTTGGCTCAGGTCATGATCTCAGGGTTCTGGGATCAAGCCCCACACTGGGTTCCATGCTTAACATGGAGTCTGCTTGAGATCCTCTCTCTTGCTCTCCCTTGGCCCCTTCCCCCACTTGTGTACTCTATCTCTTGATCTCTCTTTTGCTCTCTCAAATAAATAAATAAATAAATATTTTTTTAAAAAGTTGTCAACTCCAAGTTATTATTAGTTATTTTTAAATGCACGGGGACCAGCAGAGCAAGAGCACGCAAATCTTGAGAAAATGGGAGATGCTGAAACACTGGAGGAACAGAAAGAATAGCGAAGATATTTTTTAAAAATTTTATTTACTTATTCATGAGAGACAGAGAGAGAGAGGTAGAGAGAGAATCAGGTTCCCCGTGGAGCAGGGAGCCTGATGCAGGACTTGATTTCAGGACCATGGGACCATAAATGAAGCTGAAGGCAGACACTTAACTGATAGAGCCACCCAGGCACCTTAGAGAAGATATTTTGAAGGTAGATTTCAGAAATCTCCAGAACTTACTCATTTCTGGAAAGAGTCCCCACCTTAGGTGGGAACTGCTATGAGAAAGGCTGAGATCAAATTAACTAGGTTTAAGTGCTACAGAAAGTAGAAGGACTCATATAACATCAAGTACTATAAATGAGTACAACACTTAAAATTTAGAGGCTGTGCCCTTTAGTGACTGCAAATGATGTTGGAATCAATAAGAATAAGTCAGTCATAGGATGGATGGTAGAAGTCCTAAGAAAGTTAAATTTTAAGTTGCAAATGAGCAGTAATTACACATTCATTTTTTTCATTAAAAATATTTTATTGTTATAGCAGCCAATATCAATGGCCCTCTCCTTCCCTGTATTATCTCTCATCTATTAAAAATAGCTAGTTCAGTAATAATCCTGCTTGTTGGTGTTTCAAACTGAAGGCACCAATTTAACAGCTATGCAAATATGTTATAGGAAGAAATGTGCAAAATACCATTACAAGCTTCAAAAACAAAACAAAAGGTAAGAATAGAATATATCTGGGGTGCCTGGGTGGCTCAGTAGGTTAAGTGTCCGACTCCCTATCTCAGCTCAGTTCTTGATTTCAGGGTCATGAGTTCAAGCCCCATGTTGGGCTCCATGCTGGGCACGGAGCCTACTTAAAACAAAACAAGACAATAAAAAGAGTAGGGTGTAGTCAGAAATCAGAAAGAAATTTGTTATTCAATATTCCAATAATAATAATTTTTAAAATGTCAAATGAAGCCACTGCTTCCTTGAAGGAAATCGCTCATCAGAAGGAAAGAACTGAGAAGGTACAGCCACTCTGGAAAACAGTATGGAGGTTAAAAATAGAAATACCCTATGACCTAGCAATTACACTACCAGGTATTTATGCAAAGGATACAATCATAGTGATTCAAAGGGTCACATGCACCCCAATGTTTATAGCAGCAGTGTCCACAATAGTCAAAATATGGAAGGAGCCCAGATGCCCATTGACAGATGAATGGATAAAGATGTGGTGTATATATATATATATATATACACACACACACACACACACACACACACACACACACACACAATGGTATATTACTCAGCCATCAAAAAGAATGAAATCTTGTCATTTGCAATGACATGGGTGGAACTAGAGTGTACTAAGCTAAATGAAATAAGTCAATCAGTGGAAGACAAATACCATATGATTCCACTCCTATGTGGAATTTAAGAAAAAAAACAGGTGAACAAGGGTAAGGGAAGGAAAAGTAAGATAAAACCAGAGAAGGAGGCAAACTGTGAGAGACTCTTAACTATAAGAAACGAATTTAGCATTGCTAGAGGGGAGGTGGGGAGAGATAGGGTAATTGGGTGATGGGAATTAAGGAGGGCATGTGATGCAATGAGCACTGGGTGTTGTATGAAACTGATGTATCACTAAATTCTACCCCTGAAACTAATAATACACTATATATTAGCTAAATTATATTTAAATTAAAAAAATTTTTAAAAATAAGTGAAGAACTCAGGGAAGAGATGAAATTAATACTGGAAAAATATTAGGAAGCAAAACAGAAGAAAAAGACAAACCATTTAAGAAATGAAGAGT
This sequence comes from Lutra lutra, assembly GCF_902655055.1. Classification (NCBI taxonomy): domain Eukaryota; kingdom Metazoa; phylum Chordata; class Mammalia; order Carnivora; family Mustelidae; genus Lutra; species Lutra lutra. Next base: position 16,740,654 of record NC_062286.1, read on the forward strand.
AAGTTTCAAGGAGCCAAAGGGAGATGATGGAAAATAGAGTAAGGAATTCTGTTATTTATTATTACATAATAAACCATCTCATATCTTAAGGATCCAAAATAATGACTATGTCTTAAAATGCTGTGGATTGGCTAAGCAGTTCTGCTGGTCTTGCCTGGGCTCTTCCTATGCTACACTCAGCTGGCAGGTTGTCTTGGGGGGTCTGAGATCAAGCAGGATGGGTGGTTCAATTAGGCTGCTCGCTTAGTATAGTTTTCACCTTCAATAAGTCTAGACCAGGCCTTTTAAAATGGTAAATGGTAACAATCAGTAAGAAAAAATCCAAATATGCAAGTACTTATTAAGCATCCAAAATTTGGATTAAAAATCCAAATATGCAAGTACTTATTAATCATCTGCTTATGTCATATTTTCTGGTAACCCAGTAGCAACACTAGACAAAGCAAAAACAAAAATGAAAGTTACATGGCAATCTCAGTCAAGGTAGGAGAAGCCTACAGAGGAGAATAGAGGGGAGTATGATTCACAGTAGGCTACTGATGTAACAATATAACACAATCTGTTCTCTGGCCCTGATGATTCATGTTGGTCTATCCACACTCAAATGCCATGCTTTTGTGTGTTATTTCTGGGTACAGAAAAGGCTCCTCAGTTGTAGCCCCTTGGATATAGATCCTGTTGTTCCAGAGACCCCCAAACAAGACAACTTATCTGCCCCACTTTCCTCCACAGACCCAACATCGAATTGTGAGACAGGAACAGTATGGCCACAATAGAAAGTCCCACTGAAAAGAAAAATAATTGGAAGTTTATAGCAATCATTAGTCCATAACAATTCTGAAATCTAGGTGAACATATGTTGTAGGAATACTTACTTAGGGTCTTAGAATATTTCTTGATTAAGATTCGGGTTTGTTTTTTTTTTTCCCGCTTGAAATGGCTTCCTAATCCATTCTTGTCCAGGGCTCTTGGCTTTGTTCTATAGGCTTTTGGCTCAGTTCTCTTAGAGATTTTTCTTCTTCTCTAAGAAATAGCTGAGTAGCTTTATCAGTGAAGTTTCTGTATGTAGGAAGGTAGAGGCCAGAAAAGCTCTTTTCTTTTTAATTGTCTCTCTTCTTTTTAGTCCAAACTGATACAAATACCTTAAAAATCCTAATGATTTCCTGTGTTTATGGATAGAATAATCCCATGCCTCAAGTTCACATCCATACTCTTTAATATAGACCTTGCTATATATTGGGTATCTCAGAATGCTGTGGGATACTATTTGTAAAATTTCTGCAAGCCCTTCTCTTTAGCTAAAAATCATTTTCAATCATTCTGAGGTCTAAAAAAAAAGGTTTTACTTCCATATCCTTGGTTTTGTCTTTACACTGAGGCCTTTGATGATACTGAGTTGCCATCTGAAAAGTCTGAAAATGTTCTTTTGTTTTCCAACCCAGGAAGTTCTGTCTTTTCTTCATGTCTAGTTTCTTCTTGCAAACTAAATAGTTCTCTCCTTAGCTTATAACTCTCTTCCATTGTCCTACCATATGCACGTAAGAGAAGCCAATAGGCATTTTCAACATTCTGCTAGGAGGTCTTCTTAGCCAGATCCACTAGTTCATCAGTATGATTCTATCTTTTGTGTACCAGCACTTAACTGGTTTGTCAAATGTTTTGTTATTATATAATATGGGCAGCCATTTTTTTCCCTGCCACTAATGATTTCTTCAGCTCATTTCAAGTCTCTGCCAACATTTCTTTGCCATTCCTTCAGCTCTTGCCAACAGACTCCTTATACTTCTGAAGCCTCCATCTGCTGCCCCATTATAAAGCCATTGCCACATATTTGGGGGTTTTATCACATCTATGCCACACTTCTAGGTCACAATTTCTCTATCAGTTATCTAGTAATACATAATAACACCCCCACAATTTGTGGCTTAAAACAATGATTTCATGTATCTCATGATTCTGTGAATCAGATGTGCCCAATAACATACTTGTGATGATTTTGCCTGGGCTCATTCACATGCATGAATTTAGCTGTTGAACTGGCTGAGAGCTATGTTAAGCTGGAATGGTTGAGCCTCTGTCTACATGTGGCTTTTCATTCTCAACAAGTTTAAACTAGGCTTCTTCACATGGTGAAGAGGGCAAGTCCCCATGAGCAAGTGCTTATCAGTCTTCTTCATTTGCCACACTTACTGATGTCCTGCTGGCCAGAGCAAGTCACATAGTTAAGTCAAGAGTCATATGGGAGGGCGCCTGGGTGGCTCAGTGGGTTAAGCCACTGCCTTCGGCTCAGGTCATGATCTCAGGGTCCTGGGATCGAGTCCCGCATCAGGCTCTCTGCTCAGCAGGGAGCCTGCTTCCCTCTCTCTCTCTCTCTGCCTGCCTCTCCATCTACTTGTGATCTCTCTCTGTCAAATAAATAAATAAAATCTTAAAAAAAAAAGTCAGTATGAGAGAGGACTACAAAAGGATATGGATGTCAGGAAGCATGGCCAATGGGGGATCACTAATTATCAATATACTGCATAAACAATAATATTAGAAATTTAAGAAATGGAACAAAGTGAATGAGAAGTAGAGAAACTAGAGGGTCAAATGATGGATATAAAATATAGGCAAAGGAGAATGAAGAAAAACAAGGAACATAGATGTTTAAAAGTATAACTCAAGAAAACTTTTCTGAAATATGAGGAAAAGTATGCATATTGACAAGTCACTAAGAGAAAATTGATTAAAAATTGTCATCACACGGGCGCCTGGGTGACTCAGTGGGTTAAGCCGCTGCCTTCGGCTCAGGTCATGATCTCAGGGTCCTGGGATCGAGTCCCGCATCGGGCTCTCTGCTCAGCAGGGAGCCTGCTTCCCTTCCTCTCTCTCTGCCTGCCTCTCTGCCTACTTGTGATCTCTGTCTGTCAAATAAATAAATAAAAAAAAAATCTTTAAAAATTGTCATCACTACACTATGAGTAATGTATAGAATTGTTGAATCATTATAATATACATCTGAAACTGATATAACACTGTTAATTATACTTGAATTAAAAAAAGAATTGTCAACACTGAACATCATTTAGGTGAAAATGAAAGAAAAAATATCTTTATTTAGAGGAAAGATCAATGTAATGTAGGTAAGGAAAAGAATGTTATAGATAAGATGATTAAAAAAAGAAGGGCTATTTTAGGCTCCCAAATAAAAAAAAAAATCAAGCCATGTATAGGTGGCAAAACCATATGGCTCAGTTTCCCTGGGGCAATCCAAATGTATGCTTATTGTTCCATAAACATAAATCAATATAAATAGTAGTCTCTTTCATCTCAAAATGTGGTCAGACATGGGGCCCCTGGGTGGCTCAGTCGTTAAGCCTTCTGCTCAGGTCATGATCCTGGGGTCCTGGTATTGAGCCCCTCATCAGACTCCCTGCTTGGCAGGGAGCCTGCTTCTCCCTCTCTCAAACCTTCTGCTTGTGTTCCCTCTCTTGCTGTGTCTCTCTCTGTCAAATAAATAAATCAAACCTTTAAAAAAATATATGGTCAGACAAAAAGATATGGTAACTATTGTTTTAACGGAAAGAAAATAAGATTTTCAACAGACTTCTTGATGGTAATGTTCAGTGACAGGAAATGAAAGAACACTTAACAATATATTTCAAAAGAGTGAGCCAAAATATCTAAACACATCACTTTTCTTCAAGTTTAAGTATTATAATGGGTTTGATCCAGGGAATATTTTAATTAAGAGATGACATCTCTTAATATTTTAAGAGATGATGCTATTTAAAAATAAGGGCAAACAGTTTTAGATAAAGATGCAAACAAAATGTAAGCACTATAATTTAAAATATTAAACTTTACAAATATCAGAATGACATAAAACAGAAAAAATCTTCATTAATAAATATAAACAAAAAACAAAAGAATATAAAAAGGAAACATGCCTGTTATATTAATAAATATAAATGAGTTTAACTCACTTATTTAAAGGTAGATTATTTGTTTATTACAAAACAAAACCCTACTCTAATTTGTATGAGACACACTTAAACAAGGTCACTTAGAAAAACCCTGTCCCCCCAAAAAGGTAAGCAGAGTAAAGCTATTTCACATTAGTGTAAATACAGAAAAAATATAAGTCTTGGTTTTAACTTTGGGTAAGCAGAATTTAGGTCAAAGAGCATTATCTGATACAAAGAACAGTTTATAATATTAAGCGGTATAATTCACACTAAAAATAACCATGATAAATACCAGTGTACCAAATAGCATTGCAGTAACTTTCATAAATCGGAAATTATGGGAGATAACAAAATAGGCTTAAAAATAATCAAATCTTTCTAGTCCCTAATTTCAAAAGTAAATATAACAAAAGGACAAAACACACTTAAGAATATGGTATTCCTTAACAATGTTATCAAGAAGATGTATATGGTACTCATTGCTTTAAAAATTAAGCACAAGTCTGGGGCACCTGGGTGGCTCAGTCAGTTAGGCATTGGACTCTATCTAGATCTCAGCCCAGCTCATGATCTCAGAGTTTTTAGATGGAGCCTGGGTAAGGCTCCACTTGCTCTTTCTCTCTGCCCCAGCACACCTGCTGCTCATGCTCTCTCTCTAAAAAATAAATAAATTAATTAATTAATAATAATAATGATATAATAAAGAAAGAAAGTTAAGCACATTCCTATAGTGACATTTAAGACTATATTCTAGACTGTAAAGAAAGCCTTTATGTATCTAAAAGGTATTCTTGTACAATAGACATCATAACAAGATAGAAAAAAAAATACTTAAATAAAAATCTTTCTCAAACACTCTTGAATTAATGAAGAAAGCAAAAAACCTAAATTTCAGAATTTCCAGGAAGTAGCAATATAATCATCAATGGAACAGAGTTAAATCAGAGCTCAGAGGAAAATTCATAGCCTATAGACTTCATATGAAAGAAAGAATGAAAATAAATCAACCATCTGACTAGATATTTTAGAAAAAGAACAAAACTTTTGCATATTTACTATTTTCTGTGATATAATGATATAAATACCATTTCTCTCTCTCTCTCTCTCTCTCTCTCTTTTTTTTTTTGATATTTATTTTCTCAGAGAGAGAGAGTGCACAAGAGCACAAGCATGGGGAGTGGCAGGCAAAGAGAGAAGCAGGCTCACTGCTGAGCAGGGAGCCTGATGTGGGACTCCATCACAGGACCCTGGGATCATGACCTGAGCCAAATACTTGACTGTGCCACCCAGACACACATATCATTTCTAATGAAATATGCTTGGTTGAGAATTCTTAGAATCTAATCAGAATAGACTGAACTAAGTCAGAAAGATCAGTGGGTCTGGGGAATTTTAGGAAAAGGTCTATCTGTTTTTCTCTTGTCTGTGGAAAAACTCACCAGAATTCATTTCAAACACTCCCCAATTCTTGTTCTTAATTAAAATCCTGTTTTAGGATCAGACTTTAATAATTAAAAAACAAGTCCCATCCTTAAATTTTATTACAATACATCAAATACTGTATTTAAAGACAATGAGGAAAATGGTCAAGCATCATAAGGATTTATATCTATTTTGTACATTATACATTAGGCATTTTTAACACGGGAAAACTTTTTTTTTTCATTTTTATCAGAAAAGTAGTCAATCTACATTGAGTATTCTCAGAGTCATCTAGATCTAACAAAGGTTATTGGTGAACTTAAAATGTTTTAATGGTTTTTTAAGTTGGTCTTTAAAACAGATCTTTAAAAGCAAATTGTCTCCCCTACCTGCCATGCTTACTCTTTGTGTTTGTTGTCCCTCTGCCTGGATGTCCTTTCTCTTCCCAGCTCCTGATTGTCTCCTAATTCCTAAGCTCTGATTATCCAAGTCATCTTCCTTCTTAAAGAACTATTCAAAACTTTTTTTTTTTCCTTTCCAGAAAGCTTTTCCAGACTATTTGAAGAAACGCTGATATATTTCTTCCCTGATCTTCTTTGATTCATAATCTTCATTGTAAATTCTACCATGTCATTCTGTGATTTCAGAGCAGGATTTCCACATATATGGAGCAGCCAATGGGACATTGCCCCAGTGATTTCATCACTGCTAACGGTCTTCTTTGTGTGTGTTTGTTTATGGTGTCTGAAGTTCCATCAGGAGTGATTATTCCATTGGTGTAAACAGTGTTTTCTCTGGTTTGTTCATTATTGAAACTCCTATAATGCTAGGGAGTATCACAAATTAAAGCTTCCATCAAATTGATTCATGTCTTCCTTCACAGTGAGAGACTAGGAGTTTGAGCTGCATTGTTATTTGGAGGTCTGGAGATTGTCATGCATTGTGAAGAGACAGAAAATAACTTGAGAAAATTAGGAAATAGTACAAAAAGAGAATTTAAAGATATTAATGATAGGCTTCGTGGACTTCAGGATTTCCCAGTGCCAAACCTATCTGCTCTTATGTATGTATATGTGTGTGATGTGTGTGTGTGTGTGTGTGTGTGTGTGTGTGTATTTTTTCCTTTCTCCCTATGAACTTGACACTCTTTATGAAGAAGAAATGTATCCAAGATTATATCTATTATAGTATCTCATATAGCTTTTCTCATACAGAAATTTCTGAGAACATGATGATTGAAATAAAATGATTTTTATTATGTCTATTATATTTTATTATGTGAAAGAAGTTTAGGTTTCCAAGACTGAAATGTTATAATAGTAGTTTATACTTAATTTCAGCATTGATAATTTTTTTTTTTTAATGTCAGAGGGAAAATGTTGGAAAAAAGAAAATCCAATAGGATCTAGTATTTGGGCAAGAATGAGGGGGAACATATAATGGTGATGTCCAGTCATGTAAAGTTCACTTAACAATTCTGTGCTACTGATCAAGTTTTTTTTTTTTTTTTTCTTTTCTTTTCTTGCTCTCATGCAGGAAAATGTGACAGAGAAGGTTGGTGTGCTGTACATTTCTGGATTATTTGCATTTTAGGTGAAGGGATGGGGGAGAATATTGAGAATGAATTATTAATGGGAATCCTCTTTGTGGCAAATACAGTACTGAGCCTGGGGTCCTATTTGATGCTGTCAAGATTTTTTTTTTTTAATACTGCTAAGATTTTTGTTTCATTTAAAAAATCCTTCTCTTGGCAAGAAATAAAAGGAATGGAAAGGAAGAACTAAAAGGGAATGGCCAAAGCTGTGCTGCCTTTTCTCCCTCATATATTTATCCTTTTCCCCCTATCCCTTTGCCTTCCAGGATTTTTTCCTGCTGAGAGGTGACCTCCTTCTTTTATGGCTGTCATTGTGCCAGTACCTGCATGTATAGTAGTCCTCAAACTCAATTGCACTCCCTTGTGTCACTGCTAGGGAGGAAAAAAAACAAAAACAAGAACCAAAACACTTTACCCTTTTAAGCTTATTCTAGCTGGGCTAAGAATTAAATGAGCCAGATCAACAGAAGAAAATCAGATTTACTTTCCTATGTACAGGGGACCCACATGGCAAAGACAATCAGGCAAAATGAGGTATAAATATCATCATGAACTAAGAAGAGGGTAGGGGTCTGAGGCTTCAGAAAACAATTTGCAGGAAGATAAAAAAGAGTGAATGTTTGATAAGCAAATGTTTGCTAGACCGTACAGACGCAATGGGGCATAGAGAGGAATTTTAACAAACATATTTTGCTAAGTTCCTCCCTGCCTATCACCTCTCCTTCCTATTATAATTAATTATTTATGGAGATAGCTCTCTTCCTAGAGCAGGTTTCTATCTAAATGCTTTTTAGGCAGGTAGGGAAAGGTCAAAGTTGCTTTTTTTGTTTTTTAACTTTTAATTTTATTTTTTCAGTGTTCCAAGATTCATTGTTTATGCACCACACCCAGTGCTCCATGCAATATGTGCCCTCCTTAATACCCACCACCAGGCTCACCCATCCTTCTCCCTTGTTTGATATACAAACACTCAGTTTGTATATCAGAGTCCACAGTCTCTTGTGGTTAGTCTCCCTTCCGATTTCCCCCACTCACTTTTCCTTTCCCTCTCCTAATGTCCTCCATGTTATCCCTTATGCTCCACAAGCAAGTGAAAATTGCTTTCTGAGAGTTTGCATCTGATTGTTTTCAGCTCAAAATAATCTGATGCTAAAGTGGCACATTTTGGGGGCAACTTGCCCTTGGCCCAACATTTGCTTCTGTCACTCCTCTGAGAAAGTGTTCTTGAAGTAGGGGCTAAATCCTAATCCTTAACATCAAATACATAGCGTGGAATACAGTAGGTGAATGAATGCTAGTTTCTTCAATAAAAAAATCAGGGATTATGCAGAGAAGTTAAATAGATTATCCACAAGTTCCCTCTCACACTCTCAAATGTTGGTATGTACTGCATGAAGGAGTTTCAAAATGCTGGGGTTTTAGGGCCAGGGGATGCAATTCTTAAAGGCTGAGAAAGTGGCATATAACTCCATATCACACTGTGAACAATGAGTTTTACTCTAACAGGTATGTATATTACAGTAAAAAATAGAAAGTTGAAGGAAATTAATGAGTGATCCCTGAAGAGATGCTTAAAGACGACAGGCATATTCTACAAGTAACCACCTCTCACCTTTGAGGCCAGCTTCCCAAAGAGAATATTCTTTCGGTCCCACAAGTGCTGGGCTCTTCCTGCCTCACAGAGGACTAAGATTCATAACAGAGTTCCAGGATTCTATTGCAAACTTCATCATTCTGTTCTTCTCTCTGTGTGTTAAATGGCCTCTTAACAGCGGCTCCCTCTCCATTTCAACTTTTCTTCTCTGTGCTTATTTCAGAGTGAGCTCAGTGCACTTAGCAATAGTTGTCAAGATGAGAGAGAATCACTCTTTAATAGACTTGTTTTCTTTTCTCTTAACCTTCCTTTTCACATCAGCTATTTTCATAGCTAATAAATTTTAAACTGTGAAAATTGCTTTGATCAATTATGTATTTAGGTTTTTCATAAACATGCTGATTTTATTACTTATGGAAACGATTAAGAACACATTTGTGTAGAATTTCTCCTGTATTGTCCCAAGTGAATTCTTTATGTTTGCAAAGACTGTCCTATTTACTGATTTTATGAGGATCTTGCAGATATTTTTATTTCCATGAAATAAAAAAAGATTTAGGTATTGTTTAAAAAACATTTTGAACACCCTCATATCCATGCTGACAAATAATAGTTAGAAGTACAGCAGGATCTCTAATTCAAGATAAACAGGTAATGCTACACCAAAGCCCCCGCCCCCCGCCACAAGCCATCACCACGCATAGCCTTGGTGGTGCACAGGGTTGCCTGTAGGTGGCAGCAAGAATGTTGCAAATTGCAGCTACTAAACAATACCACGAGCATAATTAAAACGAAAGGACAAATTAAAAATAGCTTCATTGTCATGTTCAAAGTATTGTATATTTAGCTTTAGGCAACAGATTTATTTTAAAGACAAAAAAAGAACAGGCTTGACGTGCATCTGGGAATGGAAATTAGATAACCTCACAACACAAAGGGCAAAAAACAATACCTTATTACTTTTATATGACCAGATTTAGGCAGCAAACAATAAGATGTTCTATAAAGGGATCACATGACACCTGGAATGGCTCAAAGGCAAAAGTTTGATAATCACACTGTGTTCTGCCTTACGTCGTTTCAGCTCCATTATCCATCCACAGCAGTGAGTTCAGAATTGTGAACACACATGAGCCACACATTTGGACTACCCAGTACATTCTAGAAAAATCAAGTGCAACATGTAGAAGAGTAAAAATACCCTGTGATGTTTTTTCACCTTATTCTTCGTGGCCATCAGTGTTGCCAGAAAGAAATAGCTCTCATCTTGTGCCCTTGTGTTAGGAATGGCGCTCTCTGAGTGATGAGGCACCAGCAACTGCCTCAAGCCTCCAGTTCTGTTGACCAGGTTGAGCTGGGTGTGGGATAATTAGGTGTGGGAGAAGGAGAGAATGCTAATTCATAACTGCTAACCTCAGAGATGGATCATGGTATTATTTCCTAGAGACTGATAGGTTGTGGGAAAATTAACTTGTACACCTGTAAGATAGAAGAAGGAAAAGCACTAAAAATAAAAATCCAGAAATTTGGGGCATCCGGGTGGCTCATTCCGGTAAGTGTCTGACTCTTGATTTCAGCTCAGGTCATGATCTCAGTCAGGGTTGTGTGATCAAACCCCACATTGGGCTCCCCACTAGGCTGCTGAGCTTAGAGCCTGCTTGGGATTTTTTTTTCTCTCTCTCCCTCTGTCCCCCAGCCCCACTAATATGTGCAGACACTCTCTCTGTCTCTCTTTCTCTCTCTAGAAAAAAAAAAAAAATCCAGAAATAAGAAATATACTGAACATTAGCAGCCAGGAAATATCTCAGTCATTGCAAGAAACAATGATCTATTAAGCAACCCTAATATATGTGTCTTGGTATGAACTATATAGAATGATTTAAAATGTGTGTAATAGAGGAACACCTCTTCTCTCCATTAGGAAGTAATTAACTTCAAGGATAGGTCTTCAGCTGCTACAGAATGAATGTTTGTATTTTCCCAGCCTTCATCACCCCAAAATTCATATGTTTAAACCTAATCCCTGCTGTCACACTGTGATAGTGTTTGGAGGTGGGGCCTCTGATAGGTATTAGGTCATGAGGGTTCTGCGGATTAATGGACCTTATAAGAGATATTCCAGGAAGGTCCCTAGTCCTGTCTTTTATATGAGCTAAGAGGAGGCCATCTATGAATAAGGAAATGAACCCTCACTAGACATTGAATCTGTAGATAACTTGATCTTAGACTTCCAAACCTCCAGAACTGTAAGGAATAAATTTCTGTTGTTCATTGGCTACCTAGTCTGTGGTATTATTTTATAGCAATAGAACACACTAAAATTTAACGTGCAGTTTGCAGAATTTCTTTGGTCAAATTGCATACTTTATATGCTAATTGCTGGTGTCACCCTCTAAAATGCAATCTAGAAGTCCCTATGTTGTCTCAGATAAACTGAAGGTGGCCACTTAGTCTCACTAGATCTCATTTATGATGATTTCCTTACTTGGAATTTTCTGTCTTGGGGATAGTTATGATTCCAACAGAGGAAGTAAATGGGAACACTTGGGAATTCAGAGAATGAGCGAAGAAGAGTTTAGTGGAACAAGTATTGGCAAATGTTATGTGTTTCATGTCCCCTCCCCCGTTTTCCAGAAGGTCAGAAGAGTTCAAGTGCAAATGGTATCATTCCTTTCTCTTTATCCTATCTTGGTAGATCATTCTGTTTTTTAGCAACAGCCCTTTCTGCTGTATTGAAAAGCAGAAATTAGGGGATTGCTAAATGATAGGGAAGAGATGAAATCCAGGTTGGAGGGGAGATTCAATTAGGTGGAGAGATTGATTGATTGATGGATTGTTTTATATGACTAGAATGGACAGACCAGAGGACAGGGAATAGAATTCTTTTGGTTTTTTTTTAAGATTTTATTTATTTATTTGACAGATAGAGATCACAAGTAGGCATAGAGAGAGAGAGAGAGGAGGAAGCAGGCTTCCCGCTGAGCAGAGAGCCCGATGCAGGCCTTGATCCCAGAACCCTGGGATCAGGACCTGAGCTGAAGGCAGAGGCTTTAACCCACTGAGCCACCCAGACACCCCGGGGATAGCATTCTAAGTAGACGAAGTAGCTCTAATTCTGCCACCTGAGAGTGGGTCACAGTGATGTACTGACAAATACATCAGAAGTATAACTGAACAGTAGGAAGAGACTAACTCCCTGATTCCCTTTTTAGGGGGTGGTTTTGTCTTCCCTTGTTTTTGCATATTGAAGAATAACCCCGGATTCCAACACAGGGGAGTTTGAGGATGTCGCCAAGGTTGTACACAAAACTGGTGGAGCCAGGGTCTTCATTTCTGACAATATCACAGTTAAGGTGGTGTAGGAAGTAGAGGCTGGTCCAAGTTCAAGCTGGAGTTTGATAGGGAAAGTTGTTTCTCAGATGCTAAGTAGAGTAAAAGCCCAGAAGGCCAAGGGGTGCATCAAAATTGTGGAGTAGAGCCGGGAGCTCCGAGTTGGCAGAGACTGGATAAGAGGGAGGGCAGGTAGGGAATATGCGAACAGGCCTCTGAGCAAAGAGGACCAGCAGCTTTGGGCAAATGCAGTCCTGCTGCATCAGGTGCTGGGTCCATTGTGGGAAAGAGGCTGGCTGGCTGAGAAGGCCAGATCCCCGCCTCTAAGCCGCAGACACATTGGAGTCGCATGTGGAGCGGGGATGCCCTCCACCTTTGGGAACTGTGGAGTTGAATTTCCACCTTGGCACACCCTTCAATTTTTGACACATAGTGATTTGATATAAACTGTCATCTCTCAGAGACAAACTGACAATAAATACGACTATTCATTTCCCTCCAAACTGTGTCTGGAAGGTGGAGGGTAATTAGACACATGCCGGCTGAAGACGTTGCTAATACATTATAAAATGTATGGGAATTTTCTTTGAAGGGGAGAAACAATTAGGGATGGTGATTTACAGAAGACTATAAGAGGCAGGGGGTCTCTTATGTTTTATTTCCTAAAGCCAAAAAATTCCTATAAAATCCCTACTTAACTCACATTCTTAAGCTAGAGATCAAGCCTTTTGAAGAGTAGGCATGCCTTAAAAATCAATCCACATGGCATTGCTAAGATCAAAGAAAAGATAATGCTCTAAGGGCCCTGCTGCTGGAATTGTTGACCCAAGTAGACCCCAGCTGACTTGCAGGGGGTGAAGATATCTGCAAAAACTGATCTGGTATCTTTTCTCTTCCTTAGCTCAATACTCTTAGGGATCAGAGAATGGAATCTTCTCTATTGCAAACCCTGGGACTTTCTGGAAACCCAGATCTTATTCTAAGGAAAATATATAGAGGTGTCCATATTATAATTGGTATAATGGGTTCACAGACAATAGTCAAAGAAGCTATCATTCGGGGAAATAATTAAATCATGTTTTTTCTCAGCTAAGGCGAATCTATTGTGAGTCTAAGGAAGAGTTTATGCAGGTAGAGATGAAGCATCTCCTTCTCTGTTCTTAGGCATGGGAGAGACATATACAACTTAGTGTCCACACACTTGCTCTCAATTGAGACTTCCTTAATTGCTGTCCTTTTCCTAACATCACGTCTGCATGATCCCATGGAGGGTCAGCCACAGAATACACATGTTCTTTGAACTCAGGCCATGCCTTGATTTGGTATCACTCCAATAAAGACAACATAAAAGCTTTCAGGGTTTCCAACCTTCTGGCACGACCCTTTTCTCTAAAAGTCTATTTAAATATTGAATCCTCCATTCTGCATGACCAGACAGTTATTATATTACTATAATTATTATCTATCCCTCCCTTAGTTGGGATTTCTCTGCATCTTTGATAGGGAGCTAACATGTACACAGTGCTTCCTCACACATTTTCCTCTTGCCCAGTCCTCTACCTTCTCTTCTCATTGCCTCTGGTGGTTTCTGATCTTCTTCTGGTCCACTTTGCCCCAGCGCTTGGAGAGAGGTATGACAATTTCCTTTCAAGGCATTACTGACAAAACTTGTTATGTTTAATTTCTAAGGTATTAAGATTAAATAATGAAATTAGAATACAGAAATGGAAATCTTAAAAACAGCTATTGGGTACGACAGCCCCCAGATTTCATCATCCACTCCTCTTCACATGGACTTCTACTGTAATTTCTGATGTGAGAAGCAGACATGCCACCATCCTTGGACCACAGCTCCCTTCTTGGTCTCTCTTTGTCAAATTCCAATGTCTTCTGTTTTGGACCATCCTAGGTCCATAGCTTCCCACTTTGGAGCTGAATTATTGTTGAGAGCATTTTCTCTCTTTGTCTCAGACTTAGGTAGTTTTAAAGGCAACATTAAAATATGAAAGGAAGCCAAAGAAAAATTCTGTTTTAAACTTCTACTTCTCAATACTATTTTTTAAAAGATCTATTTGTTTATTTGAGAGTGAGAGTGAGAGCAAAAGAGAGATAGAGAGAGTGAGAGCATGCACAGGGGGAGGAGCAGAGGGAGATGGAGACGAGAAGACTCACCACTGAGAGAAGACTCACCACTGAGAGGGGACCTGGAAGTGGAGCTCAATCGCAAGACCCTGAGATCATGACCTGAGCCAAAATCAAAAGTCTGATGCTCAACTGACAGAGCCACCCATGCACCCCTACTTCACAATAGTATTGGTCACCTGAATTACAGGTAGTCTTAAAAAATAGCAATTATTGGGCACCTGGGTGGCTCAGTAGGTTAAAGCCTCTGCCTTTGGCTCAGGTCATGATCCCAGGGTCCTGGGATTGAGCCACACATTGGGCTTTCTACTCAACAGGGAGCCTGCTTCCCTCCCTCTCTCTCTCTCTGCCTGCCTGCCTGCCTACTTGTGATCTCTGTCTGTCAAATGGATAAATAAAATCTTTTTTAAAAATAGTAATTATTGCATCTCTTCTGATTAATAACAGTAATAATCATGTTAATAAATTCTTTCACTTTCACCTCTAACCTCAGTAATCCTGACTACCCTTTTACTTTGCATTGGTTTGCAACCTTTTCTGCTTGCCCTGACAACTTTAAATGTCCATCGTCCTTCTTGAGACCCCCATACCCAAGCCACAAGTCCAGAATTTGCCATGTGAAATCTCTTTTTAATCTTGAAGGAGAATTGGAGAGCTTTTTGCATGATCACCCTCAACTTTCAGCTTTTCAACTTTGTTTTAACTTACCTGTACTCCCATCACAGCTGCTGCTTTCCTTGTACTCTTAGAGGATGGGCTCTTTCTCCCCTTCTCAAGGGCTTATCTTTATTTGGACTCTGGATTTCATGTTTTCAAGCTAGTCCTTTGTTGTGTGCTCTTTCTCTTATTGGTCAGCTTGTTCTCTGCACTGACTACTTCCTCAGGTGATCAGCCACAATCCAGGTTTTTTAATCCTAATATTGACCAATACTTACATTTCTGGATTGAGGCCATTTGATCTCAATGTATCATTCTTTGTGTTTTATTATTTCATACTTTTAATCTACCATAAACTCTATCTGCCATTACTTTATTTAACATTTTTCATCTATATTTTTTAGTAATATTACAGTTTTAACATTTGATGCTACCTTTATCTTGTTGTTAAATCATAATTTTTTTGATCTTTCAAATTAAGTTGGAAGGCTTTCCACCAATATATCACACAGTAATATAACTGGATGATTGGGATGAGGATCTGAAACAATTTGTTTTGCAGAGGAATAAAGTCTTTCCTGAAAATTTGGTAGAACACAGCTATAAAAGGATGTTTAGGGACCTTTTAGTGACATATTATTAGACATTTTCCAATATTTTAAATAGTTGTCTATTCAGTTTTATCCTTCTTGAATGAATTAAAATTATGTTGCTCATTCCTTTTCACTTGGATTTTACTTTTTCCAGTGATATCTCTGTACATTTTTCTTACTGTTTGTCTTTTTCTGACACAGCTCTCTAACTTTTTTTTTTTTTTTTTTTTTGCTTTTGCTTTTGCATTTGCATTTGCTTATTTCTAAAGGCTCCCTGATATATCATTTTAGGTATCATTCTTGTAATTAAAATATACTACTTTGTTACTTGATTTAAGAGTCTCTGTTTAATAGTGAATTTAACAGAGAATTTAATCCATTCAGACTTACAGTGAATATGGTTTACGTTTACCATCTAGTTTTTTTTTTTAAATTTCAGTTTACTTCAGTTTGCTTTGTTTTTCTTAATTTCTTTTTTCCTCTTTTCTATCTTTTTAGATTGTTTTAATTGTTTTATTCTCTCCCATTGGCAGTATAACAGTTGTATACGCTAATTATCCCTCTAGTGGTTATTATAAAAATTTTAACATACATTTTCAATCTTCCATTTTTAATACCTAGGGTTAATTTTTAGTTATATCTTCCCCTAGATCAGAGAAGACACTTAAAGTGCTTATATTCTTCTCTCTTCTACTTCCTTGGTCACTTCCTATATTAAGATCATTAGATATCTAGTAACAATCATCCTAACAAATATTGCCAGGTCATTTCCAGTTCCTTATGTCACTTGAATGCTAATCTGAGTTCCCTATACCTGCTATATATTGTTATCCACCCATTAAATTATATCCCTTATTTCTTGCTAATAGGACCCTCACTTTGGGAGAACTATTAAGCATCAGCCTCAGAGTTTGAATAATGATTAGTTTACCTAATGATAGCAGACTCTGTAGTTTGTCTGTGTTGGTCAAGCAGTGAACATGTACCCCAAATGTGGCTGCAAGGAAAATAAGAAGGAAAAGGTTGCCATGTATGCTGAGCTCTCTGAGAAAGGTTTATTCCTTGTTCCATTATAAAAGAAAGAGATGCACAAGAAGAAGGTCTTTCCTTTACTGCTCCCTTTTTCCCTGCTTGGGAGATTTCAAGTCAGGAAATAGTGTTTTCAGTCCCAAAAAACTTTCTGCAACCCTGACAACAGAAGATATTAGTAGAGAAGGAATACAAGAAGGGCCTGGAGGTCATTGATGGTGTAGTGGGGCCTGGGGAATCAGCCTGAAATGGCCCATATCCCGACTTTGTTGTAGGTGAACAGATTATATGACTTTTTTCTCTCTTCCCTTATTTGCAGCCAAAACCACACTCCACTCCAGAACCTGCCTCTACTTCAACAGCCCTTCTTTTTCTGCATATATTTGGGTTGTAATTTTGTATTGTATTTCCCTATCAATCTGATATCATCTGCTTTTTTGATTTTCCAGGAATTCCTCATACTTAATCTAATTAAGACACTTTCTGGATTTTTGTCCTTTTAATAGATGCATTCTAAATAACAATTATAAAACATTTACACATACAACTTTTCTGACACGCAAGGGGTTTGGAACAGAATGAAACGATAAAGAAACATGTCCAGTCTGTTTTTGCCTATGATTGTCTGCTTCTGGTTTATGTTCATCCCGAATTTTCTTGTTTTTCCAGAGATAGCTGTGTCATTTCCCTTCATAATATTGCCATGATATCCCCCAATTTCTGTTTTATCCTATGTGCACCTCTGTTGTATACACACACAGTATCGAAATTTTCTAACCTAAGCCTGTCCTTCCATTGGGTTGTGAAGCTGTCCTGTCATACTCTAGGTATTACTCATATTTTAATTTTGCAGAATGACTTATTCATGGTCATCTCTCAAAACATTTTATTAAATTGAACATATTCTGGTTCTTGAGGGGCTTATTTTCTACAAGGCTTAGAATCCACTATGACACTTCTTATCAAGTTCTGAATTTTTCTTCTTGATTCATCCTACTTGAACCTAAGATTTTCATACTTAGATTTTCAAGATAAAGCTTTCATGGAGAATTTACAAATGTAACTATAAAGTGACCTTCTTTCTCGTCCCTTATTTATCTTACTTAGTCTCTCTTTTTTTGTGTGTGTGTCCCTCTGTTTATAAATTAGGTTGTGTCTAAAAGTTCTTATTGACGTGATATTAAATGATTCACAAGTAAATTTTCCAGGCAACTGTATTCAATTAGATTATGTTTTCAGTTTGTCTCAAGTTCACAGAATCTTCATTGAAACTTATTGTGTGATGAGCTTTGTGTCGAATTTGTGTACAGGTACCAGGTACCACCTTATCTTTGTTAGGGAACACGTCTGTGTGTGTAGCTACACCTGAATCTCCATCTCCATCCATGCCACATCCATGTCTATATTGACATCTGTTACTATTACATTTAAACAGATATGCTGTCCGATATATTCATTTCTAGATTTCAGTATGTTAAAATGTGACATGTGAATTTTTTTTTAATTTTATTTTTTATAATGACATGTGAATTTTAAAGTGTTTTTCTAAAAAGAAGAACAAATCCATTTAAGCTATATACTGCTAAATATTTTAAGGGGTATATGTGAGTTAAATTAGCGCTGTCTTCGGTCTTAGTCAGCTGGGCTACTATAATAAAAATACCATAGACTGAGTGGATGATAAACAGCAAAAACTTGTTTCTCTCATTTATGGAGGCTGTAAGTATGAGATCAAAGTGCCAGCATGGTCGTGTTCTGGCAGGAGTCCACATCAGGGCTTATAGACTTCAGACTTGTAGTTTTCTGTGGTTGGGAGCAGAGAGGGGAAGCAAGTTCTGTTGTGACTCAGATAAGGGTACAATGTCATTCACGAGGGCTCCACCATCAGGACCTTTTCTAATCCTAATTACCTCCCAATGGCTCTTCCTTTTAATTCCAACACATCTTCTGTGTGTGTGTTGGTGGGGTAGGGAAGATAGGGTTTTGACATGGGAATTCTGGGGAGACACAAATATTTAGTCCATAACATAAAGTAACACATAATGCTTAAAATTTGAGGAGCTTAACACATACAAACTTACTTCTTGCTCATTTAAAGTCCAATCAGTGACTGTTTGGCACTGTGAAGCAGTGATGTCCATGTAGTCATTCAGGAGCCCAGACTAAAAAAGGTCTGCTATATTTGGTATGTGGTTTATAAGTCACCAGGAGCCAAAAAATTTCAGAGGCAGACAAGGGGCGGGGTGGGAGGGAGAGAAGCCGTGCATGTGCCTATGGAGGTATCTTCTTGCTGGGATCTGAAATAGCATACTTCGTTCCCCTCAGTTGGACAGCCAATGAAGGTGGCAGCTGGTTGCAGGGGAGGCTGAGAAATGTGGTCTAGCTGTGTGCAAGAAGAAAAAACCTTGGGCTCTGATGAATGCCCTATAGTCTGTGCCCCAGAAGGGCACCAGTGGTCAGTATGTCTGGCCATGGGTGAAAACTGGCTGAGTGGTCAGGCACAGTTTCTGTGTTTCTCCACTAACTTCAGGTCTTATCTCCATTTGTTTAAATAAAACTTTCCTAATCAGGCCAGCTTGGGAAAATTGACCAGACTAATACATACAAAGTCAGAAGCGAAAATGGATACTTACTCAGCAGGTGGCTCTCCTCAAATTCTCTCAGCTCCAATGATCAGTATATGAAAATGTATTTTCTCTTATTAGCCTCTGTAATGAGCCACCAGTCAACAAGGACGCAGTGTATCAGTTGATTTTTTTTTTCCCTTTAGTTTAATGAGGAAAGCGAAAGAAGTTATTTTGTTGATGTTGTAACCATTAGCCAACTGCAAAGTTTTTACAGAACAAATTGGAGGACTCAGGAGGAGGTGGTGTTGACTGGCTATGTGGATTTTCTAGGCTCTTGTTTTCTTTCTTAATTTTAATAAAGCAAATAAAAGTTATTATGGGGCATTAATAAAAAAGCACCTAAGAAATGAATATAGCACTTAAAGAATTAGGAAGGGAGAAAAAAAGTATACACTTTTTCTTCCTAGGAGAGAAGACAAGATTTTCCTTCTCCTGTTCTCCAACTGCATGGCATCGTGGTGTGGATAGACCATGGGCATTGGTGTTTTAAGATGTAATTAGATTTGAACCCTTAGTTCTGCTACTTACAATTACTATATATTTGGGAAGTGACCTACATTTCATGAGCTTCAACTTCTACATCTTTTAAATTGGTATAACTATATTTATGTACAATATCTTAATGGAACAGAACTCTTTAAAGAATTACACCATGAACTGGAGCTCCTAGCATGACACCCACCTCCTGGTAAGCACTCTGGAAATACTGTTTCTTTTTGGCTGGAGAAATAAGGAATGGCGTAATTTTCTGGAACATGCTCTGTGTGAAACAACAGATCCAGCGTGTAAAACCCCACAAACTATTGCTCCGACATTTATTGAAATGCTACTGTGTCCTGCAGGCCCTCCATTTTTGGTGATCCTGAAACACTTTGCAAGATGTCTATGAAAGGATTACCACAGTCACATGGGAGTCTTGGAACATCGTATCTCTTTTAAATACTCTGTGAATGGATTCCAATTCCTTTCTTCACTTTTCCTTCATTCCAACAAGGACTAACTGCCATTCTGAAATTTTGATGACAGGCACTGTGTTAGGCACTGTAGGAATCATGAATGGAAAGATAGGCATCTCCTTCTACAGAGTTTATATTCTGTAGCACCTTTGGCTCAACTCTGCTTCCTTGGGTATATTTAAACCTGGTCCAGGTAAGCAAGGATTGTTCAAACATTTCTGGTGAAAAAAAAAAACATATTTATGTTCAACCCAAGAGGATGAAAAAGATGGAAACAAAGAGAAGATCAAGGCCCATTTCCTCCCTCTACTCCACTAAATCTGGGGCATGGTGAAAGAGAATGGGGAGGGGGGCTTGGGTGGAGGGTACAGCAACTCCCTTGAACTGCCCCCAGTGCAGGCCACTTATTCCAGTGGTCACATTGCCTCCTGTTACATCTCCCAAAGTGCCAGGCACAGGGCATGGCATGGCCCACTGTGGACCCTACAGCAATTACTTTTGTATATTACTAGTTTGAAAAATAAAATTCTTAAATACACCAGAGAATTTCCTTCATAAAAATGGTGGCCCTTCAGGAAAACGTATGAACTGGCAGCCAATATATATTTCTACTACAAACGCACATCATATTCAGCTTGAATGTGGACATTTTTAATGTGTCTGGAGAAGTTGCTCATACCTTGTGCATTGTGCTTGATCTGTCAAGATACCTTGACAAGTTTCAGAGCTCATCCCCACACAGACCTGTGTGAGAACAGAAAAAGGAAACAATCTGGCAAGTAAAAAAGAAATGAGAACTTGGAGGTGAATTGAGATTATGCTCAGGCCCAAGCAGTTGTGGTAGAATATTTATATTTTTGAAGTTAATTAAAAAAAAAAAAAACTGCTGTTCTGCACATTAATTTGTAGTTTCTGTCCTTTTTCTGCACCACATGCACCGGATTCGGTAATTAACTTTTTAAGCCGAGTTCAGCAATTTATTGGGCTTAGTTTGCAGTCGAGAAACTGATCACATACCTACCCTGACAAGACAGTCTTAATGAGTCTGAAACCAGGAGCTGCAGCCCTGGATGAGCTAATTCTGCAACCTGTGGCCCCAAGCCAGTTGATGAAAATTATCTGAAATGGACCCAAAGTTTTGCCACCTGTAGCACAACCGCCTACAAATGTCCCACCCAGGTGTTGGATGGCATGGCATCACCAAAATATCTTCAGAATAATTTTCTCCCCTCTATTTTAATTGCATTTAGGAGGAATAAAGAAGTACAGCTCTGCAATATTTATTGCTCTGTTCAAATGGAGGAAGCACCCTACATAATATTGTAGCAATTACAAAGGTCAAAAGATTTTCTCTCCTCAGGCCATTTGATGGTACAGAGAAGCAGCGCTTCTGAACACATAATGAACACCACAATCTCCATTTGGATTTGGAAGAAACCCCCAGATCCCAGGAAAGAGGTTCTAATGAGATCCTGTATTAGTATAATACTGCTTTCAAAGCAATCACCAGCATACGGATTGTTCCCTGGGTAGGGCCGAATTCATGAGCCCTATTTTGTAACAAGATGAAGGCATGTTTGACAGAAAAGACTGGTTTTCAGAAGGGAAGGAGCCACTGAGATGTATGCAACTGAGCCCAAAGAAACATTGCCCATGCCTGAGGCTTTTAGCAGCTTTGTAATAGATGAAAAAAAAAATCGGAAAGATAAAAGCAAGATACCTTCACAAGTTTCAGGATATGGGTCACAAAGATATTGGTTTTCCTCGTGGCTCGAAATGAAACTTTACGGACAAAATCACTACAACTAGGACAGAAATTGGTCTGGATCTAGGGCCATCTTTCGGGAGATGGAGCTTTCCCTATCCGGACAACCTCACCAGGCAGGACCCATCAGAGATGTGCAGTGCATTCTCACTCTACCCCCACAGGGTTAATGTTGGCAGGAAGAATTCTGCTTTGTTAGGTGGAGAAATGATGCACAAAGGAAGGAACTTGGGAAGTCAGCTCACTAGTCAGAGGTCTAGAATTGATCTTTATTAAAGAAAGTAGGCTAATTGGCTAACTGCAAGGTATTTATTGAGCCTTTCTGTGCCAGTCTGGTACAAAGCACAGTCAAGGACTTGAAAAGGTGTTTCTCTTCTGCTCAGGTGAATTGGTTATGATACCAGCATATGATAACGTGACAAATGGTGTAACAAGTGTAGAGGGAATACTTGCCCTCGGGGTCAGCTGACATAGTCCTGTGGGCAGCATGATGGGAAAGACCAGTTTGTAAGCAAGTCTGGAAGGGTAGGTAGAATTTAGGACAGGTGGATCTTACAGAAGGGGCAATAGAATGAGCAAAGATACAGAAGCAAAATGAACATAGCATATTTGCAGGATGCCTCAAGCACTATTAGATTTAATTAGATAGTTCTTTTCCTTAGCCTTCTTTTCCAAATAAAATAGTCCCAATTTTAAACTATCCTGACACCCTGCTTTGCTGCTGTCCCCGTGAAGAAACATTTCTTTCTCTGTGCTTCTGTGCTCTGTAGACTGTTCCACTCTACCCCTAGTGCTAGAAATGTTTGTCTTTCTCCCTCATGCGACACTGAGTTCTTCAAGAGTGGAAGTAAGGCTCTGTATTCCCATGATGTTATACACTGATCAGTACTTAACGTGTGAAAGAGTGTTTGATGAACTGCACTGTGTTCATATGAGTCTCTGGTCTGCGACAGCCTTAGCTTCCCTGTAATCTGTCTCCTTCTTTCCCTGTCTAATTGACTACGGTCTTTACTTGACCAACCGTCCTCTAACCATGTGATATCTGAACTGGAAAACTCCCAATGCAGGGTTAACGTTCAGACTCCCTATGACTCTATAAACTCTTATCTATAAATTCATGTAAATTCAGTGTTAGAATATATTAGCTCCATGAGATCACAGGCTCATATCGAGCCTATTTTAAAAATAAAACTCTCAGAAACCTATGGTCTCTTTCATTCTATACTGATGCAAATGGATTTTTGATCCTACATATGGAACTTTATGAATTTCTAAGTGTCAGATTTCATTTTATTGGCTGAGAGTATTTCAAATTTTCAAGATAATTTCGAACTCTGATTTTGCCATTGGCAATGCTAAGTGCTCCCTTCCAACGATCAGGGGTCCCATGTAAAGAACATATATTCTTCCTTTTTTTTTTTTTTTTTTGTCAGTTTTTGGGCTGAGAATATTGAACCAAATAGACCTAAGGGAGGAATCCTGAGTGGGGCCACTGGAAATTTTGTCTAGGCTGACAAGAAGCCACTAAGTGACCCTACCTTATTGTTTAAGCAGCTATAAAACCAGTTCACAAACAGATATGTACCCTGGTATACATTTTGTCATACTCTTAAAGAAAATATAATGGAAATAAAAGCCATCTTTAATGTTTTCCTAAAACCAAGATAAACCTACTTTAACAGGCTTTGTCTGGATAACGAGAAGACAAAAACTAGTACAACCTTATGTTTCCTTCCCATATTTTTCACCAAAGTTCATTGCCATCTTGTTCTTCATCTCTTTGAAGCTAGCAGTGAGGCTGTGTAGTCAGATGTCTCCACAGTACATCTCTTATCTCCTTCTGACAGTTGAGACAACATCTTTTTTTTTTTTTTAACGATTTCAGGTACTTTTCCCATGCTCCAGAGGTTATGAAAGATGTTTGTTTGTTTATTTATTTATTTAGCAATAATCAAGCAAAGCTTTGTGCTACATTTAGTTGGTGAAGTAATCATATTGAAATTGATAAAAATTTTGGTCCCACAGACAGATAACTTCTGTGAGTCAAGAATTCTATTTAATGTTTTGTCAAAACATCTAAGTTAAGTTAGTTTTCTTTTCTCTTTTTTTCAAAATGAGAGAATTAAGAATGAGTGGGATAGTTCCTAAAGTTCCATTTAGTCCTAAAATTTTATATTCTAAGTTTAGCTACTGTAGACAGAGAGTCGTTTATAACTTACCTGTTACCTATAGTGCAGGAATCTGCCACTGATATGGAATTGAATCCACATTAAGATCTATTACTATCGAGAGTTTTAGTTAGAACTGCTGCCTCCTTTATATAAAGGGCAGAACAAGTCTAAGAGAAAGGAAATGCTACTTCTCAGCCTGTGCATGCCTGCCAATCAGAAAGACCATTTTGGGATTTGATGCAAAGTTATTTCTGGTTGATGACTCCACATGCCAGAATTCTCACTGATATTTTTAAATCCCTGCAATAAAGTCTCAGTAGAAGAAACCAGAAGATGAATTACACATGCTTATATATCTGTCTCTGACAAACTTCAGGGTTTTCATTCATCTTCATAATTTCAGCACTCAGTGTCCCAGAAAATCTTTGGAGAATAGAATTGAGAAGGAAACCATGATCTCTCTCAACAATAAAGACCAAGGGTTAAATATATTGTTTTTCTAATTAGAGACAGAAAAAAAAAATGTTTCTAAATCCTCTACAACAGTTGTTTTTCCCTTCAGTTCCCTTAGGCTTTGGTTGATGAACTATTTTCTAGAGAATTTCCTTTGTGGAATGCCTTTTCATTTACTGAAAAGGACTAATTGTTTTTCACAATTATATATAAAAATACAGTGGGCTAAACTCACTACTCTGTATCAAGGCTCAGAAAAATATTGTTCTCAAGGCACTCTCTATTCAGAGGAAATTTGCTTTTATAAAGTGCTCTTGTGGCAGAGTCATTGTTACTTAAGCAATCATTAGGAACTATTTACATATGTTAGCCAAAACAGGTTGATTATGCACATCTATAAATCATCAGGAGGAGCACATGAAAATCCACAGCGACGTCTTTAACCAGGCTGGGATCTGTGCTTCATTCCTGCTCTTGGAGTCCCTTGACACAGAGGCAAGATGTGCCTGCCATACTTAGAGGGTTTGTAACCCTTTGTGCCTGCGGCCATACACACCTGGGGGAAAATCACTGTGTCTCTGGAAGCAGTGTTCTTCCTCTTTCGCCATCCCACCTCCCTATGTGAAGTTGCTTATCAGATGGTGGAGACATCAGCATGCGGTGAAGTTCTGTTTCCTGATAGGCAAGGTCAACAGGTGTTCAAGGGATCCTCTGTAAGTGGTTCTGCTCAAGGCTCAGGACTTGGATAGATTGCTCCCTTGTGGTTTTCTTTTACCCTTCACACATCCGGTGTTAGGATTTTTGCTCTCCAGAACATGGTCAGTGGTCAGATAGGGACCTCTGGGCAAAATTTTGGCCAGGCCTTAGATTAAACCAGTATTCCAGATAGGTCTCGGAAAGTCTTGTATGGTAGAAGGCATGCGTCTGACTAATAATTAAGTAACCCTGATTTAAAAAGTAGCATGTTGACTTCACATTGTCATCCCCGCTCCTGTTTCATCTTCCTTTAGAAAGGAACACAGAGAAGGGTTAGAAGGCCTTGAAATGATAGCAACAACAAACAGAACAAAACAAAAATGGGCTTTGATGAAGTTATTAAAATAACAATAGGGAAAAGCTTTCAGCAGCCCTGTAAATAAGAAGGGGATGATCTCTTAGTAAAATTAAAAAAAAAAAAAGTGCACTCTGTATGGCATAGTTTGATCAGATTGAAGGAAGAAAAGAGGAGCTCTTAACAAGTCTGCATTCTGAGAAAAAGCAGCATTATCTGCTTGTCTCTTAGATAACCAGAGCTTTTTTTTATGCCTTTTAGCCTTCATCATGTTGCATAATTGTATTTTCTTTTTCTCATCTTTCATTAATTGACTTGATATGTTTGCAAACACATTAGTGTTTTTTTAATTTTAAAAGTTCTCAGATGTGTTTAGAACTTTTTCTGTGTTCTGATTTAATACTTAAAATTTATTAGGTTTGTTGTGCTGCAACTTTGCTAGTTTCTGGAGTGGGATATTTATTTCATTTGATTTCATTATTTCTTATTTAATGAAAAATATAATTAAGAAAATGAATTTTCTTTTTAAAGTCTCAACCACACCTATAAATGACTAAATAGCTACAGTGAGATTACCATGCTACATAAAATCTTATTGTAGTTAATTTTAATAAGTTGTTATAGAAGCTTTGATTAAGCTTCAGATCCAAAGATTATTTAGCAGAGGTTTTTGTTTTTATTTCTAAGTGATTAGATTAGTTTTCTTTATCATTTTGTAATACATTTCTGGTTTTATTACATTGTGAATAGAGGATTTATGATCGTAATTGTGATCTTTTGTAAATAAATGTAGTGGAACAATGTTAGTGAATACCATCTACTGGGTTTAACTTATTGGTTATATTATTCTAATACTGTACCCATCATTTTGTTCTGATCGAGCTGTAAAGAATATAGTAATATAGGGGGCACCCGGGTGGCTCAGTTGGTTAAGTGTCCGACTTTGGCTGGAGTCATGATCTCAGGGTTCTGTTCTCTAGTCCCTGGTCAGGCTCTGTGCTCAGTTCTGGGCTCTATGCTCAGCTCTGGGTTCTGTGCTCAGCTCCAAGTCTGCTTGTCCCTCTCCCTCTGTCCCTCCACGCCCTCTTGTGTGCTCTCTTTCTCTCAAATAAAAAAATCGTAAAAAATTTATATATAGCAATATATGTCCGTCTCTTCCTCCTATTTTTTCATCTTGCTGGTTATTTTCTAAGTTTTTTCTTGTATACTTTGGAATTAATGAATTCAGAACACAGAACCATGACAACTCTATCTTCATTGTGAATTGTCCCTTATATTAAATAATTTCCTTTTTCAGAGTTAATGTCTTTTGCATGATTTTACTTTTGCTATTATGATTACTATTTCTATTGTATATAGAAAATGCCTATGTATAGGCATTTCCCCACCATTTGCCCCTTTCTTTGTTATTTTGATTTGGGTATGATTTTTTTTACAGAAGTTGTAAGTTGAGTCATTTTAAACCAATCTCAGTTTTGGCCTTCATTTTAAGGATTCAGCCTGTTTTCATTTATTTTGATACTGTGTATATCGTGGGTTTTTGTGGGTTTTGTTGGGGTTTTTTTGTAAATTACTTATAAATTATTAACGAAAAATATAGGAAATTTCATAAACTTTACAGATCATAAGTGGCTCCTACATGCTTCTAGGATGCTTCTAGGATGTAGCTCTAAAAGGGTCCCAACTGAGAGAGTAGGATGTTTGTTAGTGCCCCTATTCTTAGCAGGCCCTGGATGCTGTCTTCGTCTCCTCAATACAAGGAGACTTCCAAAAACTCAGCTCTACATTTCAGTGGGTTTCTATTTGGCCTCCTAACTTCTACCCTGCACAGGTTTAAATTCAGCAAATGCCTCCTAACGGAGAACCTCCACTCCAGTGTTGGGCTAGTTTCTCTGTACCTGCTTTTCCTCTGGAGCCTTGACCTCTTAGGTCCTGCCCTCCTTGGTGGCCCCGACTCCTCCAGTGATTATCTTTCCTGCTCTGTAAAGTGGGCAAATATTAATCTCTTAGCAGGGACCCTCCAGCTGGTTTGCCATCCTGTTACCTGGAAGAATTAGAAAAAACCTAGGAGAAAAGCAGCTTACAGAATGTTGCCTCTTTCTCCTTCCTTTTCTCTTCTGCAACCTCAAGTGCTGATAGCTTCATGACTCTGATGAATTTCAAGTGTTTTTGTTTTTGTTTTTGTTTTTTCTATGTTGTCCAAGTTTACTACTAGATGTTCTTTACAGAAACAACTAACAGGAATTAGAAGTCCAAGTCCAGCCTGTATTTTGCTTTCTGTTTCTTTGCTTTTTTAGCAGCTTACTTTATCATCTATTTACTGTCCTTTAAACTTTTGTTCTTCCTTATTTCTTCTAACTTGAAAATTCTATAGCACATTTTAACTCTGTTAGTAGCATATTTTACATTTTTTTTAAAAAAGGGATTTTATTTATTCATTTGTCTCAGAGAGAGAGAGCACAAGCAGGGGGAGCTGCATGCAGAGAGAGAAGCAGGCTCCCCACAGAGCAGGGAGCCGGATGCAGAGCTCAAAACCAGGACCCTGGGATCATGACCTGAGCCAAAGTCAGATGCTTAACTCTCTGAGCCACCCAGACATCCCAGCATATTTTATATTTTAAACACACGTACCTAAGCTTATATTTCTGTATTTATTAGTGTCAAGAAAAAGAGCATCTGTAGCACTCTACTTTTTGTATTCCCTCAAAAATCTTTTGAAATTTTTCCATTGTCTTTTAAAATAATCTATATCAATATACTTCTTTTTCTTTATAGATGTGTTTTCCCTTCCCGGCTGCTGATAAATTCTTTTTTTTCTCCAAGTTTTGCATAGACTGAGCCTTCTGTTGTTGTTGCTATTGCTGATTTGTTTGTTTTCCTTTCCATTTCCCAGCTTACTTGACTAATCTTATATTGGGCAATGTCTGTATTAACCTGCCAATTTAAAACATTAAGGCATCATATGTGTGAGTTCCTTTTATGTCTAATGTTGATTCATTTTTAATTTAAATGAGCCATCAGGTGTCAAAGGCCAATTCCTTCCCAATTATGGTCAGAGAAGGGAAATGAAAATATGAGAAACTTTTTAAAGCAAAAAGAAAATGTGAAAGAACTATAGAGCTTAGTTCCTTCTTTCAAAGAACCCATAACCATCTCGGCAAATATAGCCAAAGCCATTGGTTGCCCACCCAGTATCCATGTATTCCTTCTTTCTTACTGACAGAACCCCAGCCTCCCGTGCCATATGTGCAGGCATGTGACATAATCTTTCCATTGAGATAGAAGTGAAATCTGCTACATGCTCTGCAAAGATGTTTGCTTTTAAGAGTCGGTATAAATGAATGCATTCAGTATGGCTCCCCCCCCCCCGCCCCCCATCCTGAGGCGAGCATCCATATTGAAGTTGTAGCAGCCATCTTGCAACTTTCATGTGTTGATAGTGAGAACAATGTCAAGAAAATCACAGGAGTGCCACTTCGGAAAATGTTGTGCTTGTAAACAAATGCCCTTGACCCCTTACCAAGAGATGACTGGTTATGTAAACTTGCTCAGACCCTTGTAAATAACGTCTTCAGTTTATGTATCTAACTGATCCACTGATATGTTAGAGAAAATTAACTTAAACAACCACCCAGGAAAGTCATAATGAAGAACCATATAGGTGGTTTAGATAAATGGTTGTGATTTTCCGGGACTGATTCACATGTGAGGCAACGTTTCTGCGGCTCTGTGAGGAAAGCCCTGCGGGCCCTGGGCTAGTGTGCACCTGCAGTTCCAAACACATGCAGTTAGTTTGCACTTTCTGTTAAAATCTCTTCACTTATCTCCCTATTCAATGCCACTTGCTTTCTCTTTTCTGACGACAAGATTGCAAAGTAATTAACTGTGTTCCCTAGCCAGCCAAACTGGAATCAGGGTTTGTGTAGCCCATTTTACAGGGTGCTGAGAATAATCTTTTTTTCCCCTCTTTAAAACTTTTAAGAGAGTATATTGAGAGAACTTTCTTTCCTCTAATGAATTACCAGAGTAAAACACAAATGGTTAGACCTGCTAGACAGTGTGTCTCCAGACGGTTTTTTTGTGGAACATTAGGAATCCTGACTAAACACTAGCATGTATGAAGGGAGAAATTAAATTCAGGAAAATAAATACAAGAACTCAATGATTTCTGGGACTTAATTTTTTCCCTTAGCATTCTAGAAATCTTGGCATCTCAGAACTAACAGCATAGGCAGAATCAATTTTAACGGTGGAATTATTTAATTAAATTAATTTTTTCTTAATTTATTATAATTATTGGTCCATAATGATGTTAACACTTTGCTGAGCATTTAAAAGAAAACAAATGCAGAAACTGGACGTGGATAGCCTTGGTCTTTTACTGTTAGAAATTTCTACAATCACCATGATGATAACAAGTGACAAGCCAATTGTGCCATAAAGTCTATATTGAAACTACAGTGAAGCCAAACTCATTTGGAAGCTATTTCATGCAAATGGAATTTGGGGGGAAAAAGTCAATACTAATCATCACTTTGTACTTCCCACATATATGCACCATGATGTTTTCATTTTTGAACCTCTCATTCATTCATTCATTCATTGTTTGGGCCATGTAAATATATTAGACTCTGTTTTTCACAGTTGATTGACCCTCCTCCAGTTACATTCCATACCTAGTAGCTTCAACCTATCATACAATATATGCATTGATCAGATCTCTTTAACTTTCAAGCAGAAGAAATTCAAGTTGAGTTGCCTTAAACGCATAAAAAGATTCACTAGCTAACAAAATAAAAAAGTGTACATCTGTGGCTGAGATGTATAGGAGTCAGGGCCTCAGTACTCACCAAGAGTTATTTCCCAAGCATTCCCCACCCTTCTCTCACTAGGCCTCCCGCTGGGTGTCATAATTTCGTTTAGCAGAGTTCTTAGTGTGTGGTTCTGGGATAAAACTAACCATATGAGAAATTTGCACAGGCGATTTTTACATTCAGAAGGTGGGGGTTAGGTTCAGGTGTTGTTGAAGTTAACTCATGTTGTTACAGATCTGCTGGCTGACCTTGTCAGCAAGAGTGAAGAGCCAAGCATGCAGCCTCCAGCAACCACTGGGTTATCTTCTTCCGTTGCCCTAGCTTCTGCGTCAAATGTGTGTTTGGATCTGGGAAGAGGGGCACCATCTTCTATAATTAACCTGCATTATCCAATGTGAAGGCTTAGATGCAGTGAGAATGTGAAAGGGTTCCAGTTCATCGTCACAGGTTCTAGGTCATCTCCTGGGTCCTGTTCATCCTTTCTCTCCAGAGCTTTATATCCATCCTTCCTTCCCAGCATCCCACCATGTGGACTTTAGCCTCCAGCACCACATGCAAAGCAGAAATTATACATAGACTATTAACCTACTGTGTAGCTGCTGCAATTGTGTAGTCAACTCCCTTTAATCAAGCCATTCGTCTAGATCACTGCAAGGGATTTGGCTTCTCTAATTAAACCCTGGCTGATAAATTGCCCATTTGAAGTTAAAAATAAAAAGAAGTATGTTTCACTTTCAACGACTGTTGAATTACTGAATGAATATAATAATGAATATAATATAATAATGAATATAATAAATGAAGGTATTCTTGGAACACAGCACTCATTCATTTACTTACCCATTTAGAACACATTCTGCTATCTTTACTTATTTATTTATTTATTCTTTATGTCCATTTGTCCATCCTTAAGGCTAAGCACTATTTTTAAGTACCCATGAAAGCAACTGTAAATAATGGCTCTCTTACACGGACACCTGCATTCAGATGGAAGATGACAGCAGACCTGGGTCAATAACATTTTGCAACTGACTTCAGCGTGGGGAAATGAGGACTAGCTTTTCCAGCTGAATGTGCTGGAGAATTTTATGTTGATGAGAAGTAATTACCTGGGCAATAAACCAGCATAGAGCACTATAAATGGCAGCATTAAAACACTGATTGGGAATCAGTTGATTTCTTGGGTGAATTTTTCCATGAAATCTCAGTTAAAATGTAACAAAATTTAGGGCAATTTCCTTCCCTTCCTCCAACCAATATCTGCCCTAGAAATATTTTATTTATCTCTTTTTATATGTCTCGTCAAAGTAGGTACATTTTTGATCAGATTTATCCATTCACTTCTGTTTGACTCTCTCTTGATAGTTTACATGATGGGTTATATCAGAGCAAATGTTTGCAGTGAACCCTGGCCTTAGTTCTATTTACCACTAGACTAACTCACCCAGAAACTCCAATAAGGCTCACGGTCATGACGCATAAGAAACGAGAGTCAGTTTTTTACAATCTCTCTCTTGGTCTTACCTACTAAAACCCACTCACTCTTCTTTCAGTTTCTAAGCTGCTCTTTCTGCCAAACACAGTGGAAAAGTGCCCCTACCCTGTGAACATCCTTTTCCTACCTTCTCTTCAGAGATCTCTCCTACTTCCTATGGTTCAGGATATCTTTCTCTCACTCTCAGGCACATATCTTTGAGTACAACTGCCAGAAGCAAATGTCATCCTTTTGCTTTTATCAGTAGTCTCTCAGAGTTTGCACAAGTGACTTGCTTCTTAACTGCTGCTGAGCAGTATAGAGAGCACAGGAGGATTTTACATGGAAAGACCATTTCAACTGCAGGGAGAGTCTCCAACTTTCTGAAACACGATTCTTGGTATGTACAGCCTAGAAGCTTGTATTAAGCATGGAAATGAAGTAGTGCCAAGCTGTGTGGCTACTCCATGCTCTGAATAACACTTCCAATTTCTGGGTTAAAGAAGAGGAAGGAGAAAGGGAAAGGCTTCAATGAAGTCAATATTTATTAAATAAACACTGGGTCTCTATGTGTTTTGGGGATACGTGAAAAAGACATGGTCCCGACTTCATGCTGCTTAAAGTCTAGAAGGAAAGACAGAAATCAATTAAAAGGACAATTAAATACATACAAATTCCTATAAGTTCTAACCAGGTATAAAGAGAGTAACTGTGAGAAGAAAGGAGAAAGGGGATTCTATTTTAGTTAAAGTTGCCATGACCAGCATCTGTAAGGAATTGACATATAGCTGAGGCATGAAAAATGAGCAAAAACAGTCATGTGGAGGACCTTACTCTTACGGGTTTCTAATCATCTTTCTTTGAGTCTGGGGAGGAACCATATAATGGAGATTCCTCTAGCACCTCCTGGTACCTGGCTATGAGCTCTGTCGTCTGTCCCAGTGCACAGAGAGACAAGAATCCTTATCTTCAGTGATGCACATACTGTGGACCTACTGTGCACAAGTCACCCAACTGGGCACAATGATAAATGCATCAGAACTATAAAATGCAGATCCTGATATTAAGAGATGGCCTTGATTATTTCGTTTGAGGACAAAAGTGATTGAGGATATCTTGGAGAAGTGAACTCTAGGATTCGTTAAAAATAAAGAATGAAACAAGACCACACTACTAGCTCACTTGGAAATGTGATAAAATATACAATGTCAGTATGAATTGAAAGTTCCCCAATTTATAACCCTTCCAGCTTGACAAATATTTATTGAAATAAGAAATAAGAGCATATTTAAGATGATGTTTCTATCTTTCAAAGACACAGAGTTACACTTTTACCAGTTTATTCAACAAAAGTGCAATATTACACATATTGTGGCTTTCTTTTGAAGCTGACAGGGTCACACACATTTATTTTCTGTGTTGTCTCTGCACAGCCTCCTCATTTTCCCTGTCTCCATTACGTTTTTACCTCAGAGTAAAATTCTTGTTCATAGTCCCTAGTGTTACAAAGCAGTGTGCGTGCTGTGACATTCATCTGCCAGAACACAATAGGCACTTTTAGCAGAACGTACGGAATAAATAGAAAGTCAGTAAGAAGGGAAATAGGTGTTTATTAGATGTTGTTGAACGAGCACAGAGAAGGAAGGCCAATCAGTGAAAAGTGGCACTGCCTGAACCAAGTAGCATGATAGCACTATGTCGTAAATACTCTGTGCCCACAGCTATGGCTCTGTACGTGAGCAGGGACATGCACGCACACACCAACAAACATGGCTTTGCACACCCTTCCCCTGGAGGCCACCAGCACATCTCTACAGTCTTTATTAATGCTTACAGGAGACTATTTGGTTTACCATACATGGGCTTCAGAGATGGGCAAACTTGCTTTTAAATCCTAGCTCTGCCAGTGAATTGGGTATTCGTCAGAGAATAATTTACCCTCCATCCATCACTGTTTTCACATCTGTGAAATAGAGAAAATGATGCCCGGTAAACAGGAAGAGGGTAAGGATGAGTCCCTGGCCCATAGTCACACTAAGTAAGTGGCTGCCATTGTATTTGGAGAATGGATAGGTGTGGTTCTTGGAAGATGGCAAGAGAGAATTAACTGGAATTCACCTAGAGCAAACATTTTTTTCTAATTTATTTTCTTAAATATTTTTTAAAGGCTTTTATTTCTTTGAGAGAGAGAGAGAATGAGTGAGCAAATGCGCTGGGGTGGGGGCAGAGGGAGAGGACAAGGAGCAAGTTGACTCCCCGCTGAGTGGGAAGCCCAATGCCATGTGAGCCTCGATCCCAGGACTCAGAGATCATGACCTGAGCCAAAGTCAGACATTTAACTGACTGAGCCACCCAGGTACCACTAGAACAAAGTTTTGTTTTGTTTTGTTTTGTCTTGTTTTTAATTTTGTTTTGTTTTTTAAGATTTTATTTATTTGTTTGACAGAGAGAAACCACACAAGCAGGAAGAGAGGCAGAGGGAGAAAGAGAGGAAAGAGCAGGTTCCGTAATGACCAGGGAGTCTGATTTCGGGCTCCATCCCAGGACCCTGGGATCATGACTTGAGCCGAAGGCAGATATTTAACCAACTGAGCCACCCAGGTGCCCCTACAAAAACATTTTTAAAAGCTAGATAAAATTTAACAAAAAGGCTATTAAAATCTTTTAAATACATAAAAGGATTCTTAAAGAAATTAAATGCCTGAGAATTTCATCCAGAAGTAAAGAGGGAACTGAACTTAAGATCAGCGAGCACATGATCTGATGCTTTAGCCACCCAGGGCAAGGGATCTCTCCTGGCTTTACCTACCAAGCCCCATTCAGTCTTTGGCCACCCAGGGCAAGGGATGGAAGAGGGTAGCTGAGGATAGCTATGAGGATGAGAACGAGTGTTAAGTGTGGCTTTTAAAACCTTTAACGGGAAAGTTGATAAGACTTGGATTTTTGATAAATAGTGACCCAGTGACCTTTACAGATTTCACTCTGTATAAAGTGGAAAGGAAAAAACCCAGCAACCCACATGAATAGGACAAATAAGCACCCCATACCTCTGAAACTGGAAGTGAATGAAGAAGACTAAAAAAGAAAAGAGTATTTGGGATAATCTGTTTGAGAATGTAGATGTCCTTCCTCTTTCCATGATTTTGGGGACTAACCCATCCCACCTCCAAGGAATCTAGGGGCTTATTCTCTAGGGATGATAAAATGGATGGTCTCTGAAATGGGGGAATCCCAGCATAGTCATGGGATGAAAACGAACATGAGCATAATGAATACTGAACCTGAGCCCCCCACCCCCTTCTCCCGACATGGCTCCCAGAACCATGGAAGATTGGGAGATTCCCCCCCGGACCACCACCAAAAAACAAAACAAAACAAAAACCCAAAACAAACAAAAACCCTTGAAATTATAATAAATTTTAACAAAAACAAACAAACAAAAAGGAATATAGGATTAGGTAAAGTGAAGGAGGAAAATATACATTTTCAGAAAAGTAAAGTCTGAGAGTTTCCCATTCACAAACTCTTATGGGAAAAAAAAATCACTAAATGTACACATTTTCAGAAATAACTGAAAAACAGATGGATAAAGTACAATGTGAAAGAAAAGGATGGGGAGCAATAAATTAGTAAACATTCTGTTAATAAATATGCATTCATTTGAAAAATAAATGTAAAATTAACTTACGACATAAAAACAGACTGAAATTGTATTATCAGTAAATACTTGCAAGGAAGCTGGAAGGAGGTTGGCTCGTTAAACCATCCTGAGGTCTCTGCATCATACAAGAGAATAATGTGATTAACTTCAGATTTTGACAAGCAGGCATGATATGGAACAAAAAGTGAAAAAAGATATAACTTAAATTAATTGATGGGAGGGACACCTGGGTAGCTCAGTCAGTTAAGCATCTGACTCTTGGGTTCAGCTCAGGTCATGATCTCATGGGTCCTGCCTGGGATGGAGCCCCCATTGAGCTATGCTGGAGATTCTCCCCTGCTTGGGGATTCTCTCTCTCTCTCTCTCTGTTTCCCTCCCCCCACTTGCTCACTCTTTTTCTTTCTCTAAAATAAATAATCTTTAAATTAATAGATGGAAAAAAAGAGACTAAGAAAATGTAATCCAATGGAAAGAGGCAGTTGAAGCAAAGAGAAATCAGGATAAATGAGAAGCACAAAATAAGAGAATAGATTCTGCATGCAAGTACACATATACAAACATATATGTCTTTGTATATACACTTATATATAAAATAAATTTTGCATAGTAAATTCACCTGTAAAAATGCAAATATAAACTAGAATTTTGAAGAATAAAAAATGCTAAGATCAACCTGAGATAATAGTATTTCCATCAAATTTGTAGAAATTTACAAATCTAATAAAACTGAATTTTGGAAGAAATTATGTAGAAGTAGGCAAATTGTGTATAGTTAATGTGGGAAAAAATTGACACAATCACTTGGAGAGTAAATTAGCAGTATCTTTTAAAGGTAAAAGTGTACATACCTGATACCCCAGCCAGTCCCAACTACTCCATAAGTGTATTCTCCTGAGAAACTCTCAGACATGCTTAACATATTTGTTGCAATAGTTATGACACCGCAAAAATGTTGGCAATAGTTAGAAAATGGAAACAACCCAACTGGTCCGCAATAAATTAAATGAATAAACTGATTTTTTTCATCTGTTGGACATATGTTGGACATTGTCATTAAAATGCATGACTTATATTTGTATGAACCACCATACTCATGATTATGGGTATAATTGAAGTATGAAACAGTGAATGAAACGCATCTTAGCCATAGGAGATTATCTCAAGAGAAGGAAGAAGGGATGGGAAGAGATAGGTAGATATTTTGCTGAATCTGTACAATTACTTTATTTTAAAACAAGGGGAGCTGAAGCCATTCGGCAGAATATAAATGTGTTTTTCATCTTTGTGTTGAATGCACAAATAGCTATGATAGAATTTCCTGTGATTTTCTATATTTTTGAAATAATTCATTATTTAAAATTGAAAGACAATAGATGAATGAGAAGGTAGATAAGTGGGAGGAATTAGCACCCTCCAAGCCATGTAAATTTTATATTTAGCCTGTTTTTTCACAATAGTATAATTAAAATGAAAACTGCCTAATGATAACTTCCTTTGCCATATCATTCTACATACTAAGAAGGACTGTCTCAATAATAAATGACTTAGGGAAGCTTATTGTGGATGCTATCAGCAGAACAACAAATTACTCTTGGAATTTAGAATTTGGAGACATACAGGATTTTCTGAGTGCAATAGGGCTTCATTCCTACCGTGATATTAAGACACTTGATGGTGAATCTGTTTTAGTATCACTTGTGCATGCATTTGTGGCTTAGTTCCTGAAAAATGTATTTTAGAAAAAACTCTAAATGAGGTATACTGCTGAATTAACCAAACTTCTTAAGGGGGCTATTTGGAAGAGGAGTGAGAAGAATGCAGGTTCTAAGGTTTGTGTTAAACGCATTGCCAAACCCATACACTTGTTAATTTTGTTGGCATCTCCCAGTGCTGAGAAGTTCTCAATGCACAGGGAGAAAATTGCATGGGCTCTGTATTAGGATAACCATGAAGCCTAGTGTGGTTGCAGTGACCTTCCTTTGAACTTAAAAGCACCCTGAAAAAAACCTCTCTCATAGTACTGACCACAAATACTGTGAATGTGGTTTATTTATGGGATTCTTCCATTGATTGTGTATGGCACTGATTTTTTTTAAACTTTATATTTAAACAAACTTTATATTTAAAAACAGACATTTATCTAGAAATCACAATATATAAGTTAGGGAAAGATAGAATATAACATTTACTCACCAGCAGCCTACAGTTCAGTGTATCATTTGCAATCCTAGCTGCAAACTGACAATCTTGGGGGAGGAGTATGTGTGTATATGTATGTATATATACGTGTGTATATATACATACATATATACACACGTTTTCCATCTCTCTAGAGTATTTTAGAAAGTTTCCATTAAAGGTTGGTTTTAGTTACACTTTGAATATACCTATATACATGATTTTTTTAAGACTTTGTTTTGTGGATAAGTTTTAGGTTTACAACAAAGTTGAGAGGAAAGTACAGAGATTTTCTATACATCTCCTGCCCCCATACTTGCATAGCTTTCCCCATTAGCAACATCAGTCATCAGAATGGTAGGGTGTTTTTTTTGTTTGTTTGTTTGTTTCGTTTTGTTTTGTTTTTACCAATGATGAACCTGTAATCATTCAAAGTACATAACTTACCTTGGGTTCATTCTTGGTGTTGTAAATGCTATAGGTTTGGAGAAATGTATAACGGCATGTGTCCATCATTATAATATCATTTAGACTATTTTCCCTGCCCTAAAAATCTTCTGTGTTATGCCTATGTGTCTTCTTTCCTCCTCTTCCTCCCTCCCCAGAACTGCAACCACTTATCTTTTAATTATCTCCATAGTTTTGCATTTTCCAGAATGTCATATGGCTGGAATCATACAGAAGGCAGCCTTTTTGGATTGACTTCTTTCACTTGGTGGTATGCATTTAAGTTTCTTCTGTCTTTTCATGGCTTGATAGCTCATTTGTTTTTAGCACTGAATAATATTCCACTGTCCAGATGTTTCTATATCCATTCACCTACAAAAGGCATCTTTGTTGCTTCCAAGTTTTGACAATTATGAATAAAACTGCTATAAATATCCATGTGCGGGTTTTTGTGTGGACATAAGTTTTCAACTCCTTTGAGTAAACACCAAGGGTCCCAGTTGCTGAATCATATGGTAAGAGTACATTTAGTTTTGTAGGAAACCACCATACTATCTTCCAAAGTAGCTGTGCCATTTTGTATTCCCATTGGCAATAAATGACAGTTCTACTGCTCCACATTCTCATCAGCATTTGGTATTGTCAGTGTTCCAAATTTTGGTCATTCTAATAGGTGTGTGGTGGAATCTCATTGTTTTAACTTGAAATTCCCAGATGGGCTATGATGCGGCATCTTTTTATAGGCTAGTTGCCATCTCTGTATCCTCTGTGGTGATGTGTCTGTTGAGGTCTTTGGCCCATTTTTTAATCAGGCTGTTTGTTTTCTTATTGTTGAGTTTATTTTAGGCAGCATTTCTTAATCAGCTATGTCTTTTGCAAATATTTTCTCCAAGTCTGTGTTCTGTTTTCTGATTCTCTTGATTCTGCCTTCTGCAAAGGAGAATTTTTTAACTTTAATGAAGTTTAGATTATCAGTGATTTCTTTCATGGATTTTGTCTTTGGTGTTATACCTAAAAAAAGCATCACTGTACTTAAGGGCACCTAGGTTTTCTCCTATATTATCCTCAAGGGGTTTTATAGTTTTGTATTTACGTCAGTGATCCATTTCTAAGCTAATTTTTGGGAACAGAGTAAAATCTGTGTCTGGATGTATTTTTTTGCATGTGGATGTCCAGTTGTTCCAGCACCATTTGTTCAAAATACTACATTTGCTTCATTGTATTGTCTTTGCTCCTTTCCAAGGGTTGACTATACTTATAGGGGTCTATTTCTGGGTTCTCTGTTCCATTTCATTGATCTGTTTGTGTATTCTTTCTCCAATACTATACTCTTTTGATAAGGTAGCTTTACAGTAATTCTTAAAGCTGGGTAGTGTCAATCCTCAAATTTTGTTAACATCCTTCAATATTGTGTTGGATTTTCTGGTCTTTTATCTCTCTGTAAAAACTTTTAAAATAAGTTTGTGGAAGGATGCCTAGATGGCTCAGTTGCTTAAGCCTCTGACTCTTGCTTTTGGCTCAGGTTATGATCTTAGGGTTGTGAGATCAAGACCCATATTGGGCTCCATGCTCAGCAGGAAGTCTGCTTGATATTTTCTCTCCCTTTCCCTCTGTCCCTTCCCTACTTCTCTCTCTCTCTCAAATAAATAAATCTTTAAATAAATAAATAAAATATGTTGGCTAATTAAATTTAAATAAAAACAAACAAACAAACAAACCCAGGCATTTTAGCCCCAGAAAAAAAATAAGTTTGTTGACATCCATAAGTTAACTTTCAGAGATACTGATTGAGATTGTATTGAATCTATAGATCAATTTGGAAATAACTGATATCTTGATGATATTGCATCTTCCTACCCATGAACATGGATATCTTTCCATTTATTTAGTTCTTCTTTGATTTAATTCATCAGAGTTTTGTAGTTTTCTTCATATAGATTCATACATATTTTGTCAGCTTTATATCTAAGTATTTAATTTTGGGGGATGCTACTATAAATGATATTGTATTTTTTGTTTCAAATTCCAATTTTTTATTGTTGGTATATAGGAAAGCCGTTGACTTTTATATAATAAACTTGTGCCCTGAGCCTTGCTATAATGCTTACTAGTTCCATTTGGATTTTCTACATTTAGATTTTTTTTTCTTTTTTCTTTTTTTTATTTTTTATAAACATATAATATATTTTTATCCCCAGGGGTATAGGTCTGTGAATCGCCAGGTTTACACACTTCACAGCACTCACCATAGCACATACCCTCCACAATGTCCATAACCCCACCCCCCTTCTCCCAACCCCCCTCCCCCCAGCACCCCTCAGTTTGTTTTGTGAGATTAAGAGTCACTTATGGTTTGTCTCCCTCCCAATCCCATCTTGTTTCATTTATTCTTCTCCTACCCCCTTAACTCCC
This sequence comes from Lutra lutra, assembly GCF_902655055.1. NCBI lineage: Eukaryota > Metazoa > Chordata > Mammalia > Carnivora > Mustelidae > Lutra > Lutra lutra. Next base: position 16,780,974 of record NC_062286.1, read on the forward strand.
CATGTTGCATCTCCACTTCCTCATATCAGGGAGATCATATGATAGTTGTCTTTCTCTGATTGACTTATTTCGCTAAGCATGATACCCTCTAGTTCCATCCACGTCGTTCTACATAGATGATGATGTCATCTACAAACAGAGACAAATTTATATCTTCCTTCCTAATCTATGTACTTTTTATTTCTTCTTCCTGTCTTATGGCATTTGCAAGGACTTCTAGTGAAATAGTGAAAAAGAGTGGTGAGTTGTACCTAATCTTAGTAGAAAGCTGTATGTTTTTAACCAGATGAACTATAGTACTTTATAGTGTGTGTGTGTGTGTGTGTGTGTGTGTGTGTGTGTGTGTATGTTTGAGTGCGGGTGTGTGTGTGTGTGTGTGTGTAAACACACTTATATACTTATAGTATCTTACCCTAAATCTTCACAAAGATAAATCATTCTGTAGTGTTGCACAGGGTTCTGAAGAATAAAAGAATATCTACTTTGTATTCTTGCTTCTACGTGTGGCAATTTTTCAAGCACCCCAGGCCATTTACTTTTATTTGAGGCCTTACTTGCCATCTGGCAAGCAACTGAGGAGAGCAGAGGCAATGGGATTAGATCAGAATAACTGTATCTTCCTATACAACTGTCTTTTCTCTTCCTCTCCCAACTATTTTTGCTTTCCCCTATTGATTTCCAGATCTATTCTTTTTAGAATCCATCTAGCTCAGTTAGCCTACTGCTTTCTTATTCTCATTCTTCTTTTCCAGTTTTCAAAGGCCTATATATTTTGAAATTGGAGTGGTTCCTTACATTTTGGCTCCTTTTACGGACCATCTGAAAGGCCCCGATCATTGATTTTTCTGGCTGAGACATGACTAACGCAAAGACCTGTTGAGTCCAAATTTTTCCACTTCCAATAGTCACAGAACAATTTCTATTTCTTTCTTTCATTTCTCTGGGTATATAAAATAGGTAGTATGAAGATAAGAAAAATAAAGTGACACAAAATCCTTTGTTGTATGGACCTAGCATCTAAAGCCACACAGTTTGTACATTGTACAATCCCAGGAGAACTTCTTGTCTAGACCCTAATGAAAATGGTGTCCCTGGAGTTGCAGGATATGGTAGCCATGCCTGGAGGCATACATCTGGTTATTGGGGGGATTCTACCAGCTTTTAGTTAAGAATGTCCCATTTGGGGGTGCCTGGGTGGCTCAGTTGGTTAGGCATCTGCCCTCAGCTCAGGTCAGCATCCTAGAGTCCTGGGATCAAGCCTTGAATCTGACTTCCTGCTCAGTAGGGAGTCTGCTTCTCCCTCTCTCTCTGCCCCTATCCCTCCCCGTGCTTTCTATTTATTTAATTTTTAAAAAAGGTCTCATTTGGGGAACTTTAATTATCTGCAAGCATATCCAGAAAATTCAGACCTCTTACATTCTCACAATTCTTTCCTATTCATAGCATTTTAAAGGATCAACATACCAGCATTAAATTTTCCAAAGTTTTTAAAGTGGTATGTTCTCGTTCCACATTGGAATCCTCTAACAATAGAATGTTAGGACTGAAAAATCCTTTGAGATCATCTGGTATAGTCTCCTTATTTTATAAATAATAACTGATGTAAATTGCAATGAATATCATGTAGATTTTTTTTAAGCTATAAAATCACAGTGCCTGGGGCCAATGTGCCTTTTTCTTATTAGGATGTTGTGTGATTATATTAAATGTAGGTTTACAGGCCATTTTGAAATATTAAAATAGAGGCTACAATATGGATGAAAATCATTTGTCTCTGAAACAAGAGATAACATAAATGTGATAGGTGCCCTCTTAACTGTAGTGGCAGTTTAATATGGAAGGTGTGTCCTTAAGTTATTTTATAATGGGTTAACAGTGAACCTAGATTCTCTACAATTTCTTTTTACGTGTTAAGAACTGACCCTAATTTTGACTAGATACTTCATTAATATTCATTTGTATATAATTGCCTTAATTTCAGTGATAATGACTTCAGCTACCAACTGTTTGATTGATGGAACTTGTGTCTTCTCTGGAAAGGAGCTAAGATATAAAAATCACACCATTCATGCATGCCTGGTATTTTTAGCTGCCTTTAATTACTAACCAGCTAAATAAGCATGCAAACCATGCTGTGATTGATAGGATCTCTTGGTTGAAGTGATTTTTTTCCCCCTCAGAATTTGGAATATGCTTGAATCAATTGAGTACTAAAAATAACCACTGAAAGCTGAATCTTCCAGAATCAGGATGCTCTTGAATAAAGCATCTAACAAGGAGGAATTAACCTGCAATCTTTAAGACATTCTCACTGGAAAAAAGAACCAACAGAAAGTTCTCATTGAGTGCAGCAGTGTGAAAAAAAGCCTGTAACATGCCAAATCTTTATTTACTGAAGACATGCTAAGTAGCATCATGCCAGAAACAAAAGCAGAAATGACTGAAAATCATATGAGGCAAGGAAAAGAACCAGACACAGAGTAGGAAATTTGCAGTTGAGCCCTGTGACCTGAAGACTGGGAACACATGGTAGCTCAGAACTGTGTCCAAACCTGGGTAGAGGGTAGCATTTCCCACATCGCAACCCGATGCTGATGAGTAGAATTTTGAGGAAGAGTCTACTCCAGAGATCTTTGGATATATCTCCAGTGTGAAAATAAAAATGCTTTCAAACCGAGCACATCACAATAATTAAAAAAGAAAACTGCCACAGCAACAAATCAAACGATAAATCTGGAGAAGGTTGATGTAGCCAAGAATCTACTTGGCCAGAAAGTGTTTCCAGACACTTCCTTTGTTAATAATAAACAACATTATCCTAAAGAAACATGGTGATTAGAAAGTTGCCACCCTCTAAAAGTGTTTTTACTGTATTGAATATCTAGCATCTCATAGACTGGGAAATTGGCTTTTGGTACTTCTTGAATTCTTTTATGTTCTCTTTTTACTGTCTGGTCCTAGTTTATCACTGGCAGAGTTTGCTCCCTCTTTCTCTCTCTCCCTCTTTTTTTTTTTCTTGGCTAAAATCCTAGACTCCAGTGTCATATCCAAGTCCCAAACCCTCAAAATAACCCACACCATAATCCTCTTTCCTCCAGCCATTCAAAACTTCTGTCCACATGGTAAGGTTAGGAGAAAAGCAATCTGTTGACTTAAATTTACACTCTGACTGTTCTTTCTTCTTCAAGAATATCTGGACTTTTAAGGAAAAATACTTTATAATACATCATGAATATATAATGGATGAATTCAGGAGACGTTAAAGGCAAGACAAAAAATTTGAGTTTTTTTTTTTTTTTTTTTTTTTTCCTTAAATACATCCTCTAAGTGACTCAACTGGATAAGGAAGCCTGGAGGGAGAAAGAAGATAGCTCTGCTGGACATATCAAATCCCTTTAATATTTATCAGTTGTTTATTTTTGTAGGACTCTGGGCATTCAGTTGCCTTTGGATATACCTTTCTAAAGGCTATAGCAAAGTAGTAAAGGCTCCATTGGTCTTCTGATTAAGTGGGCTTTCCCCCAGGGGCATGTGTTGTCTGTCTTTTCATCACTGATTCTATAATTGTGGGGATTCATGGCTGTCTTTCTCCTTGCCTTAGAGAAACCATCAAATATAGAATTGGGGTCAGGGTGGGGGGAGAAAAAGGATAGCAATGTAAAAGAAAAAAAAAAAAACACAAAGACGAAATTATTTATGATGATCTCCATGTATGACTTTGAAGGCTTGATTCCAAGAAAGCTGACCCAGGTAAATGGGCTCAGGACTTGCTCATTTCGCACATAGTGTAAAAGATTCTTCCAGGGACCTCTCAGCAGTGGTATTGTTTATCAGAAACTTTCACAGACTCCCTGACACTTCAACTGTGTTAATTTCTTATTTTTATATAATGAAAATAGCTCAGCTTTCTCCTTTTTTTTTTTTGTAGCACATACTGAACACAAACAAAACAAAACAAAACAAAAAGCAAAAAAAAAAAAAGCAAAATAAGAAAAAAACCAACAGTGAGATATTGCATTTAAGAGAGTCTGAAGGCCATGTGGGAAAGAAGGGAAGTGGCAATTATGTTTACATATGGAGAAAAGTGAGTTGCTAATGCCTTTTGTTTCTTTTATTTATATTCTTTCTTCTGTTCCAAATGGCCTTAGAAGGCTGTGGGCACCGGCTGACACTCACACTGTGCCAGGGTGTGTTGATCTTGGAACCAGAGCTGGAATAGGTCAGTATTTTCAAGTGACAAATAAAAAATGGGAAATTAAATTCCACAGTGAGGGTTCATTGTCTACATAAGTCCAGAGCTGCCTAAGTCTGTATGCTCTCAGGCCCCCTGTGCTAAAAAGGGCAGAGGGTAACCACTGATCTTGATTCTTTTTGCACATGGAAGTCACTCACATTTGCCACTCCTGTAGTTCACCAGTTAATCCTGACTCAGGACAACAGAGATTCTCAAACTGAGAAGAACAGAAAGTGTGAACACTTCTTTGCTCTCAAGGTAATTGCTATACTGAAAGGAAGTGTGGTAGGTATTAGGAGAAGAAGGTGAATGATGTAGACAGGGCTCAGTGAATATCTGTGGAATGAATGAATGCATGCCTGCAGGCTGTATGTCTTCTTAAAGATTAGAGAGATTGGGTTTGTTAAGTAGAGACAAGTAGAGAGACTAGAGGGGAAGAAATAATAGAATATGTCCCATTGGCCTGGGCTAAACACTTGTAAACGTCATTTAATATTCAAAACAAACCAATTAAGAAGTTTTATAAGGTAAAAATTTTCATTTCATATAGGGAAAAACATGAGGCCCAAGAAATGAAGTAGGCTTTATTTAGTTAATTGTTAGATGGTGGGGCAGCCAGGATATGAATCTATTTTGTCTGATGCAGTTCTTGATCTTTTCACTGCTATATTGTCTCCACATCGACTGAGCAAGGCCATCTATGGCCTTCCTTTTACTCATTTACTCCTCCCCATCGTTATGTATGGACGTTCTTTGTGTCCACTTATCCAGAGTGCAGCTGAGACATCAAGTGTTTCTGAAGCCTTTCCTGATTCTCCAGTCATGTGTGAAGCTCATCTCTTCTACATCACGTGGCCCTCATCCATACCTATCACAGCTGACCATATTCTGCCGCATATCATTTATTCAGCTCTAGCCTTCTATTCCACAGTGAACTTCTTGCCGGAAGAACTATGTTCTAGAACTCTTTGCCTCTACCTCCCTAGAATGTCTGTTCCTAAATTGTGCTATATATTATTTTGAATTGAACTGAGATAAGGAATCTGGCAGTTTTCTTATTACTTATATTATTTGCTTATTAAATTTTGGATTGGAATGTTTATAACATGTTCTTCTGCTTTAGGTATAGATTATGAAATCATCTCAATTTGTCTATGTCTATAACTTTATGACAGTCTTGGAAAATATGGAAACAATCACTTTAGGAAATCCATATATTTGTAAAACTCACAAATCACCTATGTCTGTTGGTACCATGTGTTAAGAAGTAGGAAGGCCAGCAAAAAGGTGTTTTCAAACATATTTTTGAATGAACAAATAGTTGTTGCAAGAGTTTCATGAGAGCACAGATGATATATAGCTATATTAAAAATAGTATTATCCCCTCCTATTTAAAATCTACTACACTCTTTTTTCATATAATAGTATTTAGTCAAAGCTATCTGGGTAGGAAGAAGATAAATGAAGACTTACTTTTCAGGGGTAAGGGAAGGTTATCTTGACTGAAATGTTTACATTTTCTCACCCTATCTCCCAAACTCAGTAATAGAGTATAATAAATTACCTTCCTGTCTGTGGGAGAATTATTAACATGGATATAATATTACTCACCCCATCTAGCTCCCTAACATACTAAAATCTTAACAAATACTTCACTTTCTCAAGCACTGTGTATTCATCCCAAAGAAGAAAATATCCATGGAAAATATGTTCTTCCATAGAAATACAGATAGAAGGAACCTTTCAAGATCCTTATATCTACTCAGTAGCAGGCTGTTGCATACATCTGACCTAGGGAGCATGTATGGATGATCCACTGAGGATCCCAAATCCTTGATTAGAGAAGATACACCGAGTGTAATGGGGACATGCCATTCCTCTAGTCCATCAACTCACATGAATGTATCTCAGTACATCTTGAGGTAATTGAAGTTGAATTTAGGATACTCTCATAGATGTCAGGATAATTGACTATTTTTAGAACCTGAGAAATGTTTCTCTCTGTGTACTATCTTCCCAAGATTTTCTCATCTCTAAAAGTCAAGATTTCATTGATGCCTAAGTATAATATGCATTTAGATCGCTTGTCTTCTTAGAGGACCACTTGTCTGCATTCTTTGTACAAATTTTTCATTGTTATGAAATCATTCATTTCTCTCCGAACTTCTATCATCCTTCACTTGTCTCTCTTACATTGTTTATTAATTTCCACTTCGACTTCTAGGTATGTATGGATTAGCTTTTTTGAAGACAGCAGGACTAGGACCTATTCTGAGTCAGCTTTGTATCCTTCATAGTTGCTCTAAATATATTATGAGGAAAGAAGAAAAATTTTTAAAAAAGGGAAGATAACAGAAAAATTTTTTAAGAAGGAAGAAGTGGAAAAGATGACCAAAAGAAGTCTTTCTCAGCATTTTTTTTAAAATCTAGAATTATTAACCCAGAAACAAGACAGAAAAAAGATAAATATCTTTATCTTTTTAAGTCAGGCATGCTGGATTCATATTCCAACATGTTAATTACTGGCTCTATGATCTTGGACAATTTACTTGACCTCTTTGAAAGCTAGTTTCTTTTCCTAGAGAAATGGGTTTAATAAAACCTAAGTCGTAGAATTATTTAAAGATGACACGATTCTAGCACATTATGAATCTCGTGGGACGTATGGTTAGCAGGCAATGGATGGCAATTATATTGGATTAACCCTTTCCAAGTAGACCTGCTTCCTATGAAACCAACTAATTGAGTCCCTTTATTCTTTCTCTAAAGAATATACACTTAATAGAATGCTCTTCCAAGCCTGCATTACTATTTGTATGACTAGATATATGACAAATTCAATAAGCTTCAGGTACTGAGAAATGGCCTCACTTTGAATGTCCCTTGAGTACATGTGATCATTAGACCATGATATAGACTTGTTTTTGTGAAAGGCAGGAGGAGCATCCAGTTTGGATCTTTACGTTAATTCTAAAGAATTAGTATGATCTTTTTATAAGGGTATGCTTTACCTTCTTCCTAAAAGAAAATCAGTTGCCTCTCTGCCCCTGTCTAGCCTTGCCTCTTAATAGACACCGTGAACAGTGTAGCCTTCAGTTTCTCCAAATCAATTAATCATCAACCAACCAACCAACCAACCACATAGTTCCAGCTAGTGATATCAGGACACATTTGATGGCAATTAACAAGAAATCCCACCTTAAATTGGCTTTCACAAAAAGGAAAACCATGGTCTCAAGTAACAAGAAATCTAAAGGTAGGGCAGGCCCTGTGAGAGGTTAGTTAAGAGGATAACGTCCCTTTTAACTAGTGTGATGACTGGAGCAATTTCAGCATCACATTTGGTCCTAATAACATTCAGATGGTGAAGGGACTGACATGATTCTTTCTTTATCTTCTCAGTGGACTTCCATAGACCCCCTTCAAATCTCAATGATCAGAGTTGGGTCATATATGCCCTCTAAGCCAATCCCTGACAAGGAGAATGGGATAGCCATTGTGAAATTGAGGCACATTGTATGAAGTAAAGATAGTTATATGAAGTAAAAGGGTTTTGTTTTAGAAAGGACCAAAAGTATTCACAGTATGGGGCAGGCAACCAACTGTGATGACTCTAGTGGCTTTCTGAATATCAAGTTGACTTTCTACAACTTTAAAATGGAGCAGTTGCTCTTTGGTGATGTAATGGGAAAATCAATGTAGAGTTAATTAATTGTTTTTGTTGAATGAGCAAAAGTTGACTTAGGTTTTTCATACCTTGTTTCAAATGCTTTCTTTTTTCCATTTTTGGAATACACACTGACCCAAACACTTTACCAGATTTAATAGAGAGGTGAATGAAGGGGATTATTTGTAAAATTAATTATGTAGTATTTCAATGCTTAGATATCTTCAGAATATATTTTAATAGCAATATCAAAACTACATGACTTTCAAGATTTCTTTTTATCTAGAAAAACAGATACGCAAGCAGATCAGGAGTTGCCTTGCTTTGTTCCTCCCTATCTTTTTTCTTTCAGCATTTCTATGTATAGTTCTCATTTTCTCTTTTAGCTCCACACATTCTTTATTTTAAGCCATCCCTCAGAGTGGAATTCTTATGGGAGGCAGTGCCTATTTCCCATTATAGGAGTCTAAAGAGTTCAATCAGTAAGCTAACACAGGAGCTTGTAATCTAGGCTCAACTAAGCTAATACTCCTGCCCAGGGCTTCAAATCAGGGAGAAGCAGCTCAAGGCCCCAGAATGCAGTTGAGAAATTATCCACATATAATAGAAGTGTTGAGATTCTAACACATGAGTTGTCAGGGACATAACCTAGGCTGTGTTTTGTCACCTTGTTTTTTTGATGCCTGCCCGTTTTCTGAATCTGATTCACTAGACTTTTATTGAATCTGTAAGCTACCTCATATCCTTTGTTACCTAAATGAGCCAGATCTTATTTGTATGCTGGCATGCATAGAAACTTACTAATAGGGCTCTCTTAAAAATAAGAGACTGTGGGATATTTAAAACCAGAGATTAATGTCATATGTCTACCACTTTCACTTTCTTAAGACTCTCAAGAATCATATCCTTGAGCCATATACCTGCTGCCTCCTAGTTTGTATCCAGACCATTTCTTCCACCTCTGGAGGTTTTCTCATCAAAAAGAAGGTCATATGCCTAAGTGGCTCAGTCGGTTAAGGATCTGCCTTCAGCTCCGGTCATGATCCCAGGGTACTGGGATTGAGTCCTGCATGGGGCTCCTTGATCAGAGGGGAGTCTGCTTTTCCATCTGCCTTTCCCCTGCTTGTACTCTCTCTGAAAAATAAATAAAATCTTAAAAAAAAAAAAAGAAGGTCATGGCTACATGACATGTGAGCTAAGATTACATTCCAAGAAAACAGGTATCTTGGATCAGAAATTTCTTTTAAGGCTGTACTTGCTTTGGGGAAAAAAAATAAAGGAAAAATAAAGAGCCACAGTTATTTTGTAGCTCCAATGATTGTTTTCAGAAGTCTGTTCTGGGCAGGAGAGACTTGTATCCTAACAGACTTCTATCCTCAGATGAGCAAATCGGTCAGCTGGAGGAGAGCAGGAATTCGGATGGCTTTGGTTCCCATTAAATTAATGTATTCTGTTGGTAAACAAAGTAACTTTCTTACAAATATACTCTTCATAATTTTACCAAGTTCTTTTGTCTACAGTGGTTAGATATTTTACTCTTCAAAAAACAAACAAAAAATATCTCATATGGTGGAAATAAAAAATAAGTATCTTTAGCATGTGAAAATCCATTTAGTAAAAATTTGTTGAGTCCCACATATATGTAATTTCCTGTACCATTTGCTATTCATAAATGGGTTGGTTTGGGGGTAGCAGAAAGCTCTGATTTGTAGCATTTGCCAGTTTCTATGGTGCAAATACTATACTCCAACCACCAAGGCTGGTCTCAAGCTACCAACCTCGATTTAACTGAATGTGGAATTGGGAATAGATATGCATGATCTATAGCACACCTCTAGAACTCCAGAGTCCCAGAGTTTGAGATTAAGAGAAATGACATTTATCTGATAACAGTGGGGAATATTAAAACAAACAAACAAACAACAACAACAAAAACAAACAGAAAACAGTTCTTCTGAGCATTTAGAGTAGACAAAGTATTCAATGTGAGAGGAGCAGGGTGAACAAAATGACGGAGCTAGAAGTGAATGGAGAATATTCTGGAATGGCAGGAACAGGAGGTGAATAAAAGAGCAGAGAGGAATCAGGGAGATTGGGGAGAGGGTATGTTGGGAAATGGGCATGATAAGTATGGAAGGAAGTGGCACACTGTCAAGGAGAAAAAGTGCTAAGGGGATATTTAACATAATGGAGCCCCCCATGCATCAGAGCAGGCATGGATTGTACCACATGAAAAGTAAAGTCACAGATCACATTTCTTGGAAAGTATGCTAAATAAACCAGTGACAGAGGCTCCAGGAAATATGCTTTCCAAAGGTCATCCCACCGACATCTGCCTCTTGGTGCATTGAGTGTCTCTGGACTTATCTTAGGTTAAGCCTATTTTGTGTCAAAGAAAGGTGGCAGAGCTCAGGTGTGAGAGCTACATCAATATCTTTGTGCATGCATTATGACTCCAGGATGTCACCAGAGGGATTTCACTGGAGAAAAATACCTGAATTATCTATGTCCCTTAGCCATTTTGGACCTAGCCAGGCAGCTAGTCTTGTTGCAACACCAGGCCAGTAATTGTGCAGGTCCAGAATCTCCGGACAGCAGACATTCATCAACAAGGTGCGTTCTGAGACACAAAACTCCCTGAACAGGGGAAGACTGTGCTTCTAGTATCAGTTATCCCTTCTGTTTCCAGGACTCATCTTCACTGAGGTAGAGCAGGATAATAATGATGATCTTACGCTCTCTGTGGAGCCCAAGGCCCATGAGGAAAGATTCAGCCTCTCCTTTGTTTTGTCTGCTTGACTGCACTGAAGACATGAAACAGCTTCAGTACACATTGTATGTTTACTACCTCTTTTCTCTTCCCTCCCACTCCCATGCAGCATTGATGTTAGACTGCTTCTTTACATTTTATAATCGGGAAGTTGGATGCTGTCTTTGAATCAATATTTCTTTATAGCTTCCCTGGAAGGGATCTTAACTCCATCTACCATGTCCTCAGGGGATATCAGGAAGGAACTGAGGCCCAAAGAAAGAGCCTTCCAGGTTCAAAGAGTCAGGTTCGTTTACCATCTTCAACTGCTTTACCCCTAAAGAGTCTTAACTCACAGCTATTTGCCATACAGAGCATAGGGGGACTGTACCTGTAGGACAAGGGTGTAACCAGCAAAGAGAGGACCCAGCTAAGAGCAGAATAGCTAAGAGCATAACAGAAACAGGTGTCCATAAAATTGAGCTCTCTTCCTTTGCAACCATCATGCTTATTTTATTTTATTTTATTTTTAAGATTTTATTTATTTATTTGACAGCCAGAGATCACAAGTCGGTAGAGAGGCAGACACAGAGAGAGGGGGAGGCAGGCTCCCTGCTGAGCAGAGAGCCCAATGTGGGGCTCGATCCCAGGACCCTGGGATCACGACCCGAGCTGAAGGCAGAGGCTTTAACCCACTGAGCCACCCAGGCGCCCCATCATGCATATTTTAAACATGGGCTGAAAACGCAAACAGTGCAGCAAATCTGTTGGATGTCCACTTATTACTGACAGCTCTGCTTCTCTCAGCACACCGGAGTCTTGTCTCAGTCTTGTCCTTTCCCTGTGGAAGAGGGCCTTAGTATCCTGTGCAATATCTCAGCTGTTTTTCTTTGGCTATAGATTTTTTTGGGGATGCAATAGCCATGTTGCCCTGCAGCTCATTCCTGGGCCACAAACCACTCTCATACTGGGAGATGATCATGGTTAGTGAGCTGCCTCCTATTGCCTTGCTTGTGTCTTTGAAAGAAAGACCACTTGACCTCCTGTAATAATGGTCGCTTCTCCTCAGCTATATTCACTCATCCTTGGACACAGGTTCTTCCTATACATGAAGGCTCTGAGATTTCTCCATGCCCTTATCTGGGATATTTAATCACAGTTAGGAATGAGGTATCTGTCTTGTTCCACAAAGCCACATGCTGATTCTATTATGTACCACATTGCTCTGAAGTTCTCTTTCTTGTAGGCAAGGAGTGTGGCCCATTCATCTCTGTACATCTGTCACCTAGCATAGGGCATGACAAACATTAGGAGATTCGATAAATGGTTGGATTTCATTACTATGAACTAGTTAGGTTAAATATTGGATTAAGGCTCTGCCTTGCAATATTCTCCATGCTATTCCTTTAGTCCTGGGTCTGGAAGAGCAATAATGAATTAAAGCCCCAACACCCTCTATTAAAACCTAATTATAAGCCCCACCCCAATCAAGAATTCCCTTGCCACTTTTTCTCCCTGTTTCCTGAATAGCTTCCTTTCCTCTTTGACTGTTGAGAAATTTTCTCTGGGCATGAGCCTAACATGCAGACTTATGGAAACCTTGGTTTCTGATGCCCATTCTTACCTATCTGATTCCACCATTAGCCCAGCCCAAGGGTAAGAAGGGAAGGCTGGATTCTGAGTCCAAATATGGGAAGGAATATGTGGATGTTTATTTGGCTGCTATTTGTCATCCAGCTCAAGCATCCTTTCTTATTATCTTACTAGGGCTTTATAAATCCTTATTGACTTCACTTTCTCTTGTGTAATATAGCTAGGAAATAGGCTTCAGAGCTTCCCCAAGTTCTTTGAGGCAGTGTTATTTAGAGGAGAGAAAAAGTCTTAGGACCTAAAGAAGACCTAAAAAAAGACCTAAAAGCCTTAGAATATTGGCTCGATCTTTCCCCCAACTAGCCGAGCAATAGATCAAGTCACTTCAAGCTCTCTGGGCCTCAGCTTTTGTGTTTTCTTTCCTTATTTTAATTTTTTTCATTTTTGTATTCAAGTAGCTGCATAGATTAGAAGCTAGATTTCTAGTTTCTGTAAGTCTTTGATTCTAGCTCTTCTTCTCAAAACATCAGTGTAATTAGGTTATTTGGATTTAAATGAGCCTATTCTAACCTATTGTGAGCAAATGCAATAGTGCTGATAATTGTCTTCTTTCAAAACTATGAAGTTAATATCTTCTCTAAGGCAAGGATATTGGTATTTTATTGCCTCAAGAACAGATTTATTAGATGTTCCACCAAGATACACCGTGACTACCCACACCCCAAACCAGCCATTATTACATTCTAAAAAAGAAAATTGAGCAATGCAAATTTATGGTAGTCAAGTGGAAGAGAAGCCAATACTTTTGCACAGTCTTTGTAAGGTGTCTGTTTATATGCTAGTATCTGGAGTTACTCTTTTCATGAGGCTCCCAATCTCAAGGAGTATTTTTAATTCACAGAGTTTAATCCAGCTGTGTTTGAAATCTGTTGCAACAAGTCACCATAGGGACTATATCTCTTTCAGAGGAGAAGCCAAGCACAGCAGTTCAATTAAACTAGCACCAAGTCCTGCACTCCAAAGACTGAAGGGCCTGAGGGAAAGGCATCATGGGGAGAGTTATATGCTCCTGCTCACCCCTTTTGGCTAGAAAAATCATGGTGTTTGTGACCAGAAAATTGAAACAGAATGAGATCCAAAATGGCAGCCACTGCCTCCTTTTCTATTAACCTCCAGGCTGGTGAGCTCTATGGAAGGAAGAGTGACCAAGATTAATTACCTTTTGGATCTCAATGCATTGTTTCACTAACGTTAAGAAAGCTTTCTGAAAAGTTTGCGATTCCCACAAAAAAAATGCCTAAGACTATAAAAGTCATTAGTATGGAGGCTTTTAGACTAGCCAAGAAAACCAGGTATCTAAAAAACAAAAACAAAAAATCTGCTTCTAGGATTTCAGAATAAATGAGAGACGAAATGGTAGAACTGCTATGATAATTATTGGCTCTCGAATTAATGGTAATAATTACCTTAGCAAATTGCCATGTAACTGTTCAGTGAACAAGTTCATAATCTAATCCTACATTGTTTATTTTTTTAAAAGCCAGTTTCTCTCTATGTGTATGTCTTGAGGCTAGAGCTTCTTGCTTCAGAATAATTTGTTCTTTAATCCTTGCTAACCTAAGCCCTCATTGTGCATAATGAGAATAAAATGGTTGAGGGAAAGTAATGGACATCCATCTTGTGTCCTGCACAAACAAATCTTGAATCTCTTACCCAGACAGACCTGTCCCCATACTGTTGTGGAAGAATGAATTGTGATCTTCAGGTCACATTCTAGACTTTTCTCAGCCCAGAGAAGGTGTCTGAATTGAAGCACAACTGTTTCACTTCACTTTGTTTAAAACTCTAGGTGGCCTTTTCCTTAGCTCAAGCTACATAGCCTCCAGTTAGAGGAATTTTCCCTATGTTAAAGTGGAGTTACTGACTTTACTCTGCCCTGGACCCTTTCTGATTCTCTGACTTCTTATAGGAATCATTCTCTTGGCTTTGATATATGGTATTGTTCTCCCAAAAGGCATCAAAACTTGCTTTTAAAAATTGTATTGTGTTTTATTTGCTGTTGTTTTCATTGCTGTTTTGAGCATGTAATCTTTGGGGTACTTATTTAATCATCTGATCATTTAATAGGAATTCACCAAGCTTAAGCTGGGCGCCCAGTTTTATGCTCAAGAAAGACATTAAAATATGTTCTAAACAACCAGAATGGACAAAAGCACATATGGTTCAAATTGCTGATTATGAAGTGAAATACTATTATCTTCAATGCGAGAAGAATGTCTACCCATTGGGGAAGGTGAGGAGAAATCTGACACTAAGGGGGAATTTCAATTTGCCTCAGAATAATTTGTCATGGTACAATTGATGAATATATGGAGGAGGGGAAAAATAAACACTGTCTTAAATAACAAAAGACAAAAACCAGGAGAATTCTTGGGGCAACTGGGTGGCTCAGTGGGTTAAAGCCTCTGCCTTTGGGGTCCTGGGACTGAGCCCTGCATCAGGCTCTCTGCTTAGCAGGGACCTGCTTCCTGGCCCCCTCTCTCTCTGCCTGCCTCTCTGCCTACTTGTGATCTCCATCTGTCAAATAAATAAAATCTTAAAAAAATAATTAAAAAAAAAAACCCAGGAGAATTCTTATAAGAAAAATACTCCAGTATTACTAAAAGACATGAGTGGTATTGAATTTCAAAGCGGGAAATGGAGAGAGGACTGTGTATATGATTGGAAGTGCAAGATATTTAGGAAGGCATATAGAATTGTACTTGACACACAATAAATAGTTATTGAATGAGTTGTATCAGGTAGTTCTATGGACCAGTTGAATGCGTGGGCTTTGGAATCAGAGAAGTTATACTTTGGAGTTCTTTCTTTGCTATTCATGGGAACTTAAGCAAGTCACCCAACCCCTAAAATTCAACTGTCATCAGTAGGTTGGGTGTGGTTCTTATAGTTGAATCAAGTAGGATTTTATGAGGTAGAAATGGGATGATATATATATATATATATATATATATATATATAAATAAATAAAATGCTTGGTAAGTTATGTAGACATGGTAACATCCAATGGATACAAGTTATTAGTATTATAAATTTTATTCTATTATTATTATATAGATACAAAAGGTTTTTTGAGTGTCTCTCTCTCTTTATATATATATATATATATATATATATATATATATATATATAATGTTGTGGAGAGAGGCATATAAATATTAATATGGAAGTGAATTTATGTGGATGAGTGTTTACGTGCAAGGTGGTAGTAGTAGTACCAGTCAGCAGAAGAGAAAAAAAATAGCTGATAGTTCTTCATTTTGAAATGCTGAGGAGCCCTTTACTTAGCCAACGACACTGGTTTGGAGAAGGACTTCTTGAAATTAAAATACAAAAATAATACCCAGTTTGGGCTTCTCAGAGCATCAGTGTCCTGACTCCCTTCTCCGCCAATACTTACTATCTTGGAGCCAACTTTATTGAACTTACCCGGTAGTTTTTTGCAGGCGATGGGATCATGAATTTGGACACTATTTGTCTCAAAGCCATTTCAGTTTCTCAGATGTGTCATAAAGAGTAACAGTCATCCTGACAAATGTCATTTTATCCATATTTGCTAGATAATCTTAGACTTGCACTTCCTTTAGACAGCTGTAAACTTCTTGTTCTGTAATTCCATACAAGTTTCTTATCTTTTTAACACAAGAGAACCCTCAACTGCAAATTAATTTAGGGAAATTGAAAGTCTTTTTTCTCTGTTCACCTGTTTGTAAATGATAAGGGCCATAAACAACAGTTTTAATAATTCGGTCCTTTGCTCAGGAGCAGCAGTCGATGATCCCAGCCACCATCTCATCCCCACATGAGCTGATCCCCCATTTCAAGCCAACACTCACTTTCTGTGATGAAATGCAAGGGCTCATCCCAATTTAATACATGGTTTCCTTCATATGGAACATGCGAACCAGAATATCTGCTACAGTCTGGGGCTGTGAGGGCTCCTGCCTGTACTGAACTGCCAGGGCAGATATTAAATGGAGAAAGATCTTGCACTTATTTGTTAAAATGGTTTAAGTAATGTTTATTATTGTTGTCGTTTTAATTCCATTTCATGGAATAGCTATCGCTCAAGGGGTGTGAGAGGAAAAGGACAATGGGCAAAGGAGCCAAGGACAATAGCACCAAAAGACTCTTGACAGTCTAAGACAGATCAGACTTGAATGATGAAAGCAGAGTAGAAGTTTGGCATGGATGTTATTTAGAAAGGAGCAAGTGCTGTTTAGGAGACAAAAGACCTGTTTCTTTATAAAAAAAAAAAATCACGACCCAAATGAATCAAAATTTTATTAAAGCACCCATTCAAACTCCCACACATAAAATTTTAATTGGAGGCTGGACAGTTCTGGAACCAATGCCTGGGTATTAACTCATTTTATCTTTTATCATCTCTGTCTTGGGACCTTTAGGGCAGGTGTAATGGTAGTTGCGGTGGCATGCCAGTGCTGGCTCAGCCATCTCTGCACCTTCCCCAGCCCTCAGCTATGACAGACCTGGCTGTTCTCTGTATGGACTTTCTCCTCAGGGCCTCTTGGAGCACGTTGCAGCCTTTAAGCTGAATTATATAGTGCTTGATTTTAAGCTTAGGGAAAATAACATATTAAAATGAGTTTATTTCTAAAAATAATGGCATAAGCCAGTTTCACATGGAACACCTTAGACAAATCCACAAGCACTCTCCAAACTCAGAAGCAGATGTCCTACCCTCTGGACCTATGGGAACTATCCACTAATTAAATTTAACACTGATGTAAATAGCTATTTCCCAGTTTCCCTACTAAAGTTCTCTAAATCAAAATGTCTATTCTCGGAAAAATAAAAATGATTCCACTAATGTTATAATTCTTCTAATTTTATATATAAAAAAAACCTTCTGAAAAAATCAACATGATTTATATTAACAAAATAAAGAAGAAAAATCATATGATCATTTCAATAGATGCAAAAACATTTTTTAAAGATTTATTTATTTATTTTAGAGAAAGAGAGAGAGAGAGAGAGAGAGCAGGGGGAGGGCCAGAAGGAGAGGGAGAGAAAGAAGACTCCCCACTGCGCATGGACCCCCCAATCAGGGCTCTATCCCAGGACCCTAAGATCATGACCCAAGCTGAAAATCAAGAGCTGGAAGCTCAACTGACTGAGCCACCCAGCCACCAGAAAAAAATGTTTTTTGAAAAAGTTTAACATGCCCATTCATGATAAAAACTTTAAGCATGCCAGAAATAGAAGAGGAATTTCTTGACTTGATTAAAAAGACATCTACCAAAAATCTACAGATAACATCATATATAATATGAAAGAGTGAATATTTTTCACCTAATATTAGGATTAGGGCAAGATTTTCCTCTTTCGCTAATCCTTTCAATGCTGTACTGGAAACCCTAGCCAGTGCAATAAAGGAAAAAATAAAAATAAAAACATACACATAAGAGAAGAAGAAATAAAATTGTATCCACTCATAGAAGGCATAAAATTCCAAATAATTGATAAAACACCTTCCTAGAACTAATACATGAGATCTGCAAGCACACAGATAATGCAAAAATCAATTGTATTTTTCTATACTAACAATGAACACTTGGAATTTAATTTTTTAAAAATAATTATTTACAACAGCACCAAAAAAAAAAAAAAAGAAAAAAAAGCAGCAGCAGCAGAGGCAAATATGAATCTAACAAAATATGTGCAAGATCCTTATACTGAAAACCCCAAAACAATGATGCAAAATAAAAGCTTTGAGTAGTCGTGTGGCTCTGGGTAAAGTCACATATTCTTCCTTGACCTCAAAACGTAAACTGTTAAACAAAATTCCCTGCAGTTCTGTGCATACACGTGACTTTCGTGCAACATCAGTCAAAGCCAATAATGATACTTCACATTTATTCAGGACTTAGCAGGCAGGAAGCTAAGTCATTAAGATGCAATGTCTAACTCAATAATTACAATAACTCTATGAGAGTGATATTATTATTATCCCCAAATTACAAATTAAGAAACTGAGGCTGAGAGAGATTATGTCGTTTGCCAAAAATCGCATGGCATCAGTACTAGGAATTGCTTCCATATGTTTCCAGCTTTTCATGCCAAGTTCTGAATGTACACCATTTGCATGGTGAGGCAATGGCAGGAGATGGGATAGGGCCCTTCAGAGTACATGCAGATGGAAGTGTGGCTTCTGCCACCTCAGGGATCATTGGTCTTAAGGTAACTTACCATTCTTCTGCCTACTGGCATTCTTTTTGGGGGACCATCATCAGCTTCTGTATCCTGCTGTTTTGGGGTGTATGTACCAGAGGGTCTTACTGTCAAAGGAGGAGATGTTATGGTTTGTATGTGTCCCCTTTGTGTGGTCTTCATGTTCTTTTCTACATCAAGTCCTTATTTGCTGTTTAACCCACATTCTCCAAATTTGCCTTCCTTTCAGATTTTTAGGGGTGGATGGAGCTCGAGTACATCTCTCAGGAATTAATTCCAAGTCTGGAAGGGGGCACTGAGCCTGCCGCCGGGATAGGGAGCAGCTGAATAGCTAGCCATCCTTACCCTCTCTCAACTCCAAGGTTGTACAAAGCCCTAGAGAGTGGCATGAGCCTGCTTCACAGTAAATATGGTCCAGCCAATCCTCCAAAGCTCCATATTTACTGTCAGAGCTTAGTGTTTGCAGCCTATTTCCCAGTCTTGAAATGCAAAGTGCGTTGTATCTAGAAACTGACAAGTGAAGATTTTTATCCATTTGCTGTGTCTGGTGTGATAGCACAAGCAGTGTGTTTTATACTTAAAACACAAGCTGGTTTTATATAAGAATGCATGCAAGTCGTAAGCTTGAGCCTAGGGGAAGCTAGTTGATGAATGCATCTTGGTAGGCAATTAAGAAAGGGACAAGATAATGCAGGGAAATTATATTTCTCTCGTTTTGCACAAGATTCAGTGTCGTTCGCTTCTAATATATCAGCTACTCCTATCCTCATGCCACATTGGAATTTTCCTTCTTGAAATTTATGGGTGCACATTGGCTATGTATCATTGCTCTTATTTAATTTCATGGCAAACACAAGCGTATCCACACTCCCCTCTAAGCTGTACCTTGCTGCAAACAACAAATCGAAGAAACATATGCATTCACTTGTAGGATAAAGCAGGAAATAAACATTGTTCCAAGGTGAGGGGGGTGGGCTAAGCTTCTCCAGATTCTTCTCTCTGGATCACACAAAGTGGAGTCCCAGCACCCCAGGGCTCCCTGTGCTAACAGGGAGTCCACTGCAACTCTGGCCATGGAAGGGTTGCTGAAAAGATGATTTCTGTAGTTATGCTAATACACACCAAATTCCCAGAAGACTAGATATGGCCTGGAGATTCAGCTACCTTTCAACTACAGCATATGTTTATCTCTTTACAAGTAAATTCCAAACCCCCATTTTGCAGGGGCTCTCATGAGACCCAGATTTTAGAGTTGGTCTCAGGGCTTTAGTAATGTCTGAGGAAACACTTAATCACATCCTCACTATGGGAAGGTGGCTGACAGCAGGGTAAGCACCCCTGCCTCAAAGTCCTGTCAGCAGTCTCCCATGGTTTATGACCTTCCTGTGCTATTCCACAGCGTTCTACCTGGGTTTCAAGGATTCATTCACATTAAGGCTGAACACACTTGTTCTCTGAGCTTCGGAGCACAATATACTGCAAAGGTGTTAATAAACAACAATAAGGGCCAGCAAAAACACTTATTTTTCACTAAAGCATTCTAAGCATTTAATGTCCATGATCACATTTAGCCCACACAACAAGTTTATATGTTAGACATTATATATATATATAGTTGAAAAACTGAAACTTGAAGGGACGAGATCACCCATACAAAGTCATTAATCTTTTAAGTAGCTGACATAGGACTCCAGCCCAGGTCTTTCTGACTAACCTCTGTGCTCAGTCATAAGACCATACTACCCCTCCGGCAACTGTCACTTCCAAAGTGATAATTGGTGTCCTAAATTAGGCTTCCGGCATCTGACAGGCTCAGGAGAAATGAGATAACGAATGGCAAGCTCGGATGGGTAGAGGAAAGAGGAAATTGTATGTTAGCAGACCCTTTGTCTTAACACAATTTGAACATCTCATGTCTCAGCTACAAAGTAATATATAAAGGATTTTAATCAGACAAGAGAGTAAGAAACAGCAATCTGTGCTGGGTGTGTGCTGGAGAAGGGCATATGCTAGGCCAGCATTGAGTTTAAGTCATGTTTTCCAACAGTTTCCTATTAGTTGCATCTGAGCTGAGAGGAGATATCGCATTGGAGCAGCAAGTGGGACCAGGGCAGGGGAAACTGAGTCCTCCAGGGCATGGAGGAGGGTAGCACTGTTCTTTGACTTAGTGGTGACTTTCCAAAATATTTGAGAGTGTATATAGCACAGGGCCTAGCCACTGGACAGACAGTGGTGCTAGGGTTGGAGAGAGGCCCTGAAGGTCCCCCGAGGGGAGCCCTAGAAGGTCATGGAGGAGAAGCTGTTGTGGTAGGGAGGTGGGAGGTTGCGTCATGGTTATTTACACACCAGGATGGAAGATTCTTCATATTTTAACCACCAGTGTGGGTGCATACCACCTGAGTTTCTGCCAGCTTGCACAGAAGGGAAAGCCTCGCGGCCTGTATGTCAGAAGGTTTAGGTCTGAACAGCAGTAGGGACAGTTGTAGATCAACATCTCCCTTGGCAGGGAGAGTGTTGCCAGACCCAGATGAGCACAGGATTCTTACTCCCCTTCAGTCACTCCTGGGTATTGCCAGGACCTGCCTCTCCCTTTCCTTTCTCAGTTGTAAAAAGATATAGCCTTCCCTGGGTCAATACTGGCAAAGCAAGCCAGGGTCAAAGCGAGCTCAGAGACCCCAGTGCAGTGTCGGGAGTCACTCTTCAGCCTTCGGTCTGAGGTTTAGTGGGCCCTGGTCAGCCCCATCCCTCTCCTCACTCTTTAAGCCTCTCCTCATTCCTGAAACCCAGCTTGGTCTCCATGACTGCACTCCCTGAAGGGCATTGGACTGCTTCTCTGGGTCTGGGATTGGTCCTCAATCCAGATGTTTTACTGGGTCCTGCCCCTATAAGAAAGGGCCCTCACTGGCCTTACCCCGGTGATTCTTGGATCTCAACAATCACAGTAAAAGAAGATGTTACATGTACCCATTAAGCTACATGGTTCAAATCCTAGCTCCAATCCTTTCTAGTCAGCTATCCTCAGGCAAGTTATTTTTTTTTTCCTTTTTAAAACCATAACTCTCCACTTCCAGAATGTAGATATGATTTGAAAAACAGTGTTTTGTTTTCAGCTTGTACCTATGATAGTCATACATTGTTAGTATGTAACTATCCCCTGAGAATCAACCACTCCAACCTACTTATAGTGGGAAAAATAATTTATGAGCAGTTATCGTGTGTCCTTGGATATTCGTCTGTCTGTTAAAAGGCACATGTTCCCCAAGATTCAGCCCAGCATTCTCTCTTCTGGGGCCTTCCACCCTCAGCACTGCCCCATAAGACATGCCTCCCATGGACTCCAAGCTTCTCCCGGTCCTGGTACACTTTATGGAGACAATTCTATCATCAGGTCATGATGTCCTTTGAAAGCAGGGACTATATCTTGTCTTTTCTAATTTCTCTTTCTCAAATACCTCACATAATGGCTGAGGCTCAGTACCTCTCAGGAAGATGAATGGATAAAAGAAAACAAATAAGTTTTTTTGGAAAGACTCCTATAGGATCCATCTTTTCCATGGAGCAAAAATTAACTTCACATGATGAAATAACTAAGAAAAAGCTAGGTGAAATGATTTGCTTAACTAGAGTCAAAAGGAGAATTATTAGCAAGATTCTGGGTTAGAACCCAGGTCTCAAAAAGTCAGCACTATAGCCAATATCTCCCACCTGCCCATCATGTACCCTTCCAGTAATATTTTGCTACTAGATACACTGTCTGAAATTTGTGTTTTCTGCTTCAATAATATTTCACTGATGTCCAATATTATCTTGAGCCAGACATATAGGGTCCTTGATGTCATGAAGTGGTAATTATTGCAACACAGGAAAAAAAAAAAAAAAGAAGTGTGCAGTGTGTTTTTGGAGGCTCGCTCCCTGTTATTAATTCAGGTGCTGAAGGTTGTGACACTTGTCATCTGAAAGATAATTTTCCTCAGATTTAATAATCGCAGTTAAGTCTCAGATTTGATTTTAATTTCAGACCTTGATGTCATGAAGTATTAATTATCTCCATTACCTACTGATAATATTCCTGCAAACATGCACATGTTTGATTGGCAGGAATTTTTTATTAATTTACAAGGATGAACTAAATTAGAAAAGCTCATTTTTCGGCACAATTCCACTTGCATATCTGCTATTTCAAATGGAACAAAATCCCAGCCAACTCACGAGTCCAAGTATAGAGGGTCAGATTGTATAAGGGTGGTCGACTCTAACAGAGATTGATTGACACGTATTTCATTGTCTGATCTACCTGAGTTTGCTTTAAAATGAGTGAGAAAAACCTTTGGGACTAATTAAGATTCTTATAGTAAAGTAATGAGAGAAATTTCCCATGTCTGCTTGAAATTTTCTCCCCATTTCCATGCCTAGGGTTTTTCTTGGGGCCGGCACACTCACACCTCACTTAGGGAACTACATTTATTTCCACATTGCTCTAATCATGTAAAGAAAAAACAAAACAAAAGAAAACAAGCACCCTGATGATCGCTAATATTTTATGTAAAGTGAATCAGTTTCTCTTAGCTACCTACCATACATCCAAGCAGAAAGGAAAAACTACCTCAGTGAAATGTCACGCCATCACTTGACAGGGTAGGAACCTTGGGATTTGAGAAAGCGTACTTATCCCCTGTCCTTTGTCACTTACAAGAGTAACATAGTTTGACTTGGATAAATTCCTCCCTATAATATGAATATTTATGAAATTAAGGAAGAGTGATTTTACTTGAACTGGATTCTCCCAACATAAGAATGTGATACGGATAGTTTCTTGACCTTCCTATGGAAGCACATCTTTGCCAAATGACTTTGTAAGAACAGTGCATTCATTCTGGTTCTGTACCAGTAGAGAAAACTCCTTACTTAGACTTGGGAAGAACAATGCGGAAAAATAAAACAAAGAAATTCCAATAATGCCTTTTACTTACAGAGCTCCTCCCTAAGGAGGGTATGCATCATATGCATACAGCATAATCAAGCCATACAACCTTAGATAGTGTTCAGGGGGAAAAAAAAAATAGTCCTGCTCTGTCAACTGGGGCAGATTGGAGTTTGGGGACATAAAGTCCAGCTAGAGTAAAAATGCTGTCTTAAAGAATCCCAAATCTATTTATAAGAGAGAATAATTGTTGTTTGTGATTTGGCGCTAAGGCAAACAACATTTTTTACTTTAAATATTTACCTTCCAAATTACTTTAGCCTCTGCTGTGATGAAAGCCTAAATACTTTTTGTCCAAAGGTAACCATATGGATTTTATGAAAAATAATACATGTTACTAGAGTTGTTTTCAAACACCTTTAAAGATATTTGACAGGGAGTTGCTAAAAACAGGGCCCCTAGGCCCTGAACACAGCTATGCTTTCCTCTGCTTCTCCTTTTCTCTACCTCTTGCTCTCCTGGCCAGACTAGTGCCTGGGTCTATCAGCTACTGCCTGAGAACTGTCTTATCCTTAGTCAGCCCAGCAAAATAACATGTTGAGGACATTTCTCTTCAAGTCATGGGTCAGACACAGGACCACTGCTAAGAAATCCCAGGAAAGGGGCCAGAAAGTGAAAGATCTTGGGAGAGGTTTACCATGCAGAGATCTCACCTCAGAATGCTTGGTTTTGCTGTTTTCAGAAAGGATTAGATGGATCTAAACAATAGAATTCTTTCCTGCCTTCACACACTGGGAGAGTCAAAGGTAAAGTATCAGGAAGGATTTGTCTACATGGTTCGTCAGGGAGGTAGCCTTCCTGCTTCTTTTCTCCTGGCCCGTAAAAGTAATCATGAGCAAGAAACCTCTTGTCACTGGACTATATCTTCCAGAAGTGAGTTCCATAAAAACTTAATTGTTAAGTTTAACTTCATGAAAAGTTAATAAATACTATGAGCAAAAATCATCTCATGTTTACATAAAATGCTCAGTAAGATAAAGTCAAATGTTTAATAATTGCAGGACTTCTCAGTGCAATTTTGTATTTATGTATTTTGTTGTTGCTGTGAATATCCAAGCACGGGTTGTATATATATTCTCCTAAACTGCTACAACTACAGATTACTTGTAATATTCAGCACCGGCTGAGAATTGTTTCCCTGGGCTTGATGTTAGTCCCAGAAAATACGAGCATGATTTTATTCTTGGTTTAGGGATGTAAATTATTTAAGATGTCTTCATTAATTCATTTATTACACTTATTTTTGTAATGTAGATTGATGAAGTGCTCAGTATCCAAAATTATGTAAAATAAGAGACTTCGTTCTTGTCCTTGTAAAGCTAGCAATCTCCCTGAAGAATCAATTTATACACATAGAAGTCAAATTCATTGCATAATAAGAGCTGTGTTTCACATGCTGGTATCACCTGTAAGACTGGGCAAATGGAAAACCATGTTTTGACTCTCTAAAAGCCCAATTCTATTAGATACTTTTGATCTAAATTGTTCTTTTAGTTTTTTTCCTCTTGACCAACCCCATTTCTCTGAATTAGATCGTCTTAGCAACTTCATAGCTCAGTATATAGTCTTCCCTAAGATCTAGAAGAGTCACCTAATACTCAGGTAATTGAATTTGGTTTCCACTTTGAATCTGTATTCACCATTCAATCTCATATTAACAGTATGCCATCTTTAGCCCATGTATCATCCTCTGGAACAATGCTATTGGATAGAAATATGATGTGAGCCATTTTTATAATTTAAAATTTTATAGTAGCCACATTAAAAAATGAAAACAAGTGAAATGAATTTTAATAATGTTACACTTAAAATATTCAAAAATATAATTTTATCAAATAATCATATACATTATTAATATGGTATTGTACATTCTATTTATGTACAAAGTCTTAGAGTCTAAAGTGTATTTTATCATTATGGCTCATCCCAGACCAGCCACATTTCGGGTGCTCAGTAGTCACACATGGCTAGTACATACCTTATTGGACAGCACAACTTTTGAAAATTTTAATTCCTGTATAGTTAACATATAGTGTTATGTTAGTTTCAGATGTATGATATAGTGATTCAGCAATTCTGTATATTACCCAGTGCTCATAATGATGTGTGTACTCTTAATCCCTTTTACCTATTTCACCCATCCTGCCACCCACCCTGGTTGCCATCCTGTCTGGTAACTGTCAGTTTGTTCTCTATGTTTAAGAGTCTTTTTCATGAATTGTCTCCTTTTTTTCTTTGTTCATTTTTAAGGGGTGGAGGTATGCAAAGGGAGGGAGAGAGAGAACCTTAAGCAGGCTCCATACCCAGTGTGGAGCCCAACACAGGGCTCAATCTCATGACCCTGAGATCACGACCTGAGCTAAAATCCAGAGTTGGATGCTTAACTGATTGACTACCCAGGTGCCCCTGTTTGTTTGTTTTTTAAATTCCATGGATGAGTGGAATCATATGGTATTTGTCTTTCTCCAACTGACTTATTTCACTGAACATAATACTCTCTAAATCGATCCAGGTTGTTACAAATGGCAAGATTTCATTCTTTTTATGGCCGAGTAATATCCCACTGTATATGAATATACATGACTTCTTTATCCATTCATCTGTTAATGGAAACCTGGACTGCTTTCATAGTTTGGCTATTGTTGCCACTAAACACAAGAGAGCATGTATCTTTTTGAATTACTGTCTTCATATTCTTTGGGTAAATACCTAGTGGTATAAATTACTGGATCATATAGTAATTCTATTTTTAATTTTTTAAGGAACCTCCATATTGTTTTCCACAGTGGCTGCACCAGTTTGCATTCCCACCAATAGTGCACGAGGGTTTCTTTTTCTTTACATCCTCTCCAAAACCCATTATTTCTTGTGTTTTTTATTTTAGCCATTCTGACAGGTGTGAAGTAATATTTCATTGAAGTTTGAATTTGAATTTCCCTGATAATGAGTGATGTTGAGCATCTTTTCATGTGTTTGTTGGGCAATTGTATGTCTTCTTTGGAGAAATGTCTGTTTATGTCTCCTACCCATTTTAACTGGATTATTTGTGTTTTGGGTGTTGAGTTGTATCAGTGCTTTATATATTTTGGATATTAGCCCTTTATCAGATGTTATTCACAAGTATCTTATTCTGTAGGTTGTCTTTTAGTTCTGTTGATAGTTTCCTTTACTATGCAGAAACTTTTTATTTTGATATAGTCCCAATAGTTTATTTTGCTTTGATTTACCTTGATGTATCTAGAAAGATATTGTTTCAGCCAATGTCAAAGAAATTACTATCTGTGTTTTTTTTCTAGGGTTTTTATGGATTCATGTCTCATATTTAGGTCCTTAATCCATTTGAATTTATTTTTGTATGTAATGTAAGAAAGTGGTTCAGTTTCATTCTTTTGTATGTAGCTGTCCAGTTTTCCCAACACTCTTTGATGAAGAGTCTTTTTCCCATTGCATATTTTTGCATGTGTAAAGGATGAATTGACCATATAATTGTGGGTTTATTTCCATGTTCTCCATTGTCCCATTGATTTATGTGTTTTTTGTTTTTTGTTTTTTTGTTTGTTTTTCTGTGCTAGTGCCATTATGTTTAGATTACAACAGCTTTTGTTGGATATTTTGAAATCTAAGATTTTGATACCTCCACTTCTTCTTTTTCAAGATTACTTTGATTATCTGGAGTTGGACAGCACAACTTCAGAACAATGGTTATCAAAATTGGTACCTGGACTAGCAGCATAGGAACCACTGGGAAATTTTTTTATAAATACAAATTATTGGTGTTCGATGTAGGCCTAGTGAATAAGAAACTTTGGTGGTGGGGCCCAGCTATCTGTGTTTTTACAGGCCTCTTAAGGAACTCTGATTGCTTATGAAAATTGGAAAACCACTGCTCAAATGTCCAAGAAAAAACACTGTGGGTAGAGTACATAAGAAAGGATTTATGCAGAAGAATCATCTTTATACTGTAATGCTCACTGTATTTATTTCACCAAAGGAAGCGAATAGTGGAGGCTCTCCCACCCATAATTTTTTTACACATTGGTGCTTACAACATTGGTCTCTATTTTGAATAAGAGCTAAGTCCAGCTCAAGAGCAAGGGCTATCTTGGGCATTTGTGAAGTGAAACAAATCAGACTGGCCAAGGCCAGGATGTGGAATGCTGGGCTCGCCAGCCTGAAGCATTTGGATTTTCTCCTGCAGAGGGAATATGGTACTATTTCTGCTCTAAGCAGTTGTTTCTTACTCTCTGACACTAACTTCCTCAAAGGGGCAAATGTTTTCCTGGGAAATTCAAACAGTTTTGTTTTCTTTGGGATAATTTCTTATTTTGATTAATATATACTGTGCATAAGTGGAGAAATAGTATGCAAACATATCTTCTTTCATTTGCCTCCTATTTAGGAACTTGAAAAGTGATGCTGGGTTGGAGCTCACCTCCCCAGTAGAAGTCCTGTTCATTAGTCTCTACATTATCACATTAGCATTGTGACCACATAATCTCTCTGCTGGGTTTAGGAATGGCAGGCTTCAACCTGCTGCCTTGTTCACTAAATGGAATCAGCAGATAATTTCACGGTGGTATAGACAGCATGAAAATCCTGCTCAGGATTCATAAATCCTGCTTTGAATTTGGCCAGCGTATACACAAGCTCCCCTGTCAGCCCTGATCAACAGGAAGCTTCAGAGTCCCTCCAGGAATGGGAAATGGAGTTTGGGGAAGAGAAATGTATTTCTAGTCTCACTACATAGTCCCAGAGGAGGGTCTAGAGGGGATTTGGACCAGATAAATGGAGAGAGAGAGTCATTAATCATAATCTATAGTTACCAAATGGAGGAAGAGCAAGTCATATCACAGGGTGAAAAAGTTATCTGCTCTGAGAACCTGGGTCACTGAGTTCTTATTGGGTAAACCTTCACTGAACAGGTGCTTCAGTCAAAGAGGAGGCTAAGTTCATCCCTGCCTCTACATTTATTTATCCCTATTCTCAATTAAAATACTCATAGTACAGGGAATGCCTTAGAGGTCTAGCTGAAAACACTGAACTTGGGATGGAAAGATGAATGAGGGGTAGGGGGAACCAGATGGCATGGAACACCTGTGAGAAGGAAGAAATCTAATGCTGACTGAGCTCCTGAAGTGTGCGTGGTTCACTTAAGTCCATTTGGATCTTCAGATCTCCATAATTTTCAGTACACAGGATATTTCATGCATGCTTAAAAATAACAATTCTGATGAAATCTTCCTAGCCCACATCTCTCTCTCTCTCTCTCTCTCCCTGACACACACACACAAACACACACACACACACACAGAGTTATAGATTTGCAATCTGCATTGATACACCAGGCAAAGTTTCCTGGTTATTTTCTTGGACCCAATTAAATTGTTTATTAAACTGACATGAGTCAGTTTTGGTGGAGAATTTCTTGAATGACTATGGACAGAATGGCCACAGAGGGGTCATCCTCACTTGGCACTATGTGGGGCCTGCTCTGTTCTGTGTGTTCACACTTAGGCAACCACAGCCACTCAACTTTGCAGTCTAATCAGCTCAACAACTGAGGTTTCTGAATCTGGGGAAAACTTCTGTTAGAAAAAGTAATGGATGATTGGTGGGTTTGACCAATGTGAAAAGTATTTAGGGAGTTAAGGATGAACAGACAATCTCAGCAAAATCTCTGAGCTCTGAGATATTGCTTCTAGACACACCATTCTGGACATTAAGTGGACAGACCACTATTGGGGAAACATTTTTTCTTCTTTCTTTTCTTAATGATTCTGTATTTATTCAGGATAGCTCATAGAAGAAAACTTCAAAGTTTAGAAGGAATAAATCCATAATTATTTACCCAGGCTGCTAAATCTAAGACCATACATCTACATGTATTAATTTCTTGATTGTTTAATTTTGGAAATGGTAATTTGTGTGTGGAAAATGAGTCCCAATTCATCTGTAACTTCTTTGGTGAAAACCCCAAGAATATTAAGATGGCTTCTAGGATAATTATACACATGAGTATGTATTAGTCTGTCAGGCTGCCTTAACAAATATCATAGACTAGAGGGTTTAAACAACAAAAATTTATTTCCTCATAGTTCTGGAGGTGGATTCTGAGATCAGGGTGCCAGCACAGTTAGTTTCTGGTGAGAGTTCTCTTCTTGGCTTGTATGTGCCCCCCTTCTCACTCTGTCCTCAGACGGCCTTCCCTCCATGCATGTGTGCTAGGGGAGAAAGCTCTCTGGTGTATTTTCTTATAAGGATGCTAATCCTGTGGGATCAGCCCAAACTTGTGTCTTCACTTAACCTTATTTTTTTTCCAATTAAAAACAATCTTAGAGATTTTCTTTAAGAAATTTTAAATGATAGTTGTATATATTTAAGGAGTACAATATGATGTTTTGATGTACAGCATGATAACTATAGTTAATAGTACTATATTGTATATTGGAAACTTGCTAAGAGAGTAGATTTCAGGTACTCTCACAAATACACACAATGGTTATCTTTTTTTTTTTTAAGATTTTATTTATTTATTTGACACACAGAGAGAAAGATCACAAGTAGGCAGAGAGGCAGGCAGAGAAAGAGAGAGGAGGAAGCAGGCTCCCTGCTGAGCAGAGAGCCTGATGTGGGGCTTGATGCCAGGACCCTGAGATCACGCAGTGGCTTAACCCTCTGAGCCACCCAGGTGCCCCTACAATGGTTATCTTAATTACTTCCTTAGAGATCCCATCTCCAAATACAGCCAAACTAGGGGCTAGGGTTTCAACATATAAATTCCGGGGTGGAGGGGATTGTGTGAACACTCAGTCCATAAGAGAGTATACCCAAGTGTTAGGGAAGGAGCAAGAGCCACTGGTAGATTTTAAGATAAAGCTATTACATGGAATGAAGATCACAAACATTTGTCTAGTGCCTCCATTTCACAAATCTGAGTGACAGAATATAAGGATGCGGGAACTGCCAACTATGGGAAGTGATTTCCACTGGGAAATGACTGCACCTGACCATAGAGTAGAGGCTGAGCCAGACTGAATTTCAGGGTTTCTATCCACCCTGTCTTGGGACCATAGTATTGTTGACCATATAAACCTTTCCAGGAGAGGCATCATTAAGTCCTAGCAAGCCTGCAAAACTCTAATCATTGGGGAATGGATTAAAGCCAACAGATGAAAATTAAAAGAGGAACATTATCATTCTTAGAGATTCTTGGATAAATTACAAAATTCAATTTAGAGGGACGCAGGGGCCAATTGCCATATGACTAATGGGTACTAAACACTCATCTTTGTGGTAGAGAAACCTTGACCTTGCCTCCAAGGAACAGAGTGAGTCATACATGTCCAAATGGGGTTGCTCAGTTCACAGTCATCTACATTCAGCTGCCTGGATCTGAACAAGTGATGTGCCTCATTTACATAGCAAAGGGAAGCAACAAGGGTCTCTATAGAAGACAGGTATTACTGCCCAAGTCTGAGTGCAATAGATGAGAGAGTGGTATGGCTAGTGATAAGAAATGCTGAATTCCAAGAGGGAAAAAAATGCATTTATTCAGAAGATGCTCACTTTCTGCAGAAAGGTTAGTTTAAACATCTGAGCTAATGTACTGTAAACTGTTAAACTATTTCCTAAACAAAGGGAGTGCATAAATGGCACATTGATTGTTTTTGGTTGGTGCATTGTGTATTTTGGGCTACAGCTTGTTTGTAACTGAAAGCAAACAGTAGCGATGTGATGGATTTGCCTATGTGTGAAATGGATCTTCAACAAGGGAATCACAAAACGTTTACACTTCTAGACATGAGCACTCCCAACACAGCACAGTCTGCCTTTCCAATTTCAACCAACTGTGATGGAAGGAAGAAAAAAATTCCATAACATCAATGTGCACTTAATTGTCAGAGGGAAATAAAATTACAAAGTTTAGTAATACCATAAAAATCTGTGCTGTTATGCAACAACCTAAAATTACATGCTCTCTAAAGGAAAGTCATTATACTACAGGGACTCACAAAAGCTTTCCAAACAGAGCTGCATAATCTCACAGTTAAGAGCAGTTACTTCTGGTTGAAAGACAAAACAAAATAAAACAGAGCAATCATTGTCAGGTTGTAAGGATGGGCAGACTCAAGGTGACTTTGGGTCTTTCTTCTGTTTTGAGTCCATGGAGTTAGGGGTGCAAAGGTGAGGATAATTTGTTTTATAAGTATAAATTTAGACTGTGTCCCATTATTTGATTTGAACTCCAGTTAGCACATTATTTTATATTCCAAAAGGTGGTTCACTCTTCTGTTTTAAAAAAGCAATTGGATGCTCTTAAAGGTGACCATAATTTAGGGAAAAAGAGAGAGAGACAGAGAGAGAGAGAGAGAAAGACATGACATGGATAATTAGCTCATATAAACTGGGTGATTTTCCTAAATGTAGGAGAGTTATCTCTTCTTAGTGAGGAGGACAGATGGAGGAAAGGGCACGGAGTTTGTAAATGGTTCTTAGAAGTAGGATTTAGAATTTGGTCTTTGTTTTGTTCTATAGATGGTGAGTAAAGCAAGAAGATGTAAGATGACTTCTCTGGGGGGCTCTGAGAATAGGGACAAATAAATGTGCTTTCAAGTCACTGCTTTGAGTTTTTCTATTCCCTGTATGTCTATGATGGCTCTTCACTGTTGGGTTTCCAGTAGATTACTTATAAGAAGCAGCACAGTGAACTTAGCTCTGCAACTTACAGAGGTCCAGGCACCATTGCTCTAACCCAGCCTAAGATCTCATCATCAATATCTGGAGGGTTTTTTTTGTTTTTTTTTTTTGCTTTTGTTTTTGTTTTATAAAATTTTTATATAAATTCCAGTTAGTTAACATACAGCATAATATTAGTTTCAGATATAAAATTTAGTGATTCAGTATTACATATAACACATGTAACATCACAATAAGTGCACCACTTAATCCCTATCACCTATTTAACCCATCTTTCCACGCACCTCCCATCTGGTAACCATCAGTTTGTTCTCCATAGTTAAGAGTCTCTTTCTTGGTCAGCCTTTCTCACTCTTCTTTTCCCTGTGCTGGTATATTTTGTTTTCTTAAATTCCGCATATAAGCGTACACAAAGATAAACTCGAAATGGATAAAAGACCTAAATGTGAGACAGGAATCTATCAAAATCCTAGAGGAGAACATAGGCAGTAACCTCTTCGACATTGGCCACAGCAACTTCTTTCA
This sequence comes from Lutra lutra, assembly GCF_902655055.1. Taxonomy (NCBI): domain Eukaryota; kingdom Metazoa; phylum Chordata; class Mammalia; order Carnivora; family Mustelidae; genus Lutra; species Lutra lutra. The sequence continues at coordinate 16,813,669 of NC_062286.1, forward strand.
AGATATGTCTCCAAAGGCAAAGGAAACAAAAGCGAAAATGAACTTTTAAGACTTCGTCAAGATCAAAAGCTTCTGCAGAGCAAAGGAAACAGTCCACAAAACAAAGAGGCAACCCACGGAATGGAAGAAGATATTCGCAAATGACAATACAGACAAAGGACTGATATCCAAGATCTATAAAGAACTCCTCAAACTCAACATACACAAAACAGATAATCATGTCAAAAAGTGGGCAGAAGACATGAGCAGACACTTCTCCAAAGAAGACATACAAATGGCTAACAGACACATGAAAAAATGTTCATCAGCATTAGCCGTCAGGGAGATTCAAATCAAAACCACATTGAGATACCACCTTATACCAGTTACAATGGCCAAAATCAACAAGACAGGAAACAACATGTGTTGGAGAGGATGTGAAGAAAGGGGAACCCTCTTACACGGTTGGTGGGAATGCAAGTTGGTGCAGCCACCTTAGAAAACAATGTGGAGATTCCTTGAGAAATTAAAAATAGAACTTCCCTATGACCCTGCGATTGCACTATTGGGTATTTACCCCAAAGATACAGATGTAGTGAAAAGAAGGGCCATCTGTACCCCAATGTTTATAGCAGCAATGGCCACAGTCACCACTGTGGATAGAACCAAGATGCTCTTCAATGGACAAATGGGTAAAGAAGATATGGTCCACATATACAATAGAGTATTATGCCTCCATCAGAAAGGATGAATATCCAACTTTTATATCAACATGGATGGGACTGAAGGAGATTATGCTGAGTGAAATAAGTCAAGTAGAGAGAGTCCATTATCATATGGTTTCACTTAACTTAGGGAGCATAAAGAATAACACAGAAGACGTTGGGAGATGGAGAGGAGAAGGGAGATGGGGGAAATTGGAGGGGGAGACAAACCATGAGAGACTGTGGACTCTGAGAAACAAACTGAGGGTTTTGGAGGGGTGGGGGTGGGGGGTTGGGTGAGCCTGGGGGTGGGTATTAAGGAAGGCACATATTGCATGAAGCACTGGGTGTAGTGCATAAACAATTTTGGAACACTGAAAATAAGCAAAATAAAATAAAATGGAAAAAAAAGAAAAAAAGTATATATTATTTAGTCTTTATGAGTGTGTGTCTAAGTATTTAGGTATGAATGTTTATGTACATATGTATGTTTTACAAAACTGAGATTTTACCAGCTATACTGTTTATAACTTGACTTCTTACTTAAAAATATCATGGACATATATAAATAAATAAATATATATATAAATATACATAAATAAATAAATTCTGCATATAAGTGAAATCATATGGTATTTGTCTTTCTCTGACTGCTTAGCATAATACTCTCTAGCTCCATCCACATCATTACAAATGGTGAGATTTCATTCTTTTTTATGTCTGAGTAATATTCCATAGTATATGTATACCACATCTTCTTTATCCATTCATCTATTGATGGGCATTCAGGCTTTTTCCATAATTTGGCTTTGGGAGATAATGCTACAAATATCAGGGTTTATGTATTCCTTCAAATTAATATTTTTATATTATTTAGGTAAATACCTAGTAATGCGATCGCTAGATCTCAGCATAGTTCTATATTTAACATTTTGAGGAATCTCTATACTGTTTTCCAGAGTGGCCGCAGCAGTTTTCATTCCCACCAATACTATAGGAGAGTTCCCATTTTTCCGCATCCTTACCAATACCTGTTGTTTCTTGTTGATTTTAGCCAATCTGACAGGTGTGATGTGATATCTCATTGTAGTTTTTATTTGTATTTCCCTGATGATCGGTGATATTGAACATCTTTTCATGTGTCTGTTGACCATTTGTATCTTCTTTGGAGAAATGTCTGTTCACGTCTTCTGCCCATTTTTTAGGTGGATTACTTGTTTTCTGGGTGTTGAGTTTTATAAGTGCTTTATGTATTTTTTATACTATCCCACTTTGGTCAAAACTCCTCAATCAGTGCAAAAATATTACCCACTCACCCACCCTAACACAGCACTAAGTCTTTGAATTTCTCCTTTATTCTTCCTAATTGTATGGTTAAATGGAAAGAGAAGGACTTTGGTCTCAGACTACTTCATCTTCTAGGATTGACTCCACTGGGGAGCTCTGTGATCCCAGGAGCAGTTTTGAACATATGAACTTCAGTTTTCTTCTTTAGACATTGGGGATAATGATACCTATATCACAGTTATATTATAATTAAGGGGAAAAAATGCATGTTCCCTTTTTTTGTCTTGGCAGCAGATTTCAGTTTATGGGCAGTGAAAAATTATCAGAAGAATGAGACTCAGTTTTGAGGACAGTGAACAGAAAGAAGAGAATAATAAGTATGAACAGTGCTGTTGTTTAGAGGCAAGGCTAATGTGGAGTCACAGGCAGTTGCCAGATGTAGTATAAGTAATATTTGGGATGTATTTATACTAAAAAAAAAAAATTATCTCAAATTCAAATGTAACTAGATTTCTTATATTTTATTTGATAAAACTGATCACAAAGTGTCATGAATATGTGGCAAAAAAGGATTTCTGTCTATGTGAAGATCACCATGCAGTGTTAAATACACACAGAGAAATTGGTGGGTGATTTATAATTGAGTTGGAAAAGCATTAGATTAGGAGATACTTGCTGAAGTTATTTTAAAAAATCAAGTCTAATTGATTATTAGGATATATTAGCATTTAGTCAACCAAAAATTGATAATTGATAATTGATAATTATTAATTATTAACATAATTAATAATTGATATTATTAACAGATCATAATTATCATATTATGTTTAATCAGAAACAAATTGGCAGTAAAAGATTACTATTGATTTGTCATATCCAGTAGTATGATGTGTGTTGGTTTATCCGGAGTCCCTTGTTTGTGGCTTAGGAAGGAAACCTACCATATTCCGGGTTTACTCTCAGGAAATAAAAGATGATATTTTAAATAAAACACTCACACCCAGGACATCATTGGGCAGCATTAGAGAGTGAGATCTCCCAGGAAGACAGAATCTGAGGTCCTCAAGATACTCTGGGCATCTGGCGACAGCCATGGATTGAATTAGGTAAGGCCTATCCCAACCTTCCTGCTGCAAGGGAGTGGAATTCTTGTCTTTTCTTTTCTTTCTTTTCTTTTTTTTTTTTTTTAAAGATTTTTTATTTATTTATTTGACAGAGAGAGAGATCACAAGTAGACGGAGAGGCAGGCAGAGAGAGAGAGAGAGGGGGAAGCAGGCTTCTTGCTGAGCAGAGAGCCCCATGCGAGACTCGATCCCAGGACCCTGAGATCATGACCTGAGCCGAAGGCAGCGGCTTAACCCACTGAGCCACCCAGGCGCCCCTTTGTCTTTTCTTTTGTTGTTGTTTCTAGATTTAAATGAAAACACACTCTGAATGCCAGCTGACCTGGCATTAGGATGAACTGATTTTGAGAACTGTACACTTACTGTATTTCTGCTGCCATGTCTCCCATCTGAGTTTGCACCCTCATTGGATACCGTGCTAGTGCCAAGGGGGTCTGGGTTTCTTTTGAATATTGCATTGCCATCTCTGGTACAAAAGAGAACACATCTTTCCTAATAGGTGCTAGTCATTAAAAAAAATTGTTTTTGCCTTTCTTATGATGTAAAATGTTATACCATACTTTCACTTGCATGTCTCTGCTTTGTAGTGAGTCTGATAGCTTCTTCTTGTACTTATTAGTCAATTTTGTTTTCTTCTATTACCTATTAATATCTCTGTTCACATTTATCTCGGGGTCCTCTCTTTATAGATACTGTTGTATGACCTGCCCTCTCCCTTCTTTTATATTTCTGTGTTATTTGTGTCAAGGAACAGAAGTTCATTTATCCAGATTTTCCATATTTCTATTTATTTTGCTTTCTGTATCCCTTTCTGTTATAAGTATAATAAAATCTCTTCCAACAATTGATAATTTATTTCTCTCTTTAGTTTTTCCCATTTTGGCTTTATATATTTTGTGATTTTATTGTATTAGTGATAGCTGTTTATGATGATTTTATGATCTTGTTCAATTGCACTTTTTGCCAATATAATCCCCTTTCATCTCTTATGATTTTCTTTGCAATTGTATTTTGCTAGATATTGAGAATACTTCCCCATATTTCTTTTGCTTAATATTTGTATGACATATTGCTCATCCATTTTTTACTTTCAACTCTTACTTTATTTTCAAATATTACAGATGATATATTGTTGGAACTGTTTTTTGTTTTCAGTCTGAGTTATTCTGTTTTATTGGTGAGTTTAATCTTATTTTCGTAATTACATGGGGAATTGTTTCTGTGATCTTATTTAATATTTTCCCTTTAACGTCCTTTATTTTTGTTTACTTTGGTCAACATTGGTCATGTTAGGGTTTCTTCTATTGGTTTTGAAATTCTAGGTGCTTCTTTTGTTTTTATATTCCTTGTTTCTTATTCCTTATTCTTTCAATAGAGTATCCTCCTGTTTATATTCATATTGATTTTTTTGAAGATTTTATTTATTTATTTGACAGAGAGAGAAACGGCGAGAGGGAATATAAGCAGAGGGAGTGGGAGAGGAAGAAGCAGGCTTCCTGCTGAGCAGGGAGCCCAATGTGGGGCTTGATTCCAGGGCCCCGGTATCACGACCTGAGTGGAAGGCAGACAATGAATGACTGAGCCACCCAGGTGCCCTTCATATTGATTTCTTAAACTTATTATTTTCTCATCTTTCCTCCAAACAAATAAAATTATGATATTCTTGGGATGTTTTGGTCTTTTCTCCCACTTACCTCCCTCTACATTTTTGTCCTAAATGTATTGTACAACACAGAGTACTGCTTTCCTCTTTTATCCTTGTTTTAAGAAGTAAACCATAATCTGTGCTAAAATAGTTAATCATCCTTACTTTTCAGATGGGTTGCATCATCCCCATGGATATGTATTTTTTCTTCTTTGAATGTGTCTTCCAAGAGTGTTTTCCAAAGGGATTTTTGTATTTTGAATCTCTGAGACCAACATGCTTGAAGATACTTTTTTTCACCATCATATTGTAATGGTGATTTTGCTAAACAAAGAATTCTAGGATCTGATGTCAGTCTCATCCAGTTTCATTATAAGTAACCTATGTTCTTTCTGGAGGATAGTGTTCATGTGTGTTGGCTGTTTCCAACGTGTATAGGTACAGATGTTTCTTTACCTTACATTCCTTATGGATGTTTCCCTTCCTTACTTGGTTCCATATGGATGCTTCCAGCCTGAGGTTTCTTATCATGGTTTTAATTTTAGATTTATCTTCATTCTTTTTGCAAATATCTTCTTTCTCCTGCTTATTAATTTTTGTTCTGAAACTATTACAGTGATTAGCATTCCTATTTCTAACCTCTGTATTCTCCAGCTTTTCCCTTACATCTTCTATTTCTTTTTTATTTCTTTTTTGTGTTTTCTGAGAGTGTTCTTTAATCTTTCAGCTTGCTCATTCACTCTGCAGTTGTATTCATACTAATTAAACCATTTAAAAATGTTTAGCTACTATATCCTGCAAACTTAATACTTCCAACTTTTTATGACTTCTTGTCCCTTCTCTATATTAATAGTATACTTCTTCCTATCTTTGAGAATATTTAGTGTGCTTATTTTATATTCATTGGCCATCTGTTTCAATAATTCTGCTTCATGGAGCATATGCTGTTTGGTTTGTAGTCTTTCTTATACAGTGATTGTACTTTGTAAGTGCTTGAAAATTTGGCATGCCAATTCATATTTTCCTGAATGTTATCACTTGTGGTAATGGACAAGCTCAAGTTTGAACCTACCTTGGCACTATAGTAGTATGAGGAAATAAGATCAAGGTGGAAACTCCTGGGCACCTGTGGTAGACACACCTTTTGGTCACTTACTACAGATCATGTCCTTGTAAATCCTTGTAAGTCCCCTCCCTCTTCAGTGCCAGCAGAACCTGCATCTTGCTTCGAAGCAATAGACCTTGGCAAATGTTATGGAATGTCTTCCTATGATTATGTTTTGTTATATATGATTTCATCTTTGCAGACTGGAGAGAGACATTTTCCTGCTAGTCTTGAAGAAGAAAGCAGATATATTGTGAATTGCCAATGGAAAATGTCATATGACAGGGAATCACAAGTGGCCTCTAGGGATGGAAATGAGCACTTGCTGACAGCCAGCAAGAAATTGGGAATCTCAGTCCCACAACTTCAGAAGCTGAATTCTGTCAACAATCTGAGAGAGCTTGGGAGCACCTCTTTCCCAACCAAGCCATTGATGAGATTGCAACCCCACTTAATGCTGGATTGCTGCCTGATGAGAATCTAAAGCAGAGGACCTAATTAAGCTGGGTCTACACCTCTACAGAAACTGGGAAATAATTAATGTGTGCTGTTCAAAGCCTCTAAATTTGTGACAGTTGTTTATGCAACAATAGAAAACCAGTATATCCTTGGTCCTCTGTTGAGTATTCCTTCTGGCTCCCATACCACCAGGCAACAACACTTCTGGACAGTTTTTTTGTCTTTAAGTGGTTGGAGGCAGAAAGCATTGAGAGGAGTCTTTTGCTTTAGATTTTAAATCACAAGCCAGAAATGTTCGAGAAAGATGGAGAAACCCAGTGGATATCCCCACATGGTTCATAAACTATCTTCTGTTTTCATCACTACTTCTCCTAAGTTTTCATTATATTCTTTACTTTTAGATAATCATAAACTTTACTAAGTTATTTGATTACACTCATTTCCCAAATTTCACATAGCATTGTCTAGGATTAATTTATTTTCTTACATTTTTTCAAAGAGGGGTTTAATTATTCAGGGAATCATCTGCACTCTAAAATAAAATAAATAAATAAAACAATTGGTAGATACAGGTTTAAAGATCTTTAACACTTTGAAAATGTTAGCCTTCTGACATCTTGCTCCCAGTGTTGATAGTGAAAAATTTGGTATCAATCTGAAACTTTTTCCTTTAAAATAACTTCACTCTCTGAAAGCATGTAGAATATTTTGTTAAATTTCCTTAAGATGCACATATGTGTAGGGGCTTTTCTATCTATACTATTTTGCACAATCCAAGGTCCTTTATCTTACATGGTCATATTTTTAAATCCTGGGAAATACTGGTAGAATATTATTTTATCTATTTTGACATCTTCATTTATTTTATTTCATTCTGAAACTGCTATAAATGGCCATTGTGTTTTTATCATCTATGATTATTCTCTTTTATACTTTCCATTACTTCATTGCTTTCTAGCATCCTTTAAATAATTTCCTGGATTTGATCTTCCTGTTGACTAATTTGTGGCTCTATCAGTTTTATTAACTATCCATTTCATGTGATTTTAAAAGTATATTTATTTTTATATCCAATTAATCTATTTCTTCTTCTTGATAATTGTGTATTGCTGCTAGTGTCATCAATATATCCTATCCTAGCTCTTTTAATATATTTATGTTTGTTTTTATTATTTATTTATTTGTTTTTTAAAAAAGATTTACTTATTTGACAGAGAGAGACAGTGAGAGAGGGAACACAAGAAAGAGGAGTGGGAGAGGGAGAAGCAGGCTTCCTGCTGAGCAGGGAGCCTGATGTGGGGCTCGATCCCAGGACCCTGGGATCATGACCCAAGCTGAAGGCAGATGCTTAACCATCTGAGCCACCCAGGGGACCCCCCCCCCCCTTATGTTTGTTTTAAAATATTGATCTCTATATTCCATTTATTCTGAATCATGGAATATACATTGCTCTGTGTGCCTACATTCTGTTTTAAAGGCTGTACTCAGATAGCTTCTTATGTTTCCCTTTTAAGCTCATTTACCTTAACTAGTCATGTTTCCCAGAGGATAAAGGCTTCTGCTCCCTCTAGTGAGTTTAGTGTTGGATAACCTCAATATACCCATTTGCTTTGTCATTACCAGTCTTTCATTCTCTTTTGGAAAATCTAGAAGTTTTCTAAGAATTTCTTTCTCCTGGTTGTAACTGCCTATACTTAGGGCTTAGAAGAGAAGATGGAAATGCTCAGCAGCTGCTGTTTCATAAAGATTTTTTATCCATTCCTCACTCAGCCAGACTTCTGCTTTGCCTTGTTATTATCTTGGGAACAGAAAAATGCTTAGTATGGTTTCTGATAAGTGCCTGGTTTGGAATTCTGGCTCTTCTACATATTAGCTGAGGGATCTTGGATAAGTTTTTCAAGTTCTCTGTGCTTCAGTATTCTTGGGTGTAAAATAGGATAGTAATAGTTACTGACTATTAGGATTGCTGTGATATTTAAATAAGATAGTGTATATGAAGTTATTAGAAAGAACAGTACCTGATACAAATTAGGTAGGGCTTACTAAGCATTTGCTATCATTATCCTGACAGCACTTACAGGGCCCAGCACCTGTACATGTTCAATAACTGTCTATCATTGCATACTGCTTACACATATCCAGAGAGTCATATCTGAATCTGTGCACAGGTTGCTATCAAGATGCACCCACACTTCAGATCTCCAGGACTTCAATGTGCTTCCTGCCATGATTTGTGCCTCTAACTATCCTAGTGATCTGATTTTTTTTTTCTTTGACACTGTTTAGGGAAGAATAGGAAATCAAATCTTGGTGGAATGGAAAAAAAAAGGAGACAAACATTTAAAATCTCTAATATTGCCATTATTTCCATGCTATAACTGTTTGCCTCATAGACAATATGTGAACCAACTGTGCTTGGGTATATATAGCCATTCACAGTTACCAAAAAAAATCACATTTATTATTACATTTAATATTGCACGACATCATAAAAGGTAAAAAAGACTTACTGAACTTATTTTCAAGAGGAAAAAAATTCTCAGATTGGAGAGAAAATGAACTAAATTTGGATGCCTTGAGTATGGAAGATGTGAAGTCAACCCAGATGTTCTGACTCCTAGTAGCATACTTTTTCCCTGTTCCCCTCTCTGCAAAGGAACCTCGAAGAAATAGCCAGAAACCTTAGCTTCTCTAGAAGGTATATGTATGGTCAAACATGAGTGGAAACTTAGATATTTATGGTTTTTTTTTTAAAGATTTTATTTATTTATTTGACAGAGAGATCACAAGCAGGCAGAGAGGCAGGCAGAGAGAGAGGAGGAAGCAGGCTCCCTGCTGAGCAGAGAGCCCGATGCGGGGCTCGATCCCAGGACTCTGAGATCATGACCTGAGCCGAAGGCAGCAGCTTAACCCACTGAGCCACCCAGGCGCCCAGATATTTATGGTTTTTATCCCATTCCATATACCTAGAGCTTGGGGTTAGGTATACACAGACTTTTCTATAAAGAGGAGTACTAATGTTGAGTTATTTACACTTAGCTGGGTGCAGTTAGTGTTGTGTGGTAAAGGTTGTAATGGCCATCCCAAAAGGCATCAGATTTGAGAGTCCTTTTTGGTAGTTCAAGCTCTGACCAAAACATTGAACTGTTGTGAGTCACTTACCAAATGCTTTCTAATGGTTGTAGTTTGTGGAATCTGATACCCACCTTTGTGCTGTTACTTGGGTAATGAATATGGTTTCTTCAGCTCAAGCATTCAGTTGTTATCACATGAGATAACACACTCGGTTTTTTGTTATCGTTTTTGCTTAAGATTTTATTTATCTGAGAGAGAGCAGGCACAAATGGGAGGGGTAGAGAGGGAGGAAGAAACAGACACTCTGCTAAGCAGGAAGTCTGAGGATGGGCTCTATCCCAGGAACCAGGAATCATGACCTGACCAAAGGCAGACACTTAACCAACTGAGCCACCTAGGCACACCCCTGCAGGAGGTTTTATACAGTTGACAGTATAGTGTGCTGTCTGTTTACTGGAGAGATGACATGTGGACACATGCTGAGCAAACATGCCATTAGCCATCATTAAGTATGTTGAACACTAACTCTGTGGCTAGTTCTATGAAAGACATTATAGCAGAGACCAAATAAGACACAAGAAGACACAAGTTCTATTAAAGACATTATAGCAGAGACCAAATAAGATATAAGAAGAATATTTAGCAAATATTTGTATGGGAAATCCATGTTTCTCAATGTATGTGAACATGCAAAAGGAAGTCAATAAGTCGAAGCTGTTAGCTCTGATTACTTAGACAAGAGCTTATCACATGTAGTTATCAAGATATGTTTGTAGAATGAAGGCAAGATTATAACTGTCAGAGTTTCTGTAAGAGATAGGATTTGAGGTATTTGAAAAATGCTTAGAGGAGAGGGCAGCCATCCCAAATGAAGTAGAGAAATAAAAACAAGAATAGCAGTTAGAGAAGAAGGTGAAAAATGTAGGCATAATATCACCCATTATTATAATAAAGACATTGTATAAAGCTCCACTAAATTTACAATAGTCATATAATAACTTCCTTGAATCTGTAACTCATGTCATCTACTTTGATTTTTGAGAGATGATTAAGCCTTCTCATGCTGATATGATATGGCCACTTTCTTTTTCTTTTCTTTCTTTTTTTTCTTTGTTAACATGTGTTTCATGAGTGTCATTTACTTAATTTTTTAAGGAAATGGTGATGATGTAATGTTCTCTCTTTATTTTTTATGACTTCAAAATTACATATAGTTAAAAGACAAAATGAAACACTCCAAGCATTCATTAATGAGTGAATGGGTAAATAAAATGTGGTACATACATACAACAGAATATTATTCAGCCTTTTATTAAAGAGGAAGGAAATTCTGACACATGTAACAACATAGAACCTCATGTTATGCTGAATGAAAAAACATTACAAAAATATTGTATGATTCTACTTATATGAAGTTCCTAGAAAGTAGTCAAATATATAAAGACAGATTTTATTGGGGGAAGACTTAAAGATTCTAGAGACGGATAATAATAATGATTGCTCAATAATATGAACTGACTTAGTGCCATAGGACTGTGCACTTACAATGGTAAAAATGGTAAATTAATTTCACATATATTTTATCACAATTTTTAAAAATAGAAAAAAAATATAAAAAAACCAGAATAGTGTTGACAGGGAAAAGGCTAAGAGTTAGTGTTAAAATTTCTTTTATTCCAGGTGTTTGTATTTATTTTAGGACTCGTTCATTTTTTTTAAATAGACTTTATTTTTAGAGTGGTATTGAGTAGAAGGTATAGAGATTTCCCATATGCTCCTTACCCAGACACATGAACAGCCTCTAGTCATTTCTTTTGTATCTTTGAAAACTCAAAAATTAATTCTTTCTATAGCAAGTTATATACCCCATTGGGAAAATATTAACTTTCTGTTGTTCCCTGAATATTCTATTACATAAGTTAGAAAATATTACATAAGTTAGAAAATATTGGCATGAGTGTTAAGTAGCAACCAGCATTCCTAGAGTCCACTCTAAGTTTGCCATCGTAAAAGAGATTGTCACATTTCTAGGGACATGGCATCTTAGTGGCCTCTGGAAATGTAAAGAGTGGAAGACAGGGCAAAGTTGTCTGCTATAAAGAGACCTAGTGATTCATGGAGGGATGTCAGTGGGGACAAGTAGCTGGCCAAAGTGGATCAGTCTCCTCTAGCTAAAATATTTGACAAGTTAATGTTGATGAGCAAGAATGTGTCCGTGACCTGGGTCAAACAAGGATCTGCTTTAATTCTAATAGAGGCTTTCTTGAGCTTCATCTTTACCTGGGATAGGAGATTGCTAGAAGATGGTTACAGAAGGCCAAAAGGATCAAGTTATCAAGCACAGGACAGAAAGTGTAAGTCTTGGTGGTGTGGGGGGGGTGGTCCCTGGCATATTGATGTGAGAAGTTCCATCTCCTTGAAAATTCAGAAGGAGAATCATGTACAGTTAGTCTCAAGAACTGAGGAAGAGTGAGATGATCATGAAAATAAGGAGAGGTTTACTATTTTATTTAGATCATTAGACATTCATCAAAAGGATCAGAGTTGGCTTCATCTGGCTTCTTTTAGACTCTTTAACACACACTCAATCCTAATATCTCTTCCATTAATCTCGTTCCATTTCAACACATACCTTATCTTAGTGATGATTATTGGTTTGGGGTACAAGTGGCCTCCATCTGAGTTGGGTGATCTTATGCTAGAGGTTTGTACATTGAGCCAGGTGCAACCATAGACATTCTGAGGGGTCTTAGCAATTGTTCAGGGAAGAGGAAGCTCTTGGGCTGGGGAAGGTTGGCTCAGAGATCTCCATAAACATTTCAGCCAGAGTCCTCTGGTTTATTCATTTGAATATATTGGATTTGGGGGATTATTTCAACTGATGAGAGGTATCTGGAGTAAAGCACAGGTAGAAAACCAGGGCTGTTGTGGAATTATTTGTTGATTTTAGACCTTGTTAATCCACTCATGTAATGTGACTAGTATCTATTTTTGTCTTTTAATTGATAAAACTGACCACTCACTTTGGAAATACTTCGGAAATATGTGTAGACACAATGTGTGGTTGAAGTCTATAAAAATGACTTGAGTGAGCTGAGCGAAAGGAAGGCTAGTAATAGCATTTTAACTTGCTTTGCCTTTTGCTGAGGATGGAATAACGGAAAGGCAAGACAGAGGTACAGGCGCAACCTCTCTCTCTCCAGGCTTAGGTGGTAGCATGATCCCATAGCAGTTTACATTGAGAATTTATCCAGACTGTTTTGTTTTTTTTTTTCTTTCCTGAGTCCTGAGTAAGGTTGGCTTAAGGCCTAGAAGCTCTGCAATTTTTCATGTTCTGGCAACCTAGGAAGAGAAGGTATTTTGCAACTTAGCTCAGTTGTTTCTTAATGTTTGGAGAGAAATATGTCTCTTGTAGCTTGTTTTTTTAAGCTGAAGAGAAACACACTTTCTCAATGTACAGAAATGCCTATTCCATATTCATGCTAGATTTGCATTTGAGTCCAAAAACAATATAATGATTTTGTTCCCTGATAATTCTTCAAGCTCAAAAATTAGTGTGAGGCACACTCCCAATGGGATTCCAATGAAAATTGGATTTGCAATAACTAGGGGGAAACACAATAAAACCTTCAGTGTTCAAAGACAAGATTTATGCTCTCCATTTACCTTTATTTTATGTCCTGGGGAATAATCATCTTTGACATTTGTAAACTTCCCTGCCTCCAACAGTCCTTCAGGACTTCCTCATTCAAGAGCTGCTCTCCCAATGTCACTTCTCTACTCAACAACATGCTATTATTCAGTGGTAAGAGGCCAAGGCCTTTAAATGAAGGAGGGCAGTATGATGTGCATAAAGGTAAATTTGAAAAACTTTCCTCAGGGGAGAACCTCTGGGACTATGAATTCCTGTGCATATAAACTAACTTGCCAGCCTGTGTGGCTGGTTGGGACAGTGTGACTTGCAGTACAGCTTCACCCCAGAGAAACTACTAAGTGCACCTTTGGTAATTTCAAGCCTTTGGAAGAGTCCCTTAAAGACCTACCTGGTTTAACTTTAACACTTCAGTGTTACTGATAGGAGACCAACAAACTGTGGTTCATAACAGGGCAAGCATTTCTTAAAATCATAACCTTCTTGAACACAAAATCAGACATGTAAATTACCAGTAGGTCTATTTTGGGAGCAGCTTTCAAAGTAATGAATACAAATGACAACAACCATTATCCTAGCTTATTTGTGGCATCACACTGTCCTGGGAAACTACAGTTATGGAAATCAAGGGAATATTGCTTAATATTACTATTAATAAATTACATGCTAGAGCAGCAGTGGCAATAACTCACCAAGTTGATGTAACAGAATATATAAGTATGCAGATGATTCATATTCTATGGAACCCAATCTAACTTTTAAGTAATTTGTGATAAAAGATGTCCAGTTATAATTTTGCCTTTCATACTTTGAATTACAGTAACTTAACTGTATGTTGGCCAATTTATAATACTTCGAGTATATACATACATGCATACATATCTCTGTTTATCTATCTATCTGTCTATCTGGGGAAAAGCAAAACAAAACAAAAAAGTTTCCATTAAGTTTCTTTAACTGTACAACCAGAATAGAATTATCTACTTCTGGGTACTCATTTTTCACTCTACAGCTCCTAAGATGCCAAAACTATTCTGTTTTGCCTGTGGTTTCACTGTATGGAGAGGGAATCATTTTTCATCTTTCACTCAAATTCTCAAACCTTTTTTAAGGAGGAAAAGTCATATTCTTTTTCTTTTGGAAAAAGCATTCTGTAAGGATATATTCTCTACAACTTCTTCAAAATATAAGATGTGCCTGCTTTTTTCTTCCCCTTAAAATTTCTAGTTAGTATCAGTCCAAATTTATAGGAAAATTTGATTTAGGGCTTCATAAGTGAACCCAAACATCTTATATATTTTTATACTACAATGAGTACAAAAAAAGTTGTAAATTAAAAGAAATAACTTAAAAGCATGTTTATGGCATTAATATTGATCTAGTACAACTAATCTTAATACCTGAATTCAGAAAATAGTAATATTTTTTTCACTTAATTTGAACTAATTGCTTTTTAAATCTTTGAAGATGGGTTTAAAATTAGTGTTACAGGGGGACCTGGGTGGCTCAGTGGGTTAAAGTCTCTGCCTTCAGCTCAGGTCATGGTCTCAGGGTCCTGGGATCGAGCCTCACATCGGGCCCTCTGCGCAACAGGGAGCCTACTTCCTCTTCTCTTTCTGCCTGCCTCTCTGACTACTTGTGATCTCTGTCAAATAAATAAATAAAATATTAAAAAAATAAAAAAAAATAAAATTAGTGTTACTGTTTTTAAAATTCCTACTAATTGAGAAAGGTCAAGTTGCTCATCCGGTTCTGGACTGTTCCACAGTTGGGATTTGGAAAGGGCTAAGACCAGTATTTCAATTGAATGTACGAACTGTCCCGGTCAAATACTCCTTTTTGACTCTCTCCAGTATTGAATCGATAGCATTTATGCCACTTGAAATAAGCATCTTATTCTGTAAGACAAGGAGAATTAATCAGGCAAGTAGTTTTAATGCTAGTTTTCTCTCTTACATCTTGTTGGAACATATACTTGACATACTAACATTCCAATTGGAATACCTGTGGTATATCCAATAAAACATGGATTCCAAAAGGACCTTAAATCAGTTCTAAGTTACCTCCCCCTATCCTGATTTAAAGTTAAAAACAGAGTTTGAGACCATATAATAGGAGCACAATTGTTAACCCAGATGATGTTGATTGGCTTAGAATGAGAAGTTAACCTTAGGATAAAGCACCCATTTACAACTGATACTTCTTAGTGAAGAATGAATGGATGTATTCATTTCATTATTTGCTGCAAAGATAGTCAAGCAATTTTGGATTCTAGCTGTAAAATACCAATAATGTCAAAAGTTCAAGAAAGATGAATAAGGCATTTTCTGCTCATAATGCATTAATGACAGAGAATATAATATAGAAATGTAAACAGGTACTTAAATTCCAATATAACAACTTCCACATCAGGTTGACAGAGAACCATAAAAGCAAATGAATTTATCCTCCAAATAGTCAAAAGACAAATAAAATGTATGAAACATGGTTTTCAAGGCATTGGACTTAAACTTCACCATTTCAAAATCATATTGAATGTAAATGGTTTAAAAATAATCCCAATAAGGGGTGCCTGGGTGGAACAGTCAGTTAGGTGTCCAACTTTGGGGCTCAGGTTGTGATCTCAGGGTTGTGAGATCAAGGCTTGCATCATCACCACGCTCAGCATGGAGTCTGCTTAAGCTTATCTCTCCTTTTCCCTCTGCCACTCCTGCTCATGCTCACTCTCTCTCTCTCGCTCTAAAGTAAATAAATATTTTTTAAAAAATAATCCCAATAAAAAGGCAGATTATCAGTTTGAAGAAAGCAAGACCCTAAAGAAATGCACTTTCTTTTTAATGACATAAGTAAGTTGAAAAAAGGAGAGAAAAATGTATAGCAATGCTAACATTAATGAAAATAAAGCTATAGTGGCTATATTATGGTCCCATGAAGTTGATTGCAGGAAAAAAATATGTTTTTAGGGAAACAGAAGATTACTTCATAATGGTGAAATGTTAATTCATCAAGAGGTCATCACAATACCAAACATTTATATCCCAAATAACAGAGCTTCAAAATACATATGAAAACTTGATGTAACTGGAAAAGAAATAGACAAGCCACAATTATATTCATTTACTTAATTATTCCTACCTCAATAGTAGATAAAACAAGTAAAAAGAATAATATCATTAAGTATATAAAAGACTTGAATAACACAATTGTGTTAGTTAGGATTCTTCAGGAAATAGAACCAGTAGAATATCTATGAAGAGATACATAGAAAGAGACATTATGAAGGGTTGGTTCACATGATTTTGGAGGGTGACAAGTCCCATGATCTACCACCTTCAAAATGGAAACCCAGGAAAGCTGATGGTGCAGTTTCAGTCCAATCCAAAGGCCTAAGCACCAGGGAGCTAATGGTGTAAGCTCTAGTTTGAGTCCATAAGTGCTGATGTCCAAGGGCAGAACTAGGTAGTCAAGCAGGGAGCAAATTTGTTCCTCCTCCATCTTTTTGTTCCATTCAGGCCTTTGACAGATTGTATAGTGCTCACCTGTATTGGTAAAGGTGGTCTTTACTTTAAACTTTACTCAGTTTACCGATTTACATACTAACCTCTTCTAGAAATACCCTGACAGACACACCTAGAAATAATGTTTTCCTAGCTTTCTAGGCATATTTTAGTCCAATCAAGTTGATGCATAAAATTAATCATCACAAGTGAACCAATTTGAAATTCTGATATTAATAGAATACTCCACCTACCAATAGCAAAATACACATTTTTTTTTTCCAAGTGCACGTGGGACATTTACCAGGAAAAAAACATATTCAAGCCTTAAAGTAGGTCTCAGTAATTTTATTTTTCAAAAACATGGTCTCTGCCTCATATCAGGGAGATCATATGATAGTTGTCTTTCTCTGATTGACTTATTTCGCTAAGCATGATACCCTCTAGTTCCATCCACGTCGTCGCAAATGGCAAGATTTCATTTCTTTTGATGGCTGCATAGTATTACATTGTGTATATATACCACATCTTCTTTATCCATTCGTCTGTTGATGGACATCTAGGTTCTTTCCATAGTTTGGCTATTGTAGACATTGCTGCTATAAACATTCGGGTGCACGTGCCCCTTTGGATCACTACGTTTGTATCTTTAGGGTAAATACCCAGCAGTGCAATTGCTGGGTCATAGGGTAGTTCTATTTTCAACATTTTGAGGAACCTCCATGCTGTTATCAAGAGTGGTTGCACCAGCTTGCATTCCCACCAACAGTGTAAGAGGGTTCCCCTTTCTCCGCATCCTCGCCAGCATCTGTCATTCATGGGGGGTTAAGGGGGTAGGAGAAGAGTAAATGAAACAAGATGGGATTGGGAGGGAGACAAACCATAAGTGACTCTTAATCTCACAAAACAAACTGAGGGTTGATGGGGGGAGGGGGATTGGGAGAGGGGGGGTGGGGTTATGGATATTGGGGAGGGTATGTGCTATGGTGAGTGCTGTGAAGTGTGTAAACCTGGCGATTCGCAGACCTGTACCCCTGGGGATAAAAATATATGTTTATAAAAATAAAATTTAAAATATATTGAAAAAAAAAAACCAAAAAAACATGGTCTCTGACTATAAGGGAACTAAATCAGAAATACAAAGGATCTATGGAAAGTTTCCAAATATTTAGAAACTAAATACCATGCTTCTGTATAACCCATGTCAAAAAAGAAGCAAAAAATAAATTAAAATTTTGTCCTAAATGCAAATGAAAACACAACATATCAAAATTTGTGGATAAAGCTAAAATAATAGCTAGAGGGAAATTTATCACATTAATGCCTATATCGGAAAATAAGAATTTTATCGAGCTAATGACCTCAGCTCACCCTAAGAAACTAGAAAAGGGAGAGCAAATTAAGTACAAAATAAGTAAAAGAAAAGAAACATAAATATCAGAGCAGAAATCAGTATACTAGAAGGAAGGAAAAATATAGAGAAAGACATGAAAACCAAATGATCTTTTTTTGGTCTTTGAAAAGATTTTGAAAAATTGACAAATCTTTAACCTGACTAATCAGAAAAATGAATGAAAGATACAAAATTGTCAGTGTTGGAATTGAGAGAGGTGACATTGGTATACATTCTACACATATTAAAATGTTAATAAGATAATATTTTGAATAACTTTATTCCAATCTCTACAACTTAGGAGAGACGGACAAATTCTTTGAATAACTCAAACTAGAAAACCTAATTTAGAAAGAAATGTAATAGCTCTATATCAACCACAGTAGTGTAATTTCTAGTGAAAAATCTTCCCACATAGAAAATTCTACACGCAGATGGGTTCATTGGTAAATTCTACTGATCATTTAAGGAAAAAATACTGCTGATTCTACAAAAAAACTCATCCTTTAAAAAATTGAAGAAGAGAGCATACCTCTTATGTTTTGAGGACAGCATTACCCTGATGAAAAAACTAGACAAAGCTATTATAAGAAAATAAACCTTTGGACTATAGCAACATTTTTCTAGATAGGTCTTTTAAGGCAAGGGAAATCAAAGCAAAAATAATCTATTAGGACTGTATCAAAATAAAAAGCTTTTGCAAAACTAATGGAATAATCAAAATTAAAAGGCAACCTACTGAATAGGAGGAGATATATAGACGTGTCTAATAAAGGGTTAGTATCCAAAATATATAAAAAACCAGTGCAACTCAACACCCATAAAACCAAATAATCCAATTTTAAAATGGACAGAAGACATGACCAGACATTTCTCCAAAGAAGACATACAGTTGTCCAACAGACACATGAAAAGATACTCAACACTTATCATCAGGGAAATGCAAATTAAAACCACAATGTGATATCACTGTGCATCTTTCAGAATGGCTAACATCAAGAAAACAAGAAACGATAAGTGTTGGTGAGGATGTGGAGAAAGGGGATACCTCTTGCACTGTTGGTGGGAATGTAAACTGGTACAGCCACTCTGTAGAACAGTATGGAGATTCCTCAAAAAGTTAAAAATAGAACTACCCTGAGATCCAGCAATTGAGCTACTAGGTATTTACCTAAAGGATAGAAAAATAGTAACTCAAAGGGATACAGGCACCCCTATGTTTGTAGCAGAATTATCTACAATAGCCAAGTTATGGAAAAAGCCTGAGTGTCCATTAATAAATGAGTAGGTAAAGAAGATGTAATGTATATACAGACACACATATATACAATGAACTATATTATTCGGCCACAAAGAGAATGGAACCTTGCCATTTGCAACAGCATAGATAGAGCTATGAAGTATAATGCTAAACAAAATAAGTCAGAGAAAGACAAATATCATATGATTTCACTCATATTTAGAATTGAAAAACAAAACAAATGATCAAAGGAAAAAAAGAGAGACAAACCAAGAAACAGACACTTAACTACAGAGAACAAACTGATGGTTACCAGAGGAGAGGTTGGTGGAGGGATGGGTAAAATAGGTGATGGGAATTAAAGAGTACACTTATAATGATGAAAAAATAAAATAATAAAAAAAAAGAAACATTTTGATCAATATCTTTATGACATAGATACAGATATTCTAAATCAAAATTTTAGCATAGTGCAGTCCACAATATATAAAATGAATAATACATTGTGATCAACTATTTGAATAGGTAAATATCATATAGATTTTTAATATTCATTATAGGATTACAGTTTTCCTGATACAAGTCTTATGTAAACAACATCATATATTTTTTTAAGTCATCCACTGGATTTCCTACCACCAGAAGAGCCCCTTGAAATATTAAACATCCAAAGCTTTTCTCCACTTTCAAGGCTGTGGAAAACAATTGTCACGGTGTCTTTCTTTCCATATCAGTGTTAGTCCAGCCTCCTTGCTTTCTTAGGAAATATGTCTCTTTTGTTGGAAAGAGTTTTCCCAGGGTCATATCTAAAGATACATGAGTTCAGCTGTTCTTCTAGTGAGTATATCCCAGGCTTATCCTCTGTACTTCTTCTTTAGGAAATGCAAGTTATTATATTTTAACCATTCAGTACTTCCAAAAACCAACTCTAAACATTTTAATCTAATGCATATGACCTTTATTAAGACTTCTGAGACTTTTAGTCTTGATTGTTCTTGAAAGTGCTTCAGATTAATGTCCTGGGATTCCCATCTTGGTACACCATGCATTCTCAAAGGCCATAAACTGGGATTTTGTTTCCAGGTACCTAAAGCTTTGTAAAATATAACTTTCTTTTATCTGTGCCACATTTGTCTCCAGTTTCTCTCTGTGCCTCATTGTCATCTTTTTCTCCCAGATATCCTTATTTCTAGGTCATTGCCTGTACTCGCCAACACACCTATCCTAAAATGTTGTCTGTGGCTCTGCTGGTCCTGCCTTTTCTTTCTTTTTCTCTGATTCACCACCTGGAATAACATAATTACAACCAACAAAAATGAGCTATTCCAGTAAATCAGAAGCACTCAGAAATGTCCTATTCCTCCTTTTCTTTCACTGTAAGGCTAATAGTTCAGGAAGCCAAATACAGGAAAAGGAAGAACATAAAGTTGGGATTCCCGTATTTTACAGGTTCTAATTTCTTATAGTCCCTAAGTAATAATTTTATGATCATCATCCATTGTGTTCTGAAAAAGGAAATAACCAGAGTTGGTAAACACATACAACCACATATACACACTCACACACATTAATCACATGTGTAATACCAATGGACAGCCAAGTATGTACAGGAAAGATCATAATATCACATCCAACTGCAGTAATAAATGCCAGATCCAATTTGTAGATACCCTGTTGTATCTGAACCCATAGAAATGTGGCCATTTTGGAATTACACTTTACAAAAGGCCCATACTGTTATTTGGGAAGAGGCAAATCTATTTTTCATAACTTTATATATTCCTATTGAATATTTTCTTCAGCTAAGAAAATTAATTGCTCTATTGCTCTAAAGAAAGATGGAAGTGTTTTGTTGTTGGTTGGGTTTTTTTTTTTTTGTTTTATGTTTTTTTTTTGTTTTTGTTTTTTTTTCTCCAGTGCTGAACAACTACACACTGACAGGGTGACTCATTAGCTGAATCCATTAATCTCAGCCAAATAGAAAGATCCAGATGGGATTGAGAGGAAACAGGCCATTCCTTTCCAAGAGTTAGCATAAGGAATACTCAGCTCAGGGTGGCAGATTTTATATTTAGTTTTGGCTAAGGAACTATAGGTCAAATTTTATGTTTCTTTTGAGGATTACTAAAGAAATGAACACTGCAGAGACCATCTCTTTTTTCTTAATTCCTAGGGATGTAAGAAAAATAAAAATCTTAAAATCTGCAAAAAAATACAAATATTTTCAAATTCCTTTTAGTATAAAAGGGTTAATAATTTATAGTGAACTCAGATATAGCATGTGTATGCATACACACACAAAACTTCTTTTCCTACAAAATATTTATATTCATGTATTCATAGGGGATACAAAATGTTCCGTAGCAAAGTTCTCACAATAAAATTCTGTAAGATTACTTTAAGGGAGTTGAATCTCCTTTACTCAAAACTGGTACTATTTCCTCTTTCCTTGAGAAACAAAGGGTTTTGGTAGGTGTAGTGTAAGCAACACAGGGATGGGTTTGATACAATTTGGTTTAAAGTTTGAATGGTTGGTTTAATTCAGAATTGCTTAGGCAATTCACTTAATCTCTTTTATCTGCAAATAAAGTAAATAATAACAGCTGATTCAGTGTTATGAGGATTATATTAGATCACGTCTATAAGCTGCTAGCTCTTGCCTGGCCCTTGTGGTGCATATCCAAATATGCCTGGCCCTTTGTTTATTTTTCCATCACGGATAGAGGAGAGCATGAAGCTAAAAAACAACCTTTAAATGAAGAATATTGAGTTTCTGAGAAGCAAGATCTTTGAAGATATAATAAACCAGTTTTATCTCTTGGGAGTAGTAAGAAAGGAAAGAGTTATTATAAAAGAGAATCGACCATCATTGTATTGGGGAAACTGAAATGGCTGACAGTAAGGGGATGCATAAGCTACTTAGGAAGGAAATAAGAGCTTGTATTTCCTGTAGTAAAGATGATGGAGAGCTCAAGGATCCCATTGTGATTTTCCTCTAAACCTTAGGCATTCTGAGACAGCCTTTGGAAAGTCATCCTACTCTCCACCCTTCTGTTTTTTCCACATTTGGTCCCTTTAGTCCTCAGGCAATTCTTTAGATAGTGATCGGGACATGGCTGCTGGTAGACAATGGATGAGTGCTCATAGGACCATTTTAACGAATACCCTACTTCATGCTAATTCAGACCAATAGCATGCCCAGCAACATTTGATTTCAGGCTAATGGAAGCAGTCTGAATTGAGTAGAGAGTGGACAGTACCACTATAGAGGCAATAGTCAGAATTCACTTAAAATAAATACACATAGAATATACATGTAACCATGTCTTTGCCCTATGCTATTCCAAAGCCACTGAGGTATTCTAATACTACAAACTGTCCACCAACTTTTCCTATATATACATAGCTGTCATGATCTTCTAAAACATAACTTGATTGAGCCTGGAACCTGTGTAAAGCACCATTCTAAGTTTATAGAGGCAGTGAAAACAGAGAAGCCTTGATGGTTATTCAAAATATCTCAAAAATAGATTTCACAACATAATTCATTCTTAGTTATATCCCATGCCTAGAAGAATGTTATATGTGTGTGTGTGTGTGTGCGCCTGTGTGTGTGTGTGTATGTCATAAATGTTCAGTAATATTTGTAATTGAGTGGAATAGCTTCTTTATATTTACTGCCATATGGGTGTTGTGCTGTTTCCTCGTAAAATAATTTTTAAATCGTAAAGGTTAAGACAAAGCACTATTGCCTTAGTTTCTTCTAATTGAATACATATTAGATGCTCAATAAAACCTCTTCAACCCTGAGGGACTATATCCCCTGGTAAACATTACTATTGAAATGTCTGTTGCTGATCCTGAGAAACAAGGATATTATCTTGGTTTCCATGAGAACTGGTTCTAGGAATCTTGGACCTCTGTTTAACCCTCATCCAAAGCTAAAGTTATTCTTGATGTATTTCCTTATGTGACCAGCATTTTCCTTGGGGAAGAAAAAAATCTTACAGAAGTCAGGCCCCAAATGACTTACTTACCACTTAGGGCTATTTATCTTTCAAGGGTAATAGGCATCTTGAAAATGTAAAGTGACCAGCTAGTCACCACCTCAATCAATGATTTATAATTTAATTAAATGATTCCTAAGCACTGGAGATGAGTGAGGAAAATTGTCTTTCTAGGATCAACTTTTTAAATACATGAGTTGGATGTGAATGTAAGATGAGCAAAGGGAGGCATTGCACATACCAAGAGAAAGAAGGATTGAAGCAAGACTTGGAAGCAGAGATGTACATGCGTACTAATAAGAATGGTAAGAACTTCTGGCCATAGCTGTAGAAGTAACACCAGAGTAATTTGTAATCGTGATGAAATTCCCAGTCATTTCAGTTTTAAGTTCCTCATTCTCCTCTTCTTTCTCCTTTCAGAACTTGTCAGTTTCCACCTCCTCCAGAATGACTCTGGTGGATATAAGAACATAACTCTACTTCCAAGTGACAATCCATGTAATTTTCATTGACCATCTACTATGAACCAGACACTGGATATGGAAAATAAGAGAAAATACCCACTTTATAGAAACTTGCAATGCATTAGGGAGAGAGAGGGAAGCAAAGTGTCTTCAGCATATTATGTAAAGCATGATAAAGACTGGTTTGCACTCGTAGAAGTCAAAGGAAGGTGTCTATGTATGTATTTGGGGGAAGGGTAGAGAAAGACAGTCCTTAGATCCACCATGGGTTTGATAAAAAAATTTTGAGAGTATAGGTAATTACAAGGATTAGCCAGGCAAAAATAGGAGAGAGCAGTATTCCAAGCAGGACCAGCTTGTGTACAGTCAAATTGGAAGAAAACTCAGAGTCTGGAGTAGATGCCTTTCCTTCACTTTAACTTTTCAAATTAAATATTGGGTGGATACATATGAGTATTTATAAAAATATAGATAAGTTATAAAGGATAATAATATATCAAGCACTCGTATACCCCCTGCTCCATTTAAAAATGATCATGACTCTTGAAGCCCATGTTATACTCCTTCCCATTCCATTGTTTTCTGCCCTACTCAGATAACATTGTCCTCATTTTTGTATTTATCAGATTCTTGATTTTCTTTATTCTTTTTCTTTTTTTTTCTTTTTTTTTACCACATATTTCTGACTCTAAATGATTTTTGTTTAGCTTTCTATGTGTTTGAAAATGTGTATAAATGGGTCATACTACATATTCTGCACCTTGTTGTTTCAGTTTATGGTTTACCAATTTGTTACACTGTATTAATAGATCATAATGATAGTTAACCATTTTAACATCTTGCTTATTGACATTTTGTCCACTATGAATATCCTAGTATATTTTTCTTAGTGCATGTATGGGAGAGTTTTCCCGATGGAGCATGTGTAGAAGTAAAACTTGGGTGTGAGGGTGTGTCCATGTCCAAGGCTACTGGACTGGGTAATCTCAAACTGTTTTCTAAATTGGTCATATCAATTTACATTCCCACCAGCTGTATGTGAGAAGATCTGCTGGTAGCAAATTCATACTTTTTTCATGTCAAAAGCTGTTTTTATTGCAACTCACTCTTGAAAGATACATTCATTGTGAATACAACTCTACATTGATAGTTATTACCTATTAGACAATGAATATTTTATTACACCGTATTCCCGTTTTCATTGTTGCAGATCAGAAAGCAGCTGTCATTCCAATAATTGTTCCTATGTTAGTAATCTATATTTTACTATAGTTATTTCTACAGTCACCTCCTTGTTTCTGATATGTAGCAGTTTGCTATTGTGTAAAATGGGTGTGTGGTTTTCCTGAAGCTATTGATTCATAACTGTTACTAGTTCTAAAATTTTTAGTTATTTTCTCTCAAAATATAACTTCTATTCATTTCTTATCAATTCTCATTCTAGAATCAGATTAGATATATTATGGATATCCTTACTTTGTCTTACAACCTCTTTCTTATATTTCCCGTCTTTTTAAGCTACATTCTAGAACAATTCATCAGTTACTTCCTCAATCATGTCTATTTACCTTTAAACCTTCCATTATAGATTTTTCAAAATGTATTAGTTCAAAGATGTATTTGGCTTTTTCTTTTTTCAAATAAGCTTGACATTTTATATTTTCTTACATTAAAAATTTCCCTTTTAATATATTAACATACTTATTTTATATTCAGTATTTCATAATTCCACAGTTAAAGTATCTGGACATCTGATCCTATGATCTGTTGTTTCTGTCTACTTTTGTTCATGGTGCCTTCTTTTCTTGTGTGTTTAGTGTCTTTTGCCTATGATGTCATAATCTAAAAACATATCTTTTTAATTTGAGGCTATTGTTGAAGGGAAGTTCTGAGTGTACAGAGTTTGTGTTTGCTTTTGTTAATGCCTGAATATTTTCAAACTGAGACGTTTCATTATCTAGTATGTTGTATTACAGGAATAAGTTTTAAAATTGGCAAAGTTCATAGCAAGGTGAGTCAAAGAGCAAACGTGGTAGAAGGGGCATGGTATGCTGAAAATACAGCACTTTATCCTGTAAGTAATCAAAGGCTACCGGAGGTCTGCAAAGAGAGAAACACTTGGCACAGTCATTTGTTGTATTTTAGGTAAATTTTCTGGATTTCTGAAAATTTCTGACAGTGCAAGGTTTCAGGCAAGACTGATTAGGTGGCTCCTCACTGCAATATTTTAGGCAGAAACTAATGAAATCAACTAGAGCGCCAGAGGTAAAACAGAAAGGAGAGAATAGATTTAGGAGTTACCAGGGGGTGAAATCAACAGTACTTGCTGATAGCATGGAGAAGAATGATATGGAAAGAGGATAGACAATCAAAATGGGACTGGTTGAAGAGAAATAAAATATAAGAGAAAAATTATGGGTTAATATTCAAGATTTGAAGAGATGGGGACAAGAACACAAGTGGAACAAGTAAGAACAAGGATGCCTGTCATCAGGGATGCGGGTGACACTTACAGAAGGGCAGGGCAGAAAGTTGAGGAATTTTATACCTGGTCAATTCTACATAATTCACTCATATTTAAATGAAAACACAATCTCTTTCCACCCTCATAACTATTACTGAGAAAATAGCTAAAACACAATATGCCAGGATGGTTCTAAGCAAGTGCATCCATTATCTCATTTAATCCTTTTACTGGTTGTATGGGGTAGCAGTTCCCCTCCTCTCCTCTTCTTGTTCTTCACGTGATGGAATAATGGAGGCATAGAAATTTTCAATAAATTTCCCAATATCATAATAAGATGAACCTGTCAGAATTTGATCTGAAGCAATTTATTACAGAGCCAATCTCTCCTAATCTAAGAATTTATAAATATTATCTTATTTAATTCTCAATCTTACAACCCTAACAACCTCTGTTGTTGTGTCTTCAACTGTTGTTTACCTCCTGCCTCAAGTATGATTCAGAGAAAACACAATTCCTTGTGCCCCAGAGTTTAGGGATTTTCTGAATTTTAGGGATGAGATGATAAATCATGAGTGCTGGGAATGGATGTGGCTGTGGGCTTTCCCCAGTACCCAGGAATCCAGCCCTCTGAGGGCCAAAGACAATGTTATGATTTGAAGAAAATGTGCTTCAAGAGAGCAGGAGAAAGAGGATTTGGGGGAGGATCCTGTGAAGAAGAAAGCGATATGTTTAGGGAAGAGGAGGACATGTAACCCAAATAAAAAATCCCAGATGACAAATGCTAGCAATTTTGTGAAATGACAATTTTTTCAGAATGAATAATAAATTGTATGTTTCACCTCCCACATGCAGATGGTATAAATGTTTTAATTACTGAGGTGATGTAGCAATATTCAAGATAATATGTGATTTAAAAAATTACCTGTCATTTCATCATCCCAATAAAGCAGTTACTTTTATTTTTTATTTGTATTATACTCTGTGAAAGAAACATTCCATTGTCTACTTGTATTAAAACTGTGACATAAACATTTTGATGTGGCAACTTAGTATGATTTTAATGAGTCTATCTTACCCATCAAGTAAATGCAAGTTTAGTATTGGGTATTTTGCTCTTCTTTCTTCTATTTTTAAACTATTTTAACTTACTCTTCAATAGACCTGTTGATTTATAAAACAATTTCCTTATGTTGAATGATTTCTTTAGGATAAATTCTCATGAAAACAATTATTAGGTTAGAGGGAATGAATATCTTTATGGTTTTTTCTATAGACTAGATATTAATGTTTAAGTTTATTCAGTATATTTTAAGTATTTTCCTTCTTTTATTTGCTCTTACACAGATACTCCAAGGTCCTCACACTTTTTCCAGGAGACCAAGAAATGGCAATTCAAAGGCAAATGAGTTGTCACAAAGAATTTCAGAGACTAAGCAGACACAAAGAAGAATACAGAAGAGGTAACACCTTTTAATATATCTCTGTTCGTGCGACCACCACACTGAGTTTCTCTATTTATTATTTCCCCTCCCCAGCACACTCCCAGTATCCTGCAAGCTCTTGGGCATGGGGGTGGTTGTGGAGGTTCAAATCCAGGATGTGACCAGGTGGACAATGTATGTGTCAGTGGCTGACTGAGGGAATTGAGGCATGAGGCATAAATTTTTCTTTCGAATTTTCTTTGTTGAAGCTATAATTTACCTAGGGGATTTTTAAAAAAATATTTTATTTATTTATTTGAGAGAAAGAAAGAGAGCACAAGCAGGGGAGGAGCAGATGTATAAGAAGAAGCACAGAGCCCAGAGAGTGATCTCAGGACCCCAGGATCATGAAGTGAGCTGAAGGCAGATGATTAACTGACTGAGCCACCCGGGCACCCCTACCTAGGGAATTTTCTCATTTGTTCTACCATTCCCATATTCTCCTATGAAATTCCTCTTTTTTAATTTAAATACAAATTAGTCAATTTACGTAACAGAAACTGGATTATCAACCCATTTTCTCTTGTCCCTTATTTTCCATACTTACTCTCGAGTGAATATAAATAATTCAGTGGAGGAGTGAGAAAAGGCCCTCAAATGTGATGGTGACACAGGTGTAAAGAACTAGGATCCTGCTCAAGAAAAGCCAGGGGATGGGAATGCAAGCTGGTGCAACCACTCTGGAAAACAGCATGGAGGTTCCTCAAAATGTTGAAAATAGAACTACCCTATGACCCAGCAATTGCACTGCTGGGTATTTACCCTAAAGATACAAACATAGTGATCCGAAGGGGCACGTGCACCCGAATGTTTATAGCAGCAATGTCTACAATAGCCAAACTATGGAAAGAACCTAGATGTCCATCTACAGACGAATGGATAAAGAAGATGTGGTATATATACACAATGGAATACTATGCAGCCATCAAAAGAAATGAAATCTTGCCATTTGCGACAACGTGGATGGAACTAGAGGGTATCATGCTTAGCGAAATAAGTCAATCGGAGAAAGACAACTATCATAGGATCTCCCTGATATGAGGGAGAGGAGATGCAACATGGGGGGTTAAGGGGGTAGGAGAAGAGTAAATGAAACAAGATGGGATCGGGAGGGAGACAAACCATAAGTGACTCTTAATCTCACAAAACAAACTGAGGGTTGATGGGGGGAGGGGGTTGGGAGAGGGGGTGGGGTTATGGATATTGGGGAGGGTATGTGCTATGGTGAGTGTTGTGAAGTGTGTAAACCTGGCGATTCGCAGACCTGTACCCCTGGGGATAAAAATATATGTTTATAAAGCTGTAAAAAAAAAAAAATATATATATATATATATATCCCCTACTTTCCAAACATAAAAAAAAAAAAAAAAAAGAAAAGCCAGGGGACTGTGAGATAAGTGGGAATATGCTTCTATTGTGTTAAATTGCAGAGATTGAGAAATTGTTAGTCTCTGCAGCTGTTTACTCTACTCTCCTAATACACTTTATACAGTAATGAGAATAAATCCATAGGACTTTGTTAAATACTGCTTGATGCTCATCACTAGATGAGACAGTTGAATGAAATCTTTAAGGAACTCAATCTGGGATTGAGGATTTGGCTTTGTTGCTTGAGTGCACAGGGCATGGGACTATAAACTTCAGCACCTAATGAGATTGTCATTTATTTCCAAACTACCTGAAGAATCCAGGCTGTTGTGTTTTGAATATAAACTGTAATCCTTCTTAGGTATAAGGACTTGGCAGTCTTGCCTTCAGAAATAAGCCTTATTCTAGGAAGCTTTCTGTTTTTTGTTTTGTTTTGTTTTGTTTTAATATCAGCATTCTTCCACCCTGGTCAAAGTGATTAGGTGCTAAGATTGTGGACATGGCCTCTAGATCATTAAACATAAATAATGAAAATTATTTATGTTTGCATAATAATCTGAATTCAATATATGTAATGCCACAAGAGATAAATCACTGTGAAATCCCCTGCATATGGTTGTTCAGATGTGACTTCGGGGGCAAGCCACCTCACATGGAAAGATATCTGCCTGAGGTGATTAGGCTGGAATTTAATTTTACTTAAATGTGTGAACACTTTTAATAAGGCTCTGAAGGTATTATGAAGTTTGCAGAATCTTTATATTTGAAAAATGTTTTATTTTGCTTGATAACATGTAGAAAAGCCCTTATTGTGATTAGCATTTCAATAGGAGGATCATGTTAATACTCTTGTTATTAATATGACAGATTTTATTTTCCCAAAGGTGACAACTGAACCCAGTTCTCAGATCAGTTAATCCATGTATTTATGTGAATTGAACTTTTCTACCTTGTAATTTGGTTCTGGAGTACATTGGATTTCCTCCTGCCCTGTGGGGTTCATGCATCAATTTAAATACCTAAGTTATTGTCCTACTTTTTTTTTTGCTAAATATAAAAACAGTTTTTTTTTTCCTCTGTGTTTTGATGGTTTTCTGCATGTTTTATGGTGGTAACAGTCTCTATTGTCATTTGTGGGCTCTTAAACTTCTGTGAAGTTGCATCTGTTTCTGAGATACGTTTCAGTTGGGTCCCCATCTGCTTTAAAGACATTTGTAACAAATTATAGCACCTGAGTCTTTTACATGGAGGGGAAGTTGAGCCGGGGGGAGACAGAAGAGGAAATGATATATATGTATTCTTTTTTAACATACTCTTCTTTTTACTTATCTGTAGTTTTGGACCCCTCAAGTCCCCTCTTTTTGTAAACTTCTCACTGTTTCTTTTCCTCGCTGAGTTGCCTTGATTGTGTTCATGGCCTTCAGCTTCTTTCTTGCATCAATTAATGCAATGCTACTTCTAGCTATTCCAGAGTACTTCTGGGAAGTCAAGTCTATGGTTCCTGAGCCTGCATTTTGTGTTACTGCTCAGTACATTTGGCTTTCAGAGAAACTACCTTCCCATATGTGACTACAAGCTTCATTTAGAAGCTGCAGGGAATGTGTACCCACCTTTGAGTACAGCAAGACCATATAAATTATGACCGCAAGTTTGTGTCAGATATAGGGCTGAACAGAAATGCAGATTCTGAGAAACTCCAAGATCTCTCTCTCTCTCTCTCTCTCTCATTGCCAACAATTTTGTGCCTTGGCCATTTATCTAGGCTAGCTCCCCTTGAGTCCAATACACTTAACTAGCGTCCCCTCTCCAATAAGCTTTCAAGAGCCCCACATTTGGTCCTCCTGACTTCTCCAGCCTGGGTTACAGCTTCTCTTAAATACATAGTAATAAAGTTACTATCACCAAATGTTCCCACTCTTTTCTCTTCTTGGACCATTCTTTAAAACCTTTGTCTTCTTTTGTTTGGCCTGCATCTCACTACATTCTTCAAAGGTCAAAGGTCAACTCAAGTCCTACCTTCTTCAAACCAGGGTTAGAAATCTCCCTAAACTTCCGGGCACCTGGGTGGCTCAGTGGATTAAAGCCTCTGCCTTCGGCTCAAGTCAAAATCTCAGGGTCTTGGGATCGAGCCCCACATCAGACTCTCTGCTTGGCAAGGAGCCTGCTTCCCCCCCATCTCTCTGCCTGCCTCTCTGCCAAGTAAATAAATAAAATCTTTAACAACAACAACAACAAAAAAAAAAAAAGAAAGAAAGAAAAGAAAGAAATCTCCCTAAACTTCTTGACAGCTGGTTCCCAGCTACTGTTTGGACACTGCTAGTAATACAAAACCACAACACTTCCAAGATAAAATCATCTTACCTTGGTGTAGCATATATGGGCTATATTGTTAAGAACCATTTAGTCTATGCCATGGCGTTCAGGTATTTGCAAGATGAGTACAGAGCCTGACAGTAATTATGTACTAGCAAATCTGGATTCTAATCCCTTTTTTAGACATTAACCAGATGTATGATCTTGGGAAACTTAATTATCCTCCTTGCATTTTAGTATTCTCTGCAAAAAGATAATACTATATGAGTGAATGGATTCTCATGTAAAGCTTCTATCAAAAAATGTTATTTCTTAAAAATTTAGAATAAGTGGCATTTCATATTAACTAGATTTTGTAGAAAAATTGCAGTGTGTCCTCCAATTTTGATAAACAAAATAAAATTGGTAGTGTTGATGCAATTTTTATAAAAATGAATCAGATTCTTAAGGAGATATATATAAGCTACACTTGAAAATCAGTTTCATTATTTTAGAATCCCACCATGTATTCATTCTTTAAATATATGGTACTTCTCCTGTGATTCTGACAGAAAACTTTTTTCTCTCCTTACATGTTTTTTTTTCCCCCCAACAAATAGTTCCCTGCTATGCCTATGTATCAAATGAAAATAAACCTAAATATAAAATTTAGAAGAAAACTTGTATTGGAAGAAATGGTGCACAGGTTATATGGGTGTTATATTGGCAGATCAGAACTTTTTTTTTTATTTTATATTTTATTATTTTATTTTATATTTAATTTAATTTAAGTTAAATTAAATTAAATTTTATCTCATCAGAGAGGGAGAGAGCACATGCACCAGCAACGGGAGCAGCAGGCAGAGGGAGAAGCAGGCTCCCCACTGAGGAAGGAGGCCCATTCTGGACTGGATCTCAGAATTCTGGGATCATGAGCTGAGCCAAAGGCTGATGCTTAACCAACTGGGCCACACGTGTGTCGCAGATCGGGGCTTTTCCAAAGGAAATGATTATGGCATGCCATCCAAGTCTCACAAAATAGGACTGGTACTACTGAGAACTACTGTTACTTTGAATATCTCAGGATTTGCACGTTGGTGGCTGCATTCCCTGGCCTCTCTGAGGCTTGTTAAGTCTTGAGAAGCAAGAAGCAGGGGTGTTGGTGCAGGAATGATAGCTCAGTGAAGGAATGGAAGGTCTTCAGAGTAAAGTTTTGATAAAGTGACCCTTCCAAACAGCCAGCAGAATTCTGCTGGGCATTTGGAGAAGTAGGTGGATATGGCTTTCAAATATCAAAAGGAGAGGAAGTTCTTTCTTCTATGAAGGGAGAGTGAAAGGGCTCTGCTAGGGCAGTAGAGGTAGGAACACAGCTTACTGCTGACCGTGACTGCTAACGGGCTGAAGTTTTGTGCCGCCACACTGCCAACATCCACCCTATTGCTGACAAAGACATTGACCTTAGGTAGACTTCATTCACTAAAATAATGAGAGGCCAGAAGAAAATGCATTTGCATAATGTAAAGAGTGTATGTGTTACTGCCGAAGAAGAATGTCATGTATAATAAAAATGCTAAGCATTCTGTCCTCCCCATCTAAATGCATAACCCTAGGGTCAGTCACAACCAAAGTACAAACACTCAGAGCATAATTTGGATGCAGATCTGGTGGAGATTTCAGTCTTTTCAGGCATCTCTGAAGCCCTCCTTGGTACACAGGAGGGCAAACAACAGACACAGTGGAAAGTGTTTAGAGTTAGAAGGCGAGTTCTATTTTTACACTTGCTTATTATGATCCTTAGCATAAGTCACTTATTCTTTCTGAGCCTCAGCTCCTAATGCAAAAAATGGGGGCAATGTTGTATGTGGGCCGGATGATGTAACAATAAAACAATTTTTTTAGTTTTTTTTTTTTCAGTGTTCCAAAATTTATTGTTTATGCACCACACCCAGTGCTCCATGCAATATGTGTCCTCCTTAATACCCACCACCAGGCTCACCCAACCCCCCACCCTTCCCCCTCCAAAACCCTCAGTTTGTTTCTCAGAGTCCACAGTCTCTCTCTCATGCTTTGTCTCTCCCTCTGATTTCCCCCATCTCACTTCTCCTCTCCATCTGCCAATGTCGTCCTTGTTATTCCTTATGCTCCACAAGTGAGTGAAACCATATAATTGACTCTCTCTGGGTGACTTATTTCACTCAGCATAATCTCCTCCAGTCCCATCCAAGTTGATACAAATGTTGGGTATTCATCCTTTCTGATGGAGGCATAATACTCCATCGTGTATATGGACCATATCTTCTTTATCCATTCGTCCATTGAAGGGCATCTTAGTTCTTTCCACAGTTTGGTGACTGTGGCCATTGCTGCTATGAACATTGGGGTACAGATGGCCCTTCTTTTCACTACATCTGTATCTTTGGGGTAAATACCCAGTAGTGCAATGGCAGGGTCATAGGGAAGCTCTATTTTTAATTTCTTGAGGAATCTCCACACTGTTTTCCAAAGTGGTTGCACCAACTTGCATTCCCGCCAACTGTGTAAGAGGGTTCCCCTTTCTCCACATCCTCTCCAACACATGTTGTTTCCTGTCTTGCTAATTTTGGCCATTCCAACTGGTGTAAGGTGGTATCTCAATGTGGTTTTAATTTGAATCTCCCTGATGGCTAGTGATGATGAACATTTTTTCATGTGTCTGTTAGCCATTTGTAGGTCTTCATTAGAGAAGTGTCTGTTCATATCTTCTTGCCCATTTTTTGATATGATTGTCTGTTTTGTGTGTGTTGACTTTCAGGAGTTCTTTATAGATCCTGGATATCAACCTTTTGTCTGTACTGTCATTTGCAAGTATCTTTTCCCATTCCGTGGGTTGCCTCTTTGTTTTGTTGACTGTTTCCTTTGCTGTGCAGAAACTTTTGATCTTGATGAAGTCCCAAAAGTTCATTTTTGCTTTTGTTTCCTTTGTCTTTGGAGACATATCTTGAAAGAAGTTGCTGTGGCTGATATCGAAGAGGTTACTGCCTATGTTCTCCTCTAGGATTCTGATGGATTCCTGTCTCACATTGAGAACTTTTATCCATTTTGAGTTTATCTTTGTGTACGGTGTAAGAGAATGGTTGAGTTTCATTATTCTGCATATAGCTTTCCAGTTTTCCCAGCACCATTTTATTGAAGAGACCATCTTTTTTCCACTGTATATTTTTTCCTGTTTTGTCGAAGATTATTTGACCATAGAGTTGAGGGTCCATATCTGGGCTCTCTACTCTGTTCCACTGGTCTATGTGTCTCTTTTTATGCCAGTACCATGCTGTCTTGGTGATCACGGTTTTGTAGTAAAGCTTGAAAGGTAATGTGATGCCCCCAGTTTTATTTTTGTTTTTCAACATTTCCTTAGCGATTTGGGGTCTCTTCTGATTCCATACAAATTTTAGGATTATTTGCTCCAGCTCTTTGAAAAATACTGGTGGAATTTTGATCGGAATGGCATTGAAAGTATAGATTGCTCTAGGCAGTATAGACATTTTAACAATGTTTATTCTTCCGATCCAAGAGCATGGAATGGTCTTCCATCTTTTTGTGTCTTCTTCAATTTCTTTCATGAGTGTTCTGTAGTTCCTCAAGTACAGTTCCTTTACCTCTTTGGTTAGGTTTATTCCCAGGTATCTTATGGTTCTTGGTGCTATAGTAAATGGAATTGATTCTCTAATTTCCCTTTCTGTATTTTCATTGTTAGTGTATAAGAAAGCCACTGATTTCTGTACGTTGACTTTGTATCCTGCCACGTTACTGAATTGCTGTATGAGTTCTACTAGTTTGGGGGTGGAGTCTTTTGGGTTTTCCATATAAAGAATCATGTCATCTGCGAAGAGAGAGAGTTTGACTTCTTCATTGCCAATTTGGATACCTTTTATTTCTCTTTGTTGTCTGATTGCTGTTGCTAGGACTTTTAATACTATGTTGAGCAAGAGTGGTGAGAGTGGGCATCCTTGTCGTGTTCCTGATCTCAATGGGAAGACTGCAAGCTTTTTCCCATTGAGGATGGTATTTGCTGTGGGTCTTTCATAGATAGATTTTATGAAGTCCAGGAATGTTCCCTCTATCCCTGTACTTTGAAGCGTTTTAATCAGGAACGGATACTGGATTTTGTCCAATGCTTTTTCTGCATCAATTGAGAGGACCATGTGGTTCTTCTCTCTTCTCTTATTGATTTGTTCTATCACATTGATTGATTTGCGAATGTTGAACCATCCTTGTAGCCCAGGGATGAATCCCACCTGGTCATGGTGGATAATCTTTTTAATGTGCTGTTGGATCCTGTTTGCTAGGATCTTGTTGAGAATCTTAGCATCCATATTCATCAGTGATATTGGTCTGAAATTCTCCTTTGTGGTAGGGTCTTTGCCTGGTTTGGGGATCAGGATAATGCTGGCTTCATAGAAAGAGTTTGGAAGTTTTCCTTCTGCTTCAATTTTTTGAAACAGCTTCAGGAGAATAGGTGTTATTTCTTCTTTGAAAGTTTGGTAGAATTCCCCAGGGAATCCATCAGGTCCTGGGCTCTTGTTTTTTGGGAGGTTTTTGATCAATGCTTCAATCTCGTTACTAGATATTGGTCTACTCAGGTTGTCAGTTTCTTCCTGGTTCAATTTTGGGAGTTTATAGTTTTCCAGGATTGCATCCATTTCATCTAGGTTTCTTAGCTTACTGGCATATAACTGTTGATAATAACTTCTGATGATTGTTTCTACTTCCTTGGTGTTAGTTGTGATCTCTCCCTTTTCATTCATAATTTTATGAATTTGGGCTTTCTCTCTTTTCTTTTGGATTAGTGTGGCCAATGCTTTATCGATCTTATTGATTCTTTCAAAAAACCAGCTTCTAGTTTCGTTGATACGTTCTACTGTAT
The DNA here is from genome assembly GCF_902655055.1 of Lutra lutra. Taxonomy (NCBI): domain Eukaryota; kingdom Metazoa; phylum Chordata; class Mammalia; order Carnivora; family Mustelidae; genus Lutra; species Lutra lutra. Next base: position 16,849,808 of record NC_062286.1, read on the forward strand.
CTCTGGTTTCTACCTCATTGATCTCAGCTCTAATCTTGATTATTTCCCTTCTTATGTGTAGAGTTGGTTTGATTTGTTGTTGATTCTCCAGTTCTTTAAGGTGTAGAGACAGCTGGTGTATTCTGGATTTTTCAATTTTTTTGAGGGAGGCTTGGATGGCTATGTATTTCCCCCTTAGGATCACCTTTGCTGTATCCCATAGGTTTTGGACTGAAGTGTCTTCATTCTCATTGGTTTCCATGAATTGTTTCAGTTCTTCTTTGATCTCCTGGTTGATCCAAGCATTCTTAAGCAAGGTGGCCTTTAGCTTCCAGGTGTTTGAGTTCCTTTGGAACTTTTCCTTGTGAGTGAACTCCAGTTTCAAAGCATTGTGATCTGAGAATATGCAGGGAATAATCTCAGTCTTTTGGTATCGGTTGAGTCCTGATTTGTGACCCAGTACATGGTCTATTCTGGAGAAGGTTCCATGTGCACTTGAGAAGAATGATTATTCTGTTGTTTTAGGGTGGAATGTTCTGTATGTATCTATGAGGTCCATCTGGTCCAGTGTGTCATTCAATGCTCCTGTTTCTTTATTGATTTTCTGCATTGATGATCTGTCTATTTCTGAGAGAGGCATGTTAAGATCTCCTACTATTAATGTATTCATATCAATATGACTCTTTATCTTGATTAACAGTTTTCTTATGTAATTGGCTACTCCCATATTGGGGGCATAGATATTTACAATTGTTAGATCATCTTGGTGGATAGTCCCTTTAAGAATTATGTAGTGTCCTTCTGTATCTCTGACTACAGTCTTTAGTTTAAAATCTAATTTGTCTGATATGAGAATCATTACCCCGGCATTCTTTTGAGACCCATTGACATGAAAGATGCTTCTCCATCCCTTCACTTTCAGTCTGGGTGTATCTTTAGGTTCAAAATGGGTCTCTTGTAGACAACATATGGATGGGTCCTGTCATTTTATCCAATCTGCAACCCTGTGTCATTTTATGGGCGCATTTAGGCCATTCACATTGAGAGTGATTATTGATAGATACGTTTTTATTGACATCGTGTTACCTTTGAAGTCTTTCTTTCTGTAGATTGTCTCTATATTTCTGTTCAATGCTATTCTTAAGATTTTTCCTCTTTTATAGTACCCCCCCTTAATATTTCCTGCAGTGTCGGCTTGGTGGTTGCATAGTCTTTTAAGCCTTGCCAGTCTTGGAAACTCTTTATCTCTCCATCCATTTTGAATGTCAGTCTTGCTGGATAAAGTATTCTTGGCTGCATGTTCTTCTCATTTAGTGCCCTGAATATATCTTGCCAGCCCTTTCTGGCTTGCCAGGTCTCTGTGGACAGGTCTGACGTTATTCTGATGGGCTTTCCTCTGTAAGTAAGGAGCCTCTTTGTCCTAGCGGCTTTCAAGAGATTATATCTACAATTATGATTCCTCAATTTGACTATCAGTTGCCTTGATGTTTTTCTTGAATCTATAATCTTGGGTGGAGACCGTTCGGCCTCTAGTACATGAACGCTGGTTCCATTCACGAGATTGGGAAAATTTTCATGAAGAACTTGTTCCACTATGTCTTCTAGACTTCTTTCTTTCTCCTCCCCTTCAGGGATTCCAATAATTTTGATGTTGGAACGTTTCATGGCATCATTTATTTCCCTGATTCTGTTTTCATGGCTTCTAAGCTATTTGTTCCAGGCTTCCTCCTGATCCTTTCTCTCTATTTGTTTGTCCTCCAAATCACTAATTCTATCTTCTGTCTCAGTTACCCTAGCTTTGAGAGAATTTAGATTAGATTGGAACTCATTGAGAGCTTTATGAACCTCTTCCCTGGTAGCTTTCAGCTCAGCCCTAACATTGTGAACATCTTCCCTGGTTGCTTTCGGTTCAGCCCTAATCAATTCCGTTTGGTCATCCATGGCTTTCTCCAACCTAGCTATTGCCTGGATAATTTTTATTAGCCTGAATTCTCTTTCCGACATATTGTTTGTGTTGATAGCTGTTAGCTCTGTTGCAGAAGGCCCATCCTCTGTATTTTTCTTCTGTTGGGCATTCCTCCTCCTAGTCATTTTGGTGAGAGATGACTGAATGGATGTAGCTGGATATATCGACCGTGGTGCAGTCAAGGTGCACCTTGGAACGCTTCTGAGCAATCAGGATTCCCCACCCAAATGAGAGAAAAAAGAAAAGAAAAAGAAAAAAAGAGAGAGAGAGAGAAAGACAGGAAAAAAAGGGAAGATAAAAGAGAAGGTTCAGCCCAAATGGGCCCCATGGTAAGATTTAGGAAGTATACAAACAAAAACAGACAAACAAAAAGACTGATAAAAGTATATGACAAGAGAGAGAGAGAAAAAAAAATATATATATATATATATGTATGTATATATATATATTTATAAGCAAATAAAGGAAGAACCTCGCAAAAAGAACCCCAAGTATAAGATTTATATACTATCTGGACAAACACAAAAACACAGAAACACTGGCGGAAGAAAAAGATGGGAGAGTGGTAATAAATTCTCAGTGTGGGCGAGGAAGGTTGTTTTGATTCTTCCTGGATGTATCTTGATATCTTTGTTAAGTTCTCAACTTTCCTAAGATAAAGGGGGGTTAAAAATTGGTTTACCTATAGGGGTAGCATTGATTGGGGAAAGGGGATTACCTTGAAGTTTAACTCTATATGAATATTTGAAAGTAAAAATAAAAAAGGAATAAACTAGACTAAACTAAAATTTAAAAAAAATAAAATAGAAATGCAAAAGAAAAACACAGGTGTATGAATCAAAAAGTTAGGTTAGAAGGTTATTATGGAATTTGATGTACTGGACATCTCACTGTGATGGTAAATAGGTTAAAAAAATTTTATATATATATAAAAAAAGAACCAGAATAGTGGGAACTAGTTAAAAATAAAAGTTGTCCTATGAAGTAGTGGTGGTTGTTCTCTTGTCTTTTTTTTTTTTTTTCTTTCCTGGTTGGTTTTCTGGGGGAGGGGCCTGCCACGTGGGTTTTCAGTCAATGATGTTCCCTGAGTTAAGTCCTCCTGCCCCCCTCAAGAGGGTGGGCTCTGAGGAAACTGGTTTTTTCAGGCTTTTGTTCTCTGGAGGTTTTTATGTTTGTTCACTTTTTTTTTTCCCCTTGCCTTGACTGCTTTTGATGGTTTTTGTAGGTTTAGAGGAAAACTGCACCCTGACCTCCCTCTGAGAGAGAAGCCTCAGTCTGGCCACAGAGCCCAAATAAATTCCCCCTTGGTTGCTGGCAGAGCAGGTTCTGAGTCGCAGTTCCTGGGGACACAGGATCTTCTGTTTGTACCCAAAACCACGGCAGCGGTGGCTGTCTGGGCAGCTCCAGACTGCCAGAGAGGTTCCAAGCAGCGATCACACACTGAGATTTTCCCACTGGCCCGGGCTGGGAGTGCCTGGTCTTTCTGGGTCTAAGAGCGCCGGGCTTGTGTGCACTGCTCTCAGGGGAGTGTGTGGGGCACGTGCGCGAGACTCAGGCTCTGGTGGAATGGCATGGGTCTAAGAGTGCAGGGGAGTGGGGGGCGCGTCTCAGGCTCTGTAGCACCTGCCCTCTGGCTCTGGAGCCTCTGCCTTCTGGGAGGCTCCCAGCCCCTCACAGGAGCCAGACCCCACGCAATCTCCGGTGCGCTGGCGGCTCAGGACCAAGACCTGGTTTCTCGGCTGCACTCTCTCTGGCTCAGTGCCGGGGAGGCTCTCCTGTGTCTGAGGACTTAATCCCCTGTCCCTAGCTGCCCCGATTCCCGAAATTTCCTTCCTCGATCCTTTGCTCTCTTTGAGTGCTTTCAACCAGACTCCAAGTTAATGCTGGTCCCCAGATGCAGGGCACTCTCGGATTGGGGTATTACTTTCCAATCAGTAGCCTCTGGTGGCTCCCTCCCCCTTTTGTTTATCTTCTGATATCAGTCCGAAGTTCCCACTCTGCTTTACCTGCCCACTGGCATCTTCTGCCCCTGTAGAGATCCAGACGTGTATAATTCTGGTCTCAGGCTGTTTTCATGGGTGATCAGAATTCTTTGGTAGGTAATCAGCTCACTTTAGGGTACAGGTTGAAAAGGCGCCTCCTCCTACTTACCCGCCATCTTGTCTCCTTATAATTTTCTTATATCTAATTATGGACTTTTTTTTTTCTTTGACATTTCTCATAATGCTGGTTTAGTGGTGATAAGTCCTTTTGTTTGTCTGGGAAACTCTTTATCTCCCTTCAAATCTGAATGATACTCTTGCTGGATGGAGTATTGTTGGTTGTAAGTTCTTCCATTTTGCACTTTGAATAGATCACTCCACTTTCTTCTGGCCTGCAAAGTTTCTGCTGAAAAATCAACTCACAGCCTTATAGGTTTTCCCTTGTACGTAACTTTTTGTTTCTTTTGCTGATTAATGATTCTCTAACTTTACCTTTGACATTTTAGTTATTATTTGCTGTGGTGTGGACCTCCTTGAGTTCATCTTTTTTGGAACTCTCCATCTTCATGGACTTGGGTGTCTTTTTTTCCTTCCTAGATTATGCGAGTTTTCAGTTATTATTTCTTCAGGTGCATTTGCTATACATTAATTTGTTCTGATAATGCAAGTTCATTTAATGTTATCCAAGAGATAGCTTAATCTATCCTCATTTTTTTAAATTCTTTTTTTTCTTTGCTATTCATCTTGTGTGCTTTCCATTACCCTGTCTTCCATATTGTTGGTATGTTATTCTGCATCCTCTAGTCTAGATTGATTTCCTCTATTTTTTTAATATTAATTATTTAATTCTTCAATTCCAATCGATTCTTTTTTTTTTATAATTTTTTTTAATTTTTTTTTCAGCATAACAGTATTCATTATTTTTGCACCACACCCAGTGCTCCATGCAATCCGTGCCCTCTCGATTCTTTTTAATATTTTCAATTTCTTTGTTGAAAGTCTTACTGGGATCTTCCACTCTTTTCTCCAGCCTTGTGACTATATTTATGATCGTTACTTTAAATTTGTTATCAGGCATATTGCTTATCCATGTGCCATTTAGTTATTTTTCTGAGTTTTTTTTTTTTTTTTTCGTTGTTGTTGTTGCTGTTTATTGTGGAACATATTCTATCTACCCATTTTGTTTTAATTTCTTTGTGTGTTTCTATGGATTAGGTGGAATGGTAACTTCTCTTACACTCAAAGGAGTGGTTTTGTATTAGTATCCCTTATATAAACTGTGCACTTGGTGACTTTTGCTGGCTGCCTGGAACTATGGCTGTATATTCTAGTTACTTTCTTAAAATGCTGCTTTTTTCATAATGAAGAAAAATTAATAAGAAAAAAGAAAATAAGAGAAGGAAAAAATTAAAAGGGGAAGAGAAAAAGGAAAACAGAAAACAATACCAAAGAGAACAAAAATTATACCAAAATTAAATCAATTAGAAAAATTAAAAAAAAAGATACAATAAAATTTTAATTAAAAAGACAAAAACAAAATCTATTTTAAAAAAACCACTGCTGGGGCGCCTGGGTGGCTCAGTGGGTTAAGCCGCTGCCTTCGGCTCAGGTCATGATCTCAGAGTCCTGGGATCGAGCCCCGCATCGGGCTCTCTGCTCGGCAGGGAGCCTGCTTCCTCCTCTCTCTCTGCCTGCCTCTCTGCCTGCTTGTGATCTCTCTGTCAAATAAATAAATAAATAAATAAATCTTTAAAAAAAAAAAACCCACTGCTTTTTTTTTTTTTTTTCCTATGCACTAGCACTACAGAGGGTGGTGTGGGCTTGAGGACCCCTGGCTCACTGTGGTTGCAAATTCATTATGAACCAGACTCCATTCCAGTCTGGTCTTTTAAGGTGGATGGGGAGAGTGTTCTAGAATTTTCTTAGCTCCATTTAAAACTTGGCTATTTTTCTGTGTCCCAATGCAATGTGGGCTGGTGTGGCTTATGGACTCTGGGCTCACTGAGGTCACAAGCTTACAGTAATGAGTTAACCCACCCATTATGGTGTCCAGACCCTGCTCCGGTTTAAGCTTTTAAAGTGGAGTGGAAATGTAAACTGTGTTGTTTTCCAGTCTGTCTACCCTGGACAGCATTGCCACAGTTCCTTCAATGCTTTGCAGAATTCTAGTGTTGTTTCCTTTTTATGATAGTTGTTCTTTTCAACCATAGGTTTTTGTTTGTGTGTTTGTTTTGTTTTGTTTTTGTTGTTGTTTTTTAATTCCTAAGGACAAAAGAATTTGTTCCTGTCCCTCAGTAGTATCTTCCCCCACTCCTGTTGGCAGTGTTGGAGGGTGGGGTAAAAGTTCACTTTGTTATTGTGTCTCTGTCTCTCTTGTTGGTTTTGGGGTTTTTATTGTTGTTGTTTTGTTTTGTTTTTAAGATTTTATTTATTTATTTGACAGAGAGTTCACAAGTAGGCAGAGAAAGGGAAGGAAGCAGGTTCCCTGCTGGGCAGAGAGCCCAATGTGGGGCTTGATCCCAGGACCCTGAGATAAGACCTGAGCTGAAGGAAGAGGCTTTAACCCACTGAGACACCCAGGTGCCCCTTTCTTGTTCTATCTTTGGTTATTCAGTGGCTGTTCATTCAGTCCTCAGTTCTTCAGGAGGAATCGTTCTGTTAATAGGTGTAATTTGGTGTGTTCAATGGAGGAGGTGATTTCAGGGTCTTTCTACATTGATATCCTGGACCACAACCTCTATAATGCGTATGTAGTTGTTGTTGTTGTTGTAGGCAAGTGAGTAGACTGATCTTAGCTATGATATTTTTAAAGATTAGCCTCTCTGTTGTGTTTGGGACAAGAGTAGGGGAAGGGGGCTAGTTAGAAGATCTAGTAGTGGTGAGAGAGGCCATGACGTGGAAAATTATACTCATTATGGAAGTCAAGGGAGTTAACTCATCTGGGGAATATTTTAGAAATTGAGTCAACATGACTCTGATAGTTTAGACTTTCTGATAGATAGCCTCCAAAGGAAGAAAACATTATTCAAGGATTATGCCTTATTTTTGGCTTTAGGAACTCTGTGGACAGGATTATATTATTAAGAGTGGAAGAATAAGGGAAGAACAGATTTCAAAGGTGGGAAAATCCAATTTTCTGAGTTGGACATGTTTAACTTAAGATACTTATTACACATATAGCATTCATTAAAAATGTTAAGAAGGGGTTGCCTTAACCAACTCAGTTGGTTAAGCAACTGCCTTCAGCTCATATCGTGATCCTGGGGTCCAGAGATCAAGTCCTGCATCAGGCTCCCTGCCCAGCAGGGAGTCTGGTTCTTCCTCTGATCCTCCACCTTTCATGCTCTCTCTCTCTCAAATGAAGAAATAAAATATTTTTTTAAAATGTTAAGAAGGTAATTAGACTAGAGTTTGCAACTTAGGATATGAAGTCTAGAGATATGATTTTGGAGGTCACTGACATATGGATGATATTTAATTCTGTGGTACTATATGAGATTACATAGAGAAAAAAAAAATGACCAGAGAAGGTAAGATGTTATAGGACCAACCCTTGAAGCGGTTCAACTTTGAGAATTCTGAAAGAGAGGGAAAAAATAGCAAGATAGACTGTGATGGGATACCCAGTGGTGTAGAAGAACCAGAGGAATATGGACACCTAGATAAAAACCACTGAAAATTACTGAAATCAGTGATATTCTATGTCATTTTGGGACTAAGAAGATTATAGAAGAGGCTATGTAATACTCTAATATAAAAGTAACTATTATCCTCCTGATATTGGCTTATAATGGTTTAATGATTTGTGAAGGGCCATGCTGCTGATATATGGTAAATCCAGGATTCACATGCAGCTCTGTTATTTTATATTATATATTATATATTATATATTATATATTATATATTATATACATTCTATATAATATATTATATAATATATATATTATATATATTTATATCTATATATATTATATTTATATACACACACACACACACACACAGTGATAGTATCATCCATGCCTTCACCATTGCTACAATTGATCCCTCTGAAGTTTCAGTATTATCTCCTCAATCATATTGGAAGCCCTTTAAAGAAGGCATGGTGGGATACACACCTGCACAATTCCCTCCAACATCTAAGCATTTTGCTCCCAGAAGGTGCTTTTAGTTTGGTAGTTGGTCAGGGAAAAGTTGCATTACATGGTGAATCATGCTAGAAATACAAGCATAAAGAGCCAAAATCAATAATTGCCATACTGCCCATGTAGGTATCCCATCTCACTAGAGAGAAAAAAAATAATTTCCCATGACTGTCTTGCATTAAGTGAGTCTAAAGGCCACTTCTGAAACAAGTAGAAACTAGTTGGAGAAACTTAGTATTTTTTGAACATCCTAAAGCACTTCCTTATTCCCAAGTTTTCAAAAGTAAAATTTTGGAGTACAAATATAACTTAACTTTGTGACAGAATATTACCTATAGACACATTTGCTATTTCATGGTTCAGTTCATTTGACCCACAATTCTCATAAAATCAATGTTTTATAACTGGTACTTATCAACCATGAAAGTGTAATTGTGATTCTTTAAAACCGATATACACCTGGAATGTATAGTATATTTTCTGTTTGAATAGTAGAAGCAGAGCATGTATTTATCAATAGAGAAGTCCTCGCTTATCCATGCTAGGCTTTTCTTTCTTTCTTTTTTTTGTTTAAAGATTTTATTTATTTATTTGACACAGAGAGAGAGAGAGAGATCACAAGTAGGCAGAGAGGCAGGCAGAGAGAGAGGAGGAAGCAGGTTCCCCGCCGAGCAGAGAGCCCAATTCGGGGCTCCATCCCAGGTCCTTGGGATCATAACCTGAGCCGAAGGCAGAGGCCTTAACCCACTGAGCCACTCAGGCGCCCCCACGCTAGGCTTTTCATAGTTTCAGTTACCTTTCATAGTTTCAGTCAATGGCAGTCTGGAAGCAGATGATCCTTGCTCTGCCCTATCAGAAAGTCAGTAGTTGCCTAATGCTTTATTATAGTGCCTATGCCCTTCCCTTACTTTATGTCATCATATAGGCATTTTTTTAAAAGATTTTATTTATTTATTTGACAGACAGAGATCTACAAGTAGGCAGAGAGGCAGGGAGAAAGAGAGGAGGAAGCAGGCTCCCTGCTGAGCAGAGAGCCCGATGCAGGGCTCGATCCCAGGACCCTGGGATCATGACCTGAGACAAAGGCAGAGGCTTTAACCCACTGAGCCACCCAGGTGCCCCTCATATAGGCATTTTATCATCTCACATCATCATCACCATCATCAGAAGGGTGAGTACAGTACCATAAAATATTCTGAGAGAGAAAGAGACCATGTTTGCATAACTTTTATTACAGCATGTTGTTATAATTGTTATATTTTATAATTAGCTGTTGTTAATCTCTTACTATGCTTAATTTATAAATTAAACTTTATCATAGGTATGCATATACATGAAAAAACATACTATACATAAGATTCGGTACTATCCCCAGTTTCAGGCATCCACTGGGGGCATTGGAAGCCACTGTACAATGATATAAATTTGAAGATGAATCATTTGATTTTCCATATACAGTATGCCAGTGGAACCCCAGGTGTAAATGTGACCAGGATTTTATTTTCTACCATTTAGTATCTGAAACAGGTGTTAGTAGTTTGGAAATGAAGGATACATCATCTGTGTTGCCATAGTCCATTGATTCTGAGACAGCTAGGACCTAAGGGAGTTTGGCCTGGAGAAAACACTGGTGACATGCAAACTGTCAATAAATATTTAATGCGCTGTCATGTGAAACAGGAAGCAGGCTTGCTCTGTTTGGCTCCAGCAGGCAGAACTAGAACTAATATATGGGAATGACGTGGAGGCAGATGTGGACTCAAGATTAGGAAGAACTTTTTATTTTTTAAGATTTTGTTTATTTATTTATTTTTCATTTATGAGAGAGTGAGAGAGCAGGGGGAGGAGAAGAGGGAGAGGGACAAGCAGGCTCCGTGCTCTGAGACTGATATGGGGCTTGATCCCATAACCCTGAGATCATGACCTGAGCCAAAACAAAGACTAGGCCACTTAATCAATGCCACCCAGGTGCCCCAGGAAGCGCTTTCTAATAATTGGAATTATTTGAAATTGGAAGAGAAAATTGTATGAAGCAGTCAATTCTCCATTGCTTGGAGTATTAAAGGAGAAATTGGAGGATTTCTTTACGAGGATGTTATAGAAGGGTTCTTATATTATATGCATGCTTAGAGTAAGTGATCTACATCCAATGTATCTATTATACCAGACCAAAGTAACTGAGGTCTTTTAAGGTTGTTTTTGTTTTGTTTTGTGGAGCACAGTGTGGCAGGGTTTGAATTCACGACCCTGAGATCAAAGATCTGGGCTGAGATCAAGAGTCAGTCACTTAACTGACTAAGCCACCCACATACCCCTCTTTTAAGTTTTATATAAAGTTGGAGCTATAATATGATTAGAAGGCACCATTTTTCCCTCTCATTCCCCATGCATACCACTATCAGTACATCTCACTCTCTCCAAATACTTTTGGAAAGTATATATTCCACAAACTGAATAATCAAAGTTAGACTTACCTGGCTTGAGATATCTTCAAAAGTTCATTATCCTTGGTAATATCTAATATTTTGGCTCCTCTGTTTCTCTGCACCTTTGTCTCTCTCCTCTAACCCTACATACTACCTTTTACTCCTTTCCCTCTCAAATCTTTCTAGAATTCTCTCTGGCACCCGTTTTCTATGAAACAAAGCATTTCCTAAATTCCTAAATGTATTTCTACATGTCACCTCTGTTTCCTACTATAACAAAAATATAGCTCTATCCCGAGTCTTTTATTTGACCTCCATTCCTCCAAAGTTAGGGATCCTTATTTTTCACAACCCATTTGTCATATTTTGGGGAGATGGACTCTCTTTTTTTCCCCATAATTCTGATTTCAAATATTTACTTTTCCCTGTCCTGTTCAAAGCTCTTACTCTTTGCCAAAAGCTACCCTAGGAATATTCTCAGGAATATTGCCTGTCAAGCTCTTCATTCCACTGTATTCATTTTAGCAGCTGACTTATAGGCTTTCTCAAGTTCTAGCTTTATGTGGAGGAGAATCAATGTCCATTTAAACAGTGTATCCAAAATTTGCCTGCTTATATCCTTGAAATTCTCAACTCAATGAATATTACCTCCATTCTAATTCTGCTATCTATTATGGTCAAAAATTGGGCTTTTCCAATTCCAAGAAGTGTAATTATTTTTAAAGAATTTTATGGACGTATAATACACATACAGAAATGTATATATCATACATGTATAGCCTGAGTTTTCTGAGCTAAACAGGCTGTATCAAGAGTATGAGATAAAGAACATTACAAACACCCCAGATATCCAGTTAGTCACTACTTCTCTGAGAATGAAACCCATGTCTAATTAGTTTTGACAATGCTATAGTATTTATAAATGGGATCATATATATTTCTTTGTGTCCAGATACTTTTGTTGAACACTGTTTATAGATTGTATCAATACTATTATGTATAGTTCACTCTCATTGCTTTATAGTATTCCATTATGCTGGTCAAGGTCAGTTAGGTACTTTTCAATGTTGTCTATTTTCAGATAGTGTAGATCTGAACATTTTAATGTTTGTCTTCTACTGAACATACATGATTTTGTCTTTGGTTTCTGGAAACTTTTGTCTGCCAACATGTGTTTTGTTTTGTTTTTACATTTATTCTGCTTGGGTTTCTCAGAACTTATTGAATCTGTGGGTTGATAAATTTCAGTATTTTTGGAAAATTCTCAAGTGATATGGCTTTAGATATTGCTTTTGCAATACATATATTATTGAAATTAACAAAAGAAAAGGACAACTAGGTCAAAAACAATACCAAATATAGTTTTCTATTCCTGTATCACCACCAAAGGTTTTGATAATTACTCTTTCCCATAGTATTGCCCCTTTCTTTGGCTCAGTACATGCCCAGATTTGATAAATCCCCCATGGAGCAAAATGAATGGCAATTGGTAACAGTTTGTTTCAAGATAGTTCTCATTCTGGAATTTTAGTTCATCTAATTTTTGTTGCTTCCACATACCATACACAGATGTGTTTAAAAGTATGATTTTTTTCATATTTACCCAAGCTTATAAAACAAATATTTATCTTTACATTGTTAGAATATTTATTCTGTTAATTGTTTCCTATACAACCCTTACCTATAAAAGGGTATTGGAAATTCTTATTCAGAAAGTTTAACTAAGTTGGCTTTGTACATCAACAGATCTTTTAGTAAAGCTAACCTAATAACCAAAAACAAAAGACCATAGACAATATTTATTTAATTACTGATTGATTGATTCATTCATTTACTTATAAAATTAATGCTTACCAGGGACTAAACAAAGTTGTTAGTTTATCTTGATGAACAAACTTAAAATTAATCCTGCCTTCATGAAGTTTAAATTCTGATGAAATGAAGCAAATATTTTCACATATTTTGGGACTGTTTTAATCTGTGATTTGCTCTTCTTGTATCTTGCTTATTATGCAATTAGATTTTTATTTTCTTCTAATGATTCCTGAAATCTTTGTGAATTATCATTTTTCTATTCTGTGTTGGAATTATGCTTAGAAAGGTCTTCTCTGTGTTAGATTTAAATAAGCCAGGGACTATTCACTCTTGGTAATTTAATGTTTAATCTTGTATTTAAATGCTTAGTTAGAATTATGAAAATGATCTATATCTCATTCCTTATCCAAATGGCTATTTATTCCAACATAACATGTTAACTGTATTATTTTTACTCACTGATCTGAAATGACTTCATTATTGCCATATACTAAATTTTGACATATTTTCAGATGTTAAAGATGATATTCTTTTCATTTGTCCATTTTTTCATATGTTTTAATTAACACAGATTTATGGTATATTTAATACTTGCAAACAAATTTTTGGCAGGTTATTTTTAAAAACTGGAATTTTTAAAAGATATTGCTTTTTTATTGTTGTTGTTAAGGGAGGAAGAATGTGGGGAGAGGCAGGGGGAGAGAATCTCAAGTGGGTCTACACCCAGTGAGCAGAGCCTAACACAAGACTCAATCCCACTACTCTGAGATTATGACTTAAGCTGAAATCAAGAGTCAGACAATGACTGAGCCACCCTGAATGCCCCAGGTATTGCATTTTTTTTTAATTGAAGTATAGTTGATGCAGAATGTTACATTAAGTTCAGGTATATAATATATTGTTTTGGCAACTCAATTCATTATCCTATGCTCACCCCAAGTGTAGCTACCATCTATCATCATGCAACTCTATTACAAGGATACTGTGTTTTGATTCTGAATGATACATACAGAAAGAGGTAATAAGGAGAATGGAGAGGAACAACATTCCTGGTGTTACCGGCTGAATATTTTTTGGGTGATGATTAAGGTAACAACCTTAGTAATGGAATAGAGGAATGAAAACATATGGGCTATATGACTGAAAATAAGACTGGTAAAAATATGCTAAGTTTATAAAGAATCTTTTGGCCATTTATCAGAGAACTCACTGTTGGCTACTAAACAAACTACACCAAACTTCAGTGGCTGAATGCAAAAAAAAAAAAAAAAAGTAAGTTTAATCTTCACTCACAAAAAGCCCACTGTGGATCAGATTGGACTTGGCAATTCTTCCATTTTCTGATTCTACCCTCTTGCTCTACTCAGTGATGATGAAAGAAAGAACAGGGAGGAATATATGAACTATTTCAGGGATCAGAATGATTCAGTCCCAACTCTTACTTTTCTTTTTGTGTTTTGGTTTCCAACTCTCAGATTTGCCTGGCTGTGGAGAAAGTGCATTCTGACTGACTCTTCTGCCATGAGATATTTTCATTAAGTCAGTATCTTCCTGTCCTGTGGAGGCCTGAAATTGTACATGTTGTCAGGGATAGGGAAAGTAAAGTGGTTTAATTTGGCGAGGGAATATCTGTAAGCCCATTCTGTCACAGTCCCAAGATCACATTCTGTAACCAGCTTCATCATTTTCATAGTCATCTCCTATATTTTATTTTGTATTGGTTCCAGAGCCAAAAGAAGTTCTGTAGACAGATCTAAGGTGGCCTCCAAGATTTTCTACTCACTCTCCCTGTGTACATGGCACAGTTTACCTTAAATAAGTTAATCAAGGGGATCATGTGTCAAGGAATATAGGTGTCATTCAGGGATTGAGAGCAGGCCCCTGTTGGCAACTGGCAAGAAAATAGGGACATAGCCCCACAACTGTAAGGAACTGAGTTACACCAAAAAATAACAAGCTAATAAGCAGATAAATAATAATAATAAGCAGAGGGATGTTATTCAAGGGTCTCCAATCATGGGGATGTGGTGACCTTCTTATAGAACCCCATTGTGCACAGAATACATGTCTATAAAGCATGAATGTTGTATCTTCCAATATCCATTGTTTGTTTCTTAGCAAAATTATGGGTCCTCTAGAAGTATCCCATGATTTTGTTGAAAATGATTTCCTTGAAGAAAAAGGTTCAGAAGGTCACAAAGGAGTTACTTCTGAAAAGTAGAATTGGTGGAGGGATATTGATTGTGACAAGAAACTTTCACTCTTTCCTGAATATGTATTTATTGCATATCTTTAAGATTAAAGCTAAATATATACATAAATATATATATAATATATACACAGTATATATACACAATATGTATACATTGTATATATGCAATATACAATATAGATCATAATATAAACTATATATACTGTATATATACAATATACAATATGCATAAATATATGTATTTAGTTTTATGTTTATAAAACTGTATTTATAAATTATATATTAATACATGCTAATAATGTATTATTATATATATTATATATGATTTATATATGTTATATATAAATTATATAAAAATATATTTTATTTATATTCATATAGTTAATGTGGTATTTTTTTGATGGAAGGAAGGAAGTAAAGGGTGACTCCTTAGTAATACAGAGCTATACTTAGGGACCTCAATAATCATTTGTCATTCGTGACGGTGATAATGGTGAATAATGAAGACCATCATTCCCTTCAATTTTACTTTGATTTGAACAGCATTTGGGCTTGGATGTTCACTACCTAGATACCCATCTTTTGGTTGAAGCTTTGCTCAGCCTTCTTTGTTAAATACCAATGAAATTCATAGATCTTTGCAACCTTAAGCTCTAAGAAAATTCAGTGCAAAAGCCTCACTTATGTAACTTTGAATTCAGACCTTGACAACTAGACAGGATTTATCTCATGCATATGTATTAATTTTAAGTGCTTTTCTGTAACAGTCATTTGACATTTAATATACCATAATTGTATTATTAAATTTAAATGCATATTTGCAATTCTAAAAGCATTACTGAACTTTATGGGTGAAAAATACATTCTCCTTCACCTTGGTTCCTTTTCACCCACCGGTTTTCTAGCTTTATCCTCTCTGCTACCCTCACCTTAATCAGTGTCCTCTCTTCTTCCTTCACCCTCAGTTTCTCAACTTCCTTTCTTTTTCCACTTCTAACAGTCTCCCTCTCCTCTCTGCAATCCATGTTCACTCACTCTTGCTGCACCTTCTTTCTTCTGGTGGGAATGTCCAGTGCACCTGTTCTCTGCAGTCAGTCCTTCACACAGTGGTACCTCTCAAGCACCTGCAGGGGAATTTGGAGATGCCACAGAGGCTGTCATGTCTCATCTATGATTTTTCATCACAGTCTAAGGAGCATTTCCAGACAGCAGAATGGTCTATCACTTAATAAGGCTGCCCCCAGTGGTAATGAGCTCTCAGACACAATTCTTTCAGTAGGTCAGTAGAAAGGATACCGAATGTGGGAAGTTGGCGTTAAAAAATAAATGACCTGAACAACCTTTGAGCTACCTTCTTCAGGACTTGGTATGTCTCCTCTTAGTGCCTTTGCTCTAACAGGTAATTAATCAGTGCTGCAGATGTCTAGCCCTCCACTGAAAATTTTTCACTTTGACCTTTTATAATGTCAGGTATCAAGGGGTTCTGAGAAACCAATTCTGTCAACGCCATAATTTTTCCCAGAAATAAAACTGAGGCCCAGAAAAGTTGAATCTTGGCTCAGTTTCAGCTTCATAGTGGCAGAGCTGACACATGGACTCCAGCCTGTGATTCACATTTGAGTGTTCTCCACTCACCCCCTCAGCTTCAGCCACAACAACACAGCTTATGCTAAGTTTCCTGAATATGGCCTTCCATTTAATGGCTCTAATATCTGTATGCACTTGCATTTGCTCTTTGCCATGCAAAGAGGTGCGAATTTTCTAACTTTTCGTCATATAGTCTTTTTTATCCTTCAATATGACAGTCAAGTATTACCATCCTAGGAAATCTCTCTTGATCTTCCTCCATTACTTTTGTCTCTGTTTGCCTAAATGCCATCCTCCTATATTCTATTACCATCTTGAATTTAATTCTGTTTGCACTTAATCACACAATATTAAGTGTTTCTATTTAATGACCACTACCCATATTAGAATATAAGCTTCTGGAGGTAAGGGTCTGTGCTCTATTCAACTTTCCTTTCTCAGGACCTGGCACAGAGCCTATCATAGAAGGATCTGAAGATTTTGTTGACTTGAGAAAGTTAGGCTGCTATTCTCACTGCTTCTCATAATCCCTTTTTTAGTAATGCCAAATTTTTAAATAAAAGCTCTCCTTCACCTGACTCTTTATCATCTTCCAGTTCTTACCCAGGATCCATTCTGTCTGCTGCCTTCACCCCACCTGGAATTTCCTTTATTCCCTCTCAACCTAAGCTTCTGTTTCCTTTATTTTTCCATTTCTTAGTGTTCTATGTTCTTCTTTCTCTTCAATTCACATTCACCCACTCTCAGCTGCTGCTTTCCTTTTTGGAAGGAAAGGGAATTTTCATTCTACATGGAAATGTCTAGTTCTTCTCTTCACTGAAGAACATTTCCCCCAAACACTCCCTTGCACAGTCCTATCTCTTGCTCACCATACAGGGCAGTTTCCTTCTCAAGAGGCAGGCCATCCTTTGCTGATCCTCAGCCTGGGGAAGAGCTGATTTCAAGCAAAGTCCAGGGTCTCTGATTTTGTTGTCCTCTACAAAAACTATTCTGGGAAGATTCTCCAAGGTCTAACAGTTTAAACCCACCATTATCTCTTTCCTGCTCTGCTGAAATTCTTAACATGTGGTAAAAAGGTACTGCTGCTTTCTTCCTCTTTTCTAGAAATTCCCTGTGTTTATATTCATCACAAACATAATTTTCCCCCAATCAGTCCACTACACAAACACATCTTATCCTAAGCACCAGTTTTAGGATGTTTCAGTGGCTACTTTACTCTTGCTTCTTTGTGTTTTCATCAAAACCTGAGGGATCATGTTAGTTCTCTGTCACAGAAAAGATTCCATTTTCTTCCTGATGGTCCTCCCTCCTTAAGGGAGGATTATTGACTAGTACATATTGATTATATGCCTTGCTTCAGCTAAAGAAATTTGAGCAGAAATGTGTGTCACTTCTGAGTAGCCATTTCATAGTTTTTGGTATGATTCCTTTCCCATATACCACAAGACAGGCAAAATTCTAGAGGTTATTCCATTAACATGGCCTTAAGAGTGAAGATGATATGTAACAGAGCTTCACCTGACCCATTACAAACATGCAGCCTGAGCAGGAAATAACCTTTGTTGATGGTAAACTGCTGCAACTATGGTTAACCAACATATGATGGGGGGACCTAAACATTCTGTCTATGACACCCCAAGCCTATGTTGATACATACAGGTGGGAAGAATGCAAGAGTGAACTTTTAACTGATGTGACAGGTGGAAGCATTTGTGCAGTCACTTTCAGGCAATGTGTGTGATGTTCTGCAGTCATTGAAAGGGTTTGATAATTCACCACGGCCATTCTCTCTGATAGGTTGTGCATTGCCAGGGAAAGTCCTAGAAATAAAGCTGGTCTCCTGTTTGTGCTGAACTACACTGAGTCTCAGGAACAAGACTAAATCATGATTGAGGCTACTGCACCAAAAAATAGTCCTGAAAGCCTAATGAATGAAGTCCAATTTCCTAAGTCTAGTTTTCATAGAAAATGTCTTACAAAATGTGAAATATATTCTTCTAGGATAAATAAAAGAAGCTTGATATTACAAATCATTTCCCCAGTGGGTCATCTAGATTAAAAAAATATCTACAAAATGTATAGAGCTTCAGTGAAGTCGAGAGAAGTTCATAGCAGGCAACCCCATAAATATTGATTAGAAAAAGACCAGCCAACCTAATTGAAACTGAGCTTCAGAGATTAAGAACAGTTAATACAAGCTCACCTTGGGCACCCCAACTGAAGCAGCACATTCTCCACAGGTGGACTTCTAGCTGAAACTCAGGTGGCATTTACTCTCCTCTTAAAATAGCAAAGGATTTTGTCATTCAATTGGTAGCAGGTTTTCTTTTTGCCTTTACACTTGCCACACGAAAGCTGCCTTTATATGAGTGTCACCAGCCTGTCTTTTTATAAATCACTGCTGCCTTGCCAAATAGATACGTGCATCGGTAAGACTGTCCTTTTTGCATAAGTCTCATAAATCAACATCACTGAACAATTCCCAGCATAGGTAGTCTTTTAAATTTAAAATTGAGGAACATAAAAAAAGGAGACTATGATACAGAAAGAAAAATATCTTGTACGAAATTCTGTGTGTTTGAGAGAGTGAGAGAAAGGGAGAGAGACTGAGCCAGGGAGAAAGTTTGCCTCATTCAGATGTTCTGACTTATGAACCAGAAGGTGCAGCAATGCTTGGAGGAGAAATATAGAGATGGAGTTTTCCTTTGTATCTTGGCAAAGGTTTGGGTTTTGTGGGTCCTGGCAGGGAGGCTGTCTTTGATGCTACTTCAAGTGTCACTGGACTCACAGGTCTACCCTAAAAAGCATGTTCTTCAGAAAAAGAACATAGCTAATATGATGTCCAAAGAAGATGACAAATAGATTAACTTCAATGGAAAAGAATACTAAAATCAGTGTTCATTGAATGTATGTATACTCTGTCGGGTACTTTATAAGTACTGTACATGTAAAAACATATTCAGTGCCCACAAGAACCTCGAAGATAAGCACCATAGTTACCATCTTTTTATCAGGAAGAAAACCGAGGCATAGAGAGATGAACTTGAGCAGAGTCACAAAGCTAACAAGTGTCAGGGCAGGATTTGAACATGGACAGTATGGTTCCCAGTTCTATGTTTCTCTAGCAGCAAAGCTACAAATTTAACTACAGATACTCTCAAGTTAAGAAATGAACTCAATGAACAGGACTCTGCCTTTCAATGATGATCAGTGGGGATATTCTTAGAATGTGGGCACAGATTTGGCAAGGCCTTTGACCCGGCTTTAAGGTACTTTCCAAAACAGGTTCTATCTGGTGTGTAAATAAGACCATGACTACTAAGGGTCCATGAGGTAGCCCAGGTTCAGTCTAATAAATTGCTGAGATCTATGGGCTCTGCCCAGAATGCCCTCTGTCATCTATTTGGTGCATGATACGCGGGAAAATCACTTAGTTTACTTATCCATAAAACAAGGGAGATAGGGGCGCCTGGGTGGCTCAGTGGGTTGAGCCGCTGCCTTCGGCTCAGGTCATGATCTCAGAGTCCTGGGATCGAGCCCCCCATTGGGCTCTCTCCTCAGCAACGAGCCTGCTTCCTCCTCTCTCTCTTCCTGCCTCTCTGCCTGCTTGTGATCTCTCTGTCAAATAAATAAATAAAATCTTTAAAAAAAAAAAAAAAACAAGGGAGATAGTAAGACTGGTCTCATAAGGTTTGTTGGTGAAATTATATATTCATGGCCATTAGTAGACATCAATGAATGACAATCAGTATTAAATTTTAGCCTCAATGCCTATAGTCACACCCTTTGCTAGGTTAGGTTTGTAGAAGTGTACTGAAAGCCCATAGTAATGGCATGGATGAAGCACTGACAAATTCCCCACTCAAGAATTGACAATGAAGAGAACTTGTGTCAAAGGACCATTTAAAGAAAGAAGAAGCCTTTTTTACTCTTTGTTTCTTTAGAAGAACATTTTAAGTCAAACTAGCAATGTATAGCTCAAGAAAAAAAAATAATACATTTTTTAGTGATCAGGACAATGAGGTAGAAACTAAAAGATTCCACACCTTAATAGGACAGGACAAACCTGGGATATGAGTTATAGTTTCCTAAGAAAGCTAAAATCAAATAAATCCTCCTCCTGATTACACCCGCCTAATTTAAAGAGCAGCGAAGCTGTCCGCAGTGACTGCTACCTTCTTGGCACTTGTCCTTGCTGCTCCAGCAAGTTTTCTACCAGGGAGGGATATGGATAAGAAAGATTTATTTCAATAACATTCCTAAACACAGATCCCTTTCTGTTATATCCTTCAAATCAGAATTTTCTGGGAGAAGGGAAGAACGGGCACATTTAAAAGATCTCCCATGCTAATTCTGAAATATAATTTGCTCCAGCTTGATACCACTGTATTTTAAGAGACTTTACATACATGCACAAATGTAGGAGGAATAAATTTGAAGTGATAAGGTGTTTTTTGAAGTCACACACACAAATTTTTCTGACTTTATTCACCTCCCATGCTAATTTAGCTAGCTAAATGTATCTAAATATATTGAAACATATTTCCAGAAAGATAATTGTCCCACTCAATTAACCATTATGATTTTATTCCTCAACTATTAATAATTAAATATCACGCGCACACACACACACACACACACACACATATGTATATGTATGTTTGTGTTTGCTTTAGCTTCCAGGAAGCTAAATGCAAGGATTTGTTACTATAATAGTTCATATTTTTGGTGTCTTAATATCCTTCTCCATCTTTGTTATTATAATTATCTGTGCCTATTGTTGAACAAGGTTTTGTTGTTGTTGTTGTTGTTGTTGTTGTTGTTTTTGTAAGACATCCAAGTCATTATTAGAAGTAGGTTATATACAAATTTACCAAAAAGAAAAATATTTATTCTCTACAAAAGCATAAACTGGTTTCACCACTCAGATTTCTCCCTTCCTCTTCCCTAGGGTCTTACAGGTAAACGTGCCTGGAGCTACCTTCCTACACATCTTGTGGTAATAATATACAGCAAACATTAATCCAGAAGGTCCTTGTGTCGTACTAACAAGGATTTTTCAAGGTGGTCTGTTTGAAAGGTCTTGGGTATTAGGTGCTATGTCATAGCTTTTCACATAACAGGTCTGAAGGTAATCATTTCTGAGAAAAGATGAAAGGGACCCAACACGTGGGGCTTGAGAAATAATGACAAGTCTGGAGAACAGGCTGGATAAAAGGAGGGTAAAGGGTATTGTTAGCGTGACACATGGAGGCTTTGGTTCAATCAGAACATACTGAAAAAAATGATGAAAAACCACACAAAGAGCACACTATGCTTTGCTTCTCTCATGTGCCTTGATAAGCAGTGGGCAGGGAGATGAAGGTCTCTGTTCCCCAGAGACTGCGTTGCACGGGATAAGTACCTCTCCCTCCCTTCCTTGCTCACTTTCCTTTCTCTCTCCTTAGTTCCTCTTCATTTCTTTTTCACATTCCACTGGACATTATTAGGCTTTCCTTTGTGCATACCTTTGAGATTTCTATTTTATCTCAGTCAGATTACGTCCACATTTATAGCGAAAAGTTGCTGTGGTTTGTTTTGTAATTTCATAAAGTAGAATTTGGTCTATGGTTTGCATACTTCAAAAGCAGCCTTGTGTGTTTCTGCTTCTCTTCTGCTGGTACACCTGTGATAATCCCTCCCTTTCCACCGGAGATGCTCAGACCTGTATCTGAGCCCCTTCCCTAGGCCCAGGCTCAGGTAGCCTGCATATGACAGGTATGTTCCAGCATTTTGTGATTACCTGGAAAACATAGTTCCCCAGACCTCTCTGGCATCCCTTCCTTCAGTTTCTGGGGCATTTCAGGCAGCTCTCCATCACGGGGAAAGAGCAGATGGGATGGATAAAGACAATTCTGCAGGCAATGCTGCGAGATGGGTTTCCTCAGTGGTCTTTCCAGCTGGAGGCAGAGCAGCCAGAAAGCATTCATTCTCAGCCCAGTTCTGTCGCCTCAAGAGCTGCAGATGGCTTCCCCAAGCACCTGAAGTCTGTGCTACTTGCCTGGATGGAATAAGCTTCAAGCTGCGGAAACTCTTTTGTCTTTCTACAGTGCAACTCAGAGCCCAGTTTCATTCTGCCTTGAGAGACAGAACAAGGAGAGGACACAGGATAGGAAGAGCCAGAAGGTGGGGAAATTAATGTTTAAAGTTTGAAACTCCCTGAGACTGGCCAGCTGCTCAAATGGTGCATCGGGGATATTTATAACCCTGCTTCCTATGGGCACATAAACAGAACTTGAAAATGGTCCAGGTCTCTTCTGGAAAGACATGGGTTGATCAGTTGAGTCTGAATTGATGACATGATTCTTACATATTACTAAGTGTAGCAGTTTTTCTTGTCCTTTTCTCTTTTTGTTTTGTTTTGTTTTGTTGACTCTTACTTCATTGTTCATTCTATGAACATCAGCCAATGGCACAGAGAGCCACTGCCACCGAATTGTTTTGCTACTATTTACTGAGTCTTCTATTTGTTTTAAATTTTAGCTGAATGTTGGGGGCTGTAGGTAACTGGCAGATCTGGCACAGTAAAGGGTGTAGAAGAAAGAGCGATCATGGGACAGATGCCAGAAAGACAAACAAAAATGACCTTTGGTTTTGCAGAGCTACCAAGAGGGGGCCACCTGTGTTGCGTCCGGGAATCTTCCACTGTCAGTCTAGACTTCTCAGTTACTGCCTAGTACCATGAAAATTATGGAGAAAAACCAAATATTTTCCTGATTGACATATGATTTGCATCTTTATCCTTATTCCTCTTTCCAAAATGAAATTGCAAGCCCTATGATTTTTCCTTCCACATTCCATACTATTTCCTAAGTCTGCTAAGTATAGACAACCACCAGACAGAATCTATCTAGCCAGGTAGGAACCATTTCAGGCAAGGATTGGACTTGTACCTTTCATTGCTTCTCAACCACTGGGGCTAAGGAGCAAGAAAAGGGAGTAGCACTGATAAGCTCCAGACCCTAAAAGCTAGTGGACTGGTGGTTACACTGAAGTAACAATATAATTCTTCAAGATGGCCTGCTTTCTTCAACATAGACAAGGAGGCTGACTGCTCATTCCTGCCGTGACCTGCCCAATGTCAGGGATTCTATTCACTCCAGCTGGTGGCCAGGCTAAATTAAAGTAAAATGTAGGGCAAGACAGGTACAGGCTGATGTGGAGGGTGCTGCCATTGGAATAGCCATTATACAATAAAATATCTTTATATTAAAGGACTTGGAATTGGTCAGAGTACCTTTGTATTTGTTGATTCACTTCACTTTTTGTTCAAAACCTTGGGTATGACAAGGGAAACTTATCCCAGAATCTACTGGTTTTCTGTACAAGGCCTCGAAGGTAAGCTGTTTCTGTCCAGCAACTCAAGACTTGGTTGAAATCTCCCTATGTTGTGGGTTCTTTCAGGGGTCTTTGTCATGTGTAAAACAGAGCACTGTATAGTCCAAGAGACCATATAGACATATGTACAAATAATAAAACAAACTGTGCTGGGAATGGCATTATGCAATTTGATTCCTGCTACATACACCACAGTGGGTCCAGTACCTAAGATGTTGTTTAACTTAATGCTTTTGATAACAATCCAGTCTTCACTGATATTAGGAAACCTGCACAGAGGTAAGTAATTTACTAAGAAACAAAGTTAGTGAAGGATGATTCCTGAATTTAAGTCCAGGTCTAATTGACTACAGATTTTTTAAGACCCAATTTCCTCCAAATAATGTGTAATACTTGAATAGCACTGTGTCACTTGTAAAACACGTTCATGGATTCCATTGTGTTGGAGCCTTAGCACCCTTATATATAACATTATTGATGAGGGAATTAACACATAGTTAACTGATTTTCCAGATCACAAGTCTAGCAACTTGTTGAGTCAGAACTCAATCTAATCTTCCTTTCTCAATTTTTTTTAAATTAAGTTACACTGCCCTCCTGATAAATAACATCAACAACCATTGTTTCTGGAGCAATTACATTCTCCCAGGCACAATTCAAAGCATTTTACTTGGCTTCTCCCATTTAACCCTCCCAACAAAACTAGGTAAGGCAAGTACCATTTAATTTGGTAGATAAGAAACCTAAAGAATCTTCTTCAAGGTTCTATAGCTATAAGGGGTAAGACTCGGATTTCATCCTAGATATCCTGACTCTGGTAACAGAATCCAAAACTTCATCACACAACTACAGTCTCTCAACTTGCTGCTTTCTCCAAACCTACTCCTCTATGGTATAGAATATACTCAAGGTGCACAGTTCTATGGGAGGATAGAAGAAAATATTGATTCCAGCTAAAGAGATCTCCTGAAACTTTGTGAAGGAAGTGACATTTGAGCTAGACCTTAAGAGATTAAGTATCTAAGGAACAGGTAGGCTTAGGGACTTGTTTAAAATTGCATAAGTTCTTCAAATACCGGTTTTCTTATGCTTAGATTCAGACTTTTCTCAGAAATTTATAATATAGATCCATCTAGTTGTTCTTTTCTTTCCCCATGCACATGTATCTCTCTCCTTTCCTTGAGCTACAAAGAAATATGCGGTTCGGAAGGGCAAGAGCTTCAGACTCTCCAAATATTATGTATAAAAATGTATTAGTGTCATTCCATGGTGTCAAATACAAATTGTACAAATTGAAAGCATATATTTATGCCCACACTAACTAAAATCCTCTTGCTAATAAATACAGCTTAGATTTGCTACATTGGTATGTGGAATATAAAACCAGTATATTAATCCAAAAATGAGAAATGCCCTAGCGAGGTTTCCATTCATGAAGTGATATAAAGCAGAAATAAAGCTTGATTCTATAGTCAAATTTTTAAAAGCTATATTTCCATACAGTTTTCAAACACGTGTAAAACTCTTTTTCATGTAAAATAAATACAAGTCCTGAGTAGTTTTAATTAGCAATCTTGGAGACACGTTGCACCTGTTCCAATTCATCTGCAGAGATGAAAACCCTTCACCCTTTTCATTTACTGACAAGTTAATAGACATTTCCAACCCATGCAAGCACATGGAGTTTTGCAGCTTTCTTGTGACAGGTGAATAATAAAGCCTCCCAAGAACGTGGCAACTGTACATAGAAAATCCCCAGTGAGTGTAAATTCCTGAGCAGTGACAGTATGTCCCCCCATTGTTCTGCAGGCCTGTGCATGTGTAGCAGATGCATCACTTTGTTTTTATTAACAGGTTCATTGAGGTATAATTTACATAGCATACAATCCTCCCACCTAAAATATACTACTCAATAATGTCTAATATATTTACAAAGTGGTGCAATGATTACTACAAACTAATTTTAGAACATTTCCATCTCCACAGAAAGAATCCTTACACCCATTTATAATTATTCCCTATTCACTCCTTCTGTCTATGATGTTTCATTTTTACTCCATTTTGGCTTGGAGCTATTGACTCCCATATGCCTGCTGCTTTGTGAATTGGGCCACTGAGTAATCGAATGGCACTTGTATGCATTGGAGAACATGATATGGCGTGGCTATTATATGGCTATATGTGTATGAGCACCTATGTTCATGTGGCCATGCACAGAGGATAAAGGAAATATAAGAAATCATTCATGAAGAGAAGCAAAGATTGGAAGTCAGCTTACACTTTGATAGCAAAAGCTGTCAGCAGAGGTATTCAAAGTGGGTATAACAAGATTTTACTTTTCACTGAGAAAAGGGAATTGTAATGAGAAAAGAACAAAAATACAGTTACATAGATTCTCACTATGTAGGGATTCTGTACTTGCAATTCATCCACTTGCTAAAATGGAATGCCCATCAGCAAGCAGACTGAGAGGCTGTGCAGATTCTTTGGGGTCTGGTGAACACGTCCATGTTCATATTTGTTTAAGGGATGTGTGTAAGACTGTTGAGGGGATGTGTGATTTGGGGGCACAGGTAGCCAGCACTGTATCTAGGTTGACTGCATGGTGATTGCATACGATGGACCTACTAGGTTACCTACTTCCCAGTTTCCTTTATGTCTGTGAAGGGACAGAAGTGAGTTGTGACTAATTGGGTGGTAGAGACCAGACTAGGTAAAGTAGTTACAATGGATTGGTTTGGTTTGCTTTATAAGGGAAATGTTACTGTTTTATGGAGAAGGTATTAATGTGGGCAACCTCTGACACAGTGTATTCCAAAAAATGAGTTTGTATTTTGAAATGGCTTTTATAGCCTAGGATTTGTATGTACTGCTTTGCTTGTGACAGATGCATGCCTTTTATTTTGTATCCAGCAGCAAAATCTACAACAAAACTTTAAAACAAAATAAGAAATTGTTATTTGTAACCCCCAAATTAATACTCATGGTTTGCAGTCATTTGCAGACCTATATAGAATAGTGAAAAATGGGAATCCTTTCGTTTCCCTCCCCTATGTTCTCATCTGAGATCAACCAAGGCAACAGAATGACTCCTTGTTCAGCTTTAGGGATGACCAGAGGATGGAGAAATTCAGGGGCAGAGCATTGTGGTACAAACTGTGGGTCCAATTGAATGGAGTTTCAATCCAGAACTGGTTCTTGTTAACGAAGCAGCCCCAGGGAAATCCCTTAAAATTTCTAAACTTCATTTATTCTTTTGTTAAATAAAGAAAATAGGATCTACCAGAATCAAGTATTTAATATTTAAGATTCTAATATATGAGATATCTAGATCTACATCTATCTATTTCCTTTAGGGGCATTGGTTCAGCATTCACTAATACAGTGTTCCTTGGGAATTTTATAGAACATAACTACAGTGAATGATGAGAATAAACTGTATATTCTAAAGATTATTGATTGCAAGAGTAAGAAAGGGTAAACTTCTTTATAAAGTTTCCATGTCCTAGAAAATAACTACAGCTGTCTTCCAATTCCCTTCTTTCTTAATCCTCCATTCTTACATGTAAAGGTCATTCCCAAAATTCCAAAGTAAGATAGAGAAGAAATTCTTGGAATGGTACCAGTTCAGAATTTGTTTTGCTGCAAGTAAAGTGAATCTGACTTATAGGCCTTGAACACAGGACTTTATTACCCTTACATAACAAGATTTGAGTGTGAGATGTTAGCATTTGCTTAGCTGCTCAGGGTAGAACCAAGTTTTCTCCTATCCTTCCATTCCATCAACCTCAGTGATAGCTCGTATCCTCTTATCTTTTTTAAAATTAATTTGTTTTTTGACTCATAGATACAAGTTAGGTGTGCAAGCCCTAGGCCTCATGAAAAAAGAGGGGAGGGAGGGCACAGAACTATATTCCTAACGTCTGTCCTCTTCTGTCAGGATTAGGGAAGGAACATTTTTCAGAAATGAATCCCAGTGAGTTCTTCAAAGAGCTCATTGGTCAGAAATGTGCATTGTGATCCCTTAAGACTACAGTAGTCTAATTTTGGTCTATAGCCTGAGCTGGACATGTTGCTATTCCAAACAAAACCAAGGTTTCTTTAGCCATGACAAAGAAGTAAAGGGTATTGGGTATCCTGGAGACTAAATGGAATTAAACACGATTTCAGGTTGTAT
This sequence comes from Lutra lutra, assembly GCF_902655055.1. Lineage (NCBI taxonomy): Eukaryota > Metazoa > Chordata > Mammalia > Carnivora > Mustelidae > Lutra > Lutra lutra. The sequence goes on from NC_062286.1 coordinate 16,877,471, forward strand.
GTGTAGATAGGGCATAAGCTCCATTTGAATTTCTGATGTTATATCTGTCCTGGGAGGTAGTTCAGGTTCAGAGTTATGTCCTGACCTTAACCTTGTGCCATGCAATTAAAAACTGGCTTTCCAGAATTGGGATTCAATTTATCTATCCCACTACAACACAGGGTTCTTTCTTTATGGTATTCTGTGAAGGATTTTATTCTCTGGAAAAATGTAAGTCTATTGTATGGATACAAACTTGAAGAATTATTTTTGCAAGTTGAGTATCTTGTTAAAAATAAGAGACATTTTCAAATAAAAATGTCAGAGGATGAGAAGCTGAAAATCTTCATTCAGTTTCCCATGTGTATTTATAACTCTTGAGCCAAAGTAGGATATAAAGACTGCCCTATGACAATGTAGAAGTCTCAGAAACCAGAATTTCCTACATAGACTTCTGAGAAGTACTCTGACATTGTTCTAGGCCCTTTTAAAAAATTTTGTTGTTTAATGAGAGATAACATGTTAAATTTTTAAAATTAATCTTGTTAATTTAATACATAAATACATGTATTTATTTGATGGACCCCTAATACTTGTGTTAGTACTCAAAATGATTAATAAAAAACACATTTAGAAAGATTTCTAGTTAAAATCTTAACATTCATGCTACTAATGACTAATAGAATCTCTTCCAAGATCCCATAAGAATTACAACAGAATCATATAATTTAGAAAAAACTTAAATGTTCCTGGGATTTGGGGACAAAAGAGAATTCAGGCCAAAATATGACAATGATAATCACAGATGATGAGACTATAAATTTGACTTGGGAAAATGGTCTGCCACCTGAAGTAAAACATTAATCCAGCCAGGAAATGGTAACAAAAGCTTTTGACTCATTGCATTGTCTTATCCTTGCTTGAGGTCAGAGAAGATGATTCAAGTAGAAAACTAAGCAGCTACTCATCCTCATTTCTATCCCACGTCCATGTCATGGTGACTATTTCCTGGACACCACCCCCCCCCCACAAAAGAAATCAATGTGCAGAGAATGTGGGTTGTATCTGAGGTCAGCAGAACCTGAATTAAACCTTAGTTCCACCACTTACTAGCTTAGACATTTTACTTAGGCTAAGTCTAAATTTTATCATTTGCAAAGTGGGGAAAGTAACAGTACCTATTTCAAAAAATTGTGATGCTTGAGGCAGTACACAAGGCATAGTTAGCCCAAGATTACAAATACAACAAGTATTCAATTGCCATTCTTATTTATCATCTATTAAATATTATTATGGCTCTTCCTGCCACCATCTCCTACATACACAAGGAGGGAAGAAATATGAGAAAAAGAAAAAGAGAGAAGAGGCAGAGGGAGGGTGAGGAAGTAGAGATTATATAATTTGCAATCGTATTGAAGGTAAATAGGGTAGATTTTAGTGTGAAAAGCAGGGCATGCATTGTTAACAAGGCAAAGCAGAAGCTATTCCTATAAAAATCTTTTTAAAAATTTATTATTTTTTAATTTTTAAAAAATATTTTATTAATTTACTTATTTGGGGGGATGGGGAGAAAAGCAGAGAAAGAGGGACAAGGAGACTTCATGCTGAGGACAGAGCCCCAGTGCAGGGCTCGATCCCATGACCCCAAGACCACGACCTCATCAAGACCTAATCACAACCTAATCAAGAGTCTCAGACACTTAACTGCCAGGCACCCCCTAGAAAAATCTGAAAGTACTTGATGCTATGGTTGCTCGCTTGAATACATTACACATGAATTAAGAATTACAGATTAAACGTCTCCTCACCACACTGTGATAGGATGAAGACTTTATAGCCTAAGAAAAGTCTACCATAGAAATACTGACTAGGCAAAAAACAAGAAAACTGGTGGTTAAATCATCAAATCAGAGCAAGAATACGTAGGTAAATCACTCAGGTAAAGACTGATACAAAGAGAAATCAAGACATTAAAACATTTTAAACTGTAAAGAAGTGGTTCTCAACTAAGAGTGGTTTTGCACCTGTCTCTCCACAGGGACTATGTGGCAATGTCTGGTGACATTTTTGATAGTCACGACTTGAAGGATACTAGTGGTTATCTTGTGTCTACAAACCGCTGCTAAATATTATACAATGCACATAACAGTCTTTCACATCAAAGAGTCATCTGGCTCAAATGCCACCAATACTTCTGGAGTTGAGAAACTCTGCTTCTAAAAGAAGGTTGGTTAGTAGAAGAAATCAGAGGAATTAATCATTAGAAGTGACCCTCCAAGAAACTGAATTATGCAGAGGATGAGATTGAAAGGCTCTCCACTAATTCAAAAGAGAAACAGAAATTAACAACAAAGAATATGCTGCATGTAGAAGAGGTGAGATCCAACCTTTGAAAAATAGATATATCTAGAAAATAAAATGAAGAAAGAGAGAGGTATATAACAGACCAAAAAAAAAAAATTACCCGAATGGAAAGACCAGTTTTGTCTAGTTAAAAAAGACATCTACCTGTTTGTAATTAAAAGTGGTTAAAAAAAAAATTCAGGTGTGGGGTGCTTCGGTGGCTCAGTGGGTTAAAGCCTCTGCCTTCAGCTCGGGTCATGATTCCCAGGATCCTGGGATCGAGCCCCACGTCAGGCTCTCTGCTCCGAGGGGAGCCTGCTTCCTCCTCTCTCTTCCTGCCTGCCTCTCTGTCTACTTGTGATCTCACTCTGTCAAATAAATAAATAAAATCTAAAAAAAAAAAAAAATTCAGGTGTAAAACAAGGATAGCTTCATTAAATAAAACCCAAGCTGGCCTCAGATTTCTCCTGCACAAGGTAAAATGCCAAAACAAATAAGTCAGCCCCTCAGAGACAAATGAACAAGCAAAAATCCATGGAGCAATGTCTATAGGAATTTAAGGAAAAAGGCTTCAGTGAAATAAATATGTATCCAATAAATAAACATTCCTAGACATGCAAGAGAAGGTACTATAATTCCATGTTTTCCAGTAAAAAAGTACAAGTAATAAAGACAGGAAAGAAAAAAAATAACTTAGCATAGCCATGATATAAAAATAAAAAGCCTAGCCAAATATTAGAAAGAGATAAACTATATTTATAATTATTTAAATTTTGGCAACAAAGAAGAACTCAAATATTAAACTTATTCTTGAAAGTTAAATGGTACAGTCATCTTTTATGAACAGTGATCTGTATCTAAAACCTCAAAATGAAATACCAAAGACAAAGGTGACTTACCTGAAATGATGAATACAAAAGGCAGTGTTTAATTCATAACTTTTAGAATTTTAAAATTAACATTAAGAATGAGTTTTTGCAAATCAAATTATCTTTACAATTCTATTTAAAAAATATCTCATTTTTACAATCACTAGTATTTTTTAAATAATACATGTAGAAGAAAAAGGATACATAGCACAAGTGTTATTTCTTAAAATTGCAAAACAATATGATAGAAATAAGACAAAATTCATCAATGTATTTTTAACATTCAGGTCACATTAGATAAAGAGATGAGTTTTTCCATTGAAAAATAACAATAATCCCATAATGAAGCTAAATATCTATGTAGGGTTAATTTTTTCCTCAAATATATAAAATAAAGCCTATTATGAATATAAGACTAAATTGACCTAAACACTCAGCTTTTAATGGATAAGTAGTTAAAAAAATAAATTTATAAAAACAAGAAAACAATAAAATATTTTCAAACTTTGCCTCTCTAAACATATAACATTATTATTAATAAAGTTAAAATCAAAATTACTTAATTATAGGAATACATACCCTACAAATGCAGGGTGTATCTTTTTAAGATCTGATGAAAGAGATATTTTAAATATCACAGACCACAAATTAAACACTAAAGTATTATAAAAATATGAAAGGAAACATACAAGATTATCTGACATCAAAACCATTGAAGCACAACATTGGAAAGTAATAATAAAAATTTAAAGACCAAAACAAAATAAAAACACAGATTTATTATCAATAAATGAGAGGGAGAAAATCTGCAGCAACCATAAAATTGTTTGTTTGTTTATCTGTTTATTTATAAAAAGATTTTATTTATTTATTTGACAAAGAGAGACACAGCAAGAGAAGGAACACAAGCAGGGGAAGTGGGAGAAGGAGAAGCAAGCTTCCCACTGAGCAGGGAGCTTGATGCGGGGCTCGATCTCATGACCTGAGCCAAAGGCAGATGCTTATGACTGACCCACCCATGTGCCCCCATAAAATTATTTTTATCAAAATTTGTAGAATGTATCCAAAGTTCCTCTCAGAGACAAATATATGGCCCAAGCTGATTTCATTTTTTTTAAAGATTTTGTTTATTTGAAAGAGAGAGACAGCAAGAAAGGGAACACAAGCAGGTGGAGTGGAAAAGAGAGAAGCAGGGGAAGCAGAGAGGGAGAAATAGGCCCCCCATTGAGTAGGGAGCCTGACGTGGGCTGGATTCCAGTACCCTGGGATCATGACCTAAACCAAAGGTAGATGATAATGACAGAGCCACCCAGGTGGCCCTGATTTCGTTATTTACTAAGAAATAGAAATTAGCTAAACTTTCAATGTCTATAAAATAACACAAGTCTAAGGTAGCAGAAAAATTTAAAAAAAATTAAAAATAGATGATTTGGTTATATTCAAAAAGGACATTTGAAAAATAAATTTGATGAATTCATCGGGAGTCATAGAGAATATGATAAATAGACAAATAGCTTGTTTTAATTAAGGGGAAAAAAAGCAAAACCACAAATATATAGCATTACAATGAAAAGGATTTCAACAGAATGGTCATTAAAAGAGTAAGGAATTTTTATTTAAGAAACTACACCAGGGGTGCCTGGCTGGTTCAGCTGGTTGGGCAGCTGATTCCTGATTTTGACTCAGATCATGATCTCGGGGTTCTGGGATTAAGCCCTGCATTGGGCTCTGTGCTCTATAGGGAATCTGCTTAGGAATTCTCTCTCTCCTTCTCCCTTTGCCTCTCTCCCAACTCCTGCTGTCTCTCCCCAAAATAAATAAATAAATCTTTAAAAAAAGTTACATAAATGAAGTCAAACCTTAATGAAAAAGATACAGTAAAAAAGGATTTTTTTAAAAAAGATTTTTAAAATTTATTTATTTGACAGAGAAAGACATAGCAAGAGAGGGAACACAAGAGAGGGAGAAGTAGTCTCCCTGCCAAGCAGGGAGCCTAACACGAGTCTCAAACCCAGGACTCAAGATATAAAGTAAGTCAAAACCTTTGTAATGCACCAGAAATAACAAATTGGTAGATGCTGTGAGAAAGTGTGCTAGTCTTAAGAGCAAAAAACAGACTATATGGAACACCTTGCTAAGAATTGTGGAAAATGGAAGGAATCTCTTCTCCCTAGCTGCCCTTAAGATATTGTCTCTAATTTTACAATTCGTGAATTTCACAATTGCATGTCTGGAGGTATTTCTACCCTCATCAATCTTGAGGGTGTCCTCTCTGCCTCTAGGACACGAACATTTCTTCCATTCCCCAGATTAGGGAAATTCTCACCTAGGATTTGTTCAATTATATCTTCTAGTCCTCTTTCTCTCTCCATCTGCTCAGGGATCCCACAGGAATCCATCAAAATCCTAGAGAAGAACATAGGCAGTAACCTCTTCAACATTAGCCACAGCAACTTCTTTCAAGACATGTCCCCAAAGGCAAAGGAAACAAAAATGAAAATGAACTTTTGGGACTTCATCAAGATCAAAGTCTTCTGCACAGCAAAGAAAATAGTCAACAAAACAAAGAGGGCAACCCATGGAATGGGAGAAGATATTCACAAATGACACTACAGACAAAGGACTGATATCCAAGATCTGTAAAGAACTCCTCAAACTCAACACACACAAAATGGATAATGACATCAGAAAAATGGCCAGAAGACATGAACAGCCACTTCTCCAAAGAACACATACAAATGGCTAACAGACACATGAAAAAATGTTCATCATCATTAGTCATCAGGGAGATTCAAATCAAAACCACATTGAGATACCACCTTACACCAGTTAGAATGGCCAAAAGCAATAAGACAGGAAACAACAAGTGTTGGAGAGATGTGGACAAAGGGGAACCCTCTTACATGGTTGGTGGGAATGCAAGTTGGTGCAGCCACTTTGGAAAACAGTGTAGAGATTCCTTAAGAAATTAAAAATAGAGCTACCCTATGACCCAACAATTGCACTATTGGGTATTTACCCCAAAGATACAGATGTAGTGAAAAGAAGGGTCATATGTACCCCAATGTTCATGACAGCAATGGCCACAGTCACCAAAATGTGGAAAGAACCAAGATCCCCTTTAATGAAAAAATGGATAAAGACAATGTGGTCCATATATACAATTGAATATTACTCAGCCATCAGAAAGGATGAATACCCAACTTTTGCATCAATATGGATGGCTGGAAGAGATTATGCTAAAGGAAATAAGTCAAGCAGAGAAAGTCAATTATCATATGGTTTCACTTATTTGTGGAACATAAGGAATATCATGGAGGATATTAGGGGAAGGAAAGGAAAAGTGAACTGGGGGAAACCAAAAGGGGAGATGAACCAAGAGAGACTGTAGACTCTTAGAAACAAACTGAGAATTTTAGAAGGGAGGAGGGTGGGGGAGTAGGTGAGCCTGGTTGTGGGTATTAATGAGGGCATGTATTGCAGGGAGCACTAGGTGTTGTACATAAACAATGAATCTTGGAACACTGCATCAAAAACTTCAAAAACTAATGATGTATTTTAAGGTGACTAACATAACACACACACACACACACACAAAACACGAAAAAGGGAAAAAAAAAGAAATGTGGAAAACTTATACAAATTAAACAAACAAACAAACAAAACCCCACTAGGCATAAAAAAGATGATATATACCATGTTTCTAGATAGTAATATTAAATATTGTACAGGTGTCATGTCTCCCTAAATCAATTTGTAGTTTTAACATAATTCTGATAAAGATTTAAATTTGGTTGTCACATTCTTCCTGGCAAAAGCAGGGAAGGTATAAAAAAGTTATTTGAAAGTTTGATTAAAAGAAAACATAGAGGGCGCCTGGGTGGCTGGGTGGGTTGAGCCGCTGCCTTTGGCTCAGGTCATGATCTCGGGGTCCTGGGATCGAGGCCCGCATCGGGCTCTCTGCTCGGCAGGGAGCCTGCTTCCCTCTCTCTCTCTCTCTGCCTGCCTCTCTGTCAAATAAATAAATAAAATCTTAAAAAAAAAAAAAAGAAAACATAGATAATATTGAAAGAGAAAGTAACAATAAGTGCAAAAAAATTACCCAAGTTTTAATGCATATATAATCACAAAATTACAACAACCAAAAGATGGTTGAATTGGTGTAAGAAAACATGCTAATAGGCTAGTTAGCCTTAAACTACACTATAGAATTTATTAGAGTCTAATGATGATAAAGCAACATACACCAATGGGGAACTAATTAATTATTCAGAACATATTTCAGGAGAAGAGTTAAACATGTAGGAAAATGATAAACTTAAATTTGAATGAAATCCATTAATATATATGCCATATGTATTTTCTATATCAGAGAATTGATGTAGAAAATAAAGATACCCTTCAAAAAAATTGGCTAGTCACCTCTGCATATGTGTGTGTGTGTATAGAAGATAGATTTTCAAAATATAAATCAGCCAAAAGATATTCAAGACATGCAGTTCACTAAAACATAAGATGCAAACTAAATATATAATTGCAGTTTTGTTAATATATAATAAGGGAATGTGTACTATAACATGTGTATGTAGATAATTAAATATATAGATCATGTCTACAATTAAACACAAAGGTTAATAAAAAGATTTTAGGGGGTGGCAATGGAATTATGTAAAGATCAAGATAAACTGTTTTTTGTTTTTCAATATTTTACAGAAAGGAAAATTAATTTTGATTGTTTAATTTTAAGGAAATGAACAAAATACATTGATGACATCATACAATGATTATTTTATGTACCATATACAATGTATATGCTAAAAACAGAAATAAATTTATGAAGCAAAGAACAAACTGAGACATTACTGCAACATATTATTTCCACTTTGTAAATAATTCTTTAAATTTTATTTTTTATAAACATATGTTTTTATCCCCAGGGGTACAGGTCTGCGAATCGCCAGGTTTACACACTTCATAGCACTCACCAAAGCACATACCCTCCCCAATATCCATAACCCCACCCCCCTCTCCCAACCCCCCTCCCCCCATCAACCCTCAGTTTGTTTTGTGAGATTAAGAGTCACTTATGGTTTGTCTCCCTCCCAATCCCATCTTGTTTCATTTATTCTTCTCCTACCCCCTTAACCCCCCCCATGTTGCATCTCCTCTCCCTCATATCAGGGAGATCATATGATAGTTGTCTTTCTCCGATTGACTTATTTCGCTAAGCATGATACCTTCTAATTCCATCCACATCGTCGCAAATGGCAAGATTTCATTTCTTTTGATGGCTGCATAGTATTCCATTGTGTATATATACCACATCTTCTTTATCCATTCGTCTGTTGATGGACATCTAGGTTCTTTCCATAGTTTGGCTATTGTAGACATTGCTGCTATAAACATTCGGGTGCACGTGCCCCTTCGGATCACTACGTTTGTATCTTTAGGGTAAATACCCAGCAGTGCAATTGCTGGGTCATAGGGTAGTTCTATTTTCAACATTTTGAGGAACCTCCATGCTGTTTTCCAGAGTGGTTGCACCAGCTTGCATTCCCACCAACAGTGTAGGAGGGTTCCCCTTTCTCCGCATCCTTGCCAGCATCTGTCATTTCCTGACTTGTTAATTTTAGCCATTCTGATTGGTGTGAGGTGTTATCTCATTGTGGTTTTGATTTGTATTTCCCTGATGCCGAGTGATATGGAGCACTTTTTCATGTGTCTGTAGGCCATCTGGATGTCTTCTTTGCAGAAATGTCTGTTCATGTCCTCTGCCCATTTCTTGATTGGATTATTTGTTCTTTGGGTATTGAGTTTGCTAAGTTCTTTATAGATTTTGGACACTAGCCCTTTATCTGATATGTCATTTGCAAATATCTTCTCCCATTCTGTCAGTTGTCTTTTGGTTTTGTTAACTGTTTCCTTTGCTGTGCAAAAGCTTTTGATCTTGATAAAATCCCAAAAGTTCATTTTTGCCCTTACTTCCCTTGCTTTTGGTGATGTTCCTAGGAAGATGTTGATGCAGCTGAGGTCGAAGAGGTTGCTGCCTGTGGTCTCCTCAAGGATTTGGATGGATTCCTTTCTCACATTGAGATCCTTCATCCATTGTGAGTCTATTTTCGTGTGTGGTGGAAGGAAATGGTCCAATTTCATTTTTCTGCATGTGGCTGTCCAATTTTCCCAACACCATTTATTGAAGAGGCTGTCTTTTTTCCATTGGACATTCGTTCCTGCTTTGTCGAAGATGAGTTGACCATAGAGTTGAGGGTCTATTTCTGGGCTCTCTATTCTGTTCCATTGATCTATGTGTCTGTTTTTGTGCCAGTACCATGCTGTCTTGATGATGACAGCTTTGTAATAGAGCTTGAAGTCCGGAATTGTGATGCCACCAACTTTGGCTTTCTTTTTCAATATTCCTTTGGCTATTCGAGGTCTTTTCTGGTTCCATATAAATTTTAGGATTATTTGTTCCATTTCTTTGAAAAAAATGGATGGTACTTTGATAGGAATTGCATTAAATGTGTAGATTGCTTTAGGTAGCATAGACATTTTCACAATATTTATTCTTCCAATCCAGGAGCATGGGACATTTTTCCATTTCTTTGTGTCTTCCTCAATTTCTTTCATGAGTACTTTATAGTTTTCTGTGTATAGATTCTTAGTCTCTTTGGTTAGGTTTATTCCTAGGTATCTTATAGTTTTGGGTGCAATTGTAAATGGGATGGACTCCTTAATTTCTCTTTCTTCTGTCTTGTTGTTGGTGTAGAGAAGTGCAACTGATTTCTGTGCATTGATTTTATATCCTGACACTTTACTGAATTCCTGTACAAGTTCTAGCAGTTTTGGAGTGGAGTCTTTTGGGTTTTCCACATATAGTATCATATCATCTGCGAGGAGTGATAGTTTGACGACTTCTTTTCCGGTTTGGATGCCTTTAATTTCTTTTTGTTGTCTGATTGCTGAGGCTAGGACTTCTAGTACTATGTTGAATAACAGTGGTGATAACGACATCCCTGCTGTTTTCCTGACCTTAGCGGAAAAGATCTCAGTTTTCCTCCATTGAGAATGATATTTGCGGTGGGTTTTTCATAGATGGCTTTGATAATATTGAGGTATGTGCCCTCTATCCCTACACTTTGAAGAGTTTTGATCAGGAAGGGATGCTGTACTTTGTCAAATGCTTTTTCAGCATCTATGGAGAGTATCATATGGTTCTTGTTCTTTCTTTCATTAATGTGTTGTATCACATTGATTGATTTGCGGATGTTGAACCAGCCTTGCAGCCCTGGAATAAATCCCACTTGGTCGTGGTGAATAATCCTTTTAATGTACTGTTGAATCCTATTGGCTAGTTTTTTGGCGAGAATTTTTGCATCTGTGTTCATCAAGGATATTGGTCTGTAGTTCTCTTTTTTGATGGGATCCTTGTCTGGTTTTGGGATCAAGGTGATGCTGGCCTCATAAAATGAGTGTGGAAGTTTTCCTTCCATTTCTATTTTTTGGAACAGTTTCAGGAGAATAGGAATTAGTTCTTCTTTAAATGTTTGGTAGAATTCCCCCGGGAAGCCGTCTGGCCCTGGGCTTTTGTTTGTTTGGAGATTTTTGATGACTGTTTCAATCTCCTTACTGGTTATGGGTCTGTTCAGGCTTTCTATTTCTTCCTGGTTCAGTTGTGGTAGTTTATATGTCTCTAGGAATGCATCCATTTCTTCCAGATTGTCAAATATGTTGGCGTAGAGTTGCTCATAGTATGTTCTTATAATTGTCTGTATTTCTTTGGTGTTCGTTGTGATCTCTCCTCTTTCATTCATGATTTTATTTATTTGGGTCCTTTCTCTTTTCTTTTTGGTAAGTCTGGCCAGGGGTTTATCAATCTTATTAATTCTTTCAAAGAACCAGCTCCTAGTTTCGTTGATTTCTTCTATTGTTTTTGTTTTTTGGGTTTCTATTTCATTGATTTCTGCTCTAATCTTTATGATTTCTCTTCTCCTGCTGGGTTTAGGGTTTCTTTCTTGTTCTTTCTCCAGCTCCTTTAGGTGTAGGGTTAGGTTGTGTACCTGAGACCTTTCTTGTTTCTTGAGAAAGGCTTGTACCGCTATATATTTTCCTCTCAGGACTGCCTTTGTTGTGTCCCACAGATTCTGAACCGTTGTGTTTTCATTATCATTTGTTTCCATGTTCTTCTTTAATTTCCTGGTTGATCCATTCATTCTTTAGAAGGATGCTGTTTAGCCTCCATGTATTTGGGTTCTTTCCAAATTTCCTCTTGTGATTGAGTTCTAGCTTCAGAGCATTGTGGTCTGAAAATATGCAGGGAATGATTCCAATCTTTTGATACTGGTTGAGACTTGATTTAGGACCAAGAATGTGATCTATTCTGGAGAATGTTCCATGTGCACTAGAGAAGAATGTGTATTCTGTTGCTTTGGGATGAAATGTTCTGAATATATCTGTGATGTCCATCTGGTCCAGTGTGTCATTTAAGGCCTTGATTTCCTTGTTGATCTTTTGCTTGGATGATCTGTCCATTTCAGTGAGGGGAGTGTTAAAGTCCCCTACTATTATTGTATTATTGTCGGTGTGTTTCTTTGATTTTGTTATTAATTGATTTATATAGTTGCCTGCTCCCACGTTAGGGGCATAGATATTTAAAATTGTTACATCTTCTTGTTGGACAGTTCCTTTGAGTATGATATAGTGTCCTTCCTCATCTCTTCTTATAGTCTTTGGCTTAAAATCTAATTGATCTGATATAAGGATTGCCACTCCTGCTTTCTTCTGATGTCCATTAGCATGGTAAATTCTTTTCCACCCCCTCACTTTAAATCTGGAGGTGTCTTCAGGTTTAAGATGAGCTTCTTGTAGGCAACATATAGATGGTTTTTGTTTTTTTATCCATTCTGATACCCCGTGTCTTTTGATTGGGGCATTTAGCCCATTATCATTCAGGGTAAGTATTGAAAGATATGAATTTAGTGCCATTGTATTGCCTGTAAGGTGACTGTTATTGTATATTGTCTCTGTTTCTTTCTGATCTACTACTTTTAGGATCTCTCTTTGCTTAGAGGACCCTTTTCAATATTTCCTGTAGAGCTGGTTTGGTATTTGCAAATTCTTTCAGTTTTTGTTTGTCCTGGAAGCTTTTAATCAATCCTTCTATTTTCAATGATAGCCCAGCTGGATATAGCATTCTTGGCTGCATGTTTTTCTCGTTTAGTACTCTGAATATATCATGCCAGCTCTTTCTGGCCTGCCAGGTCTCTGTGGATAAGTCTGCTGCCAATCTAATATTTTTACCATTGTATGTTACAGACTTCTTTTCCTGGGCTGCTTTCAGAATCTTCTCTTTGTCACTAAGACTTGTAAATTTTACTATTAGGTGACGGGGTGTGGACCTATTCTTATTGATCTTGAGGGGGGTTCTCTGAACCTCCTGGATTTTGATGCTTATTCCCTTTGCCATATTGGGGAAATTCTCTGCAATAATTCTCTCCAGTATACCTTCTGCTCCCCTCTCTGTTTCCTCTTCTTCTGGAATCCCAATTATTCTAATGTTGTTTCGTCTTATGGTGTCACTTATCTCTCGAATTCTCCCCTCATGGTCCAGTAGCTGTTTGTCCCTCTTTTTGCTCAGCTTCTTTATTCTCTGTCATTTGGTCTTCTATATCGCTAATTCTTTCTTCTGCCTCATATATCCTAGCAGTGAGAGCCTCCATTTTTGATTGCACCTCATTAATAGCTTTTTTGATTTCAACTTGGTTAGATTTTAGTTCTTTTATTTCTCCAGAAAGGGCTTTTATATCTCCTGAGAGGGTTTCTCTAATATCTTCCATGCCTTTTTCGAGCCCGGCTAGAACCTTGAGAATCGTCATTCTGAACTCTGGATCTGACATATTACCAATGTCTGTATTGATTAGGTCCCTAGCCTTTGGTACTGCCTCTTGTTCTTTTTTTTGTGGTGAATTTTTCTGCCTTGTCATTTTGTCCAGATAAGAGTATATGAAGAAGCAAGTAAAATACTAAAAGGGTTGCAACAACCCCAGGAAAATATGCTTTAGCCAAATCAGAAGAGATCCCAAATCGTGAGGCGGGGAGAAAGGGGATAAAAAGAGGTTCAGAAAGAGAAAAAAAAAAAAGAAAAAAGAAAAGAAAAAGAAACAATTAAAAAAAGAAAACCAATAAAGAAAAAATATAAAAAGGAAATATATTATATATATATATATATATATATATATATATATTAGATAAACTAATTAAAAACATTAAAAAATAAAAGGGTAAAAGTTAAAAAAATTTAGCAGAAGAGAAAAAGAAATTGAAAAAGAAAAAAAAATTAAATTAATTACAAGGCTAAAGAATCATGGGGAGAAAGCCATGAGTTCCATGCTTTGCTTTCTTCTCCTCTGGAATTCTGCCGCTCTCCTTGGTATTGAAACTGCACTCCTTGGTAGGTGAACTTGGTCCTGGCAGGGTTTCTTGTTGATCTTCTAGGGGAGGGGCCTGTTGTAGTGATTCTCAAGCATCTTTGCCCCAGGTGGCGTTGCACCGCCCTTACCCGGGGCCGGGCTAAGTAATCCGCTCGGGATTGCTGGGTTTGCTTTCGGGAGCTTTTGTTCCCTGAGCGCTTTCCGTAGAGTTCTGGAAGACAGGAATGACGATGGCGGCCTCCCGGTCTCCGGCCCGGAGGAGCCAAGAGCCCGGGGCCCCACTCCTCAGTGCGCCCTTAGAGAACAGTGCCTAATGACTCCCATCACCCTGGCCTCCGGCCGCGCTCCGAGCTGACCAAGCCTGCGACCGGTTCAAGGTAACCCTGACCTGAGAGCTCACTCCTCGGCTCTGTCTCTGTAGCCAGCTTCCCCGTTCTAATACCGGTAAGCTCTGTGACACTCAGACACCCCCGATCCTTCTGTGACCCTGTGGGACCTGAGGCCACGCTGACCCTGCCTGGGCTTCACCCCAGTTAAGCCTCTGGAGCGATGTCCCTCAGCGGAACAGACTTTTAAAAGTCCTGATTTTGTGCTCCGTTGCTCCGCCGCTCGTCGGGAGCCGGCCCCTCCCGCCGCGGTCTATCTCCCAGTCGCTTTGGATTCATTTCTCCGCCAGTCCTACCTTTCAGATAGTGGTTGATTTTCTGTTTCTAGAATTGCTGTTCTTCTTCTCTTCAATCTCCTGTTGGATTTGTAGGTGTTTGCAATCTTTAGATAAGCTATTTAGCTGATCTCCTACTACCTGAAGTAGTCTCAGCCTGCTACTTCTCCGCCATCTTGACTCCTCCTCCTCCACTTTGTAAATAATTCTTAAACAATTTTTTTTTAAATGTCATGGTACAGAAGTGACCACTTCTGGGACAAAATATCAGAGCACACATAGCACACATCAGAGACACTCCTGAAAGTGCCAGGCCCTGGGGAATAGGACATTCCATGGCAGAGCATTACAGGACAACAAGAAAGGATCAGAGAAGCCTTCAGAAATAACCATAAAACAAGTAATAAAATGGTAAATACATATCTATCAATAATAACTTTGAATGTAAATGGACTAATTGCTCCAATCAAAAGACATAGAGTGACAGAATGGATAAAACAATCAAACAAACAAACAAACAAACAAAAAAAACGAAACAAACAAACTAAAACAAGACCCATCTATATGCGGCCTACAAGTGGCTCATTTGGGACCTAAAGACACCCGGATATCAAAAGTGAGGGGATGGAGAAACATTTATCACACAAGTGGATGTCACAAGAAAGCCAGAATAGCAATACTTATATCAAACAAACTAGACTTTAAAATGACTATAAAAAGTGACAAAGAAAGGTATTATGTACTTATAAATGGGATAATCCAACAAGAAGATAAAAACACTTGTAAATACTTATGCACCCAACGTGATGGCACCAAAATATCTAAAACAATTAATAAAAGCTAGTTGATAATAACAATAATAGTAGGGGACTTTGACATCCCACTTATATCAATGTACAGATCATCTAAACAGGAAACAAAAAAGAAAGAGCGACCTAGGATGACAAACTGGACCAGTTGGATTTAACATATAGATTCAGAACATTCTAACCTAAAACAGCAGAATACATATTCTTTTCAAGTGCACATGGAACATTCTCCAGCATAGATCACATATTATGCCACAAAACAAATCTCGACAAATTCAATAAGATCAAAATCATACCATTCATCTTTTCTTTTTTTTCCCCCCAAAGGATACTTCTTTTCTGATTACAATACTAGAAATTAGAAAACTAGATGTCAACCATTAGAGAAAATCTAGAAAGACCACAAATACATGGAGGTTAAATAATATGCTAATAAACAGTGAATAGGTCAACCAGGAAATCAAAGAAGAAATTAAAAAGCACATGAAAAGAAATGAAAATGAAAACACAAGGATTCAAAACCTCTGAATGCAGCAAAAACCATTCTAAGAGGGAAAGTTATAGCAATTCAGGCATACCTCAAGAAGCAAGAAAAATCTCAGATTAGCAACCTAGACTAATACTTAAGAAGCTAGAAAAACAACAAATGAAGGCTAAAGCAAGCAGACAGAAGGGAAAAAAAATTACAGTAGAAATAAAATATATAGACACGCACACAAAAAAACAAACACAAGCAAAAACAAATAGAACAGATCATTGGAACCAAGAGTTGATTATTAAAAAAAAAAAATCAGTGAAACTGAAAAACCTATGGCCAGACTTATAAAGAAAAATAGAAAAAGGACAAAAGTAAATAAAATAACAAATGAAATAGGAGAAATAACAGCACAAAATTGTATGCCTAGAAGAAATGGATAAATTCCTAGGAACCTATATTCTAACAAAACTGAAACAGGAAGAAATTCAAAATTTGAATATGCCAATAACCAGCAAAGAAACTGAATCAGTAATAAAAACGAAGCAAAACAAACAAACAAACAACAACAACAACAAAAACTCTTAACAAACAGAAGTCCAGGATCCTATGGCTTCACTGGTGAATTCTATCAACCATTTAAACAAGAGTTAATGCCTATTCTTCTCAAACTATTCCAAAAATTAGAAAAGGAAGGAAAACTTCCAAAGTCATTCTCTGAGGCCAGCATTACCCTGACACTGAAGACAGATATAGATACCACAAAGAGGGGTGCCACAGTGGCTCAGTTGGGTGTCTGCCTTTAGCACAAGTCATAATCCTGGGATCCTGGGATCGAGCCCCATGTTGGGTTCCCTGTTCAGAGGGGGTCCTGTTTCTCCCTCTTCCTCAGCCCCTCCCCCTGCTTGTGCTCTCTCATTCTCTGTCAAATAAATAAAAAAATAAATAATCTTTAACAAAAGATACCACAAAGGAAGAGAACTACAGGTCAGTATCTCTGATGAATAAAGATGCAAAAATCCTCAGCAAAATACTAGCAAACTGAATCCAACGACACATTAAAAAACTCATTCACCATGATCAAGTGGGATTTATTCCTGGTTGGCAAATGTGGTTCAATTTTCAAAAAACAATCAATGTGATACATCACATCAATAAGAGAAAAGATAACAACCATATAATCATTTAATAAATACAGAAAAAGCATTTGACAAAATGCAGCATCCATTCATGATAAAAATCCTCACCAAAGTAGGTTTAGAGGAAACATACCTCAGCATAGTAAGGCCATATATAAAAATCCCACAGTTAACATTATCCTTAATAGGGAAAAACTGAAAGTGTTTCCCCTAAGGTCAGGAATGGTCAAGGTCAAGGATACCCACTCTCACAGCTTTTACTCAACAAAGTACTAGAAGTCCTAGCCATAGCAATCAGACAACAAAAAGAAATAAAAAGCATCTAGATCAGTAAGGCAAAAGGAAAACTTCCACTATTTGCAGATGATATGATACTATATATAGAAAAACTGAAAGAATCCACCAAAAATCTGTTCAAACTGATAAAATGAATTCAGTAAAGTTGAGGGATACAAAATCAACATACAGAAATCTCTTGCACTTATATACACCAATAATGAGGCAACAGAAAGAGAAATCAAGGAATCAATTTCACATAAAATTGCACCAAAAATAGAGTCTTGTACTCAAGAACTATAAAACACTGATGAAAGAAATTGAAGATGACACAAAGAAATAGACATTCTATGCCCATGGATCGGAAGAACAAATATTAAAATGTCTATACTACCCAAAGCAATCTACACACTTAATGCAGTCCCTATCATAATACCAACAGCATTTCCATAGAACAATCCTAAAATTTATATGGGACCACAAAAGACCCCAAATAGCCAAAGAAACCTTGAAAAAGAAAAGCAAAGCTGGAGGCCTCACAATTCCAGACTTCACGTTATATTACAAAGCTGTAGTCATCAAAATGGTATGGTACTGGCACAAAAATAGGCACATAGATCAATGGAATAGAATAGAAAACCCAGAAATGAGTCCACTTATTATTGGTCAATTATTTATTACATGGTCAATTAATTATATGATCAAATAATCTTTGACAATTTATTATATAGTTAATTATTCTTTGACAAAGAAGGAAAGAATATCCAATGGGAAAAAGATAGTCTTTTCAACAAATGGTATTGGGAAACCAGATAGCAACATGCAAAATAATGAAACTGGACCACATTTTTACACCATACACAAAAATAAATTCAAAGTAGATTAAAGACCTAAATGTGAGACCTGAAACCATAAAAATCCTAGAAGAGAACACAGGTAGTAACTTTTTTGACATTATCCATAGCAACTTTTTTTAGATCCTCCTCAGGCAAAAAATAAACAATTGGGACTACATCAAAATACAAAGCTTCTTCACAGCAAAGAAAATAGTCAACAAAACTAAAAGATAGTCTACTGAATGGGAGAATATATTTGCAAATGACATATCTGATAAAGGGTTAGTATCCAGAATATATAAAGAACTTAAAAAACTCAACATCCTAAAAATGAGTAATTCAATTTAAAATGGGAAGAAGACATGAACAGACATTTCTCCAAAGACACACAGAAAATCAACAGACACAAGAAAATACTCTCACCATTACTTACCAGCAGGGAAATAAAAATCAAAACTACAATAAGACATCACCCCACACCTGTCAGAATGGCTAAAATCAACAAACGTGTTGGTAAGGATGTGGAGAAAAAAGAACCCTCATGCACTGTTGGTGGGAATGCAAACTGGCACAGCCATTGTGGAAGACAGTACAGAGGTTCCTCAAAAACTTAAAAATAGAACTGAGATCCAGCAATTGCATTATAGGATATTTACCTAAAGAATACAGAACCACAAATTCAAAGGGATGCATGCACCCCTGTTTATAGTAGCATTATTTACAATAGCCAAATTATGGAAGCAGCCCAAGTGTCTACCAACTGATAAACAGATAAAGAATATGTGGTACACACACACACACACACACACACACACGAATATTATTCAATCAAGAAAAAGAAAGAATCTTGCCACTTGTGACAACATGGATGGAGCTAGAGAGTATAATGCTAAGTGGAGTAAATTAGTCAGAGAAAAATAAATGCCGTAAGATTTCACTCATATGTGGAATTTAAGAAAACAAATGAGCATTGGGGGAAAAAAAGAGAAAGGCAAACCAAGAAATAGACTCTTAATTACAGAGAACTGATGGCTGCCCGAGGCAAAGTGGGTGGGAGGATGGGTTAAATAGGTGATGGGGATTAAGGAGGCCACTTGTAGCGATGAGCACCAGTTGATGTATGGAATCATTCAATCACTATACTGTATAACTGAAAATGATAAGACTATGTTAACTAAGTAGAATTAAAACAAAAACTTAAAAAAAAATAAGTGGCCACTCAACATGAACAATTTACAGAGGTCAGAAAATGTGTTGAAAAGACCAGCCTCACAAGTAATCAGTGATGCAAATTAAAGTCCTATAGATTTTTTCATTCACCATATTAAAACAGATTTTTAAAAAAACTTCAATACTAGGCAGAATGCATTTTATGAGCAGTTTTATACACTCCTAAAGTGAGTATAAATCTGGGTTTCTTACTATAAAATAATTTTCAAAATTAGCTAAGAACCTTAATAGATTTTTATCCTTTACTTCAATAATATCACTTTTAGTAATCTATGTAAAAAGACAGACAGACAGAAACAAAGGGAAAGAGAAAGAGAAAGATAGGCAAGAGATTGTGCAAAGTAATGATTATTGCATCAAAATTTATCATTGGGTAAAAATGAAAACAGTCCAAGTATCTAACAATAGACAGTTGGAAACTACAGAATATCTGCATGAGGGACTGATAAACACTAACTAAAATTCACGCTGTAGATGACTGTCCACCATCATCATCATAAGTGAAAAGGTAGAATACAAAACCGTTTAGCATTTTATCTAACATACATACACACTGAGAAAAATACTTGTTGAAAATAGTACAAAATATTCAAAGTCCACTTGTATGTTTGACCATGTATAGACAAGGAGAAAAGGAGATATCTATTATGGAGAAAGGTAGATACATAGAGATATGTAAAATTTAATATATATAATTGATTTGAAGTTATTGTTCATTCTTTTCATTAACCTTTCCAGCTTTTACATGTGTTTTCTTTCTTTCTTTCTTTCTTTCTTTCTTTCTTTCTTTCTTTCTTTCTTTCTTTCTTTCTTTCTTTCTTTTTGTTTTTTTTCTTTTTAATGAACATCCACTGTTTTCATAGTCAGGAAAAGAAAAACAAGCATTAAAAATAAACTAAAAAGTATGAATGCCCTTTCCTCAGTGAGTGTCTGCCTTTTCTCTGACAGCACTGGATCCACTAAACATTCAAATAAGCATCTTCTGTGACAGACTCTGGAGGCGTTTAACAGGCATTTTTATGAGCATTTAATGACCAAATATTTATAAATTCTCACAACACCTCTGTGAAATAGGTAAGGGAGCACATCATTCCTTCAAAAGCAAGCCCTGTTTGAAGTCCCTCCTTCACCAATGTTGTCAAGATTGTCAAATCTCCCCCATGCTGCAAGTGGCAATAGCAATGATTATTCTTTTTTTCCTAGTAATAAGAGTAGTAAAATGCCATAATAACCAGGAATAAATTTATCCAAAGGGGAATTGATGCCTGTTTTTGTCATTTAAGGTTTTTTACAGGGCGAACAGAAAGTCTTCATGATTCCCAGAATCCATCTCCACCAATTCATTGATGCAGGGAATATCAGACACTATGTTATTTTATTCATTATTGAAGCAAATATCTATTAAGTGCCTACTTTCTAGATGCTGTGGATACAGCAGTAAAAAAAAATGACAACAGCAAAACCAGTTTCTGACTTCAAGGACTTCATAGTTAAGTGTATTGAAGCCTCTCCTTTCCCCAGACATCCAAAAAGCTGATGACACAATGATGTCCCTGAAGGCTTAGTTCCTTCCAAGTTCTTAGAAATATCTACATATGAAATAGGACTAATATGAATAAACACACATGTATTGCTGAAAATTAAAACATACTCTTAAGCTATCCTGTAATTCTTTGTCTCTATTTCTACTTACCTCTTGTCTGCCACTGCTTTCTAAGTCTCCACGCTGTCAGTTAAACCTCAGACCTGATGCTGTCCAATATAGCAGCCACTAGTTACACATGGTCATTTAAATTAAAATTATAATTAAATTAAAAGTTCAGTTCTCAGTCACACTAGCCACAATTCAAGTATTCAATAATCATATGGTTAGTGGCCATGAAGACACAATTGTGAAAAGTCTATTGGATGGCTCTGCTCTATAGTTTTACCAAGATTTGCATTTTTAAAATATTTTTATTTATTTATTTGAAAGAGAGAGAGCAAGAGAACACAAGCAGCGGGGAGAGGCCAAGGGAGAAAATCTCAAGCAGACTCCCTACTGAGCATAGAGTCCAATGGGGGTTCAATCTCAGGTCCCATGAAATCATGACCTGAGGGGAAACAGAGTCCATGCTCAACTGACTGAACCACCCAGGCACCCGATGTGCATTGTTTTTCAATAGAAAAAACAGTCTTTGTTTCCAAATTTTGTTTCCTGGTCTTTATACTCAGATCTAAACTCATTCCCAAGTATCCTTGTCTGCTGCTCATTAATGGAGTATCAGAAACAAGTGACTAGAGTTATGAAACTCATAGTCCACACTTTCACTATGTTCTTCCCACCCTGTAGTTCAAACAGCTACTAACTTCTGGATTGTGGCTGAATCCACCAGGCACAGAGACCTTTGCAGCAGTCTGGACCTCTCTACTTAAGACCCTTACTACCATCTGATAGTAACTGAATCATCTTTCTACCATTCACTGTCTCACCAATGTTAAGCCTATCCTGAATCTCTCATTTCTTCTAAACATAGAACTGCCTGTCCTTAGACCTGGCACTATTTATAACTTTTCTGATTCTGGCTTTATTTCTCAACACTCTGTGCAATCTATATTCTTGATATGAGGAAGTTTACTTTGGCTTCCTTGAAAAAAAATGAAGCTGGTCCTCAAGACTGCAACCTCCACTTTTGTAGGCATTAAATATTGATTTGCAAGAAGTACCTGAATTTATTAAAGTTTCTTCAACCTTGACTTGCCCACCTTGCTACACTTCTGGAATCAAAGTTCTTTGGCTCAATTAGTTTCCATGGTCCTAGAATGAATTGGTAGAAGGTCTTCTGCAAGATTCTACTTATCTCTCCACTTCTAATCCCAGGAACTGCTAATATACATGCCTTGCACCTGTTTTGAAACATTCGTCCAACAACATCAGAAGCTCATATTTCTTGACCACAGTTTCTATGAGTGAGTGTGCTACAATAAGAGGATATACAGAGAGAATGAAACCACTCCTTTCCTTAAGGAGATCACTGTGTAATTATGACATGAGATTTTTTGGCACCGGAGAAGGTCGTCTTCTTCTTCTTCTTTTTTTTTTTTTTTTTGCTTTAGGAGAGCATGGTCAAAATACAAGTAAACTTTAGGAGAAGAGACTCACTGATCACAAATTTACTACTGCCATAAAGATGAAAGCTGGTTCAGAAATAGCAAGAAGGAGTGTGTGTGTGTGTGTGTGTGTGTGTGTGTGTGTGTGTATAAAATACTAATTTTGCAGTTTATATATATATATAATATGAATTTTGTAAAGTTTATGTATGTATATATATATATATATATATATATATATATATACAAACTTTGCAAAATTATTTTTGTGAGATATTCTAGTCGTCATATACTTATGCTTAAAAAAAAGATTTTACAAAAAAATGATGACTGGGGAAAGGAATATTTGCATATTTTCTTATTTCCTTATTAATTTGGATTGCTCTAAGAAACTGGAAAGTTTCTCTAATTGTGTCCCCAAACTGAAACATTCACCTGCCAACTTCAACTTTAGAAATAATTTAGACCATTTCTTTGATTCCTGCCAAGTCTTGACCACTGTGTAGTTACTCCTCCTTTGTTCAACGCACCCTCTTAGTGAGTTTTATGTTCTTGGATGGTCTATTTTGGGTATCTATTCCTTAATTTACTCAACAGATATTTTTCGTTATCCAGAATGTGCTAGACCCTTCTTTGGGTGTTGGAGATACAGTGGTGACTGGGCATATTACATCACAGATAAACAAATGAATTCTTAAGTATCTGTTTCTGAAAAGTGTTAAGAAAAATAAAGCAGAGGAAACAAGAGTAACATTTGCTCTTAGGGCATTTAGGGAACTTTTTGAGGAGGTGACATCTAAGTAGAGACCCAAATGGCATGAGATGGTCAACCATACTGATTTCTTCAGAAGAGTGTCCCACAAAGAGAAAACAACTCATGGAAAGTCCCTGAGCAGGGGATAGACATGCACTGATTTCTCTTTTAAAAGGATTTCTCTGGCTTCTATATAAATAATAGACTGGTGTGCAAAGGCAAGACAGAAGCAAAGACACTGTCAAGAGATTATGTATCCTTAACTAAGTGATTCAAAGGTATTGCAAGTCCCAAAGGTACATTACTTATGAATCATCTTGGCCTCTAGGTAGAAGGTGTTTTTCTTATCTCTGCTGTAAATTTATTCTCTGGAATTTTATGTATTTCATGGATCTGTTTTGTCAATATTAAGTCTAAAAGCTCAATTATATTTTATGGAAGGAATAGGAAAAAATAGTTCAATTTGATAGTTTTAGCCCTCAATTATTAAATCATGACAGTGCTTACTGGAAATGGCTTTGGTTGCTATAGACTTGTGGTTTGTATTTTTAAATGAAAAAGATAAGTCCAGTAAGGCCTTCCTCCTCTTGCCAAGAATAAAAGCCCAGCTTTACGAAAGCTCATCAAGACTGACTTGCCACTGATCCAGCTTTGAGGCATTTGGGGGAGCTGATTTTTTATTTTAATCCAGAGACTGCCTAAAGACATTTACCCTTTCCAACTAAAAAGCCTTGGGTAAGGCCATGCAAATTATATTCATGCCAACTTTCCTAATGAGAGCAGCATATGCTTTCTTCATTTAAATGGCAGAATGGTAAATACAGACAAAATACATTAGTTACCATTAGCAACTATATCAAAATTAGCAAATTTAGGTTATACTTGAAAAATTATAGCAGAGGGAGGAGGAAGATGGCAGAGAAGTAGGAGACCCTGTTTCAACTGGTCCCCTAAAATGAGCGAATTATCTACCAGAACACTCTGAACACCCATAAAAGCAGCCTGAGTTTTGGATTATACATTTCTGGATCTCTACGGGGGCAGAAGACACCAGCGGAGAGGTAAAGCAGAGTGGGAATGCTTGGACTGATATCAGAGGATAAACAGAAGGGAGAGGGAGCCACCAGAATCAACCCATTGAAAACTAATACCCCAATATGAAAGTGCCCTGTGATTGGGGACCAGCATTAACTTGGAGTCTGGTTAAAAGCACTCAAAAAGAGCAAAAGACCTTAAGGGGTAACTGGTGGAATTGGGCAATCATGGACATGGGCCTAAACCCACGGTCCCAGGATGTCCACCACCGGTGACCACCCGTGCCAGAGAGAGTACAGGGGAGCCCCCAGGACTGCGTGGCTTGTACCACCGCTCAGCTGGGTGTACTTCCACCCCTGCATGAGGGAGTTTGATGTGGGTGCCAGCCTGCACTCTCTAGAGCTACAGCCTTTTGCACTCTGCATGCACTGCGTGACCCGGGTCTGAACCATGCTCCTCACCTGCACCTGAGAGAGCTCTGTCAGGGTGCTAGCTAGCCATCTCTAGGACTGGCCTAGAGTCTGAACACTTCCAGCCCAGGCCTGGAGGAACTCAGCACGCTATCTCTGGTCCAGCGACCTGTGAAACCCTGAAGTCTGGACCCCAGACAATAGTCCTGGCAAAGGCAGCCACCAAAAGCAGGCTATCTGGACCAATATCACTTGCAGTTTAGTGGGATGGGGTGCAGAGACAAGCAAGTGCTTCAGGCGACCTCTGAGACAGTGGCTAGAAACGTGCACTGCCTGTGGGAGGTTGCACAGTTCAGCGGAGTTTGCAGAGGGGGAGTCTGTGTGTTCTGGACCACCCAGAGGGGAGCAAACTGAGGCTTCTCTCCAAGACGGAGGTCTGGGTGCAGTCTGCTTTCTTTCTTTCTTTTTTTTTTTTAAGATATTTATTTATTTATTTATTTATTTATTTGACAGAGAGATCACAAGTAGGCAGAGAGAGAGAGAGAGGGGAAGCAAGCTCCCTGCTGGGCAGAGAGCCCAATGCAGGCCTCAATCTCAGGACCCTGGGATCATGACCTGAGCCGAAGGCAGAGGCTTTAACCCACTGCAGTTTGCTTTCCACTAAACCTCCGAAAAGCAAAAAGCCGCCAAAGAACAAAAACCTCCAGAGAACAAAAGCCTGAAAAACTGGTTTCCACAGAGCCCATTCCCTTGATAGGGAGAAGGAGTACTCAACCCAAGGAAGACTGACTGAAAAACAATGGGACAGGCCCCTCCCCCAGAAAGCCAGCCAAAAGTACAAGAGGACAACCACCACAGGATCCCCATGAAACAGTAAAACCCCATTATCAGGAGAAAACAATGTATTAAGCTCCCGGTATTACCCTAAAATCTGTTTATTTCATAGATACAACTATTATTTTTAATTTATTCTATTCTTGTTCTTTTTAATTTTTTTAACCTACTTAACATTAAAACTAGAGGTTTAATACAACATATTCCATATTAACCTTTTAACTTGTACTTTTTTCAAACATACACCCATTTTTTTTTCTTTTCTATTTTTTAAAATATACATATAGATATAAGCTTCAAGGTAATCCTCTTTCCCTAATCAATACTACTCCTATATATAAACCAGTTTTAATCTCCCTTTATCTCTGGCAAGTTGAGTCCTTTAACAAAGATATCAAAATACACTCAGGAAGAATCAAAATAAACTTCCTTGCCCACATCGAGGATTTATAACCACCCTCCCATCTTTATCTGCTGTCAGTGTTTCTCTGTATTTGTTTTTGTTCTGGTATTATATAAATCTGATCCTTGGGGTTCATTTTGGCTGGGTTCTTTTTTTTTTTTTTTTCCTTGTCATTTACTTTTGGCGGTCTTTTTGTTTGTCCATTTTTGTTTATATACCTTATAAAGCTTACCTTTGAGGCCCATTCTGGCTAGGTTGTCTCTTTCTTTCCCTCTCTCTTTCTCTCTTTCCCTCTTTCTTTTTTCCTTTTCTTTTTTTCTTTCTTTTTAGTGGTGACTTCTGATTGCTCAGAAGCTTTCCAGGGTGTACCTTTCTTGGATCGTGGTTGATATACTCAGCTCTGTATCCCCTCAACCACCTCTCACCAAAATGACTAGGAGGAGGAATACCCAACAGTGGAAAAATTCAGACACTGTGCCCTCTCCATAAGAACTGTTGGATATGGACATAAACAGTATGTCAGAAAGTGAATTCAGGGTAACAATTATCCAGGCAATGACTAGGTTGGAGAAAACCATTAGTGACAACATAGAATCTCTAAGGGCAGAAGTGAAAGCTGCCTGGGAAGAAGTTCAAAATGCTATTAATGAGATCTAATCTAATCTAAAAACTCTAACAGCTATGGTAACCAAGGCAGAAGACAGAAATAGTGATCTAGAGGACAAACTAATAGAAAAAAAGGAGCAGCAGTAGGCATGGAAGAAACAGCTTAGAAACCTTGACAACAGAATTAGGGAAATAAATGAAACCATGAAATGTCCCAATGTCAGAATTATTGGGATCCCTGAGGGGGTGGAGAAAGAGAGAAGACTAGAAGATATAGTCAAACAAATTCTCCATGAAAATTTTCCCAGTCTGGGGAATGGAACCAGTGTTCATGTCCTAGAGGCAGAAAGCTCACCCCTCAAGATCAACAAATCTAGAAACACCTCAAGACTTGATTGTGAGACTGATGAATCATAATTTTAAACAGGAGCTCCTGAGAGCAGCTAGGGGGAAGAGATTCTTTCCATACAGAGGAAGGCCCATCAGAATAATGTCAGACCTGTCCACAGAAACCTGGAAAGCCAGAAAGGACTGGCAAGACATATTCAAGGCACTAAATGAGAAGAACATGGAGCCAAGAATACTTTATCCAGCCAGGTTGACATTCAAAATGAATGAAGAAATAAGGAGCTTCCAAGACCAGCAAGGTTTAAAAGAGTATGAGACCACCAAGCTGACACTACCAGAAATATTAAGGGAAGGGGGGTTCTACAAAAGAAGAAAGAACCCAAAAGTGTCATAGAACAGAAATTTACAGAGACAATCTATAGAAATAAGGGCTTCACAGGCAACATGATGTCAATAAAAACATATCTTTCAATAATCACTCTCAACGTGAATTGGCTAAACACTCCCATAAAGTGGCACAGGGTTGCAGATTGGATAAAACAACACAACCTGTCCATATGTTGTCTACAAGAGACCCATTTGGAACCTAAGGATACATCCAGACTTAAAGTGAAGGGATGGAGAAGCACCTTTCATGCCAATGGGCCTCAAAAGAAAGCTGGGGTAGTGATTCTCATATCATATAAATTAGATTTTAAACTAAAGACTGTAGTCAGAGATAAAGAAGGACACTAGATCATTCTTAAAGGATCTATCCACCAAGAAGATCTAACAATTGTAAATATTATGCCCCCAGTACGGGAGCAGCCAACTACATAAGACAACTGTTAATCATGATAGAGAGTCATAATGATATGAGTACATTAATAGTAGGGGATCTTAACACACCACTCTCAGTAATAGACAGATCATCCAAGCAGAAAATCAATGAAGAAACAAGAGCATCAAATGACACATTGGACCAGATGGACCTCATAGATATATATAGCACATTCCACCCTAAAACAATGGAATACTCATTCTTCTTGAGTGCACATGAACTTTCTCCAGAATAGACCACATATGGGGTCACAAATCAGGGCTCAATTGATACCAAAAGATTGAAATTATTCCTTGCATATTCTCAGACCACAATGCTTTGAAAATGGAACTTAACCACAGGAAAAAGTTTGAAAGGAATTCAAACACTCGGAAGCTAAAGACCACCCTGCTTAAGAATGTTTGGATCAACCAGGAAATCAAAGAAGAACTTAAATGATTCATGGAAACCAATGAGAATGAAGACACATGGGTACAAAATGCATGGAATACAGCAAAGGTGTCCTAAGGGGCAAATATATAGCCATCCAAGCTTCACTCAAAAAAAAAATGAAAAATCCAGAATACACCAGACGTCTTTCACCTTAAAGAACTGGAGAATCAACAACAAATTAAGCCAACCCCACACACAAGAAGGGAAATAATCAAGATTAGAGCAGAGATCAATGAGATAGAAACTAGAGATAGAATAGAACATATCATTGAACCTAGAAACTGGTTTTTTGAAAGAATCAAAAAGATTGATAAACCACTGGCCACACTAATCCAAAAGAAAAGAAGGAGGACTCAAATTAATAAAATTATGAAAGAAAAGGGAGAGATAACAACTAACACCAAAGAAATAGAAAAAATCATCAGAAATTATTACCAACAGTTATATGCCAACAAGTTAAGCAATCTAGATGAAATGGATGTATTCCTGGAAACCTATAAACTTCCAAAACTGAATCAGGAAAAAACTGACAACCTGAATGGACCAATATGTAGTAATGAGATTGAGGCAGTGATAAAAAAACTCCTAAAAAACAAGAGCCCAGGACCTGATGGATTCCCTGGAGAATTCTACCAGACATTCAAAGAAGAAATAATATCTATTCTCCAAAAGCTGTTTCAAAAACAGAAACAGAAGGAAAACTTCCATACTCTTTTTATGAAGCCAACATTACCCTGATCCCCAACCCAGGCAAAGATCCCACCAAAAAAGGAGAATTTCAGACCAATATTCCTGATGAATATGGATGCCAAGATTCTCAACAAGATCCTAGCTAATAGAATCCAACAGTACATTAAAAAGATTATCCACCATGACCAGGTGAGATTTAACCATGGATGCAAGGGTGGTTCAACATTCTCAAATCAATCAGTGTGATAGAACAAATCAATAAGAGAAGAAAGAAGAAACACATGGTCATCTCAATTGATGCAGAAAAAGCATTTGCCAAGATACAACTTCCATTCCTGATTAAAACCCTTCCAAGTACAGGGATAGAGGGAATATTACTCAACTTTGTAAAATCTATCTATGAAAATCCCACAGCAAATATCATCCTCAATGGGGAAAAGCTGACAACCTTCCCTTTGATATAAGGAACACAACAAGAATGTCCACTCTCACCACTGTTGTTCAACATAGTAATAGAAGTCCTAGCAATAGCAATCAGACAACAAAAAGAAATAAAAGGTATCCAAATTGGTAATGAAAAAGTCAAACTCTCTCTCTTTGCAGATGACATGATACTTTACAGGGAAAACCCAAAAGACTACACCCCCAAACTACTAGAACTCATACAGCTATTCAGTAATGTGGCAGGATACAAAATCAATGTACAGAAATCAATTGCCTTCTTATATGTTAACAATGAAAATATAGGAAGGGAAATTAGAGAATCGATTCCATTTACTATAGCACCAAGAACCATAAGATACCTGGGAATAAATCTAACCAAAGAGGTAAAGGATCTATACTTGAGGAACTACAGAACACTCATGAAAGAAATTGAAGAAGACACAAAAAGATGGAAGAGCTTTCCAGTCTCATGGATCGGTAGAATAAACGTTGTTAAACTGTCTGTACTACCTAGAGCCATCTATACTTTCAATGCCATCCCAATCAAAATTCCACCAGCATTTTTCAAAGAACTGGAACAAACAATCCTAAAAGTTGTATGGAACCAGAAGAGACCCCGAATTGCTAAGGAATTGTTGAAAAAAAGAAAAACAAAACTGGGGACATCATGTTGCCTGATTTCAAGCTCTACTACAAAGCTGTAATCACCAAGACAGCATGGTACTGGCACAAAAACAGACACATAGACCAGTAGAACAGAGTAGAGAGTCCAGATATGGACCCTCAACTCTATGGTCAAATAATCTTCGATAAAGCAGGAAAAAATATATAGTGGAAAAACGATAGCCTCTTCAATAAATGGTGCTGGGAAAATTGGACAGCTATATGTAGAAGAATGAAACTCGACCATTCTCTTACACCATACACAAAGATAAACTTGAAATAGATAAAAGACCTCAATGTGAGGCAGGAATCTGTCAAAATCATAGAGGAGAACATAGGCAGTAACCTCTTCGACATTAGGCACAGCAACTTCTTTCAATACATGTCCCCGAAGGCAAAGGAAACAAAACTGAAAATGAACTTTTGGGACTTCATCAAGATCAAAAACTTCTTCACAGCAAAGGAAACAGTCAACAAAACAAAAAGGCAACCCACAGAATGGGAGAAGATATTTGCAAATGACGCTACAGACAAAGGGCTGATATCCAAGATCTATAAAGAACTCCTTAAACTCAACACACACAAAAGAGATAATCATGTCAAGAAATGGGCAGAAGACATGAACAGACAATTCTCCAAAGAAGACATACAAATGGCTAACAGACACATGAAAAAATGTTCATCAGCATTAGCCATCAGGGAGATTCAAATCAAAACCACAGTGAGATACCACCTTACACCAGTTAGAATGGCCAAAAGCAGCAAGACAGGAAACAACATGTGTTGGAGAGGATGTGGAGAAAGGGGAATCTTCTTACACCGTTGGTGGCAATGCAAGTTGGTGCAGCCACTTTGGAAAACAGTGTGGAGATCCCATAAGAAATTAAAAATAGAGCTACCTTATGACCCGGCAATTGCACTACTGGATATTTACCCCAAAGATACAGATGTAGTGAAAAGAAGGGCCATCTGTACCCCAATGCTCATACCAACAATGTCCACAGTCGCCTAACTGTGGAAAGAACCAAGATGCCCTTCAACAGATAAATGGATAAAGAAGATATGGTCCATATATATAATGGAGTATTATGCCTCCATCAGAAAGGATGAATACCCAAATTTTATATCAACATGGACGAGACTGGAGGAGATTATGCTGAGTGAAATAAGTCAAGCAGAGAGAGTCAATTATCATATGCTTTCACTTACTTGTGGAGCATAAGGAATAACACAGAAGACATTGAGAGATGGAGAGGAGAAGTGAGATGGGGGAAATCAGAGGGGGAGACAAAGCATGAAAGAGAGACTGTGGACTCTGAGAAAGAAACTGAGGGTTTGGGAGGGGTGGGGGTGGGGGGTTGGGTGAGCCTGGGGGTGGGTATTAAGGAAGGCACATATTGCATGAAGCACTGGGTGTGGTGCATAAACAGTGAATTTTGGAACACTGAAAAAAATAAAATTAAATAAGTTTTTTAAAAAAGAAAATAAAAATTATAAATATGTAATATTTTAATCATTTGTCAGTATGAAGTTTCAATGTAGCTTGACAGAAAGATTTAGAAATAGATAATTTCTGCATAAAAATCAGTTGCAGTGGATTAGCTGTAAGATGTGAAATCTTAAAACATCACTGGTAATAAAACAAAAGTATAATTTGATTCTGCTTTTATAAGATGTTATTTCACTTTCTATGTTATAAAGTCCTGAATGTAATGATAATAAAACTGACTGAACTTAGTTCCTTTAATTTTACTTTGATACATTGCTTTGACTTTAACTATTATGGGCTTTAATGTACAGATAATGAAAAAGCTTAAGCTCTCTGTAGCAGTATTAGTAAAGAGTTTTCAGTATAATGTTGACAAATCATTCATTATATCTTACATCACATTCCCTCATATGTCACTACATATGAAGACTTTAGCACTTTTGTACATATATTTATTTTGACTTATGAGAGAAGATAATAAAATTGAAGTTTGTATGCTTAAGAAACAGGTATATTTGTGGGAAATGTTTTACTTGAAATTTCAAAACTGTGAATATTATTACTTTATATCATTCACATACTGTAATAAGTATAAGTAACTTAACAACTAAATATCAAAATATGTTCTGGTAACATATGTAAACAAATGTGAGATTTCTTATTTAAGGCACTCTATTTTGGAATTTAATTTTAGAGGAGGGTAAAAATGAGGGATTAATGATATTTGAGGTTTAAAAAATATTTGAAAAGCATATCTGCTTACAACATTAATGTATGGCTCTTTGTGGCTTGAGACTAGTCTAGTTACGGGGAGGTATGTTGTCCTGGAACTTTTTGCTACTGGCACAGTGCTTGCCTTAGATAATTTTTTGGGTCATTGCTCTCATTAGCTTAGAATATATAGCAAACAAGTTACAGCTGAGTTTTACTTTTGTCCTTTAGAATTGAGGTAAGATAGCATGAATCCTTTAACACACCTTTAGTTGCACTTTGCACTAAGTAGTTGGCTGTGGAAAATAATTGTCAGAATTCTGACTCAATTCACAAAACATGATCAGTTCAGAAAAGCCATACTATATCATGATAAAATTGATTCTACTGATTTTATTTTTCCAGAATTTGGAAAACATTATCATAGGCAAAGCATGTATGTAAAACTAGATGTGTTCAAGGAGATAAAAGAATCCAGCACCTACTGAGCACTTTCTATATGGCATGCAGTGAGCTAGTTGGTTATACCAGAAGTAAATATTTATCAGCCATGATACAATTCATTTGTTATGGATCTTCTCGCTGCTATGTTATCAACATCTCATAATCAATTAACGTGATGGCACAATATGCAAAAGCAAAGCTATTTCAATTTCAAGGAGGAAGTTGTAAGAGAGGATATCATTAAAATGAGGCACAAATCAGAGCCAAGGTACTTGGCAGGATAGTGGATTTTGTCTGTTTGTCTTCTGGGAAACATTTTTCTGTGCTTATGACCTAATATAGAGCAATACCCTAATATTTTTCACACCCTATGATGCTCTATTTATGCTTCATTTCCCTTAAGGAAAGTGAACTTTGGAAGTTTATTTCTCCCCTAGGTTACATGCCCTGCCACAATGACTCAGCAAAACTACCCCTTTCATCCTGGCCAAAGTGAATTATAGAAGTAACATGTAACCTAAAAATGTGGATGGCGGCAGCCTCTAAGACATCTGGGATCAAATTCTACTCAGTAAATTTCATTCTCATTGACCTATGAAAAACAATGCCAATCAACTCCTCTCATGGTGGAAACATTACTTCTAGATGAATAGTAAGAAGGCAGAATAATTATCAGGAAGAATAGTGATACTGAGTTTCTGTTCTGGCTCCAGTCTTGAAAGGACTAGAGTCTGAATGGTTGAAGAGCTGCTGACATAGTTTCATACTCAATATCCATGCTACATTGTACAGACTATGTATCAGAGTATTGACCCCCCATCATGTAAAGAAATCTATGCAGCTTCATCAATATCAAGATAGCTGATGGACTTGCCACTTTAGTTTTACATTTTTTCTAGACAGCCCTACACAATGTTTATGTACTACATTTAACTTGACAAACTAAATATTAAAATGAACTCAATAAACTGAGTATGTATTTTAGCAACACATTATTTATCTTTACAGTTGCCTTCTACTAAAAGCCTCTTCAAATTCAAAGAGCAAGTGTCACATTTTCCATTTTTTGCAGATGAAGAAACTAAAAATCAGACATGGTGAATGACTTTTCTAAAGTCACAGCAATTAGGTAATAGGTATCAAGAATTAAGATGTACTTTATTTGGGGCACCTGGGTGGCTCAGTGGGTTAAAGCCTCTGCCTTCGGCTCAGGTCATGATCCCAGGGTCCTGGGATTGAGCCCCACATCGGGCTCTCTGCTCGGCAGGGAGCCTGCTTCCCTCCTCTCTCTCTGCCTACCCATGTGTGATCTCTGTCTGTCAAATAAATAAATAAATAATTTAAAAAAAAAAGATGTACTTTATTCATTTCCACTGAATCAGTCAATGGTATGTAGAAGTTCTTAGGCCCCTCTCCTTGGCCTTAGGCCCCTCTCCATTTTCATATGGTATGCTCTGAACCTGCTAAGTTACCATTTATATTTGTGGTACTCATATTTTTGGTGCAAGTACACAATCTCTGTTCCACAGGCCTCTTAATTAACTCATAAGAATACATTCTGAGCCACATAGCACTACATCTGCCACAAGGGGAGGTTATAGAGGCATGGATGCAAATTAGAAATTTAAAGAACTGTCCAAATGCTGATATTCACATTTTTAGAGTACATGCATAACAGAAAGGACTTGATTTTGGAACTAGCCTGCCATTTCACATGGTCCATGGAACTAGAAACATGTTTAACCTCAATCACTGAAAGAAAGACTAGTCCAGGTAGTACAGTGTGTTTTCAAAGTGTCCACAAGTAGTAAACTAAGACAAGAAAGCAAGAAAGAGAAAGTACATCTAGAGAAACTAGAGAAAGTCTCACACAGCCCTTTAAAAGACAGTACAAAAGATTAACTTGAATCAGAAAGTGATGGATGTTCTAGGAACCACAGGCATGTTAAAAAGACATAGGAGCTAAGCTTGTAGGGACTTGCATTGATTAAATCTGGACAATTTGAGCCTCAAAATAAATAATGATAGTAATGAATGGACTATAATCTAATGAATAAAGTTAGAATTCATGGGTCCATAGAGTGACATAAATAAATGAATGAACATATAAATAAATGAACAAGGGAAGAGTCTCTCTTGCAGTGGAATTCTATGTAATAGTTATAGGAGAAGTAATGGAGTTAGAAAAATCAGTAATGGATGCTAAAATAAGCAGGTGAAAGTTTGATTAAATAGTAGTTACATCATTTCAACCATAAATTACTTAGTATATCTTTATAAATTACATTAATTACAAAGGGAAAATAGTAATCTTATAGGGAAGGCTGGTAATTTAACCAAATGATTCAAAGCTAATATCATTGATATATATCAATACTCAGATGAATCAATATCATGTGTCTCTTACTATGAAACACTGAGAAGAACATAAAATTTCATATATAATATATCTGCTAAAATGTGTAACCTGAATCTAAATAAGAGCAGATATCATACAAACCAAAATGAAGGGCAATTTTTCAAAAAATCCTGTGTTTTGAAATTGCCCAGTTAAAGAAAGACCAAAAAAGAAAGAAAGAAAAAAAAAAAAAAGGAGGTCTGGGGGGATGAGTAACTATCCAGATTAAAGAAGAACAAATAAGCAAGACAACTAAAAGCACATATGATTCTGGATTAGACTCTGAACTGGGAAAAACAAAAGGAGATTCTTGGAAAATTGATGATATTTAAATGTGGGCCACAATTTAGATAACAGTATTGCATTACTTCTTAACCTTAAGATTTTGATACCTGTACTATGATTATTTAAGAGTGTATCCTTGCTCTTGGAAAATATACCATAAAGTATATGGGGGATATGAAGTTTTTGAACTTAATCTCAAATGAATCAGAAAAGAAATATGCACATATGCACATAATATAATACATGGAATAGAGGGAGAAAGGAATGATAAATAGGCCAGAATACAAATGAGAGACTAGAGGAAGATGGCAGTAGAGGAGGACCCTAGGCTAGTCCCACAAACACAACCAGATAACTATCAAATCATCCTAAATACCCAGAAATTGGCCTGAAGATTGACAGAACAAACTCTACCACTAAAAGGAGAGAAGTGAGCCACACTGAAGAAGGTAGGAAGTGTGGAGATGTGGTTTAAGGGATAAACGGATCACAGTGCTTTCAGAGAGGAGGGAGCCATGGTCTCAGAGAGGGGTGAGAGAAAAAGGTACACAAGAGGAATGCACCTGGAGAACATGTCCTCAAAGTCATTGGCTTGTAAAACAAGAGGAGGTGAATTTTGTGAGTTCTTGCAACCAGTGTGGCTTAAAGCTTGGATTTCTAAAGGTCAGTGGCAGGCTTGGCTGGGATAGAGACCAGAGGGTACTACACTGCTCCTAAAGATAAAGCAGGCAAAAAAACTTGGGGGCAGACACTGTGGAAACAGTTATCTGAAGAATGCCTGGGGTCCACAGTGGGGAGATTATTTACTCTTTTTAGAGCACATCCTTGAGAAGCAGTATTCGTGGAGATACCTCACCAGGAACAAAGGAGCTGGCTGGTACCATTTCTCTTCCCTGGCCCTCAGCATAAACACAGAGCTACCTGTGGGAAGTACTATAGCATGGACAGTGGTACTTAACTTGCTTACACCAAGCCCTGGCCCAGTGGGACTGCTTTTCTCAATAAATCTTGCCTCAGTCCCAGTATGGTGGGCCCCTCCCACAGAAGGCCAGAGCAAACCTGTGCCCACATCACATTTCCAAACCAGAGTGTTCTGCAGGGCCTCAGTTCTGGTGGAATTGGTGGAAGGTCTCATTTCACAAGCAGACCAGAGCACATCAGTTAAAACTCATAGCATTCAGGCCAGGGACCAAACACTGCTCTGCAGGCAAGGAGAGCCTCTGCAGATGACAGGCCTGAAGGATAGACCAAAACACAACAGCAAAGTGAATGCAGAACACATTAAAAACACTTTCTGAAATGCTAGGCCCTGGTCAGTACTTGATGTCTTCTTCATAAGGCCATTAATTTCAGAAGCATGAAACATAACTGGCTTTTCTTTTCCTTTTTTTCCCCTTTTTTTAAAGGATATTTTATTTATTTGAAAGAGAGAAAGAGAGAGAATGCACAAGTAGGGAAGCTGCAGAGGGAGAGGGAGAAGGTGGCTCCCTGATGAGCAGGAAACCCAATGCTGGACTTAATCCCAGTACCCTGGGACCATGACCTGAGCCAAGGCAGATGCTTAACCAACTGAACCACCCAGGTGCCCCCATAACTAGATTTTCTAACACACAGCAAAAGGCAGAGACTTAGATAAAATAACAAGACAAAGGAATTTATCACAAATGAAAAAACAAAATAAGGCAAAGACCAAACATCTAAGCAAAACAGATATAGGTGACAGGCCTAATGGAGAACTTAAAGCAACAATCGTAAGGATACTCACTGGGCTAGAAAGAATAAAGATATTAGTGAGACCCTACCACAGAAAAAGAATCAGAGATGAAGAATGCAAAAACAAGATTGAAAACAGGCTTGATGTAATAAGCAGAGGCTGGAAGAAGCAGAGGAACAAATTGTTGACCTAGTAGACAAAATAATATAAAAAATAATGAAGGTGAACAACAGAGAGAAAGAATTATGAAACACAAGAACAGATTTAGGGAACTCAGTGACTCCATCAAACATAATGACATTCATATTATAGGAGTTCCAGAAGAAGATGATAGAGAAAAGGGGGCAGATCTAAGATATATTTTAAAAAATAATGGCAGTAAACTTCCCTAAAGTGGGACGGAAACAAACATCCAGATCTAGGAGGCATAAAGAACTCCTATCAAAATTAACAAAGGTCAAAACCAAGAATTCTGTCACTAAATTTGTAAGATATAATGATAAAGAAAAATATCTTAAAATCAGCAAGACAAAAGAAGTCCTTAACTTACAAGGGAAAGCCCATAAGACTAGTTAGAGATTTCTCAACAGAAACTTGGCAAGCCAGAAGAGAGTGGCATGATATATTCAATATGCTGGGAAAAAATCTGTAGCCAAGAATATTCCATCCAGCAAGAGTATCGTTCAGCATAGAAGGAAAGATAAAGAGTTTTCCAGGAAAAACAAAACTAAATCAGTTCATGACCACTAAATAAGCCCTGCAAGAAATATTAAAGGGGAACATTTGGGTGTAAAGGAGAGGCCCAAAGTGACAAAGACAAGAAAGGATCAGAGAAAATCTCCAAAAACAATAAAAAAGCAAGCAGGAAATAAATATTGATCTATCTATAATTACTTTGAATGTAAATGGACGAAAGGTGCCAATTAAAAGACAGGGTGACAGAATGGATTAAAAAAAGAAAAGAAAAAAGAAAAAACAAGACTCATCTACATGCTGCCTACAATTGGACTCATTTTGGACTTAAAGACACCCAGATATCAAAAGTGAGGGGTTGGAGAAACATTTATCACACAAGTGGATGTCATAAGAAAGCCAGAGAAGCAATACTTATATCAGATGAACTAGACTTTCAAATGGACTATAAAAAGAGACAAATAAAGGCATTATGTACTTATGAGTGGGACAATCCAACAAGAAGATAAAAATATTTGTAAATATTAATGAACCCAACATGATAGCACCAAAATATCTAAAATAATTCGTTAAAAACTAATTGATAATAACAATAATAATAGGGGACTTTGACACTCAAATTTTATCAATGGACAGGTCATTTAAACAGAAAATAAAGAATGAAACAGTGGCCTTGAATGACACTCTGGACCAGTTGAATTTAACATATATATTCAGAACATTCTAACCTAAAACAGCAGAACACACACTCTTTTCAAGTACATATGAAACATTCTCCAGAATAGATCACGTATTAGGTCACAAACAGGCCTCAACAAATACAGAAAGGTTGAAATCATACTATGCATCTTTCCTCACCACAATGCTATGAAACTAGAAATGAACCACAAGAAAAAATTTGGAAAGACCACAAATACATGGCAGTAAAATAACATGCTACCAAACAATAAAAAACAGTAAGTGGGTCAACCAGGAAATCAAAGAAGAAATTTTAAATTTATGAAAACAAATGGAAATGAAAACACAATGGT
Organism: Lutra lutra; assembly: GCF_902655055.1. NCBI lineage: Eukaryota > Metazoa > Chordata > Mammalia > Carnivora > Mustelidae > Lutra > Lutra lutra. Next base: position 16,915,809 of record NC_062286.1, read on the forward strand.
CCAAAACCTTTGGGATGCAGAAAAAGTGGTCCTAAGAGGGGTGTATATAACAATACAAGCTTACCTCAAAAAGTAAGAAAAATCTCAAACTCACAATCTAACCTTACATCTAAAGGAGCTAGAAAAAGAAAAACAAATGAAGGCTGAAACCAGCAGAAGAAAAGAAATCATAAAGATTAGAGCAGAAATAAAAAATATAGAAACTAAAGAACAATAGGCCCGATCAATGAAGCCAGGAGTTGGTTCTTTGAAAAAATTAATAAAATTGACAAATCTCTAGTCAGACTTATCAAAAAGAAAAGAGAAAGGACCCAAATAAATATAATCACAAATGACAGAGGAGAAAAAAACAACAAACAGCACAGAAATACAATTATAAGAGAATAGTATGAAAAACTATATTCCAATAAATGGTACAACCTAGGAGAAATAGATAAATTCCTAAAAATATATACCATACCAAAACTGAAACAGGAAGAAATTGAAAACCTGAATAGACTGATAACTAGGAAAGAAATTGAATCAGTAATCAAAAAACTTTGAGTTAACAAAAGTCTAGGGCCAAATGGCTTCTTTGGTGAATTCTACCAAACATTTAAAGAAGAGTTAATGCCTATTCTTCTCAAACTATTAAAAAAAAAAAAAAGTGGGGGAAGGAAAACTTCCAAAGTCATTCTAGGAGGCCAGCATTACCCTGACACTGAAGCCAGATAAAGACACCACAAAGAAAGACAACTTACATGACAACATCCCCGATGAACAGAATGCAAAAATTCTCATCAAAATACTAGCAAACTGAATCTGACAATACATTAAAAAACTCATTCACTATGACCAAGTGGGATTTATTCCTGGGTTGCAAATGTGGTTCAATTTTCACAAATCAATCAACATGATACATCACATTAATAAAAGAAAGAATAAGAACCATATGATCATTTTAATAGGTGCAGAAAAAGCATTTAAAAAGTACAACTTTCATCCACGATAAAAACCTTCAACAAAGTAAACTTAGAGGGAATGTAATAAGGACCATATAAGAATCCCCTCCCCCCAGCTAATATCAACCTCAATGGGGGAAAACTGAGAGCTTTTCCTATAGTGTAAGGAAATTAACAAAATTTTGTCAATAATTTTTTCAGAAATTGACAAAATTTTGTCAATAATTTTGTCAGAAATTGACAAAATTTTGTCAATAATTTTGTCAAAAATTGACAAAATTTTGTCAAAACTCTCACCACTTTTATTTAACGTAGTACTAGAAATCCTAGTCACAGCAATCAGACAACAAAAAGACAATAAATTGGCAAGGAAGAAGTACAATTTTCACTATTTGCTGATAACATGATACTATAAGTAGAAAATTTTAAAGATTCCACCAAAGGGGTGCCTGGGTGGCTCAGTCGGTAAGCGTCTGCCTTCAGCTCAGGTTATGATCCCAGGATCCTGGGATCGAGCCCTGCATTGGGTTCCCTGCTCCTGCTTCTCCCTCTCCCACTCCCTCTGCTGTGTTCCCTCTCTCTCTGTGTCTCTCTCTGTCAAAAAATAAATAAATAAAAATCTTTTAAAAAATCCACCAAAAAACCCTGCTAGAACTGATAAACAAAATCAATAAAGTCACAGGATACAAAATTAACATACAGAAATCTCTTGTATTTCTATACACTAATAACAAAGCTGTGGAAAGAGGAATTAAGGAATCAACCCCATTTATAGTCATACCAAAACCAGTAAGATATACATAGGATTAAATCTAATCAAAGAGGTAAAGATCTGTACTCTGAAAACCATTAAACACTGATGAAAGAAATTGAAGATGACATGAAGAAATGGAAAGATATTCCATGCCCATGGATTGGAAGAACACATATTGTTAAAATGTCTATACTACCCAAAGCAATCTACACATTTAATGTAGTCCCTATCATAATGCCAACAGCATTTTCCACAAAACTATCCTAAAATTTGTAAGGGACCACAAAAGACCCCAAATAGCCAAAGAAACCTTGAAAAAGCAAAGCAAAGCTGGAATCATCACAATTCCAGACTTCAAGTCATATTCATATTACAAAGCTGTAGTCATCAAACCAGTATGGTCCGGCACAAAAATAGACACATTAATCAATGAAACAGAATAGAAAACCCAGAAATGAGTACATAATTACATGGTCAAGTAATCTTTGACAAAGCAGGAAAGAATATTTAATGTGAAAAAGACAATATATTCAACAAATGGTGCTGGGAAACCTGGACAGCAACATGCAAAAGAATGAAACCAGACTATTTTCTTACAGCATATAAAAATAAATTCAAAAAATGGGGCACCTGGGTGGCTCAGTGGGTTAAAGCCTCTGCCTTTGGCTCAGATCATGATCCCAGGGTCCTGGAATTGAGTCCCACATCAGGCTTTCTGCTCAGCAGGGAGCCTGCTTCCTCCTCTCTCTCTCTCTCTGCCTGCCTCTCTATCTACTTTTTTTTTTTATTTTTTTATTTTTTTCAGCATAACAGTATTCATTATTTTTGCACCACACCCAGTGCTCCATGCAATCCGTGCCCTCTACAATACCCACCACCTGGTGCCCCCAACCTCCCACCCCCCACCCCTTCAAAATTCTCAGATCGTTTTTCAGAGTCCATAGTCTCTCATGGTTCACCTCCCCTTCCAATTTCCCTCAACTCCCTTCTCCTCTCCATCTCCCCTTGTCCTCCATGCTATTTGTTATGCTCCACAAATAAGTGAAACCATATGATAATTGACTCTCTCTGCTTGACTTATTTCACTCAGCATAATCTCTTCCAGTCCCATCCATGTTGCTACAAAACTTGGGGATTCATCTTTCTTTTCTTTTTTTTTTTTTTTTTTTACAGCTTTATAAACATATATTTTTATCCCCAGGGGTACAGGTCTGTGAATCGCCAGGTTTACACACTTCACAACACTCAGATCTCACATTTAGGCTTAATCCATTTTGAATTTTTTTTAAAGATTTTATTTATTTATTTGACAGAGATCAAAAGTAGATAGAGATTCTCTCTCTATCTACTTTTGATCTCTGTCAAATAAATAAATAAAATCTTTAAAAAAAAAATTCAAAATGGATTAAGCCTAAATGTGAGATCTGAAACCATAAAGATTCAAGAAGAGAGGATAAGCAAGAACTTCTTTGACACAGGCCTTATCAACTTCTTACTAGATATGTCTCTAGAGGCAAGGGGAAAAAAAGCAAACTATTTGGACTTCATGAAAATGAAATCTTCTATACAGCAAAGAAAACAGTAAAACTAAAAGACAACCTATAGAATGGGAGAAGATATTTGCAAATGACATATTCATTTTGAATTTATTTGAATTTATTTTATTTGAATTTATACATTAGTTCCTCATACTATTCTTGCAACTTTTCCATGAGTTAGAAAATGTATCAAAATAAAAAAATCCCCAAATGAGGCACATCATGTTTTGACTATATTCCATCACAATAAGGCATGAAGAACTTCAGCTATGCTGGAGTTAAAGTACTTCTGAGAGCAAATAAGCTATTAAGGGATGTACAAACCTTGTTCAGTTTGGTCAGGCTGACAGGGAAGTTTGTGTTAAGACAGTTTGCAGAAGCACAGAGTAAAATAAGCTACCATATTCATGTCCCAATGACTGGAACTATCAAAATGTATTTTCTTCAGTTGTAAAATAAGAACACAATCACTTATTTGCGGAGGACTTTTGTAGGTTGTATAAAATAATGGATATGCAGCCATTGGGACTATGCCTAAAACACAGAAAGTGCTCCTTAGATAGTGCTCATTTAATGTCCACCTCTGTTGGCTTGCACAGATTTACTTTTGATGCCAAGTGTAAAATTTCTTTAATTCCACTTCAAGGACACTCAGCCTTGACCCTGTGGAAACCTATTCCTGAGACTCAGGCTACCATTTCATGACCCATAAGAAACTGCTTCTATTATAACCCTGAAGGGAAGAAACATAACACTTGAGAATTAGGATAATAATGAACACTTTTCTTTCCATTTCAGAATTATTCAAATGTATAGTCAATGGATCCCAGTGGAAGCATATTTCTCTCTTTAATTTCTGCCTAAAGACTTTGTACCACGTTTCTCCCTTAGAACAAACATGGGAAAGTGTTCTGGGAAAAGAAGTATTTTAGTGAATCAATAAGTAGAATGTTTTCTTTAAAAGGACTACAAATTCTTTCCATGTTTTTTTTTTTTTTTTTCCTTAGAAACATGGGTGCACATGTTTAGAATCTAATCAACTAAATTAATAGACTCCAGTGGCAGAGAAGTGAATTGAGAGCTAGGGTTTTGGCATTTTTATATTACTCCCATAATGGGCATTTCTATTGCTTGGTGATGTTTTAATTTTATTCTCCAAGTATAGTGAGTGCCATGACTGTGTTAAAGGCTAAGGAGGTACCTCAAGAAGTAGGAAAACACTCTTTACCCCTAATCATACTGTGCATAAGATATATAAAAAATGCAATGTGATGGGAAAGCAAAATGAATACCTCATAATACATGCTACAGATCATCAGAAAGGCGAGTGAGCCAAAAGGTGCCACCAACAAAATTCTGGGATCTGAGAGGACAATAGCAGGGGGTGGGAGTGGGTAAAGATTAGAGATTTCAGACACACACTGCTCCTATTACCTCTAGACTCCCAGGCTCTGGGGTCGTTCACCTAAGTCACTTCTAGTTGTTCTAAGCATTGAAATTATATCTTTACTAATCAAATGATTTGTTCAAATAACTCTGGGTGTAAATTTATTATGGGGTACTTATCTCTGAGTGTTGAGTGTGTTGGCAAGCCTGTTGTTAAGCATCATCACTTAAAATCATACACCAAAATGTCCCTTTCCTTTATGAAAGCTGCCTAGTAGAATCTGCTACTTATACCAATCAGTTCTAACCACTAGTCAATCAAGTAGCAAGCATGGGGAAAATAAAACTCAATCATGCGTTTAATAAATATTTGCTGAATCAAATTAGCAGTTTTAGGGGCGGCAGAACATAACATGGAAATAGAACTGGGCTTCTAGCCAGGCAAGCACAGTTTCAATTCTAACTCTCCCGTTTTCAAAACATGAGACCTTGTTTATTCATCTGTTAAATGGGAGCAGTAATGCTTCCAGAATCAGTCTTGCAGGTCTGTTACTAGGTGAAATTAAATGCATATAAATTTGTTTTCTGAATTGTAAAGGGATGTGTCTGTGTGTCTGAATAATTCTTTTATTTTCAGTAAAACTATGTTAGTCATGCTTTTCATAATTAAATCATTGCTTATTTTGTAGCTTTACTATATATTTTTAGGTTACCTGATATTTGTGACTGATATAAACATGGAAATAAAATACATAAGAAACCACACTACTATTTTTCAGAAAAGATCCAGACTTAGCTCCAACTCCTCTTGGAGGGTCATTTGAGGCTGAGAGCTGGACACACTATAGAGAAAAGAGTTCCAAAGCATAATGTGTCCCTGGAGTGGTGCTCATAGAGTTCATAAACCTAAAATACCCTCCAATAAAAAAAATAATAAGATCTCTTGGAGGTCTTGTGTATATAACATTGTAGTGGCTACCACCATTTGGGTCAAGTGAAACCAGTTGTGTTATTCTGGTTATTACTCCCTGAGCCAAAGTCAATTGTGTTTGACCATCTACAAAAAAAAAGCTAAATTTTTTTTTAACTGAAAGACTACTACAATGTAAGCGCAAAGAAGGTCAGGTATTATTTAAAGAACAATGTTCATAGCAGCAATGTCCACAATAGCCAAACTGTGGAAAAAGCTGAGATGCCCTTCAACAGACGAATGGATAAAGAAGATGTGGTCCATATATACTATGGAGTATTATGCTTCCATCAGAAATGATGAATACCCAACCTTTGCATCAACATGGATGGGACTGGAGGAGATTATATTAAGTGAAACAAGTCAAACAGAGAAAGTCAATTATCATATAGCTTCACTTACTTATGGAACATAAGGAATAGCATTGAGGACATTAGAAGGAAGGGAAAAAGGAAGAGGGGGAAATCAGAGGGGAAGAGGAACCATGAGAGACTGTGGACTCGAGAAACAAACTGAGGGTTTGGGAAGGGAGGGTGTGGGGGATGGGTTGGCCCAATGATGGGTATTAAGTAGGACACATATTGCATGGAACACTGGGTATTATATGTAAACAATAAATCTTGGAACACTACGTCAAAAACTATTGATGTACTGTATGGTGACTAACATAACATAACAACAAAAAGAGGATTGAAACCTCAATACAGTGTCAGGCACATAATAGGTTCTTGGACTAATATGAATAAAAGTTGTGGTGAAAACTTCTGTTCACTGGGGTGATTCATATTGAAGAGTGACTGACCCATAAAGATCCTCTCTCTTTGAAGGTGCACCTGTTAAATGACTCATAATAAAACACTAAGTATCACACAGTTTCTCGCGTGGTACCCTACCTAAATGTTTTTTTTAAGTCTCATGATATGAGCTACTTCTTGGTATCCATGCAGGAACCCCTCTTACTAATGTAACCAGGGAGTATTCATCCTTGCAACTTTAAAAGCCCAATTATTACAGAGAGAAAACCAAACCTTCCCCTGAGTCCTCAGGATAAAAGATATTTTGTTCTACCTAAAGCCAGGAAGTTTTTCAGTACCTTTCCTTCCATTGCAACAGAAAACATCTTGTAGAAACCCAATGTACAAGCAATTTGTGGAGAGCATTACCAGAATGTTTGCACTGGAAGCGTTAAGACTTGACTGAGTTTTCACTCTTATATACAATAGCAAATAATATCGGAAATGGCCAGAATTGAAATATTGTCAGTGGAGTCTCTTTTGGAAACTAAAAGCGTCTTTATTTTAAACACTGACTTTTGTAGTGCCAGTACTCTGTAACAAAGAAGGCGAAGATGAGAAGGAGGAGAAGGAAAAGAAGAACTCTCATAAAAAGAGATGATCTTCCAACTAGAGATTTACAGAATTAGGACTAGGAAACAGGAGTAAAATCCAGATCTCAACCACTCAATTATGGAATATTGGTTTTACAGTTAACAGAAGAATCATAATGCAGTTATTTCTGGATATCACTTATAATGTGAAAGTGTCTGTATGCTCCCAAGTCGTTTGTTTGGCAAACAGTATATAATTTATATTCAGTAGTATATGCCCAACCATTTTCAACTAAAGCTTTGTTGTCTTAATGTTGACATTTAAGTTCTAATTTAAGGACAGACATAAGATTGAGTACACACAGCCAACAACTATGTATATGAAAACATTGAACAGCCTAGGGATCAGTTCCTTTTAAAGAGTAGCATCCAGATTGGACCTCCTCTTGCTTGAGAGGGCAGGGTTTCCCATAGACAAAAGATACTCAGATGCTTCCCCTCTGCTTTCCACTATGGAAATTCATTGATCCTCCAAGTTCCCACTCACATCTCCCTTTCTTCCCATGGCTTCCCTTGGCTATTCTGGAACATGTAACCATGTCATGTGCTGAATTCCTACAGACATTATTGTCTATAGTAATTTTTGTTGCTGTTATTTTATGAGAACTTATATCACTATTAACATTTTGTTTTGTTTTGTTTTTGTCTCAAAGAAGGAGGGTGTTTGGTTTTGTTTTATAGGGATGAGGAGGACATCCTTCATTTAATATTTAACAGAGGAGGTCTTAGGGAAGAAGTCACTGGATGTTATAAAGAGAAGTAAATGACTATTCAGCTGGCAGTATTGTTTAGGATTATGTTTTTTTCTGGCTGTATACAAGTGGGAGAAAGGTAACAGAGGAATAGCCAAGAAGGCAAGGAATTTTCCTCTGAAATTGCACCGTGGGTCTGGTATAAAAGAAGTGCCTTTAAAACCACTGATTCAGTACGTGGAATTGAAAGTGTCTTCTAGGGAGCAAAAGGAGAGTCATTCTACCTCACTTCATCAAGATTAAGAGCTTGGTGAAATGACATAGAAGATTCTCTCTCTCTCCCTCTCTCTGAACAGCAGATAAAGTTGAAATGACAGAGATAAATACAGTCACTTAGTAGTAGCTGCTGCCCACTGGAGAACTTTCTAGAGATATGTGAAGACTTAGTATAGTTTACTCTACATGACCCATCTCAACCACACAAGGAGTAAATGGACATATCAAGAAATATCAGCTTAAAATTATCCTAGATTAGCAGAATTGCCAGGCCATGGTTCTAGGGGAACACCTGTTGAATTACTCCTGTTGGAGTAAAGTTGCTTTGAAGTAGCTTTACTCTGAAACTGAAGGTGAGGTATGAATTCTGCTGCAAAATATCATGTAAAGAATGGTTTCTCTAAAATAATTAAATTCATGTTTCTTCCTTCTTATATTGAACTGCTAGGTTAGGGACTGATAGATGTCTCCCATGCCAAAGAGTTTAACCCAGAACCATATAACTCTATTTTGGTAAGGATATACATTAGAAATAAACCTGAGAATCCAACAGAGCCCATAAGCATTTCAGAATGCTTTTACATTTAATGTGCATTCTTCTAAATTGTTGGGTGCTCTATGTACCAAGTTATTAAACTAAAGGACAGAATAGGACAGGACAGGAGAGGTGAGGTGAGGAGAGGAGAGGCGAGGAGAGGCCAAGAGAGGTGAAGAGAGAAGAGGAGAGGATAGGAAAGGGGCTGACTTTTTACTAAGGAGTATATATTTTTTCCTAGCTGTGTCCCTATCAGAATATATGATACTTGCAAAAAATAACAACTAATTATGTAGTCTCCATTATAAATTTCCTACCATTATTTTGGATGAATATCCCTTGTTATCTTCAAAAGGTTATACAGCATTTGAGATTCAAAAGGAAGGTGTTACCTGCTATCTTGCATAAATCTCTAACAATTGCAAATGGAATATATTATCATCAGATCCAATTGCTTATATCCAATCTTGCCTCATCCCAGCATTTGTAAAGGTAAATGCATGGTAACTTGCTCCCTATTTTCTTGGAATTCAAATTGTGCATATAAATGAGAGTATCCATGATTGTCTTTTTCCATTACAGTAGTCATACAAGTACATTACATTGAATGGTGAGAAGGACTGAAAACTTTATTAACTTTAACTGAAATATAACACCACATTCTTTTAAACTATAAGTGAGGGAAAACAAGTCTCAGCTTTATTCCTATCATTCAACATAAGGACTCCAAATATGCATGATACATGTTTGAATGCTCCTAGGATTCTGTAAGGTCATTGAACTGATTGATTACTATTAGATTTTATACTGAAATCTCTTTGTTTAAGCTTTTCCAAGGTACAAATCCATTGGGACTATTGTTTCAATACTATTAACAATATTGATTAGTAGATTGGAATTACCTAACTCAATCTAATAAACATTTATTGAGTACCTACTCTTTACTCCTCACTACACTAGGTTCTTGGGGGAAGAAGTCAAGCAGGACCTTATCCCAGATTCACAGTTGAGTTGACAAGTAAATGAATAATTTTGAGTATTCCTTATGTTGCAGCAAGTATAATCAGAAGGGGAGTTGGACAGATTCAGTGTTAAGTTTGATTCATAACGAGAATCACTGGGCGGGAGCAGGGGGATTTAAAACACTGGTGATTGCCAGCCCCTTTCCCAACATACCAACCCAGAATATCTTTGAGAGCAACCCAAGGATATGTGGATATATATTTTTTAAATGCTCCCTGGATGATAATGATGATCAGTTGATTTGGGAGCCACCAAAGCAGGTGAACTTTGAGTTCTCTGAAAGCTTGGAAGTCAAGGATTCTAAAATTAAATTTGGGAAGTTAAAAATGGAGAAACAATGTGGGGGCAGAAAAATGCATACATATTCAGGCTTATCATGAATGAAACATGAAGCATTCTTCCCAACTCAATTCCAACCAATCACTGATAATCTATGTTTCAGTAATATGCTGAAATACCCACAAGAGGGCTCCCTGGGGGGGAAAAAACCTAAGCACTTCAACCAAAATATTATAAAGTTTGGTTTATGTAGAACTACTTCAATAATGTACTTATTCATTGAAAAATACATTTGCAATGTTTTCTCAACAGCTTTTGAGCCATGTGTAAAGGGGCTCATCTGAAGTTCTAAGAAGACCATTCATGTAGTCTATAACTTTTTAAGTATAAAGCCAGGGGTTATTCTTCAAATACAATATATGGTAACCTTTAATAATGGTAAACAAGAAAGATATCACCTCATAGCCATCTTGATTTTCTGGTTTTCTCCTATAGCATTATTTTTTTTTATATTTATAGCCTGGCATATTCTAATGCCTAACCAATATATAGAGAGCACCTACACCAAGTATTAAATTATTATACTGCCCTCGATGACCTTGCTGAGGCACCAGAAAGGCTACTGAAGACAGAGTTTAGTATTTTTAAGTATCCAAATCTGGCCACTGTTTCTCATTCCTTGGGATATCTGTTTAAACTATTGGAAATGCAGGGGCAGGTCATTTGAAAAGTCTGGCTACCCTGTCTAAGGGATCCTCCATGGGCAGGTCATTTATGATTCAAAGTCACAATAGTTTTCCTCCACCTCTTCTTTCACTTGTCGGCTCTCCAATCATATTTTATTCTGCAAAAGTCCCTGGGTCTGTGTTAGCCTCTGGACAACATTTAAGTGCATATCACTGGAGATATTCTGTTTCTGCAATGAGGGGACTCCTCAGCCCTGCCCCAATAATGCATACTTATGTTCCCATTCTGGTTCTGCATATCTGAGAAGTAGCTCATTATGTTTTATGGGCAGCAGTTAAATGCCATATTCTTGGTGGAAGTGTCTGCACATCCAAGTGCTACCTGGCATTGAAGCCCCAGAGGTATGTTTCCTATCCAGTCCTTTGTCATAGATCTGGCTATACCTATTAGATTTCCATATCACATTTTGATAGGTGGTCCTGAACTTCCTACATTTGTTGGGTTGAAATGACATTGATATGGATTGATGATTTGTTTTTAGAATAATCTTGAGTGGGCAAGAGCTACTTCCTTGACCCCAGCTGCCTCCTCCCCAGATCATGAAGTTACCTGTAGCAGAATTAGCACGGATAGACTCACTGTAGCTAATTCTGATATCATTTGCAGGAGCAAAGAAGATAATCCTCTGGATTCTGAGAGCTCACATATCAGCCAACAGATTAAATATGAGAATTGTATTACCTGAATGGGGAAAGAAGGTAACTGAACTGTACAAACTCATTTAGAAGTGTATGGATTCTGTGTTGCAATATATATTGATTGGCTATTGTGGGACTTAAAACCTTAATCTGTTTTGCTAACATAACAGCATGCAAAGCTGGTGGGGCATATAATTTACTGCCTATACATAACACAGTACAGTATATGGCACTACCTATCTCAGTCTTACAATCATTCATTGAGCACATGTTCTGGGTCAGTTTTCAGGCAGGATTTTGCCAGGGGATTCACAGGTGAGTAGAATCTCCTCGGGCACTCTAATTGCCCTTGAGGTGCTCAGAGCAGACTGGAGGAAAAAAGGTTTAAACAGGCAAATCAATGTGAATAGAGCAACATCAATAGCTCTAAGTGTATTCAGAAGAGCAGTATCGCCAGAGGAAAGTGAGGTTTCTTCAAGACTCAGACCTGAGACTTCTGTGATGGGAGGTGGAGTAAGGTTGGAAGTCAAGATGCGGAGGAGCTATATAAGGGCAGAGGTAGAACATATGCCCGAGATCATTTTAAAGGATACTAAGCAACAGTCATGTGAGATGAACAATCACAACTATCACCATATATCACACTACCTGTAATTATACACTCCACACAAAAATGCAGGCTGCCTCCTTTCTGGTATTCTCTTTAACCAGAGTCATCATCTGGTGGGAAAGCACACAGTTGTTTCTGTCTCTACAGTGAGTCACAAGTTATGTATGATACACAGAATTTTAAGATGATCTCCATGATCTTTGCCTCCTGGCATTACTCCTGTGAATACGTTCCATAAATGGCAAAAGGGAGATTATCCAGGTGGGAGTAATGTAATGTGGACACCTTAAAACCAGAGATGTTTCCTCAGACTTCAGGCAGAAGGAAAAGTGAGGAGAGATTCTAAGGGTGAGGAGTCAGTGGCCCTTACAGGATTGAAGACAGAGAAGGCCACCTGAGAAGGAATGCAAGTGGCCTTAAAGAGCTGACAAACAACAAGAGAATGGGGATCTCAGTCCTACAATCACACAGAACTGAATTCTTCCAGCAGCCAAAATGAGTCTGGAACTGGACTCTTCCCAGAGCCTCCAGGTTAGAGCCCTGAAGATACTGTGATTTTGGTCTTCTGGCACCTTAAAGCAGAGAACATGGTCAAGCCTACTTGGACTTCTGACCTATGTACTTGGGAGATAATAAACAGTATTGTGTAATGTCTTGGAGTTTGTGGTAATTTTTTATACAGACACTCAAAACTATTATATTATGTGTGGGCATATTTGCTCCATGACCAGATTTTCCTGTTATATATTTTAACTTGTCAGTTCCTTTACATGTACATTCTAAAATGGCAGTGACATCTAAAGAAGAGTAATGCTGTCTTGTATATAGACAGATTACATTCCTGCCTCCCCATTGTTATAGCACTTTGGCTTTAACAAAGCACTTCTCTTGCCTGTGAGGAGACCATTAGCATACATAAGTCAGGTAGCTGTAGGAACTCCAGAAGAACATGACCAAAATGTCCTGACCTTAGATTCAGTCCTATATCTTAAGTTTACACTTTGAAATCACTCAATGAAATGCACTTTTAAAATTCTGAGTTTTTATATTTTGATAATTCCATATGACTTCAGTATATTTGTGCCTCCTCCTCTAGAAGAGTTGGTAATCTGCATAGTTTGTGTTTATTCAACTTATTTTTATTCTGTAGAATACTTGAAATGGTTTTGAGAGCCCGTGAGGACAGTTCCATAAGTTTAATGGTTCCATAATAGACATTCCAGATGGCCTAACCATTTAGGACAGGAAATGCGAATGCCTGCCACAAGAATTTTTGGAAGTCCTGCCATTTTCTCAGGATATGGCTGGGATGTCGGCCAGACCCCCGAAGGCTCAGACTTCTGCTAATACCTCTTTTTCCTTGCTGGGCTGCCAGAACTAGAGGAAACAATTTTTATTTTCCCCATCTGAATGAACTTATCCCATCAGCCTAAAACTTTTTGTAGTTATAGGAATCTAGTGTAGTGCAGCTGCCCTTTCATTGGGGCTCCTTGATAAGTCTTCTGAATCCTTTCTCTTTTCAGTTCTTGCAAAGTGTAACTCCTCCTCCTTTATGATCCTACTTCTGCCAGAGGAATGAACGAGCACCGTTTTTCAATTTGGACCTGGTATTTCCTGTGCATTTGAATCCATTCTATGAAGAGAAATTGGCCTTACCCATCACCAGCTGTCTCCTGTTCATCAGCTAACTGGTATGATATAAGGGTCCCCCTTCAAGACAGTCTGGCTTGCACTTACCTTAGCCAGGAGAGGACCATCAGACATTTAGATTTCCTTATTAAGCTCTAGGTGTAGCCTCACAACTCCCCAGTGCTGCCACCCCCCTCCAAGTTCTCCTGAATGATTCTCGCCCATTGGCCCTTCCCCATACCTGAAGCTCTACCCATTTGTGAAAAGTGCTTTTTGACATTGGTAGGAATTGTGGATTTTAAGGGCCTTGTTTCACTTTCATGGGGTAGAAAAGAAGGAAAGGGTTGTTTGACAGAGCAACCTTTGTAAATAGTATTGCCTTGCAAACAGCATCTCAACCAAGGGACGAGGATGAGATCAGGAGGGAAAGGAGGAGAACTCAGAACTGCTGACCTCCAACATGTGACTGTCATACACCTTTTCTCCTTTTGCTAAGGGGGGTGGGGTGGGGCAAGGAAGTTGTTTGCTTTCCTATTTCATAGGTTGTGAAACCGAAGTTCATAGAGATTAGTTTTGCTTCTAAACCCTGGGTGTCTCCCATCAGGCTAGATTATAAATGCCTATGGAAAGGAGGTCTCAGTTTCTCCCAACACCTCTACATTTGGTCATCTGATGAGTTATAAATGCCTGCTTTTAATCAATATCCATTCCCATTTTTGCCCACCCCCAAGAAGTCCCTGGGGTCGTCATTCAATTTAAAAAGAGTACAACTTAAGTGCTTAGGGATCTGTTGGTATTTGTGCAGTTAATTGAACATGATTTAGAATCCCCAGTAACTGGATTTAAAAGTGGATTCATTTTGGTTAAACTATTTGCTGGAAGAATACCTCCAGAATATTATTTTTAAGTTTTTGTCTTGGGGTGTTTTCTTGACCTTTTTACATATATATATATAATTTTTTGTAAACATATAATGTATTATTAGCCCCAGGGGTACAGGTCTGTGAATCACCAGGTTTACACATTTAACAGCACTCATCATAGCACATGTCTTCCCCAATGTCCATAACCCCACCATTGACCTATTTATTCTTAAGTCAGGTTGTAGCCTTTCTTTCTTACAAATAATCAGAAAATTCTGCTACCGTAGTGAATAATTGTATGAAAAAGATGTAGGGCTCTAACATTAGTGATTAACAGGGAAAGAAATAAAACAGGCAAAAGATGTGATTATTTTGTAGCAAAAACCATTTTTGCCCCCCTCCCCCAAGTTAATGTGTAAATATAGAATTGAGATAGAAACACAGTTTTGATTATAGAAAATTTAGTTAGCCCATTTGAGCCTCAGTTTGCTCATCTGCAATTTGGCAATGATGCTGTTGACCTTAGACAATGACTGTGAGGGTTAAATCACACAATGAAAGTTTAGAAACTTCCAGATTTCTTGCCACATATTCATCATTAAATTTCAGCACTTGTCACCTTAGTTTCCACCCATGACCAATCAACAAATTAACAATTCTTTGCTGAGCATCACCAGTAAGCTAGGTACTTGAATAAAAGAAAGAATATGTGAACCTCAACCTTGAAGAAATTTACTATTTTTAGAGACAAGATAAATAAAAATCCCTGGGTCAAATTCTGTCCCATCTCTCCCAGTATCCTAGTGAAATATCCAGTTCTCCCTCTCATTTCTAATGGACTATATTATCTTGAGCAAGCAGCAGTTCCCACTGGTGTGTGAGGAGAGGGCCAATCTGGGGGAAGCCTCACTCTTCCCAGTGAAACCTGCCTTTACCACACTCCCATGAGATCCAGAGTCAGTTCAGCACATAATGGACAACCTAGTACAAAGCCCATAGTATACTCTATTAGGGTGTTCACTATGGTATTCCTTTGAGAGGATATTTTTTTTCTCTTATTAATTACAGAAAAGAAAAGAAAAATCTGGGACATTTCCAAGAGAAAACATTTGTTACTACAATATTTAATCACTTGATTTCTCAACTAAGGTTGAGATTCCTAAAGGTTTTTTTCAGGAACTTTATCCCAAAGCGGACAGCTCCTCTATAAAGGAGTCTCAGTACCTAGGTTTCAGCTGGTTTACCAAAGCTGGAAGGGTTCTCTACAAGTGACAACAAATCAGTTGTACAGAATCCAGGGTAACCATATGTGAATAGAATTGAAGCAGTAAAACAATAAAGTTCTAGTAAGTCAGAAATAAGAGAAGGTTAATTTCCTGTTTTCTTGCTCATCCTTTTCATTTTACTTTTCCTCTTTTATTATTTTTTTGTGAGACTGCTTTAGCCAAGAGAATGCTCAGTAGTGGCAAATAACCATTAAGACAATCAAAACAGTGGAGAATTACTTTAAGACAATAGTTGATTCAAATGTTTTTTTTGTTTTTCTTGCCTCCTAAAAATGAGAAGGTTTATAATATACTCAGATACCTGAACCACTCCCATGAAAACCATTCATGGATAATCAGATGTGAGTTTGGGATAGGAAAGAAGATATTGATGGGTTTTCATTGCATCCCTAGCTAATGTTAATTTTAAAATAGAAATAATATCTATCATCTTGCATTTTGGCTATGTGCTAGAAACTGATGTGATTTATACTTATTAGCTTCTAAAATTCTCACTACTCTATGAATATCCCATTTTACAGGTGAGGAAACTAAGGCATGAAAGGTTAAGTAACCTACCTAAGATTATACCGTGGAAGGCTGCAGAACTGGGTTAGATAACTGATGCTAGTCAAATAAGGGCAGTTTAAACATAATTCTTTGGTAATAAACAAACATGGAAAATGAATATCATGCCACACTAGTATATCAATTAAGAAGCAAGAATGTAAGCAGGGACATGAGCTGTCTACCACAGACCTGAAAGGACCCCTGTGTGATGCAGAGTTAACTCAGTATGTAAAATGTAACCAGGTCAATGTCACCAGAAGAAGATTAGATGTAGCCAGAAAAACTCTCCTGCCATTTTGGGGGCACTAAATCTAATATGTTTCTCCTATCTGTGACAGATTTTACACTTGACTTTCTATTTTACACTGTAAACTTCTTAAGAGAAGGAGCCATGAACATCCTTCATGGGTTCTCCATCAATAAATTATGAGCTCCTTTAGGTCAAAGGTTATGCCTTAGTCATCTCTTGTTATCCCCTTCCTTCAAATCCAGGACTAGTGACATGCATGAATGACATATATTAGATGGTCAGCAAATGGTAGAAGAAATGTGGAGTGCCTGTTATAGGTTTGAGAATATAGAAGGCACTTTGCAAACATTTAATTTTTGATAAATCAAAGAGCATGAGAGGTACACGTGGGGAAATCGAAATCACAATGACTGTCCTTCACCAAGCTCTTCTATTGTTCACCCTGACTCACATTCTTGATTATGGTGAGCTTTCTGGCTGTAAAAATGGGCACAGTATATAAATATTTAAAGAAAATACAGAGAAAAATAAGTTGTAAGGTGATTAATGGAGTTAATTATCTAGTTATATAATAATGGAGCATTATGTCACACGTACTTCATTAAAAAAAAGAACAATTACCTGTAATTAAATTTTAAATTTGATTGAAGAATGTTTAATTCATTATTACATTGAGGAGTTCCCAGGATCATTTCTTTCACCTATTACTCCTGTTTCTTTGAGGGTGAAGCTTCATTTCATTTGTAAACATTTCTTTCCATTTAATAAAAATTTGTATTTTAAAAATATTCAAACAAAGATAGAATCTGCTACAGAGAAGTGACATTGTTAGAGGATAAATTTCTTCATTGCTAGAAGAGGAATTGCTGGGGCTAGTAGCTGACTATCTCACTGAGGTCAGCTCTGTTTATCATTACCTCCTCTAAAATGGGAATCTATGGGAAGAAATGCTGAACACCTCCCATTTGAGAGAGTAGGGATACTCCAGTAGCCACTGAGACATACTCTTTTACATTGATTCTTTAAATCTAGGTGGGGTGCATTTTCTCTTTAATCCTTCCTTATCCTGTACTAGTTTTCAGGGTTCTCTGGAAACTGCTTACCTGTAGCCTATTGAGAACTGGTAAATAAGAAATAATTATTGCATGTCCCATTACAGTAGCTGCAGTTTATGACCTTCAGAAACATAGGAATCAGAAGAGCTTTACTGCCAGCTATCCCCTAAGTACCTTGGCCAATGTATAATTTCTCTTATTCTGAGACTTAAGAGAAGTCTTACAACAATAAGGTGAGAATACCTTCTTCTCCACTTCACAGGTTTGCTCTGGCTATCAAATGAATGATGTATATGATGCTGTAATCTTAGAACTCATAAAGTCCATTTTGTCCATGCAAAAGTTATCAGATCAACAAGACCTAACCCACAGTGCCTTGTCCTGGACACCAGGACATTGGATAGTTTGATATGGATATTTCTCATGCTTAAGGTGTGAGACACATGTTATATTTTTATAATTCCAATTTCCATCAAGAATTATCAATGACTTAGAGAGAACATTGATTTTTCTGGTGGTGTTTACATGCATGCTTTCTTCAGCCATTAGTGGTCCTCATAGAATTGATAGCTTTTTGAACCGTGTCAATGAGATTATTGATTCTTGGAAGGGCCCTAATATAGGAAAACTTTTTAAATGTTTGCTATTGGCTTTTATTAACATATAATGTAGCAACATGATTGAAAAATTCAAGTATTGTGTGATTGCCTGGAAATCTCAAAGTAAAAATCAATGTAGCTAATCTATTTAATAAGTCATGCAACACACATGCATGTGCGCACACACACACACACACAAAGTTGGGGGAGGTCTGTTAAAGTTCATCGTTAAGAAGGTAATTTTGTGAGCATACTTTGGTGTGCTAGTTAGCTTTCCAGCCAGTTGTTTGCCCTTACATGCTCAGCTGTCTTAGCAGACAGAATCTAAAATGCTAGGCTCTCTGTGGCTTGTGTAGGGCCTCCTTATCCCCACTTGTGGCCCTTCTTTCCTTGCCCCGTCACACATTAAGTTTCTAGTCCCTCCATCTATCTCTTCATTCTATAGCTCCTGTCTCTAATAACCCAGCAGACTGGAAAATACTATCAATCAGCTCTGTATAGCTCTGGATGAAGTATGCATCCTACCATCAGAAAAGAAATAGGAGCTATGATATCTTCATAAACACAAGCTTAGCAATGGTTTATAATGTCCAGGGAACCAGGCATGGAAAAGTCACATACAATAATTTTAAAAGCCATGATAACTAACATTTGAATGTCCAGCATGATAGTGAATCAGATAGGAGGTGCTACAGGGCACCGCTTACTGACCACAAAATTACCAAAAGAATGACCCACGAGTATCTCAATGCCTCCAGCATACACTTAATTAACAGAAACTTGTTCACCTCTTTTTCTTCATATCCAGAGAGAGTGAACACAATGTGTCTTCAAATAGTCATGTCTTTAAAAAAATATATTGATATGGGCAGAAGAAATTAAAATGTAGCATGGACAATAATCTAGTCACAGTGAGGAAAATCTCCCAAGTAATAATTTTGGAATTCCTACTATGTTATGAAAAGAAGGAGAAAAATCCAATTCCATTTCTCTTTATAAATCCATTTATCTCTAGTCCTATGGAAAACAATGAAATATACTATTAAGGCGGATAAATCTGGATGTCCCTTGGTGATAATAGAGCCACAAGGGGAAATAAAACAGGGCAAGAAAATGGGATCACTTCTATATCCAAATTTTAATATGGGGTGGCTAAAAGGTAGCTAATTGTTATAATACTCTGATTTTCAGAAAAGCCCACTGAGGCTATTTTAAAGTCTTAGGGAGTTAATCTGAGCTTTGGGCATCTCATTAATAAGAAGATAACAAGCTATGCACTAAGAAATGTCCCTTTCCATCAGGTAGTATCTTTGGAAGTGTTACGTAACACACACACACACACACACACACACTCACACACACAGCATATATACCTTTGGCAATATTAGCAATCTAGACAAGAGGTAATTAAAGACAACAATCTGTAGGGTACAGAGGAGTTGGCCAGTTCTGCATAGTGACTGCCAAGGCAAATACAATGTTGTCCCTGTATTTTTATTATGGATAGATAGATAGACAGACAGAATATATTACCTATATATAGATACAGATATCAATCTATACTATTCTCAGTGTGAAGGGGTAGCAGAGGGATGAGTTATTCAGATAGATTTGAAAACTAGGTTTTGTGCATGGACACATATTAAGTTCTCCTCTATAAAGCATTCTACCCCACTACCCTCACTACAAAACAAAGAAAGCTACAAGGTTATCTGTGTCCTACCCTTATTGCCATCTTTGTACAAGTATTTATCAGCTACAGAGAAGCTAAAGGAAAATCCCAGCAGTCCAAGTGGTTAGAGTGAAGGCTTGGTTGGGTGTGAGAGGCATAGCCTAGAAAGGGGGACTGCTTGCAGGGATCGTATGAAACCATCATGAATAATGAGCTCCCTTAAAAACATTCTACCACTGTGCCCAGATCTTTTATTCTCTTCTTCCCCAAATACCTGAAATCCAGTCATTAAGATGCCTCTCCTTTGAGTGGTGTATGGTACAATGGGAGGGACATACAGGCATATTCCTGACAAGCAGCAATCATTACTCCATGACAAAATTCTCCCATTATGGAGGAAGCAAAAGCAGTGATAATCAATCAGAGCTGTTACCTACAGGGTTCTTTATCTGCCATAAAGGCATTAACTAGAATTAATTTTGTAATAAAAATTATAACATGTTTTGAGGTGATTTACAGTGCTCCTTGTCTCTCCTTTATCACATTTAATCTTCACATTTTTATAATACAGGTGTGGTTTTGCTCATTTTGCAGACAAAGTAACCAAAACCTAGAATATAAAAACCTTGCTTTAAATAACCCAATTTATTGATGGCATTATCAAAAATAGAACTCAGATATTTTAATCTAATTTTATTCTCCGTAATCTTAGAAATGTCAATCAGGAGACCTACATTCTAGTCCTGTATGGATTCTAGATCACTGTTTGGCTTTGGACCAACTACTCGCCCCTTCCTTGATTCTTTCCATATTTAGCAAGAATAAGATGAGACAGATAAACACTTTTTGTTTTGTTTTGTTTGTTGTTGTTGTTTATCCACATTTTCATTTGGGATCATCAGCCTACCAAGAAACCAAAAGCTAACCATTCACATTCTGATTTCTCTGAGGCAATGGACATGTTCTAACAGAAATAAAAAACCTAAATTAAGGAAATGATGTACCTTTGGGAGGCTGTCAGGCACAACCAAACCAACTGGTCAAGAATTGGTGACTAGGGGCGCCTGGGTGGCTCAGTGGGTTAAGCCGCTGCCTTCGGCTCAGGTCATGATCTCAGGGTCCTGGGATCGAGTCCCACATCGGGCTCTCTGCTCGGCAAGAAGCCTGCTTCCCTCTCTCTCTCTCTCTCTCTCTCTCTGCCTTCCTCTCCGTCTACTTGTGATCTCTCTCTGTCAGATAAATAAATAAAATCTTTAAAAAAAAAAAAAAAAAAAAAGAATTGGTGACTACATCATTTTAAATAAGGTCTGGAAATAATATGAGCAATTTATTTTGAGTAAGCAATAAATAATTTAAACATTTCATTTATTAACTACTATTTATAAGAAACGCAGGCATTTAGAATCAGATATTAATGTAAAATGCCAACTGTGAGTGAAACCAGCCAATTAAAATTAATGTAATACAATTGAGGTACAGGTATGTGTGATAAGATTTCTATATAGGGATTTGCCAGAAATTTTACAAAAGAATTAGATATAGAATTGAATTAGATATAAAATTATTAGGAATAATTTCCAGTTAGATTTAGGTTTGGAACTAGGGACATCTAGGCAGAGGAAATAGCATTTGCAAATGCAAGGAAAATATGTATGACTGTAGCTTAGAACACAGATTCAGAAAACCTCAAAAGATGATATTAGAAAAGTATGTCAGGACTTGGTAGATACTTTTTTGCTATGTCACAGGGCTTAGGATTTATCCTAAAGGCAATAGAGAGCTAGCAGAGTTTAAAATAATATGCCATCTTAATTTAAAAACTGAATAAACTTTGCATAGAGTTCATTTTTTAATCAACATCTGTGAAGTTTCCAAGGTCTTGGTCATGTTATCGTCTCAAAACAGAGATATATCATTTAGATAACGAACACTGCCAGTTGTACCAACCAGACAGGTTTGGATAATCATAGACTACAAGGATTCACTTATAGGATCTTGAACCCAACTACTTGGTGGCCCTCAACAGCTATTTTGTCAATAAGAAAATATTGAAAACCTCCCCACCCGCCAAAAAAAAAAAAAAAAAAAAAGTTGCAAATGTGACCAAAGAGAGGGGGAAAGAATCACTAACACACTTATAGGAGAGAATTTTAAGAAATAAACTCTAAGGAAAACCATAATCTGAGCTCCATGTGGAGGCTCAAGGTGGGGCTTGAGGTCAGGACCCTGAGATCATGACTTGAGCCAAAATCAAGAGTCAGATGCTTAACCAACAGGTGCTACCTAGGCTCCCCTCTTAGGAATCTTTTTAAGAAGACTAAAGCCTTCAAACAAAGACCAGTAGGCCTCCAGAAAGGCTGATTCTAGTGGAAGACTACAGAGTTGACAATTCTCCAGGGCGGGGAACTTAACACCTCTTAGGCATATACCGCTCTTTGCTCACCCATGGAACAGCTACCCTACAAGCAGCTCTAGGGCTTTCTTCAGATTCAGGCCATCAGACCTCTGCTAAATGATCTACCCAGTTCCTCTGGGTTTCCAGAAAAAGGGGTAAATCAGTCATAACTTAAGAAAGAAAAGGTTGCTCATATCTCAGCTTCAGGTCACAGATGCATGTAAGGAACACAGAGGAAAGAAAACCATTGCTCTGCTCCTTTCTTGCATCTTTCCTGTGGACAGAAATTTAAACAGAAATATTCAATCGTTCCAGAAGGTCTTGCTTATGGAGGATACCTAGACACCAGGAAAGCCACAAATGCCTCAGGGACCTCAAGTCAGCAAGACCATGAAGTATGGGAAGTGCAGGGGAGCTGCTGGGAATCATGTGTAGCTTCAGCATCACCACAAACTTCCTAACCTCGGTGAGAAAAAAATTTTAAAAAACAAAACAATTTTACTGACCTGGTGTTCCCTCCTTAGATGCAGCCTAGTCTTTTGCAGATCCTTCTCATGCTTCTTTCTTTCTTTCTTTCTTTCTTTTTTAAGATTTTATTTATTTATTTATTTATTTATTTGACAGAAAGAGATATAGTGAGAGAGGGAACACAATGGGGGGGGTGGTGGGAGAAGGAGTCTTCCTGCTGAGCGGGCAGCCTGATGCAGGGTTTGAACCCAGGACCCTGGGCTCATGACCTGAGCTGAAGGCAGACATTTAAGGACTGAGCCATCCAGGTGCCCCCTCATGCTGATTTCTTAAAAAGGTTCTCTACTCTCCATCCAGTTTCCTTCTCTTCCATTCACTACTCAGTGTACTTTGCCAGAAGTGTTCTTATCAGGTTACCATGACCTCCATATTGCCAAAGACAATGACCTTTGACCATTTCTTATCTCACTAGGCCTTTTTATATCACTAGATATTATACTTCCTTCCCTTTGTTCTATAGTAATAATAATAATAATAATAGCTAATATTATTGAGTGTCAAAATTTGCCAGGTACTGTGCTAAAAAAGCATCAACACTCTGTTTTTTTTTTTTTTTTTTTTTTTTTTTCCTGATGTGTGAATTGGGCATATTCCATAATGACTAGATTAGGGTACCCATTATATAGCAGGACTTGAGTAGAGAATCCTTTTGGGGCTCTGTATACCTGCAGATCCTGGATATCCTGTTGAAGAGTACACCACTGATTCCAAAGCAGAAGCTGGTGGTAACAAGGCTCTTTTGTTACCCTGTTCCCCTGTTCACCTGGGTATATTTGGGAAGTGGTCACAGTGCCCAGATAAAGGCCTCAGAAAATCAGGGACTAACTCATGGGGCAATTAAAGAGGCAGGCATGCCACCCCACACCTGTGACCAGAGTTTATTTAGTGATTTCCTGCCTTCCTTTCCCACTCTCCTTCTCCCCATGATGACCTTCACTCTGAACTTTGTGTGATCTCACTGAGAACAGGTGAAGCTAAGGCCATAAGGCCACTTCTTTACACCCAACTTTGGTTCCATTCTGGAGAGCAAGTTCCATATAGCTAGCCCAGGAATAAGTCAATAAGGTCCAACCAAAACAGAAATGGAGCATGTTTGTTGAATTTGATGAGCTACTAATAGAAGGGAAGGTAATGACTAATGAAGTATAAATGCTAAATGACTACGTTTTTGGGTCTAGCACAGATATACAGCTAGAGCTCTAAACCTCTGAGGTCATACCGTAAGCCACAAGCTCTGGGGTCTCCCTGTGTCATTAAAGGCAGTTTCTTTATAGTTTTCATTACCATGGGTAATAACTTGCTAATGCATTTGTTAGATTGTGTTCCAATATTTTTCATGTTTTCTCTTTCTTGGTCTCTAATTGTATTTATTGAAAACACCTTCAAGTCCAACAGAAGAAAAATTTCATCAGATTTATTTCTATTTAAGGACACCACTTATCTAGAATGGTACTATATTTCCTCTCCATATTCATGTATTAATGTGACCACATTAATTTTCCTCCTCAGTTCTTTTTTTTTTTTAATAGCAGGAAAATAGTGAATTCAGGGAAAATCACTCTGCATAAAGTGGCGAAGTCTTCTCCCTGGACCCAGAGATAGGAATTCTGCAAGATTTCCCTCTGAAGAGTCAACGTTCCTGCTCACTACACATGTGGATACAATCAACTGAGGTTTCAAGATGGTGAACATGGATAGTAGTAAGAGCTTCCTTTGTTTGATTATCTCTCATGTGTTATGCCCTGGTGTATGAACTTTGAGGACCTTATCCCACTGGTTCTTCATAACCACTCTTCCAGGTCACTATTATCAGCCCTATTTTATAGATAAAGAAATTTAGCTCAGGGAAATTAAAGAAAATGTCCGAGACCACACAGTTGATAAGAAGGAGAATCAGTGTTTACACTCATGTCTGTCTTATTCCAAAAGCTCTTGTTCTTTCTTGTGTGATGCTATCTCTACCTTCATGCGTCATAGCTAGTATCTGAGTTTAGAAGTTCATGGTCTCAGCTTAGGTGGAGGGAAGAGTGAGCTGGACACAAACAAAAAAGTAATTAACTGGGCAGAACGCTGCATGTGTTATTTTGCATGGTAAAAGTCTATCAGATGAGTAGTAGTTTAGAGAAACAAGAGAGCTTTGAGAACTGCAGCAGCCAGAAGTGGAGGCTGAACAAAACCTGTTGAACATGGCTATTGCCTTTGTGACCAGAATGTGCGTATTAACTGAATGAATTAACAAATGAATAATAATGTTTATAATCACTAAAAGTTTACCATACCCTTGAGTTTTGTCAGAAAGACTGTAGGCTTACTCTCAAATTTGAGTGAAAAATATGTCAACAGTGTTAGAAATAATAGCTCTGGGATGATGATGTTGATGATGATGATGAAGATGATGATTTTGTACTAGTTCTTAAACTTAGCTGCATTTTGGAATTACCAATTGTGTTTCCAACAGTGTTCCCAGGTCACCATGTATACCAATCATTTGAGAATCTCTGGGGATGGGACCCAAGCGTCTGTAATTTTTAAAGCACCCTAGCTGATTGCGGCATGAAACCAAATCTGAAATGCAGTTATAGAGTATTTTGTCTTCCAGGGCAATGTGATGTGAAGTGCCCTGTGCAAGGACCATAACCCAAAAAGACACATTACCCTACTTGGCTTTATGAACAACTCGACATTGATACCTGTTTTTGCTAGCCAAAAAATATTCAAGGATGCTTTTCGCTTTATGAAAAAAGGCTAAAAGCAAAAATCATGTTCAGCATTTGTTTTATAGCAAGCTGTGATAGAGGCAGTTCATAGCAACCAGAGTGGTACCACCCAGCTCCTTCCTCTGGAATCACACTCAACATCTCAGCTTCAAACTGCCAAGACTCTGAATGGTGTCTGCAAGCATGTGTGTTTTATCTCAATTTATTTTGTGATTCTGTTAGCAAGATGTGTCTTAAGATATCAGAACAACCTAATAAAGGTATTTTTTGGGTTTGGGAACACTAAAAAAAAAAAAAAACATCCAGAAAAATGAATGGCAATTGCTTCTTTGCATCTTGCCATTATGACTTAGGAAAGATTTCACAGGAATGCTCTACTTTCAGATAGCACAGGAAACCCATGTAAGGTAAAGATTTATTCAGGAACTTTAGAGACCTAGGTATTAAAGAATTTGGGCAAAGTGGACTTTCTCCCAAATATGATCTGTGCCACATTTCTGTGACATAGGAGTCATAATTAGTGACTAATTAGACATATTAGTAAGAATTAAATATAAGAAACACAGGGCACACAGGTGTTTTTTGTTATTGCTATTTTTTGTTATTGCTTTAACTTCAGGCCTTTTCAGAGCTTTTAGAATTCTAGCATTCACTATAACTATCAAAAAGAGGATCTAGGATGTGGTGCTTTCTAAATGTATTCCTATATATATTTACATTTGGTATAACTCGTGTTTCATGGAGCACATTCTGGGAATATCAACAAAAGGTTGATAAAACCAATCATGGCTTATAGAGGTCTAGGCAGTCTATGGGTTGCTTTAAATATAATACATTGTTTGGTTTAATCCACACAATCATACTATGATTAGGTATTAGCACCTGCATTTTATGGATGAGGAAATTGATGCTCTAGTGGTTAAATAATTTGCTTAAGTTCACACGATAATTAACAGACCTAGAATTCAAATCAGGTTTTATGATTGTTGGTAGAGTAACATTTCTTTGTGTGAACAGCTTCTACAAATGATTTCAGTGAAGCCTCTTGCCACTCCAGGCCCAGCTAACTAGTGATTACTGTACCCCAGCAATACTGGCCACCTGACCCCAGCCAAGGACTCTGTATTCTTTCAAGTGGTTCAATGTTGAGGCTAATTTTTTTTTTTTTAATTTAAAAACTCTCTGGATTATGCCTAACTGACTAAATCCACTTTGGGTGTATTGCAGAATAACTGCCCACAATTGCCTTCAGCCTCCCTTTTACTTCTCTGAGAAACCCACTATCCAGACCCATGCCTCACATCCTCTCTTCTGCCTCCCAGAGCTCTTAAGTTTTTGGTAGTGTCTTCAAACAAGCAAGCACTGCTGACACGGACTCATTTTTTTTTTCTTCTAATGATTGAATGACTATGCAGGGTACTGTGGGAATATGCATGAAAGCTTAATTATAGTTCCTGCCTCGCTGAGTGAATGCGGGATAGAGAGATGGCTCTGCCTTTGGAGTAAAACAGCAAAGAGATCAGATCGGTTCCCTTGTATTTGCACATGGCTGAGAATCAGCTCTCCCCATAAACAGGCAGACAGATGAAGCCAGTTATCTGAAAAGGTGTCAGCATCCTGTTAGCATCTGCATCTGTCTTGACTTTATATTCTCATAGCAAACTCAGCAGCAGGCTGAGCAACCCAGGTCTTCTCCTGATTGGGACAAAAAAAAAAAAAAAGGAAAAAAAGAAAAAATATGCTGCCTGGAAGTAGCCTATATGAAAATGCTTTATCTTTTTTTTTTTAATCATAAGAGAATCGGCTACTACCATGAACTTCTTTATCAGACCACCAGAACTTAGATTTTGAAGTCCCCACACATTAAGCACATTCAACATTTTCCAGCTGAAATCTCTCAATATACATAAAATTTCTTTCTTAGTGTGACACTCATACATTGACCACCATGTTCAGGAATGGCAACAATTACTAGGGGCAAAAATAAGAACAGGAAGTTGGATATTATGGGAAGGCTCAAGAGAATTTCCTTCAGGTAAATCACAGAGTTTAATCACTGGCCTCATCGTCACCATCATTCTAACTGTTCAGAAGAACTTTCTATGGCTTCTCAGCTGTGGTCTGTTGTAGGTGAAGCTGTAGGATGTGACCCTGAGAAAAAGGCATTTTTGTTAGTGTACTGCCATTCATGACACAAATGTTCCCTAGGTGCCAACTGTGTGCGTACAGCACACTTTCGTCACTGGCCACACTATGTTAAAAAAAGCAAAATGTCTTCCCTTCTAGCAGAAGGGATACAAATGAATCAAATCGCGGGCAGAGGCATATGCAAAGGGCAGCGGGAACATCAGAACTATACCTACATTCAAATAGTCATATGTTTATGCAATTTCCAGATATTCCGCAGGGGCAGGATGGTTCGTCACAACTGAAATCAAATTAAGCGGAGTCCAGAGAACCGTCTGATGTGCTCCTATTTAAATTAGTGCAGCTTCTTCTATCGGAGAAAGACCTGACATCATTTCTATTCACTTGTATGCTCACCAGCCTCCTTAATACAACTTCAGGGAGTAAATGTTTCCCAATAGACAATGCACGTGTCACTTCTGAGAAACGTGCACCCTCTGTTAACACTAAAGGTGGCAGCCAATTCTGGAACTATAATTGGAGCTTTTCTTCTCCATTCCAGTTGCATGATTTTTCTTTCTCTTCAGTGACTTCCCTAACTTTATAAATGAATACAAAGGCTCAGCCTCATGCTGCACCAACTATATTTGCTTAATCCCTTTAGCCATCTGTAGAGCAGGAGTAATACACTCTATCAACTCATCAGTGGTGTGTCAGTGTGTCTGTATGTGTGTCTGTGTGCATGAGGGCAGAGTGCACATAATACAACCAATGAAACCCACCTGAAAGCACACTGGTATTGACTTAAAGTTTTAAGTAATACAGGCAAAGCCCTGGATTTTGAGTCTGAAATAATCCTCAAAGTCAGAATTCTCATTGCCCATTGACACATGAATATGATCACTGGTCGTTAATTTTGATTTTAGGTGTACACTGACATATGCTTAAGAAAGTGCACTGTATGTAATTCTAGAATTTGCTTTAGCCAGATTCAAATTCAATGTGGTGTTAACTCATTTGTTTTTCATTAAGTTCTTTATTAACAGCCAAATCCCTTGATTATTACACTTCTCTGAACTTTCTTGTTAATCTTACTTACAAGTCACATAATGCCTGAATACATTTCTCTGAAATGTTGTTGAGATAAAAGAGCTGACAGTGACAGTAATTAACTTCTAAATAAATATTAAAATGAGAGGGCATTGTAAATACCCCCAGTGCAACAGGTACACGCCTAAGCCCCTGGGACATTAGGCAGCCAGTCTGTCACCATTTGAGCTAGGGGCAGCTCTGCCACTCATTTTCAAAGATCTTCCTTTATACTATTTAGCCTACTTAGCCTCTTTTTTTAGTTCTCGGTTTTAGCTAAAATGCATATCTTATAGTTTGCTTTTCATACATTTGGCCTCTTAGCCATATGCTTTTCCATCCATTTCTCCACAGCTTATTTGCATACACAAATTTTCCTTAGGTAGGGACCAAGTTCAAAGGTTTCCTTTCCTCACCTCCATGTTGTGAAGGATCCTTGCACACAGCTGGCTGGAAACCCAGTTAGTGCACCACATGCCTGTGTTGAATTGAGGTACATTTGTTCATAAGATATTCATCTCAAATCTGTCAAACAAAACCTGTGAAAGTGCCATGCGATTGGCTGTCTGTTCCATAGGAAAGCAGACATCCCACCCGTGCTCATGTGATGTCTGGCATCTGACTGATGGGGCTGAGATACTGGCTGTGACCCTGATTTCAAGTGTAACTTTGGGCAGGTTGCTTAACATCGAAGTCTTAATTTCCTCACATGTGAAATGTGAAAAAAACAGTCCTTCTCTGATAAAGGCACTGCAGTTCTTAAATGACACAATACAGTGAAGGGCTTCAGCCAGGGTTTGGCAAGAGCTCACACTTCTCAGCTACTGCAGTCTTTATCAGGAATTCACATGACAGATTTGGGGCCTGTGATGCTTTAGAAAGCATCCTGCAAGAGCTAAATACAGAGTGGCTTCAAAAATTTACATCTACCTGGGTATTCTGTTTGGTTTCAGTTTGGTAATAATCATGAAAGCGAGGGTGTTGAAGGGGCATCCTCAAAGGAGTCTTGACTTTTAGCTCCAACATCTTGCCTGTAGGCACAGTGTGCTGTTTCTCTCTGACCTTCCTCTACAGCCCGCACCAATCTGCAGAAGGACAGGTGTGACAGGTGGGTGGCAAGCAGCACCCTGTCTCTTCTCAGTTTTGTTACCCACATGGGAGTGGGTGGCTCCAGAAGGTAAACGTCAAAACGCTGTTTGAAAAGGAAGTTAACTCAGAAAATAAAAAATCAAAAGAACCACTTTCTAAGTAGGTGACATACAAGAAGAATGAGCATAGATGAAGGCAAAAATACAGAGATTAAAGGGAGATAAAATATAAAAGTTGAGAGTGCAGCGTAACAGGGCAGATGGGGTTGAATCATCCTCAGGGTGGATCATGGAAGTGGCAATTTGCTTTTCAAATGTTCCTGAGTTTGGGTTACAGTGGGTAGATCAAGAGTACCCAACGGGGTAGACCATACTCTGTTTCTCTGCACCTTTGAACTTCTCTGACCCCATAGGTCAGGCAGTTTAAGAATAATCCAGTGGCAGAGCTTAGCCAGTTTAAATAGTGTGTAGACACGTGTAAATGGTTTATTTGAAGACTGTGATGCTGAAAACGAAGCAGACAGAATTGGCTAGAGGTCACAGGACCTCCTCTGTCTTGTTGAATAATAGCTTAATTAATCCAAACTAGGAAACGCCGGAACAAATAAACACATAGATTGATGAATGCACAGACCATGGAGCCTGCAGGGAGAAGGGGCATACTGCCATGCCACGAGCTCTGCGCTGGCTGTGAGGTTAACCCAGCTTCAGTCCTGGCACTGCACTCATCACTGTGTGATAGCAAGGGGTGGTTCTCAAGGGTGGTCCTGGACCAGCAGCATCAGCATTGCCTTGGAATTTGTTAGAAATACAAATTTTCAGGCCTTACCTTAGACCTGCTGATTAAGACACTTTGAAGGTGGGGCCCAACAGTGTTGTAACAAACTTTCCAGATGATTCTGATGTACAGTTAAGTTTGAGAACCATTTTAAAGGTGCTTATGTGCATTTGCACGAATATTGTATTCTCTATTTGCACTGCATTCATAGGTCATTTTGTATTTTATCAATGTGAAATCAAGGAGCACCTTAGAATCAGAATTTTTCAGCCACAGATAAAAATAGCTCTTGTCATCTATTTCCTGGACTTGATGACCCTTCAGTGTATCTAGATTCCCAGAAAGGGCAAAGTGACTAGTAACTGGGGATCAGAATCTGAAAGAGCTCTGTGGAAAACATATCCTCAGGTTTTGGAGAACATCCTGTTCCTTCCTTTTGAGGGAATGATGACATCTTTGGAGTCTTTGTGATTAGCAAGAGCCAAGGACTGCCAGTTTTAAGGTAAAAAGCCTTCCTTCATTTCTGCTGCCTTTCAGAGACCTAGCAAGGAGCTATTTTCAAAGCTAATCACATATATAAAGCCAATGGCAGTCCTAAGATTGATACTTCCCTCATTCAGATCACACATCTGTATTCTAATAATTGGGCCTTAGATTAATCTAGATCATAGCCTAAAGACTGACAAGAACTACAAACAAGATTTTTGTTTAGTTAACATCGACAGAGTTTGAACTCTCTTTGTATCTCAAAAGGGAAAATATTATTGTAGACATGCAATTAACAAGGCCTAGAAGATGGTGCTAGGGATGATGGAAACAAGAGCAGTCACACCTGCTCTGACTGTGCCCACTTCATCAAAATGCAGGTCCTGGAAGGGACCAGATTCTTCCAGAAGGAAGTCAGACTAACACTTTTCAATCTCATAGCCCTCTCCTGTCCTTGCCTGGAATTTATTTCTCCATCCATCTTCCAATCTTTTTTCTCTATATTCAAATAGTTTACCTGTCCTGAACTGTAATGTTTATGTGCCACCATTTATAATTTTTCACTTTTTGTCCAACATTTTTCTCTCCCTTGTGTCATAAGCCCCCCCCCATGTTTTCTTCACTGCTATTTCATTTGATCTTGTTTATAATTTATTCTGTAAATGTGCTCCTTGTGCTAACCTTATATGAGATGACATTTTTGTGACAATACTAAGGGCAACCACTAAAGAAATATTATTTCTGCTTCTCTTTGACCACCTCCCATAATTTATTTTCATAATGTTGATTAATTTGTAATCAACACTTTAAAAAGCAGCATTCCATCAATAGCATCAGGGAAAATGCAATTTGAGATCATTTTGCACTGACACACATTCTTAAAATAAAAAATTAAATGTACTGAAAGCCAAATAATGGAGGTGCCTTTCCAATGAAGTAGAAGTTTTATTTTCAGGTCCTTTATAATATTTCTCATTTTTCATGGTCTGCTCACTTCATCCTTCAATATTTACAAATAACCTTGTACAATATATGTGGTAAAATAGTCCATTGTATTCTATACAAAGAATTAAAATTCACCCATTCTGCAAGCCCTTGTGTAGTGCCTTCTGGGAGATTATATGCCATGGAGCAAAGAGTATTAGACAAGAAATAGGAGGCAAAGCTTCTTTCCTGCCCATCCCTTGGTTTCTGGGTGAACATGGATGATTATCTCCTCGGTCTAGATTTCACTTTAGTTCCTAAAATGTCAAGTCAGTCCTGCTTCTGAGGACTCTGGAAATCAGATAATATCATGCAGAAGATGGCTATACACTGTTAAGTTTTTATAACAAATTGCCTCTACTGTACATTATCACTCAGAGATAACAGAACCATTTCCATTTACTCTGAACTCCTCATTCCCCACCCCCAAACTTTCCTCTCTTTGCTTATTTCAGTAATTGACACCACCAACAGAAGCCCAGGTATAATCCTGGAGTCTTTACTTTCCCTCAATATCATATCCAGTTAATCAAGAATTCCTTTCCATTCTACTACTTAACTTTAATCAATCCCTTCTTTCTCATTCTAGCTATAATTATCCTTATAGCCCAATTCCACTGACTAGATTACTAATACTAATTCTTGGTCCTTGTCTCTACCTATAGTCCCTCATCTCTTTAATCCATTCCTTTTTCTACAGAGGACAGAATGATCCTTTTATGATGCAAATACAATTCTTTTATTCCTTTGTTGAATCACTCAATAGTGTCTCTTTTTAAGCCTAAACCCACTAAAATACCTCATAAGGTTGTTGTTGTTCTTCTTTTTTAAATATTTATTTATTTATTTATTTATTTATTTATTTATTTATTTATTTTTGAGAGAGCACACATGCGTGCATGAGTAGTAGTGGGGGTGGGGAGCAATGAGGGTCAGAGGAAGAGGGAGAGAGAATCGTAAGCAGGCTCCATGCCAAGTGCATAGCTTGACACAGGGCTCAATATCAAGACACTGAGATCATGACCTGAGCCAAAATCAAGAGTCAGACATTTGACTGAGCTACCCAGGCACCCCAAGATTATTCTTGACTTGACTTCAATTACATAGTATTACAGAGTTGTTTTTACATTTGGAGACTATACAATGGTGCCAAAATTATCATTACACATGGCTGCCTTACCCAATATTCCACGTTTCCCTTCACGTATAAAATTTTATCTCCTTTCTTCCTGGACTACTCTTTCCCAATTCAACCTCTACTCTATTTTCCTATTTGCCTTTCCAAATCCTACTTGTTTTGGTGTAAATATCCCTTTTTATATGAATCCTGAGATACATATCTAAATCAAAACTGTCTCTTTTCCATTGTTAGTTATGATTCAGGAGCTCTGAAATGGGAAGAAGTTGTGACCCTTCAACAATATTCTTGAGTAAATAAATAGAGTCTCAAAGTAGATAGTAATCCCTTGGGTGGATTCCATTGTTATATGTCCTCACAGTATGTTGTGTTTCCTATTATAGTTATTAACACTAATTAGATCGATTATAGTATATATATATATATATATATATATATATATATGTATGTATACCTATATATGTATATATACATATATGTATATACACACACATATATGTGTGTGTGTATCTATATACACACGCACATATAATATTTTATATTATTTAAACAAACTTCTCCTGGACTGTAAGTTCCAGGTAATAGAGATAATGCCTACCTTGCTCATCACCATTTCTCCAGTGCCTAGTATAGTCCCCAATAAACATTTGTTGAACAGATGGATGTGTTATAATTACTAAAATGAAAATGAGAGATGGTTTCTTCCTTCAAGAACCTTAAGATAATTAAATGTTGACAAATCACTATGACACAAGGCAATATATGGTAGATGGCAAACAATAAGAAAGGTGATAATCAGTAGGCAATAACATTTGTAAAGCATCTATTCCATTCTAGGTGCTATATACTAAGCCCTTTATATGTGAGCTCATTTTGTTCTCAGAACAACCTTGAACATTATCATTTGGAAATATTATTTTCATCCTTTTGTTACACTGAGAAGGGTTCTATGACTTACCCATGGCTACTCATTTGGTATGTAAGGTCTCACATTCCAGTTCCAGGTAGTCTGGCTATAGAGTTCATGTTCTTAACCTATTG
This sequence comes from Lutra lutra, assembly GCF_902655055.1. Classification (NCBI taxonomy): domain Eukaryota; kingdom Metazoa; phylum Chordata; class Mammalia; order Carnivora; family Mustelidae; genus Lutra; species Lutra lutra. The sequence goes on from NC_062286.1 coordinate 16,949,859, forward strand.
TGCTGCCCTGACTCCTGTGACCTACTGCCTCCAGAGTAAGTTTCAGGCTGCTTGTTTCTTAGTCTCTGGCATCCTTGGCACTGCCTGGCCTTCCCGTACCCTTGGGGAGTGGGGGTGGCACAGAAGCCTATGTTCTACCATTGCCCTCCAGCCCAATAGGAGCCTGAATATAAGGAGGGTTCAGATGCAAGACTAGCAGAACCTGGCAATGCAAGATACGTTCATTGAACAACTGGGGGGCTTCCCACCTCCAAGTCCAGGCAGCAAAGACATTTCTAAGCAAAAGAAAAAAAAAAAAAATAAGAGAGGGAGAGAGAAGGGAAGGTGTAAAATAAATCTTAAGCAGGTTCCACAGCCAGCATGGAGTCTGATGTGGGGCTTGAACTCACAAATCTGAGATCATGACCTGAGCCAAAATCAAGAGCCATATGCTTACCTGACTTAGCCACTTAGGAGCCCTCTAAGCAGAAATTTAAAGCCATTAGTACCTATCTATGATGAATTGGCACAGTGGACTCATGAGACAGAGATCCTGGCCAGAGTCCTGCATTTTCATTTTGCACTGGGCCCCACAAATTATTAGCAGGCCCTGCTCTAATGGTAACTGATGAATTCTAATTGCCTAGATCTAATCCTTGCATACAATAATTACTCAACAAATATTGTTGCATGGTTGTATGCCAGAGTGGGGCCACAATCTCTCCCTACTTCAGAGCTTCTGAGTCAGAACTGTGGCTAGAAATGGAAAAGAACCAGTTTTGATGCAAGCATGTTTTTTTGTTTATTTGATTTTTGTTCTTTTTTATTTATTTTTTTTTCAGTGTTCCAAAATTGATTGTTTATGCACAACACTCAGTGTCTATGCAAGATGTGCCCTCCATAATACCCACCACCAGGCTCACCCCTCCCAAACCCTCAGTTTGTTTCTCAGAGTCCACAGTCTCTCAAGGTTTGTCTCCCCTTCCGATTTCCCCCAGCTCACTTCTCTCCATCTCCCAATGTCTTCTGTGTTACTCCTTATGCTCCACAAGTAAGTGAAACCATATGAGAATTGACTCTCTCTGCTTGACTTATTTCACTCAGCACAATCTCCCATCCATGTTGATACGAAAGTTGGGTATTCATCCTTTCTGATGGAGACATAATACTCCGTTGTATATATGGACCATATCTTCTTTATCCGTTCGTCTGTTGAAGGGCATCTTGGTTCTTTCCACAGTTTGGGGACTGTGGCCATTGGTGCTATGAACATTGGGGTACAGATGGCCCTTCTTTTCACTACATCTGTATCTTTGGGGTAAATACCCAGTTGTGCAATTGCAGGGTCATAGGGTAGCTCTGGCATGTGGTTTTAGGTTTAAACTAAAAGGAATAGACTTGGACTAAGTGATAAGGTACCTACCATATCTCCACAAAATATGATTAGAAAGTTTATTTGCCAGTAGGAAGAAAATACTTCCACAGCATATTTGGGAATAATCTTTGGAGAGAAGTGAAACTGTTTCATGTCTGTATCTCCACTATCGAGTTCAAGAGCTAGTTAAAAAAGATGATACTCAGAGCAGTGTGCTATGCCCGGGAAGACTGCAAAACTAGAGCCAAAATAACTTGGAATCCAAATCTAGAGAAACTTAAGGAAATAAGATATAGGCAAACTGAAAGGTGAATTAGAGCAATAACAAGAGAAGCAAGCTATGGTGGGAGACATCAGAGCAAAGTGGTGGCAAAGTGAATGCCTGAGCACAAGCCAGGGCCCTGTGGGACACTCTGCATGGATTCTGATATTTCCAAAATAAGAACATTAAACTTCCACCTTGGGACCAGAGTAGGACATTAATTTTGACCCAAAATTAGGGAACGTACTGAGGCTCCATTTTCTCCCATAAGCTTTTTCATTGCTCAGAAGCTAAGTAGATTGGAATATAATAGTTATAGCAGAAAGCCAAATAATTCTGGAATCTTAGACAAAGTTATTGATTTTTTGTTTTTTTTGTTGTTTGTTTGTTTGTTTGTTTTACATTTGGGGACTATAGGATGGTGCCAAGATCATCATCAAAGATGGTAGTCTTTCCTGATCTTAGAGGGAAAGTTCTCAGTTTTTCACGATTTAGTATGATGTTAGCTGTGGGTTTTTCACACATGGCCTTTATTATATTGAGGTATATTCCATCTAATCCCACTTTGTTGAGACTTCTTATCATGAATGGATGTTGAATCTTGTCATGTGATTTTTCTGCATTTATTTAGTTGATACCTTTTTTATCCTTTATTTTGTTGACATGGTATATGATTTTGATTGATTTGTGAATAATGAACCACATTTGGATCCCCAGAATAAATCCCAAATGATTGTGGGGAATGATCTTTTTAATGTATTATTGTATGCATGTTGCTAATATTTTGTAGAGAATTTTTGCATCTATGTTCATCAGGGATAGATATGACCGAATAGGTTTTTTTTCTTGTGGTGTCTGTGTTTGGCATAACATCAAAAATGTCCACTCTCACTGGTTTTATTCAACATAATACTGGAAATCCTAGCCATGGCAATCAGACAAGAAAAAGAAATAAGAGGCATAATAACTATCATTATTTGCAGATGACAGGATACTATGCATAGAAAATGCTGACGACTCCACCAAAAAACTACCAGAACTGATGAATGAATTCAGAAAGGTCACAGGATACAAAATCAATATACAGAAATCCATTGGATTTCTATACACTAATAATGAAGTAGCAGAAAGAGAAATTAAGAAAACAATTACAATTTCACCAAAAGATACCAAAATACCTAGGAATAAAATTAACCAAAGAAGGGACAGACCTGTACTCTAAAAACAATAAAACACTGATGAAAGAAATTGAAGGTGGCACAAATATAAAGATATCCCAAGCTCATGAATTGTAAGAATTAACAGTATTAAAACGTCCATATTACCCAAAGCAATCTACAGATTCAGTGCAATCCCTTTCAAAATATCACTAGCATTTTTCACAAACTAGATAAATAATAAATTGATAAATAAATAATAAATGAATAATACTAAAATTTGTATAGGACCATAGAAAACCCCAAATAGCCAAAGATGTTCTGAGAATGAAGAAAAAAGTTGGAAGTATCACAATACTAGATTTCAAGATATATGACATATCTGTAATAAAACAGTATGGTACTGGGACAGAAATAGACATACAGATCAATGAAACAGAATAGATCCCAGAAATAAACCAATGATTATATAGTCAATTAATCTATGACAAAGGAAGCAAGAATATTCAACAGGAAGAGACAGTTTCTTCAATAAATGGTTCTGGGAAAGTGGGATAGCTACATGTGGAAGAATGAAACTGGACCACTGTCTAATACCATCCACAAAAATAAACTCAAAATGGATTAAAGACCTAATTTTAAAATAAATTAAAAATAGAAAAAAACATATAGCTGCCTTTCATCCTTGGTAGGGATGGGAGAAGAATGACAGTTAAAAAAACAAAACAAAACAAAAAGCAACCAAGTTAGCGCTCCCTTGGTTGATGGCCATAGGCCCTTGCATCTCAAGCTGTATAGTTTGTTGTATTTTGTTTACTATAAAGGCTAATATTAACTTTTATTTGTCTTCATGGAAGTTTTTAGGAATCTTGATATCTGCTTCACTGGCAGACCCATTTTAAGGAGAACTGAGATGAACATTTGCTGGTTGATGGCTTAATCACTAGAGACCTACTAAAGGCCTTGTTGCTGCTATTATATTTCCATTAGCAGTGCTCAGATCTACTCAGTTTCATAGCATCTTACTGTTGGATTGCCCCACTCCTCCTGGCTTCTGAAGAGATGCACACAAGTCTATATTCAGACTAAGAAGAGGTAACTGATGATCTGTATTTCAAATCAAAGTAATCTTACATAGTAAGATAACCATGTCAACTAAAGAGGCCATAGAAAGATCTGATACAGTAGAGAGAAACATATGGCAGTTGATACTTAAGAAAGACCAGGATCTTTAGACATAACATGTAGAAAAAACAGAAACAAAAACAAACAAATAAAAAAAAAAAAAACACCTCATAGTAGGACCAAGAATAAGAGCTTGCTTCTATTCTCCTGGATACAACTGGGTTGATATTTAAATGAGTCAGAAACACGATGAATCCATGAACTCCAGACTCAGTGTCTGACACCAATGAAGCCTGGTTGCCATGAAGTCTGGACCTAAAACAATTTTTCCCTATCCAGATTTATTTATGTGCACTCTTTGAATTCCTCAAAATAAATATTTTATTTATGCCCAAACTAGCCTCACTATTTAAAAAATATCAACAGACTATGGTATAGTTTTTATTTTTATTTAATATTCTCATTATGGTTTGTATTTATATTATAGAAAACAAAACATTTTTCTTTCTCTGAAGGTAGAACTTTTATTTAACCATGTACATAATAGAGTACTCACCATCTAAAACATGTCAAGAAAGTAAAATATGTCAGCAAAGGAAAAATTGACAATTTAAAAGATCAGTATAATGAACTAATCAAGATAAAACCTTTATGGCAAAAAATTTAAAAAAAAATTAAAAGGTAGTTATAATTCTCACAAATATCAATATTTAGTTTATAATCAAATCAAAATAATTTTTGTGACAAACATCTCAGTGGAAAGTTGGATGAAACTGCAAACATACCAAGTCAATCTCCATGTAAATCTCAAAAAGATTTTTATGGACTTTGACAGGGTGTTTCTAAAATAATCTGAAAGAGTAAAAGTATATGAGTAACACAAAACTTAAAAAATATTAAATGTAAGCCTTACCAGACGCCAAAACATATCATAATCTATAACATCTATTTCTGATTAGTACTAGTATAGAAGTAGATCAACACGGAAATGGAATAGGAAATCCTACAAGAGACTCATATGCATATTTTTAAAAATGTATTTCTTGAGTTTGTGCTTTATTTATAAGCACAATTAGGAAAACAAAGAAAAGCTGGCTAAAAATTGTAAGAGAACTTTTATATAAATCAAAATGATTAATAACCATAGAGGAAATATTCAAATTTACTGAGGAATAAAGGATGAATAAAAAAAAAATATGGGATAGTTTTTGCCTAAAATGTGAACAACTTAATTGACACAACTACATGAAATAATTATGTCTATTTATCTAAGGAATTTATTTGCTAAGTGAAATATGTCAACTTCATACAGTATAAAGAGCAGTACAAATTGGTATAACTTTTCTGGAAATTAATCTGGCAATATATGAAAAGGGACATAGTTCTCTTTTTAATCAACTATCCCTTGACCCTGTATTCTGCTTTTAAGAAGTATCCTAAATAATGGTCAAGATTTGCATACAGGAATTTTATCGCCTCCTCCTCCTTTCTTATATGACTCAGAAGTTAGATTTTATGACTGATGAGGATATAGAGAACTCAGCCATTTTGTATTGATATGATTATATGTAAACTTACACCATTTTTCTGGAGATAAATTAGAACCAAAATATATGAAAGACTTTAAACTCTGTGGCCTAGCAATTCTGTCTAGGAATTTACCCTGAAAATATAATTGTGAAAATTATTTAAAATCTGTTTGTTACTCAGAGTTCCAATCTTCATTTTATATAGAGGTCAGTACACTTTTCCTTTAAGGGCCAGAGAGTAAATACTTTAGACATTGCAGGCCAGTTTCTTCTGTAACTGTTAATAGCACTAAGACCATTCCAGAAGATACATAAACAAATGGGCATGCCTATGTTCCAGTAAAACTTTATTGACAAAAAAGCAGGTTGCAGTGGACTGATTCCTGTCCTCTTTGATTACAGTGTAGCCCATATAAAAAACATTTTCTTTATTTACCTGTGCATGATCTCATCTTCCTCATCGGTTTCTACTTACTCTATTTAATCTTTATTAGTATTTTATGATCTCCATGATATGAGGGAGAGGAGATGCAACATGGGGGGTTGAGGGGGTAGGAGAAGAGTAAATGAAACAAGATGGGATTGGGAGGGAGACAAACCATAAGTGACTCTTAATCTCACAAAACAAACTGAGGGTTGATGGGGGGAGGGGGTTGGGAGAGGGGGATGGGGTTATGGATATTGGGGAGGGTATGTGCTATGGTGAGTGCTGTGAAGTGTGTAAACCTGGCGATTCGCAGACCTGTACCCCTGGGGATAAAAATATATGTTTATAAAGCTGTAAAAAAAAAAAGAAAAAGAAAAAAGAAAGGATGAATACCCAAGTTTTGTAGCAACATGGACGGGACTGGAAGAGATTATGCTGAGTGAAATAAGTCAAGCAGAGAGAGTCAATTATCATATGGTTTCACTTATTTGTGGAGCATAACAAATAGCATGGAGGACAAGGGGGAGATGGAGAGGAGAAGGGAGTTGAGGGAAATTGGAAGGGGAGGTGAACCATGAGAGACTATGGACTCTGAAAAACGATCTGAGAATTTTGAAGGGGTGGGGGGTGGGAGGTTGGGGGCACCAGGTGGTGGGTATTGTAGAGGGCACGGACTGCATGGATCACTGGGTGTGGTGCAAAAATAATGAATACTGTTATGCTGAAAAAATAAAAAAATTAAAAATAATCTTTATTAGTATTTAACCAAATATGGTAATTTCAAAATTATCTCAGGTAATATCTAGTATCTGGGAAAAAATGTTCAGTTTTTCTTATGCCTGTCCCCTAATCCTGCTCTACTCAAAAATGTATTTAGGAAAATTGTTTCATGACCTCTTGCCTATATGGCGAAAGAATCCTCATACAAGATCCAGTTTGAGCTTGGCTTCAGAGACCTCTGTTGGAATGTTTGGACTGATCTCATCTCCCTGGTTATCTTTTGCTGTGTTACACACCACCTCAAAACTTAATGACTTGGGGCGCCTGGGTGGCTCAGTGGGTCAAGCCGCTGCCTTTGGCTCAGGTCATGATCCCAGGTCCTGGGTTCGATTCCCGCATCGGGCTTTCTGCTCAGCAGGGAGCCTGCTTCCTCCTGTCTCTCTGCCTGCCTCTCTGCCTGCTTGTGATCGCTCTGTCAAATAAATAAATAAAATCTTAAAAAAAAAAACTTAATGACTTAACATAAAGATTGATAGTATCTTTCATAGTTCTGTGGGTAGATAAGGCTCAGTTGGATGGTTCGATCCTCCGATCTCTCAGGATTGCAGCTACAGTGCTGCGGCCGTCTAAAGTCTCATTTGGACTGTATATCCAAGATGTCACATATCTGACAGTTGATTGCGTCCATGGATGAGGTTCACCTTAGGCTGGAAGGTGGAAAGCCCACAGGTGGCCTTCTCTATGTGCCTTGTTCTTTTCATAATATGGTACCTGAAGTTCCAAGAGACCTAGTTGAAAGCTACAAAGCCCCTAATGATGTAGCCTCAGAAATCCTAGAACATTACTTTTACCACATTCTTTTGGTGAAACAAGTTCCCAAAGGAAAACCCAGATTCAAAGGGAATAGTCATATATTCAACTTCTCATATATCAATATGTGATAATATTATCACATATAGTGTGAGAGAAGAAATACATAGTGGCCACTTTGGAGACACCTCTCATAATATCCATTGGCATTTTTTTTTTGGCAATTGCTAATATATTTAGTTGATAAAATATAAATAAGTCCCTTAGCATTTCAATAAAGCCTGATGAGCTCTCTGCTAATTCAATTGTTCAGATCTAGTTCCAATTCTAGATATTTCTGATTTTATATCACTTTCCCTGTCACGCAATCTACCATATTATTAGTCCATTTTCAGCTTATGTCATGAGGTCACCTTGCCCCTGCCACAGTGTCCAGGCCACAGAGGAATTAGGGGAAATTTAGGAAAGCAAACCATAATCCTCTCTTTCAGAGTAAAAATTTTATACATTAATTATTCAGGTTTCCTTCTATCTGTACAGGATCAAATGAAGAAGAGTTGCCTCCTGAGGCCCCCCCATTTTTTTTAAATCAATATGACTCATTTTTACATCTGTGGGTTTAAATCTGATTAAGAAATGTTGGGGAACCCATTTGATCAACTACTTTTTCTTCCACTGCCTTCTTTTCTTTGCACAATACTTCAGGACAAGAAAGATAGGATTTTATATTACTTTCTTTACATGACATTCTCCTTCTTCCTGAATCCAACCTTGTCGTTGAGCTTTAGTGAGTGTACATGTATCACTCTGAACTGAGTGAGAGAATATATGGTCTCAGTAAGATCAAGCTTACTTCATCATGTACCAAAGGAATTTCAAGCAGTTTTTCTCTATATTAATCATTGTTTTCAAGGCAATTGTCTTGCTAAAAATGTCTTTATTTTCTTGCTCTGGGACTATATACCTCTTGGCTTAGACTCTGAGGTGGAAAACTGAAACTAGATTAAAGGAGCAGATGTAAAAAAACATAACTGTGAGTAAGTAAATATCCCAAAACAGAAGAATGATTAAATAAATGATGTACAGCCACTAGATGGAACACCTAAAATTTTTAAAATATTTGCTTATAGACAAGAAAAACGATGGAGAATGTTAATAATTCAATCATTAGTCTGGTAGTCTATGTTTGCAATAGAGAGAGATTGACTTGTTAAAAATAATATCTACTTTGTTTCTACCTGTACCTTCTTCATTTATTCAGTCTTTGTAGTCTTAATTAGGGATAATTCCTAATGCTCAGTCTTTATTCTTTTCCAGGGTCATTCTCTGTAATCTTACTTCCATGGCATTGACAAACATATCTATAAAGAAGTTTTTAGGATTCAATATTGTATTCTGAATGCTGTTGTATGCTTCAAATCTTTGTAACTATGTGCCTGTAATTCCTTTTGAAAATCCCATCTCTGACCAACTTGTGCCAAACCAAAGCTATCATCTTTCTGTCAAGACTGACATCTCTTTGTTCTTTTCATATTTCTCTCAATAATAATCTATTTCCACATTTCCCAGGATGTGTGGTCTGTAATAGTTTTTGGCTCATCCTCTCACTCTTATCTCCAATCTTTTTATCTGTACCACAGAGACTGTTTGTCATCTACCCAAAGCCACTCCCCTGCCTTACTCTTGACAATAGAAATTTGTACTTTTTTTCTTTTTCTGTTTATTTTCTTTAGGATCAGAAGCCAGTCTCTAATGTCCCATGGTCTAAATCTTGGTAAATGTAAATTAATAACAGTAATTTCATTTTCCTTGCCCATAATTAGTTAGGATTGGTCATGCTATGCAACTCTGGCCACTGAGGAGTATCCTAGGAAGATTTTTTTTCATTCTTAAAAGGTGACACAAGGAAGGGAGAAGGCTTTTATTGGGGTAAAGGGGGTTATTAAGATGTTATAAGGATGTGATGTTGTAGCCTCTATAGCGATGTTGAGGATATAAGGGGATAAGCCTAAGAACAGAAGTCAGATTTGCTAGGAATGATGAGGGGGAAAATGGACATAACCTCGCCCTGGATGAGCTACTGAATTAACCCATTCTGTAGGCTTCTATACCTTTTTGATTTTTTTTTCCAATTCATTTAGTAACAAGAGCTTTTAAACTATGTAGACAATTCCAAAATTGTGGAAAGACAATGGTTAGAAAAATTTAGTTTAGGCCTTGGCTCTGCCACTTAAAAATTGTGTTATATCAGAAAAACTGCTTAATTTCTGTAAGTTTCCACATCTATGAATTTGAAACTATATTAACCAGGGGCACCTAGATGGTACAGTTGGTTAAGCATCTGACGACTCTTGGTTTCATCTCAGGTCATGATCTCAAGGTTGTGGGATCAAGCCCCATGTTGGATTCTGTGCTCAGCACAGAGTCTGCTTAACACTCTCTCTCCCTCTGCCTCTACCCCCTACTCTCTCTCTAAAATAAGTAAATAAATAAATCTTAAAAAAAAAGAAACTATATTAACCATTTTGTTGTTCTAAATATAGGAGAAAATGCATACAAAACAATTTTGAAAGGGTAAAGTACATATCAATATAAGATCAATATTTTTTTAAAGATTTTATTTATTTATTTGACACAAAGGGAAAGAGATCACAAGTAGGCAAAGAGGCAGGCAGAGAGAGAGGGGGAAGCAGGCTCCCCACTGAGCAGAGAGCCTGACATAGGGCTCTATCTCAGGACCCTGAGATCATGACCTGAGCTGAAGGCAGAGGCCCGACCCACTGAGCCACCCAGGTACCACTAAGATCAGTATTTTATCTTTTGAATTTGATAACTGAGTCACCTTTCTACCACTACTACTCTTGTTTTGGATTCTATCCTACTCTATGTCAGGTGTCTGATTATTAGCTCCACCTCCACTTCCTCTGCTCTCTAAATCACCTGGTCACCAGATTATGAATATAATAATTTCCTTTCTGTGAGAAACATGAGATATAAGAATAAAAACAGAGAGGAGGGGAGTCAATCACCAGACTTGATATAATTGGTAAATATTCAAATCTATGTCTTATAAACAAACTAGACATGCTTTTCAGTTGTCTTCAGAATATTTAGGAGTAACACTGATCATATTCTACTCAGTAAAGAAAACTTAAACTATAAGCAGTAAATACTTTGCAACCAATGAATTACTAATGTAATTACTTATTATTATATATCTCAATACCCAATAACTAGGAAATGAAAAAAAGCACTCTGCTAAATAATTATTTCATCAAAAAGTAAATAAAACAGTGATAAAAATCTATTTAACACTAAGAAATCTGAGAAACATTTACCAGAACTTATAAGATAAAAACAAAAGTATAACTAGGGCAAATTTTATAGCTTTATATACTTTTATTTTTAGAGCTTATAAAACATTTAAGTTAAGATTAGAAAAGAGAAACACAGTAAATATTATGATACCAGAAGAAATGAATTTAAGATAGAAATATGATTGATAAAATTAGAGAAAGAAGTCATAGTACAGTTGATTTACTCAATAACTAAAATTTCTAAGAGCCACAGAAGAAAATCTAGCAAGAATCATAAGTGAAATGAGAGCATATACTGTTCCTAGCATTAAAAATGAAAACTAAGCTATAACCATAGCTACAGCTAAATTTTACACACACACACACACACACACACACACACACACACACACAGTATATAGATAGATAGATAGATAGATAGATAGATACTTGATAGGGTTAAGGATCTATATCTATATCCCAAGATTAAAAATATTAGGAGTCCTGCACTAGGTTCTGATGTAGAAAATTACAAGAAACAATAGCGTTCACATCAAATACCAAAACAAGCCCAAGAAACTATAATATCACAGTTTTTGAAAAACATTTGAGGGTTGAGAAACTGAAATGAACTAAACAATGAGAGTGGCTTTCTTATAAAAAGGAAGAGACCATTTCTGTTATCCTTGCCAATGCAGAAAGATGAGACTCTTCTAAGAAGGGATAAACCAGGACATCTAAATGGCCCATAGGCACATGAGAAGAAGCTAAACATCAGTAATCATTAGAGAAATGCAAATAAAAACCACAATGTGGTATCAGTTCACATATTTAAGAATGGCTATCATCAAGAGACACCTGGCTGGTTCAGCTGGCAGAGCATGTGCTCAGGGTTGCGAGTTCAAACTCCATGTTGGGCATAGAGCTTACTTTTAAAAAGAAGGCTATCATAAAGAAGACAAGAGATAACAAGTGCTGGCAAGGATGTGGTGAAAGGGAGCCCTCATATGCTGTTGATGGGAATATAAATTAGTCCAAATACCACGGAAAACAATAGGATGGTTCCTCCACAAACTTAAAAGTAGACCTACCATATAATCAAACAATTATATTTCTGGAAATAAAGACAAAGGAAATGAAAACGTGAATTTGATGAGATATAATGTATGTACCCCCATGTTTATTGCAGCATTATTTATAGTAGCCAATATATGGAAAACCCAAATGCCCATTGAGTGGATGAATGGGTAAAAGAGATATGGTATATACACAAAGGAATATTACTAAGTCACGAGAAAGTCATGAGAAAGGAGGATATCCTGCCATTCGCATCAACACTGATGGACCTTGAGCACATTATGCTAAAGAAAATAAGCTAGACAGAGAAGGACAAGTACTATTTTTCACTTAATGTGGTGTCTTAAAAAAATCAAACTTATAAAGAAAAAACAAAACAATAAAATGGTGGTTACCAGGGGATGGGGGTGGGGGAGGATAACATTAATTGTGTTTCAGAGTACAAATTTATTTCAAGCGTGCAAATAGCCATGGAGATTTAATGTATAATTTATTGAACATATACAATATTATAGTATACGTACATAATGTGATAAATATCATTAAATGGTAACCATACTGTAATATTTAAATGTATTAAAAATAACACTGTGTACAATTTAAATTTATATAATGTTACATGCCAAATTTATCCAATTAGGAAAAGAAGAGGTTAGACCAACAGACTATCCATCAGGCTGTGAACATACTGTGTGCGTGAGCTGACATGGTGTAACAGTACAGAATCCCCAAATGGGAAGCCACCAAGCAGGAATCCATCACCTTGTCAACATATCCCTATGTCCCTTTGTGGAGGACTTGAGGAGAATCCAAAAGGTAAGGGGCAGTAAGAAAAGTAGTGCTGGAAGATTCTCTTTCTCAGAGTAATGGGGGTGAAGGGCGGCAAAGACATCCTTCATCCCAGCACTCTGGGGTTCTAGCTAAGGGAAATTGGGGAGCAGGCACAGAAGCTGAGAGACAAATCTGAGGATAGATGGTGAGTGGCACAGGCAAGATAGAGCCTCCTGTGTGGTAGTTATACAGGCTTGTACATAAATAGGATCTCAAAAGCTTTGCACTTCAAATGTATGCGCCTTACTGAAAATAAATTATTCCTCCATTTAAAACAATGCTTTAGGAAGAGGACTTTCATTGAGCTATGTTATGCAGAATGAAAGGAAAAAATGTTAGAACTCCCAAGAAAAATTGTGCTTTATCTTCTTAAAATCAAGCATATCCTTCCCCAAAGATTTAGATATATGAAGGCTATATTATTGTTTATAAAAGCAATACTGGAAAATGACAAAATATAAGAAATCTATGATTGGTTGAATAAACTGCAGCACATTTGTGTGTGTGCCAAACTATATACTTATTATACTTGATGTTTTAAGACATTTATCTAGGTAGAGAAAATATTCTGCTATGATTGAATTTAAAAATAAATTATAAATCAAGATGTATAGTACCTTGAAAAATGCATGTCAAAAACAACAGCCAACAGAGATGGAAGGGTCTAATGTAAAAACCTAATAGCAAGTATTGCCTGTCTTTTTTCTTCTACTGTGTTTGATTTGTTTCTGCAATAGGTCTGTATTATTTGTGTAATTAAAAACAAGATATTTTCTAGTAGCCAAAAAGTACCATGATAATTAAGATAAATATCCCAAGGAAATAGCTGATTCATATTAGCACCTAAATTAATGAAGTTATATGTTTCAACATTGCTCAATACATTAATATTATATGTTAATAATATAATAATTCAGGTTAGTAGTATGAATAAAAATTATGATCATAATGACTAGTGGCTAAAAAGTCACTTGCTAAACAGGACAAGTGCTAATTATTTGAGGAAAAAAAACAGAAAGCAAGCTGCCTACTTCAGCTCATTCATCAAAATAAATTACAGTTATTTCTTTTTTAAACACTTTAAAGAACAATACAAAATAAGTGCAAACAATTATAAACTGTTGAGATTAGAGGAAGGTTTTCTAACCATTCAAACAAGTGCTGATACTCTGATGAAAATATTGATGTATTTGTGTAAATTTTGAAATAGCTTCTTTACATCTAAAAAGTATAAAATTAAATCTCTAGGGAAATATTTTCAATAAGTATTATAAAGGGATGATAACTATTCTCTAAAACATTATTTCAAATAAATTAACAATGGGATCACTTGATTCCTAATAAAGTAGCTATAATTAACATTACACATGAAAATATTTTACTTTCTTGATTAACAATCAAAAATTTTAAATTAAACTACAGTGAGTTATACTGAGATTAGCAACTATCAAAGATAAAGAAAAGATGATCATTTCTGGTAAGGATTTAGGGATATTGATCATCTTGGTCTCTGATGGTGCGGTGCAATTTGAGACAATCTTTCTGGAGAGTGATTTATGATAGCATATGTCAAAAATCCTTAAAAATATGCATGTCCTTTGATCCAGTCATTTCACTGCTAAGAACTGAGTATTCCTGGAGGTGTGTTTGCAAAGATAAAAATTCATGCACCTTTGTGTATCATAGCATTTTTCAAAAATGGAAAACAATCTAACTGTTGACCAAAGAGAGAACTGAGTAAATGATGTTGTATATTCCTAAAAAACAATAATATGAAACTATTAAGAGTTGTTTTGTTGTAAAAAATTCATTGTCATTTAAAGATATGTAATAGAGCTATTAAACAAGCTGAAATCACAGCATAGTGATTTAGCAGAGTCTGGAGTACAAATGCTTGGTTCCCAACATTGCCTTTTATTCTCTGAGTATTCTTGGACAATTTGTTTGCCTCTCTGATCCTTGGTTTACTCATCTGTAAAATAGAGGTAATAGTAGTAATCCCATCAAATTGTTCTGAGGTTTACATTAGTTCATAAATATAAAAGGGATGGTGCCTGGCATGAGCTACATGCTAAAAAAAGAAAAAGAAAAGAAAAAAGAAAAAGGTTCAACAATATGTATTGCAGATTTAATTCCAAACATTATTTTATCATAATGTTCTTCCACATCAAGGACACAAAGTAGCTTCTGAATGTCTAGAGATCAAGCCTAAGCATTTTCACTTAGCAGAAAACCATCTGGATTATAAAAAGTAAACAGAAAATTCTGTGAGTATGGACATATCCAGATGTCTCTGCTTCTCCTATGGTAATTCTCCTGGCCACTCCTGTTAAACAGGACTTCACTGCCTTCTCCCTTCTCACCTTTCTTAGATCTCTGCCCCAACACTGTTTTTATCACTAGAAATTCTATTTATCTAGAATTCTTCTATTTATAGAATACACCTGGCCTCTGACACTCACATGCTTACCATATAAATCTTTCCCTCCTTTCTCCAGGACATGGAAATAGAAAAAAAAAAATCTGACATGTCAGAATGTATCATATTCCCTGGCCTTTCTTTACCATATACTTCCCTAGATATAGGACTATCTAATGTCCCTAAATAAAACTCCCAAGACTGGGCTCAATGTCCTTTCTCACATGAAATCTATTAACACCTAATACTGATGCTAAATATACACAAATTTAGCCATGCATCTACAATATAATTTTAAAGCACAACAATACTTAAATGTATAATCTGACCCATGGGGGTGTGGCCTCTTTGGTCCAATCTGCAGGAATATTAGTTTCTCATGAAGTCATCTCAGACCAATGACTTCATTTTCCAACTGATTCTGATAGAAATGCAGAGCCTAGCCTCACACAATAGCAGAACTCCACTGGGACATCCATGAAGTAAGATGCCTTCCTGGGATTTATGTCACACCATTCCTGTCTCTACAGAATCCCCAGATTTCTTCATGTATTTCATGAAGAAATTCTTTCCCTCTCATACAAAAACTAACGTAGAGAACATTTCAGAAAGAGACGTGTGCCGTGTGCATTAGTCCCGAGCTTGTCTAAAGGCTTAGAAAGTCAGAGAATGGTCTCAATTTAATCAAAACAAGTTTTCTCATCTCCCTCAAATAATTTGATGTACTTGGGTGGTTGCAAGGACTCCAAGGACTTCAGAGTCTGGCAAAATCTGATCAACTCTCCAAAAAGAGCCCTTCCGTGCCTCTCAGACTAACTGCAAATAACTTCCCATTTATCCAAACCAGGTGACAATATCAAATCACATTATGTTCACGTGGGAAGTAATTGAAAGGTAACTCTTTAGCTCTGAATTCAGAAGTTGGTCAAAAGTCTAATATTTTCAAAAGCTATATCATTTTGAGAAAGTGAAGAAAATTGCATTTTCTATCTTTCAAAAGAATCTATCTTTTATTGTATTTTTAGGGTACCTTGGCTGCTGCTATGATGTTGAAGGAACAAATCAAGGACACGAGGTTGAAGGATACAATGTGGCAGACTTCAAACAGGAGAGCTGCTGAGTACTTCACTACCTTTTGTATTTTCAAAATAAGGATTGAAATAATAGGAGAAATATGTCGATGGGTAAATACAACTAAAAAAAGAAAAAAAAAGTGATGTGAAGCAGCATTTATATTTGAACAGTGGTCAGAGATCTATCTATTCATGCATTCATCCTTCCATCCATCCATCTGGTCATTTTTTTTTTTTTCTTAAAAAATGTTTTATTGAGCAACCCTTGCACTGGGTTCTATTCTATGGGCCAAGGAAGCAGCATCAAATGAGGCAAACACAGTTTCTGACCTCACAGAGCTTACAGTCTAACAAAACAAGAGTGTATTTTAGGCTCTCATCAGTTCATCAGAAACTGATGACAGACCAGATGTTACTAGAATAGGAATGTTTGGGGAAAAGGCACAATTGTTGTCTTCTCTTGAGACACTTTTACTTTTCTGCTCTTGGACTTGTTCCATCTCTGGCTGACAAATGTGAGCTCCTTAAGGGCAGGTTTTGTCCTGGATTCACTTCAGGACCCATTAGCACCTGGCTGCCTTGTAAACCGGAAGCATCCACATCCATGTGAAAGCATCTCATTATTTTATTTGCTGTATTTACTAGAGTAGACACTCAATAAATGGGTTTTTAATGCAAAATCTCTCACACATTCCGGAATTCCGTGAACTGTGGCTACCATACTGACCACTTGTGTCACCATTTTCAGACCCTTCTTCCCAGCACTTACCCTGCCTTACCTCATTGCTCCTCCTATACTCTGTAACACTGCAAGTTAACTACGTTGGTTTCCTGCTAATTGCTTGACTACTTTCTTTCTGATGTACTTGATGACCCTATTCAACTCAATTCAGTTCAATGCAATTCAATTCAGTTTAATTAATATCTGACCAATTACTGTGTACTGGGTACATGACCACTTCCTCATAGAATACTCCAAAATCCAGCCCTCAGCTATCCGATGGATATAAATTCAAATTGTCTATTGGACATCATCTTCTGCATAACCTATAATCCCCTCATTCTCAACATACCCAAAATTAAATTTACCATTTTATTCTGAAAATAACAGTGTACTTCTTGATATGATAATATTAGTAACATGAGCATTAAGTCAGCCATATATGTCTTTGTGCTGTATTTATCTACTTCTTCAAAAATTCCCCTAAATGAAGTTTGATTTTCTTCCCCATACAACTCACCTCCAATCAAAAAAAATTATCTTACTATGCCTTACCACTTTTATAATCACTTCTATTCCAAAAATGCATTGCTAGATTACAAAGATGTGTCAGATTTAATGCCATTCAACTCCTATAGAAGTGTGTCTACGTCCATCATCTGCCTCAAATAGTTTGGGATGCAGTATCTTCACTATGACTGCCACTACTACTCCATATTTTGTTTCAGGGAAAGTAGATGCCTTTTCCAATGTTATGTGATTTCTTGCTTCTGAATTGTTTTCTAACTTTTCTTACCTTTTAGTATTCCTACCTCTGTCATTCTGAATGTGAAAATTCTTTCCACTTTTTAAGCCCTAGTTTAAATCATGCCTTCTTGATGATTTTAGTTATGATAATAATTTAAAAAGAGAAACAAATAAAGAGCATGGCCTTTAGTTGCAAACAGACTTGGATTAAATCCTGGATACACCACTTTACATGCTGTTTGATCATTGACAAAATACTTAAAACTGTGGCACTGCTTTAAAGGAAAAAAAAAGTTCTGTATGTTCAGAATAAAGATAATCCTACCTTGCGCGTTGAAGTGAAGAAGTTTCATGCTTCGAATATTTTTTAGTGTTTATACAGAAATATTCTTTCTTAATAGTATTTCTGTCATTTCAGTTCACTTTCAGTGGGAATAGAAGTAAAAAAAAAAAATGACCTAAGTTTGCAATCTTGATCCAACTCCTCTGTCAGGTATTAATTTTGTATGCGGGAAAACAATAAACTCTAAAAATATTCCAATGATTAAAAATAAATTAAAAATGTAGTCTTTGCTTATGTGAAGAAACCAGCTAAGTGGAACACCTCACTTTCCATTGATGATCAATCTAATGAGGCATTTCTGTGCCATGTAAAAAAAAAAAAAAAAAACAACTTCCTGTAGGAAATTCTTTTTGTGAATTAAATGTACATTCTTTAATTTTCCATAATTTGTTTTTTCCCCTGTTTTGTTGCCCTAAGAAGAAAAATGTGGGGCCCCTGGGTGGCTCAGAGGGTTATGGCTCTGCCTTCAGCTTGGGTCATAGTCTCAGAGTTCTGGGATTGAGCCCCGCATGGGCTCTCTGCTCGGTGGGGAGCCTGCTCCCCACCCCCTCTGCCTGCCTCTCTGCTTCCTTGTGATCTCTCTCTCTGTGTCAAATAAATAAATAAAATCTTTAAAAAAAAAAGAAAAGAAAGAAAAGAGTGATGTTCTACAAGATGTGTAGTAACATGTTAAATATGTATCTCTCTTCCATGGGTATTAGGGTCAATCTTTAAGTTAAATATCCAATATTTATTGTGCCTCAGTTGAGAAGGCAGTAAATAACAAAACACAAGTTCTAACCCACTACTTGAAATCCGAACTTTGAGAACTATAGTGCTAAAATAATTTGCAAACCTTTGGCAAATAGGATTAAAGAATAAACCATATTAAAGCATTTGATGTGTACTGTAACTAAGCATGCCATATCTTGAGATAATGCTGTATCCTCTACATTCCACTAATGCAAATGCATATCGGGCATTACTGTCCAGTCCCAGGTGTATGAAGATAGCTAAGAATAAATGAGCATTTACTTGTTATTTACCTATAGTGCATTCACAATTTGTTGTGTGTATATATATATCTCGTTGCCTTGTTTATATTTTATACAATGACTAAAGCATAAAATGACAGTTACTGTCTTCTCATGCTAAACCCCGCTCCTCCCCGCCACGCCTAACATCCTCTGCACTGTATTGTAGGGTTGGAAGTCTAGAAACTACAGTTGGGTTCTGGGCTTGGGTCTTAGTAACAGAATCAGAGAAAGAGAAAATATGAGCTCCAATAGCATCTGGGTCTTGGGGTAAGGAATTAATTCCACTTTCTCACTTTTCTTTCTCTAGCCCTGAGAGGTAGTGGTAGTGACTTCCTCTGTTTTCCTATCTCTGGATAGCACCACTCTTTTCTATATTTCCCTATAACCCTTTCCAACAATTTGTAAATACGTTTCTATACTTAATTTTCTTCTGTTTGGAATTCTTAGAGTGGTTTCTATCTTCTTGACAGGACCTTGGCTGATACAGGTAATATATACATTAATTATACTAATTGAATGAGGAAATGAACTAGGACCAAGTTCTGAAACTCTGCAGTGAAATCTTTGGAGAACAGATTAATGCTTTCCCAACAGCTTTCATCCCAACTTTCCTCTTCAGGAATAACTTGACTGCTTTGTTGTAGATCTTAGTCCTAGAGACCTGGTAGTGTAGGAGATAGGCAGCCTCTCTTATTCCCACTGTCTAATTACACCTCTTCTGACTGATGGCTAGAGCACATCAGCTCTCAAAGATTGACTTTTGTTACTGTCTGAGGACTGCTTACTTCTGTGCCTAAGGACAATGTGGTCTTTACATGGATCTCATATTACCCAAAAGCTTGAAGGATGTGGACAAAAGTGATGTGCCCTTTGAGGTAGTATCTTTGCTAAAAGCAGGATTGGTTTCAGATAAGATGTCATATTTTTCATGTGCAGCATTGCCTGCGTGATCCACTTGTCACATTACTTCTTCTACTGTGTGTCATATTATGTTAGGTCATGCCATCAGAGTTAACAATGAGACATGCTATTGCCAGAGCAGCAGCATATAGATTGCCACAGATTCAAAAGGCTTTGGTTTTTCTACAGTCTTGGGAGACACATGAGCTGGATCTTATACCACTAAGTTCTATAGCCACCACACAAAATATATCTTTTTATTTTTATTTTTTCCAAAGGAAAAATAGTCAATAGACTTGAAGAAGTCATGAGGTGACATTCTGGAGAAAACAATCCCAGCATATATTGAATTCTGAACTCCCAATGCTTCCGCAAGACAGTGACTCTTTACATTCAGCTCTGGCCTCCCAGCGACGGCAGTCGTTTTGGATAAATTGTGCCTTGACACTTTACCACCAGCCAAATTCACAGGAGCATCTTTATAGATTCCAAAAGGCTTACATTTAGGAAGATAAGACAGTCTGGGTCTTGCCACTTTGATTCATATTTAGAACCAGTAGAGATTTCTCTTTCAGTTGTCTGCGGAAGACACATTCTCCAAATCGATGTCTGAAATTGCTAAATAAATTTCAAAGAATAGATTTTTTTTTTCCTGACCTCATTTGAATGTCTAGACATTTGTGGATTATTGAATCTAAACCATCTGAAACATCAAGGCAATGTTCCCCAAACCAAATTTAACCTGTAGATTAAGAATGCAATCAAGAATTACAAAATCGAGCTTCAGTGCCAGGCTTCTTGGGGGAGAACTGGGAAGTGGAAGCAAAGAAACATCGTTTAAAAACCTTCCAACCAGGGACGCCTGGGTGGCTCAGTTGGTTAAGCAGCTGCCTTCGGCTCAGGTCATGATCCCAGCGTCCTGGGATCGAGTCCCACATCGGGCTCCTTGCTTGGTGGGGAGCCTGCTTCTCCCTCTGCCTCTGCCTGCCATTCTGTCTGCCTGTGCTCGCTCTCTCTCACTCTCTCTCTGACAAATAAATAAAAAAACTTTAAAAAACAAAAAACAAACAAACAAAAAACCTTCCAACCAAATGCCAAAACAGGAAACACAGACAATCAGAGAGCAATCAGTGACCAATTTATGGGTGCTGATATTGGGGCAAGAAAGGTTGGAGGGGGCAGAGTTCAGAGAAGGGTAAGGTAATTGGGAAAATTGCTAATTACACCTATTCAGATAATACACACATTTACCTGGAAACATGGTTCATGGTTACAGGGTGCTTGTCAGTTTTCCTTTATTTGAAATTCAAACTGTTTTCAAGCTGTTTTTTTTCTATTAGCAATTGTTATTAGATGGTATTTTAAAGAAGAAATATATGACATTATGGTACATAGGAGGAGTCTGTATGAACATAGATGGAACTAGAGAAAGGTCTTCTTTCCCCCTGTCTCCTTACAAGGAGCAACTTCCTACAGGGACATCCAGTGAGAGTCACTTCTTGAATGGGTGAGGGTTCCAGCCAGTTGGGAAACTTCAGGAATGACTTCCTGGGTTTTTTTTTTTTTTTTTGGTTTTTTGTTTTTTTTTTTTAAAGATTTTATTTATTTATTTGACAGAGAGAGATCACAAGCAGGCAGAGAGGCAGGCAGAGAGAGAGGGGGAAGCAGGCTCCCCGCTGAGCAGAGAGCCCGATGCGGAGCTCGATCCCAGGACTCTGAGATCATGACCTGAGCCAAAGGCAGCTGCTTAACCCACTGAGCCACCCAGGTGCCCCTGACTTCCTGTTTTTAACAAGTATCTCTAGTGATGAGGGGGAAAAATGCTATTTCCCTTCCAGCCCATATTTAACCATCATATTTGAGCATATGATTGCAGCTTCTCTGAAAGGATTTAGAATGAGCTGCCAGGCTGCAAGGGATTGAATCGAAAGCCCCCTAACAGTTAAAGTGTCCATTAGCTCCTCTACACTTAGCATCCGTCAGAGAGAAGAAGGGCTGCGGGCCCCGGGCGAATTTCTAACTAGCCTAATGAGGACAGAGATTCTGGGAGCAGAAAAAGTTCATTTGCTGAATTTCCAGCAAGAAGTCACTTCAATATTGCTTCTAGGAAACACTGACAGGCTTTGTTGGTAAGAAATCATTATGCTGAGAGAGAAATGGGATATTGTTATATGAGGTTTTTAAAGAAAATTCATTTTGATAGATGTCTAACTGTGCATTCAATTAAATTTCCTTCTCTTTCTTAAAAAAATAGATGTCAGGTAATTGTACTCAAGTTCTGTAAGCTGAAAAGTGTTATCATTTCCTTCCAGTTATTAAAATTTCTTTATCAATATGTGTTCTTTCTTGTCTTTATCCTTTAACTATGGGGGGCCCTCAGTGAAAATACGTGGAGTTCTCCCCTCCTCTCCTGTGGATATGTGTGTGCCTCAGAAGGATTAGTAAGGACTGTTTTTTTTGTTTTTTTTTGGTTTTTGGTTGTGTGTGTGTGTGTGTGTGTGTGTGTGAGAGAGAGAGAGAGAGAAAACTGACTTCCAAATGTAAATTAATAGGTTCTATGCCCCTGAAAATTCTTCTTAAAAACAGTGGGCATAGCCACTTGCTAGACATAAAGTCTGTTTAGTTATGTACTCACAAAACATCATCGTTTATTGTGATGCCCCATTATTTCCTAGCTATGTATCCTGCCATTTTGGGATGATCCTTTTAAAGCTTCTAAAAATGATAAACCAACTACTATTCAAAGCACTTATCCCTTTCAACCCATCCTCTCACTACCACCAAATTGAAGATTCTAAAATATGCCTTTGCAAGTAATAGACTCCTGTCCCTAAATCATCTAGCCCTCCATGCGGTTATACATCCAACCAGGTTCTTCACCTGATTATCTAGTTTCCAATAATGGCACTCTCTTATTCCTAAACAACCAGTTCCTGGAGTCATATTCATTTGCCTTTCCATTTTTCTTTACATTCATTAAAGTCACTCACTATATTCTAAATCTACATTCCAAGTCATGCAGAATTCTACCTTCAGGAGACTCATCTCGTTCACCCACTCTTCACCCTGTCCATTGCCATCGAATTAATTAGACTTTTATTATATTTTGCTTTGGCTCTTTTAATAGCTCACTAATTGGTTTCTCTAATACCTACTTGCTTTATTCTAGATAATTCACATATAACAGCCATACTGATTTTGTGAAAATAAACTTCAACCGCATTACTACCTCCAACAAAACCTCTATGACTCTCTCCCTGTCTACAGGATTTTACACCCATCTTAGCATTTAGTACTGTGCAAAACATGGTTGACACCTACATTTCAGAATTTACTTCATTTTTTTCTTCAATATACAGTTAACCTCCCACAAAATATAATTAGACACTGTCCCTATCATGTTTCACACTCTTCTATCTTTGTATCACCACTCATATTCTCTGCATGTGAAGTATCTTCTCTCTACTCTGTCTCTCATGAAAATCTTAATCTGTATTTAGATTTCTTTTCAAATTCCAACTACTCTGTGAAGTCTTTCCTGATATACAAGCCAAGCATGATTCTCACTTCTCTGAGAAATAGTGCTTAATAATACTTTGTTGGCATGTCAAGGAGAGGAAAATGAAGAGGAATAGTAGGTCTTGGTTTCCATACCAGTGAGATTTCCAAACTTTTTTTTTCCAATTCTTGCCTTCTATGAACAAAAAGGTCTTTTGAGTAATAATGAAAAGCATTATGGAAAGTATTCCAGAATGTTTCAACCCATGGAAATGAGATTCCTAAAAGACCAAGAACACTAGAGAAAAAAACCAAGTCTGTTATCAGATAGAGTTGACCAGCCCATCTCTTTCCCAACTGTCAATATGGAGAATACTGAGTATTTGGAACTTAAATTTAGGAAAAGACTGGGTGTTATATGTAAACAATGAATCTTGGAACACTACCTCAAAAACCAATGACGTACTGTATGGTGACCTACATAACTTAATTAAAAAAAAAAAAAAAAAAAGGGAAAGCAATGGCCCCAGGTTTAAAATGTTACAGGCAGGCTGCTTCTGGAGTCAACGTCAATTCATTTCTAATTCCTCCATATAGAAATAATAGCCCACCTACTAATTATGTTTTTGCTTTCATTTTCCTATTTGTCCAATCCCTTTTTAAAGATTTATAAGCAAACAGAAAACATGGGCTGCGATGGACTCATCTTGATGTTCTAAGTGTTTAGGACGAGATAGGGGAGATATGCATCTGATACATATTTACTGAATTGAAGACTCCACTATCGGGCTTCCCCTCACATACCTGACTCTAACCCCTACTAACCCTTAGGTAATTTAGAGTCTACTACATGTGTAATAGACACTGTAGCATTCCCTTTTTATTTTTTTACCATTTATGCCACAAGTCTCAACACATTAATTCCTCAAGCTCAAGCACGGAATTTATTCTTATACTGTTACTCTACCATACTTCTCCAATCATGATGCCACATGCCTAGCCTAGCACAAAACAGAGATGGACAGATTCAAGAAAGCTTACTTCATGTTTGGATACAGTATGAAACAGTTTTTATATTTTTATATCTATTTTCATATTAACGGGTTAAAGAGAAAAGGAGAACAATTAAGGAGTTGCCTGTATACAAGAGATTGCTTTGAGAACTTCCAAATGGCTCCTTCCTGTAGGACAGGGAGGGAGATGGAGCCCCTATACCCCCACGGACATACCCAAAGATCAAGGTAAATATATTCTGAAGCTTGAAGGGGTCATCAACTCTGAAAGCCATCAGTGGTCACTGCACTGCAAATCTCCATATTCTAACAAATGAGGAAGTAACTTAGTATCTGAAAATATCTCAAAGGAGGACCTTTTTCTCTAGATTCCACTGCAACCATGCACCTCCTTTTCCTATTGGTTCTCCCAGTGATCCTTTCAACCCAGAAATAACACAGTCTAAAGTCAGAGTGGTGTCAATTATTTCCTCCCTTCTTTGTCATTGGTACTTCATTTATCCACATTTTCTCTCCTCATTCTATCCACCAATAAGCACAATGTAAGTAACCTGTCATTGTTCCAACAACTACAGGGTGCTTTGTTTAATTGCCATTCCAGATTTTATCTTAAACTTAAGATAATTAAAAAAGTGAATTAAGTTGTACAGAGAATTGCTTTCAGAAACACTAGTCTATGGTTATAATGCCTTTGGTTTTCAGAAGGAAATACAGTCAGGGTGTGTGTGCACACCCCAAAATCAGTTCTGAAAAGCCATTCCTGGGGGTACAATGAGCTGCTTCATATCTTTGTAATAAGACTGGCTGGTCTGCTCTAATCCCTTTCAAGACTCATTCTACAAAGCAATTTGTTTAAAACCCAGAGAGATGTAGAGATCTGGTATATAGGTGACCACAAACCTCACATCACCAATATTACTCAGTATTTTAAAGAACTACTGCTTTTCATCTCTGACTTCATCCCTGCCATGGGCTGTTGCTGGAGTTGAAGAGAAACTGTTCTTGGATGCGTTTGGGGGATGTCTGTAACCTCGGTGTCTTGCTGATTCTTTGTTTCTGCCTATTTTCACCAACATGGTTCATGGTTTCTAAAAGTCCTCTCTGATATCAAGTGTTTGCAGCTAAGACAGATCCCAATTATTTGGCTCTGATGCACAGTCAAGAGAATCCTGCCAACTTTTATTAAATCCTTCAGTCTTTCTTTCAGTCAATACGTTGAGCATCTTCTTTTTTTTTATTTTTTTTATTTTTTTTTAAAGATTTTTATTTATTTATTTGACAGAGAGAAATCACAAGTAAGCAGAGAGGCAGGCAGAGAGAGAGAGGAGGAAGCAGGCTCCCAGCTGAGCAGAAAGCCCGATGCGGGGCTCGAACCCAGGACCTGGGATCATGACCTGAGCCGAAGGCAGCAGCTTAACCCACTGAGCCACCCAGGCGCCCCCGTTGAGCATCTTCTGAATGTTATTCTATGTTACAGATTTTAATCATCTTGATTAGATTATTGCTTCTGCTGCAAAGCATAATATGGGTGTATATAATAGCACAGTAATAGCAATAGTCTTACAAATTTGTATAATTATTTCATAGGTTTTGACCTTATCTAATATATATCAGCAATTTGCTCATCAAAACAATGATGTAAGATAAAGGAGATGCTACTTTCTTTCAAGTAAGTGGACAAGGGATCAGAAAAATAAAGAAACTTACTCTCGAAGCCATGGATAATAGTGACATATAAAATTTAATGACCAGAGACTTCATGAGACTTCAGCATAGTAAGAGTAAAAATGAAAAACAAGATCAGATTTAAAAATAAGCAAGGCTGACTTAAGAATGGCATCTACCAAATGCATCATGAATGAATCTCAAGTGATTAGCAATGTTGACACCATTATTATATAAGGAGGGAAGAAAAAAATCTTGTAAAAAAGTGGATTTTAGCAAAACATAAAAACACTAAGAGAAGGGACTTTCAGCTTTCGGTTGTAGCTAAACTCTAGATCTCAAAAGGCATAAGTTCATCCAGCACTTCATAGTTAAGTGACATTCTGTATTCATTAAAAGAGCCATAGATTTCATTAGAGTATTTTCATTACTAGACACACTGACCAATTTCTTGACATTTTGACTAATTAACAAGAAAGGTGGTTTGTGTGTGTGTGTGTGTGTGTGTGTGTGTGTGTGTGTGTGTGAAAATGGAATATTCTAGGTCCCATTGTCAAAATATCAATAGCACTTTGAACTAGGGAAAATATGTAACATTGAGATCATGTGTTATAAAAAATATATATATAAAATGTATCTCAGTATTTCAGGAAACTGCTGTCTTCATCAGTCTGTGTCAGGGAATTAATTTTCAGTCATACATCCCTGCTGATACATCTGCAACCTGAGAAAGTCCAATTTCCTTCCTTCATATGTGTCTAATAGAGTATGAATAGTTCAAGTGTCTGAGCAAAATCAGAGGCCAAGCCACAGACCCATTTCCTCAGTAACAAGAGGACAGTGACTTCAACCTGGTGTGGATAAAGGAGCTTGCATCTTCCTCTCCCCAGGAAAGGTTTCACACCTGGGTGAGGTGAAAATTGCAGTCAGAAAAGAAGGGCCCAGTGGAAATGGGATGGACTATGGGGCCCAGGATGACTTTCTGCCCACCCTTGCATCTCTGCAAACTGCTCCGTGTTACCAGGGAGAACTCTGAGTTAATCTCTCTCCTTTCCCCCTGGCAGAGCCCCCAAGGTTACCAACAGGTCCAAAGGTGCAAAACTTCCATTTAGTAATTTAAAAGAAAATAGAAAAGAGAGCAGATTGCAATTTATAAACCACCCCAAATTCCCTCCCAGCAAACCACCCAAGAAAGGGGGGAAGGAAACCTCATTTGAAGCATTCCTAATTACAGGCAGTGCACACTGAAGAGTCATCTTTTTTTTTTTTTTTTTTAATTTTATTTTTTTATTTTTTTTAATTTTTTAATTTTTTTCAGCATAACAGTATTCATTATTTTTGCACCACACCCAGTGCTCCATGCAATCCGTGCCCTCTACAATACCCACCACCTGGTGCCCCCAACCTCCCACCCCCCACCCCTTCAAAATTCTCAGATCGTTTTTCAGAGTCCATAGTCTCTCATGGTTCACCTCCCCTTCCAATTTCCCTCAACTCCCTTCTCCTCTCCATCTCCCCTTGTCCTCCATGCTATTTGTTATGCTCCACAAATAAGTGAAACCATATGATAATTGACTCTCTCTGCTTGACTTATTTCACTCAGCATAATCTCTTCCAGTCCCGTCCATGTTGCTACAAAACTTGGGTATTCATCCTTTCTTTCTTTCTTTTTTTTTTTTTTACAGCTTTATAAACATATATTTTTATCCCCTGGGGTACAGGTCTGCGAATCGCCAGGTTTACACACTTCACAACACTCACCATAGCACATACCCTCCCCGATATCCATAACGCCACCCCCTCTCCCAACCCCCTCCCCCCATCAACCCTCAGTTTGTTTTGTGAGATTAAGAGTCACTTATGGTTTGTCTCCCTCCCAATCCCATCTTGTTTCATTTACTCTTCTCCTACCCCCTCAACCCCCCATGTTGCATCTCCTCTCCCTCATATCAGGGAGATCATATGATAGTTGTCTTTCTCCGATTGACTTATTTCGCTAAGCATGATACCCTCTAGTTCCATCCACGTCGTCGCAAAAGCTGTCATCATCAAGACAGCATGGTACTGGCACAAAAACAGACACATAGATCAATGGAACAGAATAGAGAGCCCAGAAATGGACCCTCAACTCTATGGTCAACTCATCTTCGATAAAGCAGGAAAGAATGTCCAATGGAACAAAGACAGCCTCTTCAATAAATGGTGTTGGGAAAATTGGACAGCCACATGAAGAAAAATGAAATTGGATCATTTCCTTACACCACACACGAAAATAGACTCAAAATGGATGAAGGATCTCAATGTGAGAAAGGAATCCATCAAAATCCTCGAGGAGAACACAGGCAGCAACCTCTTCGACGTCAGCCGCAGCAACATCTTCCTAGGAACATCACCAAAGGCAAGGGAAGCAAGGGCAAAAATGAACTTTTGGGATTTTATCAAGATCAAAAGCTTTTGCACAGCAAAGGACACAGTTAAAAAAACCAAAAGACAACTGACAGAATGGGAGAAGATATTTGCAAATGACATATCAGATAAAGGGCTAGTGTCCAAAATCTATAAAGAACTTAGCAAACTCAACACCCAAAGAACAAAGAATCCAATCAAGAAATGGGCAGAGGACATGAACAGACATTTCTGCAAAGAAGACATCCAGATGGCCAACAGACACATGAAAAAGTGCTCCATATCACTCGGCATCAGGGAAATACAAATCAAAACCACCATGAGATATCACCTCACACCAGTCAGAATGGCTAAAATTAACAAGTCAGGAAATGACAGATGCTGGCGAGGATGCGGAGAAAGGGGAACCCTCCTACACTGTTGGTGGGAATGCAAGCTGGTGCAACCACTCTGGAAAACAGCATGGAGGTTCCTCAAAATGTTGAAAATAGAACTACCCTAAGAGTCATCTTTAAAGTGGTTCTATTCTTAAGTCGTAAGTGAGCTTTGCTGTGTACTCTGCTCAGGGCCCATATACTCTACAATAGTGAGCATAAAAATGGTTAGTGTGCTCTCTTTATGAAAATTATCAAACAATGATAGAGTCCACATCCTAAAAGTGACTGTGTTTCCAGGATTCAGTATATCACCTCCTGCCAGAAGTCATTCAGATCCTTCCAACTGGCTGTGTACCCAGAAGGAGAGAACTGGGTGTGGCTGTTGAGAGCTGTGTCATCCAATGTCAGGGCACTTTAAAGTCCAAAAAACCCTGCCCTGACTCCTGTCTGAGCACAACCAAGGCACACTGTGTTACTCACTTTCTGAAATCAGCAAGACATGTGGAGGTCTAGAGATGGCAATGATGATGAATGCAGAACTCTGACCTGCCTGGGTGAGTCCCAGGGTAGTCCTGAGTCCCTGGGTGAGTCCCAGCACGGTCCTGAGTCCCTGGGCTACCTGGATCATGTTGATAATGACTGTTAATCAATTAAGATAACTCTTCTGTGGAACTCCAGCCACAAGTACTTATGAAAAACCATTTGCCTCCCTTTGTCTGAGTAGTGCAAGTTTTCTCTTATACTGAGGTCCATTTGTAGTGTGCCTTCATCATCTGTGCAAGGGTATTTTCAAGGAAATCCGAGAGTGAAAATAAAAATAAAAAATAAGGAGTGAGACGGGGTACAGATGTGTCTCACCACTTTGGTGTCATCCTCAGGAGATGAAGCTTACACTAGAGCTGTGAATACCAGCCAGGAGGCACTCCTTTGCTTGATAGATCTCTTAGTCTGCACTTCGTGGACTTGCTGTGGTAAAGCAGGGGGGGCATTAGGAACCATAAGCATCAGGTATAAGGGATGATGGATCTCTGTCTTCTTCACTAGGACCAGCGACAATCATGTTATGGAAGGAAGCATGTGGCTCCCACATGGCTTTCTGTGACATGAAACACAGAAAAGAATAATAGTCTCTATCTTGTAGGAGGACATGCTCTATCCTGTATCACATATTGGTTGATTCTCTCAACACTTGAACATAATATATTGACTATTATCTTGTAGCTCATAGATGTCAGAAGACTTTCCAATAATTTTCTTTTTTTTTTTTTTTCTTTACTATATCTGACACATAATGTTACATTAGTTTCAGGTGTACAAGATGTGATTCCACAAGTTTGTATGTTATGCTGTGCTCACCACAAGCACGGCTATCACTACACAATGCTACCACAGTATCATTGATTATATCTCTCACACTGTGCCTTTTATTTGTGTGACTTATTCATTCCATATTCTTTTTTGCATGTAAGTGACAGAACCAAGACTTGTTCCATTCCACAACTCATTCTCTTTAAAACCAGTAGGTTCTACTGCTCCCTAAATATCCATGGATGGTGACCAGGAGATGACAGGGAGATCTTAGGACTGCCACTCATGCTCTGTCTTTAGACAGAACAGCTCTCCACGCCTTTCACTTGCCCACACACTTCTCTCTTTCTCTTTCTCTCTTTTGTTTATGTACTTGGTTCTTAGCAAGATTTTGTTAGAAGGAGGAGGCATGTAGGTAAAAAAAAAAAATATATATATATATATATTAAAAATAGAATAGAATAAAGTAGTTTGAAAGCCTCTGCAGTGCTTTAACAATGAAAGAAACATCTCTGCACATTTACAACATCAATTTATAGTTTGCTAAATACATAATTATGCTAAGTTAGAAAACTACACAGAGTTATTTCTATCAACTGGGTTTAGCCATTGTTACTTAATCTTTATTGCCTTTATGTACAGTTCTCAGAGCCCCTTCGGGGATTGTTAAATATAGGTTTTGGGGCAGGGAGGGTACAATGTGCAATTACCATCAAATTCTGGTGCCCACATGGCAAGAAGAGTAATATGAACCCCTCCAGTAGCACCCCCCTACACACACAAATGTATTTCCCACCAGATACTGCCTAAATAAGCTTCCATATACTCTGCATGTGTGAACTGTAAAGATGAAAGAGTTTCAACAAAATAAAACACCAAGAGCTGGCGGGACTTCCCAGTCTAGGTGGGACAGCAGCACAGAAGCACAAGCCCCCTTTAAGAGGTGATATGATAAGCTGTGCAGGGTACCTGTGATGGGGAGCAGGGGAGAGAAGATCACTGTGGTCTGGAAAAGATGGGTTCAGTGCCCCCCAGTCATGAATGATCAGAGAAGAGGGTGATGTTCTTTACCAAAGGTGGAGATAGGAAAGAGCTTGTCAAGCTCCTGGATCAGGAATTCAAGGATGCAAGGATTTCTCAGTCCCCATTCCTATAGTAATACAGTAGATCTCCAAGGAATGCCATTCAGTGGCCCCAGGAAGCAGTATTAGCAACATATCTTAGATACATCAGATGCTCCCTATTTGCCAGGGCATATTCCAGGCCCTTACCATATGCTCATTCATTTAATCTTCACAACAACCTCCTAACGTTGGAACATCACTGGCACCATTTTACAGATGAGTAAACTAAGGCACAGGGAGGTTTAGTAACTTGCCCAAGATCACTGTGTTCACCGCACTGCACTAGTCAGCAAAGACGAGTTTATTTGAAGTTCTGTGGACATTCAGATTCATGAATCAAAACGAACTCAGGGTTCCATTCCTTAAGTTCTTCACTGTGGGAGCTCCAATGAAAACTTTTCATGAAGATATAAAGGGCTTTGTGAGGCAGTGGGAGAAAGTGTGCATGTTATTGGAGTCTATGGAAAATGTTCTCTCACACAGGGGGAGAAGGTGGCTTGCCCAGATCTTCTAGGTTCTCAACACAATACACAAACCAAGAAAACCCAAGGACAGACACCAGCTCATGCGGTTTAAGCACAACCCAGGGAGAGTTTAACAAAAGATTTGGGGATAAGTTTTCTCATTCCCAGGGGAGCACTCACTCTATAAAAGAACAAATCAGGTGGGGATTTGCTAGGTTGTTGCCATGCATTTTAACTTACTGTGAAACAGGGTACCTTCCAGAGGTTTCTGCCACACTATAGGTAGAGTTTCTCTGTCCAGTTCTTCTAGCCTAGCTCCTGGGGAGGATTTGCTCACCCAACATCACACACACACACACACACACACAGATAGGAGTAGGATTTCAATCAACTCAAACACAGAACTCAACATGAAGTACTTGGAAATGATAATGTGGGACTAACCTTAATGATGTGGGAAACAGAGGCAGAAGAAAAATTATTAAATTTCCTCACCCACTGACAAGCCCTTGAAACAGGCAGGGTGACATCCCTCTAGGGACTCAACTACCTCCACCTTAAGGCTTTGCTAAGGACAAAGGGCAATCCTACCCTGACTGACCCTTACCCCCAACGAGGATCCTGTAAGTCTACTTTAACAATTCCTTTGGAAACTTCCTTTATCTCTAAACCCTCCAAGATACATATTGACAATCATTCCCAAGCATATGGCCCACTGATACATATCTAAAGGGTCTCATGACAAAGGTTTATTACTGGTGATGAATAACCTTTTTCCCAACAATAGCTAGCCCCTCAAGGTCCTGGAAACCTTTCTTCCAAAATTCCTTAGAGACTTATGTCATCCCTGACCCCCTCCCAACTTGCAAGTATATAATGGACCACTCCTCACAGCCCCAGGACGGCAGCTCTTTCTGCCCACAGGTCCTGTCCCTTGCTTTAATAAACCATCATTTTGCACCAAAGATGTCTCAAGAATTCTTTATTGGTCATCCGCTCCTGACCTCACCCCACCGAACCTCACTTATGTTCTAAAACTTCATCATTACCAAACACCAGACAGTGGCCAGTTTCAGAAAAAAGCACTTTGATTTGTGATGTTTGCAATGGTATTTTAAGTGCATTTATAACCCAACCTTTCCAACATATAATCCTCTCTCCCCTGCCCTAATAAAAAAGACAGATATGCAAATTTGGCAGCAAATTAATTAAAGTTCATTTCATTTTTGTAATTATTTTGTGCCTGTTGATGTTGTTGGCTCTTATATACGAAATAGAAAGTGTTTATCCATCCAGTCACTCTTTCAATTTATTACTATATTTTTACTTTTGTAGAACTGTCAACTTATTGGAAAATAAAGCATTGGCAGATAAAATATTCAGAGTATTATTAAATAAATTTTATTAAATTGACTTCTTCCCTTGCCAAACACCCTGTTCCTTTTGAACAAGCTGAGCAATTTGTAAGAGAACATCTGCCTCTTGACCTCTGTGTGTTATTCCCACTGAGGTACCAGTCACACAATGAGCAGAAAAATACAGATATAAATCTGTTAATCTTACCATATGAGTTGGTTATATGAGTCAGTTACTGGCTTGTGGAACTACAAGAAAGAATATCAGAAAAGAGGAGAAATTTGTAGAGAGTATCCTTTTTAGATAAATGTCTGATAATATGATTTTCTTTGTAGGACTTGTGGGAAATTGAGACATAAAAAATAAAAACATATATTTTATACTCAAGGAGTTTGTGAGTTCAACAGGTATGTGTGTAACAACCTTAAATTTCAGACAACAGCAGGGCTATTGTATGTTTACTTAAAATTATTTTCATTCCATCATATCTGTTTTATTTCCATCATATTTGTATCTGTGTTCTCCAAAGTGTATATAAAGACAGTGCCTGATCTTGCATATTTTTGTATCCTCCATGACCTGATCATAGTATGTCCTCAAAAATTTTTCACAAAATGAAACAGAATCTGTCTCTCTTTTTTTTTTTTTTTTAAAGATTTTATTTATTTATTTGACAGACAGAGATTACAAGCAGGCAGAGAGGCAGGCAGAGAGAGAGAGAGAGAGAGAGGAAGCAGGCTCCCTGCTGAGCAGAGAGCCCGATGTGGGGCTCGATCCCAGGACCCTGGGATCATGACCTGAGCCAAAGGCAGAGGCTTTAACCCGCTGAGCCACCCAGGTGCCCCCAGAATCTGTCTCTTCATAAGTATGATTCTCTAAAAGAGAAACTTGAAAGGCTACCTGCTATTATTACACTCTGAACAAGATCAGGAATTGCAAATATATGATACATCATTTCTACTTAAGTGTAATATAAGTAGCTATACTTTTTTCTGATTTTTCAGAGGAAAAAAACTTGCTTATCCTAAACTGATTTGTCATTCAAATACCAACCAACCAGCTTGTTTTCTTTTTTGTGAAAGTACTATTGTATAAAGACATTGTAAAAAGATATGATCCCAGGCTCAAATATTGGTCATACAGAGATGAATTAGACATAGTTGCCAGCCTTGTTCTATTTGAAAAGACATGCCTAAAATATGTCAACAGATAATTAGCTATAAAGATCATGGGAGATCAGTGTGGAAATAGAAGACAGAAATGTAAAAACCACTGGGGAGAAAGGGTTCCTGGGACTTGAGGTACCCTAGTACCAACACCTGATCTCAGCAGCTGGAGCCAAAAGTCAGGGAAAAAAGGAACATGAGTCTTTCTGGTCCAAGAGAAATCAATGGCTACTTGAAAACTCTTTTTCTTTCTTCCTTTTTTATATATATATATATATTTTTTTTTAGATTTTATTTATTTATTTGACAGAGAGAGATCACAAGCAGGCAGAGAGGCAGGCAGAGAGAGAGGAGGAAGCCAGGCTCCCTGCTGAGCAGAGAACCCGATGCGGGGCTCGATCCCAGGACTCTGAGATCATGACCTGAGCCGAAGGCAGCGGCTTAACCCACTGAGCCACCCAGGCGCCCCTATATATATTTTTTAAAACAAACTATTAATGGCAGTTGTGGAAAACAGAATACTCTGTGTTAGTTTGTCACTGACAGGAGTTGCTAATTAGAGCAATTAGTTTCACAGTGCTAATGTATGCCATAATAATTCTTACTAAAGAATAAATGCAATAAAAAATATTTTCTGAATCTCAGCAACACCCAGATTCTGTTTGTATAGGGAAATGATTAAAGGAGCTATAAAAACATGTATGTCCAACAAATTTGGTATTAGACATGATCAGAAAATGATACAATAACCTTCCCTGCATGTGAATTATCTCTTCTATTTCATATCACTTAATCACTGACAGTGACCAAACGTAATACTATGTGGGTCGATTGTTGTATCTCAGGATAATCATCTATTATTTGGGGCTACTAATAGCCTAGCTAATAAGACCTACGGGAATATTGTATTAAGAGGATGAGCAAACCACAACCACGGTTACTCTGGTTCAAATTTAAAATGCTGGGTTTTTTGTTGTTTATCATTATGTGTGTTGAATATTGTGTCTTTACCTAAGGGATTATGTGAGGTTTGTAATATTTATAAAGAGAACAGCTACTCATCTCAGGGCCATTTCAAGCGTATGTATTATTTATTTCCTGATCTACCCCCTCCAATGTTCAATATCTTTTAAGAACTGTGATTAATAAAACATTCCAATTTGAACAGTGTGGGTTCTATTCACAAAACATGGTTATTCAGCCCATTTCTATGCAGACATCACCAGGGAGAGTACTTATCACGCAAAAAAAAAAAAAAATGCACAATCAACATCAGATATTTTGAATTAATGATTTTAGGGGGAGGTTCATTAAACTCTTTGCTTCATCCCTAAGTGGGACTTCTCAATTAAGTATGAAGAGATTGGGAAAGAGAAGGGACGTGCACATTAAAAAATGGTGTGTCAAGTTCTGTTAAAGCTGTGCTAAAGCCTTTCATTCAAGATCTGTCAAAAAATCATTATCTTTTCTTTTTCTTTTTTCTAAGTTTTTTTTTTTTTTTATAACTGAGGCTTAATGTATTATTAATAGAAGAAGAGGGATAAGGAACACCAGACCATTATTGTGCAGTGCACCAGCAATTTTAGGTTTGGGTACAAGCACTAAGAGGTATTTCTTCCATCTTTAATAAACGTAGGTGCTGGGGGATGGGGTCTGTGCTTATGCGAGCAAAGCAAAGCAGGTGAGAGGCACTGCCCTGCATGGTAGTGTAACCTTAGAGCAATTTACTGGGTCCTCATATCACAAGGTCCATGGTACCGAATCTATAAAAATATTTAGTGTTGCTATGTTTCAGGCATCAAATAGCATTTTACATTCTGTTTAAGGACAGAACTGAAATGAAGCAAGAGAATCCATCAGCAAGTGATTATCAAACACATACCTTGTGTCCTCTGCTGTTCTGCTTCAGAAAAGAGGAAATGAACCCTGTCCTCAAGACCACTGCCATCTGGTTGGATAACAGCAGTGATGTTGAAGTCATCAGTCTTGTCAGAGATTAAAGCTCAAGATAAAACAAAAACAAACCAAAAAAACCCACCAGAAAACAAAAACAAAAAACAAAACCAAACTCTTGGTGCACCTGGGTGGCTCAGTTGGTTAAGAATCTACCTTTGACTCAGGTCATGGTCTAAGGGTCATGGGATGGAGCCCATGTCAGGCTCCCTGCTCAGCAGGGAGTCTGCTTCTCCCCCTTCCTCTGCCCTTCCTCACTTGTGCTTTCTCTCATAAATAAAATGTTAACAAAACAAAACAAAAAAAACTCTTGTTTTCCTTCTTTGCTGACCTCAAAAGCTCTTTATGGATATGCGGAGGCTGGGATAAGAACCCCTTTCTCCCCCACCCAAAGCTTACTGATTAGAATCTTAAAAGAATTTGGATTCCTTTTATCCAGTCACCCAAAAAATGCTTAAATGATTATTTTCTCTAGTCCATCAATATCAAATTCCTTTAACCTGCTTCTATTTACATATTCCTCTGTTCTGAATATTGAACAAAGGAAGCCCTCAGGTATTTTGTAACCAAATGTTTTATCTAAAAATGCTACCGTAATAATAGTTTTTTTTTTAAAGTAAGGACTTAATATTTGCAAGAAGCATTTTAAAAGTGCTTTCTATGAATATCTCATTGTATATACATAATAGTGTGAATTACTGTAAGTAATACATGTTGTTATTATAATAATTTTGATATATGAATACAATGAGTACCTTGACCAAGTTCTCATTGCCAGTCAATAGTGGAGGCAGGGATCAAACCCAACGCTCAGCCCCACTGCTCTGCTTCTCTAATGGCCTAGCAGCTGTTTTGCAGATTCCCTTGAAATACTCAAATAGAAACTCAGTTAAAAATAACTTTCTTTGTTCAGCCATTATGGAAAACCGTATAGAGATTCCTCAAAAAAATTAAACATATAACGACCATGTGCTCCATCAATCCCACTTCTCCAAAGGATATGAAAACAGAATATCAGAGATATCTCTGTACATATTTATTGCAGCATTAGTCACAATAACCATGATTGAAGACAACTTAAATGTCCATCAGGGGATGAATGGATAAAAGAAGCTGCACATACAATGGAATATTACTCAGCCACAAGAAAGAAGGAACCATTTGCAACAATATAGATACACCTTGAGAGATTATGCTAAGTGAAATAAACCGGAGAGTAGACAAGTGGTCGCTAGAAGCTCGGGGAGAGGGGAATTAGGGAGAGGCTGGTTAGAGGGTCCAAACTGTCACCTATAAAATGAATAAGGTCAGAGGAGCTAGTGTATAACCTGGTGACTATAGTTGATAACACTGTATTGCATAATTGACATTTTAGGAGGCTAGAACTTAAACTTTTTTTTTTTGTAAGATTTTATTTATTTACTTGACACAGAGAGAAAGAGAGAGCGAGAGATCACAAGCAGGCAGAGCAGCAGGCAGAGAGAGGGAAGCAGGCTCCCCCGCCGAGCAGACAGCCCAATGCTGGGCTCCATCCCAGGACCCTGAAATCACGACCCGAGCCAAAGGCAAAGGCCAAACCTGAGCCACCCAGGCACCTTGAAATTAAATGTTCTTTAAAAAAAAAAAGATAAATATGTGAGGTTATGAGTGTGTGAGGAAACTTTTCACAGTGTTTATGTATATCAACTTCTCATGATATGCATTTTAAATATCTTACGATTTTATATGTCAATTCTACCTCTAGAAGGCTGAAAAACTACTGTTGTATCTTTACCATAAGATGGTAAATACATAAATACTACTTACTGGCAAAATTAAATATTCAATATAGACATATTTTACACACAAACAAAAGTCTGCCGGATTGTTGTAGACGCTATGTCACAGCTCTAAAAAAGGGAACTGGCCCGAGGCAAAGTTAGCACTAACAAGGTTATCTAGTTTTTATTATTTTAGAGATGGTCCTCCTCAGCATCCATTTTGCGAAATGACTTTAATTCAAAAATTCTACTTATTTCCTGCATTCAGCCAGAGAGCATCTTCTCTGGTCCTGAGGATTTAACACAGGATGGTGAACAAGAACATCAGCTTCTGGCAGAAATGAATGTGGCTGGAGAGCTGTGTTGAAATCAATCACAGGCACAGCTGGGACTCCTTGGAGCTGTCAGGAAGTGGAATGGAGTCTGTGTTGCTTTGGAGAGCTTCTGACCTGGAGGCCAGGACCCAGCAGCAAGAGTCTGTTAGGGCTAACCCACAGCAGAGTGGTTTGATCCCCAGTCACCTCAGCATTCCTAGAGAAGGTCTTGATCACTCTCACTGAACAAGGCTACACTGGCATGAGATCTAGTGTAAAACATGCACATAAATGTCTGTCAACCTTTCCCACTTGGTCAAGTTTGCATCACCTTGTCACAAGGACACATGAATGAGACTGGACAGGAGGGAGCCTATCTGCCTACCCCTTCACATTAGAGGTTCTTTTGCTTTCACTGGTTTTGTCAGTTCAGCCAACACTTCTGACCTGCCATGGAACATGGCCCATATGGCACAGGGGGATTATGTGAGCAGAATAGGCAGAAGAAAAATATCCAAGTCTACAACTTTAGATTGCTTTTGTTTTCAGTTAACCAGATTCAAAATAAAATAAATGGAAATTTCCAGTGTTCTTTTCCCATAAGACCCTGAAGAGTCTTGAAGTAGGTGGGAACCCAAGTCAAAATCTACAGACCATGCTGCAGCCTTGAGTTATTTTTTTACCCAAGGCTAATTCTATTAATGAGATGTTTTCAAGAAGATATTATTTCTTCTACATCTTCTCTTACCAAGTTCCAAGGAACTGTCCCACCTAACTCTGGTTCCTGCTCCCACTTAATTTACTTCTGAGGCAAAATTCCGGGCAAAGTAACTTCTGAGTCTCTGGAATATATTAAAAAGACACATCCATTCATTCATCAAGTATCTGAAAATCAGCCACAGGTTGGCCAAGACCAGTTTCAGATTCTGCCCCACTCCCCCCGACCCCCACCATCTTTGTCCTAGAGAAGCAGGAGTGGCTGGAAAAACAGTTAGAAACAAAACAAAGCAAACAAGCAAACAAACAAAAAAGTGAAACAGACATTTCTGGAAACCATGCATCTTTCTTTTTAACTTTTCTATACAACTCCATAATAATAGCATCTTGGACTAAAAGCTAAATCATTTTCTTATTTACAAAGACAGCTTTACTAGGGAAAAGAGCAATATATTATAATACTCAAGAATTTATAATAACAAATGCCAAGTCTTGGTGTATGTGTGTGATTGCACTTTACACCTGAGACAGGACTGTTGCCTTGTGTAGATAGTAATTAGGATTTGTGGGTGTTCTTAGGAGGGCAGACCGATCTGAGAGTTGGGGAAGAATAACCAATATCATTGGAAATATATAGCCTTGATGGGGATGGACCATAAGACCCTCAGCTGATGGACCCAGGCAAGGCTGAAGTTCAAGTCAAACTTCAGAAACTTTGCTAAGACCACTCTATACAGGCTTGCCTGTTTCCTACTGAGCCACTCAACACTATCTTTCTAGGCCCCACTTGGTGTGACATTTTCACACCAATGCCTTCCCTGACCTTAATGTAGAAGAGGGTTTCCTTTTTGAATTCCCAGGGTATTGTGTTTATACTCCCTTATAGCCTTTATCATATGTAAATATTTACATGTATCTGTCCCTGGCTCTACTGATAGTAAATTATTTGATGGCAGGAACTGTTTTATATTTCCCCCAACTATCAAGCATATAGCCTTATCCATTGTATATGCTCAAACAACACTTGCCAGATAAATAAATGATCTGGGCAGTTTAACTTATTTCAGTAAAAATTAATAAGCATAGAGTACCTAATTTTAAGACCGAATCTGCAGTTACAGAAAAATTAGTTTCACAGAGGCAAAGATCTCAACCATATTACTTCTTTAAATAAGATTTCACTTTAAAAGAACAAGTGGCACTCCATTTAGCATTACATGTCCCACCTAACAAAGACTATGTCACAAGATATTGAAAATTATGGTGAAAGCCTAATCTAAGAGGTTATTCATTTTTACTGAACAGGCTCAAGAAAATACAAAATTACTGTACATGAGGTTGTTTAATTTAGTGTTGGGGGTGAGCAAGATGAAAAAAATATGACTACCAGGTCTCTAGCTGGGAGCCTGAGTGAATAATTCCCATGCTGGGAATCTTGGAAAGTATCATTCACTGGGTCAAGGAACATAAAAATAAAATCATTTTAGGGGGTAGATGGTAAGTTAAATTTAAGATATGTTAATCTTAAAGTTCTTGGGAAATATCCAGTTAGAGATGTTCGCCCGAAACTCTGTATGCAAGTGTGAAGCTCAGAAGGCATGGTTTGAAATGCTGATGTTGGTGTCATCACCATGTAGGTGGTAGTTAAAATCACAAGAGTGGATGAAATCCCTGGGAAGTTTACAGTGTGTGGATCTGTGGGTTGCAGACTAAACCCTTGGGATGTTAACACTCTAAGGCTTGGGCAAGAAAGCAGGGGCTGATGACAAAGGGAATGATCAAGAACATTAAATAATTTAGTTGGATAAAGTGGTCATTGCATTTACTAATTAGAGAGTCACTAAGGTCTTAGCCAAGGGGCAGCCTGAGTGGAATGATGAAGGAAGAAGCCAATTGTTTTGGGTTGTTAAATGAAGGTGAGGTGAACAAATGAATACAGCAAATGGTATACTAAGAAGACTATCAAGAACACACAAGCTATACTGAATAACTTTGAGAGGACGAGGTTACAGAGAGAATAGCCTGGGCAGCAGTGACAGTAATGTTGGTTGTGCCTTCCAGTCAACAAGGTTTGGTGTGTTGGTGGTGTAAACTGTAGCACTTAGTGCCCAGTGTGGTGTCTGGTGTTGGTGTCCTCATATATCAGGTATGCAGATGATCTGAGCATGTTCTTGGCTTTATATCCTTGATCTTGGCTATCCGCTCACTTGTCTTTACTACTTAAATCATCCAGAGTCAGTTTATTTTGTTTGCAAATGAGTATGCCTACGGATAGTTTGGTCTTCAGCATCTAGACCAATGGAAGATAAGTGAGTGATAAATTTAGGATTTGAGAAGTCCAGATTCAAACTCAGATATCTAAGTAATCTATAAGTAAATATGTGTTCTCGCCAGTCTGGTTTCTTTCATTCATTCATTTCATGGCTTTTCAACTACCTGAGTAAGCAACCAACTAATGAACTAACCAACCAAATACAGTTATCCATAGTTTATTGATCCTTCTCTTGCTTAGTGATGTGAGGATGTGGGGGTGTAACAGATTAAAGCTCCCATTATCCAGGAATTCATAGGACAGCAAGGATAGTCTAGTGAAAACCGTGAGAATAAAGTGTGAGCTGCAGTATATCTACTCAGCATGAGCCTTCCCATGGCAATAAGCGTTTCAGGGCTTCATGTCCACTCATTTCCCTAGGAGCACTTCAGGATTTTAAAAAAGCTAAAGCCACTGAGAGTTGGGGAAGAATAACCAATATTCTTGACCCCTCTCCCATGCAACTCAGGGAGAATAGAACAGCAACTGAAGTCTCACAGCAACTAAAGTCTCAAGGAAACTTAGTTGGGGACCCTATTATTATAGGGTCTCCAGATGCCACATGGGTATCTTCAGAAAAGCCCCTTACCTTCCTAGCACTGACACCAACATTAAGACTTTTCAACTAACTAAATGTGTCAACGTAATTACTGAGAACTTTCAGAACACTAGTTCTGCTCTATTTTCAGTGATGTCTAATAGACTGATTACATACTCCCAACAATGATATGCTCACACTCATTTGATAAGAATAAACTAGACAATTCAATTTGATAAGAATAAACAAGCAATTTATAACATCTTAGTAATAGCAGAATAGTTTATTTCTCTCTCTTAAAATCTGCTGCAAGCTAAGATGACTCTTCTCCATCCAGTGACCCACACTATTCTATTTTTGACACTCTCATTTCAACATCTGGCCTTCAAGATTTCCAGAGTAGAGGGAAGAGAACATTGGCGGCTACGCATTGTCTCATAAATGCCTTGGCTTAGAAGTGCTATTTCCCGGCGTCTGGGAGGCTTAAAGCCTCTGCCTTTGGCTCCGGTCATGATCCCAGGGTTCTGGGATAGAGCCCCACATCAGGCTCTCTGCTAAACAGGGAGCCTTCTTCCTCCTCTCTCTCTCTCTCTCTCTGCCTGCCTCTCTGCCTACTTGTGATCTCTATCTGTCAAATAAATAAATAAAATCTCAAAAAAAAAAAGGGATAATTTCACTTCTGCTTGTGTTTTATTGGATAAAACTAGTCATCTGTCCCTGCTATCTGCAAAGGGGACTGGGAAATATGGAGGAGCTCATGAAATATTGGATTTACCTTACTGCCTCTTCCATAGCATTTTTTTGGGGTGGGTGCGGATAGGGTGGGGGCTGGCTAAGACTTAAAAAGTTTAGAAAAGATAGATCAGCATTTATTTGCACATGCATTCAACTATTCATCCATTCTTTTTATAAGTACTAAATACCTGATTCTGTATGGGATGCTAAAGATAAAAATAATTAATAGGTCTCAAGCTGTTTAATGTCTAA
Organism: Lutra lutra; assembly: GCF_902655055.1. Taxonomy (NCBI): domain Eukaryota; kingdom Metazoa; phylum Chordata; class Mammalia; order Carnivora; family Mustelidae; genus Lutra; species Lutra lutra. The sequence continues at coordinate 16,992,623 of NC_062286.1, forward strand.
TATATGATTGAAATGATATATAGAGACAAGAGACTGATCTATCATCTATTTATTTTATAATCTTAGGGAGTAGTAAAACAACAGCTGCTTGATAAATGCTTGTCTAATTATACCCCCTTCAGATTCTTGCTCAAATATTCCCTTCTCCATGAAGCATCCCTGATCATCCTCTTTACTACTGTACAGGACTCAAGCATTCCTTGCATTTGTTATAAGTTGTCTTCTCCAGAGCACTTATTACAATCTATGCTACCTATTTGTCTATCATCTCTTTCCCCACAATACACTGTACACTCAAAGGGGGCAAAGATCTTTGTTTTTGATAAAGGGTTGTTTCAAATCTTCCACAATAATGCCTAGAATACAGTAGGCTCAATATATATTTATTAAACTATATGACTGAAGAAAACGATCAAAGCATAAAGAAGTAGAACTGATGAGTGATGAGATTTTAGGTAAGAGCATTACTTTGAAAGGCACAGAGGACCAGGGAAGGTTTGATGGTAAACTGGGTAGCAGATGGGCATGTGTGCATAGAGGTTTTCCAGCAAGAGCCCATGATGCATGGTGTCACCATCAAGATGAGCGAGTAAGTGGCTGGGTGAGAGCTGGGTGAATAAATGTGGGCAGAGGAAAATTATTCCGAACCCTCAGTGACTACATGCTTTGCCTATGAGCTCTGAAGTGTGATGTGGAAGTCTTGTATTAGAGTCAGTCATAAAGTGTCAAGAGATTCCTTATGATGGAGGGATAGTGGAATGCTGGAAATGTGTGTGCTGCAGACAGGTGTTGCAGAAACTCATCAGAGTGCATAAACTCGAGGTTGGGAGGCAGGTTACAGAGGTGGTAGCTGTTACTTCTGTTTATTTCTATGTTTTTGAGAGAATTCAGCTGAATAAGTGAAGCAGAACAAGAATACACTAATAGGTTGGTTGGAAATGATAGAAACCTAAGTATCCCTCAAGGGTCAGTACAAATATCTCCTCCTTTCCTGAACATTTCATTCTCTCCCTCAGGCACATGTAGCATCCTCTGTACATTTCTTTTTGGGGTTTAGGTGAATTTGCCAAAAGTGATTAATTGAATGCCCAGTGTGAAAAGTGATTGATCTGTTGAAAATATAAGTACATTGACTGTAATCTGTGACAGGAATTAAAATAGTGCTAACGAGTTTTTAACAAATTGTCCTGCTTTCTGTGACCCAGCGCCTAGAACATACTTGGTGATCAATTAAGAGCTCGCCAGCTGAAATTTGAATCTCAAATTTGTAGGCAAAAATATCTTTATCACTGTCTTCTTTGAAAGTCATTTTCCTAAATCAGAAGCCTAAGCAGGAGCATTCCAAGAGATGGTAACATACATTGAAAAGCACCAAGTGGTATGTTCATTTTTTGTTTCTGATTTATTTGTTCATAAACAGTAGATATGCAATAACTGGTTTTATTTTTACACTAGAATTCTGTGCCCTTTGTGTAAGATGTAGAAGTTAATTGGCAGCTAACTCACTTTGATGACAACTTTGGTGTGCTTGAGGGACATATTTTTGTAAATTGCCACATTTTTGATAGATTTTACCATGACTGGTTTACTTATAGATTGTTATTACGCTCCAGTAGGATTCACTGCCTCTGCTCTGCACAGATGATGGGGTAGAAACTCATGCTCTCTTACTTCTTAGCAACAATGATAATAACAATGTATATGCAGTGTGTGTTTTCACAGCACAGCAAAGAAAGAAGAAACCCAAGAGAGCCCACACAGCCATCGGAGCATTTACTGTGAAACTAGAACAAAGTACTATAATTTCAAAGATGCTGTTAAAGGCATCTTGCCTTACAGAGAGTCACTGAAGAACATATCCATTAGACATGAACTTTTGTTAGATCTGGGAGCAGGCTTCTCTCTGACAGAGGTCAATAATGTTGTTTTCAGGCTGCTTTCCGCCTGAAAGCAGTTACCACAGGTTTACTAAATCCCAAGGAACTGTACTCCCAGTGGTTACATGGATCCCGATTCTGAAAGAACACAGAACTGGCTCTCATTTCCAATCTCATGCTTAGTGGAGATTTAGAAGAATCATTCCCCTTCCTTCTTGGAGCCTCTGTTTTCTCATCTTTACAAAGAGAGATCTATGATGATGTGAAATTCAGGCTTCCAATCAAATTCCTCTTTGATGATGATGAAGTCTCAGGTAGCCTGTGTGATGAGAAAGGGGATGCTGAAAAAGTATATCTCAAGATGTGAATGGTACAGTATGGGGCAATTTGGCCTTCCTCAGAAATGTGTGCAACCCTAATCATGCAGGGCATTCTAACTTCACAAGAGGAGGTAGTAGGATTGGCAGAACAGAAGAACAAGGAATTGAAGAACAAGGATTGGCTCCTTGTTCTTAGCCTCCCTTGTGCAGAAAGTAACCCTGGACAGGTGGTCTTTCGACTTACAGTAACTCCTTATTTAGCAATTACTGTCAAAGAGTAAACTGTCATTATAATAAATAGTATTTTTACTATTAAAGTTTGCTCTATAAAGCTTAATTAAGGAATAGTTATTTTATTTGAAAATCCTAACCAACAAATAAGTCGCCCATCTATCTGCCTTCTTAAGAAAGGACAAAAGACATGGTTTAATCTTTCACAGTAACGAGTGGTCATTATTATGATAATCATCACCATAGTGGGGTGGTGATATAGTGGGGTGGTGTTATAGTCACCAGTCATCCCACCCCTGGACTAGGTATTCCTATTCCAGGATCCATCAAAGACCCAAGGAACCCACCTATGCTCCCCAACTTGTTGATAAGTCCATAGTGTATCTATGCTTACATATATATGTGCATGAGAAAGAAGTCCACATTTTCCTTACACTGTCCAAGATGTCCACTTCCAAATTGTTATAAGAAGCCCACATAGCAATATTCATATGACTGAAGACATGCTTTTAACAAATGCTGTCACCTTCATCACCTAGCACTGTGTGGCCACAAAATGCATGGAAAATAGACTGTGTTTTAAAAACACATGGACTTGGAACTACTCTAGCAGTGCTCTTCTTTAGTGACTGAAAGGATTTTTCTGATAAACGGGACAACTGAATTGCATGCTGGTTCACTAACAAAAATCCACATGTTAACTTTTTGAGTTCTTATTTCTCCTTTACAACCCCCTGGCATTTCCCATGCTGTGTATTGCTGCTTTGGATATCATTAGTTACCTTTATTAGACATCCTCTCAAGTAACCTAAACTGTATGTACTTCCTTAGGTAGAGGCACAATGTAATATCTGGATGTGATATTTGAGGTTTCATTTTTTAAAAAATCCAATTACATTGTAACTGGAAAGAATACCGGCAATTAGCAATGTAAAATGCAAAAGTAATTAATAACCATAAGCATGTGTCAGACCCATAAAAGTCCAGTCCCCACCCTTAGTCACTCTTAACCACCTGCCAGATCCTCAATCTTGGTTATTATATTCCTCTAAATTCCAAAACTGCAAGCACGGCACTTACTTACAGTATGATTTATTACACCAAACCCAGGCTCTGCTGAGCCCCTCTGGTTTATTATTAATAAGGTACCTGTGAGGTCACCATCAAATCTCAACAAGATACAAGGTTCCAGAGTGCTAGCAATGAAAGAAAATCTTGGAAGAGGAATTCTCTTCCAGATTTGAGCCCAGGGCATTCGGCAAAATTAAACAAAAAAATGTACATCAGCAGTTTTGTGTGTGGAGTAGAGTATCATGTTTTGCAATTTTTAAAACCCAGATGAAAAATTATATCGCTGTGTATGAGAACCATTTAGATAATCAGCTACCTGCTTTCCAGTGGGACTTCAGGAATTCATTCTTGTTATGGAGAACAAATGTGGTTGCAAATTAATGGAATCCTTCTCCTTGGAACTAGGGGAAGTTAGACAAGATTGGAAACTGAATATCTACCTGCAGTTAAGGAAGGACCTAGATTACTGGGAGGATGCAAGTCATTGCAATGTTTTAAACAAAGAAATGGGCAATTTAAGTGATGCCCTAGTCATGTGTGGCTGAATTTCAAGAAATACACCTAGCTTAAAATTATCTTGAAATTTATTTAGCAGCTATTATGGGGTCCAGTATTGTGTTTTTTAATAAGGGGGAAATGTCTTATCCACAGATCTTGTTGTCCATAAGCTTATGGTCCATTTGGAAAAATCAAACAGAATATTTAGGGAACATAATTAATTATTGGTCTACATCTCACATTAAGTATCTGAGGAGGGTGGGTACATTCAAGGCAGGTTTTCTGGAAAAGATGAGGCTTGAACACTACCTGGAGATTAGGCATTAGGGGACAATGAGGGGTGAGTAAACAAAGGGCAGGAATGGCAGTGAAGAAGTTGAGGATGGAAAGGAGAGAGAACTGTGAAAGCAAAATACTTCCAATTCAAAGGAAACATCTGTGAGTTATTTGAAGTCATGGACTATGATTAATACATGAGCTGTGACATCCTGCTCAATATCTGGTACAAACTGAGGCTAAATATACATGACTAATGGACAAATTGGTGGATAAATGATTAAATGAAAGGAGAGCCGGACTTCTTTCATCTTGATTTGTCTACCACATCACCCCTTCCTTAGATGTCCACTGTAATGTGAATGTGACTTCCCGATCCATGGTTTGCTATCAAGTACCACGTCCCAAACCCAGAAAATCTGAGATTAAATTCTAGTGCTTCTGCTTACCAGCTGGGCAACCTTAGGTTATTTATTTATTTATTTATTTATTTATTTATTTATAAATAAATAAATGAGAGAGAGTGAGTGGGAAGGGAAGGAGGGGGGAAATATCTCAAGCAAACCCCACGCTGAGCACTGAGCCTGATACTGGTGTTGATCTCAAGACCCTGAGCTCACGACCTGAGCCAAAACCAGGAGTCAGATCCTTAATCAAGTGAACCACCCAGGTGCCCTCTTGGGTAATTCATTTTAACTCTAAGCCTCATTTTTTTCTCATCTCTAAAACAGAGAAAATACCATTCATCTTTCCTTTTCTATTAGGAAGACTGAATAAGAAACAATTGGTAAAGTGCTCACTCTAGTGCTTGAGACATTATAATTTGATATTAAATTTAGGTATACTAGGAAGAAAACACTACCTGGAAAAAAAAATGAAATGTCTATCCACAGTGAGTGTTATTAATAAATGTAAATTATTTTGAACTACAGATTCTTGTTTATGGGAATAACTGATTTTAGATTCTGAGATATGCAGGAGGACCAATTCTGAATTGTAAGCTCCTGAGATACCATTGTCGAAACGCATGGAGCAAAGAGGAACACAATCTAACTATACTTTCTTAAGTATTCTCCCTTCTCCCTACACTTCTTTTTAGCAAACAAATGCCCTGCTGTTTTCTGGAATTGTTGGCTTTATCACTGGAAATAATTTGCAGCATGAAAGCTATTTGAGTCAGAGTCAGATATCTACTTATGTTGGAGAAGAAGAGCTTCGTTGAAGTCTGGAGTATTTCACTTAATAGAAAACTAGGAATGATCTAGATTCATTGGCAAGCACATTGGCTGAGAAAGTTTCTTAAGAGTATTATTTTATGCCTGGAGTTGTGTACAATTCCCACACTTCACTGGCTTATTAACCCCTAAAAGCAAGATACTATTTCTTACTTACCTTAGTGACATCACATCACTGAAATAATGGCTTTGTAGATCAAGCAAACTCTTCTTTCTTCCTCCCTTCCCCTCTTTCAGCCTTACCACTTTCCTTTCTTTTCATTTCATTATGTACGGAGTCTTGCTTCACCATACGATTGTTCGCTTTACTGAAATCTTTGGATATATTTACTGTCTTTCTAGATAAAAAGAATGAGGGCTTCTGGGTCTGTAGAGAAGTCTGCTGAGATTATTTCTGGATACACTTGCCACCATTGCGTGTAATGTTAGGAATTTGGGATCCATAGCAGGAATTCAGTTATAGAGTCTTGGTGATTACAAAAAAAGATTCTAGCTGTATAATAGGTTGGAGGAAGTGGATGAAAAGAGAGATATCACTGAGATCATTATGAAAATTAACAAAGGCCCTTTGTCAGGGAAGAGGAGAAACAAAGAAGCAGCAGAGGGAGAGATGAGCCTCTTAAAACCTCAGAAGTGTTCCTCAGTCTCCTCATGTCCATTGTCCTTCCCTTCAAAATTCATATACCATCCCTAGAACAGAACCATATGAGTATTACATTAGTTAGGGCTCTCCAGAGAAACAGATTTAATAAAAGAGAAAGACTGATTGAGGCTGATTGATTCAGCATCTTGGAGACCTAGAAACAGCAAGTGTTTCAGTTCATTTTCAAAGGCAGGAAAGAAATGATGTCCCAGCTAAAGGCAGTAAGTCAGGAGGAATGTCCTCTCGCTTGTGGGAGGTTCAGCTGTTCTATTCCCTGTTCTACTCAGGACTTGGACTAACTGGATGAGGCCGACCTACGTTGGGAGAACAATCTGCTTTACTCAGTCTATAGATTCAAAGATTAACCTCATCCAGAAACATCCTCACACATACACCCAGAAGAACACTTCAACAGATGTCTCAGTATCCTATGATCCAGTCAAGTCGACACAAAAAATTAACCATCACAGGTATAAACAGGCGTGAATGTCAACAGTCAGTAGTAGATCACATGAGTGCTTTGACAGTGGAAGGAGAAGAAATTTAACTCCTTCAGAGTGTGCTTTGTGCCAGAATCTGGAGTTAGGTTTGCCTTAGCTCACCATGTGCACTGGGAAAGAAGCCCACTGAAGACTTGATGTTTGTGAAATATGCCTTCCCTACAACCCGCTTTTTATTCCACCTATTCCTGAATGTAAGCTTGGATATGGGGCTGTAGGTAAACACTCAACTTTTCATTCCATATTAATCTTTTGCTGCCCACTCAGTGCCTATTGTGAGCCTTAGGTGGAAACGACAAAACCTACCTCAGCAGTGGCTCATTAGAGGCCAGAGAGAAATGGCCATAAAGAGTTATTTTAATGTTCAGTTTGGGGGTTAAAATCTATAAAGCTCCAAATATTATCTGCTTACAGGTTTTCTTCTTCTGCTGAACAGAACTGGCTCATGTTGGCTCATGAAGGCTGAAATCTAGTTGATTATTTTGTTATCAGACTCACTACTTTGCCAAAGCTTTCATTCACTACTAGCAAAACAAAAGATGAAACAGTGTCTTCCTGAAGCCACTTAAATCTTTCCCATTGAAAGAAACATAAGAGGCTAACACAGATGGTAGGAAGACAAACTATGGTTGAACAAGTTAGAGGTTTGGTCCTCATGTTGCTGCCTAATTGATTTGACTGATTTCTGAATTTGCCAGATTAGCATGCTGCTTTCTTCTAGTGCAGTCCTTTCCACTTAAAAAAAAAAAAAAAAAGTCCTTTGTCCCATCTATCAAAGACCTTGCTCAACACTGCAATGTGATGACAGGACAACACAGGTCCTGTCCTTCCTGCTAAAGCTGAGCACAAGAGGGAAACTAAAAGTTAAAGCCAAGAACTGTGTGGAGAGGTTCTCACATGGGAAAGGGCTTTCTTCCCAATTTAGCTTAATGGGATGAAGTAGACTTTCAATATTTTGAAACACAGATTGACAAATTGATACGAAAAGAAAACAAGACCTTTGTAGCATAGGACCTCAATGATCTAAGAGACATTTTCTCAAAGTCAAAGATGGTCACATTATTCTGCAAAACCTTGGTGTATAAATGAGACCTGTGCTGAGGTCTGCAGAGCATACGCACAAAGATGCGAAGACTAGAAGCACAGAAGTATGAAAACTCCATTCAGGCAGATTGAAATGAAGAAAACAAATATTATTTTAACTACTCCCAGCTAGCCCTAGCTCCTTCTTAAAAAAAATCCATTTCTGCTTTTATTCATTTAAAAAAATTGCATATCATCTGTTTGCATGCTACTCACTCCCATTTACTCTTCTAAGTGTAAGACCACAAGTTCAGGAAAGTTGTCTTATTCATATTTATATTTTCAAAATCTAGACCAGTACATGACATAAAGGCTTCCAGGAAACATATTTGGATTAGTTGACCAAAAACATACAAAAACTAGGAAATATTTGCACTTGCAATCAAGGAGAAACCAAGTGAAAACATATTCAGCTTGAGAAAGAAAAGGGTTAATTGACCCAAGAGTCCCACAAAAAAGAAAGGGTAGTCCACAGGGGTAAATGAATAAGGTCATTTAATGTTATCCCACCTGTACTCTTAGGCTCCAAGTGGCAGGGTTGAAAGTCAAGATTTGATGGGGAAATGTTTAACTGGTAACTTATGGAAATTAGTAAGAGGCTTGTAAATGAAGCATCAGGGGATGGTTCTCACTCACATGTAACTTTTACCATGCATGGCATGTAAACTGAAGAGTATTACATTTCTCTGGTGGCATCCAACAGTACTAGAAGCAAAGGACACATGGAAGAAAGTCTCTTCAACTGGAAAAAGTAGCTCACTGCTTCTACCTTAAAAAACAAACAAACAAACAAACACATTAGTGTTGTTGCTAGTTTTAAATTTAGGATGTAGTCTTGAATAATATAAGCTAAAGTGAACAAAATGGGCATGAGAAATTGAAGCTCTAGCAAAGAACATGAGTGAGTGCTGGTAAATACAGGCATATGGAATTATAGTTACAATTGGATGGGATTTTTTCATACAGGAGAAGGGACCTCTTCCCCCAGGGGAAGGAGTTAAATATAGCCCTAAATAAGCAATAGGGGTTTTTGTTTGTTTCAAGTTTTTAAATTATAGTTAGTTAACATGTAGGTTAATACTGGTTTCAGAAGAATTCAGTGATTCATCACTTACATGTGTAAGTGTAAGTGCTCATAAGTGCCCTCTGTAATACCCATCATCCATTTAACCCATCCCCTGCTCACCTCCCCTTCAGCAACCCTCAGTTTGTTTTCTGTAGTTAACAGTCTGTTATGGCTTGCCTGTTTTTTTTTTCCCCCTTTCTGTATATTCATCTATTTTCTTAAATTCCACATATGAGTGAGATTATATGGTATTTGTCTTTCTCTGACTTATTTCACTTCACATAATACACTCTAGCTCTACCCATGTCATTGCAAATGACAAGATTTCATTCTTTTTGATAGCCGAGTAATATTCCTCTGTGTGTGTGTGTGTGTGTGTGTGTGTGTGCACTACCACATCTTCTTTACCCATTCTTCAGTCAGTAGGTGTTTGGGCTCTTTCCATAATTTGGCCGTTGTTAATAATAGTGCTATAAACATCAGGGTGCCTGTGCCTCTTTATATCAGTATTTTTTATGTCCTTTGAATAATACTTAGTAGTAATAAGCAATAATTTTAATCTTGGTGGAAGAGTGGACATTTTTAGGGAAATTGTTCATGAAGTCTCCAAAATTCTTCAAGAAATAAAAGGCAAATTTGTTTGCTGAGAATTAAATTATGTACTTGGATAACAGGTTTAAGAGAAGACCTAAATTTTAAGAGTAACTAAGAAGAATAAGAGCAACCCTTCCCAGGAAGAAAACTGAACTAACTGCTCAGAGTTACCAAGACTCTTGCAATAGTGGATGTGGATCTAGTTGTCATCTACAGGCGTGGTGGGGTTTTCTTCAGAAGTTACCAGTCACCTAGGCATGCAAATAGAGAGTGCATCATGGCATACCCCAAGCCTGGGCTGCAAGGAGACAGGTGGCAGAGAGCAAGATGACTGATGCTTTTACTAAGAGAGGAGTTCAGATGCATCACCCCACTCAGTTGGTGGCACAGCTATTACCCTGACCCTGTCTCTTTGCACCTGTCATAAGTACAGAGTAATTTACCTAAAGTAGAGCCATCCTTTATATTCTTTAGGCCCCTCACCAACAATAGGAGAAAATTCATACCCTTTTCTATGGATGCTATGTGACATGTCCCTTCACAATATGGACACAATCTCCTTCTTCAACCTTACCTCTTAATAAATGCCTCTTTGCCTAATCTTGCTTCATGCTTTGTGGATTCTTTTCCAAATGGGGACCAAATTCTGCTTTCTCTATTAGGATACAAGGACTTCCAACTATACCTACTAGAATGGTTCAGTCCTCAGTGGGTTTCCACAATCTGTTCCCTCTTCTTAAAATACTCTTCCCCCCATATGTGGACTCAAAAGCATTGTTTTCCACACTTACCATATATCACTCTGTCAAGTTTCACTTCCTAATTTCAAAGAGCTTTGATGTATGCAAAGTGAACCACTCTTTCCTTTATACAAATTTTATAACTTCCCCATATTTCCAAACTTACTTGATTATAAGTATGCATTTAAATGTTTCTCCTACTAGATTGTGATCACATTAATAACAATGACCTCTTAGCACATTTATTTATTTATTTATTTATTTATTTATTTTAACCTCAGGACCTCTGTGAAACACCAGAGTTGCTCAATAAATATGCATTGGCCTGAAGACACCAAGACTGTAGACTTAGGTATCAGGGATAATGTGGATTTGAACAGTGAAGGGGCATGAAAAGGGCAACTCCTGACAGAATGAAAAATGCAAAGAGACCTTAGGTTTGGAAGATAATGACAGCCCTGCCTTTATAGACTGTTTCAGAGAGTAGCATATAATATGGATGCAAAGGTCAGGTGAGCCAGACTATAGAAATTTTTAAAACTACATAATGAAGATTAGATGAAATATTGTTGAAAACTAGAATCTCAATGATTAAAAGTTTATATTCTCTTTTCTGTGAAACACTGGTTTAGGAGATGAAATTACTAAAAAAAAAAAATCACATTATTCTAAAATTTACTAGTCTACCCTCCTCTACAACCACACTTAAAAGTATTTTCTTTATTCACTAAGTTTTTAAGGGATTAAATTATTTAAAACATTAAAAAAATCCTACTAAAATGAAAGGTGTCATAATTAAAGAAAAATTAAATTACAAATGACAGAAGACAGGCACAAAAGAGCGCAATTCTATACGATTCAAATTCATTTAAAGTACAAAAACATGAAAACACATTAATCTATGTTGTCAGAAGTGAAGGTAATAGTTACACTTAGATGTGGTACTGCTAAGGATAGACCAAGAAGGGAGTTTCTGGACTGTTGGATTATTTTCTTATTTCTGTGATTTAGGTGGTAGCTGAACACAGATGCATTCAGATTATGAAAGTTCATCGATTTTATTCTTTTTGATGGTTTTGATGGACCTTTCCCTAAATGTATATCACTTTAATAAAAAGATGCTTTAAAAGTACAAAAACAAGACTAAGAGTAAAGTTTGCAAAAAGGATAAAATACCCAGAAAAAGTTATTGAGTCTAAAGTAAAACAAAACAAAACTCTAACAAATTTATTTGAAAAAGACAAATAACCCAAGAGAAAAATGGGCAAAGAGCATTAACAAGCAACTCCTAGAAGGCATACAAATGGCTAATAAACATGTTTTTAAAAAGATCTTTAATTTATTATTGATCTGGAAGCTGCAAATTCAAACAACTAGCTACCATTTCTCATCTAGCAGACCAGCAAACATTAAGAAGATGGATAATACCATAATGGCCAGCCTTTGTTGAGTGTGTACTATGTGATGACATTTTTCCACTTGCTTTATTTTTTTATAAACCTCATTGAACTTCTGGTCTCATTTCTAATCTCCATTTTACAGGAAATATTAGTACTTTTCTCAAATAGTAGGTAGTAAAGTTAGGCTTCGAAGCAGGCCATTGATCCCACAACTTAGAGCCATTATTTTAACCACCATTTTGTATATTTTATGTTCTCTATTGGAATTCTGTATGTTAGTAATAAACATCTCTCCTTTACAGACACTGACCAATTCACAAACGAAACACAGGAGTAGAGGGGAATTAAAAAATATATTAGTTATGTTATGGTGGCTATTGAAATTGCTACTTTAATACTTTCAGGGAGCTGCCCAAGTAGCCCAATGCTAACTTAAAGACAATTCTTTCATGGCCCTTGACTTTTTTTTTTTTTAATTATTAACATACTGAAGATTAAAACTAAGTCTGTAGACAAATGGCATTGAATTCATTTTATTGTGCAATGAAGTAGAAGAAATATTGGGATTATGGTTAAATTTAGTCATAAACTTTAGTTTTAGATTTAGTCATAAACACTGAGAGTGTAGGAATGCTATAACCCAACAAATAGAATAAAGACACTAAATAGAATAAAGATACTAATTCCTTTATCTTTTGTAACTAAGGTTTAATGAAACATAGAAGGTCAGGAAAAAAAATGAAGAGAATGTAAAATTATAATGCTCTTATTGCTAAATAGATATTACTTTTAAAACATGCTAATTATATAAAATTCATATTACATAAAGGTATAGTACCTTTAGAAACCCACTAGAATAAAATGTAAAAACCTTCAAAATTATCAGAACACACACAAAACATAGCAAATAAAATCATCATATAAAGATTATAAAGCCTAGGAATACATCACAAAAAAAGCTAAAGTTAAACACATCTGTCCTATAGATACGTGAGTAAAATAGTTACAGTACCAATTGAAAGAAACAGTATCAGTTGGACCACAAATCAAAACTCCATATACTCCATACAAGGGATATACTTAAATGATTGAGAAAGGTTATCAAAGTCTCAAATTATAGTGGTTTGGTAAAATGTCCTTCACCCACACAGGCAGAAACAATAGATTTGATGTGATTTGAGGGGGCAGAGATTAATTATAAGCCTCTCTTACTTCTGAACTACATTGAGAACTTAAGAATACCAAGATGAGGCACAATACAGTGCCTATTTTGGTAAAATTATATTGAGGACATTTCTTTAATCCCTGAATTGAATTTATCCACTCAAGAAAAGTATATGTAGGAGTCCTGGCCCTATGATCCTGTCCCAGGAACCAGAATTGACAGGATGCTTTAAGGAAGTGAGAGGGTTAGGTGAGAGACAAAGATTTAGATAGAGGGAAAAGCATGCATGTACCTTAGGCTGAACACTAAGAACACTTGGCCCCTTATGAAAAGTGACCACTGGAGTCTTCCAGACCAGTTTGTGAATGATGATGTGATTATTCACAGATAGGGAACAGTGAAAAGGGCCCACATTTGGGGAGAGAGACAACAATCTGGTTTTATACATACTGACTTTAAGATGCCCGAGATAACATATCAAGAAGGCTTGATATATAAGTCTGGAATGAAAAGTAGAGCTTATGATTTCTCCCCCTTTTCCCTTTCTCAATGTGGGAGTTTTGTTACTCATTTATTATGCATAAGTTTAAAAAAAATGTCATTTCTTCCAGTGTCATTTCTTTGTAGTGTAATATTTAAATAGCACCAGTACTCATCATCAGCCCTTTTTAGCATTGTGTTCCCATTCATGATTCTGGTTAGATTTCCTGGTCAGGTGTTTTATTCTTTATTTTTTATGTTTCTCTTTAAAAAAAGAAAAATTCTCCCCAAAATTCTCTCAGAGGTACAACAGTTCCCCAAGTTCATCCCTGTTTGAGAATATCTTCTTCTAACATTTGTATATGACATAACTCAGCTTATCATGATAGTTTGGTCATATGTTATTGTGTGCAGAACTGTAGACCCAGGCCTTTTTTGTAAAAATTCAACATTGTTGCAAAGAATTAGAAAATGAACCTGATTTTTTTTCTTTTTTTTTTCACTTTGAGAGTTGTTTTTCTGCTTGGATGACTGAAAATTTCTTTCTCCATTCATGAATTTCAGTAATTTGTTGAGGGTATGTTGTGGCAGTAGCTGTTATGTATGAATTCTTCTGCAAAAGACACATCCTATATTTGTTAAAATCAAGTACAGCTGCAATTATCAGCAACACCCAAAATAACAGTGAGTTAACAAGATAATAGCTTAGTTTCCTCTCATACTAAAAAAAAAAAAAAAAAAAAAAAAAGTCTGGAGGAAGCCATTATGTCAGTATTCAAAGCACCATAAGGAGAAATGCAGAAAAATGAGCAAACCATGTTTCTCTGACAATATTTCTTGCAATTCATACACACTTTTCTTGCTTACATCCCATTGGTCAAAACTTAGTCCTATGGTCACACTTGAATAGCAAAAGCAGTGGGGAAATGCTGCTTTTATTCCAAACAACACTTCCCATATCCTGTTTGCTTTGATATGGTCTACTTGAATTAACTTTGACTCTTTCCCACCTGAGTGAGTCATTTCCCTACTTCTCTGAGCTGCCATTTAAGAGTGACATTGCACGCTTACTGTGTCTTTTCTGTATCCTGAGGGCATAGATGGAGTTGGGGGAAATGGGATTGCAGAGACAATACACTGCAGATGTATAACCTATAGTGAAAGTGTGGACTCTTCTGAGATCATTTAGCCTACTCAGGAATCAATCCTGTCCCCATTGAGTAACACCTTTGAGTCTCAGTATGAATAAGACACTGAGTTTCCATCAGAGAGAAACAGTCATGTTACTTATTCTTTCTTTCCCTTAGTGGTAACACTCCAACAGTTGTGGTCACCCTGTCACTAAGGTACTGAAGCATGTGGGGGAAACTCATTTTTAATGATTCAATCTAAGAGCTAGGGAAACTTCTCTGAGGCTCTTGGAAAATATGCAGAATCTGTGTGGAGCAAACTGAGTATTTTGCTAAGGTCCATGAAAAAGACTTGGACAAAAAGGAAAGATCTGGGGCACCTGGGTGGCTCAGTGGGTTAAGCCTCTGCCTTCAGCTCAGGTCATGATCTCAGGGTCCTGGGATCGAGCCCCTTGTCGGGCTCTCTACTCAGCGGGGAGCCTGCTTCTTCCCCTCTCTCTACCTGCTTCTCTGCCTACTTGTGATCTTTGTCTGTCAAATAAATAAAATCTTAAAAAAAAAGTAAAGATCCAACATTAAGTTGAATGGCAAGAATTTATATGGAAAAATTTGTAAGAAGGAAAAAATTCTAAGTATTCATTTACAAACATAATACAAATCAACTTTATACTGGCATGATTTCCTTAAGAAATGAAAACAAATGCTAAATTATATAAATTATTTATATGGAAGAATAAATGTCTAAGGATTGCAAATAAATTTTCATTTTAAATAGGGTAATGGGAATAGGTTTTCTTTCCCAAAGAATAAAATATATTTTAAAGCTATAATAACTAAAGGATATGGGACAAGTTCAAGAAAAGGCAAAGGCATCAATGCCACATGTGGAAAAATCAAGGGAAAGAATATATTACACTTATAATATACAATCAAGCAAACTGTTCAAATCCAAGGGAAAAGGGTAGTTTTTAAAAATTTTTATTTATTTTTTAAATTTCTTTTCAGTGTTTCAGAATTCATTGTTTATGCACCACACCCAGTGCTCCATGCAATACATGCCCTCCATAATACCCACTTAGAAGAACTAAACCTGAAACTAATGTAACATTACCTTTCAAATATTCAAATTTAAAAAAGAAAACCTAAACCCTAACACCAAAAAAAGGTAAAATGCGTTAAATATTCAAATTTAGAAGATGTGACTAAAGACTAAAAGTACTTTACTAAATGCATTAGTAAAAATATATATTCTTACAGGACACCAGTAAAAGTAAAGTAGGAAATTTATATATGATCAGTGAATTGTATTTAGGTCAATATCCTGGTTGTGATATTATACTATAGTTTTGCAAAATGGCTCCCTTAGGGGGAACTGGGAAAAGTATACAAAGAATCATTCTGTGTTTTGTTTTGTTTTGTTTTTATACCTGAATGTAAATCTATAATTATCACAATAAAATATTTAAATAAAAACCTATGAAGTTGGAAATAAACCCCACAAATGTGTAATAGCACAGAAAATGTTGAGGCTCCGGACCCAATAAACCCTAGACTCCTCCCTCCTCCAACCTATATTGTTAATGTTTATACTCATTCATTACAGCCTTTGAGTCATTGTAATGGGTAAGAGGATAACCGGAACTAGAATAGAGAAAAGCTGTATATTGATACGCATTAAATATACCCTTTGCAAAATTTTGCTTCTTTAAGATAATCTCGGGTCGTTATATTTTTAGCTCCAATGGTGATTTATCAGATATCATGAAATCAAAAAATTCAACTGGCAGTTACAAACCAAACACCACTTTTCCTTGGTAGGAACCATATAGAACCACGGATATGAATTGAGGTTTCAATATTTATATATGGAATATACGGGTGAAAAAAGCACATTATAAAATAATACAAAAAGTGAGATACTATTTTGAAGGAAACACACACCTACATATGTATATGTATTTTAAAGAACATTTTTTTGTGACTGTAATGATCTTTCTTTGAAACTTTTATGCCTTCTCTGGGAGTATGCATAAGATCCTGAACACAGTGAAGACCTGCAGCATAGAATGTTCATCACAGAATGTTTTCTGCAGAATATTTTATACCCCTGCTGCCTGGTTTCTCCATCAACTCAAATGACCCCTCAAAGCATGAAGTTGTGGTTATACTATCTGGCAGCTTCTGGCTCCGCAAGGTCCCATTTTTCAAACCTTGATCTCTGGCCTGCACTCATTTAACTTCTGATCATAATTTATTTAATAAGCTTACCCAATTTGCCCTCCTTTAATTTCTGATTATAGTTCATTTGTTTGTAAAAACTCACTTCAGATGAACAGGTTTCCCTATAAAGAATTTAAGAACCAATGTGATTTTCCCTCCCTATAACCTAGAGCCGGAGAAGGAAGAAGGACCATCATTCTGCTCAATGAAATGTTGCTGATCTAGCCTGTGCTTTAATTTCTTTCAAGGCTTATTATCCCTTCCTTCCTTATTACTTATTAACATCTCCTCTCTTATGGTCTGTTTACTTAAAAGGAAATATATCCAACTTTTTGGGGGGTGAACACAGTGCACCAACTACATTTTTTAGCATCATGCTGACATGTGCTCAACTGGAAAATTATTCCCATCTCAACCGCTTTTCTTAACAGATCAATGTGAATGTAAATGAAGGAAATGAGTGAATAGAGATTTATATTTTTATCAAAGGAAAAAACTGTACAAAATAAACTGAATCTGGTGTCCTACTTATCCAGTCTCAGATGCTGTGCCTGGGTTTACAGAAACAAAGCTCAGCTCTCTAGCAGAGGAGGACTCAACTCATCTTCTCACTCTGCCTCATCTCTATTTTTTATCCTCAACAGATTCTTGGGCCTGCCATGTTTTCCTCACCCTACTTAGACTTTTGACATTTCTCAAGGCTTGGCCTCCAATGCTGGTCTTCTGATCATCAGTAGTCCTACCCGCTACACTCTGACTCCTGGGTTTTCCAGGCCTTACAAACCTAATGATCTCTATTATAGTTTCTTACTCCTATCTTAGTACACAGCAGACCATACCTGCAAGTCTTCTTTGCTATAGGACCAAAAAAATTCATTACCTTGACCCCTTCTCCCAGGCATTCAACTGCTTTGCTATCTACTAGGGGCCCACTGAATATATTTTGTGTCATCAGAATCATTCTATATGTCACAGAGAAACAGAAAATAAATCTTAATATGGTGACTAAGAAGTTACAGTCAAATTGAGGAGCCCTGAAATTACAGAGTCCATTGTTGATGCAAAGATTGACAATCAAATGGTTAACCTGAATTTAGTGTTATAAACACTAACTGGCAATCAGCTTGGGACCAATTAGAAATACTGAAGAATTAAATCAATTCCATTGAATTTACTTCAGATCATATGGCTGACAGCTAAGTGCCTTGTGGTAGAATTTTTTTTTTCCCATGTTAATATAACCAGTGGATAAGTTTCCACCAATCTCAGTGCCTGGAGCAGTAGTTGACAAGTCCTATGGGTGGGAACACTAGGAAATACATTTCAGGGAGAATGAATAGCAGAAAGTTATAGCTGTACTCAGTAGAAATGATGGTAGACTCAATTCACCCTTAATTAACAATTCAATTTAGTTTACAGACAACGTCCTCCTCCTTGCCCCCACCAAATTCACTACGCAGTAGTTACTTAGACAATGAGGCACAATTTCTTTTTTAAAGATTTTTATTTATTCATCTGAGAGAGAAAGAGAGCATGAGAAGGGGAGAGAGGCAGAGGAGAAACAGACTCTCCACTGAGCAGGGAGCCCGATGCAGGGCTCGATCCCAGGAACCTGGGATTACGACTCGAGCCGAAGGCTGATGCCCAACTATCTGAGCTACCCATGAGTCCCTGAGGCACAAATTTTTTAAAAAGTTTAAAATTCTGTGGGGCACCTGGGTGGCTCAGTCATGAGACATCTGCCTTTGGCTTTGGTCATGATCCGAGGGTCCTGGGATGGAGCCCCTCATCAGGCTCCCTGCTCCGCAGGAAGTCTGCTTCTCCCTCTCCCACTCCCCCTGCTTGTGTTCCCTCACTGGCTGTGTCTTTCTCTGTCAAATAAATAAATATTTTTTTTAAAGTTTAAAATTCTGTGATATTGGTAACTATATTCATAAGTAGTATTGGTGATTTTGAGTGGAGAATAGAATCCCATATGGCAAAAGCTCTTCTGTTTGGGATGCGATGTTTTTAGTACTCTCTTCAGGACCCTTAAATCTTTAGAACAATAATTTTGTGACACTTTTGTCATTGGTGACATTAAGTGCAGTATCACTTACGGGAATCATTTATGACTCAATGACCATTCTGATTGATAACACATGTACAACTGAGTGTACAGAAATGTCATATCATTATGATTATAGTGAAAAAGAATATAGCTGCCTTTAATGGAATATTTACTCTTTGCTAGTTGCATGTAGACATTTTATTTTATTTTATTTTATTTATTTTTATTTTTTTTAAAGATTTTATTTATTTATTTGACAGAGAGAGATCACAAGTAGACAGAGAAGCAGGCAGAGAGAGAGAGGGAAGCAGGCCCCCTGCTGAGCAGAGAGCCTGATGCAGGACTCGATCCCAGGACCCCGAGATCATGACCTGAGCCGAAGGCAGTGGCTTAACCCACTGAGCCACCCAGGCGCCCTAGACATTTTATTTTAAATATAATCATCAAGTTGAAAAAGGAAAGGGACACTGGAGATCTAAGGCCCTATACTCATACACTCATTCTTACTGTTGCCTATGATTTAATACTGCTGTGCTAGACACTAGAAATGGTCAGTGTTACTCTTTTAGGTGGCAATGGTACCATTTCAGTAATGCCAGGATAATTAAACCCTCTTCAAAAAAACATACTTCATTTGAGATAGCTGAAGGCTTTAAAGCTTATCATTAATGGTCTATTTCCACACTTCCAATATGGCAGGGACTAGCCACATTTCAGTTAAAGTTAACTGAAATGAAATAAAAATAAAAGTTGAGTCCCGGGCTGCCTGGGTGGCTCAGTGGGTTAAGCCTCTGCCTTCAGCTCAGGTCATGATCTCAGGGTCTTGGGATCGAGTCCCGCATCGGGTTCTCTGCTAGGCAGGGAGCCTGCTTCCTCCTCTCTCTCTCTCTCTCTCTACTTGTGATCTCTCTCTGTCAAATAAATAAAATTAAAAAAAAAAAAAAAGTTTAGTCCCTCTGGCATACTACCCACATTTCCTATAGAACATTTCTACCATCACAGAAAGTTGTATTGAATAGCAATAGATACCTTTCATTGTTTCTTATTAAAGTGCACTAACCAAGCAATCATTCATTATTTATACCTTTAGGACAAAGTACATATAGATCCTTTCCTTTTTTTTTTTTTTAAGATTTTATTTATTTATTTGACAGAGAGAGAGAGCATAAGCAGGGAGAGCAGCAGAGGGAGAGGGAGAAGAAGGCTCCCTGCTGAGCAAGGAGCCCATTGCGGGGCTCCATCTCAGGATCCTGGGATCATGACCTGAGCCAAAGCAGACACTTAACCAATTAAGCCATCTAGGTACCCCTAGATCCTTTTCTAAGCCCATGTTCTGATACATAGAAAGGGAAGGGGACATGAAGGCATTGAGGAAAAATCTTCTTGGCTTTTCCATTTTAAACATACTCAACTCCCAAGCTATGTGCTCACACTTACAGCATATATCTTAAGTCTGTAAATCTGACAACTGATCCTTCCTCTGAAGGAAGACCCTCTGTGTTTCCCCATCCTATTATTTTAATTGGCACTCCACTGTTTGGCATTACCAAGGATACTGGTGTTAGCGAACCTCACTCATGAAGAAAAGATAACACCCAAAACAAATGCTCTTGAGTCAAGATGGGAAATCAATCTCAGAAAGCCCAGTGGGAGTGAGATGGTCTGAAATGCTTCTCTGCCCTTGTGTTGATCACTCCCTCCTGTGTATTGGGAATAGCACAGACCTTGGAAGTCTCCATATATTATGCTTTGGTAAGTTTAGAACTTGCTGTCAAATGGACCAAAGCACCACTACAGGTGCACACACACTTAGCAAAAAAATAAATTAAAAAATAAATAAAAATAAATAAAACAAACAGTAACACCCAAAGAAGCCAACAACTCTCTTTGAACAGAGCTTACTTTCTAAATGAAAGCAAAACTCATCACTTCCCAGGTTAGAACAGCTGAGACCCATCAACCAACGGAAAACAATTTGTTCGGAGTAGAAGCTGTCACCTGCTATTACCACGTGGAACGTGAAATGCCACGGCAGACCTCCGCTCCCCGAGTCGGGCGGGCCTGCTCCCGCTTCAGTTGACAGCTGTGGACATTGGAATAATACAAAACATAACCTAATCAACAGACTGTGAAAAATCTGAAAGCTAAAGACAGATGTTCCGCTCTATCACCACTTTTCATAGTTAATTATATTTACGAGGGAGGGAAACAAGTGATGAGTCCAACTCCTTGAAGAAGGCCTCCTTTACTAGCAGTGGGGGCGGGGGGAGTGTGGAGTCCTCTGTCAAATGGTGGTCCTCAGATGGCCCAAATCTGAGCTCTGGTGGCATACGAGCCTGTGTGGAATTGGCCTGTTTCGTGCAACAACTTCTGTCCATCACGTTGTTTTTAGCTGCCTCATTCCACTTCCCTGTTCTGTCCCAGAGAGGCTAACGAGGTCAAATCTATATCCAGTAGATACTGAGTGTGGTTAGTGGACACCAGTCACTGCCAAACAGACTAAAGGTAAGTACATTTTTTCCATCTACCTTGAAAACAACCAAAATTTCCTCTCCTATTGTGAATGTACAAAGAGCCCAAAGAAATCCCAGAAACGGAAAAGGAAAATGCTGTATCATCTGTTCCAGTGACCAGTACCAGGAAATGGCTTCTCTGTAAGTTAATTAGGGGGTCACAAACTTACCCGCCTATAGAGAGCAAATATACCAATCAAATGTCTACTTTTGTTTCTTTTTTTTGAATGTCAGATAGTGAAATACTTCTTAAATCACAAGGGATCCTATTACTAGAGAGTATTATCTATCTTTAATTTTTCAGTAATGAATCAATAACAAAGTGACTATTACTTATCATTTATGTCACTCCCTCTATCGGTCTGGGGAAAGGAGTGGCTTTGAGTACTAGTACATGATATTCAGATCTGACCGCAAGATTTGAAGTAAAAACACATGCCCTGCCATTAATTTAAGCAATTCCCTTCACTTCTGTGGAGATCAGTTTTCCTGTCTGTAAATCATAATAATTATACTATCCACCATTATTTACAGGAATATTATGAGGCTAAAACAAGTTGAAAGATATTAAGAATTCAACATAATATAAAAATATGAGGTAACATTCAACTTTGATAATTATTAGCAGCTACCATTTTTCTTTCAAAGGTGCTTTTTGCTATGGAAAAGAAAAACAGTGCTTCCATCATATGATTATTAATCTTATAAATGCCACTACCTATAATATTATTTATTACATACCTATTCTATAACAAAAAGATATATACTGAATAAACTATGTCTAAAAGCTATGTGAGATAGACACACTTGCAGGCCCTGCTAAGATCCACCCCCCATTTTTTACTAATAATGACCCAGTTCTAGTTGTGGGCAGCACCCCTGCCAGCCCCAAGGTCAACACTCTTTTTCCCAGAGTCCCTTGCAGCCGGTGGTGGCCAAGTAACAGGGCACACTGTGGCAGAGCAGCAATGTCCATGGGGAGGCTCTAGGAAGAAAAGCCTTTGTTTTGTCTATGAAAGGAAACAGAGAGACTGAAAATTTCATCCTTCTTATATCTACCCCAGACCTTAGGCAGCATGTCTGAAGCTCTGGAAGAGGGGACAAGGATAGGAAAAAGCCAAGGGAACTGCAGACTGCTTGTCAACAACACTGTCAAAGGAAGAAACCAGTCCTGGCAGTTGACAGGGTCCACATCTCTTTTTGTGTGGGATCTATAATCCCCAACTCAGTTCTATCTCTGTAAACTGGCTTTCTGGTACTTGCAGCCAAACACATTTCCCATTTAGGAAGGAGGTGTTACTATCTTTATTTTTGCTACCCAGCAAGCTCAGATGAAATCCTGTCCCTTTGATTCCAAACTCTTTGCTGTCAAGCCATATGCTGCAAGGCATGAGAGCCCTTGGTTTAAACAACGAAGTGAGAAGCCATTCATCTTTCTGGAAACCAATTTTCCCATCTATAAAATAGAGATCATAACAAATATTTCATTCATTTTTTAAGGGTTGATGGAAAAATTTATAATATAAAAGAGTATTCTACAAAATATAAATAATATAAAAATAATAATATAAAAAGAGTATTCTACAAAATTCAAGAACAATAGAAATTAGATCTATATTATTATTAATTCAGATTTAAGACTTCACAGATTCTGTGGGGCACCTGGGTGTCTCAGTGGGTTAAAGCCTCTGCCTTCGACTCAGGTCATGATCTCAGGGTCCTGGGATTGAGCCCTGCTTCGGGCTCTCTGCTCAGCAGGAGGCCTGTTTCCTCCTCTCTCTCTGCCTGCCTTTCTGCCTACATGTGATCTCTGTCTGTCAGATAAATAAATAATAATCTTAAAAAAAAAAAGACTTCACAGATTCTGATCATAGAATACAATTTTAGAATATAAAGTGTCATATTTTCTAAATATTCCACCCGCAAAAAATCAATGATGGCTGAATATGTTTCATAGTTCTCTCAAGAAGCCAGAGATGACCTAACATCTCTCTTTTCTGCTGGGTTCTCCTTGGAAGCTATTTCCAGTAGATGATGATTTCTTTGGTTTTCTGCAAATCTAAAGACCAGCTAAAATATCACAGTATTGCCTCTTGAGCCTTCCTATGCAGAGAAATCAGGGAGATTTACGAGTTCTTGTATTTCACTCATTTATTACAGAAGCTACAATTTGACAGCAGAAGATACACAGGACAGCAGACTGAAGAGCCACACAATTAAAGTAGATCTAATGCTAGAGTGTGCAAGGGCCAGTGCAGACCATGGTAGGTAGAGAAAAGGAAGAGACAGGAAGCACTTGAGACTAAGCAAGAGGATGCCCTAAAATTAGCAGCCAAATTAACTCAGTGTGCATCATGCCTCATTTAGTCCCCACAGAAATTGGGAGGTAGGCATCAACACCCAGATTTAAAAAAGGAAGTGTAGAGCAGTTTGGTTCTTTGCTCAAATTTACACAGCGCTTAAGAAATATAGTTAGCATTCCAATCTCAGTGGCCTGAATTCAGACCCGGCTCCCATCTCAGCCACAAAGGTAAACTGCTTCCAGTTCCTACATTTCCCTGAGATGAGGCAAGTGCTACCAGATGTGCGTGATGTTGTAAAGATTCACGGCAAGTACTTCTTCTAAGGATGAGCAGATGCACATACACATGCAAAGATCTTGCTCTATGAACCACTTTTATGTCTGAGACTGCTATGGTATTTTTAGATGGGGGCCTGCCCCCCCCACCTCCCAAATACTGGCTGAAGTAAGTAAAAACAGGCACATGTGTTAATGTAGTGTAATTGTTTAAAGTTCAGGTCCTGTGCTCAGACTCAATTTGGACCTGGGTTCCAGGTCCTGAGCATTCCAAAACAGATATATTGTGTATATGAGGCCTGGAACATTCATTTGAACCTTTTTGCTTCAGTTTCGTCATTGTTAAAATGGGGATAGTATTGATTCTGCCTCATAGATTTGTTGTGAGGATTAAATAAGGTAATTAATTTTAGCTATTATCTTTAATGGGAACTTTAGACTGCTAGATCTTCATTGTGTTTATTTGGTTTCTAAATTTACTCTAATCTGGAGAGAAATGGATGCAAAAAAGACAAATAAAATGACTCTAGAAAGTATATGCATTGCCATTAATTCATATTTGAGAAATTGTTCTTGAGGAAATATAGATTAAGTTGATTTAAAATTAATAATTGAAACATATGGAGAAGTACTGGAAACTGTGTGAATGACCTCCCCAGATGTGGATATTTTATTACCAGTTATAAATTATAAAGAGACAGCTTTTGCAAGGGACTTAGCCATATCCCCTCTATAAGATCTGTCCTCACCACAGTGAGACCTAGATGCCTAGGTCCGAACAATCTGACCCCATCGCCCTCTTCATAGTCAACTGAGCTGTTCACCCAGACTGACCAAACAGACTGTGTTTCTCAGAAATTCAGAACTCATGTCTGAAGCTGGGTAGCTGGGGTCCAATCAGGTCTCCACTTTTTATTATTTACCAGTAGATGCTACCTTAAGCTAGTTATTTAACTTCTCCCTGATCAGTTTAGTCTTTCATAGGGTCATTGGCTCATTATCCAATGAGCCAATATAGGTAAGGCACTTGGAAGGAGGTCTGGGACATGGTATATATATTCTTAATTGTGACTAATTATGATGTCTTAATCTACCATTATATGTCTGTATCCATGAGGATGACCCACTCTCACATTTCTGTAAGTGAGAGGGTCAGAGAGGAGGATGCCTTGTTCCAGGATAACTTACTAGTTCCTTGATCTGGTTTTACATAAGAGGACTTTGTGCTTCCCTGAAACATCCCTGTATCCTCCCAATAAATTATCTCCTCCCCCCAATAATGATAGTTTAATGTTTTAATCCTTGTAAACACCTAATCTCTGAAGAAGAAACAACCAGTTTGTGTTACCCTTTGGGGTCGTTTGAACAAACTGTTCTTGACATTTTGGTGAATGATTTGGTATTAAGCACACCCCACTTCCTTGCACCTACCCCTGAAGTGGAGATTGTTACTGGATACGTTTAGAAGTTTTGCAGTGTTCTATTAGAACAGTAATAATCAAAGGAGCACTAGGCTTGAGAGTCATATGAAACTCACACATCATAAAGATGTCTCCAAATTATTATTATAATCTACATCTAAAATCATTTCTGTTTCATAGCTCCCTCTGGTAAAAAAATAAAACTCATAATTCATTTAGGTAGTTTCTAGATGTGGTTGCTATTGAAAGAAACTCAAAACATATTCCCTAAGACCCTCTTATGGGTAAGACTGACATAATCATAAAAAAATAAAAATGCTATTAAATAGACTATAAATTTCAAAATGATACAAGAATACAATAACCAGCAAGAGAGTTGAAGGAAATAATAAAAGCAAACAAAAACTAAATAGAAACTTACCCCCCTTCCCCCCCCACCTAGAGATAATGCAGAAGCCAAATGATAGCGATCAACGAGCTTCTGCAGTATAGTCTTGCCCAATTAAGGGTTAGGGTTCTAGAAAGGGCCAGATAAAATGTTACATGGACAGCCAAACTGTTACAGTACCCATAAATCATTAGAATTTAAATAAAAGCATTCCAAAACAGATATATTGTTTGTACACAAAATAAATGCACTTTGTTAGAACTAGAAGAAAATCCATGTTTGTAAAATATGCAAACTCTTCCCATAAATCTAAATCAGGGATAATTTCGGGCTCTGAAACTATGTGGTAATATGCAAAGCATTGCAAAATGAGATTTTGGGGAAACAAGTAATAAAATCAATTAAGAAAGTTTAGTCTTCATGCTAAAACCTAAGCAAGGAAAAAAAAAAAAAAGGTCCCCACCAAAACCCCCAAAGTTCTTTGTAAACTCCTCTGAGATACACTGATCATCAGATGGGCAGCGCTATTATTAAAAGCATATATTTAATTGCAGGTACTTCTCCATACCACCTAGAAGTATGCCTTGCCCAGAATTTACAGCTAGTTATACAAGTTGAGCTATATTATAAAGAGTAACATTTGCAATACCTTTTCCAAGAAAGCAAAACAAAATATGCCACAGTGTAATGATGGGACATTCATAGGCCATGTCCACCATTGAATACCAAGCTCTTAGGGTAACAATCACTGCATACTCAGAGTGACCCACTCATCCTCCTCTATCCATGCTCAGGACACCTCTACTCTGTTCAGAAAACAATGTGCCCAGTTTGAGAGAATGAATAATGGATTCCAGTTCTCTTTTACAATATTTTTGTTTTCTGGATCCTTCTACAATTATGGGTGGCTGCACAACACAACCCATTTCTGGGCAATGAGGCATAAAGTAAAATCTTTGGGGTGACGAGGGATGAGGTACTGTTCCTAGGAAAATTTTTCCTTATAATTTGGTTTCCACCATCTGCTTTCGGTATAGAGCTGCAACATGCATCATGCACGGAACAAATAATATTTGAAGATAACTGAACTCCTGAGTCTTTGGTGTCATCACTAAGCTGCTGAAACCAATACTAGAAATGCTGGAACTGAATTGTGTAATAAATGAGATATTAAATACCAACATTGTTTAAAGCTTCTTTTATTTGCCATTACGTTCATTTTATGAATTACTAATGCATCTCTCTCTGTTCTCCTCAGAACTGCCATTGTCTTGGGCTTGCAGTCAAGTCGTCAGACATGCCAACTGATAATGAAACTGGGAGTCTATTTGTGATCACTAAGTACTCTGCACTGTACTCTTCACTGAACCTAGGAGATAGGCACTACAGTTCTATAACTTAAAGCATAGAAATGTTGAAAAACTTGCCTGAAGCACAAAACTAGTAAGTGGGATGGCTGAGTTTTGAATCTGAGGAAGGATTTGGAGTTTTGGTTCCAAAGGTATTCCTTCTTTCTCTCCAAATTTCCAAAAAAACTTCAGGTTTTCCAAAAAAATTCTCAGCAATTTGTTGCAAAGGAAAAGAAGGCTCCATAATGAATACCTACGAAAGGAATTCTAATAACCAATGAAGAGCATAATGCTTTTCTTCTGGTATGATTCTCCATGATCTAAATGTTGTGACTTCAGCCCCAAAATCATACTGCTGGCTCCATATTATAACCTCCAGAATAAAATGATCAGGCAAAGGCAGGCTTCTCTTTGGACTGTGAAATATTTGAGGTTAACATTATTTTTACTGAATGGAACAAAATGTGTGATATATAATTAATAAATAATAACAAATTATTTATTAATTTTAATCTAATATTGATTTTTATTTTTTCAATTTTTTTTAAAGATTTTATTTATTTATTTGACAGAGAGATCACAAGTAGGCAGAGAGGCAGGCAGAGAGAGAGGAGGAAGCAGGCTCCCTGCCGAGCAGAGAGCCTGATGTGGGACTCGATCCCAGGACCCCGAGATCATGACCCGAGCCGAAGGCAGTGGCTTAATCCACTGAGCCACCCGGGCGCCCCTACTTTTTCAATTTTTAATTAAAATTTTAAGAAATTATTTTAAAAATTTATTTAAAAATTATAAAATTTTTAAAATTGTATTTTAGTTAAATTTAATATTAGATAATTATTAATTATAAAAATAATAAATATATATAATTTTATATATATACACACACACATGTATTGTTTAGCTTTGAAAAAGAATGACATTTTGTCATTTGCGACTACATATATGAAACTGGAGAGTATTATGCTAAGTGAAATAAGCCAGATGGAGAAAGGCAAATACTACATGGTATTATGTATATTTGGAATCTAAACTAAAATCGAGCTTATAGAAACAAAAGGTAGAAAAGTAGTTGCCAGAAACTTTAGGTTGGGGAAGTAAAAGATATAAACGTTCAGTTACACGATGAATAAGGTCTGAGGATCTAATGTATAATATGGTGACCATCACTGTTAACACTGTATTGTGTAACTGAAATTTGCTGAGTGGAATTTAAATATTCTTACACACACACACACACACACACACACACACACACAGGTAAATATGTGAGAAAAAAAATACCCATCATCCCTTCACTCCTAGATAGCTGCTATTAAATATTTGTGCTTTTTTTCACAATGTTTACATATATCAAATCAGCACATTGTACACTTTAAATATCTTAAAATTTTGTCAATTATACCTCAGTAAAGCTGAAAAAAGGTTCATGTTGCAATTTCCGACTTTTTTGCTATTGTTGAATGCTAAATATAAGTAAATACATGTATTTTTTTTAATAAAGATTTTTTGTTTATTTATTTGATAGAGAGAGATCACAAGCAGGCAGAGAGGCAGGCAGAGAGAGAGGAAGGGAAGCAGGCTCCCTGCTGAGCAAAGAGCCCGATGCGGGGCTCGATCCCAGGTCCCCGAGATCATGACCTGAGCTTAAGGCAGAGGCTTAACCCACTGAGCCACCCAGGCACCCAAATACATGTATTTTTAAACAGGAACAGAATTACATTTCATTTCATATTTTTCCCTTAAAGTATATAATGAACATCACCATATCATTGTATTTTAAGACATCTATTTATTCAATTATTATAAACTTAAGAAAACAAAGTTGGCATATTAATCTAAAACTACAAAACAGGTTTCACTGTTTTATAAGTCTTATAAATCCAAATTGGTACTGTGAGTTTCTAGTACAGGCTAATTTCAGTTTTTGCATATTCAGATTATGATAACTGCAGTTGCATTTAATTAATTTCAAGAAAAAAAGAAATGTTCTTTTTCTTTTCTTCCACTGATTTGCTTTACCCTAATGTATTTTTCTGGATTGAATTTCGGATCGCCCAGTCTCAAAAAAAAAACAAGAAAACCAAAAACACCAACCTTCTAGACTCTGTTGATCATTTTTTCTGTAAGCCTAATTGCTTCAGAGAGGAACTCCTTATTTATTGCATAACCTTGGACCCTGAACCTGTTTCTTTATCCATAAATTGGAATAAAAATACTCTGCCTGCTTTCTTTTCACAAGTATTGTGGGATTCAGTCTTTTATTGGTCATAAAAAAATAATCTTTAAAATATCCAGAGTGTGTATAAATAAAAGGTGGTATTTTCTATTGTTATTTTTTTTTTCCTTTTTCAATGTCTCATTTGTTCATGAGTTTTCCTAAATGTTATCATATTCCTCAATGGTTTTGTTTTGGTGAAAAACTGCCATATCCAAATGTAATTGAATTATAAGTTAATTTTGCTTGTTTAATAGAATGTATCTGTATGAAGTCTATCTGTGCTTGTGTTCTATCCATATTCTCTCTCTTCCTTCTACTTCCTATCCTTCAGACTTAACAAAGAATGGAAATACTAAGAAAATATATATATATATATTTTTTTTTTTAAATTAATGCTCTTCTATAGATAGGAATAAATTTGACTCTATCTCTTACAGTTCAAGATGGCACCTCGAGTGGAGGTAATCTGAATATTTGAATGGCTATAGGACAATTCACACAGGAGCCTTTCATTTCTTGGCTATGAGGGTTTTTGAATCAAGGCTCAAGACTAAAATAATCATGGAAACATTTAGGAATGAGTTAAAAAGCCTGGGTGAGTTCCTATGGCTTTTCAGAGGGCAAATGTAGACAGGGAGCCAAGGGTGGAGAGTCCCTGAAAGCCTAGGTGGAAGAAATGGAACAGGTGATAAGGCATGGGAAATGAGGGACAAAGTGAAAGCCTACTTGTTATCTCATTGAGATGCACTAGGTAGTGCATCAGAGTAAGAACAGTGGTTCAAATGTGGTGAAATTGTCCGATGCCAGGAATTCTACAGTCAAAGCTTCTTTCATTTATAAATCCATTTTCAACCTTTCCGTGGGATGCTGACTATGCCAAGACTCTAAAGAAGATTGTGTCATTTAATTCCCATTAATTCTCATTTTACTGATGAAGGAACTGAGGATTTAAAGCTGTAGTAACTCCTGATGCTAGCACGTGACAGAGGTGGATCCAAAATTCTTCCAGTCATTCTGGATCTTCTTCCTTGGAAATGCTTGTGTGGGTTTTTGTTCTGTGCTAAATTTATTTTCAGTTTTCATTTTCTCTTGTTTACCTGCTGATCAGTAATAAACTCCCTTGTGTGAGGAGGGAGCACTGAGGAAGGAGTCTGTGGGAATGGAAACAATTGTGTTGCCCTCCCCACTCAACCCACCCCCCAGTCTTTAATGAGTCCATTTCAGGGACTTCTGGGGGAAATTAGCCACTGAAAATAAGTCTGGGTCTACAGCTAGAAAATAACCTGAGGGAAAAGGTGCTTTAAAAATCTAGTATCTCATGGCATCAGATGATTCCACTACTGGGAGAAAGGGAAACTGTTGGTACCGCAAAACATTATGGCAGCAATAAATATACCAGGTTCTAGAGTCACACATTTTATTTTTTTATTTTATTTTATTTATTTATTTGACAGAGAGAGACACAGCAAGAAAGGGAACACAAGCATGGGGAATGGTGGAAGGAGAAGCAGGCTTTGCACTGAGCAGGGAGCCCAATGTGGGGCTCCATCCAAGGACCCTGGGATCATGACCTGAGCCAAAGGTAGATGCTTAATGATTGGGCCACCCAGGCGCCCCTAGAGTCACACATTTTAAAACACGTCAGAAGTACCACAGGCTGTGCAAGAACAGCACTTTTACCTGACATTCCAAAACACACAGTCACATTTGTAGGGGGAGGAGAGACACATCTTAAGTTCTGGGAGGTTATCACTGTGGTAGCCGCATGGTAATAAATAATTACCTGTTGTTACCTCTCCTGTTAAGATGGGGATGTATTAAATATTTCTATTCCACACTCCACCAAAAAAGTGGGTAGTAGGAGGTGTGTGGTAAATAACACCTCTTCACAAATCCCCTCAGGTCTGCACACAGCTTTGGAAGTTCTCTTAGCACAGGTCTGCACTCCCACCTATGATAAATCACTACAAAGTGCCATGTCCCCAACAGGGGGCTGTTAATTAGTTTTAAAGGCTCCTGCAGTTCCTCTAGTGCCTCTAGGAAGTATACAAACTCAACAACATACAAAAATACCTCTTTTTTTATGGTCAGCACAGGCTGAGATTTTATGAGCTTCCCACGGTTGCATGAAAGTTAAGCTGTATGCAAATGTACAAAGGGAAGGTTGTTAAAATTGACTGGGATAAATGCTTTGTTTATCTTTCAGTGGGAATGCAGCAGAACTCCCTGTAATTGGAAGGGAAAGGAAGCAAAACAGGATGTGCGTTAGGCTTCAGGGCCTAGGGCAAGACAGGACAGTTCTGCACCTCCAGATTGATTCCATTTTGTGCCCAGCCCAGCTTTGGTGCCACCTTTTGTATTCTCAGAGAGCAAGATTTTGTCATAGTAAACTAGGGATAGAGTCTGAGAATTTCAGCATCATAGAACTGGTATGGAGCTTAGAGAAGGGGTATCTTCTCCTTCTCTCCATTAATACCCATAAAGAAAATGAAACCCACAAGAGCTGGCTTAAAACAGTCCTGACAACCCTCAGCCCTCATCGTTGCATGATAGATCCAATGAAGACTCAAGAGCAGATTATTTACCAAGGTCAAACACAGGGGATTTGATTTCCAGTTTAACAAATATTAATTATTCATCTACTGAAGGGACATCCAGAGCTCTGAACAATCTGAGCTCTCAAAGAACTTGTATGCAAACTTTTCTTCTTACTGTGATAAAATGTTGTCCCGGTGAGGTTGTATAACCTTCCATCTCTTCCACATCTCAATAAGGCAACATTTAACATTCCCCAGAGGGCTAGGCATTACTAGAACATGGCTCATGTATGGTAAGTGTTTGCGCATGCTCAGAAC
The DNA here is from genome assembly GCF_902655055.1 of Lutra lutra. Taxonomy (NCBI): domain Eukaryota; kingdom Metazoa; phylum Chordata; class Mammalia; order Carnivora; family Mustelidae; genus Lutra; species Lutra lutra. Next base: position 17,024,524 of record NC_062286.1, read on the forward strand.
CAGAATAAGAACTCTACGAGGGATATCATTGACTTCTCCCCTACCTGACCCCAACCCAAACTTCAAATAACAGTGGTTTGAAGATTGACTTCTTCAAATGATTACTTCACCTATTTTATGAAGAATTGTGCCTGAAGCATAGAGTTTGTCTGAGAAGCAGGTGGTAGAAAAATACATAGAACACTTATTTTCTGATTCTAGAGTCTGAATTCCTTATATCCACACAATAACACCTCCCACAATAAGTGAAGCACTTGGGAATTGACTAAAGAGTTTTTTTAACTGAGAGTTCCTAGATCTGGGGCAGCACCCATTATTCGGTCAGGGAAAACAGTTCTGATACCTTTAAAGAACAGAATTTCAGACTCCTTAAATAAAATATAAAAAAAAAGAGATATTTGAATAAATACATAGATTTATCAAAACAGCTAAAATGTAGACAGCTAAATGCCAAACAACAGCTAAGATTCACTTTTGAGCCAATAGATGAAATAAAACAATGTTTGATTTATACTCACATATACTCTTACTTGATTTACAGCAACTCTGACTTCAGCCTTCTTTCTCCTTGGTCAATTCTCCTAAAGACTCCCATTCTCCTAATGCTCATCCATCCTCCACAAAGCCTCAAAACCTACCCTTTTTCATATTTATGGTTATGGAGTTTACCTCCTAAGGGACTATCAGACAAATTAAGAGAACTCAGTGCTTTCAGGTAACATAACAATAGAACTCCAAATTTATCCAATTACCAAAAAGTTTTCCCTTTATATTTCCTTCTGAGGGAGATGCAGATGGCTATTTACCTACCATATTTTCCTAATCTACCTGCATATAATTACTGATTAAGCAGGCTTACCAGGTATTTTTCTTTTTTCTTTTCTTTTCTTTCTTTTTTTTGGTAAGAAAACAGCAATAAGATGTGCAGTTATGCAATGAAATTTTTAAAATATTAAATATCCAACAGGGTACTAATATGTTGACCTCACGTACACAGTCTACTTAAAATTTCTTTTAAAAAATTCAGATGATTATTAAGAGGATTAAGTCAAATCAAAGGGAAGAAAGGTGGGGTCCTTTGGGGATGAGCTGGAGTGGTAAGAGCAGAGTCAGCAGATGGAAATGAGGTGAGCTGATTCCCCCGGAATTGAGGAAAACCACAAACAAATGGGAAAAAGCTGGATACTCAGTAAAAGTAGATGGCAAATTTGACTGTTTGGATAATCAAGTGAAACAACACCACAGACATACATGTTGCATAGACCCAAAATTCCAGATAATTTAAGGTGTTATTTTAAACAATAAATATATACCATTCTGCCATATGATACTAAACATTTCACTGACCTCTGTGATGACTTCAGGGTGGCAGCCTCCCTTAGCTGGAAAAAAAAAAAAATTAAAAATCTCAACACAGAAATATATTTTAAATATATGATAAGCAAATAAATAATGTCATTAATAATTAAGGTACCCCTGAAAATAAATAAGGAAAGCACTAACACAATATGAGACAAATGGACTATGAACATGAACAAATGTTTTAAAAAGAAGAAATATAAATATAATATGGCTAATAAATATGTGAGAGAATATTTAACACTTCCAGAAAATAAGAAAGAAAAGCATATAAAAAATGGGTATTCTATTTGCTATCAAATTGTTTCAGGGTTAGTGATGGATGGTGCAATGAGGCAGTCTTTTTTAAATGCTTCTATTAGGAGAATAAAATAACAGAGTTCCTTGTAAATCAGTTTAGTTCTGTGTTTCAAGATTGTTAAACATATTTCAGCTGTTTTACCAAATGGTTCCATTTCTCAGAATCTATCTTAAAGGAAAAAAATCCTTTAGATGTACAAAAAAATGCTCATAATATTTATAATAGCAAAATGAAAATGGAAATTCTCTGCATGTCCAACAAAGAGGTGTGGTCACTCAACTTCAGAATATTCATATAAAAGAATGTAGCAGCTCACATTCCCAAAGAATAATATAAAGATTTTAAATAGTCAATTATCAAAAAAGCAGGAAAAAGATTAGAAAAACATATTAACAGCAACTGTAGTCAAGGAAAGAAGGGAACTTTCTTTCTTTCTTTCTTTCTTTCTTTCTTTCTTTCTTTCTTTCTTTCTTTCTTTTTTCTCTAAGATTTTATTTATTTATTTGACAGCGAGAGACACAGCGAGAGAAGGAACACAAGCAGGGGGAGTGGGAAAGGGAGAAGCAGGCTTCACCCTGAAGAGGGAGCCCAATGTAGGGCTCCATCCCAGGACTCTGGAATCATGACCTGAGTCGAAGGCAGAGGACTCAGTCGAAGACTGAGCCACCCAGGTGCCCCGGAAATGTCTTTTTTTAAAAAGGAATTAATAATGGGGCACCTGGGTGTCTTAGTGGGTTATAGCCTCTGCCTTCAGCTCAGGTAATGATCCCAGAGTCCTGGGATTGAGCCCTGCATCGAGCCTGCATCGGGCTTTCTGCTCAGCAGGGAGCCTGCTTCCCTTCCTCTCTCTCTGCCTGCCTCTCTGCCTACTTGTGGTCTCTCTCTGTCAAATAAATAAAATCTTTTTTTTTAAGGAGTTAATAAGCATACTTGGTACAGTTTAGTTATTTTACAAACTTTTTTTTTAAATGCAAAGGAAATATATCAGTCATTCAGAAGACAAATCTAAAGCAATCTGTTCTGCTGACAACAAGGTGCTTGTTTAGACTTGACTTAAATGTTGCATCCAGTTATGTGTAGACAGTAATATATACCTATAACCTGCAATAATTACATTGTGAATTATCTATCTGGAACAAGAACAATGTGCTGTTCAGATCATGGGAAAAGACTTCGGATACGCAAGGAGCACAGCCAGATGACTGAACTGTGGCCCTTGCCTGAGATTGTACAACCAAACCATGGTCACCACACAGCTGAAATGGTGCATTTTTATGAAGGACAAAAAACCACCTGTTCCTCCAGACCCTTTATTGCCATCTTCCAGAAAATAGTCTTTGGCAGTAACTACAAGAGTAAATGGCGCCCCCTGCAGTTGCAGTATACAACCAGGGTAACTACATGGCAGCCTTGAGCCAAGCTACAGAAATACAAAGTGACTGCTGCATAAGAATATCAAACGGCCCTTAGAGGATGGTTCTAAAGAGACAGATGGGGGCAGAGAGTGAGGAATGAGAAGAGAAGCCACCTCCCACCTCCCAGCCCATACCTCCCTGCTCCCCGTAGCGATATAGGAAAAATCAACGCCTAGAAGAGCAGGACTATGATGGCATCTGACATCCTATAGAGTGGCCTGTGGTGAGAAAGCATGCGATGGAGCATGAGGGAAAAGAGAGGACTAAGTACATGATTCAGAAATGTGCAGTCGGAATAAAGCAAGATTCCAGTCTATAAAATTAGGAAGAAAATTCCTCCCTTGTAAGTCTGTTGTTAGAATCAAAGGTCCATGCATATACACATATATTACTTAGCAAATGGTAAATGTTTCAAAATGATAGCGATTATATAAAAACGAGCTTAATTCCACTACCATTTTAGCAAATTCTAGAGAAACTCTTACTGGTACTTTTAAATAGTCCTCATGCTCTGTTAGAAGGAGCCATGCAGACAAGACTCCATAGCATTACTAGCAGGTCTAGTTTCACCATTACTAGCTACAGAGTAAATCCTCTTGTACCCTCTGGACCTCCATGTCCTCTTGTAAGGTAGGGAGTAAGACTGTAAAGATAGTAATGCTTCCCCTTCTCAATGAGATCCTGTCTATAGAGGGAGTCTACACAGTGTAAAGAGCTACCGAAATGCAAAGGATATGTATGTGTATGTTTGTGTGTGTTCGCATGTGCATATGTGTCTTATGTTCCTTCTTAACCTCCCTGTTTGTTTTTACTAGTAGTATACACTACTATACTACAAATGTAAGAGGAGCTTGCATGCTTTGTCTTGAAACAAAAATGGTATCTAGGAAACTATTCTCCTTTGTTCCTCTTTTGGGGTGGAAGAAGAACCCCAACAAGAGAGCAGAAAATAGCAGCCAAGTCCTAGAGTTCTTGAGGGCTTGGAGAAAGCAATAGAAGGACTGATAAACCATCTACAGTTCAAAATCTGAAGGAGATCCTATTTCTTTAATAGTACCCAACTGCCCCATGGGAACTATTTCCTGATGACTCTTGGTAAACTTCATTGAACTTGGTAAATATAGCTTTGGAGATGACTGAAGGCATTCTCTATCTAAGTATTTTAATTTTGAGAGGTAGAGAGAGAGAGAGAAGAGTCTATTCCTGAGCACATCATTTGGACAAACAGATGCTGTGTTGATTGTGTCTTGATTCCTGTATGGACCCATGAGTTCCTGCATTTCAATTAAGACTGTAGGTTTTTCTGCTCACTTGCCATATCTAACACCAAGTGAATACGAATGGAATTCATCATTCATCTGCCTCTTACTTTAGTAAAAATGCCAAAGTCTTTTTTTTTAAAGATTTTATTTATTTATTTGACAGACAAAGACCACAAGTAGACAGAGAGGCAGGCAGAGAGAGAGAGGGAAGCAGGCTTCTTGCCGAGCAGAGAGCCCGATACGGGACTCGATCCCAGGACCCTGAGATCATGACCTGAGCCGAAGGCAGCGGCTTAACCCACTGAGCCACCCAGGCGCCCTAAAAATGCCAAAGTCTTGAAATTAGAGTGAAATAATGTAGAATTGCCGGGTTTATGAGTAAAAATTTAGAAGAAAGTCAGCCAATGTTAGCAACTATTTTCTGGAAGATCCTGGGGATGTTGGCACTTCTATCCTTTATTCTGTTTCACGGATTCTGAAATCAAAGGGTGCCAGATAAGAAAGCTTACTTGGTCTGGATATTCACCTGTTAGCCCAGATATCATCTAAAAAAAGTATTTGGACATATTCTCCCTCCTCTTCTATCCTTAGTTTTAATGTAGATGACTAGCTAACACTGAGCTTCATTAACTCTCAAATATGTGAGTCATTTTTTCTGTTTTTGACATTCAAAAAAGTGTTTCATAAACCATAAAAAATTATACTAAGACTTAAGTTACAGCATGCAGGTGATTGGGGGCAAAGATATCTACATTCCATTATTCTATATGCTAACAATAAACATAAAGACAAATATTATTGGACATTTTATTATATACAAAGAAGGCATTTTTCTATTCCAAAGTTTAGTATAATATCACTCAGATATTAATTTTCTCTCCTTTTCAAAGTTTTCTTAACTCTGCTTTTCCTAGAGATCCTCAAGAAACTTAGAAAAGCCATATTTCTTAATGAGAGTTGTGGGTGGCATTGTTTTTCCCTGTGTTATGGAGGGAAGACTAGGCCAACATGGGACTTGGGTGTCCCACATGAGTTGGTGGTTGAGGTTTCAGGAAAATTGGGAGAGGCAGTAACTGCAGAACCTGGAAGATGCTAAGATTGCTTTACCAGCCAAACTGGTCAACACCTGGTCTTCCCTAAATTAGCCCCCACCACCCACTCAGTGGTCCACCACACAGTGATCCACATGACTTCCAAAAGTCAAGCTCTAATGACTTTCTCTAAGTCTTTGGGTAGCAGCATTGGCTGCCTATTATCTTCTCTTCAACCCCGCCTTCTTTAAACTAATTTTAATGCCTCTCAATACTTTTCCTCTTCCAACCTACATCATTTCCAATTATTCTTTAATATGAACCTTCACCATGAGCTACCTAGTGTTTCCTTGGTTTCAAATGAGAGGCAATGCCCTCCTTTAAATTCTAGAAAGCCATCCACAGAGTAGCAATTCACAAGGGGAGAAAGATGCCAAGGCACAAATACTGAATTAGATTACACTTGATCTAAAGGGGGCCTTTAATTTTCAGGGTCTTTAACACTAGCCTAAAATATAATTTCATCTGTGAGACTTCATGATTATGAATGCCATGGTGTATACCTAAGCATGTTTCAGGTGAGTTTGCTACCTTCTGCTTTCAGTTGCTGAATGACTAAAACACCAACAATTTATTGAGCACCTGAAATGTCTCAAACTCTCAGAGAAGTCTTCAATATTCATAGTGATCCAGTGAGATAAGGCAATAATTATTCTCATTTTACAGATGAGAACTCTGAGTGCCAATGAGGCTACATGACCTACCCAAGGACAAATGGCCAGTAAGTGAACCAGGATTCCAAATTAGATTTGTTTGACATCTTTGCCAAGGTGGGTTTCCTGGAGGAGGTGGTCTGAATTTCAGTTTGAATGAGGGTCTGTTGGTCACTCAGACTTTTAAAAATTTGATATTTACTCACATGCTACCCATGTCACCTACAAATTATAGATTGTAACTCAATCTTGGTACTCCAGCAAAAATCTACCCTTTTCTCTTCCTTAACAGAAGGACTGGTAAACTTCATGAAATCAGGGACTAAGGCTATACTCTTAACCATTTATTTCAAAGTTTAGCACAGTAACTAACAAGTGGATGGAGATCAATGTCTCTTAAATGAATAAATAAGAAGCAATTCCTAGGCTCGGGTTTCCACCAATGTTTCTGGGGATCCTAGAAAAATGGACAAGCAACTCATCCAAGGAAGTGATCACTCAAGCAAGACTTTTCTGGATACTTATATATGCAGCCTTGAACCAGATGCTAAGTCTGGATTAAGATAAGTCTGGAGGGGGCAGATATTAGGTATCTGTCCTCAAAACTCAGAAACTAATCTGGTTCCATCCTCCAAAGCATTCTTATAGGTTATACCAAACCACCGATGATGTAAATAAAACATTCAGGTTTCTTGCAGAAATGTTACTCCACTATCCTTCATGCAATAATGCAGCACTTTGTAACAAGCTTTATAATGAGGCTATGAATTAAAGTGATGCATGGCTTTTCTGAGGTACAATATGCATCACAACAGCCTGTATTAACAATTTAAAACCATATAATGTGCTTTATAAGCTAATAAAGTAGCTGCCTCTAAATGATTTATCAAATATGAATAATGCATCCAGAAATAACTCACGGGAACAGGCCAGCATCCTCCCCTCCTTTGCTCAGACTTTCTCCACAGATGATGCTGAGGACTCATGGGAACTGAGTTACTGGGTTCTAGCCATCATCTCCCTTCTCTGCTAGGAAGCCTGGCTGTGTTCTCCCCAGAGCCTCCCTGCCTATTCTATTGCCTATGTACCAGCTCCACTCTCTGCCTCTCCCCTTATTTACCTTTTTCCCTATCCCTTTACCTTCCCCTCTGTAGAGTTCTCCCACTTGGGATCTTGCTCATTCCTTCATCATTTCTGCTTCATTCAAGAGAGGCAAAAGGCTATCCTAGGAAGTTGTCATATAGGAGAAGTTATGTATAGTAGATTATGCAGTCAGTAAATTAAGTAGTCAGAAGGGAGAATTCTAAGGGTTCATAGCCTAGAAGAAGAATAGTTATACATGGTCTCTAGGATTCTAAGGTATATTTACCTTGTATTTAAACTTCCCAAACCCCTAAATATTAACTAGATCATGCTGAGAATTTTGTCTTTTGAACACTGCATTTGTGAATACTTATATGTGATTATCTAAAGATTAAAAGTGTGGTGGATCTCGGTTCGGACTTTTTCTGGGGAAACCTAATTTTAGAAATAACTATACATATATACAAAACCAAAAGCACAGAGGAGATATTTTCAGGAGAACATTGCTTCTACGTAACAAAGAGAACAAGGTAACTCTTTGGGAACTCACTGGATAGCCTAAACAGTCTAAACAAAATGAATTTCTAGTAGTCATGAGCACTTGATGGGGGAAAAAAAAAGACCCATGACTGTCGCAATCCCTAACAAAGAAGCACAAAAGGAACAAACTTGCCATAGGCTGAGATGTTAAAGAAAAAGACAAATTTCTACAAATTTATGAAATACATGTGGGGCCTGGCAAAATGAATGAGAATTCTAAGGAGCCCTGGTCACAGATTGAGCCAGCAACCACACAAAAACTCATTCCCATATCATATGCAAGGAGGTAATGTGCCAAAGGCTACATGCAGGATAGGAAAGCTGAGGGAAATCCCTCTTTCACAAGAATACTGCAGCTGTCTTCTGAAATTTGGAAAGAGGCAGCAAAGAGGAGAGATATCTCTGAAGGCACAGGAAGGAGGTAGGTAGGAATTAGATGAAAAGAAAATTCTTCACCAACCTAAAAGCTCAGAGCTAGTCTGTGAAGTGCAGAGGGCTCTCCTTGCATTCAGGAGGCTGGACGTTTGTCTGTAAAGCATAAAAAGATCCCTGGAATATCTCTAGTGTTCATATCCCAAGCTATCCTATAGGAAAAATCCTATTATGGCCCTCACAATTTTGAAATTAGAAATTAATTAAATCAGTTAAACCTACAATAATGCCAGATCCAATTCATCAAAAAATTAAACTCACTTAGACCTTCTCCTCCAATGTTATCTTAACAGAAGAAGCAGCACACCCTTTTTGGAGTTAGACATTGTTTATCTGAATCTCTATTGTCCTTCTACACAAAATGACTGGCATTCAATAAAAAATTTCAAGGCACATGATGAAGCAAGGGAATGCACCTCATGGTCAAGAGAGAAAACACTCAAGAGTCTGCCTAGATGGAATTAACAGACAGGGAAACTAAAATAATTATGATGGACTTTCCACTTCTAGTCATGATGGAGTGACTTTTACCAGACTATCTCTCTTGTCGTAACAATGGTAAAAATGGGTGCAGTCATTAGCTGTTTTTCAGGGAGTGGAAAACAGATAGCACAAGCCCCACATTGGGCTCCCTGGTTGGCTGGGAGTCTGCTTCTCTCTCTCCCTCTCTCTACTGTTCCCCCTGCTTGTGTTCTCTCACTCTGTCAAATAAATAAATAAAATCTTAAACAACAAAAAAAAACGGATGTTGGATTACAGGCTGTGCCAGAGTAGAGAGACCTCATTAACAAATTCTCAACAGCCCTAGCAGCCAGCTAAAATAACAGAAACACTGCTTCTTATGAATAAGAGTCACCCCTTAGAGTCAGACCTACCCTATACCCACTGTAAAGAACACTAAAACCAAAAACCAAACTAAACAAAAACAAACCCAAAATGAACAAAGAAAAGAATACTAAAACCAAACCTTAACAAGATCCTCAGGGGAGATAGAATTTAAAGATTGTCTCATCAAATTTGAGGGGCTCGGGAAATACTGTGAGCATTCCACAGATCTACATTAACAAATCAAAAACAAGCCCCAATGTTTAAGTTAATCAACTTTTCCTGGCACCACCCTTTGAAGCTAGAACACATATTCTATAGTCATGTTTCTATACACTCAAACTAAACAATCCCAAAAGAAAATTAAGAAACTAAGTCCACTTACAATAGATCCAAAGGTGTAAAATACATATGGGTAAATTCAACTAAGGATGAGAAACCTGCATGTTGAAAATTATAAAACATATAAAAAAGAAATTAAAGACTAAAATCGAAAGATCTCATATTCATGAAATGGAAGGCTCTGTACTGTTGAAATTTTAATATAATCCAAGGTGATTAACAGGTTCCATCCAAAGAATATCAAAATTCCAATGGTCTTTTCTTGAAGAAATGAAAAAGCTGATCCTCAAATTCATACAGAACTAAAGCAGTCTTGAATAGCTAAATAAATATTGGAAAGGAACAAAATTGGCTAATTCATACTTCCTGATTTTAAAACTTACAAGATAGCAGGAATAATAAAACAAACAAACAAAAACAGTGTGGTTCTGGCATAACGATAGAGAGACCAGTGGAATACAATTTAGAGTCCATAAGTATGCCAATATAGCTACTATCAAATGAGTTTCAATGAGGATGTCTTCAACAGATGGTGCTGGGACAAATGAATATCTATATATAGAAGGAAGTTGGACCACTCACACTATGTACACAAAGTAGTTCTAAATGGATCATAAACTTATTATACAGCCTAAAATCATGAAACTGATGGAAAATAATGGAAGTAAATCTTCATGACCTTAGATTTAGCAATGAATTCTTAGAACACAAAAAGACATGTAGAAGAGAAAAATTAGATAAATAAGACTTAATCAAAATTAAAAATTCTTATGCTTTAAAAGGAATTACCAATAAGTTGAAAAGGCAAACTAGAGAATGAAAAAACTACATAACCTATAAAAATATTTGCAAATCATATATGTGATAAGGGCCTGTTACCTAGAATATATCTTATAACTCAACAACAAAAAGACAATCTAATTTAAAAATTGGCAAGGGGCTTGAATTTACATTTTTCCAAAGAAGATATTCAAAGGCCCAAGAAGTACATGAAAAGATGCTGAACATCATTAGTCATTAAAGAATTGCAAATAAAAACCACGGTGAGGTACCACTTCATACCCAAAAGGATAGTAATAATGAAAATATGGAAAATAACAAGTGTTGGCAAGGATGTGGAGAAATTGGAACACTTTTACACTGCTGGCAGGAATGCAAAAATGCTAAACTACTGTGGAAAAGCATTTGGTGATTCTTTAAAAAGTGTAATATAGAATTATCAAATAATACCACAATTCTACTCCTAGGTATATGCCTCCTAAAATTAAAAATAAGTCTTTAAATAAGTTTATATACATGTACATTTGTAGCATGCTACTAACAATAGCCAAAAGGTGTGAACAGCTCATATGTTGGTCAATGGATTAGTGGATAAAACAATTATATATAATTATTTATACACACACACATATATGTATATATGATATATGACACAATTCTTTTATATATTATATTAAATATATAAATATACTATATATGACAATTCTTTTATGTTGTATAGAAATTATTGTGTATATATATAGATGATATAGATATAGACACAGATAATATAGATATACAATATGATGTTATTTAACCATAAAGAATGAAGTACTCACACATGGAGGTACCTCAAAATCTTTATGCTAAATGAAAGAAGCCAAAGAAAAAGGAAAAATATTGTATAATTCCATTTATATGAACTATCCAGAAAAGTTAAACCCACAGAGACAGAAAACAGATTTGTGGTTGCCAGGGGCTGTGGTAAGGAACGGCTAAATGGGTAAGTGATGGAAATATTCTAAAACTAGATAAAAGTGGGAGCTGAACACAACAAACGTTGGAGAGGATGTGGAGAAAGGGGAACCCTCTTATGCTTGGTGGGAATTCAAGTTGATTCAGCCACTCTGGAAAACAGTGTGGAGATTCCTCAAAAAATTAAAAATAGAGCTATCTTATGACCCAGGAATTGCACTACTGGGTATTTACCCCAAAGATATAGATGTAGTAAAAAGAAGGACCGCATGTACCCTAATGTTCAGAGCAGCAATGGCCAATCGCCAAACTGTGGAAAGAGCCATGATGCCCTTTGACAGACGAATGGATAAAGAAGATGTGGTCCATATACACTATGGAGTATTATGCCTCCATCAGAAAGGATGAATACACACTTTTTTTTTTAAAGATTTTATTTATTTATTTGACAGAGAGAAATCACAAGTAGGCAGAGAGGCAGGCAGAGAGAGAGAGGAGGAAGCAGGCTCCCCGCTGAGCAGAAAGCCCGATGTGGGGCTCAAACCCAGGACCTGGGATCATGACCTGAGCCGAAGGCAGCGGCTTAACCCACTGAGCCACCCAGGCGCCCCGAATACACACTTTTGTATCAACATGGATGGGACTGGAGGAGATTATGCTGAGTGAAATATGTCAAGCAGAGAGAGTCAATTATCATATGGTTTTACTCACTTGTGAAACATAAGGAATAACATGGAGGACATTAGGAGAAGAAAAGAAAAAGTGAACTGGGGGAAACTGGAGGGGGAGATGAACTGTGAGAGACTGTGGAGTCTGAGAAACAAACTGAGGGTTTTAGAAGGGAGGGGGTGGGGGGAAGTGTGAGCCTGGTGGTGGGTATTAAGGAGGGCACGTATTGCATGGAGCACTAGGTGTGGTACATAAACAATGAATCTTGGAATACTGAAAAAATAAAGTTTAAAAAAATGTACTAAATCCCTCTGAATTGCTCACTTTAAATGATCAGTTTTGTTATATGAATTTCACTTCAATATTTATTTTAAAAAAAAGCAAAAAATTGACAGAACTAAAGGGAAATATAAAGAAATTTCATATTGGGAATACAGATAAATCTACAATTTCAGTAATTCACAGAACATTTATACCTAATGTCATTAAGAATAGTGGATGTAGGAATAAACTTCAAATCAATAAATGGCTCCCAACCAACTTGACTGAATTGGCATTTACAGATCCTTACACTTTGATACTGAAAAATACACATTACTTTTAAAGGAACTGTAACATTAAGATAAACACTAGAACAAGTCTAATAAATTATGTGACTGTAATAGGACATATTTTCTGATTACAATAGTATTCACTTAAAAAATCAATAATATGAAGAAAATTTCCAAGTAATATAAAATTAAACTTACACCATTTCAAATAATTCATAAATAAAACATACATCACAAGGAAATATAGAGAATATTTCAAGGTAAATGATAATGAATACAGACTATCAAAATATTTGAAATGCAGCTAAGTATTAATTATAATGAGTATTATAGCTTTAAATGCTTATGTTAGAAAAAGATAAAATGAATAATATTCTACTATGTAAAAGTAAGTGAAAAACAAGAAAGAAAAGGTAATAAGAATAAAAGTGAAAATTAATTGAATGGAAAATGGGGAAACAATATGGAAATGAGTGAATTTAAAGATGTTTCTTTGAAAAAAAATTAGTAAAATTTATAAAACCCAGGATGACTAATCAAGGAACAGAAGACAAAATTCAAATTTTTAATATTAAGAATGCACAAAGGAAACATTACTATGGAGCTTACAAAGACTAACAGGATAATAAGGAGATATTAGAAACAACTTTATAACAATAATTTCAATACTTTATATAAAATTAGTGAATTTCTTCAAAAACAAGTGATACAAGTAAAACTGAAAAACTATAATAGCGCTATAGCTATTAAAATAATTAAATCATAATCATAGACATTTCCATATAGAAATCTCCAGGTCTACATGATTTCACCATGAATTTTATTAAACATTTAAGGAAAAATAATAACAATCCTACAGAAGTTCTTCCAGGAAATAGATGAAACAATTCCCAATAGTCTCAGGAGACCAGCATAATTCCAATACTGAAAAGAAATTCTAAAAAGTAAGTCAGTCAGAGAGAGACAAATGTCCTATGATTTCACTCATATGTGGAATTTAAGAAAGAAAACAAACAAAGAGAAAAAAAAGGGAGACAAATCAAGATGCCCAATTGGTTCTTAATTGCAGAGAACAAACATGACTATGGGGTGGGGGCTGAGGGAGAGGAGAATGGGTGAAATAGGTGATGGGGATTAAAGAGTGTACTTGTGATGAGTACCGGGTGTTGTATGGAAGTGCTGAGTCAAGATGTTTTACACCGGAAGCTAATACAACACTATATGTTAACTTTACTGAATTAACATTAAAAAAAATTAATTAAAAAGTTACTGAACAATAAGTCACATAACATTGATATCTCCAATAATATCAACAAACAACTGAAAAGTTATATTAGGCTACTATTTACAAAATAATCAAAAATCCCATAACCCTAGGAATAAACCTAATGAAAGATGTGCATGACCTCTAAATTGAAAACTACCAAACATTGATGAGGGAAATTAGAGACTTACATAACTAGGGGGATAAGTCATGTTTATGGATTAGAAGATTGAATATTATTAAGATGTCAATTCTCATTAAACTTCTATAGATACGGGGCGCCTGGGTGACTCAGTGGGTTAAGCCACTGCCTTCGGCTCAGGTCATGATCCCAGGGTCCTGGGATCAAGCCCTGCATCGGGCTCTCTGCTCAGCAGGGAGCCTGCTTCCCTTCCTCTCTCTCTCTGCCTGCCTCTCAGCCTACTTGTGATCTCTTTCTCTGTCAAATAAATAAATAAAATCTTTAAAAAAAAAAAAAACCTTCTATAGATACAATTCAACTGCCGTGAAAGCCCCATCAAACTTTTGTTGTTGAAGAAATTGACAAACTTATTATAAAATTTACATGGAAATGTGTATTGTCTAAAAGAGCCAAGGGGTGCCTGGGTGGCTCAGTGGGTTAAGCCGCTGCCTTCGGCTCAGGTCATGATCTTGGAGTCCTGGGATCGAGCCCCGCATCGGGCTCTCTGCTCTCTCGGAGAGCCTGCTTCCTCCTCTCTCTCTGCCTGCCTCTCTGCCTGCTTGTGATCTCTCTGTCAAAAAAAAATAAAAAAATAAAAAAATAAAAGAGCCAAAATTATCTTGGAAAAATTGAAAGATTAATACTACCTGATTTCAGATTAATATAAATCCCTGATAATAAGGTCTGGCATTGGTCTAAGATCAATGTAACAGAGTAGAGAGTTCACAATCACTCATAAATATTCAATTGATTTTTTTTTTTACCAAGGCCAAGTTAATTAAATAGGAAGAAAGAAAAGTCTTGAAATAAAAAGGAATGTTCAAACAACTGGAATTACATTTGTAAAGAAAAATGTGTGACCCCTACTCTACTCCAAGCAAGAAAGGATGAATCATAGATTGAAACATCTTGAATATAAACACTAGAACAATAAATCTTATGAAAGACTTCCAAAGGATGTCTTCATGACATTGGAATAAGGTATCTTAAATAGAAAATAAACCCTAACAGCACAAAGCAAAAAAGAAAAAAAAAAAAGAGAGAGAAAAATAGAATTTCATTGAAATTAAATTTTCTTCTCATTAAATGATAATATTAAATTTTAAAAAGCAATCTACAGATTAGAAGAAATAATCACAAAATATTTTATATATATACATATGGATATACATATAGATGGACTTTGTATGAAGAATATATAAAGAACTCTTACATTTCAACAACAGAGAAGACAACCCAATGTAAACAAAAATGCATAATAAGATTTGAGTAGATACTCCACAAATGAAGACGTGATCCCCACCAGCCCCACCCTTGCACCCCCGACACCCAACAGAGCCCCTTCTCCAGGGATAACAGGGAGCTGAGGAGGGAGGGCTGGTGGAGGGGTCAGAGGAACAAGGAGAGGAGGGCAGGAAAGATTCCCTGGACCAACGCTGCAGGGGGAATGGCTAATAAATACAAATAGGGAATTAGTCATCAATGAATGAGACTGTAACCACAGAACCTTTTCACACCTAGTAGGTTGGCTAAAGTAAAAAAGATAGGCATTCAAATGTTGACAATCATGTGGAATAGCTGGAGCTCTATTACTTTGCTAGGAAGTAAAATGGTATAATCATATATCAATGGTCAGTGTGTGAAGATTGGCTTGGCCTGTACTATGTCCCAGAGAATAGGTGTCAGGCCTGGATGAGCTAACTCTATTAATTTGCTAGGAATGTACAATGGTATAATCATTTTGAAGTACTGTTTAGTAGTTTCTTAAAATATAATTAGACATACATCTATCCCAAGCCCAGTTAGTCCATCCTTTCCTATTTTCCCCAAATAGATTAAACCATAGGTAGACACACACACACACACACACACACACCAGTTTCTAATAAAGAATCTTCATTAGTACCCTTATTCATAATGACTCCAAACCAGACATAAGCCAGTGTCTATCAGCAGGAGAGTGTATAAACTACTTGCAGTATGTGCATACTGTAGAGTACTAGTTAGCAATGAAAAGGAACAAACTGCTGACAATTGTAATGACGTGAGTGAATTAGAAGATATGGTATATATGTATGTATATATGTACATACATAATTTATGTATATATGTATATATATACATATATATAATATGGGATACTATGCAGTGCATATATATTTATATAATATATTATATATAAATATAATGGAATACTATGCAGCCATCAAAAAACTGAAATCTTGCCATTTGCAATGATGTGGATGGAACTAGAGGGCATTATGCTAAGCAAAATAAGTCAGTCAGATAAAGACAATTATCATATGATCTCACTGATATGAGGAATTTGAGAAACAAAACAGAGGATCATAGGGGAAGGGAGGGAAAAATGAAACAAGATGAAACCAGAGAGGGAGACAAATGATAAAAGACTCTTAATCTCAGGAAGCAAACTGAGGGTTGCTGGAGGGAGCGGGGGTGGGAGGGATGGGGAGGCTGGGTGATGGACATTGGGGAGAGTATGTGCTATGGTCAGTGCTGTGAATTGTGTAAGACTGATGAATCACAGATCTGTAGCCCTGAAACAAATAATGCATTATATGTTAATTAAAAAAAAAAAAAACTTAAAGAGAGAAAACACTGTGTTGAGCCAGGGAAGCCAGACATGACAGAGTACACACAGATTTATATGAAGCCCAAGAACAGGCAGGACTGCCATGTGGTAATCAAAATAACAATTTGGTCAGAGGTGTAAGTGCAAAGATGGTTGACCAGAAGGAAGTGTAAAGAAACTATCTTAGATGATGGAAATGTTTGAAAGGTTTTGAATGGTTGTTATATGCAAGTGTGAAACTGTCAAAAAGAATAGAAATGAACATTTAAGATCTGTGCATTTTATTAGACAAAAATTATACTTCAGGACAATATTACTTTGTCAAAAAAGAAAAAGAAAGTAACAGTAACAATAGATATAAAGATGGTAGTCTAACGTCATTTACTCTGACACTTCTGGCAAAAATTTTCCATAAGTTAGGGAGGCAAGAAAGTAGAGAATATGAGGCCTTCTTTAACAGAAATTACATCAGTTAACATTTTAAATGGTCACTGTGGGCCATACAGCAGCAACAGTAAAAGGATACCTAAGTTGACTGCTACATTCCTAAAAGTTTATCCACTTCATGCAGAAGAAAGAATAGAAGCTTAAACAATTTGTGTAATGTCATGTAGCTTGTAAATATTGAATCCAGGAATCTAGGACTCTGCCTGACCCTAGAGTCCTGACTTTTTGCCATTACTTTGGTATGACTCCTCTAAACATCTTTTTTTCCTAACACTGAAAAAATAGGTTTGAAATCCAACAGAAAAATGGGCAAACATAAGCCACAGGGATGTAAGCTAAAATATCTGCAAGTTCTCTGAAGCATCATTCAAATTAAGCTGAAATGAGACAAATTCAACAATAATGACATACTGGGCAGCATTCATATGAAGAGCTAAGATTGGAAATGTACATGATGCCAGGTACTGGTGAAGATGTGACCAGACAAGAACTCAAGCACATGCGTCATGTCAGTCCTCAGCCATGGTGGAAATATCAAAAGGTACTTCATGTAATTAAGCAAGGCTATGCCTTATGATTAACCACTTCCTTTCCCCGACACACACACCTCAGAGAAGCTCTATCAGGAGATCTCTACAAAGCAACTGATTGCAGTGTGGTGTGGTTATATGCATATGTTATTGTAAGCAAATTTGAGGGATACTTAGGAGGAAAATGGATAAGCAATATATTGTGGATGCAGTGAAATCTATTATGGAAACAAAGAACTAGATATAATACACTGAACTATAAATAGATTCAAAATTCTACTTTTAAAGAATAGTATAAGAAATATAGTGAGAGTTAAGCACAATAATATGTATGCAATTTAAAGCTATCCATGCCAAACAATACTACCTAGTATACATAGTTATAGACATACTCCCTCCATATCTTAGAATGGAGATCTACTAATGAGAGAGAGGGATATAAGCAGAGATCAGGAACAGAAAAAAAAATTTAAAAAAAAATCAAGAAATCCCTTTAATCAATGATTATAGTTTTAGGTAACAAAAATATAATAAATGGATTTTGGCTCCTGAAATTAAAAAATAAATCGCTTTGAGGTCTAAGAACACTTATTTACTCCACTACAAAAAAAAAACAATGTTTGGATCTAGTTCTATGCAAATACATGCAGGGCAGCTCCAGAGAGTGAATCACATACCTCAAAACTGAGTTCCAAAGTGTGTGCTTTTGCATGTCTGTGTGTGCATGCCTCAAATGTGCATTTCAACAGAAGGTTATTCTATAAGGCAAAATGGAGAGAAATCTGGAAATCTTTGTTACCCAAGCAGAACTGCATTCCCATCCGATGATGGGATGTTCCATAAAAATAACTCCTTAGAAACGGTGGTTAATTATGGGCCACATGCTCTTAAGTGTCACACTTAAAATATGAAGTGTGGCACTTAATCTCTATAAATAACCCTGCTGTTCCTGACCTAAGACAGACAATGCTAGGACAAGGAGATTTTCAGTCTTCTGAACCTTTCCCCCAGGGTGGATCTCCAAGCTGATGAATTACCTAGAAATAGAATTGCCTAGCTTTCTATTAAAAAATAAATAAATAAATAAGCAAATCATCACATGCTTAGGGCCCAGAATATCCTCATTCAGTGTAAACATTGCACCTCTGTCTGAGCACTGACCAGTCTCAGTGTTATTTCTATCATGGATTTCTATTGCAAATTGAGTGTTCTAATGGATAATCACATATATGAAACTACTATCAGTTTAAGGACAATGACAGCCTGTGGAATGAATGAATGAATGAATACAGTCTACCATGCCCAATTTTATGACACATGTAAGACACAACAGGTCTTTTCTACTTACAGGACACCGAAGAATGGTAGAAACCAGAAAGCACAGAACAAAAGCAATAGCATTAGGGGGCATGAGACACAAAACTGGGTTGAAGAGCACACAGTACCTATGGCAAGTTTTGAAAGAGGAAAATTCTAAACCCCTGCCTAAAAACCCCAACTAGAAGCAATGATATGTTCTCATCAAGAGGAACACTAACTGCTTTGAAGTGGCACTAGAGATTGTCTCATATGTTATCACTATAGTTCATATTGATTCATTCTCTGTAGCTGAATTATCTTTAAAAAATTTATGGTGCATTTTTATGGCAATAGCCAATCATGCATATCATTAGTGTGCATAGCAAGAAGTTTAAGACAAAAGGAGACTGATGGCTTTTCAATTATTGATGTAAATGAATTGCCAAGTGTAGCTAGTTTAAGAAATGCAATAAAGAGCAAAAGTCAAATCTCTGGCTCTGTGCACACACACATACAACTACACTAAACAAACTCATATTTCATCTTAGCAGCAACTGAAGAAGGCAATTAAGTTACTTAAAATTTCAGACACCTCTGGAATTTTACGTCGTGAAATTAAATTAGAAAAAAAAAAGACACTGTCATTGGCATTTAAAAGAGGGATACTCAGAATTTCAACTTGAGATAATGCTTCAGAGGTCATCATATTCAACCCTGCCCTGGGCAGAAATCCCTCCAGTGCCCCTAGGCAGGTGTCACCAGGCTGATCAGAGACTGGCTCTGACTAGAGATTGGTGGCCATTGCCACTCACACAGTGGAAGTCACTTTATGAAGAAAGAAAGCTTACCAAATTAAGAAACAGATTGTTTGTCCACATGTAATGTGGTTTCACCACTGACTTTTTGGGTTTCCCTGAGCAAATACTCTCTATAAACATTTTTTTTTTATCTTAAAAATGGAAATGATAATGAGATATGGGATTATTTTAGGGACTTCAAAGGTAGCACATACTACAGGAGTCATCAGAAAGTTGGGTTTATGTTATAGGTGTGCTTATAAATAAGCATGTTGATGTTGGTAACATCCATCTCTATCTCAGGGCCATGGCCACAAACTGGACCACATCACTGTCTGTCACCCCACAAAGTTCCATAATGAGTTTCTACTCTGCACACGAAGCATAGCCCTCTGTACCATCTAGCACCTTTCTGACTTGATTTTACTCAATTCCATTCTCCATTATCTTCATTACCATCCCAAAATCTAATAGTGTCCTCAGGCCACCATCCAGTCCCATCCACTTCACATCTACTAGATATCGTTAGTTCTTGTGTCATGAGGAACTAAGATATGACCTGTCTCAACTTCTAGTGTGTCCGTTAACAACAAATGCATTCATATCCTTTACATCCTTGACTTTTCCTTCAAGTCTGGGAGGTATATTCAGAATCAACTACTGACTTTTCATATGCTCTTTACATCAGCTCCTCCCCAAATCTAAAACCAAATCTTGAGCCCATATACCCATTCTGAGCTCTAGACCCAAATAGCTAAGTACCTGTTGGGCATCTTGACATATATGTTGACTAGAAACACTTATTTAGCATATTTCAAATGCAATCCTAATTTCCATTTCCAACCCAAACTCCTACATTCGTACAGGGAATCTATCTCATTACTCAAGCAGTATAATTTTATATCATTGAGATCTCCTTTTCCATATACCTGGTGTCCAATTGCAAAGTAATGTCAGTTTTACCTTTTAAGCTATTTATTGACTCCACTTAGTTATCTCCAATGTAATAGCTCACTACCTTAATTCAACCCATCTCTGTGATGTGAACTACTACAGTAAACTCATTGCCAGTCTTGACTCCTGTCTTGCTACTTTAAAATCTAATCTCAATGCTACGCTAAGAGTTCTATTTCTCAAGGATGAAGCCAACAGAATTCAAAAGGTAAGCCTTTTAGAATCTGGCCCTGCTTACCTCTGAAGCCACATTTCTCTGCCTCATCCTCTCACTGTACTACTGGCAGACTAAGTTTCATGCAGTTCCACTCTGTTGCCTTCAGTGATTTTGCACCATTTGTCTATTTCCTCAGCTGGTTCCTATTACTCATCTCCAACATATCAGCCTCCTGGAATCTTTCTGACACTCCAGACTGTGTTGGATGCCCTTCTACTGTGTGTTCATATATTTCTCACTTATAGTTTTCTCTTTGTTTCTTTCCCACCAGAGTGTGAGTTTTCCCAGGGTAAGAGCATCCAGGGTCCTTTTTTTTTTTTTTTTTTTTTTTTAAGAAAGGATGGATCTAAACATCTATCATTATAAACTATAGACATATTTATGTGTGTTGGACCATGAGCCTGAATGCAATCACCCACTGCATCATAGTATGGAGAGAGGGCTCTGGATAGAACTATGAGGAACATAACCAAGATCCCTTTGTATGTGACCAAGTCCATGAAGAAGCAAGAAGAGTAATTTTTAGGTGCACACAAGATTTCAGGGCAACAAGAAAGCCACAGAGAAAAGTGGAGAGTGGCTATAAGGGAAAGGGATTTTAATGTGCTGAAGTGAACTCACATTTGTAGAAGTACAGCATTACCTTGATCCCCAAACCAGGCAAAGACCCCTCCAAAAAGGAGAATTTCAGACCAATATCCCTGATGAATATGGAGGCCAAGATTCTCAACAAGATCTTAGTTAACAGGATCCAACAATACATTAAAACAATACATTAAACAATACATTAAAAAGATTATCCACCATGACCAGGTGGGATTTATCCATGGAATGCAAGGGTGGTTCAACATTTGCAAATCAATTAATGTGAAAGAACAAATCAATAGGAGAAGAGAGAAGAACCATATGGTCCTCTCAATTGATGCAGAAAAAGCATTTGACAAGATATAGCATCTATTCCTGATTAAAACCCTTCAAAGTATTGGGATAGAGGGAACCTTCCTCAACTTCATAAAATCTGTCTATGATAAACCCACAGCGAATATCATCCTCAATGGGGAAAAACTGACAACCTTCCCTTTGATATCTGGAACACAACAAGAATGTCCACTTTCACCACTGTTGTTCAGCATAGTAATAGAAGTCCTAGCAACAGCAATCAGACAATCAGACAACAAAAAGAAATAAAAAGGTATTCAAATTGGCAATGAAGAAGAAAAACAAAACTGGGGTCATCATGTAGCCTGATTTCAAGCTTTATTATAAAAGCTGTGATCACCAAGACAGCATGGTACTGGCACAAATAAAGCTAATCCATAAAGAGAGTTATCTGCCTGCATTTGACAAGAATGACAAATATGAGAAGCAAAATCAAGGACATTGAAGTTTAGTGTGGTATTTAAACTACACAAACGCACAAGCATCTTATTAGGATGAATTTGTCTGGGGAAGGAAGAAGCAAAACAAAAGAAAATTGCCCATCACCACAAAGGAAGTAACATGTAATTAATAAGATTTACAAAACATTCAAAGGATGAATTTGGTCCTTGAACAAATCCTTTATATCACATAAAATTAGACTGAAAAATCACAGCATGTTAAGCATGACTATTGAAGGACCCTTTGTTCAGAGCTCCACCTCACACCAAAGCCTTGAGATTCCTCAATTCATTAATACCATTGGGTTTATTTTTATACAGGTTGAATCACCTGTTGTTACAATGTGGTTCTGGGTCATTACACAGTGAATTTTAATAAATTAAACCTGCTGTCCTTCTCAAAAACAACACATGGGTCAACAACTATGATTAAGTTGTCTATATTAATAAGTGGTTATCTCTAGAATAATTATAGTTTCCTCTAAGTGATTTGTATAAATGGGAAATATCTTTAAATAGTTTCACATTTTTTATATCCTCACCTTTGATATGTCCTATGTGATCAAATATCAGTGTATGGATACCCAGGTGTTCTAACTTCAGTATTTAATTCAATCCCCTGAATCCTGTTTTTCCAACAAGGGAGCAGTATAGTAGAGTGGTTAAAGACATATCCCATGGAACAAACTGCCTTGAAATCCCAGCTCTGTAACTAGTTCTTTGACCTTGAGCATGTTGTTAATCTTTCCATGACTCGGTTGTTTCTTTGTAACCTGGAGATAATAATAGTGCTTATCCATTAGAGTTAGTCTAACTATTTAATAAGTTAATGTATTTATAAAGTGCTATACAAGGAAAATGTTTAGTAAAGTTCTTAGACTAGAGTCTGGTACAGGATAAACATTTAAGAATTTATTATGATTTTGATAATTTTGGTTCTCTTATTTACATTGAACAACATCACTTGCTTATTGTCTTACAGTTTTTATTTCCTCAATAATAAGTAGTAGATCAGAGGGGTTCCAAAATGGTGATATAGGAAGACCCTGAACTCTCCTCCTCTTATGGACATGATGAATCTACACCTACATATTGAACAATTCCTCCTGAAGAAGAACTAAGGGCTCATTGAAAGTCTTCACAACAGAGGTCAGAAGGACCACATAGAGAACCACAGGATACATGGCAGATGGGAACCCCATTTCCACTCTGGAAGGATAGAGGAAAAACAAGAGGGAATGATTGAAGGGGTTACAAAATGCTTTTAAAGCACATGAAGTGAATGATTAACTTTATTGCAAGGGGATAATGGAGAGAAGTAGTACAAGACTTCACCAACTAAATGATATGTTAAATCGGTCTTTGAAATGAAAACCATTATTTTTTTCAAAATGAGGAGAATAATATTCTGAAATATATCACTCAATAGTATCAAAAACCATTAGACTGTATAAGGTACATTTAGAGGGTGAGTCCTGAAGTCCACAGAGACCAAGCTAAAGGCAGCCAGGGGCCTGATTGTAAATATATGGAGTCCTTGAGACTAAGAGGGTGTACTTTGTCATGTGATTCCTGAGGCTATAAAAACTATCAAGAATCAGAATCACATGATACACTTTCACTTTAGAAAAACTGCATGAGAAAAATCAACCAGGAAACTCTAAGGAGAGAACCTAAACCAGAGTAGGGTCCATGGGGATGATGAAAGGGGAACTGACTGAATAAATCTACCAGTAGTAGAATTCAAGAGGATTCAGAAGCTAATAAAATGTAAAAGTGGAACAGAAGGAAGAGACTAGGATGACTCCATGATTTCTCGTGGAATGACTGCATTATGCCTTTAGAGACAAAAGCAGCAGGTTTGTAAGGAAAGAGGACAATTTTGATTTTGCATATGACAAACCTCTGGGTCGATGGGACATCCCAGGACCGATACTCATGGGATGGGTTGTGGAAATAAAGTTCTAGAACACAGCAAGAATTCAGAACATAGGCTTCACATTTTAGAGCTGTTAAATAGGAAAGTTTGAAAAGAAACCAATGTACTTAATATTTAAGATATTAGTTTCACTGGATAATGGATGGTAGGGTTGAGGTAAACCCTCCTTAAAAAAAAATGAAGGGGTTTAAATTCAAGATTTGGGTAATAAAAAAAGTGTTTTTTAAATAAAGATTTTATTTATTTATTTGAGAGAAAGAGCACACAGGAGTGGGGAGGGGCAGAGAGAGAGTGAGAAGCAGACACTTGGCTGAGCAGGGAGCCAGATATGAGGAGATCCCAGGACCCGGAAATCATAACCTGAGCCAAAGACAGATGATCAACCTGCTGAGCCACCAAAGCATCCCAAGAGAAGGTTTTTTTAGAATAAAGAGGGAAATTCATATAATGAAAGTATACTATAAATTCAAACATGCTACATAAATGGTCTTCAAAGAGAACAGTCTTGGGATTTGGACAACCTTATTAAAGCCCACTCACCCTCTGCAGACAGTAACTGGGAGAAGACTCCAGAAAGCATGCCTCTTACTTAACTTCATGTATGTCTTTTAGGGCAATGAACAGGTATAGAAAAATGAGCAGGTCTCAAATTTTCCAGATTTACCTCCATTTCTAACACCTGTGTAAAGGTTTCTGGGAGGATACAAGCATCTTAAGAGTCAGAGCACCCAGTCCTGGCAT
Source organism: Lutra lutra (assembly GCF_902655055.1). NCBI lineage: Eukaryota > Metazoa > Chordata > Mammalia > Carnivora > Mustelidae > Lutra > Lutra lutra. The sequence goes on from NC_062286.1 coordinate 17,049,122, forward strand.
TTATAACCCCCAGCCTTATTCTCCACTGGGTCGAAGTCCATGGAAGGTCTCTAGCTTCTTTTGTTCCCACACAGGCTCATACTTAATGAAGACTGTATTTCTTGTTTAAATTCTAAAGTTTGTTTCTTACTGAAAACAAAGGGAACAGAAAACAAGCAATACTAAGTACTGACAAGTCCCTGGAGGCATGCAGTTCTCTTGTTCTTTAAAAGCTCTCAGTAGCCTTTGTGGAATTACCAAGGTTCATTCCAGAGACAAATAAAAAGCATAGTTCTGTAGTGACAACTCCATTCACCTTTAAAGAGAAAAAAAAAAAAAATCAAGAAAACAAGAATAACTTAAAAGTCTAAATGTTTGGTTTCAGGCTATATTTTACTTTTCGTTCCCCTCCAATCAATCTTGAAAACCTTATTTTAACTTTTAAAATATAAGACTATAAGATATCAAAGGAAGAAACCCTCGCCTAAAAAAAATAGAATGTAACTATTGAAAAACCAGCTTTAGAATGATGGGATTGTTGTACCTGTGATTTAACCTAAGAAGAAAAAAACCCAATCTCATTGAAAACACCTGTTTATACTGTTGGTCCGTCCCATTTTGGATCCTGTATGAACTGATTTCTTATAAAATGACCTGCTTGGGGTATCTGGGTGGCTCAGTGGGTTAAAGCCTCTGCCTTCGGCTCAGGTCATGATCCCAAGGTCCTGGAATAGAGCCCTGCATTGGGCTCTCCGCTCAGCAGGGAGCCTGCTTCCCCTCTCTCTCTCTCTGCCTGCCTCTCTGCCTGCTTGTGATCTCTGTCTGTCAAATAAATAAATAAAATCTTTTTTTTAAAGATTTTATTTATTTATTTGTTAGAGAGAGAGAGAGAGAGAGAGAGCATGAGCACAGGCAGACAGAATGGTAGGCAGAGGCAGAGGGAGAAGCAGCTCCCCGCCGAGCAAGGAGCCCGATGTGGGACTCGATCCCAGGACGTTGGGATCATGACCTGAGCCGAAGGCAGCCGCTTAACCAACTGAGCCACCCAGGTGTCCCATAAATAAATAAAATCTTAAAAAAAAAATCTACCATGTTGACCCAGAATTTCTCAACTGCTTATTCTCCCAGAGGAACATCAGAGTTTAACCGACAAGCAACAACAATAGTACAGCTAGGAAAATAATTTCCAATATTGGCAACTGGGAGCTCTTTCAGTTGACTTTATGTCCCTTTTACATTTTCCTATCATTGTGCTGTATTCTGACACTAGAAGACACTAGGAACATAGATCAATAGAAAAGTAGGTTAGGAAAATAGGTAGATTGATGACAAATAGATATTTCCACCTATCTCTCTCTATATATCTATGACTATACCTATCTATCTGTCGATCTACCTGTCTATCTTGTCAAAGTCCTAGAATCAGCCATTTCTCCAAGAAGCCTCAGTTCCTTTTATTAAAGAAGAGTTTTAGAACCCAGGATCTAGGCCCTTGGTATGCTAATGCATACTGGGGTGTTGCTATCTCTAGGCCTGCTCAGCTAAAAGAACAAAAACATGCATATGTATAAACTAATTTCTGTATATACAGAAAAGCATAAACAACCCTATGTGTCACCATCTACTAAACATGAGTTCATACAGATGTCTTCAGCTCTAATCCATTATTATCACATGCTAGTTTTATCCCTTATTTGTAACCTCCAATTCTAACAATGAGAAACCTGGCTCCAACCTTCTTCATTTATTTAATTGTTCAAATCCTGTATACATGTACAGCAGTATTGGAAGTGTTAACCTGCACCCCTATGAGAAAAGAATGTAAGCTAGAATGCAGTGCTTGTTTGCGGTTCCTTTGACCTTTAGCCTTATCAAGTTATTTCTGAATTACGTAGGTCAGTACTTACTCCTCTACATTCTCCAATAAGGTTCTTCCATAAATTTGCAATGCAAGTAGATAGTTTTGTCACATACAGCATTCTACCATAGGATCCTCTGATTGCACAAATATATTTTCTTTTCAATTTGCATGCATTGTTTCATTCCTTCTGCTGTAAATTTCTATGGGCTGTGAAATACATAGTGACATATATCCAACATTACAGAATCATTCAAATTAATATCACTGCCATAAAATAACCCCTGGTGTTTCATCAATTCAGCCTTCTCCCCAACCCTTAAAACCCTAAAATCACTGACTTTTACCTGCATTATAGATTTGCCATTTCCAGAATGTCATATAAATGGAATCATACAAGATGTAGCCTTTTAATACTGGCTACTTCACTTAACAATATGCATGTAAGATCCACCCATGTCTTTTCATGGCTTGATAGTTCTTCTTTTTTTTTTTAATCATAGAATAGTATTTCATTGAGTGGACATACCTCAGTTGGTTTATCCATTTACTTATTTCAGAACACCTTGTTTGCTTCCAGCCTTAGATAAACTACAATAAACATTTTCAAGCAGGTTTTTGTGTGGACATAGGTGTTCAACTCATATAGGTAAATGTCTACTATCAGGATTGTTGGATCTTATGAAGAACCCATGTTAACCTTTTTAAAAAAAACTGCCCAAGTATTTTCCAAAGAGATTTTCTTATTTTACATTACCGCCAGCAATCAGAACATGGCCCCTGTTCTGCTTTCATGCCAATAATTGTTATGGTCTTTTTTTTTTTCTTTACCTATTATAATAGTTATGGAATTAGATCTCATAGATAGTGCAATTTGAATCCCATAATGAACACTTATATTGAGCATCTTTTCGTATACTTACATACATTTGTGCAACTTTTGGTAAGCTATCTGGACAGATGTTTCACACCTTGCTTAATTGAGTTGTTTTCTTCTTGTTTTCAGAGTTCTTTGTATATTTAGAATACAAGACCATTATCAGATATGTGCTTTGAAAATATATCTTCAGTTTGTGGCTTGTCTTTCATTCTCTTAACTGTGTCTTCTATAGACCAAAATTGTTTTTAATTTAAATAAAATCAAATTTATCAATTATCTTAGAGATCATGTTTTTGGTGTTATATCTAAAAAAATCATTGTCAAGGCATAACTTTCCAGATAAATTATTTTTTTCTAGGTGAAAACAAGTATTGGATATGCTAATCAGAGGGGACCATAAAGAAAGCAGAGCATATATCTATTATAATAAGAATTTGGCTACAGTTTGGTTATGTTTAGGTTAGGCATTACTGAGAAACAAGGTATAACTATTTGCTAATTGCTTTCCATATCTATGACAAATATGTATCCTTGAACATTAGGTTTTATTGTTTTCCTTTAGCTTAACATATTATAAGGACTAGTGTGAAGGTATATAGATATTTTTTCCAGTACTTTTCTCATTTTTTCCCCCTGATTGCTATTGGCCAAAGACTTTTCTTGGCTTAAATTTTAAGAAGACTTGGGGAAAGTTTAGCTCACAGTTTATGACTATTAAATTGGACTCATATGGGCTCTGCTCCAATTATTCTTTTTGCTTGTAGGGATACTAAGACCATAGCTAATTCTTTGGTTATTCTTGAATTATACATAGTGTAAGTCTACTGACTTCCAGATCAGCGATAATTTCATTGTATGCTGGGGAATTTTCTGGGACTTCTGAAAATAGTTCTGCAGTACATTTTATCTGGTAGTTCTATTTGCAAATAGTTCTCTACCAATTAAATTTGCCAGTTTTTTTTTTTTAATCAAACAGAAGAGGAACTGTTTTCCTGTAATAGTCCTAAAGTAAGTTTCATGTTGAAACATGGAAAAGTGCTTAGGACAGTTAGAATTCTTCCTACTTGAGTGGATTATGACAATCTATGTTAGTGGGATCAATGGTAGATGCAGTGATAGTTATGTAAAACAAGAAAGCTATATAGCTGGAGCCTCACCAAAACTATCCATCCATTCTCCATGGAAATACACTTCCATAATTTTGAATAGAAACAAGGAAAAACAGAGTCAAAACTAAAGTTACATGAAAGTAAGAAAGAGTAAACAAACATTTTCACTGCAAGAATATTCACCCACATAGCACACCTCCAAATCAATAGATCTAATTACAGTTAATAAATATCTATATGCATAAGGCCTTACAATAACACAATAAATTCATAAAATAAAAATTATATGCTTTTGAATAAATATTATTAATTTTATCATTCTAGAAAATTGAGTCTTACTTATGTTTCAGACTAATTCATATACTAGTCACAGAGAATCTGAAAATGAAACTAAGAAAACAATTATATTAACAATGTCATAAAATTAAATATTTGGAAATAAACTAAACAATAGAAGTACAGGATTTGTATGCTGAAAATTATAAAACATTGCTGAGAGAAGTGAACAAAGATTTAAATAAATGGATATACCATAGTCATAACTCTTAAAATTTAATATCACTATAATAATAGCAATTTTTTCCATTGATGTATAGATTTCATGAAATCCCTTTGTAAACCTAAGTAGGATTTTCTGCAGTAACTGACAATCTGATCTTAAACTTTATATGGAAATGCAAAGAATCCAAATAGTAAAAAAAAAAAAAAAAAACATTGAAAGAGAAGAAAAATGTTGTAAGACTTATGTTACTTGAGTACAAAGCATATTATAAAACTGCAGTAATTAACATAGTATAGTATTGGCATAAGGATGGGCATTGAGATTAATGGAGCTGAATTGATAGTTCACATCATAATTAAACTCTAAAGTTTAATTTATATTTGATCAATTTTTAACAAATGTGCCAAGACAACTCAATGAGGAAGAATAATCTTTTCAATAAATGATGCTGGGACAATTGGATATCATAGGCAAGTGCACACACACACATACACACACTTAACACCTTACCTCACACCATATACAAATATTAATTCAAATAAGTAAATCATAGTCTAAATGTAAGAACACTATAAGAGAAAATATAGGAGAAAAAATTCTTGACTTTGAATTAGGTAAAGAACTTTTTAGATACCAAAAGCATGAGCCATAAAATAAAGATGGTATTGATAATCTTTCCATGTGCTTTTTAACCATTTGAACATAATCTTTGAGAAATGTCTAACCAAATCCTTTGCCTATTTTTGAGTTATTTTTTTCCCAAATTGTTGAGTTAAAGGGCACCTGGATAGCTCAGTTAAATGTCTGACTCTTGGTTTCAGTTCAGGTCATGATCTCAGGGTCAAAGGATCAACCCTGCATCAGGCTCTGCCCATTTCTGCATCAGTCTCTATACTCAGTGTGGAGTCTACTTGAGATTCTTCCCCCTCCTCCTTCTCCCCGTCCCTCAACTCACACACACTCTCTCTCTAAAATAAATAAATACATAAAATCTTAAAATAAAATAATATAAATTGTTGAGTGAAGAGTTATTTGTATATTCTAGATACAAGTTTCTTAATAGATATATGGTAATATTTTTCACATTTTATTGTCTTTTCACTTTGTCTTTCGAAGCACAAAATTTTCCAGCCTTGACAAAGTTCAATTTACCTTTTTTTTTATTATTGTACTTGTGATTATAGTGCCATATCTGAAGAAACTTTCCCTAACCCAAGGTTATAAAGATTATACCTATTTTCTTATTTTATTGTTTTATATTTACATTTAGGTCCTTGATCCTTTTTAAGTTAATCTTTGTGTATGGCTTTAAATATGAGTTCAAACTCAATTTATTGCATGTGACTATCCAATTGGCTCAGTACCATGTGTTGAAAAGACTGTTCTTCCCCTGATTTAACTATCTTGATATACTCTTGAAAAATCAATTGACAATATATGCATGGGTTTATTTTTGGATCCTTCAATTCTATTTCATTGATTTCTATGCCTATTCCTATCCTTTGTCAGTAACTTTTAACTTGTTTTATTTCCTTTCTTTTGCGTTCTTAAAATTGAGACTTTATTTTTTTTAGGTATAGTAACTCATTTTCAAATATTCATACAGTATTAAAATGCATGTGAGCTTGTGATTTTGTTTCTAATTACCAATCTACTGACTCTGAATAAGTTAGGCATTTAAAAAGAAAAAAAAAAACATTTCAATTTTCACTTTGTTTTTTATTTTATCCCAGGAACTACTTAGAAACTTGTTTTGTTGTATTAACACACACATATATATTTTTTGTTATTGTTTATTTGCTTGGTTGGTTATTTTGCTTTCATTTTGTTGTCAACCATTGTTTTATTTTGTTTTTTTTTTCATTCTGGTCAAAGATAAGTTCTGTATAATCTTAAATGACTGGAATTTGTTGTAAATATCTCTTAGATACAAAAGACCACCCTATGAATGGTTTCCTGATTATGGCTATGAAGAGTCTTGTTAAGAACACTTACCCTGAAACTGATTTTTTTTTTTAAAGATTTCATCCATTTATTTGACAGACAGAGATCACAAGTAGGCAGAGAGGCAGGCAGAGAGAGAGGACCAAGCAGGCTCTGCTGAGCAGAGAGCCCGATGCGGGGCTCAATCCCAGGACCCCGGGATCATGACCTGAGCTAAAGGCAGAGGATTTAACCCACTGAGCCACCCAGGCACCCCACCCTGAAACCGATTTTTAAAAGTCTTTAGTTACTAGAGATTCTGTCATGTCTCAGAAAAGTTATTCACACTTTCAGCATCAAAAAATGTTTTCATAGGAACATAACTCAAACTACCCTTTGCTTGAGGGTCCTGAAGCTCACCTCCAGCTTCACTACAAGAAGTGAACATGGATCTAGAGTTCCCATTCCTATGTACGTGGAGCTAATATTGATGCTCTTTTGGACTGAATCTCTAGACCCTGATAGTGATATCAAATTCCTAGGGCAGTGCAGCCTCACCTCCCACTCACCAGTAAGTCCCTCCTTTCCACTTTTCTCTTTGTTAAATGAAAATATATAGTTTAACGTATATGTGCGCATTTATGCATTTTTTATAGTAGCCTACACATTTATAGCAAAAAGGGGGATATTTAGGCCTATGCCCAAATTACCCTTTTAACACAAAAGCTTAGGGAATTGTTCTTTTAAATACATTGTGCAGATTGATCTACTAAGATTTGATGCGCCTTTTGCACGAAAATTGATCTATAGTTCTGTCTTCATCCCAGAGTTTAAGGAATTTATCTATTTTTTTTTCCTTAGAGAAAGAATATCATTGAAACCTGATTTATAAATCTCCAGTGTGATAATTAAAGTTGGTATAAATATTCACTGTAGATGTAGATTGAATATGCACAATGGAGCTTAAGGTATTTCCCCAATCACAGCCCAGGATATACTCAATTTTACCTACTATCGCATTAAATAGTTATTTTTAATTATATAAGGCTTTCATTTATAACATTTTTCCTTTCTCTTACCACTGCACCTGTATACTTCACTGCATCTACTGGGGTTAACAAAAATTCTCTTTGAAATTGAATCTTCTTTGTCAGCTAAAAAGAAAACAAAAGTAGATACGCTGTGTGCTAAAAGTAGAAATTGGAGGGATGTAACATTTAAATAAGGATAAAAATGTAGCATTATCTCTCTCTCTCTCTCTCTCTCTCTCTATATATATATATATATATATATTTCTGTATGTTTTGTAATACATATTATCTATAGAATCAAATGAACTAGACAATAATTATTCTTTTTAAGATTTATTTATTTATTTGAGAGAGAGTGAGAGAAAGAGCATGAGTGGGGTGAAGGGCAGAGGGAGAAGCACTCTCTGCCTAGCAGGGATCCTGGGACTCCGGGATTATGACCTGAGCTGAAGGCAGACCCTTAACTGACTGAGCCACCCAGGTACCCCAATAATCATTCCCTTTTAATTGAACAAGAACTAAGTACAGATTGGTTCATAACTTATAAAAAGCCACATAGTATATTTGATTCAAATATGGTTTTACTCCATTCTTTCCATTGTATCTACTTCACTGCCAATAAGAATGACTAATTCCTGAACTTCATAGTACAATTAGTCTCTGTCTCCAACTGTGACATCACTGAACGTAGGATTTGTTCAGCCTCTGATTCAATTATTCACTACAGTGACTAGATATTTGCTTCTTCTTTCATCCCTGGAACCCTAAAAATACTCCGCTTACCGCTCTTACAGTAGATGTGGTATATTAAATTATTGTTCAACAAATATTCACTGCCTCCTTTTGACCTACATGGGAAGAATATACTTCTGTACTTGTCTGATGTTATGCATAGACATGTGACTAGCTTTGGTGAATATGGTGCTAGTGAACATGATCTAAACAGAGGCTTAAAATAATCCTGCATAATTGTGCTATTGCCAAGACAAGAATATGGTATGGGTAGCCTATTTAATGAACTCCAATAGGCCATAATTAAATATAAAAGAGAAACATATCTCAAAAAGAACTGTAGGTACAGTATTAGTATATAGAGTTGATTAGTATCAAATCATGGGAAAGTTACAAACTTTTCTGAGAAAGGTGTATTTTCAAATGCACTGCCAACTGATCTAAAGAGTTCTAGACTATTTAAGTCATGACATGCCTCTGGTCCTCAACTTATAACAGGCAAGAAGCAGGCTAAGAAAACTGCTCAACCATCAGTAAGAAAATGTTCTCCATGGACTTTTCAGGAGTGGCCCAGTAGGATGAAGGCAGAGGGAGAATGTTGCAAAATAGCAGAGTCAAGAGGTATAGAAAAAAATACACTGGGGAGTCCCTCTGAAGAAGCAGAATCAGGGCTTAATCGAAGAACCTTTCCTACCTTCAGTATAAAGGTACCTGGGAAATCTGACCACTGGGGTTTTAGGATTTCTATGGCTAGTGAGTGCTAGAAGCCTCTCAACATTCCCCTTTCTAACACGAGTTTTTATTGCGATAATAACTTCTATATTTCTCTATTCTTTGTTGTATATTTATTGCCAAAATATACTTGTTTTTATAGTTTATGAGCCTCTAGTCTTCTTCCCCCCACCTTTTTTTAAGGAAGTAAAAGCATAGCCAAATGTTACTTGGTATAACTTTCAAAATGAAGCTGTGGAATGGGTGATACCTCTTTATCTCTAGGAGTTCCTATGGTTGTGAGTACATCCTGGTCCTTCTGAATTAAGTTACCTTTGTAGGAACCTGAGTGGTGGTACATCTGAAACTAATACAACACTGTTTGTCAATTATACTTAAAAAAAAAAAAAGACAAAATGAGAAAAATAAGATGGAAGATGAAATTAAGTAGAAAAGAAAAAATACTGTGGAAGGATTAATAAGACCACACTTTTTTCCCTCACAGATAACCAAAGAGAACCTGATAAGGAAAATCATGAATCACTAATGCTATAATTACAAAAGAGCTGTGTCGCTGTCTACTCCAAACACCGCTTGTTCAGGACACCATGCAGCAATGGGTACAACTGCACATTTTAGACACTTTGAGCATTACCTTAAAATAAACACTAAGTCTAGTTGCCCAAGTTAATACTCCTGAATATACTGAAAAAAATCCTGTCTGTCAAGGCAGGGTGTAAATTCTAGATGCCTGGAGTCAGGAATATGGCAGTGAGTCATCTCATCTACATCTTATACTTGGTTTATCAATACACTTCCTCTTAATCAAATCACCCTTGAGACATCCTACCCTGTTATTCCTGTTCTTATATCTATTTGATATTATCTTCTCTGAAACACAACTATAATTGCTATGGAGAAAAAGTAATTGGAAAATACCTCATATATTGTTGTTATTTCAGGATCTCAAAATACTTAACAAATACTTAATAAACATATCTTGGATCCTCATCATTGAGATTAATATAATACAACACCTGACTTCATTATTTTTACAGTCTGGCAGGGGAAACAAATGTATAACTAAAGTATTATACAATATGTCAAGTTCTATAATAGGGATACATAAAAAAATTCTAATGAATTTGTATAAAAATTACACATACACAAATATATATGCATATACATATTATGTGTACACACATATGTATGAGAATAAAAAAAGAAAAATGTGGTACTTATACTCCACATTTTGTATGGGAAGATGAAATGCCATAAAATTGTCAATTATTCTAAATTTACCATGTAATTTTTTTCCCAAATAAGTTGCATTTTAACTTTATCTGAAAAAAACAAAAACAAGACAAAACAAAAAACCCCCTAGAGATCTAGTGAAAAATCCAAAAAGAAAATACTAGCAAATGAATAACTGCCTTACCCTAATAGATAATACCTAAATATACTGATTTTGTATTTATAGATGATTAGACCAGAGCCATCAATTCTGGCATTATTAACATTTTGGGCCAGATAATTATTTGTTGGGAGAGGACTGGCTTCTCTGTGCATTTTAGGATACTTAGTAGCATTCTTTATCTCTACCAACTAGAGGACACTAGCACCATCTGATTGTTAAAGAAAAAAAATGTATCCAGACATTGCCAAATGTCTCCTGGAGGGCAAAATATCACTGCCTTTAAAACCACTGATCTAGATCTTTTGTTAAAATGCAAATAGATCATATCTCACTCCTTGAGATTCACCAATAATTTGTCAACACACTTAAAGTCCAATGTCATTACCATGTCCAACAGAACCCTACACAATCCAACTCCAGTTGTCTTTCCAACTTCACTTTCAATGATTGCTCCGTTATCCCTGTCCTGTAGTTGTCCTAGCCCTTGCTGTTCCTGGAGAGGCCAAGCATGTCTCCACTTCAGATCCTTTACCTTGATGTTTCCTTCCTCTGGAATGTTCTTTCTCAAGAAATTTCTATACATTCACTCTAAGTTTCACCTCATCACCCTATTATTTTCTGTTTCTCCATTAGAATATGAACTCTGTGAGGACAAGTGCTTCATGTTGTTTGCTGCTATAATCTTATGACCTAAAAGGGTGCCTTGAATGTAGAAGGCATTCAACAAAACATCTGACTTCATTATGTCTACTCTCTGGCAAGGGAAATGAATGTATAACTAAATAAAATTTTTTGAAAGAATAAATAAATTTCTACAAATCAGTAATGAAATAGGTAATTTTTTAAAAGAGGCAGTTAATAAAGTTATATACAATAACCAGAGAAATACAATTTTAAGGAAGTAGATTCTGTATATTAAAAATGTATACATGGCAAAAAAAAATCCAAAATAATTTTTGTAGGCAGTGATGAAGGTAAACAAAAATCTTATATACAGTTACTAGTGCTGTTCAATGTTATAAAATGTTTCAAATGCAAAATGGGAAAAAATATTATAGTTGAAAAAAATTATAGTTAAAAATGCATATGCTCTGTCACATCATATTTTTGTTTTTGTTGTTGTTGTTAAGATTTTATTTACTTGACAGAAAGAAGGACACAGCAAGAGAGGGAGCACAAGCAGGGGGAGTGGGAGAGGAAGACACAGGCTTCCTGCCATGTAGAGAGACTGATGTGGGGCTTGATCCCTGACATCATGACCTGAGCCGAAAAGGCAGCTGCTTAACTGACTGAGTTACCCAGGCTCAGTCATATAACTACCCAGGCTCATCTCATATAACTGATATGAGCTACCCATGTCATATCATCTTTTTAAAAGAGACTTAACTAATTTAATTTATAGGTAAGTTCCCTATAGAAAATGTTGTACATTTGCACATGGAGATGTATTTAATGAGAACCATTGCTCCATTTTTAGTAATAAAGCAAAATTCAGAAAATCTACCAAATTTCAATCAACATTCAAGTACATAAAAATTTTATGTTAGGGTGCCTGGGTGGCTCAGCGGGTTAAGCCTCTGCCTGCAGCTCAGGTCATGATCCCAGAGTCCTGGGATTGAATCCCACATCGGGCTCTCTGCTCAGCAGGGAGCCTGCTTCCCCTCCCCTCTCTGTCTCTCTGCCTACTTGTGATCTCTCTCTCTGTGAAATAAATAAATAAAATCTTTAAAAAAAAATTTTATGTTAGACTATTATATCTACAAAATAGGTACATTTTATATAGTTACAGGATTAATCAATCTTAACATAATATCATCTTAAAATAATATAAAGTTATGAAAATAAGTCATAGAGCAATTAATTTATATCTGTCTTATGTATTTTGTTAAGCTAAAAAATAATAAACAATGCTATAAGTGTTTATTAAAAAATATGCAGAACATAAGAATATGGAAGGGAGAATACTCATTAAACTCACAATAAGATCACATCTGAGGAAGATCAAAGGTTATCCCTGTGGGTGAGAACTCAGAAGGTTTTAATCCCAACTGTGCTCTGCTCACTCTCTTTTTAAGAAGAAACAAAATAATGAAGTGATATCAAATTATTAATATTTGTTATGAATGAGGATACATGGGTGATATACCATTTCATAGACTTATTTTTTGTTTGCATTTTCCAAAAATACCTGAAGTACAGTTGACATACAATGCTATATTAGTTTCAGGTATGCAACATAGTGACTTGACAATTCCACACATTACTCTGCTACCATAAGGGTAGCTACCATCTGCACTATACAACATTATTACAGTATCATTGACTATATTCCCCAAGCTGTACTTTTTAATCTCTTTGTGGTTATGTTCTGAAGGAGAATAAAATAAAGTGTTACATGTTCGGTTCAATATTTATTAAATGATCATTATTTGCCAAGCAACATGTTAGATGCTAAAGCACAGAGTGGGACCATCGTTTGCATACAGAAGAAATTGAAACTGGATCTGAATTATGAGTTTACCCTCAAAAAATGATAAGATAAAAAAAACAGAAACATCATTACTAAGCGTGGAAAGACCATGAGTATCTCCATACTTCCTGAGGTACTTTAAGATGAATACTATTTTAGTATAGACAAAAAAATAATGCCGTGCTAAAACTTCTTCAAAGAGTTGTGAGGAATTCACAGATGGTTGCAAATGAGGAGTTCTCAGAATCTTTGCTTGGTTCACCATTATATCTAATACACTTCTGAAATATTTTAATATATGATAAATGATTCATCAAGGTTCAAAATATTAAGGAACATCTCTGGATATACTGGAATATAGGAGACTACAGATAATAATTTAATAATTGACTTTGGCATTTTTATGATTGCTCTGTTTACCTTAGATTGAATTAAGTTTCTAAGGTTAAGATTGAGCCAAATTGACATACATTTCTTACAAAAACATAAACAAAATATAAGGGTAAATTATAGCCAGCACATCTCTTTCTGTAGGGCAGTCTAAGAAGGTGCCAAAAAAAAAAAAAAAAAAAAAAAAAAGAAAGTCAAGAATGTTAGAAGCATAAGCTTAAAGAGGTTTGTGAACAACAATATGTGAATACTTGATTAATCACTTGGGTTTTATGGAGAACACTTTCTTCAAACTATTTTCTCAGTCCATATGAAAATGGCCCCTTCTTTGTGATATCAACTAGGGAAAAAGTATTTGTTCTTCAAACTATTTCAATTGTAGTACAATTACAGAATCTAACACGAATAACATAGAAAACTAACATTCATTCTGAATTTTGTTGAGTGCAAGAACCAATTGTTTTTTTCTTGGCTAGGGCATTCTGTCTAGCTCTAACTTCTCAGCTTAATAGCAAAATACTTATCTCTGTTTCTCCACAATTGATGTGTGAACTAAGGCAAATAACTATAAATCCAGCCTCCAAACAAATATTATGACACTACAACCACTGGGTTATTATTTGGATCTTTTAGAATGAAAGTCTGGGGATTCCTTTTACTTGTTATCTCTTATTAGTGCTGGTAGATTGCCACAGCATATTGCTTGAGTAAATAAATCAATCTTCTTGAAATCTGACTACTGTAACAGAAAGTCCATTGTTTTTGGTATATATGTTGTGTATGTACTTACTTGGATGAAGTATACAGTTTGTGGAAATTGGTTACATATTATAATGCTGATGATTACTACTGCATTGATAAGAATGCTAACTGCTGAAGAATCAAAAGTTGACAATCTTGAGAAATATTGCTGCCAGGAAAAAGTAAAGGAACTTGCAAACAGAAGGTATCAATTAGAGGCAGGGTATGAAAGGAGAGAAAATAAAGGGAAGAAAATGGTGGAAATGAAGGAAAAAATTGAGAGAAATTAGAATGCCATCAACATCACCTATGCCAAGGAAATGTGCCAAGCAATCAAGAAACTATGTTTCACTTTACTAACAGACAAGGATACTCTCAATGTAAGAAACAGGTAATACAACCAAGTCCCTCACCCAGTTGCCATAGAGATTCTCTCTCTTGATACTTTCAAAAAACTGAAGACACTTAAATATGAACAAAACTGGAAAGTAACATCCGTACACAGCTACTTTAAGAAGAAAACAGAAAATGAGAATTAAAACAGTTCAGCTAAAGAAAATATCTTCCCAAGCAACAATAAAACAGGGAAAAACAAACAAATAAATGGACACAAAGTAACAACAGCAAAAACTTGTAGCAATATCCTTGGAAAAGTAAAAAACTTAAGCATATGCAGATATGAAAGTTCTAAACTGGAGATTTTAAAAATAAATAAATAAATAATTAGTTAATGGGAAGGGAAATTGTGGGTGGGGCAGGAAGATGTGAAATAAAAATGTTGCACACTCAGGAGAAAAAGGAAAAAAAAAATGAGGTCAGTAGAAAAGCATAAATTTCAAGGTGACTAAGGAAAAGTAGATTATGTGGAAAATATACTGATATACTCAGAAATGACATGAAAAGAACCAAGAGTGTTGGGTCCCCCAATAATGGGTTCATGGTCAAAGGAGTGAGGCTGATACAAAGTGAAGGTCAAGCAAAGCTTTATTTCTCGCCAAGCATCAAGAATCAAACTGACTGTCAAACGGACCAGTCAGGGCCACCCCTTACAGAGAGGGCGACCCCTCCCTGCCTCACAGACTAACTTTTATAGAGCAAAGGCCATGCAGTTGGTCCTGACCACACACAGGTGGCAAATGAGATTGTAACACACAGAGAAAGCTGCACAGTCATGCTAGGTCACACACGGGTGGCCAATTGAATTACAATTCACCCCATAGTAGCTATTTGAACTAGCCTATCACCTTAGTCAGAATTGGCACCCAAAAGGCGCCCAAAAGGCAGGGCCCACACTCCTTGGTAGCTAGGGAGACAGTATGCACGCTTTACTGATTGGATGTCTCCACCTGGCCCTACTCGTCCCTGCATTTGGGCTATTATCTCCACCTGACCTGACCCACCCTTGTATTTGGGCTTTGTTACCTGGGACTGGTTTCCCAGACTTGCTTTTAAGTAAGTTTCCCTGGCGGGGGGGAGCAGTTTAAGTTTACTGCATAAACAACAAAATGGCTGTTCAACTGAGGTGGGGCCACTCTGGCTAAATACAAGAGAATAAAAAAATCATAAAAGAAATAAAACACATCACATAGAAAGTGATAGATATTTAAAAAAGGCAAAAAAATGTCACATACGTATAACTGAATTTCTTGTAGAAGAAAAAGAAAACACTGAAACTTAATATTTAAAATTATAATCCAAGAAAAATCTGTAAAAATTAAAGGTCTGAATCTACACAGTATGAGTCCCATTACAGAAGAAAAAAAAAAAAATTGACAGAACATTCAACCCCAAAATATATCCTAGTAAAATTACTGCACTGTAAAGATTGGAGGGAAAAAAACGTTATTTGAGCTTCCAGGCAAGAAAACCAAGTCAGTTACAAAGAAAAGACAATCAAGTTGACATCAAACTTCTAGACAACAACATAGAAAGAAGAGAACGGAGCAAAATTAAGAACAAAACAAAAATAACACTTTGAGAACACAAATGGCTAACCTAAGATTTTTCAAACCAGTCAAGCTGTCAAGAAGTTATCAAAACAAAGAAATGCAGGACTCAGATTGCTCAGCTCAGAAGACTTTCCTAGGAATCCTCTGGAGAATAAATTTTAGTCAATGGAGAAAGGACTTTGGACCCTGCAAAAGACCTAATGGTAAGCAAAGAAATGCATTTAATTGTGCATATAAAATTAAAATAAAAATGGGGAGCAAGAATGGATGAAGAGTAAAGGATATTATACATTCTCACACAGTAGAAATGTAAGCAGAGTCAAGTCAATACCTTGCTAAGAAGGGAAAAATGACCTTGACAATGGCAAGGCCTCAAGGCCTATCTTGTGGGTCCTCTTTAGCATATGAAAGTTCTATTGAACCTCCCTTTTCCTTTCCCCACACCCATGGTACATAACCTGCCACCCCGCACCATCCCTGGCAGCTCTTTCTGCCCATGGGCCCTCTCCCCGTATTTTAATAAACCACCATTTTGCACTAAAGATGTCTCAAGAATTCTTTCTTGGTCATTGGCTCTGGACTTCACCCCACCGAACCTCACCTACATTCTAAAACTTCATCTCATATACACACACACACACACACACACACACACACACACATTTATTTCAGCAAATAGAAAAGAAGAAAATACTTCTCAAGTCATTTTATGAGGCCATCATTACTGTGATATCAAAATCAGACAAAAGCACTAAAAGAACAGAAAACTATAGACCAATATGTCTCATGAACATAGACATAAAAACTCTTAATGAGGTTTTAGTAAATAATACAACATAATATAGGTAGATATCACAAACAAGATAGTTTCATATCATGCATGCAAGATTGGTTTAACATTCAAACAAATCAGTATACGTAATCTATCATTCAAAGAGTAACAAAAAAAATCAAAATGATATGGATATATTGCAAAAAAGCACTTACTGGATCCTAACACCCATTGAAGTAAGAGCTCTTGGTAACTAGGAGCAGAAGAAAACTTCTCAGTCTGATAAAGAATCTACTTGTGGATCCTTGGCAAGATTGGAAACTAACCAAAGATGTCTTCTCCCATCAACACTGACTGGAAGTCCTACACACTTTTAGCAAGGCAAGAGAAAGAGTGACTGCTTTAATAGTTTTTCTCTGTGGAAGAAGGAAGGAGAGACAGGCAAAAAGAAAGAGGGAGGGAGGAAGGAGGTTTTATCTGTTCTCTGAAGCTTCAGTACCGGTTCACAATATCCAGGCCTCACCATAGTACTTTTCAAAGTATTTTTTTCAAAGACATTTTCCTTTATTTAATTAAAATGCCAGTTAGAACAATACTTTTACTTTCCGCAGATAATGGAAATGTTTCTAGGAATCTCAGTTCATCTCTCCTTGGCACAAAATCATACAGATGCAAGAACAACTCAGTTGATCATTATAGTTTGGGTTGTCATCTGACAACGGGAATGAACAAGACAGCCACCCATTAAATACACCTCCTATTGAACTTCATGCCGTGAATCCTTTTCAGAAATTGACTTTTTCACTGTTCTCTGGCTGTTAGTCATGACCCATTGATAGCTCAAGGCTGTGACATTTTTTTTTTAATAAAGCAGAGAGAAATAGATCATAAAAGATATACGCATGTGGGTACTTCACATAAAGAAATACTAATTACAGCTTTCTGAAAACTCTGGCTTGATATGGATGTGTGTGTCTATATAACATTTACATATAGGAGTTTTGAATTATTATATTTATTTTTATGCCAGTTAGCAATAAAAATATTCAAAATAAACTATACTAGGTGTTTGCTAATTAAAAAAAAAATACACACACACACACACACACACACACACACACACACACACACAGGGTTTTCCTCTACCAATAGCTAAATGCTTGTTTTTATAATCAAACTGGGAATTTATATAATAGTTTTATTTTTCACTATGAAGATGTCTTACTATAAACCTCATATTTTAATAGAAGGTTTTCTTAAGGGACGCCTGGGTGGCTCAGTTGGTTAAGCGACTGCCTTTGGCTCAGGTCATGATCCCAGTGTCCTGGCATCGAGTCCCACATCGGGCTCCTTGCTTGGCGGGGAGCCTGCTTCTCCCTCTGCTTCTGCCTGCCATTCTGTCTGCCTGTGCTCGCTCGCTCTCCCTCTCTCTCTGACAAATAAATAAAATCTTTAAAAAAAAAAAAAAAGGTTTTCTTAAATTTACATTTGTGCAGAAGCTTTTTGCCTTGCAAGCTGGAAAGTATGCATTTTGTGGATGCATATCATAGAATAAATACTGTTAACATAGCCATAATATAACTTTACCTATTCAGAATAGACTAAACAAAGAATTTAATTGGCTTTCTAAGCAACCAAAACAGTTACCACAAATGCATACATTAAAATCTATGTAGGTTATTCCTAGAAGAACTTTAAGTTCTCATACATAACAGAATATAATTTCTATTATATACAACATGTAATTGGCTAAAGAGATTCCAAGTACACTAGCAACTATTAAATGTTTATTAAAGGGGGTTGAAATGCAAGAGAATTTTCAACCCTTTCTATATTATTTTAACTATAAAAGCAAATCAAGAGCTTTCCATTTTAGAAAACACAGCTAACTATATGATTTTCACTTGAATAGGCCTTGTGCAGCTTAGATTGAAATGCTAGGGATAAGTTTTATTATTATATTCTTTTGGTGGGGGGTAAAATATATATAACATAAAATTTCCCCTTTTAACCATTTTTAAGTGTACAATTTGATGGCATTAATTTCATTCATGATGCTGTACAGCCATCATATCACTATTTCCAAAACACTCTGTAATCATTAATCAATGACTCCCCATTCTTCCCTCTCCTTGACCCCAGATAACCTGTAATCTACTTTCTGTCTCCATGAATTTGCTAATTTTAGATATTTCATATAAGTGGAATCATAAATCCATCCTTTTATGTCTGGCTTATTTCATTTATCATGTTTTCAAAGTTCATCCATGTTATAGCATACATCAGAATTTCATTTTTATCACTGAATAATATTTTATTTCATTCTGTTATATAGTACCACATTTGTGGTATTAAATCCATTTAGCTACTGATTTATCTAAAGATGAACATCTGGGTTATTCCCCCTTTTGGCTATTGTGAATACGTTTCTATGAACATTTGTGTACTGGCTTTTGAGTCCTTGTTCCAAATTATTTGGGGAATATAACCTGGAATTAGAATTACTGGGTCATACAGTGACTCTATGTTTTGTTTTTTGAGGAACTGATTTTTTCCACAGTGGCTATCTCAGTTTACTTTCCCACAAACATTCCCAGGAGAATTCCAATTTCTCCACAGCCTCCACACTTACTTATTGTTGTTATTGTTGTTGTTGTTGTTGTTATTATTATTATCATCCTAGTAAATGTGAAGTGATCCTTCAACATGATTTGGATTTGCATTTCCCTAATGACTAATGATGTTGAACATTTTTTTTTAACATGCTACTGCCATTTGAATACCTTTTTTTGGAGAAATATCAATTTAAGTCTTTAGAGCTCATTTTCAACTGGGTTTGTCTTTTTATATTTAAGTTGCAGTAGTTCTTTATATAATGCAGATATTAAACTCCTACCAAATATAATTTATTTTCTTCCATTCTGCAGTTTGTCTTTCCACTGTGTTGATAATGCTTTTTAATGGATGGACATGTTTAATTTTGATGAAAATCAATTTATTTATAATTTTCCTTTTGTTGCCTAGGTTTTTGGTGTCTTATTTAAGAAACCATTGCTAGGCGTAAGATCATGAAATTTTCCTCTATAAGTTTTCTAATGAAGCTCTTAAGTCATCAATCCATTTTGAGTTACTTTCTTATGTGGTGTTGAGTAAGGATCCAGCTTCTTTTCTCTGTGTATGGATATTCAGTTTGACCAGCATCTTTTGTTGAAGAGATTATTCTTGGAACATTGAATGGTGTCAATGCCTTTGTTGAAGGTCAACGGACCATGTATGTGAGGACTAATGTTTACAGAAAAGGAATTTACTGATAATTCAGTAAACCCACAAGATGAACATGGGCAAGCTCTTGCCCTTTCCCCAAAATGTAAAGAGGAATGCATTTTAAACAATCACCTAAAAGCCAAGCCTAGATTTTAAGTGTGTCTGTGGATGGCAGAGATTTTAAAAAGTAGAAACAATTAGAAAGGAAATGACAGTTTCTTTAAAAAGTAAAATCAACATTCACAGAGAAAGTTAAGTTTCTGTTCCTCCTCTTTATAAAACTTTCTTCCAGAAAACTTAGGAAGTGTCACTGGATAAAACATTGGTTTGTCAAATGTATTAGAATATGGGTCAGGCTGATAAATTATACTGGAAATGGCAAAACTACAAAATGTTATGTCTCATACAGCTACATCAAATGAGTATTTGTAGAAAATTAAGCCTCATGCACTTAAAACTGGATTCATTTCTTTCTGATTTTATTGAACAGGATTTACCATTAGAGTGGACACTAAGAGACCTTGGTTTTTTTTTCCCCATATCCTGCCACAATTTTCTTTGACACCTTAGAAAGTAATTTAAACTCAATAAAATGAAGATAATTGCACTTACCTCACAGAGATGTAGAGAGCGTTAATGAGATCATGTCTACAAAGTGATTCAAAGTCTTTAGTTGCTAATATAAATAGCAAGCATAACTATATTTTTCCAGATGTCTAATAATGATAACTATAAATATGACGAACTGAAAAGTTAAAAGGCTGCCAGTAAAAGTAAAATGTTTTCATTTTAATTGCTAGGCATTTAAATGTTCCCTCTTGCATGTTTGGATTATAGAAAATGCACAGAAATGTTAATTATGAGTTCCATTTTAATAAGGACACGTCCCCCAAGTTTAGACTCAAGAGTACTTAACTTCTAGCCAAATAGGGAAAATCTCAACTACTTCTTCTTGGCAATTACATTTAATAAATCACTGTAGAAGTTTAATAAAATAAATCATAGCATAAATTTTAATGAAACCTATACATTACTTCTTCTAAATGTTTCTTAATCTGAAATAGAAGATTGTGGCTTTAGTTCCAAATCCCATTACTCAATTGTCATCCTTTCAATGTGTCTTTATTCTTGAGCTGATAAAGCCAATACTAATATCCTCTACTCAGTTCCTGTGCTGTTAAATATTTCTCAGGACAGAAATACTTGTAATCAGACCCAAACTATTTTTAAGTTTAGAGCCTACACTATAATCCTACTGCTGTCAACCATTTGTGAATTTAAGTAGTTATCTTTGAAGCTGAATTGCATTTTACAGTAAATGAGCCAGAAAAAGCAATGTTGATTCTAACGGGAACAGGCATGATAATCTCCTGGCAAAGACACTTTTCAAAGTACTGAATCTTGGCAGCTATGGTGGTTCACTGTCTACTGTACTTGGCCTTGGGATAGGCATTGCAGACAAGGACTTTGAAATGAGACCAGACATTAGGTCTGGCTTCAGTAAATACCAGAGTAAAGGAGGTCACTCTCTACAGCAACCAGCAGGGTAATTGCATCCTAAACAACAGCCGAATCTCTTGTCATGTCCCATGAGGGCAGTCTGGGTTGCATTGATCTGACTGGTTGTTGTTGGATCTCATCCAACAGGTTGTCAGGATTCAATAGTCCATCACGCTCCACACACACACATAATTAAAGCAGGCTGAGAGAGAAAAATTCCAGTAGCTTCTTAGAAGAGGAAAACAAATTTTATTTTGTTTTAACATCCTTCTGTAATCCATAAAAATTAATGGGTTTCTTGCTGGTATTAGAGTTAAAACAGATGCATTCTTCATTTATCTACCTTGTCACTGGCTTAAATAAACTTTCCTTCTCAGCAAAATTGTTATAGGAAATATTGCTTTTCTCAAAGTCAGCCCTATTCCTAGTGGTGTCTGGAAAAATTCTGTTAGAATTTCAGATTGACAATTGTTATTAATATTCAAATGAAAAATCATCAAAGATTTGCCTGTGCATAAGTGTGCACGCATGTGCAAATACACACACATGCACCCCACTCCAAACCATCTCCCATCTCCATCTCTGTATTTCCAGCAGCTACAGGAATCATGGTTTAGGTAGGCTTCAAATAAGAAACAAGTAGGCTAAGAGAAAATAGAAAATCCTCATTTGAAATCGAAGGTTTCTTTCCAGGATTAATGTTTCTGCCATCATTCAGGAGGTGGGGTAAAAGAAACATCTTTCCAGTGAGGAATTGAGCCAAATACTTGATAATTTTAGTAGGAATTTCTCTTTCATTTTAGAAAGAAATTAAGCAAAGACATACATGTTCAGGCAAATGCAACTTTTAGTTAAAAATTGAGGGAGGGGTGCCTGGGTGGCTCAGTGGGTTAAAGCCTCTGCCTTCGGCTCAGGTCATGATCCCAGGGTCCTGGGATCGAGCCCCACATCGGGCTCTCTGCTCAGTGGCGAGCCTGCTTCCCCTTCTCTCTCTGCTTGCCTCTCTGCCTACTTGTGATTTCTCTGTCAAATAAATAAAGAAAATTAAAAAAAAAAAAAAGATCCCACCTCCTAATACCATCACATTTAGGGGTAGGGTTTTGACTTAAAAAACAAAAATAAAAATAAAAATAAAAATTGAGGGAAAGGGAAAATTTTGGTTAGTTTCTGGTAATTAGCCATTGTTGTAAGATCCAACTGTATTCCTACACAGTAGCAAAGAACAATTCAAGATGAAATTAAGAAAATAAATTCATTTACAATAGCATAAAAAATCTAGCATATGTTAGGAATACATTTAACAAAAAAGTGTAAGACTGCTACACAGAAAACTACAAAACATGTTGAAAGAAATCAAAGTCCTAAATAAATGGAAAGACGTTTTGTGTTCATGGATTAGAAGTCAATATTCCCCATATTGATCTACATTGAATCTGCAATTCTTACTAGAACCTAAGCTAGAGATTTTCCAGAAATTTTCGGCTATTCCAAAAATACATATGAAAATTCAAGTGACTCAGAATAGCTAAAACAAACATGAAAAAGAACGGAGTTGAAAGACTTACACTTCTGTTTTCAAAACTTGTTACAACTCTACAGTAATCAAGGCAGTGTGGTACTGGTTTAAGGATGAACATATAGATCAGACATACAGATAGTCTTGGGACTCCAGAAATGAACCCATACATTTATGGCCAATTGATTTTGAAAAGAATGCCAAGCCAATTTTTTATTTTTTTTTAAAGATTTTATTTATTTATTTGACACAGAGAGAGAGAGAGAGTTCATAAGTAGGCAGAGAGGCAGACAGAGAGAGAGGGGGAAACAGGCTCCCCGCTGAGCAGAGAGTCCAATGCGGGGCTCGATCCCAGGACCCTGAGACCATGACCTGATCCAAAAGCAGAGGCTTTAACCCACTGAGCCACCCAGGTGCCCCTGCCAAGCCAATTTAATAAGGAGAAGTATCTTTTTAAAAATTGGTAGGAGGATGACTGGATATTCACATGCAAAAGGATGAAGCTGGAATTCTACTTCATACAATATACAAAAATTAACTCAAAATGGCTTGAAGAAATAGTTAGATGGGTTGAAACGATAAATTGTTAGAATAAAACTGGTGAAAATCTTGTATTTGACAATTGTTTCTTGGTTATGACATCTAAAGTAAAAGCAACCAAAGAAAAAATAAATAACAGACTTTTTCAAAATTAAAACTATTTGTATTTCAAGGAATACTCTCAAGAAAATAGAGGGGCAACATCTAGGATGAGAGAAAAGTAATTGCAAATCATGTATCTGATAAACTCTAGTATAAAGGGAAGATATGTTTATATACTGTCATTCAAACAAAAAAACCCTCAATTTTTAAAGTAAACAAAGAACTTGAAATCACTCTTCTCTAAAGAAGATGTATAAGTGGCCAATAAGCATGAGAAAAGCTACTCAACATCATTTATTATTAAAAAAATACAAGTCGGGACGCCTGGATGGCTCAGTTGGTTAAGCTGCTGCCTTCAGCTCAGGTCATGATCCCAGCGTCCTGGGATCGAGTCCCATATCGGGCTCCTTGTTCTGTGGGGAGCCTGCTTCTCCCTCTGCCTCTGCCTGCCACTCTGTCTGCCTGTGCTCGCGCTCTCTCTCTCTCTCTGACAAATAAATAAATAAAATCTTTAAAATAAAATAAAATAAAATATTAAAAAAATACAAGTCAAAACTACTCAACATCACTTATCATTATGAAAATACAAGTCATTGGGGTGCCTGGGTGGCTCAGTGGGTTAAGCCTCTGCCTTCGGCTCAGGTCATGATCTCAGGGTCCTGGGATCGAGCCCCGCATCGGGCTCTCTGCTCAGCAGGGAGCCTGCTTCCCCACCCCCTCTCTCTCTGCCTACTTGTGATTTCTCTCTCTCTCTCTCTCTGTCAAATAAATAAATAAATAATCTAAAAAAAAATTTAAAAAAAAAAGAAAATACAAGTCAAAACCAGTTGTCACCATCAGGATGACTAAAATAAAGAGCACAGACAGTAACAAGTATTGTGGGATAAAGAAGTTCGAATCTTTATACCAGGCTGGTAGAGATGTAAAGTGCTACATCCACTTTGGAAACAAGTGTGGCTGTTCTAGAAGTCAAACATTGAGTCAATATATGATCTACCATTTCCAATTCTAATTCTACATCCAAGATAAAAACATATACTTACACACACACACACACACACACACACAAATTACATATGTATTTATTACAACACTATAACAGCAAAAAATAGAAACAATTCAAAAGTCTATCAACCAAGGAGCGGATAAACAAAATGGAACATTATTAAGTCATTCAAAGGGAATGAAGTATTGTTCATGCTACACCATGGACAACCCTTGAAAATACGCTAGGTCAACAAAGCCAGATGTAAAAGGCCACCTATTGTGATTCCATTTATATGAAAAGTTCGGAATAGGCAAATTCATTGAGACAAAGGGAATTCGTGGCTGCCAGGGCTGGTGGGGTGGGGAGAAAATGTGAAAAATAAGGTTAGAGAGTGACTGCTAATGGATATGGCTTTACTTTGGGGAATGATGAAAATGCTCTGGAATCAATTGTGATGATTGCAGAACCTAAAAATCTCTAGAGTGTGCTTTTGAAATGGTAAATCTTATGGCCTATGAATTATATGTCAATTCAAAAAGATTATCAGAAAATTATATTGAATTACATGTCAATGAATGAATGACATATTAATCATGCTGTTCAAACAGAAATGCAAATGATTTTTAATTCTGTCCTTTTTTTCCCCAGTGCCCCAATAAAAATTTATGTGAAATAAATGTTCTGGGAATTATGAACTTTTGATATGAAAAGTAGACACTAGTCATATTTTCTGGTACTAGAAACATATAATCTGTGTGATGGGGACTATTACATTTTATCATAGGTCTGTGTCTTTTCCTCCTACAAATATCAGGGAGACTTTGTGATTTGTGTCCATGGTAAAAACAAAGTAAACAATGTAACTATCTGTCAGCACCTGTCAGCAGTATTTTCACTATTACTTTTTTTTCTTCTTGATACATTTTCTTCCATTGACTTTGAGGAATCATACTCTTGGTTTTCCTCCTCTATCACCATATATTACTTAAATACCATAAATTACTTAATCACTATGTGAATTATAATACCATAATATAATACCATAATATCAAAAAATACTACATATTACTTAATCACTATATGAATAATAATAGCAAAAGTAAAGGTAATCAAATTCCCTGTACAGAGAAATGGGGGATCTATTTAAAGAATATAGGTAGAAAATGACAATTTAAGGATTATTGATCAATGTATAAAACTGATTTTACCAAGCTCTGGACAATATCAAGATGTAAAGGATATGACCATAATAATTTACAAAATAAAATAGAATGCATGCCTAAAAGAGAATGAAAATGTTAATAGTGTTTGTCTTTGGTTGATTTTTTTTCTTTTTTTTTTAAATTTCTTGCTTCCTCTTTCCTTCCTGGTCCTCTTCCTCTTGTTTTTTTCCTTCCCCTTCTGCTTCATGATTCTCTTTTCTCCTCTTCCCCTTCCATTATCCTTCTGTTGTCCAGAATTCTACAAATTTTCTGCAGTATGATTGTACTACATTCACAACTTCAGTTTTTTTGAAGTTTTAAACCTAAGCTATACTTTCTAATGAGGATGAAATACCAATCACAGAGAACCTAGCAGAACTTTTAGCATACGGGAAAGCCAGCCAAAGCCCTCGGCCTATCTTCATCTCCAATTTATTGTGTCAATTTGGACTAGCTGACTAGTTATTTGAAATCATGGATTTCACTTTCTCTTTCTATAAGGTGAACAGCCTTATGATTTTTTAAAAATTTCAAATAAAGCAATGCAAGAGAAAGCACAGGCGGAAAAGTTAAAATTTCTGCATTTTTATTGTATATTTTGGATCCTAATAAAAGCCTTCTATGAAAAGAATTGTAATTATTAGAACAACTGGGAAAAAAAAAGACAACAGAAATAAGGACAGAATAATTTTAAGGCATATGTTGAAGAAAAAAGGATATGTCCCAAGTAAAAGTTGTCAGATAAGAGGAAAAACTTTCACAAAGCAAATTAAATAAACATATTCTCTTCTTTAAGAGAACATCTTGTGAAAGTATAAGACAGAAAGCTAAGACCTCTGGTGTTCCAGTAGTAACATGGTTGAGTCCCCCCACTGGAGATGCTACTAACTCTGAGGCCTGGCATAGATAACCAGACACCAGGTCATGGGGCACATGAAATTTAGTGATGAGGGTAAGAATTTTTATTTCATCTTTGGCATCCATTTTCCAGTCACTTGACACTGTTCCCCAAAGACGTCAGCAGAGCATCTGCTCTGTTGACAGCACAAGCAGCTTGACATTTCTTCTGAGGAATGAACTATTAGGGTTCTTGGAAGGCATGACAGAACCCGGCAGGAAGCCCCACAGCTTTGGACCACTTCTGCAAACTGCCTCCCAAACGTCATGGATACAACTACATTTATATTTTTCTCTTAATAACTAACCGAAGGGCTAAATCACCACCTATTTCCAATATCAAATCTGCCCTAGGCACAGCTCCTAGGATTCCACAATGATCATGGGCAAAGATGAGTAAAAAACTTTCTTTACAAAGCGTGTACATCTAGTGTAGGCCTTAGGGTGGACATGGTCCAGACAGAGTTGATCATTTGTTTTTATCACATTTCCTCATTAGTGAGACAGGTTTTGAATCATTACACCGCTTATTTCTTGAAAAATATATAAATAATTTCTTCATACGCCTATAGTAAAAATGTTAAAACCAGGTAAGAATATAGTGTAATGAAAAATAAATCTGCCTTTAACTCCAGATTTCCAGGACTTTTTTTAACCAAAAAGTTAACCAGTTAGTTATATAAGATTCTTATGTATCTTTTAATCAGTACTTAAAGGCTTATAGAACTTTTTTTTGACAACTTTGTATTACACTGCATGAAGGTACTTTTAAATAAATTTCTATATTGTGTGGTATTTATCCTATATCAAATAAGATGTTGATAATGCTATAATGAAAATTTTCACATATCCATATAAGTTAATAAAATTTGGTTAAGAGGCTGGAGTCCAGAGTCAGACTATTTAGAATCAAATCAGGCCTTCTTTAAAAAAAACTTTTTTTAGTTTATTTGATAGAGAGAGAGTACCAAGTAGGGGGAGCAACAGAGGGAGAGGGAGTAGCAGGCTCCCCGCTGAGCAGGAATCCCACTCAGTGCTTGATTTGATTCCAGGACCCTGGGATTATGACCTGAGCCAAATGTCGCAGACGTTTAATGACTGAGCCACCCAGGCACCCTCCCCATTTTCTTTTTTCTTCTGTTTTCTTCTTCTTTTTTAACTAGCTTTGATGTTGGGAAAGTTACTTTACCTTTGTTTTAGTTTCCTCATGAATAAAATGAGATTATAATTGTACTGGCTTCACTGGACTTTGTGAGGATAAAATAAATTGATGGGTACATGTGCAAGTGGAACATATAAGTCAATATAGATGTAGATCTTAAAAATTATTACCTATTTCCATTCCCAGCACTAAAATATGCAAGTACCAGCTTTCATTCATCTTCAATAACAGAACACTCTAACATACAAATAACCTTTGCCATTCTGATAGCAGTAAAATTGCATTTCATTATTGTTCTATATTTAATTTTTTTAATTATGGAGAAAATAAAAGTTTTCATGTGTTCATGTACTGATTTTGATTTCCTGGTAAACTTTCTACTCCTTTCCCTCTCCCCCATCTACCATTGTGTTGCTCATCATTTTCATACTGAGTCAAAGAAGTATTCTCTAGCTTAATAAATTTAACTGGTGGTCAATAATATATACAACAAATATACTTCCCTGTTTCTTGCTTATCTTTTGACTTTGATTTTGACATAGATATCAGGATAAAAATTTTAAAGCCATATCTATTTTAATAATATCAAGTAAAATTTATCAATATTTCCTTATGACTTCTGGGTTTTTCATCTGTTTATATTAGAAACCCAGGGGAAAATTACTTTAAACGGAGACTAGATATCCATATGAAAAGAACAACAAAACAACAACAACAACTGTTGTTTGGTCCCTTTGTCACAGTATACAAAAAATCAAATTCTGGGAGATTATAGATCTATATGTGAAAGTAACAACTTTCAGAAGATTGTATAAGAGAGTATTGTCATAACCTTGGGGTAGGAAAATAAAATGAAATTGAAAACCACTAACTATAATAGAAAGATCAATTAATTTGACTACCAAAAGCAAAAACTTACCTTCACCAAAAGCTACAATAAAGAGAAAAAAAAAAATCAAGCTGCTGAGTAGGAGATATTTACAACTCATATAATCAACAAAGTTTTATACCCAAAATATATTTTAAAAAGTCTTAAAATCAGTATTAGCAAAAAGTTTAAAATGAAACTCCA
This sequence comes from Lutra lutra, assembly GCF_902655055.1. Classification (NCBI taxonomy): domain Eukaryota; kingdom Metazoa; phylum Chordata; class Mammalia; order Carnivora; family Mustelidae; genus Lutra; species Lutra lutra. The sequence goes on from NC_062286.1 coordinate 17,077,829, forward strand.
CAAAAGAAGGTATCCAAATGGCTAATAGGAAAATGTGTGAAGACTCATTAGTAATCAGGGAAATGCAAATTAAATCAAAATAAAATGTCACTGCATATCTACAACAAAAGACTGACAATACCAAATGTGATGGGAATGTAGAACACATTGCTTGTGGAATAGTACTACAGTGGCAGTTTGGTATTATCAAAAGAAAGATGAGGGTAGTTTGTTAAGGTGGGCAGTTAGGGTGGTGAGAAAGAGTTAAATTTGAGAGGAGAGATAATAGATTTGCTGTTGGAACAGAAGCAGGAGAAAGAAGAGGGTAGAATGAAGGTATGGAGTAGAGAAGAGCAGAGTGAAATTCATCCCAAGGTTTGGTCTGAACAAATGAATAGAAAGGTTACCAAATAAGCATAAGAAAGACTGCATAAGAGCTTTTACTTTCCTGGAGGAAGAGATGGATAGCTCAGTAATTCAATTTCTTACCATGTTAATTTGAAATACCAGTTATAAATCCAAGTGGTAAGGTCAAGTAGGCAGTTGCATATAAAAGTCTGGAGTTCAGTGATAAAGTCCAGACTAGTGAAATATACTTGGGGATGAAATATACTGAAGAAAAGGTATACAAAATTATATAACTTGAAATGATTACCAAGGCAGTAAATATACAGAATAAAGAAAGATGGTAAGACAACTGACCATTGAAGTTTAAATATTTGTGAAGGTGGGAAGAATCAGCTAAGGAAACCAAGGAGTGGTAATGAGGTGGGAGAAAGAAAAAAAGATGTAGTAACCTGGAAATTGATCAAAGAAAAGCACGTTTCTAGGTGGAAACAGTAGTCAATTGTTAAATGCTGTTGAAAGGCCAAGTAAGACAAAAAAGACAAGACCCAAGACTTGATTATTGATTTAGAAATGTGGAGGTCATTGGTGATCTTTTTTTTTTTTTAAGATTTAAAAAAAAAATTACTTGACAGAAAGAGAGATCACAAGTAGGCAGAGAGTCAGGCAGAGAGAGGGGGAAGCAGGCTCCCCACTGAGCAGAGAGCCCGAAGCAGGGTTTGATCCCAGGACCCTGAGATCGTGACTTGAGCCAAAGGCAGAGGCTTAACCCACTGAGCTACCTAGGTGCTCCCATTGGTGATCTTGAAAAGGACATTTTCAGAAGTCTGATGGAGGTAAAATCCTGAATGAGGAGAGGGGAGAAACAAGTAGTAGTGACAACAACACTTGTGAAAAGTTTTGCTCAAAAGGAAAGCGAAAGGCAAAGCAGGACCAAAGTAGGATAAAGAGGATAGGATGTGCGTATGCTGATGGGAGATGTGCAGTGAAGAGAGAAAGTTTAATGGTACGAGAGAGAAGACCCTGAAGCAGTATCCTAGAATGGGCAAAAGTCATGAAAACTCATGTTGAAGTTGATGAACTTCTGTTAGGAGCAGAAGGAATTCCTCTGTGATAACACCAGAGAAGGAAGATCATTAGAATGGGGCTGTAGATAGGTGGCCAGATGTAAAAATAGAAACTCATGAAATGTGTATTTTAATCACTTTTGTTATCTCAGTAAATTAGGAAAGAAAGAGCAACTATAAATGGAGAAAGGAAAAAACTTTTGAAGGGTTTTAGGAGATAAACAATGATATGATATGACCTTCCCCATGATCTGGGAAGTGAATGAGCAAGGAGATCCCAGTAAGAATGTCAGCAAGAATTAAAATACTAATTTGCATAGATTTTATTTAAATATGCCACAATGTGACTTTTTAAATCACAAAAGAGTATTTAACTTTTACTTTTTATACTAAAATCTTTTATTGTGTTTGCAGAATACCTGATGAACCACATAGATCTGGTCATTGTCTTTAGGAAGCTTGTAAAAGTCTTCCTCCTCTGGGATAGTTCTCCTGGAAAGCTAAATAATTATTTCCATTGCTTTCCTACTGAGAAAAACAGGTTTTGATTCATCTTTTAGATACACATTCAGAACTTGCAAACACAAAAACTATACAAATAAATGTAACTTCACATATATTTCATTTTAAAGAACATTATTCTTGTGTTATTTCAAACTAAATTATCTATTGCTTATTTCCTGACTGTCTTCTGGATTTGAAGGGCACAGAGGACAATAATAGTCTTTTCAACATCGCTCAATCTTCAGATTCTGGAATGATGCTGACACATGGTAAAAGTTCAGGAAGTATTTCTTGAACATATAAATTAATGGAAGAAATGTAGTAAATCAGGATATACTACTTGAAGAAATACCTGAGGGGAAAAAAAAGAATCCCACATAGTTTCCATTTCTATATCCTACACTGTTTTGTCATATGGAGGCTTAATAAAAACTAGATAAATTTGATTAACTAATTCAAAATATTTTGACTATAAGACATATGTAGCCCTAGAATATCATAGGAGTACAATATAATGGAACTCGGAATTTTCCTAGATATTGTTGAAAAGATTAAGTTCTCATCTCCCTGAATTTTAGTCTTCAGCAAATAAAGAAAATGTCATTAATTATTAACAAAAGCCTTTTCACTTACTAATCTGTGAAGTTTAGGTGTAAAAATGAATTGGTTGTTAATAACAAAATGTGAATGTGAAAGAAACACACCCAACTATCAAGTTTGCTGATTAAAGTCAAGTTCTGACCTCTCCTGGGAATGAATTTCTTTAGGAAAAATAAACTGAATATTGTTAAGGATGGAGAACAATCAGACATGGATGAGGAAGTTGTGACATTGACACATATTCTTCTATAAATTCTGAGATATACTCTGGGCATCATTCAATACATATTTGCTAAAAATTAAGTTAGAGGATCTCATCAGTGATCTATGAAACATAATGTGAAAACATGGTAAATTAAATGATTGATGTTTTAATGCTTTACACATCTACTGATACTGAAAGAAGGGTTATTTCTTTAGGCTCATTAATTATAAACTTAGGAATCATTTAGAGATGGAAAATTACAGCTTACAAATTAATCTTTTTGTTGTCACTTTTTGAATAAGTTACTAAAGAAAACTGGTGAACTGGCTAGGTATAGAATCAATTATGTTAAGTTTCTCATGTTGTATTCAATGTGAATTTATTATTTACTTATTATAAAAATACAAACTGTTGTGATAATTTATTAAATACAAACTAATGCATTTTTAAATATGAAAACATCTGTAAAAACATAGTTTTAACTGAATTAAACAAAGTAGGTAAGTTTTACACTATCAAAAGCCAAACTTCTATATAGCTGCATTGTCTAATGGCTTTTAAAAATTTGTAATCATGGGGGATGCCTGGGTGGTTCAGTTGGTTGAGCAACTGCCTTCAGCTCAGGTCACGATCCTGGAGTTCCGGGATAGAGTCCCACGTCGGACCCCCAGCTCCAGGGGGAGTCTGCTTCTCCCTCTGACCTTCTCACCTCTCATGCTCTCTCTCTCTCAAATAAATAAATGTTTAAAAAAAATTTGTAATCATGACTAATTGTTATTTTTTAAGATTTTACTTATTTAAGAGAGACAATGAGTGAACAAGTGAGTGCACAAGTGGGCGGAGGGGCAGAGGGAGAAGCATTCTCCTGGTTGAGCAGGGAGCCATATGCTAGGGCTCTACCCTAGGACCCCGAGTCCATGACCTGAGCTAGAGGCAGACGCTTAACCAACTGAGCTACTCACACACCTCATGACTAATTCTGTCTTATTGATTACTTTGTAACTTAACATCATGTGTATATAATTTGCTTTGTCTTAACTCTGACCCAGATATTACTTGAATTATAAATAATAAGTGCACAGTTCTCTATAGATGGTACCTCTTCTTGATATGATGAAAAGACAACGGGTAAGTACATTAAAATCATATTCCTCTGAAAATAGTGGTCATTTTAATAAATTATTACTACTCATCCAAAGACTATAACTAGAGACTCATAAGTTTCGTAAGTTTCAAGGCAGCCTTACTTGCCTGACTTTTATAGAACATGCAAGTGAAGGGATCCTGGTTTTCTTGCTTAGTGTAATTTCCATAAGTGGGACCCCTTAAGAATGGACTATATTTCTAAGATAAAATACTTGTAATTACTTGGCTATATATTTAAAATGCCCACCATTACACTCAGCACTTATAAATAACTATTGCCTTAGTCCTCATTGGCTCATTGTAAAGAGCCAATTGGCTCTTTGTACAATTGGCTCATTGTAAAGGTTTTTGAATGCCTGTTCCAGCATTGGGATGTCAACTCTCTCTGTTTGAATTAGCTCCTGACTTTAGTACCTATGGAGTTAGTAGCGCAGTTTTGTACCTATATCAGTCAGTCCTCATTGCTTTCCCATTACATCATCATTCTATTGATTAGGCAGAGTTCCTCATGATGTTCCAAGATGAGCAGAGATGTTCTTCAAGAAGAACTTGACTTTTCTATAACTTCTTACTATTGACAATTCCTTGACTTGAATTTATTTGCAAGAACTGTATCCCCAATCCTACCTTCATGAAAGAGTCAGCTTTCTCGGTGCTGTATGCACAACCAAAAGCAACGAAATGCAAGTATTGTCTCTAGTCAGCATGTCCCTCAGTAAGAGGATAAAGGGGGCTGGCTACCTGAACCTAGTTCCTCTTTCAAACTCACCAATATTATGATTTATTCCATTTGTGTCTGGAATAGTAAAGGGCATGAATTGCAACAATAACAGGTTTTTTACCCCATGTAAGAAAATCTCAGCTTGGGAGGAAGTGTCCTCCAAATATTCCATGTATTTCTGCCTCTGGGCCTAGCCACTAAGTTTATGGTCAACCAAAAGTATGGCAATTCTTCCACCATGGAGGAGATCAACACTACTGCTCTACTCATCAAGACCACTTTCCCCATAAAACCAATTACTCTCTTTGATTATCTTCCTGGGACTACTACTAGATAATAGAGATTTTGCCACCTAAAAATCTAAAATTATAACAAAAGCACACTTATCAAATCTGTGCTAGATCTATACTGTATCTAAGGCCAGAATTTTCCCATTTTCCATCCCAAATTATTTTGAACCACTTTGTCCAAAACAGTCAATCAGAGACTCCATAATGGGACCAAATGGCAACATCATGATTGATGTAGATTTCAATAAAATTATGCCTCAATTTGAAAACAAATCATTTTCCATTATCGGATTTTTTAGAATAAAGTTATGTTCAAAGCCAAAGAAAGTAAACTAAAATATGTGATTTCCTAGTCAATCTAAAAAAGAAAACGTTAAAATTAAGCAAAATCCCCTGTCACCATTTCTTACACTATTACACTATAAGAAGTCACACATTTCTGTGTTCCTTAAAAAGAGAGAAGACAAGAAGGGAGGAAGACCAAGAAGGGGAGGAGGAAAAAAAAGAAAAAGAAGAGCATGTTCCTAAGTTCTCCTTCTCTAGAAGCGAAGATGTAATCCCACTAAATGAGGACACAACATCAAAAGTTAATTTCTGAGGATTCTTTCAGTTGCTCAGAGCCCTAACCAAGTACCAGAATGGGAAGTAATGAGCCTCCCTATCATTGGTCCTGCTGTTATTTGGAGCATCTGAGTGCCTGTTTTTTTCTAATTTCAAGTTTTCTTTCTATGCCCTGAGTGTAAAGCATTTCTACCAATGCTGCTTTCTCCTGACAGTAGGGGTGTTTATACTGATGACAGGCAATCCTACTGGCAAAATACATTGATTTATAATTTGGGCAACTCCAGTTATTTGCTCTCCAAATAGTGCTTGACCTCATTCAGTCATATATGGATGTCTTCAATTTCCTGATATCCCTAAACAACTATCAACCTAATTCTGTCTGTTCTTCCAACTTGGATGTTGCCCTCACAATATTCCTTGGAGTCCCTCTTGATGTATAAATGTGTTAATTGTTTAGATTTGGGGGAAAGCACTTGTGCTTAATTTTCTCTGTGGAATGGTCTTTTACATTTTTGTTTATAATATATGCCTCAGACCCTGCTGGGATTCCCCTATAGTAAGAAATATGTTGCTTTTCATTTCTGGTTCTGTCAAAACATTTCTGCTTTCATTTTCCTGAGTACATGTTCATGCCTGAGAGTTATTCTTCTTTCAATCCCAAATCTAATCCAGGTCTGGATTCTACCTTTGAGACCTGCCTATCTTCCCCTAGTTTATATTGTCCATCATTTATCTTGCCTTAGATTTCTTATTTTACATAATTTCCACAACATATTCCTTGAAATAATGGTTAATACCTATGTCGCTACTTGTAATAATCAATTTACCTTGAAACTCACTCAACAATAACTTGAGGATTTTATGCCAGCACTGCTAGTTATAGTCTATTACATTTGTGGAAATAGTTTATGAGCTGTTGTTATAATCATCACAATCTTCAGTAAGGCAGTTTCCCATCCTCTTTTACTATGCCTTCTCCCTGTAGCTTTGAGATGGCATTTCTCCATAGTCTGAGTCCTAGTTTCATCCCAGGAGAATTATGGCTGTCTTGTCTCTGATCTTCACCATATTTTTCCGTTAGTTTTTCTCAAGCCCTGATCACTTTTTCTGGCCTGGCTATCAATCAAAATATTTTCCCTTTGTCCAGCCAAAACCTTTAAAGTAGTGAAATCTTGGTATATTTTGTCCTACGTATATTTCTTTCTTTTCATTTGAATCACAGTCTCTGAAACCTTGAATTTCTTTGAAGTACATACCTTTTCTCTTTTAGCTTGTTCTCCTAGATCCTCTTCAGTCATTTTCAAAGAGATTTTTCTTAAAATACCATCTCCTATTTATATAAAGCATTCTTCAGGTTCTCTACCAGTTTCCATTGCCCCAATACTTTTTGATTACATGCTAACACATGCTAATTCTCAAGATTAGGTCACCTGAGGCATAAGCTTTCTTGAATAATAATAATTGAGGTAGTCCCAAGTATCTCTGATTAGCTCTTTTCTACTTCTATCCAAGGAAGGTTGTATGTTCAAACCTGACTGGGGCCTCCATTTCTATTTGTCTGCTCATCAATCAAGTTTATCATATTTTAGTACATATGATTACCATTTAAATTTCCAATATTCACAAGCATAGTTACCAACTAACAAGGAGTATCATTTTAAGAATATGTTAATATTTTTAAAGAAGACAATTTTTAACTTGTCTCAGTTCTGGTGAAAGATAGTAGTTACATTCTCAAAGCTTTAAAAAAATCCCTCAGTGACATGTAGATCTGAGAAATAAAACAGAGACTACTAACATACAAACAGAGGCTACTACATATAGAAGTTATTTTAAACTGGGTATTAATTAAACTGAGGTCTTAAAGGAAAACCATGGAGATAAGATACCATGTGCCTTGGTTTCTTCAGAATTTCTTCACATGTAACTCTCAAATCTGATGTGGGGATCTGAGAATACAATAAACTCATAGGACTTATCACTGAAGGGAGCATGACTGTAAACCCTGAGACAGAGTAGAGCAATCGCCAACTTCCCACTGGTGAGAGAGAGAGGAGGTGGGCCATACCTCATGTATTCCCTCTTTTTTTTTTTAAGAGTTTATTTGTTTTAGAGAGAGATTGAGAGAGAGAGAGAGCTCGCACACACAAGTGTGAGCTGGAGGAAGAGCAGAGGGAGAGGATGGGAGAAGCCCAAGCAGACCTTCCCTAGTAAGGGCAGAGCCCTAACAGGGCTTAAACCCAGGATCCCAAGATTATGACCAAGCCAAATCTAAGCTTTGGACACTTAACCTACTGAGCCATCCAGGAGCTCCATTGTATTCCCTCTTTCAAATTCACTAGCAGTATAAGCCTCTTTCTCCTTATGGGGTTCTAAGTTATGGAAGGGCCAGAGAATGGCCCTAAGTATTATGTTGGTGTGGATTCCTTTATTTTGATTGAAATACCAGGATGGGAATGGGGTGGAGTAGAATGGCTCCATTCTAGAACTTAGAAGCCTAACTTAGCCATGTTCTTCAAGGAAAGGCATCTGACCGATAGAAAGCATTTTCACATTAAGTTCCACTGTGTCCTCAAGATTTCTGTATCAAAGAAAATTTCCTTGGGTCCTCATTCCCAAAACTACAAAACCAGAAAATCTAAATGTAACAGGAAGGTCTGTGGTCATCTGATCCTACTATCTTGTTAATTTGATCCAGAGCATGGTCTTGCCTGTGTAAATGCTTTTCTGAATCTTCCTGCTCCATTAAGAGATCAAGTCATACTTTTTACCTGCTGGAGCCAATTGCAGATCTCTGCTTTGCTCCTGAAGTTGCCTGTGGGGTGCCGGTAGGCAAAAAGAACTTAAACTTACTTTATCTTGCCCGTTATTAGGCAATATCTCCATGTGCAAACAAGCAAGCAATCAAGAGAGCAATAACACTAAGCATGTGGAATACTTTTTGTTTGTTTTGGATAAAAGGTGTGGTATGGAATTTATATAAAGTGAACTTAGTAGCAATTTTCTGTATTTTGACCAGCAGATAGTAATTTCTGAGATCCCAGCAGCATTTATATTGACCTTCCAGAAATAAGAATTATGAATTGAAAGAAAAATTACTGTAGACATGTATCTCTAATGGTGAAGAACTAGAATAACTTATCACACTGAAGGAATTGCATAATCTTAATTATTAACATATACGAGAATTGGTTTGGTATGGTTAATTATTCTTTTGTGTTATAACAAACAGAGCTGGTCTAGCTGTTTTCATCAAAGAAATTATTAAGGGAATCAGTACATTCGCATGGTCTACATGGTGGTAGTCTTCACCAGATTTATGGCTTAGTTTTAGTGCCTAGAGAGTCACTTCCAATTGGTTTTAGTTTCTGGGTTTATTCTAGAATGTGGGCCTTAACATAAGTGCCAGATGTGGGGCTTGCCATTTCAGTAGCCACACCCAGGCATTGATTCTATACCTCAAGAAAGGTAATATTTATGCTCTCTGAGATAACAGCAATGAGCTGTTGAGTTAGCTCTTTAGGTAAGTTGATATACACTATAGACATATTGTTGGAGCTGGATTAAACTTGAATGTATGATAGTAGCTTCCATAAATATTTCTGACCTGAAATGATAATAATAGTAGTAGTAAGTGTATCACTTTATTTATTACCATAGACACAGTTAAAATTTATCTACTAGTTATCAGTGAAAGTGAAACTGGGTGATGGTCGTTACTTAAAAACAATTCATATACTCTTGCATTTATTCCTCCTAACAATCTGAGAATTGGAAAATTTTATTCCATCTGTTTTAAAGGATAAGAAAATGAAGTGCTATGGAGAAATAAGGCAATTAGTCCCTGAACAGTCAGTGAATAATCGGCTAAATAGGAACTTGAAGCCGGATTTATCTCTCTCCTAAATCTGCATCCTTCACCATTTCACTAAATATTCCCTATGGAGTAGAATACCCAAGCATACAAACTGCTAAGGTGCTTCTTATTAGGACCCAGGTAGCCTAGTTCACATAGCCCTTCATCAGAAATATTAGCATTACTGAGCAGACAAAAATAAGTGTATATCGTGGAACCTGAGAGGCCCACCAGAGCCTGCCTGATGACAGCAAGTATTTCCCAGCAGGTCTGAAGCCTCATCAGACAGGAAAGTTGAAACTGTCTTCCTCCTGTACAACACTTCTTTCTGTCTTTGACCCCATAGCTATGTCATGATATATCCCCTCATCATGAAAAATCATCACAGTCCTGGTGCTGAGGAGAAAAATAATCTTACAAGCTATTAAAGGGCTAATGAACATTCATCAAATACCTGAAGCAAAATGTAAAACCTGAATAAAGATTTGAGTAAAATTATTAGGAGAATATTATAATGAGTGCACACACCACTACAAACAAAGAACATAACTTTGAGAAGGTTTTTCTCTTGGGAAGTCCCATCACCACCCTAGAAGCAGCCTTCGACTATCATACAAACTATCAGAGACTATCAGAGAGTGGCCATTCACCAGTGCATTATTAAAAGAGAAGGAATCCCACTAAGGGGAGCTTGCTCTCTGGACAGGAGTGTCAGATCAGAAGCAATGAAAATACTGAAGGTATTAAATTTCTTTCAAGGGACTGACATCTGATCACCTGGGGAAAAACTCTGAACTTTTAGTTTTTGAAGATAGAACTTAACACAAGACAATGGTAATAGAATGATGGTGTATTTTTTTTTTTTCCTGGTACAGTCCAATACTTGGCATCAAATAGTGAAAAGTAAGAAAAAAAATCCTAGCCTAAGCTTTTTCTGTAATTATCTAAAATTATCTAGATTAAACTTGAATGTATCTACTGTACCTCATTAAGCACACTGTTCCACTGCCTGCCCTTTCTATCTGAAAATGTTCTCTCATTTTCAAATTGAATTTCTCCCCCATTAACTTACTGCTTAGGTATATTTTAATGGCTTTCCTTTCAACGTAAGTCCACTTGTTTTGGCTGTGAAATTATCTCATTTCATTGTATAAAGCCCAGCTTCATTTCTAATTTTCAGTAATTGTGTCTATTTCTAGGTGAAAAATGTAAGCCCAAACAAAAGGCCTCTTAAAACTGGCCTGTCATTTTCAATTCTTTCTCTTGCAGACACTGGTTGTTAATTTTCCTTACAATAATGCATGTCTGTTCTCCCTCTCCAATATACTGTTATGACTAATACAGTAAAGCATCTGCACCTTGCTGTGTGAGGTCATCTCCTGATAGAAGCCAGCAGCTTTACACAGCAATAGGCAGTGCAGGTGAAGTTGCCTTCAGGTAACCCATTACCCGTTTGCCTTCTGAGTAAAAACCTAAGGAAAACCACAAGCCTATCCTTATTTTTGCATTAACTAGAAATTCACTGGCTGAAAGGTTTGACACCTAGAAATGCTGGGAAAAAAGCACATTTTATTTTAACCCTAAATATAGATTCCGCCATACATTCATGAATGCATATGCAACTACACATATATTTGATATACATCTGCATGCACACTCACACTCTGAAAAATTACATATATATGGTAAACTCAATACACACAGTGTCTTTATAAACTTGTTAGAAAATGACTTGTCAATCCCTTTCAGTCTTTGATTTGTGTCAGTTTGCCAGTGGGGGAGAATAAATGGTAGATGACATTCCAAGTAGATGAACGAGCTTGTAGAAAGACACCATGTGCTGTAAGGACCTTGAGGTTTTGTAAAACATGGGAAGGAAAGTACATCTGGCACAGAAAAATAACCACAAAATGAGTTTGTAGCTGTAACTTGGAGTAAAGCTGAGAAGAGCCTTACATGCCAAGCCTCAGACCTTGGATGTAATCCAAACACGCCATGTATGAATCAAACATCTGAACTTAATCCAAGTGATACAAAGGGCATGGAAATAATTTAAAATAAAATAAAACTTATCAACAATATACAATATCATTAGTTAAAGTGAATTTACTTACATTTCTTCCCTTAATGGTCAATAAAACATAGAGGTAAATAATTAAAACATAATAGCTATGCAGCAGGACAGGTTGTATGATGATTATCATTGCATGAATGAGAAAACTGAGATTCAAGCCATCTAAATGAATTTTCAAGTTCACACAATTTCACTGGATTGATGTCTTCAAACTCAATAGCTCTGATGCTACTACACCACTCTAGAGAAGATTGCTAAAAAGAATTAGTTAAGGGGAGCACTGGCTTCCAAAAATGGGTCTCAGTGTAGGTGTACCAAAAGATTTCTAAGTTCCCATAGGAAGATGAGGCACCAGAGAAAAGCAGCATAGAACTGTGAAAGATTAATATTATATCCAGATTCAGGGAAAGATTTTGACAGAAACGTTTGCTAGGGGATTATTTATAATGAGGGAAAATGAAATTAATACATGTTATCGAAAGTGAAGTCTAAATAAGTCTCGTGCATCACATATATTTGAATATCATCTGGACATTAAGAATAATTATTAATTAAATGGAAAAGTTTCATCAGATGTTAAGAAAAAAAACCATGCAAAATAAATTCAAAAAACAAAATCAAAAACCAAAACCTCTACATGCAGTCATGCTTTCAAATATAACTATCATTTACCCAGTCATCTAGATCTCTCCAACTAATTTTGCTTTCAGTCTATCTACCAGGCATGTATAGGATAATACAAGGAAACTGATTAGATATTAAGTTTTTCCCCTCTTCTTTCTTCCTTCCTTTCTTTCTTTCTTTCTTTTTAAAGATTTATTTGTTTTAGGGAAAGGGAGAGAGAGAGAGAATAGGAGGAGGGGCATAGGGATAAGCAGACTCCCGGCTAAGCAGGGAGCCTGATACAGGGCTCCCTCCCAGGACCCTGAGATCATGACCTAAGCCAAAGTCATATGCTTAAAGGACTGAGCCACGCAGGTGCTCCCCCACCCCTTTTTTGTTTTTGTTTTCCTATGCTTCCCAGTGTAGCAGAGAAACTTGGTGAGGGGACACATAACTCCACTAGCATCTAAGGTAGATAATTATGCCTTCTCCATAAATGTACACATTTAGTTACTTATTGGCTTGTATACAAATAGCAAGTGAGGAGTCAGAAAACAAGGGGCCAGTACCACAATAATCTCAGTGTCAATGGAGATGCCCTGTCTTCATGAAGTACTGTGTATAGATGATTAAAAAATGCAATAACAATACAAATGTGTTAAATGGTAAAATGGGCATTTTAAGGTATTTGGAATCTACATATTAAGAACATAGCATCTGGCTTAGGGAAAAGTCAAAAGACTTACAGAGCAAGAGCTATTAAAATCCAGATACTAAAGAAATGTGAGCAATATATGTCCAAAAAGAAAGATCAAGACATGAAGGCCCTGAGATGAAAGACCCCTGCCACATTTGAGGAACTGAATGGTATTAAGTAGGATTGTCAGGTGCATGTTTAGGGGGAAAGAGTAAAAAGATGAGTCCTTAGAAGTAGGTAGTGGCAAATCTTAAGCATTCCTAGAAGCACATACAGAAATTTAGGATCTATCCCCAGGGCATGAAGATTTGTAATGGAGCTAGTTGTGGGGTTAAGGTCAGCATTTCAATTTATTTCAGGGCTTATTCTGGAGAGCTGATTGGTTGTAGACAAGACTGGATGGAGGAATATCTGTTAAGAGGCTGTTTCAGTAGTTCCAGAAAGAGATGATGGTGGGCTTGATTATTGTAGTAAAAACAGAAATAAAGGAAAAATTATAATCCATAGACTTTAGATGAAATTACATAAATAGGGTGGTGAGGGCCCAGTTATAAATGGATTGTTCTCTTGAAAGAGTTGAGATGAGATATAAATGGCAGAATGTCAATAAACAGATTTTTCCTATGAAAAAATTTAAATTCTCATTTAAAAATATCTTGTCATGGATAATAGTGCTCACTTGACAAAATTTAGAGAAGCATCATTCATGAGACTCCTTGAAGAGTTCGTGTGTGGGTGTGTGTGTGTGTGTGGGGGGGGGGGGGCTGTAATTTGAAGATCAGGGGCAAAATAAGAGAGGATGAAGAACTACAGAAATCTCTGGAGACATGTGGGAAGCATCCATTTGGATGTTCCCAGAGATAATGGGCACTGGATTGGGGCTACTTGGAGGTCTATATTTCTATCTGTGCTGGGGAAGAAAATGTAATAGAAAATGAAATTGGAAGTGCCTAGAAAAAATGAAATTGTGACACATATGTAATTCATATCCACTTCTCAATGACATTTGGGTACATCTGTATTTTTCAAGTTTCTACAATAAGCAGATATCATAAGACCCTTGACATTTACAAGGGATAAATCCCAAGATCTTAGCAAATTTCTAGCTTTGCAAATACAGAAAAGTTTGTATAGTCTCTTGACTTCTCTAAAAATTATATTCCCATCATGAGAAATAAGTTTTTAGAGAATTTCTTTTCAAGATCAGCAAGTTTTATTACTTCTAACTACAAAACATATATGGAGTCCAGTCTCACATCTCAAACTGTATTGTGACCACTCTAATTTAAACCATCTTTTTTTTTTCCTTGAAGAACCACAATAGCCACTAAAACCAGTACACATATCTATTTTTAAACTTCATATGACCCAGAATATTTATAGAATATACATCATATATCATTCCTCTGCTTAATGTTTTTCAATGTCCTTCCATTGCTTTAAAAAATATCCACACTCATTTCTATAACTGAAAAAAAAAAAACACTTTATAATCTAAACTTCCTAAATTAGAACTTTTCTTGTACCACCCTTTTATTATGCTGCAGCTACACTGGCCTTTGGAGGACAGACTGACAATAAATAGTATATATTTTCACTGAAGAAAAAATTTAAATACATACTTAGAAATATTGAAAACAATTTCAAGTCACAGATATTCAGCAATGTTCTTGTTTTAGTCAGCATGAGCTAGGATATGCTGCTTTAACATGTAACTACAAATCATTTTGGCTTCACAAAATAGCACTAATTTCTTTGTTTATAAAAAGTTCACCTTGGGGGGCACCTGAGTGGCTCAGTGGGTTGAGCCGCTGCCTTCGGCTCAGGTCATGATCTCAGGGTCCTGGGATCAAGTCCCACATTGGGCTCTCTGCTCGGTGGGGAGCCTGCTTCCCTCTCTCTCTCTCTCTCTGTCTGCCTCTCCATCTACTTGCAATCTCTCTCTGTCAAATAAATGAATAAAATCTTTAAAAAAAATCACCTTGGGTTTAGGAAACTCAGTGTCATCTCTCATCCATCTTGCCTCTGTCCTCTTGGGACTTGGCCATCCATCACAACACAAGGACTCCTTCATAATAACTAAAGTTGTAGGATAACGAGATTGGAAAATCCTCAGGGTATCTTCATTGCCTCTGCTTGAAAGGGATTCATTATATTAGCCAGAACTAACTTCATGTAGCCTCACTTTACTAAAAGAAAGTTAGGAAAACTGAAAACTGATGAGCAATGATAAATTCTGCTATAGTTCATTCTTTCAGTTCTAATATATTAAGTTTAATCTTTCTGCAAAACATACACCCCCTTTCCAAGGAAGACAACCCTGATTTTGTAAAAAAACAGCTCTAAAGTTTAGGTGTTGTGCAATAATATTCTATCCATCAGATCTGGATTTGGATCCTCTTGGATGGGAAACCTACAGACTCTACCTAAATTCTTCTCATACACACTTAGTATATAATGGTAGAATATGGCTAGGATAATTGTAATAAACATTCTCATTCTGAAAGGAAAGAACAAAAGATAAATATGGTCATGGGTCCTTAGAAATTATGAAATCCCAATGGGCAAATGTTGTGTGAACCACCTACCTTGAAGGTAAAGAGCATTCCTTGATGAGGCTTTTATCCTGCTGTCCCAGAAGTTCCCTTTCCACTGTCCTTAGCAGCCTTCTAGTTTCATCTTCTAAAAGCATTTTTCCCCCTCTCTCTCATTATCTTTCATGTCTATATCTGAAGTCGACTTGAGGGAACAAGCTCTTCATAGAGACTATAACACTTTTCTCAATCCACTACCTGCCTATGGATGCATGGGGGCTTAAGGATCATTTTGACAATGAATGTTAACATTTATTGGATGCTTTCTATGTGACAGAAATTATACTAAGCAATTGCATCCATTTAATCCTCGCAATAGCCTTTTGAAATGGCATTATAATTATTCCTGTTTAAATTGCCCAGTGTTCCATGGCTAGTCCAAAATGGAACTTGGATTCAAATCCTGCTCTGTTTGATACCAATCTGTAATGTTTCATTTATTTCTATTGTCTTTATACGTCCAAGTTAAAGGGATTGTTCCAGGAATTGTTTGAAGTGATTCCTGGAGTAACTAAATATAATCACTATTTCTGACAAATGTAAAGGTCATTTTTAAGTCTCAAAGAACCACAGGCTACCAGTTTCTTTAGTAACACAGTACTATATAAGTGCATGCACACACACACACACACATCAGGGGTTTTATATATAGAAATCTATTCAGATCCATGTACTAGGAACCAAATCCTCAGTTGCTTTAAAGATATCATTTACAAATGTCCATTTTTTTCTTTGATTTTATTGATTTTTTTGTCCCCTTATTTTTCTTCATCAACTTGTTGAGTCTGTTTTGAATGGCAGATGAAAAGGTTACATCATAAATCTGATATTTACCTCCAGATATCTTAAAAAATGATATAATTTATTGGGCATTAACCCTTAATCTGATAAGTTTTAAGGCACTTCAGTCTTTTGAGAAAATTTACCAAAAGGTAGAGAGGCTTTTAATTTAATCATTGTTGCAAAGCTGAATTTTTATAGGTTTTTGACTGTCAAAGTCTCTTTGACATTCAAAGATGTTCATCATTTATAGTTTGAAATAAAGCAATCATCTCATCAATATTGGAAAACCTGGAATGTTTGTAATTCCACCATTCTATAGCCAATTCTTTCCTTAACTCATCAGTTTCTTGGAATGTCCTATAAAACGTAGCCAATTTCATCCAAAATATACTACTAAAACACTATTTCCTACCCCTTTTCTCTAGACATTCAGGTTAAAAAGACAAGTTCATTTGTCTTCATGATCTAATTTTCAAAATTACCCCAGGCAAGAATTTTACCACTCTATCATATATGAAAAATGTTCTACCATTTCTTATTACAAATCACTATATTTCCAGGCACCTCTAATAGCAATGTCACATTTGAAAAGTTTTTGTTGTGAGAGCACCTCATTTGCAGTACTAATTTTCTTCATTAGGGGAGTGTCTTTGTGTTTCCCAAGATCATCCCCAGGTTTAGTGTTTTACTAAAAGGACTCATTGAACTTGTAAGTCATTATACTCATGGTTATGGTTTATTACCATGAAAAGATACACAGGAAAATCAGCAAAAACAGGTCCATCAGGCCAAGTCTGGAGGAAACTAGGAGCAAACTTCCTGGGAGAGTTTTCTCCCAATGGAGTCAACCAAGAGACACTTAATTCTTTCTGCTAGAAACTGTATCTACATGTAGGAAGTGCTCTCTCTACCAAGAAAGCTTGCTTGAACCTAAGAGTTTTTAAAGAGGGTCACATATAAAGCATATAATACCTTCATGACTGACTGTACTTACCAAAACTGCAGAATTCCAAA
Organism: Lutra lutra; assembly: GCF_902655055.1. Taxonomy (NCBI): domain Eukaryota; kingdom Metazoa; phylum Chordata; class Mammalia; order Carnivora; family Mustelidae; genus Lutra; species Lutra lutra. The sequence continues at coordinate 17,094,871 of NC_062286.1, forward strand.
AAGAAAGCAGGCAACCACCATAAATCACATTGTTTGCATAAAGTATCTAAACAAACTGCATATTATTTCCTTCAAAACTCCAAACATGCAACACACTCTTATCAGTAGGACATTCCAAGCATTCAATTCCCAGTAGCCCCCCCAAGGGCCATTCAAGAAAACAGGCTCTTCTGGGAATGTGCAGGTTTTAAGGAATTTAGACCTGATGAATTAGTTTTTTTCTTGTACATGCATGTTAGAACATACTGTGATAACAGCAATGAGAGACCCTAATTTCACTGACTTAATACAAGTATTTCATCACCACCACCACCTGCCAACCCTATTTATGTGAAGCTTACCAAAAATCTGAAGAGTACTTCAAGGCACTTCATCACCACACCAACCTCAGTAATCCATGCAGCTGCAGTCCTTTTTTTCTGCCATGTGAGCACAAAGCTTTATCTGCCACTGTGTGGTTGAAGAGGAAGAGATTAGAGGATCCCATGGAGCATTTCATGGCACCATCCAGTAAAATGTGCTATTTTTGCTCACATTTCATTGTTTCTCACAGGGCCCCACCCAATTGCAAGGGGCAGGGATTTCAGACTCCCTGAAAGAAGGTGTAAACAGAAACATCTGAAATGAAGTCAAGAACTCAGAAACATCAAGGAACCCCAAAATGGAGCTAGGAGGCCAATTGGGGGGGTGTTGGTCTCCTACATGTCCATGCCTGGTGAAATATGAACTTTTAGACTGTGCCAACCACAATCTACTACATCCTGGTGGAACTGTCAGAATGAGGCTTATTTCACTGAATTCCAACCTAGTATCTGGCATGGCAACCTATCCTATATAAACTGTTAATTATTTTTGCCTATACCAATGATAATTCTTTCAAAACAACTTCTATAGCCTGTAGTTTTTGCCTTTATCAATCTCTTTCTCTATCTTTCTTGGAGCACATTTCAGTTTTCTCCTGAATCTTTGTCTCCTTGATTTAAATTCCTCAATACCCCAGATAAACTTTTGGTTTGCTTTACAGTCTCAATCCTTCCTGGTTTGACAAAGGAACAGAGTTCCAGTCGTCAGTGAGAACTAGTAGTGTTCATCATATTTACAATTTATCAATATTCTGGATAGTGAATCTATGAATACAGAGAGGTTATACATAGTTATAACCAGGAAAATCATATATTTTTGAATTACTGAGAAGAAAAAAAAAAAGCCAACTCAGGGTACTAGTGATAACAAAAAGCTTCTCTTGAAATGAGAACATTTTCTTGTGTCCACATGTATGTCAGTATGAACCCTTCTGAAAAGGAATAGTGTTTTTTCACAGAAGTTGGGAGGTAACATCTCATGATAAAAATAAGGAAACATGTTCATTCTCTTGAGATCCTTTGGAGAAATCTGATACAGTCTTCTAAGAGGAAAGGGATTTTCTCCACAGGTATAAACCCTCCAGAGGGGTAAGGATTGGAACTCAAAATGGGTTGAAGAACCCATTTTGAACAGTGTAGCTTTTGAATGCTTTCTATGGGCCTGACCTTTTGGTAAGAAATCTCCATATATCATATTATTCCTTACAAGAATCTTTTGAAATGGGCATTTTATTAATTCTGTTTTAGAGCTAAAAAGCCTAACATTGGACAGGTAAACAGGTGAAATTAAGTGGTAAATTGGGAAGAGTGAGAACGTGAACCCTGGTCTGTGTTGCTCTGAGACACATGTTTGTAAATACAAAGCAAAATTTTCCTCGGAGTTAGATGACCTCGGAACTGTGAATAAGGCTGTGTCATCGGCGAGGACAAATGAAGTAATTGAGAATGCTACTCACTCTCAATACTTTTGTAGTCCTATTCATTCTTCCAGCCATTATCATACAAATGATGACCATGTATCTGGAATAAGAAAGTTTATTTACTATAATTTCTCCTATTTTTACAAAGACTTATTATTGAGTTTATGTCTCTTGATATGTAGAGAATTGTGCTCCAAGTTAGGGCAGGAGATATAAGGACACAGGGAAGCACAGGAGAGAAAGGGATAAGAGAGGGCAGGGGTTAGGAAGCAGGGCCTAGGGGTCAAGGGGTCATGGAAAGTCAGGGGGTATGGTGAAGACAGAGGTGACACAGGGCAGGCAAAAAAGAAATAGCTAAGAATATTGCCCTAAAAGCTTTTATTCCTTAGAATAAAGAATAGATACATAAAAGTGATAGCCAGCATCTTGAGTCAATGTATTTTTTTTTTTCCCTCTAGACGTCTAATTGATTAGAACAGGATGGGATGCCTGGATGGGTCAGTAGGCTAAGCATTTGCATAGGTCATGATCCCGGGATCCTCATCCTGGGGCCAGATCCCCCTTCCCCCAAGGTCAAGCCCCATGTTGATCTCTCTAATCATCTGGGATCCTGCTTCCCCTGCTTGTTCTTGTCCTTGCTTGGTCTCACTCTCTTTCTCTGTGTCAAATAAATAAATGAAAATCTTAAAAAAAAAAAAAAGGAGCAAGATGTTACTTAGTGAAGATGCTTATTATTGTCTGCTTCATGGAAGATGTTCCAAAGTGATCTAATTAGGAAGGGAAATGATCAGAGAAGGGTCATTGTGGTTGAAGTGGGTAGAACATGGAATTCAGAATCCAATTTGAAACCAAGCTCTTCCTCTTAATAGTTACATGATTGTTATTTCATTGTTTTTAGCTTCAACTGTTATCTGTAAAATGGGGATAATAATAACTATAGCTTAGATTTGATGGAAGAGTCAAAGAAATAATGTATATACCATACTTGGTGCCTTTCTTGAAACAATGTGAGCCTCAATCTGTATCTGTTCCTCATCCTTGCTTCAAGGCTGGCATGATCCCTGTCCTTCTGGTACTCAACTGCTTAATTAAGGAAACATTGAGGGGTGCCTGGGTGGATCAGTTGGTTAGTTAAGTATCTGCCTTCAGCTCAGGTCACAATCCCAGGGTCCTCTGCTCTGCAGAAAGCCTGCTTCTCCCTCTCCCTCTGCCTGCTGCTCCTTCTTTTTGTGTCAAATAACTAAATAAAATCTTAAGAGAAAAGAAAAAAGGAAACATCGATTGAATTCTTATTCTATAGTAGTCACTCTTCCAGTTGCTCAGGATTGAGCAGTGAACAAACCAGATTTTCTGCTTTCTTGGACTTTATATTCGTGTGGGAGTTCCATTAAAAAAAAGAAAGAAAATCCTAAGGAACCAAATAATTATACAAGCCTATTTCAAATGTTGATACATTTTATGAAGTGATTGAAAGTCTGATGTGCTAGTGAAGGGAAGGGAGGATATTCAGGGGAACCTCTCTGGTACAGTGATATCCGGGTGAGTGGAACTGGAGACACCTTTTTTCAGTGGGACTAACATGTGTAGAGACATGGATTTGATGGATGAGCTTCAAGTTTTGGTGGAAGCAGAATGCCTGGAGTATAGTAAACACCACCGGGAAGAGTGACAGAAGCTGGCATAAGGCATGGTCCAGATAATGTAGCTCCTTTTAAACTGCAGTAGAGGGTCTGAGTTTGTTCTCAGAGGCAGCTGTGACAATGACCGATGGGCCATGCCAAGGATTCAGAGGAGGAGCTGTGGGGGACGTCCTGTGAGTAGATGGTGAGCCCTCAGAGTGCCACGATTGGGAATTCAAACAGTCTCATTACATCACTTCAAAAACTTGATCCACCTCTCCCCAGGCAGCCCCAGAACCCTTTTCCTTGCTTGACCAACTGGGATCATTAGCCAATTCACATTTTTCTCAACCCATTTCTTCCAGGCCACTGATCCATGAGGCCTGCTCCAGCCGTGCTGAATTTTCCTTCCAATGAATAAACTCCCTTTCATGGCCTCTCGGACTGTCCCCTGTGCAATTTCCCTGGTGTTTCTTCCATTTGGTTCTTGGTCATGCCTCTGTTACCATTTTCATTATTTTAAAAATGGAGAGGAAGTGTTTCTGCTGAAGTTGCCCAATCTTGTTTTCACTCTATTGGACTCCAAAGTGTGCTGTCTGGGCGCGGGCAGATGGATGAGGCAGAAAAGCCACTGATTTGATTTTCCCTTTCAATTTTCAGATCTTTCCCTGCTTGCCTGGTTTCGTTTTCTCTTCTAACAGTGCACCTAACTATGCGCCTTTTTCTTCCCTCTTGAGCTAATCCTTTTTATTGCTTTTACCTGTAACATTTGCCTTTGATGGTTTCTGGATATGTGTTTAGGATCAAAGATGTTCTGTTCTAGGCTTAGTTATCCTGTCTGTGCTTTAACTTAGTTATTTCCCTTTGTTCTGTGACTTTTTTTTTGTCTTTTTTTGGCTCATTTTTTCAGTGCCCTCTTCTCAGAAATTCCTTTGCTTAGGGGGTCAAAATAGTGTTGCTTAAATAAACTTTTTGCCCTCCAGAACCTTTAATGTGTCAGACAGTATCCTATTGTTGGTATTTTGAAAGAGAAATACCACCTCAGAGAAGCTCAAAATTCTTGTACAGGTTTTGATGTTCTGTTCTTGTTTTAATGCCCAATAATCAATTAGTTGGTATGTATTCCCTAAATTAGATCCCCACTCAAGCCAAAAAACAGCTCCTCATCTGTCCCTGCTGATGGGCAGTAAACCTAAGAAGCGTGTTTTAATAAGTGTCTGCAGAAAATTTGAAATAATTTTCTAAATGTTATTGCTCCCTTATTTCCCAGAAATCACTACCGCTGGGATTCCAAGTAGTGTTGTCATCTATGGTGGGGCAGGATGCACACAAATTGCATGATTATGCTAAATATTTGGAAATATATTTGTGTGTGTCTGTGTGTATATATTGCATAATTAATTCCTTTTTTCTGCTTTAATTTTTTAGGATACCTAGCTTGCTTTATTAGCTGGGTGACTTTATCATCAGTTATATACACTGCATTTTGTGACAGTATTTTGACTAAATAAATTATTTGCAGTTTTCATGCTTTACTACACTTTTCAACCACATACAGAATTGACGTCTACGGGCATGGAGCATTGCTTTTTTATGTAGGTTTTCTTCAATTTTGACCCCAGATTTCAAAGAAACATTTAAAGTTTGTCATGAAATATAACTATTTCTCTAGGTATTTCTAAAATTTGCTGGTTGAAGACTTGTACTACTACAAATATCCATAGACATTATATGTATTTGCTTCACATTTAGATTTTTTTTTAAATTTATTTATTTGACAGACAGAGATTACAAGTAGGAAGAGAGGCAGTCAGAGAAAGGAGGAAGCAGGCTCCCTGCTGAGCAGAGAGCCCGATGTGGGGCTCAATCCCAGGACCCTGGGATCATGACCTGAGCCGAAGGCAGAGGCTTTAACCCACTGAGCCACCCAGGTGCCCCTTGCTTCACATTTAAATGCATATATTTTGATCATTATAAAAACAGTATAACCACAGTATAATAAGAAATTGGAAAAAAAGAGAACCATACTCTCTTAATATAATCATCCTATTTTAATAGAAACACTGCTTTCATTTCAGATCCTACAGTTTCTGTTTCTGAGAAGCTTATGGTGCTCCTGCATACCCAAAACTTGCTAGACCCTGGGAATAGAAAGAAGAAATGGAATAGTGTCTGAGCTCACAAGAGATCCCAGGGGAGACAGCAGTCTCCTACAAAGCGCGTGAAGAGATTAGTTTAGACAGAATGCTGGAGACTCTGGGATAGAATGATTAGGGGAAACTTAGGTGTTCATGAAAAGAGGCAGAGAAAGATTCTGGGGAAGGGGATTCCCGAGTTTTATCTAAAGGGATAAATTGGTCTAACTCAAGAGAGGAAGGATAGGAAGCTCATTCCAGGAAAAAGAAATGCCATGCATTTCATTTGGTGTTTCCCAAATGCCACAGTTTCATTTGGGGTACTATAGCAATTCACTCTTACCAAAATACAACCCAAGTGGTAGGAAATGTTAGAAATAAAGTTCTTAGTTAATTGCAGGCTAGTCTGTGCATCATGCTTCGAACATAGTTTTAATCAAGGAACATGTAGATACAGAGCTGTTATGTATTCATTTTATATACATATGTGTGTATACATACATGTGTGCATGTTTATTCCATGTTGCATTTAACAATCAAGTGACTATGTTTTACTATTAAATTTTATATATTGTTAAATATTATAAATTTCTAAATAAATATTGTTAAATATTGCTACAAAAATGAAATAATATTATGGCTATTGCTCAAAATAGTATAAATTCCAGGGCTTTTACTCCCCCTCCCCCATAGCATGAACCATTCCTTTAGACTATGTTCCTAGGCTGGCAGATAGTCTAACAAAATAAAAACAACTTTATGCTTCTCAAAAGAAATCAGAAAATACTTAATAAAGTGGTTTTTACTAATTTAAGCTACCTCTCACCTATATGCAAGTTTGAATGTACACATTTCTCAGTAGCCACTTCCAACACTGGTGATTGTCCCCCTTAAGTTTTACTAATTTATTTGGCAGATTATTTCTTAGTCTTTAGTATCAGATCCTTGTGATACAGTAAGAATTATTCTCATGTCTTAATGATGTTATGAGGATTAATTTAAGTAATGAATGAAAATTGCAGAGCACACTGGCATATACAAGTGTTCGATAAATTATAGCAATCATGTTATTATCTCTCTGACTAATAAAAACTATCTTGATCTATTTTTTCTCTTCCTGGACCTATTGGAGAATTAATAACTTAATGAATACTTAATGCTTATGTTAGAAAGCATTTTTTATTTTATACCAGTGATTAACTACCAGCACACAAAGCCCATAACTAGGATGAGGTACAAAAAGCAATGGGATATTTCAAATCTCCCAAAAAATATCAGTCCATGTAGATTCTCATTTAATACAACTTAGTAAAATTCCCAAGGTTTGAATTAAGAAAAAACTTAAGTAAGGTAGCCCAATGGACTCACCACATTCCAGGCAGGGAAAAAGACTATTAGCTCTAGTTCTTATATCCAAGAGATTCTCTTGTACTAGAAACCATTCAAAAGTGGAAGTGCACTGTCTTAGATATAAGATCCATTAAAGAAAAAGAATGGGGGAGGAGAGAGTGTGGAAATAAATGTGTCTTTCTCAGATAGTAAGAGATTGAACTTTAAGTACCCCTGTAGATCTTAATGTTGCCCAAAAATGTCAGGCAGAGGTATAAAAACAAAACAATTAAACAAAACATGTTGGTGTTAATCATAGCAGTGGTACATTTTGTTTCCTTTCCTCAGCCAATCTATTTTTTTAGTCAGGGCTATTAAAATCTAAATTATGGATGATAAAATTCACCCTTTTAGCTGCTTCTCTCAAAGAACTTATCCATTTAGCCTGACTTATCAAATTTATTGTCTTTTTTTTTTTTTTTTTTTTTTTTTTAAAGATTTTATTTATTTATTTGAGAGAGAGACAGTGAGAGAGAGCATGAGCGAGGAGAAGGTCAGAGGGAGAAGCAGACTCCCCATGGAGCTGGGAGCCCGATGTGGGACTCGATCCCGGGACCCGGGGATCATGACCTGAGCCGAAGGCAGTCGTCCAACCAACTGAGCCACCCAGGCGTCCCCAAATTTATTGTCTAAATGCTGTTTATAAGGTTCCTTTATACTTTGAACATCTGTAGGACTTAAGGTGATATTCCCTCTTCCTTTCTTAATACTGGTAATTTATGTCTTTACTCTTTTTTTCTTAATCAGTTTGGCCAGATATCTATCTATCTATATCTATATATATATGTAATTTAATTTTACTTATTTATTTATTTGAGAGAAAAAGAGAGAGAGCAGGCTCACAAGTAGGATGGAGGAGCTGAAGGAGAGGGAGAAGCAGACTCCTTGCTGAGCAGGCAGACCCACACAGGGCTTGATCCTAGGACCCAGAGATCATGACATGAGCCAAACACAGATCCTTGAGCAACTGAGGCACCCAGATGCTCCAGTTTGGCCAGATTTTTATCAGTTTTATTATTGAGCTTTTCAAAGGGCCAGTTCTGATTTATTGATTTTTCTCTCTTTCATATTTTCAACTTCACTGATTTTTGTTATCTTATTTCCTTTTTTTACTTTTGTATTTAATTTGTTCCCTTTTTTTTACTTTTATTTTTTATAAACATATATTTTTATTCCCAGGGGTACAGGTTTGTGAATCGCCAGGTTTACACACTTCAACAGCACTCACCATAGCAAATACCCTCCCCAATGTCCATAACCCCACCCCCGTCTCCCAAACCCCCTCCCCCCATCAACCCTCAGTTTGTTTTGTGAGATTAAGAGTCACTTATGGTTTGTCTCCCTCCCAATCCCATCTTGTTTCATTTACTCTTCTCCTACCCCCTTAACCCCCCATGTTTCATCTCCTCTCCCTCATATCAGGGAGTTCATATGATAGTTGTCTTCCTTCAATTGACTTATTTCACTAAGCATGATACCCTCTAGTTCCATCCACATTGTCGCAAATGGCAAGATTTCATTTCTTTTGATGGCTGCATAGTATTCCATTGTGTATATATACCACATCTTTATCCATTCATCTGTTGATGGACATCTAGGTTCTTTCCATAGTTTGGCTGTTGTAGACATTGCTGCTATAAACATTCGGGTGCATGTGCCCCTTCAGATCACAACTAGGTTTGTATCTTTAGGGTAAATACCCAGCAGTGCAATTGCAGGGTCATAGGGTAGTTCCATTTTCAACATTTTGAGGAACCTCCATGCTGTTTTCCAGAGTGGTTGCACCAGCTTGCATTCCCACCAACAGTGTAGGAGGGTTCCCCTTTCTCCACATCCTCGCCAGCATCTGTCATTTCCTGACTTGTTAATTTTAGCCATTCTGACTGGTGTGAGGTGATATCTCATGGTGGTTTTGATTTGTACTTCCCTGATGCCGAGTGATGTGGAGCACTTTTTCATGTGTCTGTTGGCCATCTGGATGTCTTCTTTGCAGAAATGTCTGTTCATGTCCTCTGCCCATTTCTTGATTGGATTATTTGTTCTTTGGGTGTTGAGTTTGCTAAGTTCTTTATAGATTTTGGACACTAGCCCTTTATCTGATATGTCATTTGCAAATATCTTCTCCCATGCTGTCAGTTGTCTTTTGGTTTTGTTCACTGTTTCCTTTGCTGTGCAAAAGCTTTTGATCTTGATAAAATCCCAATAGTTCATTTTTGCCCTTGCTTCCCTTGCCTTTGGTGATGTTCCTAGGAAGATGTTGCTGCGGCTGAGGTCGAAGAGGTTGCTGCCTGTGTTCTCCTCGAGGATTTTGATGGATTCCTTTCTCACATTGAGGTCCTTCATCCATTTTGAGTCTATTTTCGTGTGTGGTGTAAGGAAATGATCCAATTTCATTTTTCTGCATGTGGCTGTCCAATTTTCCCAACACCATTTATTGAAGAGGCTGTCTTTTTTCCATTGGACATTCTTTCCTGCTTTGTCGAAGATGAGTTGACCATAGAGTTGAGGGTCTATTTCTGGGCTCTCTATTCTGTTCCATTGATCTATGTGTCTGTTTTTGTGCCAGTACCATGCTGTCTTGATGATGACAGCTTTGTAATAGAGCTTGAAGTCCGGAATTGTGATGCCACCAACTTTGGCTTTCTTTTTCAATATTCCTTTGGCTATTCGAGGTCTTTTCTGGTTCCATATAAATTTTAGGATTATTTGTTCCATTTCTTTGAAAAAAATGGATGGTACTTTGATAGCAATTGCATTAAATGTGTAGATTGCTTTAGGTAGCATAGACATTTTCACAATTTGGTATTTGCAAATTCTTTCAGTTTTTGTTTGTCCTGGAAGCTTTTAATCTCTCCTTCTATTTTCAATGATAGCCTAGCTGGATATAGTATTCTTGGCTGCATGTTTTTCTCATTTAGTACTCTGAATATATCATGCCAGCTTTTTCTGGCCTGCCAGGTCTCTGTGGATAAGTCTGCTGCCAATCTAATATTTTTACCATTGTATGTTGCAGACTTCTTTTCCCGGGCTGCTTTCAGAATCTTCTCTTTGTCACTAAGACTTGTCAATTTTACTATTAGGTGACGGGGTGTGGACCTATTCTTATTGTTTTTGAGGGGGGTTCTCTGAACCTCCTGGATTTTGATGCTTGTTCCCTTTGCCATATTGGGGAAATTCTCTCCAATAATTCTCTCCAATATACCTTCTGCTCCCCTCTCTGTTTCCTCTTCTTCTGGAATCCCAATTATTCTAATGTTGTTTCATCTTATGGTGTCACTTATCTCTCGAATTCTCCCCTCATGGTCCAGTAGCTGTTTGTCCCTCTTTTGCTCAGCTTCTTTATTCTCTGCCATTTGGTCTTCTATATCGCTAATTCTTTCTTCTGCCTCATTTATCCTAGCAGTGAGAGCCTCCATTTTTGATTGCACCTCATTAATAGCTTTTTTGATTTCAACTTGGTTAGATTTTAGTTCTTTTATTTCTCCAGAAAGGGCTTTTATATCTCCCGAGAGGGTTTCTCTAATATCTTCCATGCCTTTTTCGAGCCCGGCTATAACCTTGAGAATCGTCATTCTGAACTCTGGATCTGACATATTACCAATGTCTGTATTGATTAGGTCCCTAGCCTTTGGTACTGCCTCTTGTTCTTTTTTTTTGTGGTGAATTTTTCTGCCTTGTCATTTTGTCCAGATAAGAGTATATGAAGAAGCAAGTAAAATACTAAAAGGGTGGCAACAACCCCGGGAAAATATGCTTTAGCCAAATCAGAAGAGATCCCAAATCATGAGGGGGGAGAAAGAGGATAAAAAGAGGTTCAGAAAGAAAAAAAAAAAAAAAAGAAAAAAAAAGAAAAGAAAAAGAAACAATTAAAAAAAGAATACGAATAAAGAAAAAATATAAAAAGGAAATATATATATATATATATATATATATATATATATATATTAGATAAACTAGTTAAAAAACGTTAAAAAAGAAAAGGGTAAAAGTTAAAAAATTTAGCAGCAGAAGAAAAAAAAATTGAAAAAGGAAAGAAAAAAAATTAACTGCAAGGCTAAAGAATCATGGGGAGAAAGCCATGAGTTCCATGCTTTGCTTTCTCCTCCTCTGGAATTCCAATGCTCTCCTTGGTATTGAACCTGCACTCCTTGGTAGGTGAACTTGGTCCTGGCTGGGTTTCTTGTTGATCTTCTGGGGGAGGGGCCTGTTGTAGTGATACTCAAGTGTCTTTGCCCCAGGCGGAGTTGCACCGCCCTTACCTGGGGCCGGTCTGAGTAATCCAATCGGGTTTGCTTTCGGGAGCTTTTGTTCCCTGAGCGCTTTCCATAGAGTTCCAGAGGGCGGGAATGAAGATGGCAGCCTCCCAGTCTCCCGCCTGGAGGAGCCGAGAGCCCGGGGCCCCACTCCTCAGTGCGCCCTCAGAGAACAGCGCCCAATTACTCCCGTCACCCTGCCTCCGGCTGCACTCCGAGCTGACCGAGCCTGCGGCCGGTTCAAGGTAACCCCGAGCTGAGAGCTCACTCCTCGGCTCTGTCTCTGTAGCCGGCTTCCCCGTTCTAATACCTGTAAGCTCTGCGACACTCAGACACCCCCGATCCTTCTGTGACCCTGCGGGACCTGAGGCCACGCTGACCCTGCATGGGCTTCACCCCGGTTAAGCCTCTGGAGCGATGTCCCTCAGCGGAACAGACTTTTAAAAGTCCCGATTTTGTGCTCCGTTGCTCCGCTGCTTGCCGGGAGCCGACCCCTCCCCCCGCGGTCTATCTTCCCGTCGCTTTGGATTCACTTCTCTGCCAGTCCTACCTTTCAGAAAGTGGTTGATTTTCTGTTTCTAGAATTGCTGTTCTTCTTCTCTTCAATCTCCCGTTGGATTTGTAGGTGTTTGCAATCTTTAGATAAGCTATCTAGCTGATCTCCTGCTACCTGAAGTAGTCTCAACCTGCTACTTCTCTGCCATCTTGACTCCTCCCCCCATGTTCCCTTTTTTTTCATTTGTGGGAAAGTGATTTTTAATAATTTTTAAATTCAATTTTGTTAATATATAGTGTAATATTAGTTTCAAGGTAGAATTTAGTGATTCATCAGTTACATGAAACACCCAATGCTCATTACATCAAGTGCCCTCCTTAATGCCCATCACCCAATTACCCCATCCCCTCATTTACTGCCCCACTCCAGCAACCCTCAGTTTGTTTCCTATAGTTAAGAGATCCTATGGTTTGCCTCCCTCTCTGTTTTTATCTTATTTTCCCTTCCCTTCCCCACGTTCATCTGTTTTTTTTTTTTTCTTAAATTCCACATCTGATGAAATCATATGGTACTTGTCTTTCTCTGACTGATTGCCTTTGCTTAGCATAATACCCTCTGGTTCTATCCACATTATAGCAAATAGCAAGATTTCATTCTTTTTCATTGTTGAGTAATATTCCATTGTATACATATATACAGCTCTTCCTTATCCATTCATCTATGAATGAACACAAGGGTTTCTGGAGTAGCCATCCTTATATGGGACAAACTAGATTTTATTTTTAATTTATTTTTTAAATATTTTGTTCATTTGAGACAGAGAAGTAAAGGAAGAGCATGAACAGGAGGGAGGGGTAGAGGGAGAGAGAGAGAGAAGCAGAATCCCTGCTGAGCAGGGAGGCCCAATGCAGGGCTCAATCCCAGGATCCTGGGATCATGACCTGAGCCAAAGGCAGACACTTAACTGATTGAGCCACCCAAGCACCCCAAGAGAAACTAGATTTTAAAGCAAAGACTGTAATAAGAGATAAAGAAGGACACTATATCATAATGAAGGAGTCCATTCAACAAGAAGATCTAACGATTGTAAATATTTATGCCCTTAAATTGGAAGCAGCCAAATATATAAATCAATTAACAACAAACTTAAAGAAACTCATTGATAATAATACAATAATAGTAGGGAAAATTAATACCCCATCATTCACAGCAATGGACAGATCATCTAAGTAGAAGATCAACAGGGAAACTAGGGCTTCGAATGACACACTGGACCAAATGGACTTAAAGGATATATTCAGAGCATTTTATCCTAAAGCAGTAGAATATACATTCTTTTCAAGTGCACATGGAACATTCTTCAGAACAGATAACATACTGGGTCACAGGTCAGGTCTCAGCTGGTATAAAAAGATTGAGATCATACCACGCATAGTTTCACACCACAGTGTTAGGGAAACTTGAAGTCAACCACAAGAAAAAAAATAGGCAGGACCATAAATATACGGAGATTAAAGATTATCTTACTAAATAATGAACAGGTCAACCAGGAAACTAAAGAAGAATTAAAAAAAAAAATACATGGAAGCAAATGAAAATGAAAACAAGACAGTTCAAACCTTTGGGATGCAACAAAACCTGTCCTAACAGGGAAATACATAGAAATACAGGCCTACCTCAAGAAGCAAGAAAAGTCTCAAATATACAACCTAAATTTACACATAAAGAAGCTGGAAAAAGAACAGCAAATAAAGTCTAAATCCAGCAAGAGAAGAGAAATAATAAAGACTAGAGCAGAAATCAATGATATACAAATAAAAATAGTAGAACAGATCAACAAAACGAGGAGCTGATTTTTGGAAAGAATTAACAAGGTTGATAAACACCTCGCCAGACTTATCTAATGCTATGGGTTTTAAGTACTACTTAAGCTGCAACAGATAAAGGTTGATATGTATTCATTTTAATTTAGTTTGGAATATTTCCTAATTCCATTTTTGTTTTCTTCTTTGACACAGAGTTTATTAAGAAGTGTGTTTTTAAACTTCCAAATATTTGAGTATTTTTCAATTATTTTCTATTCATTTCTAGTTTCCTCCTCATTGCAATCTAAGGATATATGTTGTGCAATTTCATTCTAGAAATTTTGTGACACAGAAGTGTTCTATCTTGTGAATAGTGTGTGTACTTAAAAAAAATGTATTCTGTTGGGTTTCTCCCTTTGCCTTGTGAAGGTCAATTAGGTCAAGTTAGTTGATAGCATTGTTCAGGTCTTATATTTGCTTACTGATTTTCACTTTACTTATTTTATTAATTACTAAAACATCTCCAACTATAACTGTAGAGTTTAGAGTAGTCATTTTAAAATTCCACGTGTAGTGTCACTGATTCTTAACATCTAATAAATCAAATTTTCTTTTATTTATTTAAAGAAATATAATTCACCAAAATGTGTCTGCTGATGCTTAAATTCAGTGTAATTCGGGTCTTAGTCAAAATAAGAAGTACCAGATACTTTTCATTAAGTAGCACATGGTTAATTTGGTTAATTAAACTATTTATGCATTCATGTGTAAGTAAATTAAAGACATATTTTGGTATTTGGGGATCTATCTCTATTCAACGATCTTTCTAGGTATCACTAACCAAAAGGTAACAGACTAGATTTATTTTTTTCAAGATTTGAGAGGGATTCCATGCTAACAGGAGAGAATCTCAAGCAGACTGCCCACTGAATGCCAAGCCCCATGCCAGACTTGATCTCACGACACTGAGATCATAACCTGAGCTGAAAGCAAGAGCCAGGGAGTCCACTGCCTGAGCTACCAAGGTGCCCCAAAATTTGTTCTAACATTAAGATCCTAGGTGATGGTTTTTAGAAAATTCCCATTTTAAGGTTCAGTTGCATCAGTTGTAGGAGAGAGAAGGGAAAACTAAATGAGATTTTAAGAATCTTTACTTTCTGTGACATCATTCTCATCAAGAAATCAGCATTATTTATTTTATTTACATTTGTTTGATTTAATATGTTTTTAGGAGCCTATCACTTTTCTCCTATGAGGTAACTTACTAACTTGAGTCTCACTCTGTCAGTTGTAAAATAATATAGTAACCACAACCCTGCCTATATCCTGGGAAATTATAAAAAATGAGAAGATGACTAGGTAAAAAGTTGTACACAACAAAATCGATATTATCCTAATGATTATTATTAAGCAAAAACACTCACATGCTAGCGAAAGTTGCTACTTCTGAACCACACGCACACACACGCACACCACTTCTGCCCCAGAAGCTTAATTATATCTGTACTAAAACTTGTACCTCTTTGAATGATCTTATATTGTTTCTAACTCAACATTTCATGATCTTTTCTTCCCTAGGCAGCTAATTAAATCAGCGGCTGAACTCTTCAATTCATACTAAGGCAATCAGGAATTTCTATTTCTTTTCAACTAGTTCCCTCAAATAATTGCACAGTTTCTTTTTCTAGAATCTTGAAGGAGCAAGACGGAATGGATTTTAATGGGCTACTTTCAGAGCCACAAACAAGACTGACTTTTCAAGACTTTGGCCGAGTAGTATTTATTTGAACGGAAGAAGGTTTGACTGATTGAAAATAAGCTAGTATATTTCCTAACGTGGCTTTTGATTAATTCACACCAATGATTCTGAATTTGTGCCATCTACTTTAAAAAGAAACCCAACTTGTGAAGCATTCTTATTTTTCATCCAAAGAGGATTAGTGGAGAGAAAATTAAGTTCCCTCATCTAAGTAAGTACCTCAGGGAACTATTCACCTATCAATGTATGGGAGAGTTTCTGCCTGTAACTTACCCAATTTCATTAGCATTAATGGGAGTTTTGTGTGAAATCCTGTGTGAATCATTGCTTTAGGAGATCTGTAAGAGTTGTTTGATTACTTTTATTCTGTAATGGCTCTATTCTCCAGCTCAAACTTTTAACTCGTTAGGCTTGCAATAGATGCTAAAGTTTGAAAGGAATCAAGCTTGGACTTCTGCGGGTAATTAAATCAGAGAAGCATCACATGGAGTCATTCACCACCGTGACTAGCAGATACATGCTGCCTATCAGGTGCCCGAGTGTTCTGCTAGAATGCGGTCTCTAGCGCGGGAGGACTCAAGCTTGAGTTTTTAGCTTTCATCCAATTATGTTTTGTTAATGTGAAAAAAATAGAAATATGTTTTATTAATATGTTTTCATTTATGAGTATTCTTACTCAAGCCTTCTATTTCCCCTCATTGCTGGACTGTGAATTCTGCCCCCATTTGGATGATCTTTCAAGTACCCCACCCTTGCCTTTGTTCGGCTTCTACTTTCTAATGATCTTTACATAGTATGAAAATAGAATCTGTGTCCAAGTCTGGACAATTCTGAAGATGAAAGGAGAAACTTGTGAGGCTGCATGGTCTGAGTGCACACACATAAACACCCTGGATGTGCATTAGGGAACTTCAGCAGCCTTAGTGAGGGGGGAGGAAGATAGAGCTAGAAGCCCAGCTGGTGGGCAGCCCTAGGTCCCTCTGACCAAGGTTGGGCTGCTTTTGCTGCCAAGGGCCTCCTCCTCTGGACCTAGTGTGCTCACACACATACAGACCTGGGATAGAAGATTATTTTGGGGACTCAGAAGAAGAAGAGGTGGGTCCTGACTAGATGAAAATTCAGATGAATTACCTGGTGAATGAAAAAGAAAGCACCAGAAATCTGACAGTATTTCCCTTTCCTTGATGAAAACCTCACTTTATGTGTAATAAGGGAGACGTATGGTGAAGAAACAGGAGCGGGGCATCCAGAGACTCCAGCAAATCCAGATCTTGATGCTGGTGTAAGTGAACATCTGGATGGTTGGATCAAGATTCAGTTTCAGATGACCTCACTGTAGAGTTAGAAGATGAGTCTTGATTCAGCAGATTATAGCCTTAGTGAAGGAGAATAACTCTCAGAGGAAGATGATGAGGGATATTGAGGTAAATCAGGCAGGGCAGAGCGATAGAGGTTCACTTGAAGAAGATCCTGAAATTTCCTCAGCAGACTACCAGAAGTATAATTTATGAAATAAAAATGAATCCTCCCCTTTTACCCTACTGCAACAGATGTTGGGCAATTGGTGAGAAGTAGCTTCATAAATAGAAAGAGAAAATATCTGTTAAAAGCCAATCTAAAAAAGTTAACACAAGGAGGAGAAGGCTTTGGTGTTCCTGATTGTAAAAAATAAAAACAAACAAAATAAAACAAACAAAAACCACAAAAACTACAGTGGATGATTCCAAAGACTCATATGTTGAAGAAAATGATGATCACCTAAATCTCCCAATTCTAACAAAGTGAACACTATTCTCAGGCATGAACTTCTAATTGGATCACATATAGGAGCCAAGAGATCAAGGAGTCTGAATGGGAAAAAACATGAGACAAAGAAGAAAATATGGAATCTAGTTTTCTCCTTAATGCCATTGATTCTCATGGGATTTGCCTAGGTCAACCTAAAAACAGTTGCATTGTCCATTGCAATATAGGACATTTTATGGCATGTTTTACATGTGCAAAGCAGCTTAAAAAATGTATGCAAGATGAATAAGTCCTATAGACCTGCTGTACAACATAGTACATACAGTTAACACGTATTAGGCACTTAAAATACACTGAGAATAGATCTCATGTCAAGTGTTCTTACACACACACACACACACACACACACCAAAAACACAAGGAAATTGTCGGAGGATGGATACGTTTAGGACCCTCACTGTGGTAACAATACAATGTGTATGCTATGTCCAAACTTAACAAAATGTATACATTAACACATGTAATTTTTTGTAATTTGTATCAGTCATACTTTGATAAAGCTTAGAAAAAGAGAGAAGCAAGCCCTACCCAGTATGAAGTCAACCAATTCAAATGATTATTTATAATATATAGGTGATATTCCCCCTAGTTGATCTGTCCATGAAAGATTATATATTTCTAACAATATAACCCTAAACATTTAAACGAACATGAAATGTATCATGTTTTTTTGTATGTCAAAGCAAGAAAGTATCTTAGTTCATGTATCTTTATTCTCATCAGAGTAATTTACCTATTGGGATTGGTAGTGAATGTTTACTTCCTTTTAGGAAAATGTAAATTCTGTTTACATATTTGGTTTTTGATGTAATTTAGATTGGATATGTTGTTCATCCTTTATTCCTATTCCTTATATTTTAAATATTATCCACTTTCTCTTAAATGAGAAGTACCTAATTTTATTTTTATATAAGTAGGGCATTTAAATGTAACTTATTTAGTGCTTTTCATGTAAGGAGAAAAAGTTTGTGTGGAAGATTTAATATTAAAATTTTAAATACCCTTTAATCTTGCGATTCTTAGTTTCTCTCCTCTTTCAGAGCCTCTTAAAATACTTTTTCCAGATAAAAAATAAATTGGTAGTTATATTTGGTGCTGTGTAATTAAAGTGTACTTCTTCTCTAGCCGCTTTGGTATATAAGGGATTAGTGGTAAAGATGTTGTCTCTTGAGAAGTCTTTGGGAATAAGCATTATTTATCCATAAAACAGAACTTTTTAAGGTTCTGTAGTAGAACATGGAGTGGTCCTGTGGGGCACAGCCTGGGGTATCAGACTCTTCCCCACACAGGATTTCAGGATGTGGCAGAATCAACTGTTTCCCCTAAATTAATACACAAATCTAATATACTTTGAGCTACATTCTTGGGCTGGGTTACATAGTGCCAAGTTGTTTCCTAGGATTCAGAACTTCATTTATGGCAAGTTCTAGAAACCAGTGAATTCAGAAAGATAAATTTAGAAATCTTATGGGAAAAAAAATGTTCAGGGACACCTGGCTCACTCAGTTGTTTAAGTGTCTGCCTTTGGCTCGGGTCCTGATCCCAGGGTCCTGGGATTAGCCCCACATTCTCCCTCTCCCTCTGCTGTTCCCCCTGCTTGTTCTCGCTCTCTCTGTGTCACTATAAAATAAATAAATACAATCTTTAAAAAATAAAATAAAATAAAAAATGTCCATTTTAAAACTAGCTAGAAAAGTC
Source organism: Lutra lutra (assembly GCF_902655055.1). Classification (NCBI taxonomy): domain Eukaryota; kingdom Metazoa; phylum Chordata; class Mammalia; order Carnivora; family Mustelidae; genus Lutra; species Lutra lutra. The sequence continues at coordinate 17,113,614 of NC_062286.1, forward strand.
CTAACTTTTTTCTAAATTATCCAGAAATTATGTGTCACCTTTCTTAAAAAAAAAAAAAATAGGGTCAAAACATAGGATTCTAAAATATCTTTCAAACTCTGTAGATTAATTTCTTCATTTGTGTTTAAATATGAATCTTATTTGAAGCAAAACACTGTGAATCACTATTTTGATTTAGGGTCCCAGTATTTTTCTCCTGTGTGTGGTAGTTCTATAGACTTGCATGAGAGCAGTGAGATCAACTGAACTACAAGTTCAGAATAGGGCTGCAGAGTCACTTCAAACAACTTTCTGTGCCAGTCACTAACAGTATATTGTTATAAACTTCAGAAGCCCCCCCACACCCCTTCCCCATGTATGCATATGTAAGCAAGAAACAAATGGCCAAAGGGATTAGTACATCAGCCAAAGAGTGGTCCTGAAGCACATCAACTAGAACTAAGTAGAACTCATCTTTTTTGAGGAGAGTTGGTGGCATAAATGAGATTACCAACAATATATATCTGGGGTATATGTCTGCAGTGATTATATAATTTATAAAACATTCATATCTATGTGCAGTTGGAGTCTCCTGTATGCCTATGGATCAGCAACATGGAAATTTTTTTCCCATTTTTCAGGTTTAGTGTATTTACTTATTGATTTACAAATAATTCATTAAATGTTAGAGTAGGAAAAATAATGAAAGAATAACCATTAATGATGATGTAAGGACAACAAGGATAAAATGAGGGACCTTGTCTTTGACTCTAACCTTCTGAAGTACATACTCATTCACATAGATACCTGCCTGGTCTGCAAAATCTAGAAAGGTTCTGCTTATAAACACCTAGGTTTTTTGTTTGTTTATTTGTTTGTTTTTCACACGTTTTCACACGTTTTTATACCCTCCTACTTAGTTTTAGTCCAACTTGCCTTTCATCTCACCAAGGTCTCCATCCTTCTGTCTACTTTTCTGGTATCTCTTCCTAATATATTTCACTCCAACCCCCTTCCTCTCCATGTGGATTTCAATGGCACTTCCCTATCAACCTCCAGAGTAACCACACTGTTCAGAGAAAAACTGGAATCCCACAAAGTATGGTTCCTCTAGGTACATTTTCTCTAGCATCAGATGGGCACCAAGACTGTCCGACAAGCCTGTTGTCTCAGTAGGCTCTCTCACCGTTACTATGTTAGCTATTTTAAATCTTGATCTTCTTCAGCCTTCAACTCGCTAGCCCTGTAACCTACTTAGAGCAGATAATTCTAGCTTTTACTTCAGAACAAAGAAATGCCATTGCAATTGGAAATCTGTTCATGTCAAACCCATAAAGGTAAATGTACCTGAACCCTTATTTTTACCTTTTACATGTATCCCAGTGTAAGAGAGACCTTCCCCCTTTGAAAGATTAATTCATTCGCCAGAGTTCTTCAATCTATAGCCTGCTACCTCCCAGGAGACCTGGCTATATTGGTTCTTCCCTCTTTCCGCAGTGACTTCAAAGAAAACAATTAGCTAACATTGGTTGAGAGGATGTGGACCCACATTCCCAGATGAAGAGAGGAAGACCTAGAGAAAACATCCAAAATAATAGTGCTTGAGAATGGAAGGGCTAGAATTAAGATTGAAATGTGTAACACCACAAAGAGAGGAATTATTTGCTACTGTATATTATCTGCATCATATAATCACTTAAACATCCATGAAATAATTCTGGAGTTACTATCTATTCTTATTGTCTCTAATTCTCACATCTCCCATTGGTTCTTCAACTCACAACACTCTGGCTTTCCCTTCTCTGTTCCCCTGACACCTCATTTTCCTTGTGATCATATACCAGCTCTTTGTGGCTCAGATCTTTTTTGAGACTTCTTGATATCTGCTATTTTAATCACTCAGTGTTTTTATAGATGTTCTTTCCCTGAGCTCTAGGATACCACATGTGGTGGCTTTCTACCTCTCAGCTTGTTCTTTGTTTTGCTTTCCTTCGTGTACTGCTCTTTCCTTAAATGGTTCTCACTAACTGCTTGTCAGAGGATTCAGTTCTTGGTCACCTCATCTATCTTGATAACTTGGATGAGGACCTGTTTGCTGATCCTTGAATTTGCAAGGACGTTCTGTTGGAACCCTTATTCACCACTGTCACCTCTACCTTCTCAAATGCACCAAGAGCTTTAGAGTTCTTTTCTCTACACAACCCAGAGTTGCGGTCAGAACTTCACAGTGAACTAGTAATTGACAGTGTAGCTAAGGAAATATTTGGATTGCCATGGTCCTTTGGTTCTTCATTGTGTAGCTGGGTTTTCTTGTACCCACTCCTGATGCAGCCTGATAATCCTTTATTCCTATCTGTTTTACTTCGTCATCTCCCTGTTACGGGTGCAAAGGTTGACACTATTGTCATCTACAGGTTTTTTCTGCATTTAGTCATCTACATGTGTCCAGATAATAGCTTGAATTCCCAATCTGAGTTACCAATCTGTGTGTTACAGAGAAGGAATGACAGTTCCCGATTTTATAGAAACAATAAGGTGGCTCTTGTAAATAAAAATCTTAGGAGTTTTCTGGTGGAAGACTGAAACCTGTGCCTCTTCTAACTTGCAGAGCTGGAAATTCTGATCTTTTGTTTGCATTCTTGGCTCTTACACAGTTTATTCTTTTTTAAGATTTTATTTTATTTGTTTCAGAGAGAGAGAATGAGAAAGCACATGCACAAGCATGAGCAAGGAGAGGGACAGAAGGAGAAGCACACACCCTGTTGAGCAGGAATCCCAGTGTGGGGTTTGATCCCAGGACCCTGGGATCATGACATGAACCAAAGACAGATGCTTACCCAAGTGAGCCACCCAGGTGCCCCTCTTCATAGTTTAGATGTGCAAACACCAGTGACTATGCCACAAAGGTACTCTCACCAGTAAATCAGCAATGAGTGGTGTTCACGCAGGAATACATCAGTTTATTTAGGGACCAGACCTGGTCTGGTGCCCAGCACATCCTCCTTCTCTGCTTAGTGGCAAGCAGAGAACAGGTATGTACAGTTGTAAGCAAGTGCCAGGATATGCCATTAGCAACATATGATACCAAGTTCTTGGACTGGTCTTGCCTAAAGGAAATTTAATTTTCTTTGAAGACAGGGTGTAGGTTAGGGTGTAATTCTGTTTAGTTAGACATTTTTTGTCCATTGTTAGCCCACCCATTATCCTTTCATGTCCCATTATACTATTTTCAGCATGACAGAACAGAGATAGGTGACTAGGGAAGAAAGGAAAAGCTGAAGTAGAGGGTTAAAGAAACAACTAAGTGCCCCAGGGAATCCCACACAGACCTCTGCACATATCTGTACCACTGCCTAGGTCACTGTTTACCTTTCAGTATCCCATCTAGAGATTAAGATCTTCAGAATAAAAGGAACATACTTTCATTAGTCTAAATGAATTATAGTGCCTAACCCAGCATAGTCCACTGATGGACAAAGTTGCACAAATTTGCAACCACCAGGGAAGCTTCAATGGAGTATTTGTCTTCTCAGAAAATAACAGCAACAATTTTTTACCATACCCATTAAAGCTTATAGTTTTACTGTTACCTCTGGATGAATCTCGCACATGAATCTTTTCATGCAATGGTAATACCCTACTAAAATTTTAGACTTCCATTGCTCCATTTGTTACTGAAACGTTTGTCAAAGAAACAGGAAAGGTAAAATACAGGTCAGGTCCATCATAGTACCTTTGTATCCCACACACCCAAATTATACATTTCTGGACTAGTCTGAATGCACAATGTAACACTTAACCCTGACATAACAAATTCAACCCCACAGTTAAGATTCAGCTATAAGACTGGTCATAATAATACCTGGTAGAATCTTTCCAGGTTCTCTTCTTTCTACACACTCCAGATATCTATATCTAGGCACACACATATACATGTGCCACATATATATACATACACACACACATATACACACACACACACACACATAAACTTATCTACACATGTGTATATACATATAAATTTATGTCATATATATGTTATAATATATATACACATATATATTTATTATATGGGTTTACATATAGGAAAATAAAATTCACCTTGAGAATGAATTTCATTTTGGCAATATGCATTAAGATTTCCTCTAAATATTCACAATTTTAATCCAAGGAGTCTATATCCAGTAATTTATTCTAAAGTTACTGAGAAATGTATGCAAAATTTTAAGAATAAAAATTTTTTAGTAGTATCATTTTCAATAGAAAAAAATTGACAGGCACAGCCTTAGTAACAATTTACTATTTAACTAAATATACCCATTTTGTCAAATATTATTTAGTTCTTCCTGGAAATTGGATTTCAAAAGGATACTAAATAATCTATAGCCATAAAATAATTTTAAGTGGGGAAAAACAAAGCAGCATATAAAATTGTTACACATATAATGGTGGTGGTGGTGTCTTAGGCATTTTTTTATATACATTTTGTCCTACATTTGTCTGGCATTTGTCTATTTTGTCCTTTTTCACTTTTTCTGTCCTAAAAGGTACTTTATTTTTATGGCCATAAACATTAAACGGTTAGTTAAAGATTTCCTAATCTCTAAAATCAGAAACAACTAATAGAATGGGATCTACTATAGTTTATTACAAATGTCTATGTTTAAATATACATATTTGAGAAGACAAAAAAAATTTGATAAATATTCAAGATCAGTTTTAGGCAACAGTTTGCAGTGTCTCCTGACAAGATGAATGCAGTCTGTGAATGATGATAATATTTCTATTAGGAAAACTGAAAGCGAGAACCGCTCTGTTCTCAGACCCCATGTTCGGACTGCTGTGCTTGCTTCCAAAGGCCACATCTCAAGAGGTTCAACGACCTGTAAACTAGTGTGACCAAAATTACAAATGGCTGCCATGTGGCATCACAAACTCTTCCAAAGTGGAGGTGCCAGGAGGGGGCATCTGTTTTGGTTAAATATAAAGGTGTATTTCTTAAGATCAGGACTATTAAAAAAAATGGAACCAGTTTTCCTGTGACATCATTATGTTGCTTTCACAAGCAATTGGGTGAGCATCTGAGTAGTTCCTATGGCATGAGCCCTGTTCCACAAAGAAAGTAGATTAACTCTACCCACTCTCCCTCCAAACGGGCAGAATCCTGAGATGTATATGGTAGAACAATCTGGGTGTTTTCAGGATGAAGACACTTCTTTTCATTATGAGGATTCCTTCCCCATTAATACAACATGGAAGAATGTCACAGAAAAGGGGATGAGCATGAATCACAGAATTACTTTTGTAATGTAGCATGTTTTAAGAAGACTCAAGCAGATGCACACAGAAACAGTTTGCCAAATTATTTTACAATAATATTATAAAATATTTTTTTTCTCAATGAAAACGCTTATGGCTATCAAACTAAGAAAATCCTGTTGGAATGTATGTGTTCAAACCTGTCTTCAGAAACTACTTAATATGTCGATAATTACTTATGAGTCTTTTTAATGTCTGATTTTGAAATGCTTTTTCTGTGATTCACAAAAAAAGTACAAGTATGCCAGATGGCAATGCATAAAATGAGAATAATTTAATGCTTTTGCTTAACAAAGTACTGTAACTTGGCTTACTGTGATAAAGAAAATTTATTTTTAGGATGTCAACCTTCACATCTAAATGTCTGTCTATATGTATGTATATGTGTGTGTGCATACATATATGTGTGTATGTTTGTGTGTGTGTGCATTATAAGATTATACAGGGATTTTTCATATCTGTATATTGTTTAGTTACTCAGACATTTTGTGTATTCATCAACAAAATTTAATGGGCACACTCTTTGTACTGAATTTTCTTTGTGATCTGTTTATTCCTTACAGGATAGGGATGAGAAGATGGATCTGACAGAAAAGAATAAAAAAGTATCAGCATTAAGACCCTATTCAACAAATGCAATATGGCTATTAACCAAAGTCAGTATAATAAATGCAGGAGGGAAAACACCTCCAATCTCTTCAAAGGAAGTTGTGTGGGCTGCACAAGTATAAAGCATATTCACTTATTCATATTCACTGCACAAGTATAAAGCATATTCACTAATAAAGTGAAACCTGAGATTATACAGCATGAATGTGCTAGGTAATTATGAGTTAATGCAACAAAATATATAATTTTGCTTATTCCTTATCAGTAGGGGGTTTAAAGTAATGGATACATTTTTAATGAAATAAATAGAAAACTACTGAAAACTCTGGATAAAAACAAGAGTTCTAATTAATAATCTGCTCTTTGCTATTTCCTGTTGCAGATTTTAGCCCATGTTCTATATTCAGCTGTCATCTAACCATACCCATTTAACTTCCAACTGAAAGCAGGAAAATGTCTTCAAAGTATCCTCTACTTCCAATGCATTGCCAAATTCTCTCTTTTAATTTTCATTTCATAAAAGTAAAAATAATCTCAGAAAGTTATCTTTAGTGCTTCTCCACAAAACCTGCATCTTATCTCTGCAACATCCCTGATCTCATTTAAAATTGTGAAGACTAAAGTTATCTTCCTTGCATTTCAAACAAATTAACTTGTCCCCTTTTCTCCCCATCTCCTTCTAGTTGCCTTAACTTCTTGCTGTCAATTGGTGAACATCTGCCATTCGAAACTATACCAAATCCTTTCACTTTCCTCTGGATCTCTCTTCCATTCATAGTCAAGTATTTTTTAATTACTAAAAAGCCTTGAATGCTTGAATGCTCTAAGTAAACCTCAAAGGCATCTGTTATTTTTAGGGTCCTGCTGTCTTCCAAACGACAGCCTTTGCTACTCTGCCTTGAAGTTAGTCTGCCCTTCCCTAAGTTCCAGAGTCAGAGCTCAACTTTACCTTTCTGCTTATTTAAGTACACAGAGCTAACCATCCTTGGATTCTCAATCAACAACAAGTAGCTAGTCAACAAGTAACTTTCCCAACACTTAATCAGGGTTGGGTCACAAACCAAAGTCATATACAAATATTGAATATATTGAATTGATGGCTGAATAACAATCCTACTAAAGTGGGCTTAATCCATCCAAGTGAATCAAAAACAGTAATGAGGGTATTCCACACCCTTATAAGCCTCAGAAGTCATGTCTCTATTACAAAATGCTAGGGATAAAATGAGGAATCTGCCTGTTTACCCGCCCTGGAATCCCTAGGATTCTGGAGTCCCAACAGAAAGAATAAGCACACTGATACCTAACCTGGCATTTGAAGTCACAATGCCAGTCTGCCGCCATCCTGGAAGCAATATGTGAATTCTGTCTGCAGCTGCAAAAGAACTCCTGTCTGCTCTGCCCTATTCATTTATTTGAAAGGAAAGTTACAACCTTACTCTACGCCCTTTACAGGTATGGTGACTGCTGTCCCCGCAATTGATTAAGCTCCATTTGTTTACATAATATTAAGGAGTATTTCAGGCACCAATCTTTCAAGTTGCCAACAAAAAACACATTGTTTTCAGTTTTTTAAAACATAATTAATGGTAGACTTCTGTGCTAGGTTAACTCAATTGATTTTTTTTTCTGCCCCACTCCGCCTCCCCCCTTTGTCACTTGACAGCTCGAAGCTGGGCTTGGAAAAGCTCATTTGCATTCTTGCAGCAAGATTGCAGAATAAACCAAGCAAATACGTCTATTTGTGTACTTCAATATATGACTGTGCTTGCTTCAATCAAGACTTATTTTCAGTATCATGGCCAACAAAAGCATTAAACGAGTTTTCTCCGACATGAGTGATAAGCTGTTGAATGTATTTCTTTAAAGGATTTTTTTTTTCTGTGATGCTTATGGAATGCAATAAAAAACAGAAGCAAGAGTGCAAATCTCACTAGAAATTCATAATGCCACCTTGCCATTTGACTCATTCTTCTTGTTTCCTGACATGTTAAATACCTTCATTATAGTTTAGGTTGTACCTGATTAGAAGTTTAAAAGATTACAGATATTTCAAAAGGAATTATTTTTAAAAATCAGTATTTCACATGGAACTTATAAGATTTCATTCTCAACCCAAGATTGTCCTTTCACATACTGATCTCTTTGGGGAGTTGATGCTGGTATTGCCTTCTAAGAGTGAAAAACACCTCAAGTCTTTTTTTTTTTTTTCAGGCATTAATATTGTTTCAACATAATCTCTTCTGGGTATTTTTTTCTAATTCTTCCCCCATGAAAATGCTTGGTGCAAATTCATTGAAATAATTTCTTCCTTAACTATTTCTCTGCCATGGACCAAATATTTAGCTGAACCCAATTATTTTTCTGACTATAAACTCATGTGGTTTCATCTATAAAATGGAAATCTGTACCTGTATGTGCAAGAGAGGCAGAGAGGAGAGACAGAGATAGAGAGGCAGAGATGGGAGGGAGAGGGAGGAAGCATGGGAAAGCAGGGGGAAAGAGTGGGAGCAAGGGAAACAAAGGGGGAGACAGGGAAATGGGGGGAGACAGGAGAGATTTGTGTGTTACCGGAAAGGTACAAGAGAAAGAAAGAAAAATCATGTTCCTTGTGTTCCGCATAATGCTATGTAGTCAGCGTGAATGACAGAGGTGATGTTCTCAGTCATTTCAGTCAACACATTCTTCTTTTCACAACCTAATCTCCTTCATCTGAAAGAGAAATATATTTTTAGCCACCTCTCTGGGACCAAGTCATTGATTTATGAATATAAGGTGAAGGACTTCATGAATTTTTTTCTGACCTCCATCTGTCATTTTCTCAGTCATATCTATTTTAAGAAATATAAAACAAATTGTCCTAATGGGGCACATTATCACCTTGATATATCACACAGGAAGAACTGCCTCTGCTTCTTATCACACCCATACAGAAAATTAGCTTTACACTGCCCTAAGCTGATTTTCTGTCTATTCTTTATTATTTTATACTGATAATGATACACATTACTCAAATACTGATTCATTCTGAATATTCTCACCAGAGATTGGAGTAAGTCCCTTCAAGTCTTTTGTTGATAAGGATAGAAACTAGAAGCAATTGTTCCTGCAACTGAGAATTCCCGGAATATTAATCCACCAAAGCTGACCAATGGATCATTGTAGTGACTTCCAACTTTTCCTTTACTACATATGATTTTACATTCTAATACAACTACCAGCTATGTCTTTGACAGACATCACACCTGTTAACCTTCAAGCCTCATCCAAAATCAGCTTAAAAAAACACATCATTAATCATTAGGCAAACGCAAGTCACAAGTATAATGAGATACCACCTCACATCTTTTGGGACATCTACTATAAAAAAAAACAAACAGAAAAAAGAAAACAAGTGGTAGTAAAAATGTGGAGAGAAATTAGAACCCTTGTATATTATTGATGGGAATGCAAAATGGTTCAGTTGCTCTGGAAAACATAGTATGACAGTTCCTCAAAAAATTAAAATATAATTACCATATGATCCAGGAATTCCATTTCCAGATATATACTCCAAAAAAATTGAAAATAGGATTTGTACACCCATGTTTATAGCAGCATTATTTGTAATAGCTACAACAACATGGAAAAAACCCAAGTTTTATTAACAGATGAAAAGATAAGCAAAACGTAGTGTATACTTACAAGGGAATATTATTTAACCTTAAAAAGGAAGGAAATCTGACATATGCTACAACATGGATGAACTATAAGAACATTATGCTAAGTGAAATAAGCCAGTCTCTTTCTCTCCCCCCTCTCTCTTTCCCTCCCTCCCTCTCTCTCTCTCTCTCTCTCTCTCACACACACACACACACACAAATAGCAACTACAGTATGATTCTAGTATTCTCGTGGTTAGATGCAGAGTGAGCATAAGACGATATATATCCTAAAAGAATAAGTCAGAAACTGACACACAAATAGGATGCATTCTGTAGCCAAGATGCAATATGTTTCACAAAGTTGGATGTTAAGATAGTACATTTTCCTTGTAAGGTATCGTGAACCTTCCTGTGTGGTCCTGGAAGCCCTGATAATATACTTCAGAATGGGGCAATATCACTTTAATTCACATGCAGAGACACAGAGCTCTCCTTAGTGGTTGGTATTGTCACTAGGACAAAAATAAATGATAGTACATGAAACAGGCTTGATCTACATGAAGGTTACTAATAAGAAAGTTAGCAACCAGAGTTTCATTAATAAAATCGTGATGTACAAATAATTACATTTCTTGCTTTTGATCATAGTTGAGCATTTTGTTTTATTCTGACTCTTACACTTGAAGAATGTTGACAAAATGAAGTTTTGTTAGAGGAGGGTGATCTGGAGGGCGAAATATCTAGAATCCAAATTAGAAATGAGGAAGAGCTATTCGTATGGTAATTGTTTAGCTTAAATACATTGGAAAGATGTTGTATAGTTCTACACATCTAAGGCACTACCTTAAAAAAAAAAGTAGCTTCATTTTGTGTAGTTTAAGATAATAAAAGTAGGTCAAATGGAATAAAGTTGAGGAATGTTAGAGTTTATCTCTTTTAAAAAAGACTATTTATTTGATGGGGGGAGGGGTAGAGGAGGGAGAGAAAAGTCTTAAGTGGACTCTGTGCTCAGCTTGATCTCATGACCATGTGATCATGACCTGACCAGAAACTGAGTCAGAGGCTTAACCAACTGCATCACTCAGGTGCCAGGGCCCTGAGTTTATAACATTTAAAAAATAATTGTAACAATTAATGCTGTTCAACAACACAACTTAACACTTCTGAAGCACTAGTCTCCCTGTCACTGGAAGAATTCAAGTGTGACAGTCATCCATGAGGAACAGAATCAAAGGGAATACTGCATTGGTAGAAGTTGAGATGTGAGACCGCTAATATATATTTCTAGCCCCAAGATTTTAAACTTCTAAGTAAATTGAACACCTTGGAAACTTACACTTATCCCTTTGAAATTACTCACAACACTTTTAACATTAAGAATAAAGAAGGTTATTTAAAGGACACTCAAAAGTGGTAATGATGACTAGATTGAGCCCATGCCATATTAGGACAGAACAAAACTGAGTTTTAAAATAAGTTTGCAGAAACACAGGACAGGACAGTTATGCGAAAGTCATTTGTTGTGTACTGAGGTTAACACAAAAATAATAATGACCTGGTTAGCTATGACATTAAAGGCAAGCACAAAAAAATAAAGAGATAAGTCAGACCTCATTAAAATTAAAAAAAAAAATGTTTGAACATCAAAAAACATCCAGAAAGTGAAAAGACAACTTTTAGAATGGGAGGAAATATTGGCAAAACATATAGCTGATAAAGGTCTAGTATCCAGGATTTATAAAGCACTCTGACAACTCAACAACAGAGACAATAAAATTTAAAAAATAGGCTGAGTACTAGGTTAATATCTCTCCAAAGAAGATATATAAGGGCTCAGCAAACATATGAAAAGATACTCAACATCACTAGTCATTATGAAAATGCAAATCAAAGCCACAGTGAGATGCCATTTTATACCCACTAGGATCACAGGAATCAGAAAAATGGAAGATAAGTACCAGCAATGGGAGGAAGTAGAAAATGTAAAACCCTTGTACATTGCTGGCGGAATGCAGAATGGTTTGACTACTAGTGATAAGCATTTGCTGGTCCCTCAAAAAGTTGAAGATAGAATTACCCTATGGCCCCTACAATTCTACTCCTAGGTGTATACCCAAAATGATTGAAAACAGGTACATAAATATCCATACATGCTTGTTCATAGAAGCACTATTCATAATAGTGAAGCCAAAGGGTGAAAACAACCTCTAGGTTCACCAATGGAGGAATGGATAAAGAAATTATGTATATACACATAATGGAATATTATTCAGCCATAAAAAGAAATCTAGAACTACTACATACAGCAGAATGGATGGACCTTTGACACATAAGGTTGCATACCATATGACTCTATTTGTTTAAATATTCATTATAGATAAAGCCCAGAGAAAGATCACAGATTATTGCCTGCCACAAGCTGGAGGAGGAGGATACACAGAGAAATGCCTTAATATGTTAGGGGTTTTACTTTGGAGTAATGATTGCATAACACTTTAACATCCAGTACAAAATTGTACTAAATGCTACTTAGTTGTTCATTTTTAAACAATAAATTTTGTGTTTTGTGAATTTCACATCAATAAATTATTTTTTTTAAATAATACATTCTGCAGGGGATGGTAGAGATGAATTCAATATTTAAATACCTTAAAGAGTCAAGTGTGGTGGTCCCTCTCATATCTTTACTTAATTCAACAATCTGGCTTCTTCAGAAACTGGATGGATGCTGGAGGATGATTGTATTCAGTGCCAGACTTAATCAAGCACTAAACCCAGCTACAGCTGCAGCCCTCAATGTGCTATTGTTGTTACAACAGATTAATAAGGTTTCAGGTACATGGGATGCAGCCACTGGTTTGGCAAACAGGTTATTTTCCATTCAAATTAGAAAATAAGATCAGAAATAGTTTGCATTCACGTAGGACAGACAACAATATTTATTCATGAATATGTTTCAGGACTATGTTAAGTCTCTCATCCTCTGTCAGGAATCCTGAAAGATCTGGGCCACCTAGACATCTCAAAGAATGTCACAATGTTCCACAACACCAATGACATCATGCAGAGCTGGCAAGGTGAGAAAGAAGTGGCTAGTCTTCTATAGGTCTTGGTAAGATACATGCATCCCGGAGAAGGGAAAATAAACTCTGAAAAGACTCAGGGGCTGCATACTTGAGTGGGATGTGGGGGGATTCTAGCATCAGGACAGTATCATGATATTCCTTTCAAAGTAAAACAAAAATGGCTGCAGCTTGCATCTTCCATCATGAAGCAGGAAACACAGTGCCTGATAGACCCTTTTGGGTCTACAGGGAACACATTCACACCTAACAATAATTACCAAGAAACATGAAAGACTGTTGGGTTTCCTGGTGTAGGAAAGACATGCAGTAGGTCCAAACCATAGTGTGATCAGTGCTGCCACCCAGACCACACAGTCCAGCAAAGGCTATGATTTTGGAATGTCAGTGGTGGGAAAGTATGTAGTATGGACCTTATGGCAAACTCTAGTACAGAATCACAACATAGGTCTCTGGGATTCTGGGGCTGTGTTAACTACAAGAGAATTATAAGTCCCTTAAGAAATAAGTATCTTGTGATATCTTACTGATGGAGCACTTGAACATGGGACACAAACTGACAATGCCTTTAGAATTTCCCATTATAAGCTGGGTTCTCTCTGGCCCACCACCTCTAGTAAGCCTAGATGCAGCTGTCTATAATATAATGGAAATGCACCTCTGGGAATGAACCTGAGCAGAGCCAGAGGGTACCAGTTACATCCATGAACATGTAGTCCAGACCTTGTGTTACCTGTAGAGCTGCACCAGTGCTCCTCCATCAACTTGTACCAATGACCAGATGGGGTTCCTATACAACCAGTTGAAGGAGAAAGGAAGTATCTGAACCTGATCTATGAATAGATCAAGTTGGTATATGGGTACAAAGTGAAAATGAACCATGACTGCAGATCTATTATTCAGGGGTGGTCCTAAAATGTAGTCAAGAGTGATAATTTCAAAAATGAGCTAAACTGTGAAGAGTTAATCTACTTGTGTTTTTTGTGGAAGGAGAAATGACCCAAAGTGTCAGTGAAGGGCTTTGGAGAAAAATAATGGAATACTGGAGACATCTTCCAGATAGAGGCATGTAGAGGTAATGTAGAAGTGGGCACAAAATGTGATTATTTTGTTAACTCCCCTAGGTGAACATAAAGCACAGGAGAGCCACTTGCCTGAACAACCAAGTAGATAATGTGACTAAGCCAGTTATCTCTAGCCATGCTTTGTCATCCACCATCCACAACCAGTATAATGAGGACATGAGTGGAGTGGTCATGGTGATAGAGCTGGAGGCTATAAATGGACCTAACAGCACAGAATCCCACTTGCCAAGGCAGATCTACTGATAATTCCGAATTACCAATTTATCACTAACAGAGACCAACAACTGAATACCCAATATGGCACCACTTCTCGAGGACATGAACTGGACACAGACTTTGATAAATTGATTAAACTGAGTTCTTTCTATCCTGAAAAAACCATCTGTTCAACTTCACAGGGATAATAAATAAGTTATGAATATGGACATTCCTCTCCTCCCCACACAGCAACAGTCATAGCCAATACCACTATTTGGGGGCTAACAGAATGCCTGATCCATGGGCATGAACTCCTCTACAAATTTCATCACATCAGGAGACTGATGTTAAGTGTTGGATGAGAAGAAGGGGCTGGAGTGGCCCATGACTATGAGATTCATCAGTAATATTATACAGTATGCCATCAGGAGGCTCTTTGCCTTTTATAGAACACAAGAATGACCTCCTAAAGGTGAAACTAAAATGCCAGCTCTGGGTGAACAGCCTGAAAGGAGTAAGCCTGACTCTTCACAGCACAGTGCATTCATTAAACATCTCTACATGGTGATCTGTCCCCAAATGGAAGGATACATGTGCTCAGACACCAAGGGGTAGTATTTGTGGCCTCACTCACCATCGCTCCCAATGATTCATTGGGGGACCTTCTGATTTCTGTTCCTATAACTCTAGGTTCTTCAGGGTTAGAGATCCTGGTCCCTAAAAGTGTACATTCTTGCTAAGGTCCACAGCTAAAAATCCTACAGAACTATAAGTTATACCAACAACCAGTGTATTTTGAACTCTGTGCCCAGGGAAAAGCAGGCAGTGAGGGAATCACAATAGTAGCAGAAGTAATGGACTTGATTGTTAAGATGAGGTAAGACTTTTACACGATGTGGGGGCAATGAGAAATACCTGTGAAACCTAGGACTCCTTCTGGTATTCCCCTCCAAAAATTAAATGTATATGGCTATGTGGGGTATTCCAGAACTGACAAGAGAATGGCTATCAAAACTCTGGACCTTCAGAAGTGAAGATTTGGATCACACCACAAAGCGAACCACCAAAACCTGATGAGTCAGGCAGCTGAAGGAGGAAGAGTTTTAGAAGGAGAATGGAGCATCAGTTACAGTTGGGGTCTTCTGCAGCAATGGGGCCCATTGGGATCCCATTAGCCCTGTTCTTCTCATTCTCCCCTAAGGAAAGGACAGGGAACACTCAGAGGAGCCGCTCCTCAAACCTGTGGAAGCAGCAGGTCTGAACCACGCAGGGAGGAGTGTCGTAGCTGTAAGAATGTGCCTCATCGACTTCTTGCCACACGGGGTAGGGCTGACCAGGGCCTCAGCTACTGGGCTTTGGAATTCATTGTGGAGTTGTCCTGAGATCATGCTCCCTTGTGCAGCATCCAGCCAATGACTGGGAATGTCAGAGATACTACGAACTTCTACCTACAGACATAGAAAATTATAAACAAATCATGGGGCACCTGTATGACTCTGTCTGTTAAGCGTCTGACTCTTGGTTTCAGCTCAGGTCCTGATCTCGGGGTCTTGAGATCGAGACCCACATTGGGCTCTGTGCTTAGCATGGAGTCTGCTTGAGTTTCTCTCTCCCTCTTCCCTTACCCCTCCCCACTGCTCGCTCGTTCTCTAAAATCAATCTTTAAAAAAAAGAAAATTATAAACAAATCAATAGCCCAATAGATTTGAGAGATCATCCAGCATTAAAAAAAGAAAGCAAACAGTAAACATGAAAAAAATGTTCTGTTTACAAATAAATAGGGCACTTAAAGAGAGATACCAGTTTGCTATTTTACAATTGTCAGAGGGACAAATTATAAGGATAATAAGGAGAAAGAAGAGGAGGAGAATTAGTAATAATCTGACAATTGGCAATCTCAAATGTTGTTAAGGGTGTGAGGAAACAAGAATTCATATATATGGTTGTGGAAACTGATCCAATATTTTGAAAGAGCAATATGGCAGAATCTAGTAAAAACAAAGATATCTAATTCCTAAAACCTAGTGCTTCAGCCATGGTTCAGCTGAATATAATGAAAACAAATCTAGATGTCTGAAGCAGAAAGCAATTTGAAACAGGAGCGTAGGGGCATACAAATTTCTCAGAAAGGCTTCAGGAAGGGCCCCTCGCAGGGCCTTTGGGAATGATTCCACAGCAGCTCTCTCTCTGGCCCACCTGGGATGCTGCTCTATCCTTGCCACAACAAGGCCCCTGGGGAACTGGGATGGAACGTGCCACCACACAGCTGTTACCCCAGGGTCAGGAAGCTGTCACCACAATTGTCAGCTCCAGGCCCACAACACATCTGCTGGCTCACGGGGGAAAAAACGTTCCCTTTGTGCTGACTCTTAACAGTGGGACAGCATCTGCTGCTGGAAAGATAAGTAAATACATGGCCTCTTTCTGTGCCTGTTTGTCAGTGACCAGTCCACCTTCACCTTGCTGTTTCCCTTCCCAGTCTCCATGCGAACCTCTGACTGGGAAAGTGCCTGCAAATCTGCAACTGCAGACAGAAGGGAACTTCCAACTTTCCAAGTGTTGCGATGGGTCAGGGGAAACGAGGAGAAGTTTCACATGCACTTTGAGCCTGAATCTGCTAAGTCTACTGCATCTAGTAATTTCACTTTTATTTTATTTATTTTTTAAAAAGACTTTATTTATTTATTTGACAGAGAGAGAAATCACAAGTAGGCAGAGAGGCAGGCAGAGAGAGAGGGAGAAGCAGGCTCCCCGCTGAGCAGACAGCCTGATGCGGGGCTCGATTCCATGACCCTGAGATCATGACCTGAGTCGAAGGCAGAGTCTTAACCCACTGAGCCATCCAGATGCCCCGCAATTTCACTTTTAAATGCACAACCTAGGACCCCATCTATCCAGAGGGGAGGTATTGGTGTTTCAGATGGCTAATTCTTTATTACACCAGATATTTATTTTAGAATGGGAAACATCCCTGGCCCCTCTAGCTAGCACTTGCCTGTAGTGTCCTCCAGAGGTCACGATGAGGGAGGTATGCATGCGCATTTCCAAACACACCCTAGGAGGAGTATACCCCCCACATGGGAACCATTTCCCTCAAGTATTTCCAGCGTATTTGCATACAGATATTCATAGAAGCATTGTCATTTACAGTGAAAAATTCTAAGTGATCTAAATGATCTAGATTTCAAAATGATCTAGATGATCTGAATGATCATCACGGTGAAATAAAATGGGGAGACAGTCAGCTGTATAACTTGTAGCAAATCAAACGGATGAGTCATCTACATACATGTGATGAAGAAGAATAATTCTCAAACGGGTAATCTTTTATGGGAAAAGTTAAGTTGTAAAAGGCTGCTATTATTGATTCCAAAATATAACAATAATCTAAAGTTTCAGGACACTTTTTGACAACATTCCCCTCTTGAGCAGTATGAGTACAGTTTTGTGGGACTAGAAAGGAAGGGCTTCCACTCTTTTGTTTATTCTCTGGCATGTCTGTTGACATCAAATGTCTGGAGTTTAGAACGTAGCATGGGCTTTAATGACATCAGTATACTCAGAATATAATATTTGTACAACACACTGTAGTAATTTGATGAGACCGTTTGAAGCCAGAGGTGACAAGCCCAGGGGCTATGGCTGCCTCAAGGCTTGTCCCAGCCTCCACAGGGGCTGAAAGGATCAATATGGTTAGCAACTTTCATTCATCTGATACACCACCTTTGGGAAGATCTGTATTAACAAGGATCAAAACAATGTTCACATCGCCCAATCTGACTTTTCCTTAAAGGAGTTATGTTTTGGGACTAATATCACCATATAAACAAATTAATAACATAAAACGAGGTAGCCAACAAGAGTAAACACCAGGCTCAATCCATTCTTGTCTTCCCAACTCCTGAGAGCTAAGCAAAGCGCTTAGTACATCTGAATGTTTCTTGACTTTATGGAGTTCCGTCTTCACTGCCGCAGGTCCTGTGTGGATGGCCATTCAAACCCCTACATTTCATCCATAGTCTTCATTGGAGTGATGAAATGGGCAGGTCATGAAAAGTTTCTGATCACGGAGTATTCCCAAAGATTTTGCCCCTAAAAGGATGCCCAAGGTCCTCGTTGAGCAAACAAACTACCAGGAGGTCCCTAAATCCATGAAAATATGCCCATTTCCCCAGTGGGCATACAACCCCATCCTAGCAGCTAACAGTCACTTAAGGAAATTGGTTCGTTCGGGAGCAACAGGCAAACTAAGTTTTACTCGCACCGTGTGTTCAAAACAAATCAAAACTTCGTTACAAATTCTGCCAAGCTTATTTCAGAACAACAAAGTTTGTGTGTGTTTTCAGAAGGAAGGGAGGAGATGACGCAGAAGATGGGGGAGGAAGAGGCAGAGGAGGAGGAGGGGACAGAGGAAGAGCAGTGCAGCTGCAACCCCTATGCCAGCACCACCAATTTCTTCTGCTGTTCTGCAAGGAAATCAGAAAACACCCAATTAATGCCTTTTGCACTTTGAGCTAATCGCAGGGTCCTGGAAATCTCTTCCTTACTAAAACTAAAAAGGCAAGTCTCCTTCTCTCCTCCTTGGAAGGAGCAGTGCCTCCTTCCCTCCCCAAGAGGTTTTGGTATTGGTTTGTTCCGCACTGCACCCTCTGCCTCACCTGCTCCCTCTGATCTGTTTGGAACCTCAAAGCTCGGGGAAGAGATGGCAGGTGAAGCAGCGCAGACGTTGGAACTCAGGCAAACTACTGCTTCCGTCACGGCTTGATCCCTCGTTCCTTCCCCAGCCTCTCTGTTAGTGCCTCCTTCTCATGAATCAAATGTTTTCTGCTTCTGAACCACATCATGCACCTGCCGGAAGCGCTGCTTAGATTTTCTCTCTGGGGTATAGTTTGTGTGAAGCCCACTGAGTTGAAAGTCCTTCAGCATTTGCTCTTGCCGACACCCAGGAGGCAAAGCCTCAGCAGACCGTTTTGTATTCCAGCCGCTAAATGTTAGCGAGTAGGATGGAGACAGAAAGTTCAAGGTCTGGCCACATTAAGCTTTGGTATCACAGTGCTGCACACTTCGACTATCATTTGTGAAGCAGGAACACTGGCTTTAGAAACATTTTACTTTGAAGACGTAAGAACAGCCCAATCCTCTAAGTCTTCAATTTTATTCATTCACCAGACCCAAATCATAAACCCTGTCACAAAAATCACTTGTTCTGAGGCATTGTCCAAATGAAAGGGCAGGGTTTTCTTATGTTTACAAGGAGTCTGAACACAGATTCATCCAGCTGCTAGAATACAAAAGTGAGAAATAGGGCCTAGGATAGCATGTCCAGTTTATTGTTTTGGAAAGAGGCTCCAGAGAATAACACCAACAGGAATTTGGCTTTGATATGGTAAAGCACTTATCCTAGAATCCAAAATATAGAAACAAACAAGGTATTTCTCCAAGCTTCATAAAATGGTAATTGAGGGAGAGAGCGCCCTGCCTGCTAGGGGAAAAAAAAAAAGGCAAAAAAACCCCAACAACAACAACAACAACAACAACAAACAAGGCTTTACAGTGTCACAGAATGGAGAAGTGGATATCCACCGGGGCTCCACCACCTTCTGGCTGGAGGAAGCTGGGGAATTTGCTTGCCCTCTCCGGGCTTAAGATTTCTATCAGCTTATTTGTGGAGCATAACAAATAGCATGGAGGACAAGGGGAGATGGAGAGGAGAAGGGAGTTGAGGGAAATTGGAAGGGGAGGTGAACCATGAGAGACTATGGACTCTGAAAAACGATCTGAGAATTTTGAAGGGGTGGGGGGTGGGAGGTTGGGGGCACCAGGTGGTGGGTATTGTAGAGGGCATGGATTGCATGGAGCACTGGGTGTGGTGCAAAAATAATGAATACTGTTATGCTGAAAAAATAAAAAAAATAAAAAAAAAAAGATTTCTATCAGCGACTTGCAGCTAATGCCATCTGATTTTCAGAATCATTTGGAAATTTGTGAAATATCTACTCTGTGTGCCTCATTAGGACCTTAAACACCGAAAATTTGCCAATGATGTGATGCTGTATGAAAATCAAAGACCTGGTATCTCCTGATGGTGTATTTGGTGTCCTGAGTGGATTAGCAGATTTCAAAGCCTTCCAGAAAGCCACATCTTTGAAAATCTTGGTGGATTAAATGGGCTCTTGCTTTATTCATTCTTCTACTTAAAACAAACTTAATTGCTCACCAGGCTCTCATATAGCGCCAATATATCCAATATATCCCCAATATAGCTGCTTGAAATTTATTTTCATTGTTTTTTTTTTTAATTTTTTTATTTTTTCAGCATAACAATATTCATTATTTTTGCACCACACCCAGTGCTCCATGCAATCCGTGCCCTCTACAATACCCACCACCTGGTGCCCCCAACCTCCCACCCCCCACCCCTTCAAAATTCTCAGATCGTTTTTCAGAGTCCATAGTCTCTCATGGTTCACCTCCCCTTCCAATTTCCCTCAACTCCCTTCTCCTCTCCATCTCCCCTTGTCCTCCATGCTATTTGTTACTCAACACCCAAAGAACAAATAATCCAATCAAGAAATGGGCAGAGGACATGAACAGACATTTCTGCAAAGAAGACATCCAGATGGCCAACAGACACATGAAAAAGTGCTCCATATCACTCGGCATCAGGGAAATACAAATCAAAACCACCATGAGATATCGCCTCACACCAGTCAGAATGGCTAAAATTAACAAGTCAGGAAATGACAGATGCTGGCGAGGATGCGGAGAAAGGGGAACCCTCCTACACTGTTGGTGGGAATGCAAGCTGGTGCAACCACTCTGGAAAACAGCATGGAGGTTCCTCAAAATGTTGAAAATGGAACTACCCTATGACCCTGCAATTGCACTGCTGGGTATTTACCCTAAAGATACAAACGTAGTGATCCGAAGGGGCACATGCACCCGAATGTTTATAGCAGCAATGTCTACAATAGCCAAACTATGGAAAGAACCTAGATGTCCATCTACAGACGAATGGATAAAGAAGATGTGGTATATATACACAATGGAATACTATGCAGCCATCAAAAGAAATGAAATCTTGCCATTTGCGACGACGTGGATGGAACTAGAGGGTATCATGCTTAGCGAAATAAGTCAATCGGAGAAAGACAACTATCATATGATCTCCCTGATATGAGGGAGAGGAGATGCAACATGGGGGGTTGAGGGGGTAGGAGAAGAGTAAATGAAACAAGATGGGATTGGGAGGGAGACAAACCATAAGTGACTCTTAATCTCACAAAACAAACTGAGGGTTGATGGGGGCAGGGGGTTGGGAGAGGGGGTGGGGTTATGGATATTGGGGAGGGTATGTGCTATGGTGAGTGTTGTGAAGTGTGTAAACCTGGCGATTCGCAGACCTGTACCCCTGGGGATAAAAATATATGTTTATAAAGCTGTAAAAAAAAAAAAGAAAAAAGAAAAAAGAAAGGATGAATACCCAAGTTTTGTAGCAACATGGACGGGACTGGAGGAGATTATGCTGAGTGAAATAAGTCAAGCAGAGAGAGTCAATTATTTTCATTGTTTTTAAACCAAAATTCTATTTTTTAGGTAATGCAGTACTTGAGGAGTCTGTTAAGATAATTAAAATTTATTGAAAAATTCTATGAGTGTAATGGAAAATTAAACAGATTTTTTATGATTGTATGAAAATAAGACTTTACCCCCCGGTAGGCGGAGCCCTGAAGTACAGTGTGTTTCTAGGCAATTAAACAGAGACTGAAAAGGAAAATTTGGAAGCTCATTATTTTTTATTAGTAAAACCAAAGAGCTATTTTATGGAATACCAGGGAGACTGCCTCTGCCTTAGGGCAAGCTTAAAGCTGCCCGGGAAGCTTTAAAGTTCAGCCCCAGACTCCTTGTAGTCAGAAGGACTATTCCAGTCTTATCCTCAAGGTAAATATTTCAAACCCTCGGCTCCACTTACTTGCTTTTTACAATCTCCCATCAGTGAAAGGCCATTTTCTTGGAGACTCTTTTGAACCGTGCATTTTAAACTGCTGAATCTGTTCTGAAATTACGTCTCAGAAAGCCACGCTTTCTATTCAGTTACCCTTCCCAGGGGCCTCTACTCCCAGATCAGCTAAAGTTCCTACATTTATTGATCAGTCTCAGGAAAGGCTGGGTTCCCAGCCACCCATCTGCCAATGCATGTTTGTGTGGAACCTTCATTAATTGCCCAGGGGAGGGAGCTCCATTGAACCCTTTAGAGTTGTAAATTTCATGCTTACAAGGATCTCTTCCTTTTCCTTAATGTTACATGCCAGCTCACCCAGCCTCCTCTTTCTTGCTGCCAACACTGACATCTTAGCTTTGCTCTATTCAGAGCCGAAGCAGAATGGCATGAAATAAATTCAATTCTTGTCTCCGTTTTCCTAACACATTAAGTCTGTCACCCCCTTTTAGTGTGTGTCCAATCAGTATACCTTAGGTCTCCATTGATAATTGTTTGGGCATTGTATCCTCTAGTCCCTTTTATCCTTGGGTTGTTGAAGGAATGGAAAGTTTCTCTTCCCTGAGATCTAGGGCAGCATTGTAATGATGGACAATGAAATTTGTGAGGACAGCTCAGAGTCCAACAATTCATGTGAGATAAAAATAGAGAACTTCATAGTGTTTCATTATCTGACAGAGTGGTGAAATCATTATTAATAAAGTTTACTTGTATGAATTATTCACAGCCTTAATGAAACATTAGAAACGTAGATAGACATAATATTGTAGATTATACAACCGGCCTTGAAGCCAATTGAGTAAGCTTCATAGTAAATGTAAGCCCATGGGCTAGCTCAATAACCTCTACATGAACCTTCTTTTCTTCATTTGCAAAATGGGGATAATAATTCCTATTAAACCCTGTTTCAGTGTTGCTGTGGGAATCAAATGAAAACACATTAAAAAGTGAATTGCAATGTAAAAAGCATAACCAAATGGCAATTCAATACAATTAGATCCTGAAATTTGTCATGTTAAAAGGGAACCATGTATTAGCAGCAAAAGCAGTTTTCCTTTAGGAAAATTAATTACTCTCCAATCAGATAAAAACTTGCATGTTGTGGATGTACAATAAAGATGCATCAAGTTGAAATCCACATCCATGGAAAATAAATTCTGAAACTCATTTAATAGCTGTAAGACCATGAGAGAGTTACTTAGCTACACATAGTCTCTTATATTATTTTAATCCACAAAATTAAGATAATATAAAGTGTACATTTTATAAGATTGTTGTAAGAAATTAAGTGAACTAACACAGGCTTGATATAGTGCCCAGCACAACCATGCTCAAATAGTGGTTTTATATATATGCCAATTTGGCCACAGGGAAAAGACCATGTAAGTGAAAGAATATGTATATAACCATATAACATGAAACATTACACGGAAAGAAAAACCATATTAATCTGTGAAACAGGGTTACCTTGCTTTTTGGTTTAAGTCATGTTAAGACTATTAGGTCCAGAACTGTTAAGATTGAGTCTATTTTATTTATATTTCTGGCCAGTGCAGTCACTCACCTGATTATTGCCTAAATACAAGTGCTATTTTATTTCCTTATTTAAGGCACTGATAATATGAAACTCCCTCATCTTGGGTAACTAAGGAAGGTTTTGACAAGAGTGCAGGACTTGAACTAGGTAATTGAAATTTAACTATTTTGTAGTCCTTATTATCTGCCTTTTAATTTAGATATAATTTATATACTATAGTGGGTTAAATTGAGTCCCCCTAAATTCATGTCCTCTCAAACCTCAGTGTGTGAGCTTATTTGGAAATAGGGAAGATTTAAATGAATATCTCAGAATAAAATAATCCTGGACTGAGGGTGGGCCCTAAATCCAGTAACTGATGCCATTATAATAGGAAGGAAGGAGAGAGTGGACACCCACAGACACATAGGAATGGAGGTGACGGAGATTGGAACAATGCTGCCACAAACTATAAGGAGCAACCGTGCCCATTGGAAGCCGGAAAAGGTTAAGGAAAATTCTCTCCCAGAGACTTTAGAGAAAGTATGGCCTTGCCAGCACTTTGATTTTGAACTTCCAGCCTCCAGAGCTATAAGAAAATGCATTTCTGCTGTTCCAAGTTGTAATTCATTAGGACATCCCTAAGAAACAAATACACATACACCAAAAATCTACCCTTTTAAAGAATACAATTCAAAAGGTTTTGATATATTCAAAAATTTGTGTGTACATTCTAAAATATTTTCATGACCCTAAAAGTAACACTGTATCTATTAGCTGTCACTCCCATTCTCCCTCTTCCCTTGCCCCTAGCAAACACAAAGCTACTTCCTATTTCTATGGATTTGCCTAGTCTGGATATTTCATGTAAATGAAATCATGTCTGTATGGATATGTCATATTTTGTTTATCCATTCATCAGCTGATGAACATTTGGACTGTTTTCATATTTGGACTGTTCTGAATAATGCTGCTTATGAACATCTCTGTACAAATTTTGTGTGGATGTAGGTTTTCAATTCTTTTGAGTATATTACATAGTAGTAGACTTGCAGGGCCCTACATTAACTCCATGCTTAAATTTTTAAAGAACTGCCAAACTTTCCAATGTGGCTGGACCATTTTATGTTGCCATTAACATTACATAAACCATCCAGTTGCACTATATCCTCACCAAAACTTGCTGTTACTCATCTAGTGACTACAGCCATCCTGTAGGTATGAAGTAGTGACCTACTATGGTTTTGAGTGTCCCTACTGATTAGTGATGCTTACTTATTGGTGGTCTGTCTCCTTTGAAGAAAAATTTATTCAAATCCTTTGCTCATTTTTTTAATTGGATTGTTTATCTTCTATTGTTGAGCTGTAAGATCTCTTTTTATGTTCTGAATATGGGACTTAAATCAGACATATGATTTGCAAATTTTTTTTTTTAAAGATTTTATTTATTTATTTGACAGAGAGAGATCACAAGTAGGCAGAGAGGCAGGCAGAGAGAGAGGGAAGCAGACTCCCCCCAGAGCAGAGAACCCAATGCGGGGCTCGATCCCAGGACCCTGAGATCATGACCTGAGCCGAAGGCAGAGGCTTTAACCCACTGAGCCACCCAGGCGCCCCTGATTTGCAAATATTATATCTTATTTTGAGTTTGTCTTTTCCCTTCCTTGATAGTCTTTTGAGATTAAAAGATTTTCAGTGTTGATGAAATCCAATTTCCCTAACTTTTTTCTTTGGTGACTTATGTTTTTGGTGTCGTATCTGAGAAACTATACCCTGATCCAATGTCACAGGCTCATGTTTACTTTTAGAACTTCTATAGGTGTTTCTCTTACATTTAGGTTTGACCCATTTTGAGTTAATCTTTGAATATTGGATGACATCTGGATTACATATGGATTAAAATTGTACATATCCTGTGTTGGAAAAAACTAGTCTTTCTCCAATGAAGTGTCTTCTACCCTTTAGAGAATCAATTGATTGTGGATGTATAGGTTTATTTTGGGGCTCTCAATTCTATTCCATTGACTTATTCACCATCTACTGGGAAGCAAATTGATTTTTAAATTGCAAATCTGATCACTCTATGCACACATTTTATTTTTTTTTAAGATTTTATTTATTTATTTGAAAGAGAGAGATCACAAGTAGACAGAGAGGCAGGCAGAGAGAGAGAGAGAGGGAAGCAGGCTCCCTGCCGAGCAGAGAGCCTGATGCGGGACTCGATCCCAGGACCCTGAGATCATGACCTGAGCAGCGGCTTAACCCACTGAGCCACCCAGGTGCCCCTATGCACACATTTTAAATAATCCAGTAACTTCTAATTTCCAAAATAACCCAGTAACTTCTAATTTTTCTTAGGATAAGTCCTGCATGTTGTGGCCTCTCTCTGGCTCTCCAACCTGGCCTAGCAAAATTTTCTTCCTTCCACATGACATTGCCTTTTGATTAATCCTATAATGTACTTGTCTGGTCCTGTACCAGGCTTTCCCATCAGCTATTTCATCTTCCTGGAATGTTCACATGCCCACCGTCTATGATCAGAGGCCCTTCCCTTCTCTTCCTAATTTTATTAATTTTAAATATCATTTCCCTAAAGGAGAATATTTGATTGTTCATATTTATTTTCTCTTAGAACCTGATAATTTTCCATCATATATTACATCTGTAACTTATTGGATATCAGTCTGTTTTGTTTCTTCTTCATCTGCCATGGAAAGAAATCCACTGTGTTTTGTTCTATAAACCCAGTTTGCAGTGACATGCTTGGTACATAGTAGAAATGGAACAAACACTAGTTAAATAAATAAATAAATGACTAGATTTAGGGCTCTACTTCCAGACCTAGACAAAAATGCCTTTTCACAGAATGTTCATATAAGTGGGATTCGATGCCCAAATATATTGATAAAATTTTTTGAACATAAAGTACACTAAAAGAATATCAACTATGAGGTATGATTTCCTATTTTTTTTAAAGATTTTATTTATTTATTTGACAGAGAGAGATCACAAGTAGGCAGAGAGCAGGCAGAGAGAGTGAAAGGGAAGCAGGCTCCCTGCTGAGCAGAGAGCCCTACGCACAGCTAGATCCAGGGACCCTGAGATCATGACCTGAGCCGAAGGCAGCGGCCTAACCCACTGAGCCACCATGGCGCCCATGATTTCCTATTTTTATCTGATATTTTATGAGTTATAGCTACTCCAAACTAAAAATAACATTGACAGACTTGGATTTTGTATTTAAATGAGATTTCTTTTTCCTTGAAAGAGCCATCATCTTTATATACTGGGCTTCCAGTGATGATGTAATTGTTTAATTGGAAATTCATATTTTTGTTAATACCAAAGAAAAATTGTAGGAGAACAAAAGAAAAGCCTCATTATTTTCATATTGGATTTCTGTTCAACAAAAGAAAGCTTTACAGGTTACGCAAAAGATGGGCACCCATCGTGATTACATTTTTTCTTTGTAATCTCCTTCTAGCATAATTCTTTGTTCATAGATATTCAAAGATATCTAGAAATTATTAAGCATCTGAAAAGAAAAAAAAATTTTGATAGGGAATGCCAATAAGAGTAAACAAAGATCCTTGTCTGGAAAAAACAGACAAGCCAGTAAACAGACACAAACTTTAAAAGGTGTACTCATAAAACAGGACCAGACTCCTTTAAATGGACTAATCGGAGACTAAAACTGTTTATGTCCATATACATCAGATACATAAAATAATTACATAATGTATTATGTACTAATTGTAAAATACATACTTGGTAAGTTGCTTAAATTTTCGAAGTGTAGATCATCTGAATTACAAAATGGATATGAATAAGAAAGCAAGATGATTATGTACAAATATAGTTGAAATAAGTGTCTAAAATCTAGAGAAAGAACAAAACAATGAAAGAAGAATGCAAAGGGGCGTGCCTGGGTGGCTCAGTGGGTTAAGGCCTCTGCTTTCAGCTCGGGTCATGATCCCAGGGTCCTGGGATCCAGCCCCACATTGGGCTCTCTGTTCAGCAGGGAGCCTGTTTCCCCCTTTCTCTCTGCCTGCCTCTCTGCTTACCTGTGATCTCTGTCTGTCAAATAAATAAATAAAATCTTTTAAAAAAAAGAAAGAAGAATGCAAAGTAAATGTACTGAGAAATTAGTTATAAGTTTTCAACTTATTCCTAATAAAAGTTCCAGAATGAAAAAGCAGAAACAATGGAAGGGAGGAAATAACCAAAGAAACAATGGCTCTAGGGGAAAACATGGTCGGATATTAAAGGTCTGTGTTTCCTGAAATAGAATTAATGGCGGGGGAGGGGGCACACCAGAAAACAGACTATAGAGAATAGAGAATAAACAGAGGTTTGCTGGAGGGAAGGTGGGTGTGGGGTGGACCAAATGGGTGATGGGATTAAGGAGGGCACTTGTGATGAGCACTGGATGTTGTGTATAAGTGAAATCATTAAATTCTACACCTGAAACTAATATTACACTGTATGTTATTGGAATATAAATACAAACTTGAAAAAGAAAAAAAAAATGGCAAAAATACCATTAAACCTGTACATTCATTCATGATTTTTCACAACTCCAAGGAAAAAGAGAACATTATGAAGTTTCTCAAAAGTAAAACAAGTTGGGGTACCTGGGTGGCTCAGTGGGTTAAAGCTTCTGCTCAGGTCATGATCCCAGGGTCCTGGGATCAAGCCTGGCACTTGGCTCTCTGCTCAGCAGGGAGCCTGATTCCTCCTCATTCTCTCTGCCTGCCTCTCTGCCTACTTGTGATCTCTGTCAAACAAATAAATAAAATCTTCAAAAAAACGAACCAAACAAACAAACCACCAAAATGATTTAAAAAAAAAAGTAAAACAAGTTACTTATTTCAGACTATCAGACTTCATATCAGTAATACTGGATCTACAGAAAAATTATATATTTGAAAATATTTTCCATAGATGTGTAGATACAGTCAAATCATTAATAGCCATGAGGTATTGGGAACAAATGCAAAAGAAATCTGTTTACATGATTAAAAGATGGGTAACTGAACCTGATCCAGAAATGAGAGCTCATTAATTATTGACACTGGATAGATTCTTCTTTACACAATAACTTTTAATGACATTAGATTACATTTCCTTCTTTAAAGATACACTCATTCCGTTTAGTTCTGTAGTGGATTGTGCTTGAAGTTTTATATTGAGATCAAATTCTCAAAACAAAGTGCAGACACAATAACAAATTCAATTATAAATAGAAGAGATAAGGGGATGTTATAACCCTTGATGTAAAATAACAAAATGATTAAAAAAAAATGGAGAAGGATTAATGGGAATGTTAGTAAGGGACAGTGAGTGCCCTAATTCTATACCTTTCATTAAGTAAAGAGCAACAGATTCTTTCTAAAACTGATACATCAGGAAATAACAATTTAAAGTTATTATTTTAATTAATGACATCAGTCAAAAGAGAAATAAAATACTTTCTCACTCATAGAACATATGTTCTAACAGTTAGGCAGTCAAGTTGGGGAGGGTAGGTGTTTAATGGTATAAATATTATGCATCTCCAATTTTCATGGTCATTTAAAAAATTCTATGTATTGATGATATGTCACAGAGCAGATCTAGCAGTTCACTGTTTAAAGAAAAAAGATCACATCAAAAGAAAAAAAAAGAGCCATTAACACCATTTGTCTCTCAGGAGTGAGACTAAGTTTTTTGAGTGGGGGAAGGAAATTTTTAATTTGTATTTTTTTTAATTTTTCTTTGAGGAGTGGATTATTTTTTACCCACAGGCATATATTAATTCTATAATTAATGAACCACTGGGTTAATGAAATACATTAAACATTTATGCACCCTGACCTCATCTCCTCATTTATTTGCCACAATAAGACCTAAATGAGTCAGGGCTGGTTCTAATAAACAAACTCTCAGAAAGATAAATATGCAGCAGTAGAGAATATTAAACCTTTAATACCAGGACCTTTCCTAGTAGTGGCCTCTTCCAGTCCTGAGGGTAATGTAGGGTTAGTTTACAAAGTCTTGAACTGCACTAATATCCCAGGGCAAGGGGCACTGTACTCTTCAACTGTAAAGAGAACTTAATGGAGAATGTTGGTTTCCATATTGCAATGCCTTCTTCCATTTCCAGTCTTCTCACAAATATGCCTTCCACTCTCCTCAAGAAAACTCAAGAAACCATGGATTCATAGAGATTTTGGATCTTCCCCAAAGCCTCCATCTCTTCCTTTTAAATTCCATAAAATCACTGCATTATATACTCCTCTTTGCTACATTAGTTTATGCATCAAATGGAAAGCTATGATAAGTAAACCAGTCAGAACACAGGACAATCTGCAATCTGTGCCAAAGCTGAGAAGCGTTTAGACTTAGGGCAGAAATGCTCCACCTCTGAAGCTCATAGAGAAGAATAGAGGGTAATAGAATGTAAATGAAGACATATTTCTACTCCTCTGAGTTCCAAAAGTTTCTACTTAAATAACAGACTTTTGTATGATTAAATTATGTCACTGGAGCATTTGTGTATGTGATAAAACCCTTTAATACTCATAAGAAGTATTCATGTGTTTCTTTAGAATAAAAGGTTTATATCCTCAGCAGCCTAAAAACAATGTGTGCTGGATCTGTTTTACTCCAAAGAGAGTTCTCAGACTAAACCTTTCACAAATCACCAGCTTCCCTGAGGACTAAGGACTACATTTTAGGGAACATCATGCATTAGATGGGTAAGCACTGGGTTGTTAACTATCAGATGCACTGATGGCCACACAGGGGGATTTCAGTGTCATTTGAAGGATTAACCCATTTTGTTAATGTTAAATGAACAAGCAGAACTAAAAGTGCATTTCATTATGTATGTCACCATTCATTCTGTTTGTTAAGAACATCTGCATTCTGGCACAGAGATGCAGAGGTTACAACCCATGGGTATATCTTGCTTAATTGAAATTTGCTAATACAGTTGAATATGTCACATTTTGGATTTAAGATGTGACACTTAAAAAATGAAGGTTTTGTAGACTTCCAGAAGATGCAGTAGTCAAGTATTTTAACACCAGGACCAAGTTTACTTAACGTTGCCTGTTTATGCTGAGTGAGTGGTTTAAAACTCAATATTGATATATTATTAGGTTTAGGAGATGGCATTGAGAATCTTATTTTGCTTTTTCTAGATCAAGAAACACCCTAAGTTCCTTCCCAACTTTTCTTCCTCAATTTTTTTCCTACACCATCAATTGCCCAGGACTTAAAGTTGCCTAGAGCCCTTCCTATTAAGAAATCAAGCTACCTACTTAATATATCCTAATAGCATGTGAATTTTATTCATTACAGAATCCCAAATGCCATACAGATCAGATTCCAAATGTTTAGAAATTGAGAAAATGAGACATAGGACATAAAGACACGTGATAAGGACCACATAAAACCAAAACAACAGCCCAGAGATTTAAGTTTTCAAGATCAGCCCGGGATGAAAAGGAGACCATGGGTTGAGGGAAATACACCTACACCCCAGTGATCCACAACATGTACTAGGCTACCCTTCTGTCCCCTAGTTCTACTTTGGATGGCCTCCACCTCCAAATTCAGTTTGCAATCTAGTGACACTGGGGTTTAGAATATCACATTGGGATTTAAAATACCCTGGTCTCAAGGTATATTCCATATTTATCATAAACATCTCCTTCTAAAACTACCAGGGCCTGGAGTCATGACCATTGCTTCCTTGCTCCTTGCCCTAATATTGTGTGATCCCTCTTTCAGTGTCTTTTAAATGCTATGTTGTAATCAAGCTTCTTCTCTGGTTTTACTTGAGAATGCTACTCTAGGAGAGAATACGAATGGTGGAGGCAGTCTGCTTCGGAAACAATGCCAGCCATCATAAGCCCAAGGATACAGTGAATACTTTTCATTCTGAGGAGAAGCTTCAACTTTATTACTCAAGATCATCAGCAACCTACTTTTCATACAGCTACCAAAACAGAATTTACAACACGTCAGGGTTGTCTTCTATGAGATACAAATGAACTCAATTCCTTAATGCCTCACAACTGGGTTGATCCCCAAATAAACCCAAGTTATTTAATCTTAGTACACGCTTCTGAAGTTGTCAGATTCGTATCTGCAGACATTCTCGAAATTCCATATGAAAGGAAACCACAACAAAGTGCAATAATCGTGCATGTTTAAGATACTTAGTTTCCTTCTGTTTTCTCTAAAATGACCCACACTGAGAAAATTGCTTAACATGCACAAGGTAAGCCCCATTTTATAAGCCATTAATGGAGAAGCTGCAGCAACTAATTAGCTCCAACCAGTACAAGTCAAACTGTTATTAACAAAATCTGAAAGTTAAATAGAGGTTCATTACTCCCCCAGTCATTGGCTCCCCCTCCCTGGGGAGTGTTTAACTTGCAGCAATGGATTGGCTTTGCTTGATTAAATCTCATTATGACAAAGAAAAAAGCACTTGTGCCTAAGTCTGAAGGAACCCAGAGGTATGCCAAGCCATCCATTAGTCTGTGTAGAAAAGGAGTCAGAAATCGGCATGGCAGACACTTCTCTTCCAATTCAATCTGGAACATAGTGAGGAATACCATTCTAAGGCTTTTGTTTTCCCTGATGGGTTCCTTTTAGACCATTGAAAAATGGTTTATCTGCATCTTTCAATTCAAGAAAAACACTGCTAAATAGCTTTGTGTTACCTTCTACTCTCCTAAGGATCCTGCAAGGGAACATGAGGACATTGCACGTCCAACATGCAATATTGGACATAGCAGGATGTAAAGAAAAAACTAACATAGTGTATATAGTCAGTTCTCCAAAGAAAGCAAAGGCCAAGGCAGTCATATAGCTTAATAATCAAAGATAAGACTGGCAAGCAGAAATAGTCTTGCGAGGTTAACCCATCACCTGCCATTAGCCCCTGTCCCACTTATAAAACTAACACTATTTGTCATACCCGTTGGTAAAAGAGAGGCTATTGATAGATAGAACCTCTGCATAGGTGCACAGTCACTTCATCCTCTCTCTGCCTTCAACTGGGAGGGATGTGTTGATAATAAAACTTTGTATACATATGAAGTTTATCTGCTCTCTGCCAATTGGATGAAATAAGATTTATAATCCGTGGTTTATTACATTTTATTGGATCATTTTTTATTTAAACATTCGACTCTTTAAGGGTAATGTATACTTTGCCAGAAAAAACAAAACAAACAAACAAACAAAAACAAAACTCACAGCTTCTAGAATTGGTGTCAAGAGAATAGAATTTTAATTTTGGCTCTTTCTCCCAATACTTTGGATAAGTCGCTTATGACTGGCATGAGCACCACCATCTGTAATCTGAACTATGCATCTCTCTGTGGAGTAAAAGGTAAGCAGGTGTCTTTGCTGGAGGACTTTTCAGAATTTTAAATTATATGTTAAAATAAGATTTAAAATATAACCATCATAGAGATTATTCAAAAAGGGAATAGAATATATAGCATTCACAATTTTTTTTTTTTTTTAACCACAAAGCCTTTTTTTTTTTTCATGGTACAGAAATTCCATAGGATGGTTTGGGAACTATTTGGCTAACTCAGGGTTTCTCAATCTTGACACTATTGACATTTTTGATCAGGTAATGCTTTCTTGTGGGCAATATTCTGCACATTGTAGAATATATAGTAGCAACTCTGGCCTCTACCTATTAAATGTTGTCCAGCACACATCCTGTCCCCAGTCATGACACTAAAAAAACATCTCCAGACATTCCCAAATGTCTGCTAAGTGCAAAATTGCCACTGGTAGAAAACCACTTGGACAAATAAAACTGCAGGTACCATTCTAGCTGGCATTTTCTTTTTTTTTTTTTTTTTTTTTTTTTTTTTTTTTTTTTTTTTTAAAGATTTTATTTATTTATTTGACAGAGAGAAATCACAAGTAAGCAGAGAGGCAGGCAGAGAGAGAGGAGGAAGCAGGCTCCCTGCTGAGCAGAAAGCCCGATGTGGGGCTCGAACCCAGGACCTGGGATCATGACCTGAGCCGAAGGCAGCGGCTTAACCCACTGAGCCACCCAGGCGCCCCAAGCTGGCATTTTCTCTAGTTATCTGCTCAGAAAATATACCCTACAGATCACTGAGAGGCAAAATGGTATAGTCATTAATGAGACAGGATCTAAAGGTAAACCTTTGGGGATCTAATCCATGGTCTACCACATGTTAAATACTACAGAACCTAACACCTCCCCTAAGGTGTTAGGTTCTGCAAAACCCATTTGCATCTGCAAAATGGCAATAATAATAGCACTTACCTTATGTAGTTGTTATGAGGCTTAAATGAAATTATGCTTGAGAATCCTTTATTACAATCCCTATACACAGTAAAGGACTTAACAAATAGTTCTAATTTTGTCTCTAGAATTCATTCGCTATTAACCTTAATTCATTTATTATTTCTAAAATTCACTTGTATTTTTAGAAGTAGATCACATCTCAAATAACTTCCTTTTCCTATTAATTCTCCCTTTTCTTTTTTTTTTTTAATATTTATTTGACACAGAGAGAGATCACAAGTAGGCAGAGAGGCAGGCAGAGAGAGAGGGGGAAGCGGGCTTCCTGCTGAGCAGAGAGCCCGATGCGGGGCTCGATCCCAGGACCCCGAGATCATAACCCTAGCTGAAGGCAGAGGCTTAACCTGCTGAACCACCCAGGCGCCCCCCCTTTTATTTTCTTAAAGTATTCTCATCCATCTACTCATCAAACAATTTTGTTTTTGAATCTTCTGTATTCCTCCTTTGATGCTAGGCTCCTAATGATGGGGCTTTGACTCATTTGGAGCCATGGAATGTATCTTGGTCTCAAGTTGTTTGTTCCAGATGTTTTACTGTAGCTCTTTCAAAAGAAATTCCTAAACAACACAGATTCAGTGCAGGAAAACAAAACTGTTCTAGGTTTTTCAAGCAAAATTAGGTTTAATGGAGAAACTACTGAAAAGGCTAGGGAGCTGATGTCAAGTGATTCCTACCAAATCTGTTTCTCAAGGTGACACCTTCATGACACCCAGCAGCAGGAAGTATCTGCTTCTATATAGCTGTTGTCACCACCACAACGTTCTCAAACCCATGAAGCTGATGACAAACAAATGAATCCCCTCCAGACGCTCATGTGTAGTAGAGTTTACTTGTCAGGCAACACACACACAGAGATGGCTCTGTTGTCCTATCTCATGTGAGTACATTTAATTGGTAGAAACTGATTGATACCCAGAACCCTAGCTGCAAAAGAGTCTGGAAAATTTGTTTTCACCTTTCCAAATCTTCCAAATCGAAAGAATGTGAAATAGAGGCCAAGAGGGCCACTCACAACATTCAGCTACTCCGCAGACATACACAGCCTGTGGATACATATTCAGCACCTTCAGCAATGACACTAGCAATATCCACTTGCTTCTCCTTTATGTAGTGCAACAACCTCCTGCACACACGAAACCCACTCATTCCCTCCCTTGAAGAGGAAACCCGTGGCTCCTTCAGTATCCCTTTCTAGTCCTTCCCATTGTTCATTCTTCATTGTGTCAAAATGAGACAGTATATTGTACCCTGAGATACCCTGAGATATCTATAACCTAAAGATTAGACTATGAAGTTTAAAGCCAGGAACACACCTTATATAAAATAAGTGAGGAGCAGAAACAAAACTTGCTTAATAGATGAAAACTATGTGTATAATAGATTAAATAATAGATTAAAAATATGTATATAACAGAGAAGAAAAGAAACATGCATAACTGCTGTTCTTATTTCTGCCACTGATCATATATATGGCCACGGTTGGTATTTCTAATTTCCATCTTTCACATTACATTCTACATTCCCAGATTCCTTTACCCTCAGCTGGCACATCTGCTGTTGAGATTCAAACTTCCATTCCTGAAGAGTGAATCCTTGTATGGAGTTTCTGAAGGGTCCTCAGAAACACTCCCCACCCCCAGGCTTTCTTGTCCAGCTCTACTTCTGCCTCCCACTGTATTGCAACAACCCTCTTTCCCCTTAATAAGCAGAATCATTTAGTCCAGTTAATTCAGTAACTGCTTTCATATTTACTAGTTTACACAAACTGGTTCAATGAGATAACATAGGTCTGATCTTTCTCTACATTGGCATAAAATTCACCCACTGTAATCTTTGGAGTTCTTGAGGTCTAACCTTGACAATCACTTGCTTCCCCATATGCAGCTGTTAATTTCAGAGCTTTGGGCTCTTAAGGTTCAAGGGGACGGAAGATGAGGTGGGTCTGCATTTGCAGCATGTTCTGGGCAGCTAGAATCACTTTTTGGCCTTTACTGTCCCCACTCTCAGCCACAAGCCAAGGTGTTTTAGCAATACAGGTGCCAGAGGATGCCTGAGTTATTACTTCTAAAATTATATCCTAAAATCCTGATTTTATTCATAAATATCTCTAAACAATGTTTTGCATGCATGTATTCTTGTTCTGACATATTTATCCTTTCTTCTACCACATTCTTGTTCACTTTTTCTATATTCATTATTTTTATGAAAGAAATGTAGTTATCGTTACCAGTATTATAACTATTTAATGCCATTTTTAAATACTTATATAGATACCAAATACTAGGAATACATTATCTCACTTAATCCCTTTAATAATTCTGAAGATAATAATTGATATCTTTTATACATAAGGACACTGATGTAAAAGTTAAGTATCTTGCACAACATCAAACACGATTAGTAATGGAACCAAGAGCTCAGATTTAAACCCCATCTGTCCAGTTCCTGAGAGAGTTCCTGACCCCTTCAACAGAAAGGAGGAATGGAGATTCAAGCTTTTCTCAAACTTGTCAAAGCTTTTGACACAAAGACTCCATTCCTCAGTAATCTTACATATTTTCCTACCTTCATATGGATCATTGGGAAACTAGGTTTCTTTATTCTTACATTTTCCCCCTTGCTTAGACGTCAGGAGGTGAAAGCCTAAAAATATAGTGGTAATCCAAAATAAGTTGGTTTAAATCCTGTTTCCCTAGATACAGGGAGATAATTTTTCTTGGTTTTTACCTTTTAGTTTGTCAAGAACAACTTACTTAATTTCTGTATTTTTCCTCTCTCAGAAATTTTCTAAGACAAATGCTTTAAGTGGAGCTGTCTCTATGTATCCAAACAATGAAGTAATGATTGATTTCTGATTCATCTCTGATAATGCTACTTCTGATCAATTATTGAACATCCCAGGAGGGCACAGGGCTCTTTTAAGTATATGTCCTGACATTACCATGTGACTTGACCAATCAATTACTCTTAAGGTCTTCAGGTGCTATTTGTTTGATGAATGGCTCAGTATTTCTACAGCTGATATTCATAACAGATCTCACTCCATGGGCATATAGCCTGGCTTTCTGCATTTCATGGTCAATTTGCATACAGCTAAGGAAATGTTCCCCCAGCTATCACTGATCAGTTGGAAAACAGATATATCAAATACTATAGCTATCCTAGAGGAAAAACAGATGTAAATCAGTTAAAATGTTTGTCTAAAAGTCTACAACTTATTACTAAGTGATGATCCCTTTACATTTTTACTGTGCACTGAGATGCAGAAAACAATTCTAAATGACACATGACAGAATAGAGCATTCCCCACTGGAACCTTTAACCTCTCGGAGACTGTGATTCAGATTTGTTTTGCATTTGAGATTAGCATTGAAGAACCCCCAAATTTAGGAATAAGTTATTCATAAAACTACAATTTTATTCAAGTTGCACAACCCATATCGCCTAACAGAGATCGTCCCACTTAAAACAAAATCAGAGATGACTATCTCCATTAATTCTGACAGCTCATCATGAGGGCTGCTCCTACTAATATGATCTCCTACTAATAATTTCTACCTGCCATAAACTTATTTTAGATTTTTATGAGAAAACACACTATAAATTTATTTTGGTTTGGAAACCACTGTCAAGCTAAATTGTTTATATAGAGTTTATTTTTCATTTGTCCTTTTATTTGATCATTCGTTTAAGAAATTGATTGAATGTTTGCTCTATGATTAATAAAGATATATACTCCTAGACACCTAAATGTTGACATTGAACTTTTTATCTGCTCATCCTGGAACTCCATTACCTTAGTATTTTGTAGACCTGAGCCTTTCCTTCTCAGGCAACCTATCAAGACCACACAGGATAAGAATGGTACCCTCTGATACTAGCTATCAAAATTCCATGAGTAGATCTCTCTAGCACTTTTTACGAGTACCTATCTGTTACATACCTACCTACTGATCTATTGTTTATCCTTGCCACTATACCCCCATGCTCTCATGCATGTGCTCATGCACAATGAAATTTAATTCTATAGGGCAGGGAACTCATTTTGCCTTGAGAAGACCAAGCGAGGGGATGTTTAACAATGCCCGAGACTTCACATCAGACAATGAATATCTCTCCTATCCTCATGAGCATTTTTTTTTTTTCCACACAGTTAAGTGACTTGCTCAGTCTCTCCTCTTCCTTTGTTCCCTACTGGCTGTCTCTTCTCTATCCCCCTAAAAACAAGCAAAGGAGAAACAAAACCTAACCAAAGCACTTTCATTTTTGTAAGGCAGCTATTCAATTCAGTTCTCTATAGCATCCACCTCAAACTTAGTTCAAGGCCTCCTTTTGTATTCCAAAAGATTTCATTTAAACTTTGAAATTACAGTTTTTACTTCACAGAATGCAGTTCTCTCCCCCAGTCCCTGCCAGTGGAGGGTGGGGGCGGGGGTTCATACTTCCAGTTTTGCTAGCAAGAGTGCTACATTTCTATTACAAGATTAGTCCTATATTTCTAATTATTTTTACTCATTGAATATGCAATCTGTATTGGATTGGAGCAGTTTTAAAATTTCTTCCTTGAGGAAAAAGAAACATTATGGTTCTTATTGCCAAAAAAGCATTACATGAAATCAGCTTAAAAAAAAAGTAATGCCTCAACTGCCCAATTCTGGCCACAAAGTGTTTTAAAGCATCAACTATTTAATCATTGTAACAACTAACTCCTTTAAGAATGAAAGGTGGGTTTTTTTTTTTGTTTTTTTTGTTTTTTTTTTGTTTTTTGTTTTTTTTTTTTGTTTTCTACTTTCAGACAGAGTGGGGAGATTACAGCCCTTTCCAGGTCTTAAATACACAGCCTACATGACAGGTCACTGGAATGGGGCCTGTAGAGAGAAGGCTGGACAATGAGTCAGTGAGGATGAACTGGAGTGGTCATCCTGTGTCCAGACAGCACCTCTCCTACCTGTCCTTATCCCTTCCTCCTACTTGGGAAGACTGGCAATAACTACTGGTTTCCACTTCTGTAAAACCATGTGGAACTTGACAATATTACCACCACCCCTCCTTGAGGGAAGGGAATGGACCTAGAGCCACATCTGCATGTTCTGATGACTTGATCCTTAATCCACTTGAACACTTTTGGGACTCCTGGATGGCTCAGTGGATTAAGTGCCTAACTCTGGAACTTCAGCTCATATCTTGATCTCAGGGTCATGAGTTTAAGCTGTGGGTGGAGCCCACAAAAAAGAAAGAAAGAAAGAAAGAAAGAAAGAAAGAAAGAAAGAAAGAAAGAAAGACAGACTTTCAAAGTATTAGGTCTTCTAATAGGTGAGAACAGGGAAAACTCCTAAACATATTAAGAATAGGAAGTGGGGAGGCAAGAAACTTTATACATGTGAAGTTGCTAACGTTCTTGGTAGATTCAGCTTCTACCCACCTCCCACCTCCAACAAGGTCATAGGTTCAGTGGCTACATGTCTTCATTGAGCAATCAGCTATCACAGCTAGATTCAGTTGGACTCTTCCTGATCCTACTTGCTTAAGGTATTAATAAGTCAGCCATTTAACACAGTCACTGACCATTGATTATTTATCTTCATTCTCATGGCTCTAAAGAGTTCAAGTTTCTCTCTAATCAGGAACCGGCTGATTGATTAAAAGTTAAAATGGCACCAGAATGAGTAGTCAGGAAGAATCTTTGCTCCAAATGATCTTAAATGTCTCCAACCAACAGAGCATCACAGCCCTATCATGAATGGCCTTTGTTAACAAGCCCACCTTTAGCATGTTCATGTCTCCCTGTACAGACCAACTTGTTTCTAATCAGGGAGTATTGATCTTCTCCACAATTATCTGTCAAACCAACATCTACAGCAAACATTCAAACCCCAAAAATTACATACTTCATTTTGCTATATCATCTTAATTGAATGTCAGATTAAAGGAATGCCAATCTTAGCAGTAAATAAAAGTCCATGATGATAGTTGATGAAAAAAATTTCCCTATTAATCCCTATTTCCTGGACATGTCTATACCACCTACTTCTGATCACTTTATTTTCTTGTTGTTTTTAATTGCAAACTTTGCACAGGCTAACATAGTTACTAAATCATGTAAAGTCCAAAGAAGTCACTGGTAGCATAAAACAAACTTATACTGGTATATGTAGAACCATGGCATGTATCTTGATCACGTGAAAACATCTGCCTAAAAACAGCTTAAGATTCTGGAGAAATAAAGTCTATCTACCACTTGGAGCTCTATAATCTAAATCACTAATAATCTAATTAGATCTTTCTGAACTAATATAATTTGAATAAACAGAGTAAATACCTAATTTCTTATATACTTCTGTGCTAAGCCCATGAAGCTAATTCATTAAGAAATATTCAAAGCAAATACTGGTTTCTTTCTCCAATCTGCTGCAATGCAGTTCCAATGAGTCTTTTCTTTTTTGCTTGTGATAGTTATTTCATAAATTTCTTTTAAAATCAAATATATATTATGTCAGAGAATAAGATAATTTGAATGTGGTTATCAAACACACAGACCCTCCCAGGGTAAACCAGAAAAAAATAGAAATTATGTTTGCTCCCTTAAAATAACATTGTGATGTATCATATAGATGATAATTTCAGAGATATAAAAATGATTAATAAAATGGAGTTCTAATATAGTATCTTTAAGAAAAAAATAGCAAATATTTTGTTTACTGTTTTTCTTCACCCTTTCATTCCTGAGATGTGCTAATTTTTTATTGACATAAACTTGACATACAATGTTGTATTATTTTTACAGATACAACATAATGATTTGATATATGAATATATTGTGAAGTGATTATAATTAGTTGACATCCATCACCATAGTTACAATTTCTTGTGATGAGAATTTTTAAGATCTTAGCATGTCTTAAATATATAATACAGTATTGTTAACTTTAGTCACCATGCTGTACCTTACATATCCAGGACTTATTTATAGCTGGAAGTTTGTACCTTTTCACCACTTTTACCCATTTCCCTTTTAGTATTTTCTAGTACATAATCCAGCCTTGTATAAAATTTTCTGTGGTTTAACATTTTTATGATGCTTTTCTAGTTAATGATAGGCAATTATAAAAAGTGTCTTTTGCATTTGCAAAATACTGTCATTTATTATTTCAACTGATAGTTCATTGAGTTATTAGTTATTCTTTCTTGACTACTGTCTAGCTTGTAAGAGGCCAACCCCTAACAAGAATGCAACAACACAACCCCATGCATAGCCTGGAGTCACAAACTACCAAAGCCAGCGGTCTTCTGGCCACCTCTGGGCAACTCAACTACTTTGGTTAAAAATTCTTGAATAATAAATTGATTTAAAGTGATATGAACACCAAGCCCATTCAACTGGTTTCACTCTCCTACAGCAGATACTGACCATCTCATTAATAATTAAAAACAACAGCTGCTAATGTTTGGGAACAAGATGGCTAATTTACATATCCTGGATTCTAGCAAGGGTTCTCTAGCACGTCTCACCAAATCCATGGAGGATTAGGTTTTCTCCCAGGCAGGTAAAGGGCAGGGAAGTCATCTACAGCTCCAACACGAATATTAATAAAGTTGTAAAGTAGCAGATAATTGAACCATATCAATTATTTATCTAATTATGAGGTTATTAGTCATTTAAAATTACTCAGCAAGCAACTCCAAAGATGATGAGGTGCTAACATACAAAGTGTTGTCCAGAATCATCAGGCCTGCAAAACTCCATCTGACGATGTTTCAACATTAAGTTTAAGATCAGAAGGATGACTAGAAAAATGGGGATATGGTAAAAATTTTCTGTGTAGACAACACTGGATCTTTGGAGGCTGAAGGGAAGAGCAAGCACAATGTTTTAGATGAAATGATTCCTTATCTTCTGAGGTTATCATTTGGGGCAACTGTAGGTATCCTTATTTCATGGTGTCTGATAACTCCCTGAGACTGTTGTTTGTTCTGTAGAGCATTTTTTTAGGCCCAACAATTCAATACCAAAGTAAGATTCTCCATTCACTGCAAATCTCAACAGTTGTCCTAACATACGCATGCTGGTCATGAGACAGAATAAACACACCCCAAAGATGTTCACACACAATCCCTAGAATCTGTGAGTATGTTATCCTACAAGGCAAAAGGGACTTTTGCAAATGTGATTAAGTTAAGGATGCTGGGCTGAGAAGACTATCTTGTATTATACAGGTGGGCATAATGTACTCATTAGGTGACTAATGAGAGAAGGATGGGAGGAGGTCATAGATAAGGAGATGTCATGACAAAAGGGAGACCAATGAAAGAGAAAAATAGAGTTGGAGATCTCAAAATGCTAGGATACTGTCTTTGAAGATGGAGGGAGGGGCTACAAGCCAAGAAATGCAAGAAACCTCTAAAAGCTGGAAAAGGCAAGACCATGGGTTCTCCCCAAGAACCCGAAGAAGGAACCTTTAAGCCCTATGGATCCATTTTAGATTTATGACCTCCAGAACAGTAAGACAATATGCAGGGTGTGTAGTAACTGTTATAGCAGCAATAGGAAACAAATACATTCACTAATCTCTCCCCAGAATAAATTCTTCAGTACCTTAAAATTTCTCATTTCTATCCCAAGGCAGTAGGGATGATAAGCTAATTAAATAGCACAACAGTTGCACTACTTCCTGTTTACATTTAGGAAAAAAATGTTTAAACAAATACAGGGAGTTTTGAAATTTCCCCCACGAAAACATGAAGTAGACTGATGATACAAAAGACAGAGTGGGTTATCCTGCTGCCCTATTAGATTCATAGGAATACAAAGCATACAATAAAATTATTGCTCTGTAGGAGTCCCACCCATAGAAAAGATAATTCCTGTAAGACATACAACAACTTTAGTGGATAGAAGTTCATGAAAAACATCGTAAAATTTGGGGCACTTGGGTGGCTCAGTGGGTTAAACCTCTGCCTTCGGCTTAGGTCATGATCTCAGGGTTCTGGGATCAAGCCCCTCATTGGGCTCTCTGCTCAGCAGGGAGGCTGCTTCCTCCTCTCTCTCTCTCTCTGCCTGCCTCTCTGCCTACTGTGATCTCTCTCTCTGTCAAATAAATAAATAAATAAAGTCTTTAAAAAAATCGTAAAATTTAAATATCTGAATAAAAACATCTATCTGGGGAAAGCAGACAGAGCCCCCAGAGGAAGCATGCATACACCACCTAAATCAGGAAGCTGGGGCTGAAGGAAGCATTTATTTGGGAATTATCAGTTGAATTACAGCCTTGAGTCTTGAGTCCTAGGATTCAGTGACTAAAGACTTAGTCCCAGCATACCCTGGGCCCTAACCACATCCTAGGTGAAGAGCATAATTGTAGTTGTTTGCAGTATTCAGAAAAGTTCAAGAGCTACTCATTCCCACTTCCAAAAGCAAGCATAATGTTTTGCCTCCAATTCCTCCAGAATGTGTGGCTTAATGGAAGTAAAAATGACTCCAGTCTACTTTTACTGCACTACAGAAAGTCCAGGATCTAGCCCAATGTTTCAGAAGATACCTAAGGATGGGGCAAACCTGTCTCCTCACTTCTTACTCCACAGGCCCTCTGAAGGACACTTCAACCCGACACAGTCCTTCCATCTACATTCCTTAAAGCACCGTGA
This sequence comes from Lutra lutra, assembly GCF_902655055.1. NCBI lineage: Eukaryota > Metazoa > Chordata > Mammalia > Carnivora > Mustelidae > Lutra > Lutra lutra. The sequence goes on from NC_062286.1 coordinate 17,157,041, forward strand.
CACAAGCCCATTTTCTCTCATGTATTTTTCTAAAGATTTGGGTATGACTAAGGAGTTCTAAAGCACAGCAAAAAACAACAAACAACTTAAAATTCAATGTCAGGCACAACTATGGAATTCCCTAATTATCCTGGCAGACCGAGGGCCCCTTCTTCCTCCCTAGCCACTTCTTTCTTCCCTTACCTCCCTTTTCAGTTCTCCAGAAAATAACTCTAGCTCCTGTCAATCCACTGCAGAGACCAACTCACCTCCTTTTGTTGTAAGAGAAACCGAGAGAATCCGGGCTGCCTGGCAAAATATCTGCGAAGGTGTTTTCCAAACAAAAGAGCAGTGTGCTCCTATGAATCCCAGCTTCTCCTGAGGCCACAGGTGCAGACCACAGGCAGCTTCTGAAATAGTGACTTAGTCTCGCTGGTAGACGGGGAGACAATCTTTGGCCCAGCAGGGATTCGCTGGTCAGGCAGCCTCCAGCTGTACCTTATTTCTTCAACTCAGTGAGCTCCTGGAACTCATGTTTATAAAAATAACAAAAAAAAAACCAAAAAATTCTTAGTTGGTTTAAGCCTTTGTCCCTTCACTAGGGCCTAAGATATTGGATAGGAACTCACAAAACTTCTGACATAAACCATCAGAAACCATGCTTAATCCCGATTTTGGACAAATAGTCCCAACTGAGAAAAATTGTCACACATGAAAACATTCAACAGTTTCAAAGAAGGCAACCGATATGAAGAAAGAATTCAAATGCCACCTCCTACATAGAGTTAAAACACAAGCAGTTATTCTATCAAAAAAGTTTAGAAATTATTTAATTCCTATTTGCAAAGACATTCAAGGGACTATTATATTTACAAAGCTAAAGGAGTTACTCATGGAAATGTAACAACTCCCCAGCTATAGGGATATATGATATATATATATATCTTGTCCTATATACTTCGTGCTTGACTTTGAAGTCTGTGAGGGAGGAGTAACATCTTGTAGAGGAAGAGTGTGGTGTGGAAGCTCTAGATGGTACAAGTATTACTAGCCCTAAGGAAAACTGGGCAAAGCATGAATTCAGAAGCTGAATAATAGCTCAGGGATATATATATATATATATATATATATATATATATGATATATATGATATATGGGAATATCTCCTTAATGCCAGTAAATGCTAGAAGTTAATGGGACTTCTATAAATTGCTGAAGAGGAAAAATGTTTGTAGCCAATAATTGGATATTTAACCAAATTTTCATTTGTACTTACTGGCAACTAAAAAGACATGAAAATAAATTTTAAAGTATACCATTTACATTCACTCTAAAAAACCATTAAAAATATTCAGATAAACTGAGAAAAGAAACAAAATGGTGAATATGCTACCATTCATGGAATGGTAAGCATGGAAACCAGTAAAATGAAATAGACTCATTCGGCAATTCTCAATTCTGGCTACACATTTTAATTATCTCATAGCATTAACAAATACATACATACATAAAAGTATTCACAGGTTATTGAATTGATGCTCTTGGTAGGGCCCCAGACATGAGAACATGGACTGCTTTCAGTGACTCTGAAGTGCAGGGTTGAGAACCCTAGTTTAATTTCTATCTGGGGTAGGGGGATGGCTGTGATGGACATGGGCCATGGAGATATGTGTGAGCTGGAGAACATAACTTTTCAAATGCTGTATTGGCTTCCATTCAGTTTTGGGTCTAAAAAATCATTGAAAAACTGTACTCTGTCAGGCTTTTTGATAAGTGATGGGGATGGGGTTAAATTATCATTGAAATAGGCCCAATCCCAGAATTCAAGGAATATAGAATCTAGGGATAGAGACTATAAGGAAACACACAGACACAGTACACTGTGTTGAGAGACGTGAGAAGACTACATAGGGATTGTGAGGTGGACCCCCGAGAGAACCTCCAGGGAAGTCCCTGTCCAGAGGAGCTGACATCTAACCTAAAACTTGATCTGTTTTTTACTCATAAACAATTCATTCAGGCACAACTTACAATACCTTTTTCTCTTATTCTAGTTCACTATACTTGCCTTCTAGTTCATACCTTATTAGAACAGATTAGATAGCATACCAATTAGATAGATTAGATAGAGAGGAGTAAATCTGTAGGCACAGGTCTACTATTCAGAAACAAGTGAGTCTGAGGGCTCGTACAACAGAAAAGCCCATAGAGGAAATCAAAGCAGATCCCAAAAGCACCATAGTCTCGGGACATTTTAAAGAGGAAAAATCACTTTGCATATCTCAGTGTTCCTCAGAGGCTATAATGAGAGTTCATCATATCTATAAAAGATATTTAATAAAGGTCTAAACATTGCTGTCAAGTTTTTAAGTGTATAGGAAAATATAATCTAGGTTTTAAGGGTGAATTTCCTGTGAGGTATTTGAGAAAGAGGGAATTGTTTTCCTTCAGCCCCTAAATTGTGTCCCTGAGCTATTATTCAGCTTCTGAATTCATGCTTTGCCCAGTTTTCCTTAGGGCTAGTAATACTTGTACCATCTAGAGCTTCCACACCACACTCTTCCTCTACAAGATGTTACTCCTCCCTCACAGACTTCAAAGTCAAGCACGAAGTATATAGGACAAGATATACTCTGTTTAAGTGCCCCGTGTTTAATTCCCCACAATACAACTAAAACTTTCTATGATAATATGGGTTTTACTGAGGACTTTGGGTAACAAAACAAATTTGAAATTTGTCCAAAGGGGGCAAAAAGCACAAAAATGGTACCATTTACATGAGTTGTCTTGTGGACATACTGTGGTTTCCAGCTTGCTCCCCTGTCTAGAGTCCATTACCTGCTTAGAGGGTGTCTCTCGTTCCCACCTTAACAAAGGGAATCCCTCCTCCTCTTATAAAAACCCAAGTTGTTTATCTGAGTGGGCTTATCTGACTTTAAAATCCATCCAATTCTCTCCTCACTGAGAAAATCTATATACCGATTTGCTTCAGTATGTTTCCCAAAGCACAAGTAATTCATACTATAATAACACCACAGCACATGTAGGAAAGGGGAGGATGGCTCGAGAACAAGCGAGGATAAACCTGGTGTTCAGTCCCTGCCTGGCCCCTGTGCTATCTCCCCATTAGTGTGAAGTGCAGATACGATTGCTCACTCTTCCTGATCCTCCAAATGGTACCTATTGAGTCAAATGCAGATCCCACTTCCAAAGGCAAACCTTTCATTTTCTGAGACCGAAAAGTAAAAATCCATCTAGAGGAAGATAAAAGTTTTCTTAACTGCCACCAAGTCTGTTCGGCTGCTCAAAACCATGGCAGAGGTGGCACTTTACACAGGTGTGCAATTCGTGCAAAGCAGGGCAGCTCTCCTCTGTGTTACATTGCTCACACATGTGCCTCTTGACCCCTGAGGAGTAACCTATTACAAAAGCATCCTTGTGGCCTTCGCCACTTTTCCCCAACAAGAAATACTCAAAAGAAGATTTAAAATGGAAATATTCTACATTTTTTTTCCAATTTACCTTTTGAGACAATTCAAAATTTTAATTATAGCTTACTTAGTGGCTGGCTCTCCATTGACTTTCATTGGCATCCAAGGTGTGACTGATTTAATCTAAGAGAGTACAGTATGTGAGCTTTCTTAGTCTTCTGACTAGAAAGTTTGTGTGTATCATCCATTCTAGGTTGTCTTTTTAATTATAAAGAAAGGATGAGATCTCATGGGGAGGAGATAACTTTCAGAATCTTGGAGAGGCCAAAGGCCATGAATTTTTAAGAGCTGAATATACTCTCTCCAGGGGGAATGACATATTTTTTGCAGGCTAAAAGGGCCTGCTAATCCCAACTTCAGAATCATGAGTTACTAAATAATGGTCCTGTAAATATAAACTAATGATGTAAAATAAAAGCTTCTTGGGAAACAAGTGTTATTTCAGTAAGAGAAAATGTTGGAAACCTGTCCTCAGTAGGTCCATTTGTCCATGTATCAAAGACTTCAGTTATCTTGGGCCTCGAAGGAGCAAATAAGTGTTCCTCTCACTCAGTTCTTCTCAGAGACAATCCCAGTGGCAAGGAAAAAAGAGACCAAGATTTATTAATTGTACACTCTACTGAATTAGATCTGGTTTAATATTATAATCTTAAAGGGTTAGTTGTACCATAGCTTTACTGGAAAGCTCTTGGTTATAATCCTAATTATGATTATAGAATTCTGTTTTTATTAACTCATTAGCAGTGCCTTATCAATTTAATCTGACACTTACATATTTTATTTTTAAAGGAAAAGGACTGTAAAATAATCAGATGAACCTTATAGGAGTAAATACCCCAAACACATGGTCCAGAATTGAGAGAAGTGTATTATGTGGAATCCATCTGAAAGGCTGTTTTGGAATTTGGCAGAGGAACCATTCAGCTATAGCCTGAAGATAAAGAGATAGAGAGGAAAATCAAAAGCCGACTGGTAAGGGAGAAGTATGCAAATAGGGCTGTGAGTTGGATACAGCCTTATTAATTTTCAGAGGAACCTTGTATACAATACCATGAACAAAGAACACTCACATTACAGATTCTGTACAGATTCACTGAGGAATAGAAAAGAAAAAAGGGGGAAAAAAAAAGAAAACAAAACCAAACCACATCCAAATCCAGTAGAGTTAAAGGGGTGTGTGTGTGCGCGTGTGCGCGCACGCGTGCACATCACACACAAAACTAGCACATGCATTAAAGCTTGATGCTGTCTGGAGCACATACAATACCTATCACTAGAAATCTGTTTACAGTTTTCATTTTCTAACACAACATCTTTTTGCAAAGAACAGGCCTCTTGCATTATTTATATTTGGAAGACTTGTATAATAAGGTACAGGTACATTTCCATTACACTGCATGCATTTCTATAAAGGTACTCAATAGCAAAACTGATGTGGAGACTAATGAATCTTGTGTGAGGAGGGTAGCTTGGTGACTAAGTTAGACTGCATGCCATTTTTACATATCACTACATTATTTTTATTGCCCACTGTTATTTCCTAACATTCATTTAAAAAAATAAGCATCCATGCTCTTCTTTAAGATTTTCCATCTTCTGAATGATTCTCAGGATTATTCAGCTGCAAGACAATTCACAAACCATCAGAAAAACAATTTATAGACCTGAATTCATTCTGTTAGGATTTCCCCAAGGCTTGTCCTACAAAGCATTTGTCTGATCAAACAACTATGTATTCGGGGTGTGTATGTGCGTGTGTGTTCATTCTTGGTGTTGTATATTCTGTGAGTTTGGACAAATGTATAATGACATGTGCCCATAGTTATGGCATCTGTGGAGTACTTCCCTAAAAAGCCTCTGTGCTCAGGCTGTTTATCATTCCCTCCCTTAACCCTTAATACCTAGCAACCACTGGTCTTTGTAATGTCTCCATAGTTTTGCTTTTTGGAGAGCACCGTATAGTTGGAATCATACATAGAATATGCAGCCTTTTTAGACTGGCTTTTTTCCCCCTTAGTAAGATGTTTTTAGCTTTCCTCCATGTCTTTTCATTATTTCATCATTCATATTTTTAAGAGCTGAATAATATTTCAATGTATGGATGTACCACAATTTTTTATCTATTCACCTACTGAAAGACATCTTGGTTCCAAGTTTTGGCAATTGTGGATAAATCTGCTATAATCCTCTCTGTGCAGGATTTGTGTGTACATAGTCTTTCAGCTCATTTGGGTTAATACCAAGGAGTATGGTGGCTAGATCTTATGGTAAGACTATATTTACTTTTATAGGAAACCACCAAACTGTCTTCAAAAGTGGCTGCACCAGTTTTGATTACACTGAGTAAGATATTAACTATGGGTTAATTATTCATCAATTTCCTTTATCAGTTTGGGAATGTTTCCTGCTATTCCTAGTTTACTGAGAGTTTTTATCAGGAATTGATCTTGAATTTTAACAAGTGCTTTTCTGAATCCTCTTAAGATGATCATATATTTTCTTTCTTAGTCTGTCAATATGTTAAATTGTATTGATGGAACTTGGGTGTTAAACAAACATTGCATTTCTGGGATAAACCCCAGAACTGATCATGATCTATTATTCGTTTTATATACTGTTGGATATGATTTAATAAAAATTTTACAAAATAAAATGGCAAAAATAAGTACAAATTGATAAAAAAAAATTTAAATCAATATTTTTTAGGGATATTATACTCAAGTGTTTGTTGTGGTAATTTTTTATGTGTTTTTCTTGTTTTGGTACCAGAATAATTTTGGTCTCATACACAGAATTGGGAATAGTCTCATATTTTCAATTTTCTAGATCACTTTGTGTATAATTGATTTCATTTATTCCTTAACTACTTGATATAATTTATAAGTGAAAACATCTGGGCCTGGAGTTTTCTTTACAGAAAGGTTTTAAGTATAAATCTGATTTGTTTAATAGATGATAGGTCTATTCAGACCATCTACTTCATCTTTGAGGTTTGATAGTTTACGTCTTTCAAAGAAGTTGTTCATTTCATCTAAGTTGCCATTTTTTAAAAGATTTTATTTATTTATTTGACACAGAAAGAGAGAGAGAGATCACAAGTAGGCAGAGCACTTTGTGCTATAAATTTCCCACTAAATTCTCCTTTAGTGGCAACTCACACACAATTTTTGATACGTTGCATTTTTGTGTTTCTTTCAGTTCAAAACATGGTGTAATTTCCCTCTTCTCCTATGGTTCCTGGATTATTTAGAACTGTTTTATATAGTTTTGAAATACTTGGGGATTTTCTAGAGAGCTTTTCATTGTTGATTTCTAATTTAAATCCATTGCTACACAAGAACATAACTTTGTATGACTTGAATCATATTAAATTCATTGAGGCATTTTTTTATGGCTTGGAATGGGGTCTATTTTGGTAAATATTTTATGTGCTCTTGAAAAGAATGTGTATTCTGTTGTTGTTTGTAGTGTTCCATAAATTTCATTTGGTAAGTTGGTAGATATTGCTGTTCAAGTCTTGTATGTGCTTTGTGATTTTGTAACTACCGGTCCTATCAGTTATGGAGAGAGAGGGTTATTGAAATCTCCAGCTCTAATTTGGTTTTATCTCTTCCTCCTTGCACTTAGACTAGTTTTTGCCTCTTATATTTTGAATATCTGCTATTAATACATAAATTTTTAGGAATAAATTGACTCCTTTAGCAGTATGAAATGACGTTCTTTATCCAAGATCATCTTTTCTCTGAATTATACTTTGTCTGATATTAATATAGCCACTGCAGCTTTTCTTTGATTCATGTGAGCAAAGTATATTTTTTCTTTCTTTTTACCTTTTGCCTAGCTGTGGATATATTTTTTAAAAACTCCATTTGCATGCAGTATATAGATGAGTCTTGTAGTGTTTTAATAAAAAATGAGAACTGCTGCCTTTCACTTGGAGTGATTAGACCACTTATATGTAATGTGATAATTCATGTAGTTAGGTTTATCTCCATCATCTTGTTATTTGTTTTGTAATTTTTCTAATTTTAATCTTCTTTTTTCTTTTCTGTTTTTCATATTAATAGCTTTTTGAATTATTTCATTTAGCACCCTTTGCTGGCTAATCAGCTAAAATTATTTCTTTTGTTATTTTAGTGATCATTTTCAGGCTTACAGTATATTCCTTAGTTTATCACAGCCTACTTTCAACTGCTACTACACTGCTTCAGATATAAGAATATTATAATTCCATTTTGTTCCCCCAGGCCTTTAACATAGTGTTCCATAACTTTTTCACATAAATGTATGATAAATCCCCAGTACATTGCTATTATTTTTGTTTAAGAAGTCTGTTATCTTTTAAAGTTCTTTAAATGATTAAAAAAAATCTTATATAGTTTCCCATATACTTACTTTATTGAATGATTTTCTTCCTTGGTATCACTGGTGTCCATATATTTTCTGGTGTAACTTTGCTCTGCCTCAGGGATCTCATTTAACATTTCTTATCATGCAGATCTGTTGCTGATGAATTTTTTCTCTTTTATATTTATGAAGAATACTTTATTTCATGTCAGTTTTTTAAAAAATATTTTTAATGGGTATAAAATCTAGGATGACAGGTTTTTCTTTCAATATTTTAAATATTTTTCCCCACTCTTCTCACTTGCACTGTTTCTGTTGAGAATTGTACTGTCATCCATCTCTGTGTGTGTGTATGTGTGTGTGTGTGTGTGTGTGTGTGTGTGTGTGTTTTTCCTTGCATTATGACAATGGAAGATATTCCAGCTTATTTTGTATATTTGCAGTCCTAGTCATAGAATCAACCATCTCGGGGTGCCTGGGGGGCTCAGTGGGTTAAAGCCTCTGCCTTTGGCTCAGGTCATGATCCCAGTGTCCTGGGATCGAGCCCTGCATCAGGCTCTCTGCTCAGGGGGGAGCCTGCTTCCCTTCCTCTCTGTCTGCTTGCCTCTCTGCCTACTTGTGATCTTTGTCTGTCAAATTAAAAAAAAAAATCTTAAAAAAAAAAACAAAAACAACCATCTCTCCAAGGAAACTTGGTTCCTTTTATTGAAGAATAATATTAGGAACCAAAATCTAAGTCTCTGTTTTCTCAGCTATTCCCTATTGCCTAAGTCCTTTGTAAAAGGGAAATGTAAAATAATGAAGTTAATAATAGAAAACACAGATGGATGCCAAAGGAGGCCCTTAGAGTAGGGAAGAATTTCTGTAATAAAAAAAAAAAAACATGAGGGAAAAATAATTAAATTTCCTGTATTAAAAAAAAAAGAATTTATGTTCCTTTGAAGGTATCATAGGATAAGCAGGGATGTGAGAGCTTATTATCAGCCTTTTGAAATGTTTTGATGGACAGAGAATTAACTACTAAGGTATATATAAATAATAATTCCTGGGGTGCCTACCTGGCTCAGTTGGTAGGGCATGAGACTCTTAATCTCAGGGTTGTGAGTTCAAGCCCCATATTGGGTGTGAAACCTACTTAAAAAAATAATAATTCCTGAAAGTTAATAAGAAACATAAAAAATATTATATAAACATGGAAATTATAAGAATGTATAATATGTAGACTGTAATATCTAGTCAGCCATGAAGTATATAATCTAATGCATAAATTCACTAATAAACAGAGAATTTCAAGACACTGAGGCAGGAACTGCCTCTTCCAGATAAAATGGGAGGTGAAGATACCTAGTTTGTGGCTAAATAATGCCATCACCAGGACCATATAGGAAAAGCAGATACAATAGGAAAAGAAGTCTGTTTGAAGACATTAAAAGCTTTATGTGGCATCGAAGAATTAATATATGTGCTGCCGAAGCAAGCACTGGCATCGAAGAATTAAGAGAACAGGATCTAATAGCAGAAACTTCAAGGATGTGAGTCAACATTCTGAAGCTTCTTCTCACGTTGGGGCCTTTGTGGATTCTGGGCACTAGGCAAGACTCTTAGTATCTATAAAAGGCCCAAGCAAAAGATCTGCTACTAAAAGGTAGAGAAAAATGAATTGAACTTGAACTATCAAGGAGTTAGTGAGAAAAAACAAAATGAACAAACAATGAAAATGAAAACCTAGAGACTTGAGTAGCTAAAATTTCATGAAAAGGGAGGGAATATCATTAAGTCCTACAGTGAGATATTTGCTAAATTCTTAAGTTGAGATTAATAAGAGACTAATAAGAGACTAATAAGCTAGGAAAAGGAAAAAAACAAAACAAAACAAAAAACCTCCAAAAAATGGAGAAGAGTATCTGGCAGTCTTTGGTGTTGATGGACAAAGGACTAGAGGTCGGGATACAACAGAGGAAGAGGCTCCAATGTACAACACAGGCTCTTAGTTATAATTTCTATAGGGATACACCCTAGAAGAAGCAATGAATCAGAAATAGAAACCTTACCTAAAATGTAACCCTGTTGATAAGACATCAATATACAATATCATGGATGTTTCATGAAGTTGAGCACACTCCAAGCGGAATAAATGCAAAGAAAATCATACCAGTATACAAATAAAGCAAAACTGATGAAAATAATTTAAAAAAATAGCAAAATTTGGAGAGATTTTGCTTCAAAATTACAAGTTAAAATTAATGTCTCAACAGAATTTATGGAAGACAGGAGACAAATAATTTTTTAATAGTCTGGAAAAAATGACTATCAATCTAGAATTCTATATATAGCAAAAATGTATTTTAAATTTAAGCAGAAATAAATATATATTCAGAAACCTAAAGACTAAATAAAATTACCAGCATACCCCAATTAAAATAAATTCTGATCTTACATCCAACCTTAATAAAATAATTCCAGATAGAAACCAAAAAATAAAGGCTGGAAGAAAAAGCAGGAGAAAGAGGTTCTTGATGTTTGTATATAGATTAATCTATGTCTTCTCCAGAGATATCAGTTTTGCAAACAGCAGTCTCAAGTCAATAGAGATTCCTTTGGCTTCTTATATACAGGACAATGGTCATCTACATACCTTGTGTTATTGTAACTAAAAGTGTCCACCTGGGTGGCTCAGTTGGTTAAGCGTCAGCCTTTGGCTCAGGTCCTGATCCCAGAGTTAGGCCCCACACTGCTCAGCTGAGAACCTGTTTCTTCCTCGCCCTCAGCTGCTGCCCCCGCTTGTGCTCTCTCTCTCTCTCTCTTTCTCTCTCTCTCAAATAAATAAATAAAAATCTAAAAAGAGAGAGAGAGAGAGAGAGATTTCTGAATAGGAAGATTCCTCTCAACTGACCTGAACTCTCCATCTTTACATATAGGAGAAGCGGTCATTCTATTTACCCTCCTCAATGGAAGTGCATTCAATATATACCTTGAGAAATCCCATAAGATAAACAACTTACTTAATATTAGGGAGTCAGAGAAGACTTTCTGAAAGAAGCAGTATCACAATCTGGCTCCCAAAAGTAAAACTTTGCAGGAAGGTACATATAGTAATGTTAGAAAGGGCAGGATGCATTCAGTAAAACACCAATGGTCCAGTATGACTCAAAATAAGAAGAAATTCAGAGAAATGTCAGCAGATGGAACTGGGAGAGGCAAATAGAAGGAAACCAGATCATAAATGTGTTTCTGATGCTTTTTTGATGCAAGAAGAAAGAAATACATTACAGAGAATGGGTTGATAATATGCAAATGCGGATAGGAAATCCAAAAAGAGGCTTGGCATAGTGTTTATTTTAACATATAGAATCTGTAGGTCTCTATATGTTAGTCAACCCATCCCCTTCTCACTCTACAACCAAAGAACGAGAATACCTGTCTAAATTGGTCATGTTCACAAGCCATTGATTAGACAATAAGGCTCTAGAAATTGATCTGTCCTTCCTTTGGTGTTAGTCTTTCAGAGATCTCTGTCTTCTTCCCAGGACTTATGGAAATAAAGACATGGCCCCATGTCTGCTTCCTATCATCAGGAGACAATATCATTCTCTCTCTTTGGACCAGGTTCACCCTAGCTCTGACATCTCACTGTCAATCTTACTCTTTCACGTTGCTTTTCCTTCAACACTGCTGACCTGGGTAATTTATTCAAGCTGCCACAATATATCACTCCTGGAATCTCAGTAGCTGAACACAACAAAGATTTATCCCTGCCTCACAGGAGTAGGACAGGAAGTATGCTTCATGGCTGGGGAACAGAAGATTGAAGGAAGGACCCCTGTTCTAATGCCTCTGGCCAGTAGTGACACACATCACTGTCACAGGCCATCCGCCAGAACTAGTTACCAGTTACCAGTCCTCAAACTAACTTCAAAGGAGGTTAGGAAATACAGAGGAGCAAACAGATTATTGCTTTTCTCTCCTGAAGAGACATGAGTGGTTGCTCTGGAGTCTGTCTCTCTCTCTCTCATAAACAGATATCTGGTTGGAGGTATTTGTTTGTTTGTTTGTTTAAGCAATGACACATGGATTATCCCATTTGACTCTCTCAACAACCCAAGCTGCAGGCTTCAGAGAGTGTGAGAAATCTGCCCAAGGTCACAGCGCTGGTGATGGAGTAATCCAAGACATTTACTGAGAGCTCCTATCCCTAAACGCTATTACAGTGGTTCTCAATCTTCAGCCTCTTCATCCTGTACCAAATTCACATTACTGAACTCCACACCCAACATTTCTGATTCAGTGGGTCTGGTGGTACCCAAGGACTTGCAACAAGTTCACAGTGATGAGATTGAGGGATTGAGACCAGACTCCTGATACAGGGCTGCCGTGTACTTCATAGTAGTATCCATGAGTGAAAACTACGAAGTGTTACCTATAGTAAAGTATTGAAATGAATAAAAGTTTTCAAACAGGAATAATTCTTAGAGAATGGGACGTGCTGTCTGCTTTATTTGCAGACTCTTAATAGCCTTCTTTCCTGGTAAGTTTTTCTCGCCGAGATACAGAACAGAGGCCAGACTGCGCTTCCTGGGGAAGTGAGGCTCATGGGATTGCCTCCTCTTCTTCTGAGAAAGGCATTGGCAGACTTTTTTTCTATAAGCATCCCATCTGCCCCAACCCACAAGGAGCTCTGGTGTACACATTCTCTGTTGAGAGGGGAAGGAGAGCAGAAACAGTTTTTCATTTCTTTCTGCCCATGCCTCTGGCAGGCATAACCATGGCCCATCTGTTCTCTTCTCAGATTCAGCCCACCCTTGCTCTTTCTTTTTCTTCTAGACTTCACATTTTCCAGAAGGACAGAGTTATTAGCAGGTACTCCTCCTCAGCTTTCAACTTCTCAGACTGTCTGAAGTGCCCCCCCCAACATTGCAAACCTGTTTCTAAAAGAGTAAGTCCCTAGGGGTTGGCAGCAAGAACACTGATGTATACATATGCATACCTAACTTTTCTTATTGATATACCTGGTTTTTAAGTAATAAAAAAGTAAAAAGTAATAATGTGTAAGGAACTGAATTTTTTCAGTATCTGAACTATCCTATTCTAACATGTATAGTGAGAGAAATTAACAGAAATTTGTGAAGATATACCTCACTTACTTCCTCTAAAGTCACCTATCATCAATAAATTCCAAGGAGGGATATTGCCTGACCAATCTGAGAATTTGTGTACTATATCCTAAGACTTGTTTCCTCAGTATCCTGTTTTACTATTCTGCTCCTAAATAAAATAACAGATTGTTGAGTTGAGATGTTTGTGGGAGGTGAGCTGACCTTAACGTAGCCCCAGAGATGGCAAGGTGAGACTGAATAAGTACCAAGCTTCCCTTTGTGTGCATAGGTATTACACAGGTAGTTTGGGAGTTGAAGAAACAGAAACCATTGTCCCTAAAGGACTCCACAACTCCCCCACCATGATACAAGGTGACTGTTGTCTTCATTAGCTATGTTGTGGCAGCACAGCCAGACCAGTCCCCATCTACCCGTTCATCCTTTGGGTAACCATGAGAATTACTCACAGGACTTCAGCCAGCATGTTCTGAAAGTGAATGAATGATACTGCATAGAGAGAAGTATCAAAGATACTCAAAAAGCCTTTTAAAAAGCTTAACTGGTTGCATTTCCCAGACCAGTAGTGGAGGTAGGCAACAACGATGGGTCGGACACAAGCCGGAGCACATTCACCTGAATTGAGTTGTTTTTACAAATGTAAAAAACTTCCCCAAATCTTCAGGTCTTCCCAAAGGCTAATTGACCAGAGTGCTTGCTGGATTCAAAGAAGGGTGCTGTGGAGCCACCACGTACGCAATGGGACTAATCCATTCAGACAACAGGACATTGATACCAGGAAGTAAAGCTGACCTCCCACGGTGGTAGAGGATTATAGGTAAGGGTGAGTAGGAAAGAGAGGAAAGATTCTGGACAAGACATTCAATACCTCTCATTTCAAGTTTGACATTCTTCTCTTTCTTCAGTTAGACAGAAAAACTCAGGGACTGGAACTAAAGAAGATGTGGGGTGAACAGGCAAGGTTGCTGGCCTTACAACGCTCATAGTCATATGTGGTGCACATAGGAGTATGTGCACACCTCACAGTTTCAAATGGTGGAAAATGATACGTTATTTAAGAGGGAGACAGAAAAGCCACGGAAGAAACTGTGAAGAAAATATTTCAACAGTAAGGTCCGAGGCAAACTCACAGAGGAAGTGATTCTGAGAGCTTGAGGCAGAGATGACACCTTCAGCCATAGATGTTTACAATATCATGGCAGGTGGAGGGAATCACCTAAGTAGAGATGGAAAAAAAAAAAATAGGGAAAGCTTGGGTGGATTTGGGGAAAATGTTAAAGGTATATTAGACGAGGGCATTTGAGAGAAGAGTGGGATTTATATCTTGTTTTGTTTGTTTTTAAGAGAGAGAGAGAGAGAGCAAGGGTTGGGGGGAGGGGCAGAGGTAGAGAGAGAATCTCAAGCAGGCCACATCCAGTGCAAGTCCTGATGAGGGGCTTCATCTCGCAACACTGATTATGACCTGAGCCAAAACCAAGAGTTGGATGCTTAACTGACTGAGCCACCCAGGTGCCCTGGGATTTATGTCCAAAAGGGAAAGCTGGGACTAGCCCTGAATATTAGAATACAGCATAGGGTGGATGGATTATGGAATAAGGAGCCATCACAGGTGTTAGAGTAAAGGGATTTTTACCCAAATGCTTCTTTAGAAAGTAATACAAAAGTGGAGGGATGGGAGGAAATAATTCAGAGCTGAACTAACAAAGGAAGGCTGACTTAGCAGTACACCTGCATAATTACTCATAGATTCCAAACATTTCCTTACATATAAGCCCAGTTGCATTTTGTAACTATCATGGGGGTTATTCACTTCAAGTTATTCTCTTCACATATTAAAGACTGACACAGGAAAATACACACATATACACACAGATGTGTATATATACATATATATGATCTTTGCATATAAAATATATGTGTATATTATATATTTATGTATGATTTTATATTATAAAATTATGATATATGTAATTTATCATATGATATAATAATATACACTATACAATATTTTAATTATATATATTTTATATATGTATACATTATATATATTATATATAATATATAATTTAAATGATATATATTATTAATATTGCATATTATACAATATTTTATCTATAAATATAGATAAAATATCTCCCTCCATTCTATGCTAAGCTAGGCATTGGAAATAACAACGAGTCTTTGGAGAGACTTGACTCTATCCCCAGTAGCTTAGTCCATGAGGATAAAGGAACATATAAACACACAGCCCTGTTCAATTTGATAAATGGTAGGAGTTTGTGGTGGAAATAATGCTTGTCACTTTTTAAGAGAAAGGGGAAGGTAGGTCTCACAGAGGGCCACAATCTCTCCCACATAGAATGTTCCACTTAAAAACATTCTGGAGAGCCACAATGAAGGCCTGAATGAAAGAGGTTGTGTATTTGTGCTGAGTCTGCAAAGATTCAGAGACCTTCCCACCCCACTCCTCCACCCATGTTGGCTAATACTGAAAACTCATAGCTGCCTTAGGTAAGAAAATTTACATCTATACAGAATCTGGTTTGGGGTTCTTTCTCTGCTACTTTGTCATGGTGTTTTTGGTTATTGCTTTTTTTTTTTCGCCCTCCAGAAAATTTTAATCCTTAAAATATTATAACTTCTTTTTATTGGTAGCATTTCCAAAAGGTGTGAAAACTAAAGCAAAATGTGTGTTTAAAATGTACAGCAACAGCTGTGAGTATTCTGTTTTAAAATGTCTTTTGAAAACACAAATAAAATATTTAGAGCATGTGGAAATATAGTTCAGACTATCTAAAGTGGGGATCAGCAAACTACAGTCCATAGGCTAAATCTGATCTGTAGCCTGCTTTTATAAATAAAGTTTTATTGGAACAGAGCCATGGTCATTGGTTGACATACTGTCTATGACTGCTTTCATGCTACAGTTGCAGGGTTTAGTAGTTGCAACAGGGACCATATGGCCCACAAAGCCAGTGCTATTTACTATCTGGACCTTGTCAGGAAAAGTTTGCCAATCCTTGGGCTAAAGAATGGAAAGAAGATGAGAATACTAAACTCAGTATGCCTAGAGCACTGCTAATCAAATTGGGGTCTATGTGAAGATGTCAGTTTGTGATTCAATAAACACAGAAATTGAGAGTAAACATTTAGAAACTTCTATAGGAATTTGGCAAAGTAATGTTAATGTCTGTTGAATATAATATTAACTAAAACATTGGATTTGTACTCTGCATTTTATTTTACTTGTTATAATTTTTAAGTAATCTTTCCCTTGCAATTTGTTTTTATTTTAACAGTACATGAGGGAATGAAAATTAAAGAAAAAAAGTTCTTCACTACAAATAGTTTGAGTAACACTACCCTAGAGTACAGGTGGCCAAACCCAACCATCAAAACAAGCCAGAATTCACCAGTACAAAAGGCTCATGGTATGGTGCTTTTGCTTACAAAATACATAATGTGGAATACTTCGATCCTTCTCCCATTTGCTAGCTGGAGAAACATTTACTTCTGCGTTCAGTTGCCAAGCCTCCACCATAATATCAGTAAACTTTACAATGGCAGTGTTACACTCTTTTTTAGCCAAGTAGTAAGGTGAAAAAAGAAAAATACTTAAAATTTATCCTAATATTCATCTTGTACTGGCAGTCAGAGTTCACTGGTATATAATGTGTGTGTGTATGTGTGTGTGCACATGAGTGACATAACCTTAGAAGAGAAGAATGGGGAAATAAAGTCTATAACTTTTAGAAATAATTTTAGATTTTCCAATCACTTTCTTTTTCATTAATGCATATTTAAATTAGAATTTGTTTTTAGACCAGGAGCTATTACACAGAAAAAAATTTTACTCTTCTCTCCTGGTTCAAAAAGAAAAAAAAAATCTAAGTTGTTATGTAAGAAATAACAATTCTATGAGCTTGAAAATTACTTAACTGTCACTCAAAATCCCTGTAAGACCCTAATAATCGGAAACTTCTGTTGCCTATTGCCATCAATGATTTTAAATGGTTTCATAAGCAGTACTGAGTGAATTCAGAACATCCAGTTAGACAATAACCCCCAAAGTGACAGCAGACTCCAAAAGGGATCTGTCTTCCAGGATTCTTGCTCCATTCGTAATATGCACACCTCACAGCCTAGTCTGCCAGATTCTCTACAGTGTGGTTGCCTGGATTCATCTCTGCACACCAAAGCCTTCTGCAGGGAGAAGGTCCTTGCTGGGCACCATTGGTAAACAAATTAGAGCAACTCCATTATGTTGTATAAAAGGCCCAGCATTTTTCTCTTGCCGATTGCAATTAAGTTCATCTAAAGGTGGGCCCCAAATGGCCCTCTGCTATCACGGTTGCTGTATGCCAAATATTTTTGTCATATTTAATGCTGCAGCTTTGCTGTGGATAGTTCATAAGAACTGGATCCCATCCAGCCCAGGACTAGATTGCTTTGTGTCTGCGAACATTTACTGTGCATTAGTCTCCTCAGCTCCTATCACTGGCAGCCAAGGAGGAGAACGGAGGGGAGGAGGTGTGCTGTAGCTGCAAACACAGCTGCTTTTGAGGAAGCAATTCCCAATTAATTCACTATGATGAATAGCTAGTTCCCCCTACTCCCATGTGATCAAGTCCCTTGTTAAGTTAAATAGAATTTATATTATTAAAATAGTTAGCATATGGCAAGTGCTTCTCATTCAGATGCGTCTGTGACATCACTGATTGAAACGCTTCCCTGGTGACACAGATCACAGAGAGACACACTCAGTTTTTGATCCAGGGGTGCTCTGGTTTTCTTGCTTGAGTCTTAAGCCAAGATGAACAGCTCATGCTTGGGTTTTCACAAAATGCTCACCCAAACGCTGATATCTATCACTTATCCTCAATCACTATTAAGAGATCGACCCAGCTATAGAGATGATTCTGATACCTGGCTGGAGTGCTAAGAGATCTGGGTGGCCTTGTGTAAATCTTCTAAATCCCATGGGATCACTGTTTCCTCAGGACAAAATGAAGAAGTGCTGTTACTCAAACTAATGAGGTGATAGTTTGGTTAATGACCCCAAGTGGTACACTTCTGTGAGTGAAATAGGGTGCTGGGATCACAAGTAGAAATTGGGACTGTTCCAGGAAAATAAAAATCTATGGTCCACTTTCTAATGCCAATTGTTTGGGGAAACTAAGGTATTTAGATATGCTTGAAAAGCCCTATTGAACCCAGAGTTACTTCATCCTCATTAAAATCCTCTTATTTCTTCTGAAACTCTTTAACTAGTTCCTCTTTGTT
This sequence comes from Lutra lutra, assembly GCF_902655055.1. Classification (NCBI taxonomy): domain Eukaryota; kingdom Metazoa; phylum Chordata; class Mammalia; order Carnivora; family Mustelidae; genus Lutra; species Lutra lutra. Next base: position 17,175,252 of record NC_062286.1, read on the forward strand.
TGAAGGTTTATTTATTAATTTGAGAGAGAGATCAAGAATGAGAGAGAAAGAGAGAGCACATGCAAGCAGGGGGAGGGACAGAGGGAGAGAGAATCTCAGGCAGACTCCCTGCTGAGTGCAGAGCCTGACAGAGGGCTCCATCTCAGGACCCATGAGTTCATGACCTGAGCCAAATCCAAGGGTGGGATGCTTAACCAACTGAACCACCCAGGCACCTCTAAACTAGCTCCTCTCTTAAAGATTTATTTATTTATTTATTTGACAGAGAGATCACAAGCAGGCAGAGAGGCAGGCAGAGAGAGAGGAGGAAGCAGGCTCCCTGCTGAGCAGAGAGCCCGATGCGGGGCTCGATCCCAGGACTCCGAGATCATGACCTGAGCCGAAGGCAGCGGCTTAACCCACTGAGCCACCCAGGCACCCCTAAACTAGCTCCTCTCTTAAAAGCAGAGAGTCAGAGTCAAACAAACAATAACTATAAATATTCATAAACTCCAACAAATAGTAAATCTAACAAAGAAAAAGTCAATTATCTAGAAAGTAATATGCAGACTTAGCTGTAGGAAATTAGTATGAAATTGTGGATCTTATTCCATTCAAGAAAGCCCAAGAACATTTTGGAATAAGGGTATATATGCATACGTACATTTCTTGACAATTAAGGTCCATTGGCAATGTCGAAGGGTAGGTAGGTTTGGGAAGCTGAGGCATAGGTACATTGAACCGGGTGTTCCGTGCTCAGCGGGGTCAACAGTTTCTCATTGCATGAGGTCCTATGTTAGCAAGCAAGGAAATGTGTGGAGACTTCCTGGGTAAAGAGTGCATCAGTTCTAACCCCAGCATTAACGCTTTGGGTGTAAAAAGCACATTTTCAAACCTGAGTTTAGGGACTCTGACCTCTATACTAAGGCCATCTCAAGAAAGACATACCCTGTTTGTCCAAATGACCTCAGTTATATTTTTTAAAGGGTAACACTTTCACAACCATGATATATTGTCAAATGATGAAATAAACAGTACATTATGATTAGCTAAACTATAGACTTCACTTAGATCTCAATTGTAGGAGCACCTGGGTGGCTCAGACTGTTAAACATCTGCCTTCAGCTCAGGTCATGATTTCAGAGTCCTGAAATCAAGTTCTGCATTGGTTCCCTGCTCAGCAGGGAGTCTGCTTCTCCCTCTCCCTCTGTTCCTCCCACATGCTCATGCTTGCTCTCTCTCCCTCAAATAAATAAAATAAAACAAAAATCTTAGATTCTCAACTATAATTTGTAATTCCTTTTTACTTTGGTTCTCCAGTAACGATTTACTTTTAGAAATACCTAGATGTCCTCGAAAGTTATTTACATATTTCTCAAACAAATGCAGGGAGAAGCCCATGGAAGTAACCAAATGGTTAATTTCAATATCAGGAGAATCGCTTTTTCCTATGAAGATGGTCGGCATTGAGTATGTCTGTGTGTATGGGTTGGGGGGGTGATATTTGTTTTCTCCCCTTTAACCAATTTCACAATTGAATGAACCTCAAGCTTATCTCTTGCTTCAGCAACTCAGAGAGACGCCCACCGCAGAGCTGTACCCGGCACTTACTGATAATCTAAGTACTGCATGTAATAGTCCCCTGTGTGCTCCCAGGGGAATATCCACAGAGTCAGGAGGTAGTGAAGCAGAGCGTTCATTTCCAGATACAGCCATGCTTGTCTTTGGTCAAATTGTGCTTCCCCCCTCCCCATAAGTACTGCCCATTTCATCTTCTAAATCACTGTCTTGAGGCTTCCTTCACAAAAAGAGTGGAGCAGTCTCTTAAGTGGCTAACCCAAGGATCTGGAAACCAGAATTTGTGGCCGGAATCCTATTTTAGCTGTGGTATTTGGTACAGTAGTACTCAGCATTTTGGAAGGCGGTGGTCATTGGAAGAACACAGAATTCAAAACCTTCCATACCTGAGTTTTGATCTGGGCTTGAATGAGTGTATGCTGTGTGACCTTGGGAAACTGGCCAGCAGTTCTGGGTCTCAGCTTCGTCGGTTACACAGCAGTAACAGTGCCCACTTGTGTTGTTGTGAGTAGTCAACATGTGGAAGCTCCACATGTATACAACCTTTTCTCTTCAACCAGGTTCATTGTCAGGGAAAGAAAAATAAGCTGCAGGATTGACATTCAAAATGGCAACTGAAGTTACTGAATCTGCTTTTCTTGAACTCCGTTTCTTCCTGAGGAATTCTTGCTAGACTCTTGTGGCTGTTGGTTACAATTCTTAAGCGTATCCTTTAACCAGAAGTTTCCAGTTCCACATGGGACTGACCCAGAAAATAATCACTATCCAAGCAAGCACTGAAGTTTTCAGTTTGGCCCCCAAGACCTCGGTGTGACTGTCTTCACTCCCAGGCTTGGAGATCTCCAGGGCCCTTGATCTTGGATGGAACTACAGTTTTCACCTGGCTTGCCTGACCTTGGGTGACCAGATCCAACTTTACACAGACAAACTTGAACTCCAATTCTCTTCAGCATGCATCCTGTCTCTCTCATCTGCTTGGTTTCTTCTCTGAACCTACTAAATGTAACAGGCAGTTCTCTTATCTGTGGAGAGCTCTATCTTGCCTCCTCTCCAGCTCAGTCCCTGATCCCTAGCCCTGGCCCTCTCTATCTCCCGTTTCTCCTGACTTCCAGTGCTCACCCGAGGTTGGCACCCGGTGCTACTCCATGCTCTCCTTATACCTGGGTCTCTGCTTTGGGTCCCTAAAAGAAGTGTGAACATCCTATAACCAGAGAATTTCCCCCAATTTTCTTACTACCTCATAATCATACATACCCACATCCAGGATGTCTTTAATCACAACTTTGAAATTAATTGTTCTGGAGGCATTTCTTACACAAAATATAATTTTGAAGCCTCTCTCCCTGCATACAAAATCATTTCAGTGGACCACTGAAATGTACTCGCTGAAAATAGTCAGGCAAGAGTAACTTTTTCACTTCAGGGAGGGAGTCAGTTTTAAAAGTAATGGTGGAGTTTCCAGTAGGGAAAGCCAAAGAATATGGAAAATATTTTGGGCACTAAAAAAATAATTTAAAAAAATCATAAGCTGAGTCTGTTCACATGTTGAAAGTTAGGTCTCTTCTGGGCATAGAGGAAGAAACTAGAACATATAAGTATTCAGAACTTTGAATAACTTGGTTCTAGAAAGTTCTATCTACCTCAGTGTGTATAAATCTCACAGAACAGTGCCTCTAATTATCATGTTTGTCAAAGTGATATATAATTTTCCAAAATAAAATGTGGGAGACTCTAACAATGATTTTGTAATGTTTATCAAAAATTTCCAGTGCTATTTTTAGGGGAAAAAAGCCATAAAACTAGAAATAATATTATAACAAACACTCATGTTTCCAACACCCTAAACTGGTGGCTGTTTACATTTTGTCTTTTTTTTTTTTTTTGTCATGCATTTAATTAAAAATTTCTCTTTGGAGATAATCTTGTTTTTCCTCTCACGGCCAATTCCATTACCTATGCTCCTTCTCAGAAGTAACAGATACCATAGGTTTAAGATCTTTCTAGTCTTTATTATACCTATATATGACCTATTTTATGTATGTGTTTAAACACTGGTGAGAAGTAGTGCTGTATATATTTGTCCATATCAGCTTGCTTTCATCTCTCAGTTTCATGGTTTCACTATGTATGTGTATAAGTTTGGGTCTATTCCATACTATAAATAGACCATATTGTAATATCTGTTTATGTCTAACTGGGATTTAAGTTATTTCCAGATTTTTTTGCTACAATAAACCATGCAGTAGGGGATGCACTTATCCCAAAATGGAAATTATTGAGACATAGAGCATGTGCATTTTTTAATGTTACTAGACAGTGCAAAATTGCTTTCCAAAGTGATTGCAACAATTTATTCTCCTCAAAGCAATTTATGAAAGTACCAATTTCCCTTCCAAAAACTTGCTATGTTCAAAAATGTTATTGATTGAAAATTTTACTACTGAAAAATCATCGCTGTTGTTTTAATTTACAATCCCTGTTATTAAGGATGGTGAATGACTTTTCATATGTGTAGCTGCTTTTCAAGGTTCCTTTTCTATGAGTTGCCTGTTCATAATATTTGTACATTTTTCAACAGTGGGATATCTTTTGTCATTGATTTCAAGTGTTTTCTATATTATACATCTTATAGCTGGTATTAACTTTTGCAGACTGGTATTATTCTAGTTTGTGATGCATTTTAATTAGGATACAGGTTAAGGTACTAAAGCAGTGTGGCACCAAAATGTAGTGCTTCACACAAGGTAGATATTTTATTATCTCTAATATAACCAGGTTGTCACAACAAGGCTGGTGCCATGGCTCTGTGTTGTAAGAGATCCAAGGTATTTTTTCATTTTTTTTCCTCTGTGGACCTTAAAACTTCTATCTTATTTTCTGGGATGACAGATCCAGCTCCCACCATTACAAAAGCACATTTCTGGCAAGAAGGGAAAAATTGTAAGAGGAGGACTCACTTTTCCTTCGTAAGGACATGACTTAGTCAAAATGAAGCACTTGCTCTCATTTTGCCTTGACCAAAATTTAATTACATGGCCACATTTATCTGCAATGGAGTTTGTGAAATATAGTCCTTGGCTGTATGACAATGTGCACAGCTGATATTCTCAGAAAGAAGAAAGAGGGCCCATGTTTTATTTTTCCCTTTCTGTCAGGTCGTCTTGAAGAGAAGAGCAGCAGCTGAACTACAGTTACTGTAGCTCATTGAAAAGTTCTGTCTCCTCCTCCTCCTCTTTGTGTTTCTGCAAAGAAGGCCAGTCCCCACCACTATGTTCCCAGGTTTGGGGCAACTTAGAAAGCAATGTTCTTATCCCTCGGTCTTGTAAGAATCTTGGGAATATAAGTTTATTTCCAGAAAAGCAAGATGAGAATGAGTAGTATTTTCTCTAAGGGTTTCTGCTTTAATTGTGGTTGTGGTTACTAGCTTTATTAAACTCCCTTTTCTTCTTAGAAAAGGTGACAGCAATCCAGGGTTATGAATATTCTACGCAATAACCATTTGAGATGAACTCTTTGCATCAATTTCTAAACTAAAAAAAAATAATAATAATTGCTTTTGCTTGTTGCCATAAATTTAAATAATGTTTGAGCATCATTCTTCCACTCAAGGTGACATTAGTGATAAACCTGGGATGGATGCTCTGTAAATATTAATAACATATCAAAATGTGTAATTTGTCAGTCAATATTGCTACAAAATTGGCCTGAATAATGGAATATGAGGCATCAGTGACCATCAGAACAAACTCAAAACGTGCCCAGATTGATTAAAAGAATGGAAGAAAATAGTTAATATACAATTGCTTTTTAAATGTTTGCGTTATTTGGTTGAAAGATTATTGTTGGCATCATAGTGCTACATTTTAATGCCATTCAAAGTATCCTATTTTCTAGGAAATATGTTAAGAAAATGTAATTCACAAATGTTTTATTTTTATAACTAACACATTATATTTATAACTAAGAAATAATACACATTAATAATGGCTTAGGAATTCCGCCTTTTAAAATAAAAAAAAATTACAAAATGGAAATTGTAAGCTACGAAAAATCTAACCCTCCATTCAAGACATATAGATAATGATAGACATGATAGATAAAATACACTTTAAAATTTGAAATATATAGAGAAATACCTATACTCAATGTCATGAGCACAATTTCTGAGTAATACAGAGAGAAAAACCCAAAGGATCTATGGAAAAAACCCAAAGGATCTATGGAAACCATAAAGATGATTGGTCCAATCTTCAATGCCAATCAAAAACAGAACCCAAATGCATCTCATGCTTGGTAGGAAACAAGAACCCAGTTCCCTATTTGTAGATAGAGCTTAGAACCCTACACCTTTAAACACATAAAACTCATCCTACATCCTACGTGAGCTCTGGACAATGGAGAAATACCTAGCAGGCAGTTTTGTATTATAGTTCCCACAGTTTCATGTTTTTTATCCATTCTGGGTCTTTTCCTGAAAAATCTCTTGCCTGAGATTTCTACAACACATAGATATTTTGATTGGAGACCACAAAACCTGAGATTTAGATACCAACAGAGAATCAGACAAAGATGGTAGATGTATAGGTAGAGATTATATTATCTATACATATTATAAAGTATTATATAATAGTTCCCTGATAATTTTCTCAAACATACCCAAGCAACAGTCTCTTTAAAACATATATATACATACTCATACATCCAGGGTGCCTTGGTGGCTCAGTTGGTTAAGCATTCACCTTGATTTCAGCTCAGGTCATGATCTCAGGGTTGTAAGATTGAGCCCCACATTGGGCTCTGCACAAGGCATAGAGTCTGCCTAAAATTCTCTTTCTTCTTCTCCCTCTCCCCATGCCAGCCCCACCCTATTCATGCATGCTCTCTCTCAAAAAAAAAAAAAAAAATATATATATATATACACAAATAAATTTAAGACATATGTATATGTTTCTTTAAAAAAATCTTTCTGAATTCAATGATTCTAATGAAGGTGTTTCGCACTATTCACTTTTGCTACTGCCATGAAAACACACACACACACACACACACACACACACACATACACACACACACAGAGCAATGGTAAAGGAGTGGGTGAGGGTACTTTGCAGTATGTTTATGATGCTATGATAGAAATGTATTGAATGAAATCTGTTGTATGGCTGGTTACTTTGTTGCTCTGTTTAATTGATTATATATACTTGAGAAAGTTTTGAAGCACCAATGTGTATTGTGTATATTTGATTAAACGTTGCCTTGGTGTGTGCGTGTGTGTGTGTGTGTGTGTGTGTGTGTGTTTCCTCAACACCAATACCAGTAAGATGCTCAGTCCAGGCTGGAAGAAATGCAAACTAACACATCTGAGGTTGCTAATGTGTGCCAGACACTGGAGTATATGCTTAAATCTCTTGACTCATTTTACATCTATAGTAACTACTTGAGGTAGATATAATTTTATTTTATAAATATTACAAATTAGGAAATTGGATCTCAGAGAAGTAGACCTTCCCTAGTCCTCCAGCCATGACTGCAAGAATAGTATTTGAACCTAAGCTATTATTCCAAAATACATACTTTCTATAGAAAATCCTTTTTCCTAAAATTTAATGCTCTACTGGAATATGCCTTTAATAGCAATGTAGAATTCAGCATGCATCCTTTTAACTTAGTCACATTTTTTGCAAATATATTCTTTCATCCAACTTTTCATTTTTTTTTTTTTCAGTAGCTTCTGGCAATAGTTACTCATTTTGAGTAACAAGAAAAGAGAAAATTGTGGAGCAGAAACTCTTTTGTTTTCAAACTGGGAAAGAAATGTGTAGGTGAAGTTTCACAAGAGGCTGCATCTTGGGATTATATGAACTCAAGTGATACAAGATAAAGCCAAATACATTTTGAATGCCAGAAAAATATTGCAAAATATATCATATTTGATGTACTTAAAAATGGACCCTCTGCCTTGTATCCATGAGGAAAAGTGGAAATACAAAGTCATCTATGATATTAAGTATGAAATCTGACCTGAAACCTACTTTTCAGCCTACCATGTATGCCCATGACAGGGAATTCTCCCTCAGAAGTTTCCTTAAACCAGGTTGAGGTTACATCTTCTACAGACGAACAACATTTTTAGTTTTGCTTAAGTGTTTCCACTTGAAGAACTAACACGTTTCTAGCCAACAAGGTACATGGGATTACATAGGCACATAGCTTCTTAATATCAAGAGAAAATCCAGACTGCTAGTTGTAGTGACCACTCTCCTTAGATTTTTGAAAGCAGTTCCAATTTCAAAAGTTATGTCTCATTGTCATTTTCTATGTTCAATCAAGCATATATCTCATGATCATAGGTCTTTCTTAAAAATTAGATGAATATAGGTATATCCTCTTAAGGCGTATTAATTAAAGAACTCAAGCAGGTGCCATTTAGAAGGTGTATTCAAACTTTTAAGTCTCTTTTTCAATAAGAAAACCAGCCAACAAGAAAAACCATCTCCCATTGAACCCTTCCAAATATATTACACAAATCAGGCATGTGAATGGTTGTCACATAGTAGGTATACACAAATACCAATTTTAAGTGTTATTACTTCCATTCTGAGGGATCCTCTGCTTTTTCAGGAAGTATATAATGATATACATTGTAAAATATTAAGAACACAGAGCATGTAAAATTTTAATGTGCACACAAAAGTCTTTTACAACCTCCTCACTCACTAAGTGGTCCCACATTAAAATAAAATAAATCTTCACCCAAAGAGAAAGCACTTAAAATGTGCAGCTTTTTCAGATTTTAGTTCCCCAAAGAATTCATTTTTCTTAATAGTGTCAGATGTAATAAACCATCCGTTTCAAGGAAAAAATAATTAAAGCACTTAGCATGGTGTTTTACTTTCAGTATTTAAAAATCAGCCATTTCTTATGATCAGTAATTTGGGATTCCATTAGATTTTATGATACTAAATATAGATATACACAATAGATACTAATGACTAGACTCTCAGACACTTGTTACTTAAGTTATAAACCAGGATATCTGCCAAGAATTTATGTTCTTAAAAATTATGCAGAGAATGCAAAATGATGATGAAATAGGGCATAGAGGAAGAACACAGATCCTAGAAAATGATGTTTTCCATGAGTTTCATAGTCTTTCAAAGCCAGAGCCATGTTTATACAGAGATACAAGAGTACAGATTTGTTTTTATCCACTAATTTCAGTATGTACATGTAACATGTACATTTAAATATGTATATGATGCCTCAAATATACTAGACAGTATCCTTTGAACCAAGAATTGTTTTAAAAAATTACATTTAAAAAAAGTGTTCTGGTCCCTAACCTCAAAATGCTTATAAACTAGTTGAGAACAATAAAGTAAAATAAAAATAAATAAAATAATTAATATAATTATTATATATTGTAATATAATTATTATAATATTATATATTATAATTAATATAATTATTATATATTGTAATATAATTATTATAATATTATATATTATAATTAATATAATTATTATATATTGTAATATAATTATTATATTATATATTATAATTAATATAATTATAATTAATAAACAATAAAATAAATATGATTCACAATATAAAATAAAATAAATATAGTTCAATGTGCTAAGGCAATAAGGGACAGGTAGTGAGCACTGGGAAGAAGTGTTTACTTGTGAAGGTGATCTACAAACATTTCAGAGTGTAAAGATGAACATGTGGGATAAGGGGAACAATTCAGTAGAGCAAAAGAAAGAGCTTATGGAGGCAACCTCCAGGTCTTTGCTGGTGGGAAGGGTATTTTAAATCTTTTTTTCTCAATATGTTTTTCTTCAAGAACCAAGATCAGAGGCCCATCGAGCACTTGTGTAAATTTCCAGATTTTACCTATAACAGTTAGATGAGCATCCATAAGGCTCAGGCCCAAACACAAGCTTAACCTATACCTGGGCGGAACTTGTATGCTGCATCAGATGCACAGAAGGTGCAGTTAATCTCATTTATAATTAACAGTGGTTTCTTAAGACCTCTTCCTTATAAGCTACCACCTATAATATCTTCTGTTGTAAATAAAATTTTTCTAATTGAGTTGACAACTTTAAGTATCTTCATTTTTAATAATAAAAATACAACAGATTCCTTAATCAAAGCATTATTTATAATAGCAGACGTTTCTAATGCTTTCTTGAATAAAATTAACTTCCTAAAATCTGTGTCACTTTCAGAACTGTGTTAGTTTTTCCATTCATTGCTACCGGGTGAAGAGAGACACTGCTCGTGCTGGTTGGGGGCAGTTAGGTTTCTAATGAGCAGAAATATCTGTGAGGTCATTAAAAAGCATGCATTTAAATTAGTCTGCACCAATATCTCTATTATGATAATTGTAATAATAATAAATCCCTACCATTATTTGCATATCACATTTAAGATAAAATCTAGAATAATTTTAAAAGTAGAAACACCTGGTGATAATTGGCAATTCCTCACAGTAAATCTCAGCTCTTATCTATTACTCAATAATTTAAATCTGATTATATCTTCCTGATCTAAATAACAAATTTCTCCCAACTCCCTTCTTAAGTTTAGAAGACTTCTAATCTTCCTTCATTTCAGTGATAAGCATGGACAGAGAGAATATTGTCTCATTATAGAAAAAGGAAAAAAACAAAATAACAACAAAAAAATACCATACATGGACCAGGCGTAGTCCTTTAATGGCAGTTTAACTTTTAACAAGAATTTGCCTTGTTGCCTACTTGCCATATAGCATCCCTAAAAGTCACCACTTATTGTTTTACTTCTTGATGTACATTTATGCATTAAGAACAGCTTCATCATGGCTCTTATTTCTTCTTCTTAACTAATACACACTTTTGTGCGTTCATAGGGAGTGTAGAAAATTTTGGGTACTTTTGTTCAGTCTTCTTACCCTAATCTCTAACGTAATTTATGGGGTTAATAACAAGAGTAAGATGCTCCTAAATTTTAGATTTGTTAGAACTTTAACATCAGCTTAAAGCTTTATCATCAGAAAATTCTTTAGATATGCTATTTTCCTTTGTCTGAAATTTACAATAACATTTATTTAAAAGCAGATCTATGTTTACCTTTATGTATTCTATATTTTTATCATACTATCAATTCCTAAAACAAACAAAGAAATGGAAGTAGAGACTAGCATATTTGTCATATAAGCAAAAGTACATTAAGGGCAACAGAAGGGTATGTCAAATATATGCTCACTTCTTTATAGAATTTCATATAACTTCTTCCCAGAAGGACACAATCCAAAACCAAACAGCAAAAATGATAGTTGTTATCATTCAAGCTAGAAGTAGTGACTATAAAACTTAATTATTTAACAAAAAAAATGAAGGTTGGACAAATAAGATTTCTTTAATTCCAAAAATTGTTACTGTATGCCAAAAGCTTTGTCATAAATCCATGATGTAAATATGAATAAGCCATATTTCTTGAGCTTCTCATTATCTGGCAGTGGTCTTAGAGAAGTAGAATAAATAACTTAGCTCACAAACTTGGAAATTCCTGGTATAATGAAGAACAACTTTGGATATTTTTCTCAGCTATTGTATGTGCCTGATTAGCCCTAGCCATGTGCCTTTCATGTGATTTTATATCAATACATGGTATGGCTAAGAATGTCCTACTTTGTTCCTTTGTAAGGAATTCTCATGATTTCTGTATGGCAATTCTCCAAATTTGAGTTTAACTCATAAAGATAGGAATGGTATCATGGATCCTTGGCCCTTCCGCCATTTGTTAAGGTGAGTGTCACTGTGGTTAACAAAATGAGAATCCAAGTTTGGTGATTCATAGAACATTTTCCACTACATTCCAACATTCTTTAAATTAGCTTATAACTATACACATTTCTAGACTTACTCCAGATGTGGACCCAAAATAACCTTGAAATCATAAACACTTTAATTTTCTTTTATCAGATCATGTTTTGTAATTTTGAAATTCACTTTCTTATTTGAGGAATTGGAGCAAATTAAAAAGAAAACTATACACGAATATTAAAAGTTTAAATAAGTGCCAAATGTCAAGAAATTTGCAGCCAGACTCTGAAATATATTAGCAAAAATATCTAGAGAAAATGTTGAAAGAATAGAAAAGTTTAAGAAGTTAAACCTGAATTTCTGTAGTCATCAATTAACCTCTTGACTGGGAAATAGCAATCCATTGCCCCTGGCTTCTGGCATCTGGCACTGAGACCACCTTATGACCAGGTGGTTTCCAGAGAACCAAATGAGATTTGTCAGATTCACAACAGGTGTAAAAATTTTCGCCTAGTAAAATTTTCCATATTTGATTACTTTTCTTGCTTATCTACATTTTTTTCATTTTTTTAAAGATTTTATTTATTTATTTGACAGACAGAGATCACAAGTAGGCAGAGCAGCAGGCAGAGAGAGAGGGGGAAGCAGGCTCCCTGCTGAGCAGAGAGCCCGGTGTGGGGCTCGATCCCAGGACCCTGGGATCATGACCTGAGCCGAAGGCAGAGGCTTAACCCACTGAGCCACCCAGGCGCCCCTTGCTTATCTACTTTTTGAGCTGTATGATTTTTTGTCCTTTAAACAATTTTGTAGGTTATGATCTATAGACTGGGAAATCATGTCAGCGCAAAGAAGTCACACCTTTGCCAAGAAATTCATGCCAATATGAAACTGACAATTTCCATATATACATCTTCTTGTTCCTCAATTCTAGTAAATCATTGCCATTAATTCATTCAACAAATATTTATTAAGTATTTACAGTGTGCTAGTCACGCATATGAATAATTCTAGACTTGCAGCAAGTGCTATCGTTAATATAAGAAAGGAGGGTGATAGAAAAATCCCATGTTCAGGTGAACTATTTGAGATGAAGTGGTTGTCAGTTTTAATGAAACCTGAAGGATGAGAAAGAATTAGTCTTATAAGAATGAAGTATGGGGGCACCTGGGTGGCTATCATTAGGTATCTGCCTTCAGCTCAGGTCATGATTCCAGGGTCCTGATATTGAGCCCTGCATCAGGCTCTCTATTCAGCAGGAGGTCTGCTTCTCTCTCTCCCACTCCCCTTGCTTGTGTTCCCTCTCTCACCATGTCTCTCTTCATCAAATAAATAAATAAATAAAATCAAGAAAGAAAGAGAAAAAGAAAGAAAGGAGGGAAGAAAGGAAGAAGTATGGTATAATGGCACTACCAGGCAAAGGATCTGGAAAATTCAATCTCTGAAGTCTCCTAAATCAGAAGAGACAAGACCAAAAGAAGAATAGACTATCGTGAAATCAGAATAGATAGAGATCAAGACAAGATCAGGCAAGGCCAAGTAGGCCAAGGAAAGGAGTTTGAGTTTTCTTCTAAAATGGGAGTCACTGATAGTTTTGATATGGTTTTACTTAGGTTGGAAAAAAATATCAGTCTGGTTGTTATGAAGAAAATGAAACATAGTAGAGTAAATGTGAAAGACCAATTAGAAAGCTATAGAGACTGTCTTGATGAAATATGACTGTTTCAAAAATTACGTTTGTAGAAGTACATTCAAGATGAAAGGGCAAGTGCAAGGCATATTTTGTGGAGACACTCATGGCTTGTCAATAAATTTGATTTTGTGAATGAGGTAAGGAGAAGAATCAAGGATTTATTTCAGGTTTGTGATTTGGTCAAGTGAGTAATAATGGCACTCTTAGAGAGATGACGAAGAATAAGGGAGAAAGTGTTTTCTGGAAAAGTTTCAAAATGAGAAGTTTGGCTCATGTTAAATTTGAAATGGCCTTGAAATATCCAAATATAGACCTGCAGTAGACAAGTCTGTAAAGTGTACTTTCAGTATAGTGGAGAAGTCTCAGCTGGAGATAAGAATCTTGCAACTGTTATCATGCAGATGCCATCAAAAGTATGGTAAGGAATGGATCACCTTAGGGGTAAAAATGTAGATGGGTAAGGCTCTAGATCCTTCTGTGATGCAGTTCCTCTATTAGGCAAATAGTAAAAGAGGAGAAATGAGTCAAGGAAATTAGTCAAACTGAAGCCAGGAAGAGGGTATGGTGTCATGTTCACCAAGAGGAGAACATCCTTCATAAAGGAGAAACTGAAGAGGTCAGATTGGACAAGGACGGAAAAGTGACCATGGATAAGAACACTTTCAGTGGAGTGATAAGGATTTGATTGACAGGGAAAGAACTAGAAACATCATGCATAGGAAACTGTTTTGAAAAGTATTTCTCCAAAAGGGGAGCAAAGAAGTGGGAATGTAGCCAGAGGGACATGAGGAGAAAAGGGACTTTGTTTTGTTTTGCTTGTTAGTTTTTGTTTTTTTTTTCTTAATGAGAGACTCTAAAGCATGTTTCCTTGTTCATAAAAATAAGAAAACAATAGAACAGAGACTACTGGGACAGAAGAGAAGAAATAAATGAAGGAACAAAACCCTTGACAAGGCAAGGAGGATTGAGAGCTGGTCCAAGGGGAGAGACTGGCTCACCAGAGGGGTCTTTTGGTAGGCAATGTCTTTTTCATAGGATTTGAAGTCATTCTTTTCTAAATTAGACCAGAAAAGTCAGTCATCCAATATTTGAAGGTTACCAATTCATCTTGAATAAAACGTCCTTCAGAGCAGAAATGTGAAATGCATTTTTTTTTTTTTTACCTCTCAGAATCCCTAAGGGAGAAGTTTGTTCTGGTTCACAAAGGCCTACATTCAAGAGTTGCCTACATTCAAGGCAAGTAAGAAACATGCTTGGAAAAATAATAAAGAATCCTGAGGGATTGTGCAGAGAAAAATCACCAGATTTTGAAATGAGACAAATGAAAGTTAGCTGGGTTTTTATTTAACAACTGTACAGTAATTCAAATTTGGTGATATGCAATAGTATAAGTAAAATCCTTGTTAATAGATATCACTGCCCATTACAAACAATATAAGTTGCAATTAAGAGAAAACCTAATCTAGATGGGCTTGAGTAAAAAATGGAGTCTACTAGAATCTGGATATTCCAGGGACAGTATTTAGACACACCTTGCTTGGCTCAGGGTTCAAACAAAGTGATCAGGACCAGCTTCTTCTCTCCCTGCATAAATCTACTTTGCTATCTCAATTCTGAAGCATGTCCTTCTGTCTTACATAAGATGATTGCACAAAGTTCTCTTTTTAATGTCCACTGGAAACATATAAAGGAAAAAGACAGGCAACAAATTGGGAGAGCTTGAAACATAATAAGCCAATTACATATAAAGTGTATTTCTGTAAAACTCCAAAATTCCAATAGGAAAAAAAAGGCATAGGGTACAATGGGGTAGTAGTAACTAGGATAAGGAACATAAATGGTTTTAAAAAGCCTGATTCTGTTCAATACTACTCAAAATCAAGGAAATTCAAAATGAAATCACAATGACATATTATTGAATATGCACTGGAGTAACCCAAATGAAAATGTAGTGATGAGGGTATAGAGCAATAGGACAATGAGACTTCCACACTTGGTGATGGGTGTGTCAACTGTCACAGTTACATTGGAAAGTGTTTGACATCATTTAGTAAAACTGAAGATGCACCTGCCTACACCTGGCCTTTTTATACCTAGATATATGTCCCAGAGAGACTGGCCACCAGGCGTCATGTACAGAATGTTCAAAACAGTAATAATAATGCAAAAGTTCATCAACAATAGACAAGATATGTAATTAAATAAATAAATTGTGGTATATATTCCATTCATATGGCATTATAAAGCAGTGGGAAAAAATGAACTATAGCAAAGCAGTCACAACACTGATCTCAAGAATAAAATGTTTCACCAAAATAGCTGGTCAAGGGAATATTTAACATATAATTCTATGTATGCAAAGTTTAAAATGGACTAAATTTCACAATATATTACTTAGAATTATATATGTACATATGAGAACTCTATAGAAAGATTAAAAAATATAAATAATACGGCATTTAAGGAAGTACTTATCCCCATGAGGAAATGGTAAGGAGGATGGGATAAGATGGAAGGGCTTCTGATTCACTGGAAAATTTTATTTATTAAGGTCACTGTTGGATGATACATGTGCACTCATTCTTACTATTTTACTCTGCTATAGATAGTATGTACTTCTCAGTTTGTATTATATATTTCACAATAAAAATTAACCATGTGACATTAACCAAAGCATTATACAGTATACCTAAGTTGCTAATTATATTTGTAATACCTATGATGCACTGGTGAATATTATGTGCGTGTGCACACCTTTTCCAAAGTATGTATCCAGAGCCGTAAAAAATGTTCTTTCTTTTTGATCCCACAGTATTGCTATTTGCATTTTATTATAAAGAAAAAATATGGAAGATTAAGATCTTTCCTCTCTTTCCACATGCCCATCTGCCATTCTAAACTACCATGATGCCAAACAACCTGGTCCTACCATTTTAACATTTATTCCTTTCCACAAGCTTCAAACTTCCACGAAAGTCTCATTTAGTTTCTTGAATGGGCGCCATACCTATTTTGTTTTCCTACTAAACCCTTCTTTATCCTTTAGGACTGATTGCAACTGTTATTTCTTCCTCTCAACTGCCTTTGATCTAAATACAAGGATTAAGTTCTCTTCCATTGTGTTTTCATGTTTGTATATTCATCTATTCTGAGATCATTTTATGGTTCATATAATTTCCTATGGGATTGTCAGCTCCCTGAAGCCAGATAGTTATTTACATTTGAATCTCTCCTTAACAGTAAGTACGATAAATCATTGTTTAATAAATATTTTAATTGAAAAGGAAAAGAGACTCTATGTTCACAGCAGCATTGCTTATCAACAAAAACAACAACCCAAATTTCTACTGATGGGGGGAAATTATCTGTTAATTACAGTGTGTACATTTGAGGAAGTATTACACACTCATTAAAATGCTATTGTGAAATCAAATACATTAAAATGCTGAAAAATCTTAGAGATATAATGGCTACTAATCTAATCACGAAAAAGAAGGAAATTTTATTGAAGATCTATGTAATAACTATGCAAAAAGTACATATGTGAACAGGAACCGGAAGGCAAAATGAAATAGCCTATATGTCACAGAAATATGAAATGGTTGATTGTAGATCTTTCTGATTTTTTTCTTCATAATAAATTATTTTTTAGATTTTGTTTAAAATTTATTATCTTTAGACACAATTGACTGAGATTCCAATTCGATCGTATGACAACCATTTTCATTGCTCTCTGCTCCCCTTCTTAGAACAGTGTTCATATATATACACTGGAAACCAAAAAAAACAGCTTCACATGGACACTAAGAGGCATATCTAAATCCAACCAATCAAATGATAGTGAGATTTTAAAATAATAACTCAAACATAAGCATTTAATAATGAATTTTCCAGGATGTTAGTCACCGACTAGTAAAGAAAGGAAAAAAGTATCTCAAAATACATAACAAATAAGCTGTTTTAAGGATCTCATAAAAATTAAAAATGTTCTATGAGTCACCCAACTTAAGTATCTGTGATTGCATTAATTAGTCTCTCTTTGTGCAGACATAGATAGCACATAACATAGGAACATTTTCCACATGGGAATATAAACTTACAAAGTGATCACTATTGTCCAATTTTGCTAGGATACACATCTGGATGGGCTCTGGAACATTGCACACACAAATTCCTGGGCCCTATCCACCCTACAGATTGGTTCTCCAGGCTTTCTCAGTTTTAAGAACACCTCAGGAGATTTAAATGTATAGCCCAGGCTGAAAAATACTTGTTTGGAGCATGAAAGTAGTTCTAAAGGTTAATATAGAGTTTAATGAAATTAAGAAAGTCACTTTTAAAAAAGTGTAACTACGTATAGTATTTTTGGCATAACGATGGATAATTAAAGGATCTGAAAATAAGGTCCTCTCCACTGAAGTGCTTGGTGGTGGTACTTCGGTATGTCTGAAACCACCTGCTCTTTGAATGTTTTCCTCCACCACTGAGCCAGTGACTTTTGCCCACTGTACTTCTCTTCTGGCATACTTTCAATGCAAATTCAGGCTACGTAACTCTAATTTCCCTATTTGAATCCATCCTAAATACTATTATTGAGTTAATCTGCCTTGGGTATAACTCAGCTCATTCATCCTCAGTAGGTCTCCGTGGATGATTGCGTAGAGCCTCAGACTCTCAAACTGCCAAATAAGGCCCTCGACTATCCAAATCATAGACAATCTCTCTCACCTTAAACTTTTATTTTCCTCTAGTCTGTACATTGCACCGAGTCACCTGAAGCTCTGTGTACCTATCCCTACTCTTCCTCACATATTTTTTTTTATTCTTCACATAGTACATTCAAATTATACAAATTCAAATCCCACCAACTCTCCAATTCAAGGTCAAATTTTGTCTATTCCCCAGGGCTTTCCCTGATTTTTTTTTTCCCATTCATTTATTTATTTTTTTAAGATTTTATTTATTTATTTGAGAGAGAGAGCATGAGAAGGTGAAGGTCAGAGGGAGAAGCAGACTCCCCATGGAGCTGGGAGCTCGACGCAGGACTGAATCCTGGGACTCCGGGATCGTGACCTGAGCCGAAGGCAGTCATTTAACCAACTGAGCCACCCAGGAGCCCCTGTTTTTCCCATTTAAAGGTCTCTATTTAATCCAACTAATAAGTACTTTGTACTTTTTTTACCCTATAATGTTTTACCTTTTAGAGTTAGTATCATCTTATTACCTATAGAATATAGAAGCTTTTTTAAAAATAAGATTCCTGTCTGATTGTCTTATTTCCTTCAGCATTTTGCAACTATTTATTCTCCAGAAACTTTCATTAGATTAGTGTAAGCATTAGAAGCACTTTTGAAATTTCCAGGAGACTCAAAATATAGAACCAGATAAAACTCTTCATGCCCGCTCTCCCCTCGAACAGTAACAGTGAAAAGTATGTCTTCTGATTGGCCCTAAATATTATTGGAGATTTAAGCTTGCACCAAGTTCTATGGAAGCACCAAGTTCTATAAGTGTTATCTATCACCTTGAAAGAGACACAGTAAAATTATCAGAGTCCATATGTTAGGGGTTGAGATAAATAAATACATATTTTATAATATTTATAATTTCTATTATATTTAATGCAAAGTAGTTATGCACAAATTCCTACATTTTTTCAGGCATACAAAAGGGGTGACTTTAACTGTGGTTTTTAGTAATGCTTGGATGTATTCTAACAAGTCCTGAATAATGGGCTCCATAATCTATTTAGTCTCACCCTGAGATGACCTGCCCACCCAGGACTGATTTAGGGTTCTTCCTGGATTCCATTTTCCTGTACTTCATTCTCTGCACTCATTTCTAAACATTATCTAGGCCACCAGAGAGAGTCAATTCCATCCCATATATCATGGTCAGTCCATAAACCACTGATTTTGATTTGAGGAAGAGGATGGATGCACATTTATTTTTATGCATTCTCCGGAATATAAAGCACTTGTTACCCCTTATAATTCCAATAATGGAATGGTTTTCTATCATTAAATGTATCTGTCCCGTTATTGAGGTATGTTCAAAAAGTAAACCACAGCCCATTATTCTTTTTGACACCAAGACCCTTCAAAAACATCTATGTCTCTTTACTATTATTATTTTTTTTTAACCCCAACCCTCTGAAGGTGTCAGAACCTGAAAAGCCCTGCTCCAACTTTGCTCTACTAGGAAAGTACCAATTTTAAATCTCTTAATTACCAATCAATCTTAAGTAAGTCAAGCAAAAGCAACATTTGACCCAATTTGTTTAGAAACCCATTCAGTCAGCCTTGTGCCTTCTCTGCCATGCAGGAGAACTGTCAGACTGGAATCAAGAAAAAGGCTTATTGGATTTTAATGTTGAACTAATGTTGCTTCTGCAGTCTCCTGCTTTAGAGGGGTGATGGGGAGTCTAGGAAGAAACTGAAAAACAGCCTTTCTCTCTCTCTCACTTGTTTTTTTCTTTTGCAAAGAGTTCAAACGTTCAATCTGTCCTTTCTATGAACCTACTATTTATGGCAACCTCTTTTAACCTATATATAATGCATGAAGAATTCCAGGCAGAATAATATTACATGTAGGCACTCATATGACTGATTGCGCTGAACCCTGAAAGCTTTTGGATGTCAGGATCACAATATTGCAAGGTCCCCAGCTAACTCTACCTGCTAAGACAACTCTTACCAACCTTCAGGAAAATTATGCATAAATTTATACTATGAAAGTTCTTGTGTGGACTCTGTCTCGATCTAGAAGACTTAAATGTCCTCCACACTTCTCTGTGTCCTTTTTCACAATAGAATGCCTTCAACAGGGTTTCATTAATGCCTTCCACTGAATGACAGAGTCTATACATTTGTTCAGTGATTCAAAGAGCATTTATGACATCTGCGCAGGAGAAAATGCTGCAAATGAATACCAATTGTCTCATCTCCTCTTTTCAGACTATTATAATAGCGAGGTCTTTTTCTTTGCCCCATATTTCACACTCTACTCAGGTCAAAAGAAAGTAAGATAGGAAGTAAGCAAGAATGGTAGATACTACTTCTAAATTAGTAATTATTCTATCACTGCCTCAGTACTCAGGGCACATAAACCTTCGTTTCTTATGTCTTAGTCAGATGAATGACTGACATCAATGAAACTGACCCACAGTAACCTGTTCAGCTTGACTATTTCATTTCACTAATATATTTCCAGTACGTCCAACAGTGGATTTGGAATAACTAAATTTTCATACCCCTTCCACATTACTTCTGGGAATTGTTACTTGTTTTTTAAAGGAAGATCCATTGCCTATGTTTGGGTTCATCCAAAAGCAGAGCGAAGACAGGGAATTAACTACAAGTAGTTTATCTGGGAGTGGGAATGATGGAGCAAAAAGAGCAAGAATGGGAAGGAAAAAAAAGCCAATGAGGTGTTCAGGTTACCACTTGGAGAAACTGGGTCTCAATCCCATAGGGAAACATCTGAAAAAAAATGTAGAAGGAGGTAAAAAATTGCCTTTTGAAATATCTGGAGGCTAGCTTTTTATGCTCAAACTTCTATTACACATTGTTTAATTTCCTCTAAGACTGCTAATTTCCTCCCTCTTCCAGATTGCCCAGCACACATAATTTTAGGTTAACCAAGTTTCTAAGCCCTTGGAAAATAAACTCCTAAGGCAAATAACCAAATAAACAAACAAGAAGTAAAAAAAAAAAAAAAATATATATATATATATATATATATATGTGTGTGTGTGTGTGTGTGTGTGTGTGTGTGTGTGTGTATGTATATCATAGGGATTTAGAGTAGGGCATTGGCATTAAACTGAAATCAGTGGTATATAAAAAAGATGTTGTAAGGTACACAAATTATGTGCTATATCCATGACTCTATCAAGGTTTCTCAACCTCAGCACACTGGCATTTGGGGCCAAATAATTCTTTGGAAGCTGCCTTGTACATTGTAGGATGCTAAGCAGCATCCCTGGCTTGTACCCACTAGATGCCAGTAACACTCCTCCAAATGTGACAACCAAAAACTCTCCAGACATTGCCAAATGTCCCGTGGGTGGTAAAATAGCCCTGACTGAGAACACTGACTTCAGGCAATTTTTAAAAAGTCATATGAGATATCATTCTGGGTCTCTAGCATGTCAGAAAAAAGACACAGAGAACCCAGGTTACAGATAATCCTCCAGAAACCTCCCTCTATCTCACACACACACATACACACGCATCAACTCTTTCTTTTTTTCTTGCAAAAACATTTAGCGTCTGCTACTTTGCAGACACAGTTGTTTAAGGCTCTAAGGATGTAACTTTGAGTAAGAAGTAGCTTTTGCCCTGCCTTTGGGGAGCCCACAAACTAGTAAGGAAATAACACTGGAGGAAATAATAAACCAGGTCAAGTGTAATGGTATTGATGGCAATTTTGTTAATCAGTTTTAGCAGGGTAAGTTGTGACCTTCTGAAGGAGCTGACCCCTCATGGACTCTCTGGGTATTACACAGCAGCTAAAAGTCAAGATTAAAATTCAGGATAAGCAAACCACTAAGATAACAGAAAATCATATAAGTGCTTAGTTTATACCAAATACTGCTATAAATGTTTTTTGCATGCTTAGTGCTTTAATTCCATAAGATAAGTATTATTATAGCTATTTCCCAAATGAAGAAACTGTGGGTAAGGAGGTATAATAAGTTGCCCAGCCTCCTTTTCTAAGGATCAATCCAATTTTGTTTAAAGAAGTTCATTCTCAGATGGAAGGGATTGTAAAAAGGAATAAAATGAGACACACCATTAATTATGTAATGCTTTTATGTTTCTTCAGTAAGTAATGCAATTGTCTAAATGTTACTATATAATTTATAAGTCAAGCCAGGACACTTTTGAGAGTGTCCATCAATCACTACTGATGATTACACTGGGACAATGGTTATAAACATAAATGTTGTTGGGTAAACTGAGCCCTATAGATCGCTCACCTCAAGTCTATCTCAAGGAAGGATAATGTGCAGTTTGGAAAGTTCAAAATACCTTTGATGATTCTGTGTTTTTTACATGGAATATAGTAATTAAAATATTGTTTTCCCTGATCCAGGCATAAATACTTCCAAAGTCTCATCTCCTGCCACTCCTTGCCTCACATTCCAACTCCAAATCATTGAATTTCTTAGAGGTCTTCAGAACTTACCTCTGATATTTCTTGACTTTGCCTATGCCATCTGTCTGGGATCATTTTCCTATTCTCTTCTTTTGGTTAACTAATCACTTGGCCAACTACTCCCTTTGTAACTACTCTCCTAGTTCGCATCTCACTTCTATTCCTTCTTTAAGAATAAGACCAACTTATGAAAGCTTTTCTGAGTCTCCTCCCATCCTCTTTACCAAACAGGTCAAGTCTGTTCCTTGGCTTCACTCCCTGATTGTACTGAACTCTGCTCCTGAGGGGCAAGGCCCATATTTTTCCAAATACACGCATAATTTTCGGCATGGAACATGGCGAATGCTCAGTGAATGGCTAATAAATGACAAACGGACAAATTAACAAATATGTTTTTGTCACCTTTGCAGCAAGTATATGCCAAGATTTCTGATTTTTGAGATCGATGTAGAAGTTTGTAATTCTTTATGCCCATGTTGCAATAAGTGAGATTTTATTTTTTTTTTTTTAAGGTAATGTGGCAAACTAGTCATTTGGAGCATTTGTCAGACCAAAAGATTCATAACATACCAGGCATGTCTCAAGAAAGTGGGTTGTGTTCTAGATACATGTAGCATAATACTATATAACCAGTCCAACACAGTTATCTCCATGATGTTTGAGAAAAGAAGAAAGGCATTTAAATGGATTCTGCACAAAAATAAGCCCTACAAGTCAAAAAAACAAAACTATATATCTCCAAGAAATGATGCATTTGATATTCCTTGTTAAAAGACCTGTCATAAGAAGACCAAGCCATTGGTATTAGCATAGTAAGGATTTTGCTACATCTGTTTTAAAAACAAACAAACAAACAAAAAAAATCAAAACAAAACAAAAGCTTGTTTACACTTATTTAACTAAGTAAAATCCCATATTTACTTGATTCAAAACTATATCAAATGTATTTACAGCATAAAAGTGAGGAGAGCTCTTCAAAATAAAGCTATCAGTGATGGGCTGTAAAAGGAGCTTCCAAAGAGATCCATGTCCTAATTTCCATGTGAACATGTTACATTCTCATAGCAAAAGGGATTATATAGTTGTGATTAAATACTCATTTTGAGATGGGAAGATTATTCTGGATTATTTGGGTGGGGCCAATGTAATCAAATGATTCCTATATGCAAAAGAGGAAGACAGGGGAGTAAGAGTCAGAGAAGAAAATGCAACAACAGAAGCAGAGGTCACAGTGCTATAATTGCTGGCTTTAAAAAAGGAAGGGTAAAGTGGGTGAAGGTAGTCAAAAGGTACAAATTGTGAACATCATATGTACAACAAACATAAGAATACCTGAAAAGGTGGAGTAAAGAAAGCAGACTATTTAGACACTTTGAGTTGCAAAGAAGTGCTAAATTTCCCGGATTTTCCTTTCACTCATATGGCCCATACATGGAACTGAAGAAACCAATAACTTAGAAACATCAGTGGGAGCCAACAAAAATTAGATTGCAATAAGCTATGGATATATAATGCAATATCCAGAGCAACACTGAAGAGGCTGTAGAAAGAGATACAGTCAAAAACAGTGTAGATAAATCAAAATGGAACATTTTTCCTTCTTTTTAAAGATTTTATTTTTTTTGAGAGAGAGAGGGAAAACACAAGAGAGGAGAAGGTCAGAGGGAGAAGCAGACTCCCAACATAGCTGGGACTCTGGGATCATGACCTGAGCCAAAGGCAGTTGCTTAACCAACTGAGCCACTCTGGCACCCTCAAAATGGAATTCTTAAAACATTTTTTAAAAGTTCAAATAACCCATAGGAAGATAGAAATAAAAAGAGAACAAAAATAGAGAGAAAACAGGAAAAAAAAATTTAAAACAACAAGCTTAAGTCCTTACAGATTAATAATTACATTAAATATGAATGGTCTAAACATACCAATTAAAAGACAGAGATTAGCAAAGTAGATTATAAAAAATATGACCCAACCCAATATATTATCCACAGAGAAACTTACTTCAAACATAACCACTTTGGCAGGTTGAAAGTAAAAAGACAACAAAATATGTATCATGCAACTTACATTCATTAAGATCATAGAATATGGTCTGTAAACCATTTTTAAAATGTGTCTTTAAATTTACTTCATGTTCCAATATGTGATTAATTTTCATAAATATTCTCTGAGTACTTGATAATAACATGTATTAATCACTTCTTGAGTTCAACATTCCATGAATGTTAATTGGATCAATGTAACTAATTTTGCAATTCAATTCTCCTATAAAATTATTCACCTACTTTGCCTATGTAATTTATGAATTACTGAAAGAAGTATATCTAACTCTCACAGTATGATGGCTTATATAAATTTAGTCAGTTATTAGATCACATAAATTTAGTATTACTATGTATTACTAGTGAATTAAGTATTTTATTAGTGTGTAGTGAACCTTCTATATATGTTGATTTTTTGTCTTAGCATATTTTAGATGCATCTCTTATAAATGGCATACAGTTATATTTGAGTTTTTGTTTATATATATACAACTTAACAATCTTTATTTCTTAGCTGGAGTACTTAATCAGTTTACATTATGTAATTTCTAATATATTTGTATTCATGTAAAACTGTTTCATAGTTTCATTTACACAAATTTTATATTCTTTTCTCTCTCTCTCTCTCTCTTTTTTTTTTTTTTGGCCTGCTTTTTAATTGTATTTCTCATTTTGTTTTCATCTGTACCAATTTAGAAGTTATATGCTCTATTTTCTTTGATTGGTATCCAGGAGATGTCAATGTTTTCTTATTTAAAAAACAAAACAAAACACCTATTTTACTCTTCTCCTAAGCTATATAAAGATATTTATTTATTTATTTATTTGCTTGTTTATTTATTTATTTACTTTAAAGATTTTATTTATTTGTTTGATAGAGAGAGAGAGAGATCACAAGTAGGCAGAGAGCTAGGCAGAGATAGAGAGGGGGAAGCAGTCTCCCTGCTGAGCAGAGAGCCCGATGTGGGACTCAATCCCAGGACCCTGAGATCATGACCTGAGCCAAGGCAGAGGCTTAACCCACTGAGCCACCCAGGCACCCCCCCACACTTTTTTTTTAAGATTTTATTTTTAAGTAATCTTTACACCCAACATACGGCTTGAACTCCCATCCCCATGGTCAAGAGTTGCATGCTCTATGCACTGAGCCAACCCACCACCCTGGGGTTGTGCAGGCTGTTTATATAAAGATATTTATATTACCAATCATTCATATCTCAACTTCTATGTCATTGTTTTTGTTTATTTTATTTTACCTTATTTTAAAAAAGATTTTGTTTTTTTATTTGACAGATTGAGAGAGAGAGAGAACACAAGCAAGGGGAGGGGTAGGCACAGGGTAAGGGAGAAGCAGGCTCCCCACTGAGCAGAGAGCCAGACATGGGGCTTGATATCAGGACCCTGGGATCATGACCAGAGCCAAAGGCAGACACAACAAACTGAACCACCCAGACACCCCTATTTTCACCTTATTTTAACCCCATAAGATAGAATTACTTTTTTTTAGGAAATCATTGTTTTACATTTATTTAAATTCACCATTTTCTTTGTGTATTATTTCTCCTGTACCTTAGTTCTTTCATCTTACATTTGTGAGAATTTCCTTTAGTGAATGTGCTGTGTGTGTGTGTGTGTGTGTGTGTGTGCATGTGTAGGGGAAAATACTCTCTGTTCTTGATGGGAAAAAATGTTTTTAAATTTCCCTTGTTTTTGAAAATATAAATTTCCCAGGTACAGAAGTTAATTTCAATAGTTACTTAAAAATAATTTTGCTGGGTATAAAATTCAAGATTAATAGTTATTTTCTCTCAATTCACTGATGATATTCCATTGTATACAGGTACCCTTTTTTTTTTTTTTTTTTAGTGTTCTTCAGTCTTATTTTTCAGTCCAGATGTGGACACTTTTTTTTAACCTACCTAGGTTTCATAGGGTTTGTTGAGCCTGAGCAGTCATTATTTAACCTCTCTTCCAGAACTCTAGCTAGATAAATATTAGATCTCTGCATACAAGCTTCAATTTATCTTATTCGCTCACATTTCTCATATTTGTTTCTATTTGCATCTGTGTCTCTGTGTGCTGATAGTTTATATAGATCTATCTTTCAGGCCATACTTGTTTCTTCTTTCTTTCTGAATATTTCATGTTTTATTTCTAGAAGTTCTGCTTGACTACTTTTAACTTAGCTTCAGCCTTAGTCCATTCAGGATGCTATGACAAAATACCACAGACTGGGTAACTCATTTTTCACAGTCTAGACACTGGAAGTCCACAATCACAAGTGTCAGTATAGCCATGCAGTGGTGCACTTCCAGCTTGCAGACTTCTTGGTGTATCTTTACATGGCAGAAGGAGTAGGGAAATTGTGGAGGCTCTTTTCTAAGCATACCACCCAACCTCATAACCTAGTCATCCCCAAGAGGTCCCACATCCTGTTGGATGTTAAGGTTCTAACTTGTGAATCTGGGGGACACAATCAGACCATAGGAGTTGTTTTCAAATCTCCTTTCTCAATAATATCTTTCACATTTTTATTAACTTCTTGAAATACATATAACATATGTTTTATACTCAATAACTGGCTTTGAAAAATCTAAAACAAAAAAGTGAATTTCTTTATTATCTGTATTTCTGCTGGCTGTCCCTCATGATATCTTTGTTTTCTTTGCTCATTATGTTAATTTTGACAGTCAATTCATATTCCTTAGTAGTTTTTCTGTGGGAATTATTTGAGGCCTAGATTGATGGTGTTTTTCTCCAGAAGGTATTTGTGTTTTCTTCTTTCTGGCAGCTAAGAACACTACCAACTCAGGATTTCTTTAAACTAATTTCTCTTTCTTAAGCTTTAGGTCTACCTGTCTAGTACAAATTCTGACTGCAAACCTGTATGTGCATGGGATTTTGTTATTGTTTCCTGATTTTTTCTTAAACTCTATTCATACCATGACTGGTGTTAGCCTATTATTCTTTGTTTCACTAAGATTTATTTTCTTTTTGAAAAAAATTATTTATTTATTTGAAAGACAGTGTACGTGAGAGAGTACAGGAGCAGGGGGAGAGGGAAAAGGAGAAGTAGACTACCCTGCTGAACAGGGAGCCCAATAAGGGGCTTGAACCCAGAACTTTTGGATTATGACCTGAGCTGAAGGCAAATGTTTAACTAACTTAGCCATGCATGCACCTCTTCAAGTTTATTTTTATTGCATTTTACAATGAGATTATATACATTGGGTATCTTAAGGTTTGGCTGTCTTAAGTTCCCTGTAGTTCTTACTTTTCCTATGATGATGATGTGTGTGTGTGTTCATTTTTATATAGTGGAATTCTTTTTTGGCCTGCTATTTGTTGTATGATTGAGTAGGAGATAGCCTTAGGATATGAGCAGTGGTTTAAATCAGGTTGCATAGAAGCATACCCTCAGATTAAATTTGTATGCAAGTGTTTTGTTAAAGAAATACTTCCAAGAGAAACCTGTAAGTGAACAGGTGAGGCAGGACAGGAAAGGGGAATGACAAAAATAGGTACAATTTTAGGCAAAGTCTATCTTGATTATACCATCAGCATTATTCTGGAGGAGAACATTCTTCAGGAGTAGAAATTTCGTTCAATGTTTATTTAAACCTGAGACTTAGATGTCACTACTGGCTACTAACATCTTGGGTATAGGTTATACCTGAATTCTCAGACACATTTTTCTTTCTACAAGTGTTTGCAGTCAAAACAACTCCAGTGAACGAAGCCATTCTCTGAAGAAGCTTTCCAGATGCAGAGCTGAAAATAAAAGTACTGGAAGGAAGACTCAAAAAATTTTAAAGACATCTTGGAAAGGATCTGCAGAGGCTATTTCCTATAGCCTACTCTCTTTGACATGTGGCTCCCCTTTCTGAGTCTATGCTGACTGCTCTAGTTGGAGCTATTCCCAAACCAGTAGAAAGGGAAGAACAGAGGAAAGAAAAGGAGTTTGAAAAAAATGTCATTAATGTTGCACTGATTCCCTCTTTCACATTTCATTGACGAAAACTTACTTATTTTCCCCCACCTACTGTAGGGGAGCCTGGGAAATATAGCCCAGCTAAAATCCCATCACTGGCAAGGTTGGATCCAACAGATTTGTAGAAGGGCAACTAGTAGTCTACCACAGTTGTTTCAGCTTGTGTGTGACAGTTATACTTGTGGGTTGGGATATGATTACTTTAAGAGTCAGGATAGTTTGACAAGAAAAGAGACTTTGAGAAAGCTAGCAGAACTAGTACAACATTTAGACGCCTAGCATAGCAGAGCTTTAAGCACGTGAAATTAGAAGTTGCTGGCAGTTTGGTAGGAAGATGTAAACCAGGAGGATACAGCATTACCAAAATATGGAAAATAAAATGTTTCAAAGAAGAGGTTTACATGCATATTCTATAATATTCCAGAGAGAAGAAGACAAGGATAAGATATAAAGCCTTGTCCTCAGCAGATTGACTATAGACTTCTGATGACAGAGAAATAAATACTGAGCTAAAGAAGGAAAGAATGGTATTGTTTCATGGTCAATGTGGAAATAAGAAAGAACAGAAGATCAGAGGTGAAGTATTTTGAGTTTTTCTCAGAAAAGAAGCAAGAGGTTTTCAGGTAAAGAGTAGTGAGAAAAGAGTTTCTTTGTTAAGCTTCTTAGGAGGCTTTCTTGGCCCTCCTCTCCCTCTGCAGAAACACACACACACACATAAACACACACACACAGAGCAGAAGGCAGAGACTGACATGATCACAATCCAAAGGATGTCAGCAGTTACCAGCAGCTGGAAGACACAAAGACCATAATCTCCCTTAGAGAATCTGTAGGGAGTGTGGCCTACTAATACTTGATTTCATCCCAGTAATACTGATTCCAGATTTTTGGCCTCTAGAACTGTGACAGAATACATTTCTGTTGTTTCAAGCCATCTAGTGTGTGGTAATTTTTCACAAAAGCCACTGGAGACTAATACACTATGTACTTACTACTTACATGTTTGTTGGCCCCTCTCCATACACCAGAATGCATGGTCTGTGAAAGCAGAGGCCTTGTCTATTTTGTTCACTGCTCTATCTTCAGCACTCCAAATGGTGCCTGACACAAAACAGAAGCCTGATAAATATTTTTGAAAGAATAAATGAATGAACATTTATATCAACGACGTTAAGTGCTGTAAGAACTCAGAAGAAGCTGAAATCCCACTGCTGGGCTGAGGGAAAGCTGCAGGAGAGGGTGAGTGAATGAGGTGCTCCAGGAAGCACAGATCATGAGACTAAACCTTGTGTGTATGGAAATGCTTCTTTATTCTCCTAAGTTATGCTGAGATTCATTTCCAGAAATTGCTTTTATCTCCTAAACAGAGGGTGTTGATCAATATGAATAA
Organism: Lutra lutra; assembly: GCF_902655055.1. Classification (NCBI taxonomy): domain Eukaryota; kingdom Metazoa; phylum Chordata; class Mammalia; order Carnivora; family Mustelidae; genus Lutra; species Lutra lutra. The sequence continues at coordinate 17,204,899 of NC_062286.1, forward strand.
TTTTCCCTGGATATATCTTGACATTGTCATTGGCTACAATTGTGCCTAAAAAAAAAAAAAACAACAAAAACAAAAAACATAAATGGCAAAATGTTCCCTATTCCTGTGCAATCATCCTTTGTGAATATGATAGTATAACAGGTGACAGGACATAAAACACATAAACCTGAGAGATTTAAATCTGGGCTCTGCCTCTTCTAATACCAGCAAACATTTATTCACCACTTGCCATGTGTTGAGAATTGTAGTTTGTGCTTTATGTGCTGACTCCTCACCAGTTGTGTAAACTTGGGCAAGTCATTTAACCTTTTAGTGTAGTGAAAGGATACCCTCAGCCCTATAGTACAGATGCACAGAGAGATGAAGAACCTTGCTCAAGGTCAAATACTCATCATTTCTGAAACTAGGATTCACATCTCAGGCCTGTCTCATTCCAAGTTCCATTTTCTTTCCATCATAATCCACTTACCTCTCTTAGCTAACTTTGTGCCAATCACTGATCTTTCCTGAGCCTGAGTTTCTTTATCTATAAAACGGAAAGGACCTCACAGGATTGTTGGTTAAATTAACAAGATGGTGAATATAATGCAAAATGCTCAACAAAGGAACAGGTATGTTTTAAAATAGAATATGCATTTGGCCTTGAGCTTAATAATATAGCCACAAATAGGTTTTGGTGTACCTGACTTTGTCTTTTGTGAAGTTTATGCTTCTGTTCTCCTCATTCTTCATATACCCTTTTACCCAGTCCATGTCCTCATCTTTCTCTCTAGAACAATTTATCAGACATTTCTACACATTATATGTGTACATATTCTACACATTATATGTGTACTGTCTCTTTTCCCACACCAAGAGGTTTGGCTTCTAAGCCCATCTCACACTGCTAAAAGATACATTTTTCCAGGGTCTACCTCTACCTTTCCAGGGAGAGGTAGGTTCTGAGGAGGTTCCCCTCTGGGAGGTGAACTTATAGTAGCTTTGGAAGTGTCACAGATCTGGAGGTCCTCAAAAGGTACTCTCCCTCATGGCCCAAGCAGGTCCCTCAGTCCCTGGCTCTCACCAAGCCAAGTGCAGGCACCTCCTCTGGTCAGATATGAGCACTCCAGAGCAACTGTTTCTCTGCAGAAGGACCAGCCCACACTCCTGCAAGCTGTGTGAACATGTGTGGGCTTGAGGCAGCTCAGTTTTGAGACAGCCCTTCATCTGCTCGTCTCCTCCTGTGCAGATGCAAGGCCAAGTTCTGAACTGGTGAATCCATATGACAAGGAGGCCTGTCAGGGAGATAGGGTGTCCCCCAAGCTGATCTTCCTACAGATGCGACCCAGAAACACAGTTTTTTCTTTCATTAGGCAAGAGGCACTGTGCCAACCCCTCTAACAAAGCGCTCAAGGGTGGGGTCTGCATCACACATCTCTTGCTTTCAGCAGATGTTCCATGAGAGTGGCTGCCAGGGCATTTCTGTAGCAGTGAAGGTGTTAAAGCTCCAAGGCCTTCTGAATATGTCTGTGCTGACAGATTGGGGAAAACATGCTAAAGCGCTTATGGTGATGAGCATGTAAAAATAGGGCACAGATGTCTAATTTAAAAGACAAGAAAATTTCTTGGCATTTACATCTTATTAGTCATTACTATGTTTTTCTTGTATTTTATTCACACATTTAACTTTGGGTGTTCCTCTGATTTGCTTTGCCAACTGCAAGCTACCATCCCATAAACCAAAAAAAAAAAAAAAAAAAAAGGAAAGAAAGAAAGAAAAAAAAAAAGGGTACAATACATTCCAAAAGATCAATAAGAGTAATGGAAGTTTCCAGTGATCTTCACTTGGAACATTATTTTGGCTTCAGTGTGACTGTGTTCAATTTAACATGCCCACACAATGGGCCATCTTGACCTGATTTTGTGCCAAGGAAGGAGCTTGATGCTTGTAAAATGTATCTCTGTGGAGGAACAAAAGCATTTTGAAAATTACCTCCAGCGGGCTCAAGAAATAACCCCCCTTTGTTTTAATGCTTAGGTTTTGTATTAATGTATATAATGACATTAAGAGTTTTTACCCAATTCCCAACCCTGGTGTGTTGAACAAAATCTGAGTGGCATAAAAAATAAGTAGTGGTTCTACAGTTACATAAACACTTCTTTATCCATTAGCTTTTTGTAAGGCTTTTGATTAGAAAAAGATGCTAGTTCACAGACTGAATGGAGGGGAAGGATTTTAACTCAATAGAGAGGAGGGCTTTGGAATCTTCAAAATTCTAGAGCAGCTAGCTGTGTTCACATACAAAGAGAGAAAGCAAAAGCAGAGAGAGAAACGGAAATTAGATGAATGATTTTCCTTTCCCGATATACCTTAAGGCTAGTTTCCCAGTAGTACAAAGAGGAAGGAGGTTGATCCATGGTGATAGATATCTCAGAGCAGGAAAGCAGAAAATACTGCATGTTTTCGACATTATCTAAGCACATGCTAATTAAATGCATAATACTGCTTGGTGCTGTGATCCAGGCTGCCTCTATTTTCCTGAGCTCATAATGCAAAGGCATAACCACTTACACACACACACACACACACACACACACACACACACACTCTACATCAAACCACCAAACTGAACAATTGATAGCTCACTGGTTAAAAGTTCCTATAAATATGGACCTAAATCTTGGCTGCACTAGATATTACTTGCGTGGCATGGGGGGACTTAAGAAACCTCTTTAAGCTTCGGTTCTTTACAAGAGGAGATTGTTTTACCAACGCACTCCAATGCTAGAGCACACAACAAATTTTTGTCGGGTACTTTGCACATTCTAAACATTCACAAAATAACACCTTTTATTATGGTTTGTTCATCTTTTTTCTGATGAAACATCTTCAGAGACAAATTCAAAAATAATCAATATTAAAGGATATTCCAGTTTTATGTCATGTTTATTTATCACAGACTTTCATGTATAATTGCACATACCTGAATTCCCTTTGCACAAATGCTCAACATTTCCAGCAGCTGATAACAGACAAAATATGCCAGACTCAGGACAAAGCAGAAATGCCTTTTCCTGTAGCTCTGGTGGGTAATTCTGAGTAAGGACTCCTGCTAAGGTTGCTTGTGCTGCAGGAGCCTCCTATCCATGCATGTGGAAATGAGCCTCCTGCACAACAGTCCATGGAGAGGCTCAGAGTCAATCTCAAATATTCTCTCCTTGCTGATCTTAGGTAGATGCACCTCAGAAGTGCTATTGTTATAATGGAAAGTCCTCATATGCAGAATCCTAATGAAATCTTTCTCAGCTAATTCTCTCCTCTGGTAATTTTCTAGGTATATACTTCCATAAAACTCATACAGGGTCCCTCTTCCCATGAATTCACATCATCAACACATTTTTAATCAGTTGAGATAATGTATATGCAGAACATAGCATAGTTCCTGACACATGGTAAGCACTCGATAAATGGTAGGTATTATTATTATCATTATTATTATTAGTCTGTTTATAGAAAATCTATTTCTAGCACACTTTTGAAGAAATCATTAAAGTTAAAATCATTAATGCAATCACTATTTGTAGTACCTAATTTTATTATAATTATCTTTATCTTAATAATCCAAATACTACTAATAACTCACAGCTATTTCAATTATCATTAACTACTTCTAACTTCATGGCAATCTATAATGTTCGGGCTGGGCCAGCCCTCAGTTAAACTTCAAGTAGAAGTACCTGCATTTCTTCTTTTCCTCTATTCCTTTGGTATTATTCTTTCCTTTCATCTGTGAAAATTTGCTCCTGGAAAGATTTGGGATAAATTAATTCTCAGCAAGGGGAATTGGCTGATAATCACCAAGGTGTGGCCCTTTGTCCCTCTCTCAGCACTTGTCTTGAGGCATACCATTTCTGGCCCTGGCTTTCAGCTGGCAACCAACCAGACCCTGGTGGGTGACATGGGCCATTTACAAGTATAGATGTGACTGTTCCAGGAGTCACTGCTCATTAGCAGAGACCTCTGAAAGGTTGAAATTCAAAAGTCAACAAAGCTGTTTTCAGATGGTGGTCCCATTGCTGGTAGTCATAACTGCAGACATCTGTGGGGGAATTTTGTAGAGGGAGATCCAATAATAGAGATTTTTATTTTACTTGGAACCTTGTGAGAGGCCACAATACTAGGGGTGCTAATTCACCTAAAAGGAGGGATGATAAATGCCAGGTAGACCTGTGAGTGGCTGTCTGCCTCCTCAGCAGGAAGAGCCTTTGTGGAGGGGCCTCATCATCGTCATCAACACCCAGAGTAAATGTGTTTTGTGAATTGGAGAGGAAAATTGGCCAAGCCATGCCCAATGAAAAAGGATTTCAATTATAGAAGCTGATGGCAAGTGTAAATTATCCTTCAGGGGTCAGCAAACTTTTTCTGTAAAAGTCTTGCATAATTTTCATCATTTTCTTTCTTTCTCTCTCTTTTGTTTTTGGTTACAATCCTTTAAAAATTTAAAACAGATTTTTAACTCCAATGCCACTGTTTGTCAACTCCTACAGAGTGACTAGGAGAGACCTGGGAGGGGAAGCACATGACGGACTACAGGATGGTCTGGGAAGATTTTTTGAAAGAAGAAAGAGATGTGGACTCATTCATCCACCTCCCCATTAGAGGAGGTATCCTATAGAGGTACAATTATTTAGTAAGCCTCGAGCCAGCTTAAAGCCTCGGAAAGTGTGTACAGGCGGCAAGAGAAAGAAGGACGAGATCAGCGTGGACAGTCTGGACTTCAACAAGAAGATCCTGCACACGGCCTGGCACCCGGCGGAGAACGTTATCGCCGTGGCCGCCACCAACAACCTGTACATCTTCCAGGACAAGGTCAACTAAGGAAGCCAGCGCGCGGACTGAGCCCGGCCGTCTTCTCGGAGGAGGGGCGCTGTCCTCCCCGTGAGGGGCACGCGGTGCTGCCGCTCCCCTTCGCAGACGGGGCGGGCGGCCTCCACCTGCAGCAGGCCGGACGCGGGCCGCTGCTCCGCGGAGCCCCGCTCAGCGCGCAGTCCGGGGACAGTGCTCGGTGAAGGCCGTTACTCGGAACACGTGTATTTATTCCGTCTGAGCCTGCCTTTCCGGTTCGCAGACAGAAAGGTTCACGCCCCAGAGGAAAGTTGTCTGACGGAACATCTCTCTTTCTGAAACTCTTACCCCCCTGACCCCCCATCACACTTGGGCCTTCACACGTGCGTGCCATCCTGCCCCCGCCCCTCCGCTGTCCTCCGAGCCAGGGTGGCCCTGTCGAGGGCGTGGTTCCCCGAGCAGGTCCGCAGCTTTATACCCCCACACCTGCACCTGCCATCGCAGCCCCGGGTGTGACCACTGAATAAAACAACACACTATAAAAAGTGGTTTTAAACAAAACAAAACAAAACAAAACAAAAATCAAACATGAGGGAATACATCAGGGCAATAATCCCATCAAGGCAATAATCCCAAATTTGAAAGACAAATCAATACAAAATTGCAGCTATCCCTAGAGGCCTAAGAAAGCTTGGCTACTCCACTGAGCAGGAAAGGGGCACCTTTCCCTCTGATTGAGCCCATTCTTTTTCACCATTCAGTAGAAAGGATCACAGGCAAAACCACCTCTCTAAGAATGGATCGCAGACCATAGATAGCAGTATGGAATCTAACAACCTGGAGAAACTGTCAGAAAGGCAATGCACTGCTTGAGTTATGAACTCATTAATTAAATATCAGTGTATCAAATGGGCTATGAGCTATTAATTCGAAAGCTATTACTGGCTTTGAAGTTGAAATTATAAGCAAAGCAATTAAAAAAGTAACTTCGCAATGAGAGTGTTAAGGGAGCATCATATCTGTTTACATACATCAGCTCTTTAATTTGGGGATTGAATTGCTCCCTTAAAAATAGTGATTATATAAATGACCAAACTACCTATTTTATTGCAAAGCCTGGATGCTATAGTTAGAAGAAAAGTCTATAATCTTTCCTTTGCTACAGTAACACCATGCAGTGGTGAACCATCTCTTTTTCATACAAGTAAATGGGATCACTGTGAAAAATACAAATCAGGGAGTTAACACATTTAAAATGCTTATATTTGTTTTGCTTATTTCCTCCTAGATATCATGCCTTCAGGGGGTCAGCTGTGACCAGATGATGGCAGATGGCTGTGCAATTCAGATGTGGATAATCGAAAATATGGCAGAACTCATTAGCTCACAACATCATCTTTCTCAATGGACATAATATTTTTCATCACATCCTAATAGTCAACTTTCAGACTCATTTCCTTTGAAGTATAATGGAATTCCCTTTCTTGTCAACCGTCATGCTTCCTATCTTCTGTATCTTGCTCTGTCTTTCTGGCATACATCTCCTTCCTCCTCCTTTATGCCTTTCCTATCATTTTTTAAAATGCGTTCTCCTCTCTCTTGGTTTTAAATGCACATACACAAGGAAACCAGCTACTGGAACTCTGTGCAAGTCAGATATCTCTTTGAATTTCATCCTTACTAGAGATAAATTAATTAGGAATAATCAAATGAGCAAACAATTTCTCTGAAAAGAAAGTTGTTTCTTGGGGCAGTTAGCATTCTGGTTGTTTAGACCAAGGCAACCTTTTCTTCCTACCATGTGTGCTCCAACCATTGCTGGTAGGGGTGTGATTAATGGACTAAAACTTATTCTGAAGAAAAATGAATGCTTTTAGTGGATTGGAAGCAGAAATGCCTATAGTTTATAACCAGTGGTGAACCACTCTGAAGGAGCAGCTGGAGACTTTATATCTATTTAGTTGTGGCTTGTAGGAACTTCTATTATTTTTTTTCTCAGTGAATTCTAAAAGGTTCATTTATTTCCCCAAAGTGCAACCTTTCTTTTCTGCAACAAAACAAAAATAATGGTGAGCAGTCTGAAGTTGGCATTGAAAGTCATCTCAACCTGGAAAATTCATTCATCCCACGGTTATTTCCTGGGTTTCTTCTTTTTGTCAAACACTCTTCTAGGAACTTGAGATACAACATTGACCTAAACAGACAGGTATCCTACCCTTATGGAGCCTGCATCCCAGCACTAATAATATTTTAATTAACTGCCACTACTGTCCTGTCACAACCACATTCTTAGGACACAATGGGCTAGAAAGACTTTCTTTAGATCACTTGGAATACCTTAATTCATTCACCAGTTAACCTCAAACAGCAAAGGAATGGAATGGAATGAAGAGGGTTCTAGGACTAATGTTAACAACAGAGCAGTTCTGGGAACTGGTATATTACACTGTCTTCTTCAGTACCAAGAAACAGAGGCTCGCAGACCAGCCTTTCCATTTAAAAGACATACGGTATTAACAATCTCATTTGTTTAATGGAAACTCTACTCAAAAGGCTTTGTAAGGATATAATAGGATAATGTGTGTAAAACACTTAACACAGTGTTTTCTCCTCAGCAGGCAAGTGTGAGCATCCCCATGAGGCTTTAGTTTGTTTTGACAGCCAGAAGCCTGCTAAAGAAATGCTGGCAGACTCTCTTTCATCCAGGTGCAACCAGAACTAGGGATGAGGGTACTGAGTGTGAGAGAGCCTGTTTGATGTCTTCCCCTAGGCTCCTGAAGACATATAGGTAGTTAGTGTCTCCTGGGCCAGACAGAAATTTTGTTAAGTTTTATGAGAATGTTAGGTTCTGAAATAATATCTCATACTTTTCTCCACAGTTCTTCTGGAAATAATTTATACTGTTTACCAAAAACAGAGCCAAGACCATCAGATTAGCAAAATCCAGGATTCGTATTTATCCTGTTGTTAATGAATGATGGAACAGAGGCTACAGTCACAATTATCCCATCATAACAGATTTGCCTCATTTCTGCCACATGCTGGATTTTTGATCTTTGAAACAAAAGGAAAAAAATAAGTAGCTGCATTCTTCATAAGTTTTCCTGGTGCATCAATATTCTCTCCCAACTATGCTCCTGATTCTTTTTAATTAGGGGCAAACAAATCACAATCACAAAGGTATTAATGCTCATAAAGCTTAAAATCTCTTAAATCTCAAAAGAAATACTTGGTGTAATTAAAAAATGAAAATCTATCATTTAAAAAGTAGTTTGACATGACATATTTATATTTTGTATTACAATAGTTAAGACTGATATTTATTTGTTGTTTAGCAGCTGAAAAGACAAAGGAGAAGGCATATCTCCAGTCTCATTCCAAATCTATTCTTTTGCGGCTAGAAATGATTATGAGAGAAAATAAGGAGGACATGAATGCATGTATGTGTTTAGGGAGGGAGGTAGAAAAATCCATGCTCGATAAAGAATGTCTGTATCCTCATCTGTAAAATGTATATGCTCTAATGCTTGTAGTTTATCTCTTCCCCTCAAAAATGTTATTGTTCAAAGAATCCACAAGTCTAAGAGGTAATTCAATCATGACAGCAAGTAGAGGTCATCTCCTCTAAGTCTAACATAATTAGTGAAGGCAAATGGGCAGTCCAGAAGGAATTTAAGAAAATTAATTTAATAAGTCTTTGTGAGGATATTTTACATGGTTGGCTCTGTGCTAAGTGCTGTGGGAAATGTGGAGCTCCATATTACAAGGTCACTTGCTCAAATATGACACAGATCCAGGGCAAACACAAAGAAAGATGACAGGTTCATTAGAATACTAACAAACTTTAAAAATCTTTATTAAAACTTCCTTTGATTGAGACAAGACAGAATAATTACAATCTATGGATTCCATTACCTTCCTTTCTGGCCCAAGTTCTGTGTTTTATCTACACCCCAATAAATGTAATACTTCCATTTGTCCTATTGCTTTAGTATATTAAGGATATTAAGTCATCTGATTATGGGATTATCAACTCATGGTCAATTTTGCTTCCTACATTACTCCCCACTACCCATTATGTATATATAATAATATAATTATGTAACATTAACATATTTTACATAATTGTGTTAAATTAATATATAATTATGCAATACACAATAATTGCATAGATTTTCTTTTTAATATCCCATTTTAGATTTTAGCTCCGTGTCTATGCCATAACCTTTCAAATTTCAGAATCTAATTTTTTCTAACATCTAAAGTAGGAACTGAAATTCCTAGTTAAACATGGAGGCTTTTGGTAATCCCCAAATCCTGAGTGTCAAAGCAAAAGGAAAATTAAGGAATAATTAAAAAAAATAGAAGGTGGAAAATAGATGAGCAAGTAGTAGCTCATTAATGTACCCAGAGAATAAACATATAAGCTACTAATGAGAATAACAAGAACTAAGTGAATGTGAATATATGCCAGAAACACACACACACACACACACACACACACACATTAGAGGTTCAGTAATTTCTAAAAGTAAGGTCCAAGTGAAGCTCAGGAGAAATGGCTAAAAGTCTATGAGAAGAAGTTAGATTCTCTAAGAAACTCTCCCTCACTGACGGTGTAAAAATGGGCAGCTCCTCCTACCTTTTCTATTATGTAATTCTGGATTTGGGATACTTGGACAGGCACAAGGCAGGAGTGCTATACTCAAAAGGGAAATAATGAAAAAATGTACGTAAGGAGTTTGAAACCTGAAGCTTCCTTACCTGACTTGCTTCCCTTTAATCCCTATCAACCAGACTGGACTCCCAGACAGATATGATGTCTAGATTCAGACAAAATTAAATAACTAACTTAACTAATTAACTAAATAGAATTAGATAGCAACATTTGTAGGTGTTCCAATAAAATAAACCAACTAGGTTACCCTACAGTGAAGTCCACCAATGTGAAAACAAAAAAAAAAAACAAAAACAAAAACAAAAAAACCCACTCCTGTGCATAGAGATTTCTAGTGTTTCACAGCTTAATAATAAAGGAGGGATAAGAATCAATAGAAGAGGGAAGAATGAACTAGAGAAAAGGGTGTATGAATAAAGACAAAAAATGCAGAGAGATAAAAACTTAAAGCATAAACAAAATAAAGCAAAACAAAGGTACAGCCTTCTTTAAATTCCCTTTTCTTTATAGCAATAAAATAAGGTATTCCATGCATGAACAAGAACAGAATGCCATGAAAAGAAATGTCTGGAGAGCCACAAAGAACTCTTAAAGATTAAATTCACTGGAAAAGATGCAAGTTAAATTTAGGAAATCTTCCAGAAAGAAAACAAAAATAGACAAAGATGGAAAGCAGCAAAGACAAAACAAAAGTGAAAGATAATTAAAGGGCTAGCCCACCTTGTTCAACAACCAAACAATATAAATTCCACAATGAAGAAAAAAATAGGAGAGAGAAAGAGAAAAGCCCTGAGAGCTGGACCGTGGTACTGGGAGGAGGTGACCAAGATCTCAGGGTAGGCTAGGCTTTGTTGCTCTTCTGCTGAACATAAATAATTTCACACAAAAAAATTAACATCAGACAAACTACTTTCTGACCATGATGGAGCAAGACAAAGAGATAAGACTACTCCATAAGCCTCGTGGGCTGAGACAGAAATGAGAACATTGTCTAAACCACAAAAATACCCAAACAGCTTCCTTTCCTAACTCCTATGAGTAATTACTGCTTCTTCATCAATTGCATTTGACCAAGGCTTCCTCTGAGATGATGACTTGGATATTCCCCAAAATTATCCCTTCTTCCTGACAGCACACACTCTAGAGCACAGCTTACCTCATTTTACCTTCCACAGACTCTCTCACCACAAGGCAAAACTATACTTTGTCTTTTATTACACCCTATTCCTGAGATGCCCGTGGTTCATCATTGTGTACATGCTCTAACACTGACGAAGGACAATAAAACCTGCTTTTTCAATTACAGATGTTGCTGATTGTCTTGGGTTAGAGGATATTGACCAAAAGACATTATGCATGAAATAATTTAAGAAATAGTCCTGTATCTGAAAGTTATCTTTGAATTAAAAGGAACCATTGAATTCCCTGCAAAATAAATAGAGACCTGACCCAGAGACATTTCATTATGAAACTTCAAAACATAAGTAATGAATAGAAGACCTTCAGAGCTTCCAGAGCAGGGAAAGAATAGGTTGCATAAATATCATATGATAGTTGTCTTTCTCCGATTGACTTATTTCGCTAAGCATGATACCCTCTAGTTCCATCCACGTCGTCGCAAATGGCAAGATTTCATTTCTTTTGATGGCTGCATAGTATTCCATTGTGTATATATACCACTTCTTCTTTATCCATTCGTCTGTTGATGGACATCTAGGTTCTTTCCATAGTTTGGCTATTGTAGACATTGCTGCTATAAACATTCGGGTGCATGTGCCCCTTCGGATCACTACGTTTGTATCTTTAGGGTAAATACCCAGCAGTGCAATTGCTGGGTCATAGGGTAGTTCTATTTTCAACATTTTGAGGAACCTCCATGCTGTTTTCCAGAGTGGTTGCACCAGCTTGCATTCCCACCAACAGTGTAGGAGGGTTCCCCTTTCTCCACATCCTCGCCAGCATCTGTCATTTCCTGACTTGTTAATTTTAGCCATTCTGACTGGTGTGAGGTGATATCTCATGGTGGCTTTGATTTGTATTTCCCTGATGCCGAGTGATATGGAGCACTTTTTCATGTGTCTGTTGGCCATCTGGATGTCTTCTTTGCAGAAATGTCTGTTCATGTCCTCTGCCCATTTCTTGATTGGATTATTTGTTCTTTGGGTGTTGAGTTTGCTAAGTTCTTTATAGATTTTGGACACTAGCCCTTTATCTGATATGTCATTTGCAAATAGCTTCTCCCATTCTGTCAGTTGTCTTTTGGTTTTGTTCACTGTTTCCTTTGCTGTGCAAAAGCTTTTGATCTTGAGAAAATCCCAAAAGTTCATTTTTGCCCTTGCTTCCCTTGCCTTTGGTGATGTTCCTAGGAAGATGTTGCTGCGGCTGAGGTCGAAGAGGTTGCTGCCTGTGTTCTCCTCGAGGATTTTGATGGATTCCTTTCTCACATTGAGATCCTTCATCCATTTTGAGTCTGTTTTCGTGTGTGGTGTAAGGAAATGATCCAATTTCATTTTTCTGCATGTGGCTGTCCAATTTTCCCAACACCATTTATTGAAGAGGCTGTCTTTGTTCCATTGGACATTCTTTCCTGCTTTATCGAAGATGAGTTGACCATAGAGTTGAGGGTCCATTTCTGGGCTCTCTATTCTGTTCCATTGATCTATGTGTCTGTTTTTGTGCCAGTACCATGCTGTCTTGATGATGACAGCTTTTGCGACGACGTGGATGGAACTAGAGGGTATCATGCTTAGCGAAATAAGTCAATCGGAGAAAGACAACTATCATATGATCTCCCTGATATGAGGGAGAGGAGATGCAACATGGGGGGTCGAGGGGGTAGGAGAAGAGTAAATGAAACAAGATGGGATTGGGAGGGAGACAAACCATCAGTGACTCTTAATCTCACAAAACAAACTGAGGGTTGATGGGGGGAGGGGGTTGGGAGAGGGGGTGGGGTTATGGATATTGGGGAGGGTATGTGCTATGGTGAGTGTTGTGAAGTGTGTAAACCTGGCGATTCGCAGACCTGTACCCCTGGGGATAAAAATATATGTTTATAAAGCTGTAAAAAAAAAAAAAAAGAAAGAAAGAAAGAAAGGATGAATACCCAAGTTTTGTAGCAACATGGACGGGACTGGAAGAGATTATGCTGAGTGAAATAAGTCAAGCAGAGAGAGTCAATTATCATATGGTTTCACTTATTTGTGGAGCATAACAAATAGCATGGAGGACAAGGGGAGATGGAGAGGAGAAGGGAGTTGAGGGAAATTGGAAGGGGAGGTGAACCATGAGAGACTATGGACTCTGAAAAACGATCTGAGAATTTTGAAGGGGTGGGGGGTGGGAGGTTGGGGGCACCAGGTGGTGGGTATTGTAGAGGGCACAGATTGCATGGAGCACTGGGTGTGGTGCAAAAATAATGAATACTGTTATGCTGAAAAAATAAAAAAAAAAATTAAAAAAAAAAAAAAGAATCAAGAGACAGAATGACATCAGTTGTTCAGTAACAACCCTGGAAGCAATGCCTTCAAATTATTCAACTATAAAGACAGAATGTAGATTTTTTTTTAGGCTCTTCATCTCGTTCAAGTGAGAGCTGTTAGCTTGGGAATAGAGTGATCAGTAACCCGAGGAGACTTAGCCTTAGTTAAGACATACTCAGAAGGAAAGTATCTGGTGATAACTGCCGGGACTGATCAAGAAAAGCTCAAATGTTTCTAGTTTGCATGCCTGACTGAGTACATGGTTGTGAACACAGAAAACGGAATGAGCTTCAGTCTTTAAAAAGATCACAGGGGATGCCTGGGTTTCTCAGTCGGTTAAGCCGCTGCCTTCAGCTCAGGTCATGATCCCAGGGTCCTGGGATCGAGTCCCGCATCCGGCTCCTTGCTCAGCAGGGAGCCTGCTTCCCTCTCTCTCTGCCTGCCTCTCTGCCTACTTGTGATCTCTCTCTCTCTGTGTCAAATAAATAAATAAAGGCTTTTAAAAAATAAATTAAAAAAAATGAAAATGCAAGGAGAAGCAAGTTGAGGACTGATTTTTTTTTTCTTTTTGATTAATGTTTGTAAATGAAACAGTGCCAATGGAGAGATGGGAGAGGTAGCAGGATCAGAATGAAGCAAGAAGGTAAGTCAAATGTTGGAAATCCAAGCAAGCCTTAAAAGTTTACTTATTAAGGAGAAAAAAGAATTTGCATATCACTCCGAATTATCTTTGACGTGCTCTTTTCTCATTCCATTTCTTATGCACTTTTCAAAATCGGACTCAGTTTCTGAGTTCCTTGGCATCTTTATAGGGATTCTGAGGAATTGTCACTGAATTGCTCACCTAAAGTATTTACCACTATAGACTCAGAATTCATTTTTGACGTATCCCATGCAAGACTGAATCACCTCCCCATTTAAAAACTTGCTTTATGAATTTTTTTCTCTTGGTTTTCAACATCTTAGATGCCCAAAAGCCAGTACTCTTTTCCCAGCTATCATACATTTTGGATATTATGCTCTCTTTCTTCCAAGGTACTTTGGCTTTTAATACATAAATCTTCCTTGTTAGGCAGAGAAAGAACTTTGTTTAAGGTTTCCTCTTAAGAAGACTAATTCTCCAAAAAAACAAACTTACACTTTGTTAGATTCTCTGCATTTTGCTGACTCAACTTCTAGTACATATATATCTGATAACTTGAAATCCCTTGCATTCCTCACCTCTATACCATACCTGAGACCCAGGACTAAAACCCAGGACTGCTGAGCTGAGTAGCTTGGAATATGCACATAACGTTTATTCACTCAGCAAATATTTATTTAGTGCCTATTGTGTGTCAACCACTGTTTTCAAAGTGATATGACTTATTTTTCTCCCTCCTATCATTTCTGTTTTCATGACATATTTCAAACGACTTTTTCAAATATGAAGGCTTGGGTATTTCAAAGGATAAATAAATTAGTAAGATATATTAAAATACTCCAGCTCATTTCAGACCCTTCTCCCCCTCAAAAAAATTAAATACTGATCCTATAGCCAACCTACTTTTAAGGTTGTAGAGATTTGGAAGAATAATATTTAAAAACAGCTACCATATATTAATGCTCATTAAGTTCCAAGCTACATGGTAGGCATTTGTATGTATATATTATATGTAATCCTCATAGCAATGTTATTATATATATTTTTTAACCCATGGGGAAACTGAGATTAAGAGAAAAAGGTTAAATATATTTGCTGATGTCACACAAATACTAATTGATGAAACTTGATTTATAATTGAAATCTGTCAGGGTCTAAACTGCCCTTGAGGAATTTATTCTAGTATTGGAGAATAGAGAAACCTAAAGAGAGAGAAATTAGTGATAAATACTAAAAATCACACAAAAGAACAATAAAAACATTTCCTTAAGACTGATGTTTTCTCCTCTATATTTCCATTTCATCTGCGGTTCTGATTTCTCATTTTTGGGTTCATTCTCTGCTCCTGGACTTCCACTAAAAGTCTACATCTTTTACTGATTTGTATCACTCAGAATAGCTATTCTTATTTAAGGTCACTTAGTAATCCTAAATTTGAACATATAAAATGAAGCTTCTTGACCAGGAAAGAACCCTGATAGTTTTCAGAAGCTGAATTCTTCCAGTGACATCTTTGAGACAAATTTACAGGTATCAGTTGGATTTTACTGGCCCCTCTAAATGATTTTTTTTTTTTTTGGTGAGAATTATCTAATACAGAGAACAGTTAATGGTAGCACAGCTACATAAGGAAATGTAAAGCTTTGTTGAAAACAGACTGAACCAGGAATTGACTCTTGTCCTTGAGGTGTTTTGTTGGTCTTCCGCTGGCCAAGTGGGTCAGAAGTTTGAAGCACTTGAGTTAAATGACTAAGAGATTGACATTCTGTCAAATAGTCAAACCAGAGGGTTTTCTGACAAACACTATATTTGGGTGAAATTCTGATGAAAAAGGTAGAAAATCTGCTGTTATGGAAGTACAGAGTCAGCCCACTGAAACCCCTAACTCCCATGAATTAGTGGTTATTACATGCGGAGGAAAACACAAACTTTGTTAATACTTTTCCCATCCACTGTGAAATATAGAAACTCAGCTGTGATGTAGCATTTAACTGCACATCGAATCAAGAGTCCAGTAATAGAAATTGCCTTTTTGCAGTAGAAAACAGGGTTAGAAGCAAACCAAAATAACACATAAAACAGATCTCCATGGAGAAAATTGAAGACTGTTTCTAGCATGTAAAGATCGAGGACGCAATTCCTGTTCTGTGAAAAGCTTTTTTCCTGGGGTTTTAAATTTTCCTCTTGATTATGTGTGGAATCAAGGGGTGTCTGTGTGATTGCGCCCATGCATGACTCCGAGAAACAGAAATGGGGCAGACACAGACAGATGGTGACAGGCTCATTTTTAATCCCAACCAGCAGGGATAGAAGTCAAGAATCCAAGGCAGATCATAAAAGTTGGCATCCAATTTTCGTTTCCAAATTCTACATCCTCATTTGGTTAAAACTCAGTTTACTTCTCTCTAGTAAACAATGGATTCAGAACAAAACAATAATGAGGAGTTTTTTATTTAACTAGCTAATTTACAAACTTTTAAAAAAAACCTATACTCAGTGTTAGCAAGGGTGCAGAAAAATGGACTTTCCCTTGTACTAATACTTGATAAATAAATTGAAATTGCATTCTAGAACAATTTATTGCACAAATAATTATTTGTAAAAGAGAAGAATTAGAAACAATATACTCTTCCAAAAGCAGAAGGCTTCCATATCCTTTAGAGTGCATCAATACAAACTTGGTTTTAAACTAATTTTAAAGATAAAGGAACTCAGTCATGAGGCCATGTTTTATGAACAAAATGGGATACAAATCAAATATCCAGTATAATCTTCATAGATGGCTATATAGTGAGGTTTTTCAAAAGACTTGACACACTCCAAAATGCTATCAATTGTATACTCTCAGTATTGGAAAATGCATGATTTTATTTCTGCTACTATAGCACATTAAATATTTTTTAAAGAGTAAATATTGTTTCAGTGAAAGATTGTTTAAAAAACAATATACTGTCTGCTTTTTCAGTGAAAATCCTTTTGTATCTGCCAATGCATTTTTCAAAGTATATCCCTATATAATCTTAGAGAGAGAATCTTCTTCAGCTAGGAGAAACACATCTATATTGCTTTTGTTGAATTTCAGTTCATAATCCCTTTCTTCTACTGTTTGATATAACCAGAGGTAGATGTCAGACCCAGGATCACAGCCTGTAAAAAAATACACACACTATACCTCCATCTCTCAATTACTTCAACTCTCTACAAGACCATGTCCATTGGGAAATAATTGCCAGACATTGAAGGGGTGCTCCCTTGAGTATACTCTCTAAAGAGCAGATGTCTACCCATGGATTTGCAAAGGAGAACACAGAAAAGGATCAAGATAGTCAACCTTGCATGATGGTGAATCCTTTATGGCTTTCTCCAATGCTCTCCCTTGCACATTGGTTCCTTTTTCAGGTCATGGGAAAGTCTTTCTGATGCCTTATTACTTCATTTTTAAGTAAATTCATTCTCCACAAAAATAAAGGAGTTCAATAGAACTAGCACTTCTCCCTACATTTATGCCTCAATTTAGTTAATCTCTATATCACAGATGGTCCTTGATTTACAATGGTTGGATTTACAAATTTTCAACTTTACAATAATGTGAGAGCAACATGCATTTGATAAAAACTATACTTCGAATTTTGAATTTGGATCTTTTCCCTGGGCTTGACAATGTGCGGGAAGACCCTCTCTCATGATGCTGGGCAGCATCAGTGTGCACAGTGCTCAGTGAGCACAGCGCCCGTCAGCCACATGATCCTAAGGTTGAACAACCAAGACACTGACAACCTTCTGCACCCATATACAACCATTCTGTTCTTCATTTTCAGTACAATCTTCAATAAATTACATGAAATATTCAACACTTTAGTATAAAATAGACTTTGTGTTAGATTATTTGGCCCAGCTGTAGGCTAAGGGATGTTCTTAACACGTGTAAGGAAAGCAAGGCTAAGCTATGATGATGATCACTAGATTAGGTATTTGAAATGCATTTTCCACTTGTGATACTTTCAGTTTATGAGGGGTTTCTCTGGACATGACCTCCTCAAAAGTCAAGGAAGATCTGTACTACGAACTTAATATATCATAGACACTCTTCTAAGTATTCTTCTCTTTTTTTTCTCTCTTTCTTTGTCAATTAATTTAATTGGCAAAACAACCAAGTATTAAGTATTATTATTAGCTCTATTGTGCCAGGAAATTTGAGAGTTAGTATTATTAGGTAAGTATTATTATTAGCTCTATTGTGCCAGGAAATTTGAGATTCAAGGAAATTAATTTATTTGTCTGAGGTCATGGAGCTAATTTATGGTGAAGTTAGGACACAAACACAGGCTTTTAGCTCCTATGATTGCTTTCTCTCTCTCTTTCTCTGCCACTCACCCTTTCTTATCTATCTATCGATGCCAGTTATTCTGCACAGGATGCTATTGTCCCACTTGTTCCAAATGTACAACAATTTATCAGGCTACAGAGAAAACCTCAGGGCCAGGACCCCATATGCTTTCTTGAGTTAGCAAAAGTGATTTCAAGCCTAGAGCAATGATTCTCAAAGTACTATAGACCACACTTAAGTCTCACTTGTGATAATGTAAAAACTGCAAATTTTTATACTCCCCCACAACACTGCAGATATATTGATAATCAAAATCTTTGCAGTCCACTAATGCAGAAGCTGATGCATTTCCATCTGGGCCACTTATATGGTCAACAGCTAATGAAACAAGAATGCTTGCACTTGAAGACTTTTTGACTCAAGGACACAACCAGGATTCCTGGTTTAGGATTTAGCTATCTGTTTAACAGTTGTCCTACAGTTCAAAGCAGTTTTCAAAAACCAGCATGCATTATTGCAGGAAAACTTAAACACACAAGTATGTGTTTTTTTCAGATGCATATATGAATACTTCATATTTATCTTTGAAAATAATTTATATCTTTGAAAATAATATATCTATATATGTATATAGTATCAAGATCTGGAAAACATTAATCATGCCTCTTCTTTTTGTCATAAAAGAGAAGAAATATAATTTTTGCAAGCTACTGATACTTTTGTTTTCACTGCTTCCTAAATCAATCAACACAAAGTTTTATGCACACCTGTGGTATTTTGACATCAAGCATGAGGCGTGGTTATTTGGGTACCTTCAACATTGTGAATGATACTGAAGTGAATTCTACTGAATCAGTTATTTCTTCCACTAGTTTATAGTGAAATTGAGAGTATTCTGTGCAGCCTGATTAGAATAACTAGAATTACGGTTTTGTCAACATTTAATTAAGACACCAAACAACTGTCATAAGGTGTGGAAAGAGTTCATCCCTTATGATCAACATATATTTGAGCTATTGGACCTTAGTCTATAACTTAAACTGTTTTGACCTCTGTGTTCTCATCCTTAATATGATTGGTTCAAATTAAGATGTTCTAACAGGACTTTTTGATTCTAAGTTTAATGACTGTGCTCTGCTTGAGTCTATCTGTTACTACTGCCCATCCTGGAGTTTATTCTATTCTAGAAACTCCTTATTGGTTAGTGGTTAGATCAACAGACTGTAGAGAAAAAAGTTTAGAAATATTGCCAATTTGAACACTTTACTCATTTAAACCCACTCCTGTGGGAATGTTTTTCAATCAGTGAAATAAAAATGATATTCAACCGGTGTATGGCTATTTTCTTTAGCCAAGACAATGAAAAATGGATTTATTATCTACTTTTCCTTAAAAAAAAGCTTTTGTGTGAAAAAAAATTGTGGACAAACTCACATAAAAACTGTTCGTGGGGGACAATTTTCAAATAAAACTCTATTATATTGATAGACATTGAAATTGCTGCTCATAGTGCAGGGACATAAATATCCATTCTGCCCAAAACAAATTTAGCAAAATCAAAATATGTAACACTAAGAACATTTCAGCTTTTCTCTAACACATGGAGCCAGCCATACATGCCAACCCAATTTTATCACCTCTCCTCATTAAGCTTGAAAGCATATTTTGTGTTGCTTTTAGCAGCTCCTAAAATTTCTTTGTCTCTTAGCACAGCACCATAAAAGTTCCCACCTGACAGATCATAAATCGTTCTCACAGAGCAGTCTGTCCCCTGGCATAAACTGGTTACATTCTATTCTCCAGATACATTACTAACAGCATTTATGCACTTGCGTACAAAACTTAGTTTCAGGATCTGGAAAATGCTTGACCCTATCCTATCAATTCATAGCAGGGAATGGTCTACCTTAGACAAAGCATTTATTCTCACTGAGAGTGAAAGGGGAGAGAGCTTCTTTTGTTATGAAATACATTTAGAGGAGTAAAGAGTGGGTTATCTGAGGCCAAGGAAATCTGGCCACACAAACGTGACCTGGATATTTAGGGCTCTCTCACATACTGTAGGATGCATTAATGGTAGTTTCCTCAACCCTGATTCTAGAGAACATTTAAGGACATGTAATTTGTCTGCTACTCTGTCATTTGTTTCCTCATTCCCCAAGCATTCACGGAGAACCTGCTAGATTCTAGACGTTTGTCAAGTGATGTGATCTCAGAGATAGGTAAGATGAGGTCCCCACCTACAGTTAGATTTGTAGTTATGTAGGCATTTTCATTAAAGTGTAATAAAGGTTTTATTAAGCAAGGAGACACTTACTCTGTGAGTGAGAAAGAGGGATCAGGAAAACTTCTATGAAGGAATTAAAGGATGAGCAAAATTTTGAGATCTGAATGGGAGTTCCTTATGTGGTCATTGAGTAGCAGGTGATATATAAAAGATATACAGTTTTTAAAGTATAATATTAGAACACTAGCAAGTAGTTCAGAATGAGTGGAACCCACGCAGTATATGGTGAAGAGAGGATGAGGCTAGAGAGGTACACGGAGTCAAATCCCAAAGGATCCTCTGGATGTTAGCATAAAAAGTTTATAGGACTTTTTTTTCTATGATAATGGAGAGCCAATGAGAGGAGTAACACAGGGAAGATGTTCAGATCTAGCCATTCAGAAGAAATGGCCAAATGTTCAGATATCCTTATTTAGATTATGATAATAATAAAAAACTGACCATAGAGCAATAATGATATATTGCAAAACTGGCCATAAATTCTCTCCATCCCTGTATGTGTGTCCCTTTGCAAAATAGTTCTGCAACAACTCCTATCAAGAGGCAAAAGGGGTTTCTCTAATCGTTGCGTCTTTGGTATGTGATATCTTTTGGTTACCATCAACCATCAGAGCCATTAGAGACTCAGAAATGGCTTTCATAGAGAGGCTTGTTACTCTTGCTGCTCTTGAAAACCTCAAACTGTATGTGAAGGAGTCTGGGCTGGCCTCTTGGATAATGAGAGACATATTTCCCAGTCACCCCATTGCCCTATCAGCCTGTTATTAGCCATATATGTGAGTAAGGCCATCCTAGATCATCCTGCCATCAGCCAAGCCATGATGTGATTTCGTGACCTGACAGCTAACTGTAGAAGTATAAGCAAGCCCAGGAAAAGCCAACTGAACTACTCCAGACCAGACGAACTAAGCAACCAACCCAAATAACTGTTAAATAAGTGGTAGTTTTAATTCATTGAGTTTTGAGGCAGTTTTTTTCTGCAACAAAGTTGAAAGATATACAAAGAGAATTATTTTATACTTATGATATTATAGTAACCACTCCAAAAATTTTATGTGCATTATTTTTATTTACTTTTATAACATCTCCTAAGTTATGACCTGATCTTACTGATGAAGAAACTGATCTGTAGCCATTACTTTTGACAACTGAACAAACTGAGCTACAGAGAAGTAACACAAAACAAAACAAGACTGAAAAGACAGAAGTTTCTTGATTAATGATAACAGTGCTTGGTACTATAGAAATTCTATTTACCTTCAAACTATCAAGATAAACTATCAAGAACTTCCCAATACATATCAACTTTAAAAATTATTGTTTACCTGCTTTGTAAACTTAATTTCTGATTATATCCAACAAGGAATATTAATGAATAAAGAAGTAATAAACTGAATATAAGAGGTAAATAATGTATAGCACATCCCCATGTAAAGTAGGCAGCCTCCATTTAATTGTTGTCATGCAAAATGTTGACCTCCATATTCCCAACATTTCCAGAATGTTTAAGTTTTTTAAGTAGAAATTCTGCACTTGTGAAATATTCTAGTATTTAAATAATTATAAACTAATTTATAATAACCTAAAACAAAGATGTGTCACAAACAAAACATTTTTACTTGCCTTTGGCTGGTCGTTTGTGATCTGGAATCAATATTTCTGGTGGTGGTGGGTAGGTCGGGTTGGCCTGCTGATTATTAGGCCACTTATGTCTATTAGAGCACTTCTAAGTCCATTGTAGGATTGCTGGTCACAGAGGCAGTTTATCTGGAGGAATGAACCAAATGGTTTGGACTTTTACTGAAGACTAATACCAAATGGGAATATCTTAATACCAGAAAAAGTAAAAACTTATCACCTGTGTCTATTAGTTGTGTTTTCAAAAATTAATATAGTAAATGTTTCTTAGCTATAAGCCAGGAAACATCCAGACATATTCACCCTTGATTCACCTTCAAAGAACCCTGTCTTGTTTAAATAAATAAATAAATAAATAACCCTGACTTATTTCAATGTTAGCAACCTAACCCTCTCCCACGATAGTAGCATTCATGGCAGATTAATCATCTCTTTCAATCCACCAAAAGCATGTCCAGTTGTTCTTGATAATCAGTCACTTGATTCTAGCCATACTTTCTAAAAAACTGTCATGCTATTTTCTTGGGACTGCCTGTCCTTCTCTGACAGCTTTTTAGATCTTTGACTTATCTGTGTTAGTGAGAGAACTCAGGAGCTTTTCCTTCTCTCTCTACCTTTTCAAGGGCACAAGAGAGAGGTGGGGCATCTGAGTGAACTCAAGTTCGGGTGAGATACCATGCAGTAATAATGTCCAGCACTGAGAAAGGGCCATACACAGCCATAGCAGGAACCATTCAAGTCCACACAGGACCCCTGACTTGGCAAACTTTATTGTTTCTAATTTGTTTTCAACAATTCTTGCTCCCTCTTGGCTACCAGGCTGTCTGCCTTGTGCAGGTGACAGTGGCAAATGGGCTGGAATTTCAATGTCTTCATTGTATTGATTTCCATTTATTTTGATCTTTACAGTCTTTTCTCTTTGCCAGAGAAAGTTTTTGACCAAGGGAAATGCTATTCAGTGTTGGCTTTCTAAGTTGTAACACTTTAAAACACACTAGTAAGTAATAAGACAAGTGACAGATAAGGGTCAAAAGACAACTGATCAAGGGTAAGTTGTAGGAAAGCACATCAAGGCAGAGTTAGGAAGAAAAGCAAAGCTTGGTGCCCAGGTCCATGTTTTTCCTCTCAGGTCTGTTTCAGGCTCTGAGAATAATCGTACCCTCAGACAAAAGAATTTGACTGCAGAATTTCAGTTAAGGGACTCAGAAAATTCAAGATTAAGTCAGTTGTATCCTGATTCTACTCTGATCTGTGCAACAGTACTAGAAACATGGAGTGTGCCTTGAACACCCATTCTCATAACTAGCCCTCCCTGCTTCAATCACCTGTCAGTTATTCAGCTCCTTTAGACATGAGGTCACAACTTGCTTATTCCAGGTTCTACCATGGTAGGAAGATGCCTAAAACCCAGCAAAGCTTTTGGAACCTATTACTTGAGAATTTCTTCTAATGTTTTCTTGTATGTTGTTTTCTAAAATTCATCATACTTCTTTGTCTAGTTTTTTTTTGTTTGTTTGTTTTTTTCTATTTCAACACTTGTCCATATACTCTCATTACACTTGTTTTTGGCCAATTGACTTTCAAAAGCTTTTAACATTTGAATGTGCCCCACTTGGCTACAGACAAACCAGTAAGCACAAGCTCTTCTTCCATCTATGTTTCCATTTACCACTCTTGGTCTGCTATTACTTCAATATGATGTGCCTAGGTGTGGTTTCTTTACAATTATTCTTTTTGGATAGAATCCAGTAGATCACATCAGGTCAACAATGTTTATAACACCTAAAAATACATATATTTTTACATATATTGTAAAAAGTACATACAAATACTGTACTTTATTTTTTTGTACTTTATTTTTTTTAATTTTTTAAAGATTTTATTTATTTATCTGATGGACAGAGATCACAAGCAAGCAGAAAGGCAGATAGAAAGGAGAAAGCAGGCTCCCCACGGAGCAGAGAGCCTGATGTAGGGCTTGACCCCAGGACCCTGGGGTCATGACCTGAGCCGAAGGCAGAGGCTTTAACCCACTGAGCCACCCAGGCACCTCCAAATATTGTACTTTAAAATGCAGAAGAGGGTTGTGGAAAAAATGAAGACTAGATGAACCGAGATTCCAGAGAGGGAAGAGTATAATTTTTGGCAAGTTAATATTCACTGCCCATTATTCTCTCCTGAAGGCATTTGTCCATTCTGGAAATTGACCAATGATGAGAGTTTACCTGGGCAGAAGGATTCTGCTGAAGGAAAGAGAAAACAGTGACGTTTTTGAAGTTTGCACAGGCTGATGAAACAGACTGGAATGGGGGCCCCCAAAACACAGCTGGTTTCCCTACAGAGCATTTGCTAAGTTCTGGATGGTATGGGAGTTTAGGGAACTAAACCAGAAACTTCTAAAAGGCAGAAAGAAATGCCTAGTGGTCTGATACTATTTTGAAAATAAAGTTCAACCCAAAGCACTCAAACTATGACTAGTCTCTTCTGAAGACTTTGGGAAAGAAATTAAAGAGCTAGTATGAGAACTAGAGAACGCAAGTGAATCTCTCAATCTTCCAGAGCTAAATTCAAAACCCCATATTCTAGAAACAAATGAATCCAAGGTGAACATTTTTACTAATACTGAAGCCCAACACAGAACATTCTAATCCCTGATTAATTGCTCACCCTGTATGCTTAGGTGGACAGTCTCTAGGAGAAAATAGCATCATTCACATTCTCTGTGGTTCTTGGTACCATAAAAAGTCATGAAACGGGGACCTGGGTGGCTCAGTGGGTTAAGCCGCTGCCTTCGGCTCAGGTCATGATCTCAGGGTCCTGGGATCGAGCCCCACATTGGGCTCTCTGCTCAGCGGGGAGCCTGCTTCCTCCTCTCTCTCTGCCTGCCTCTCTGCCTGCTTGTGATCTCTCTCTGTCAAATAAATAAATAAAAATCTTAAAAAAAAAAAAAGTCATGAAACATGAGGAGCCAGGAAAACAGATCTGAAAATCAAGACAGAAGACACATAATGGAAGCAGACTAATAGATAACCCAAATAATTGGTTTCAGCACACAAGAATGTTGAAATGACTATTTTAAACATATTACTCTTCTTAGGGTTCATTGAGTCTCCTTGATATCTCTCAGAATCTCAGGCCTTTTTCTCAGCCATTGTCTCTTCCTTATTGTCACCTCTGAAATCTGGTTAGATATATCATGAACATTATTATCCTATCCAATTTATATTGTGTTCTTTGAATTTGACTTTTTAATTTTATTTTTATCTGTTTTTCTTCCATTAGAATATATGCTGCTTTAGGGTATGGGTTTTTAAATTTTTTAATTGCTGTATCCCTAGGACACCCAAAAGTTATTTAATCTAATAAATTCTAAAGTATTCTGACTGGGAAAAAATAACACCTCTGAAAAATATAAGAATAAAGTATCTGTACAAAGTTCTGAATGATGTATAAAACAAATTCAGTTATGCACATCGAATTAAGAAATAAAAACCATCCTACCATAATAGTGGAAGACTAGAACTGTATCTATTAATAGGAATAACTTGAGTTAATATTTATTAAATGCTTATTTTGTGCTTCTATTCCACCTCTTTTATACTACTCTATACTGCTTCAGCAGTTATTATTACATAACATAATCTTAGAACTACTATTTAAAGCAAAAATATAAAATGAAAGAAATTAATGAAATCACAATTATTCGTACATATTATAGTTTTTTGCTGAGAGAACATTGGACTACCATCTGAAAACACATTAAAATTAATAAGAGAGTTAAATAAAATGACTGAATACAAAATTGATTAGAACATATTTCTACATACTAGCAATACTTGTTTAGAAAATATATTAGAAAAATTATTCATAATAATAAATTCAAATAATATATTGGATGATTTAAAAGAAAACTTATGGGAACTAAGCATAAAATAATAGAAAACTTTGTTGAGACGTTAAAAAAAATAAAAGGAAGTAAATGGTGAACTATTACATCCCTGACTAGGAAGACTGGATGTTATAAAAATTACATTTATTTTCAAATTTATTTATAGTTTTGTTTTCAAATGCCAATGTTAAGGACATCAATTTAGAGTATGTCAGTATGGATGAAATATATATATATATATGTGTGTGTGTGTATATATATATTTATATATGTGTATATATATTTATATACGCGTGTGTATATACACACACATGCACACATATATACACACATCTCATCACAAAGAAGTTTGGGAAATGCTACTTTCTTTCTTTACTGGACAATCATACAGAAATTCAACTGTTGGTAAATTCTCAGATAATCTGCCATATGTAAATCTATAGTAAATGCAGCTTTCTTTAACTAAGGTTTATTGAATATATGTCTTTGGTAGCACCTTATTAACATATGACATAGTGTTGTGCAGAACAACATTTTGAGTAAAAATGTGCTAATTAATAGGTCTAACCTAATATAAGTCAAAATCCCAGTAGCAATTTGGTATTAATCTTAAAGAGATTCTCATATTCTCTTAAATGAATAGCTAGTGGTCACTGTATAAACCATTTTAAGAAGTTATCATGAGCAACTTCTTTGAGATATTAAAACATAGTTTGAACTGGTAATAGCTAGAAGATCATTTTGGAAGTAGATAGAAAGATAGTAGTCCAGAAATCACCATGTGTTAATCTATCCATTAATACATGTTTGCTGAAGAGTAGTTAGTGGGCCAGAATAGTGTACTTCTGTGTATGCCTTAAGTTTGCCTAATAACTTTGAGAAATCATAAATCACTGGAAAAGAGAAAGATAATTTATTAAGTGATATGAGAAAAATGTTTGGTTATTCAAGTAAGCCACCAAACTTTACATAAAATCTCATATAATGTATCAACCAGATATTCCATATTGATACTCAATATAGTTTTTAACTATAAAAATTAAAGGAAATATATGCAAAAGTAAAAGTATATTTGGATGGAGCAGGATAATCTAAGTTTAAAAATCATAAAGGAATAGGTGAAATAGATAAAGGGATTTTTTTTTAAAAGAGGCAGAAGAGAAAGAAGGGCGTGGGGGGCAGAGGGAGAGACAGAATTTTTTTTTTTAAGATTTTATTTATTCATTTTACAGAGATCACAAGTAGGCAGAGAGGCAGGCAGAGAGAGAGAGGAGGAAGCAGGCTCCCTGGTGAGCAGAGAGCCCGACGTGGGGCTCGATCCCAGGACCCCGGGAACATGACCCGAGCCGAAGGCAGCGGCTTTAACCCACTGAGCCACCCAGGCGCCCCGAGAGACAGAATTTTAAGCAGTCTCCATGCCTAGTGTGGGGTTGGACATGGTGTTTGATCTCACAACACCGAGATCATGACTGGAGCCAAAATCAAAAGTTGGTTGCATAAGCAACTGGACCACCCAGGTGCCCCAGGTGAAGGGGATTAAAGAGTACACTTATCATGATTAACACTGAGTAATGCATAGTATCTTTGAATCACTATATTGCATACCTGAAACTAATGTAACACAGTATGTTAACTAAACTGGAATTAAAATTTAAAAATTTAATAACAATAAATAAAAAAATAAATGAATGAATATATAAAAATATCATACATTCTGTTTATATATTTTCATAATAAATTTGACTACATTTTCAAAGAAAAAATAAGGGAACAATAGCTTTGACATCTTAACAATAAAAATATTTATTTTTAAAAAGTTATAAAAAACAGAAAAAATAAAAACATTAAATATGTAAAATAATTATTCATAAGAAATGCATAAATATTTATATTTTAAAACATTTTAATCCCATTAGATAAATGTCCTAAGATCAGGAGCAGTAAGTAAACAGGAAATTTCAATAAATAAATAAGTATAAATATAAATATACATATTACATTATATTTCTGTTCATGAGATGTATATGCATATCATTTTGTAAAAATAATGTACATAACAAGGTAGTAGAGAATGTTATATAGTCCACCTTCTCACCTTCTTTTTGTTGGAATTCTTAAAGCCTATCTTATCTTTTTTTTCCTTGAAGATTTTATTTATTCATTTGAGAGAGGGAGAAACCATGAGTAGGGACAGGGGCAGAGGAAGAGGGAAAAGCAGACTCCCCACTGAGCAGGTAGCCCTGCTTGATCCCAGGACCCTGACATCACGACCAGAGCTAAAGGCAGATGTTTAATCCACTGAGCCACCCAGGCATCCTTGAAAGTCTGTGTTATTGATCAGGCATAACATGCCTCTCAAAAGAAATACTCTAAATCATTTCAAAGAACTGCATAATGACCACATAGCAATAACCCTTAGAACTATGAAAACACAATAGCAAGTAACAGATTTTTCATCATCTTTGAAGCTGACAGTGAGTTGAAGCACGCAAAGTAGAAAAGGAGAAGCCAGAACAACTCCTTGACCGCTGCAGTTTTGATGTATCCGCTCTTTTGTTTTCTGACTTAACCAGCTGCTCACTTCACTGGTTCTATAGAATACTAAAGAGTGAACCTGGTGACAGGGATAGGAAAGTCTGGGTGAGACAGAAAGGAGCTGGTCAGTGGACTTCTTCAAAGAAGGTCTATGAATCCACAACAGCCTGCCAAAGTGAGAAAGGAAAGTGGACCTCCAGCTTTTCTTGCCAATGCCACACAAAAGAACTCAACAGCCCCATTACTTTAGGACTAGGGAGGAGCAGTGGTTCTGTCACACCACCACCAACCAGATACTACAGTTTGTCTCTGGAAAAGGGCACTTGGAAAACATGGGAGGCGTATGGGTGGCCTGCACACAACTTCTTCCATAACACAGACGTCAGAAATGCCACCTTCAGTTTGACTTCCACAATTCATGCTGTTCCTTTCAGTGCAAAGATGAAAAATTCAGAGCAAAGTATTATAAACAAGCCTGCTCTCCAAAACAGTCCCTGCAAAAGTGCACCCATGGTTGCCTTAATGTTGAAAGAAGATCTTCAGTGCCAGTCTCTGGGATCCTTGGATCAATTGTGAACAAAACAGCCTTTTCATGAGAATACATTAGAGAGATTTTTCAACTCCTGATGGTGGGATTTTTTTTCTCAGTCACTCCTAGTGACAGCAACCATAGTGCCTAGTGTGTGTTCCCTGAAAATGGATATACCCACTGAGGAACTCAGGCTCTGTACACGCATTTTTGAGGTGAGACAGCAGAGGGCTGGGCCTGGGGATGTGCATATCAAGACAAAGCAATTAGCAAAAAACAAAAGACAAGAAGCCTAAGTGAAGATGGAGAGAAATTGGATCCATTGAACACTATTGATAGGAATGTAAATAGTATAGCCACTACAGAAAATGGTACAGAGGTTCCTCAAAAATTAAAACAAGAACTACCATGTGATCCAATAATCCCACCTCTGGGTGTTCACCCGAAAGACCTCCAATCAAGATCTCAAAAAAAGATTAGCATTCCAATGTTCATTGCAGCACTATGTATGAGAGCTGAGATATAGAAGTAACTATGGAAGTAACCTAAATCCCCATCAGCAGATGAAGTGTAAATAAAGAAAATGTGGTACAGACATGCAATGGAATATTACTCAGCCTTAAAGAAGGAAACTCCATTTTGTGAAACAACATGGATAAAGCTTGAGGCCATTATGCTAAGTGAAATAAGCCAGTCACAGAAAGACAAATACTGCATGATTCCACTTAAATATAAAGGTGTTTGAAATAGTCAAAATCATAGAATCAAAGAGTGGGATAGTGGGTTGCCAGGGGCTGGGGGTGGGGTAGTGAAGTGGGCAGTCACTAATTTATGGGCATAAAGTTTCAGTTAAGCAGGATGAGTAGAATCCACAGACCTTCTGCACAACATTATACCTATAGTCAACAATTACATATTATACACTTAAATATTAAGAGAGTCGATTTTTTTTAAAGATTTTATTTATTTATTTGACAGATAGAGATCACAGGTAGGCAGAGAGGCAGGCAGAGAAAGAGAGGAGGAAGCAGGCTCCCCGCCCAGCAAAGAGCCCGATCCGGGGCTCGATCCCAGGACCCCGAGATCATGACCTGAGCTGAAGGCAGAGGCTTTAACCCACTGAGCCACCCAGGCGCCCCAAGAGAGTCGATCTTATGGTGTGTTCTCACACAATAAAATGAAACTTAAAGAAGAAAAAGCTCTCATTTGCCTGTTTACAATCATCAGCAGTGAGAAGTAGATTTCCAAAAAGGCAACCCTCCTTTTCTCTCCCCATGACATTTTCACACCTTTCACTCTTTCTGATGGAGAAGGTTCTCCCAATTGCAGTTTTCTGTAGCCAGAGGGCCCTGTATATTCTTCCTCTCCTTACTTTGTACATCCAGCTGGGCAAAGTTTATTCTGCTTTATGTACCATAATCTGTCATGGCTGATTTTGTTATAACAAGATCTGAACAGATGGGGAATGGTTTGCTCAAGAATTACTTGCAATATGAGTGACCTATAGAAAAAATTGGGAACTGGAATGCAGTCCCTGCAATAAAATCCCAAACTCGTTATCTTCCCCACAGGATGCCCATGTACTCGCCCCCACATGAAGGTGTTAATGACTAATCCAGAGACCTATAAAGGACTCCAGTCCTCTGGTGAATAGCACATCCCCAAACAAAGGAACAAGACAGCAGCAGAGAAAGGCAGTAAAAATTCTTTGTCATAACTTGTCTTTCTGATTTTTTTTTCCTATCAAGTGACATATACTTAAAAGATACAAACACAATCAGTTAACAGTGGAATGGAAATGTTGCAAATAAGGCAATTTCCTTAGAACTGGAAAATCTCCAGAATTAGACAGTTTCCCATCAGCATTTAATAAACTTTTTTAACACCTACTGAGTCCAATTTCATAGTTTTTCAAAGTTCTCGCTAAGCATAACGGGGAAGATAATCAGAAACCCTTATGGACAATATGCTGTCTGAAAAGAGTATTAGGAAAAAAAAAAAATCAGGCAATGAGGGCGCCATTAATCCTCTAATCCAACTGCCCATATTTATGTTGATTTTACAAAACAAAATGCCATTCTAAGTTGTTAGTGCCTCCGCCTCCACTCCAAAGAGGCCATACAAATAAATTAAAAAATCCTTCTCTGCATAAGTTCTCTGTGGTTTAGTATGTTTTACAGAGACTGCTCAATTAGAGCCAGCCTGAAGCCATTTCTATATTTAAAAAATTGCAACATTAACCATATGATCTTTGAACAGCATTTATGATCCAACTACATATTCCCTGCAGTTCCTAAAATAACACAAGGGGAGAAAAATAAAGAAAATGAAGGGAAGAGAAGCTTTCACTGTTTATATCTCGGGCTTCTCCTCCTGAAATGCACTATTGCTTTTCATCTCCTTCCCTGTATCTAGGCATTATCCATTCTCAGCAGAGCCTTCTCTGATACTCTGAGTCTGTATTAAAACACAGGCATCATTTTAAAAAATCGAATATAAATGCTTGGATAAACTATGATATTGTGCTTTTCTGTTTTAGGAGAAATAGTTTCTTTTGTACAAGTAAAATTAATTTTTTGGAGGTTGAGACCACTGACCATTTTCTATAGTTTATATTAAATAAGGAAGTGCTAACTTCCATAGTTAATACTTGATGATAGAGTATTAATATCTAAATTTTATTTTTTAATGGTCAAATGATTCACATCACGCCTTCTGGAGAAAAAAGGGGATCAAATTAGATCATTTGCTGACGGTTAGATCTGAAGCTGCTTCATTAATTGGGGCGATACAGATTTGAGGAAGCACCTGGAATTTTCAGTGCTCCTTCACTGACAGCTTAATGTCTTAATGTCAGACAAGGTGACGGAAGCTTCAAACTTGTCATCCTTAAGTTTTATTTGCACCCTGCACCCTGAGTTCAGTTTGGTTAGAAATCTAGGGCTTTACTACTTTCTGGAAACTTTCCCCACCATAATTCACAAACTTTGCCAATCCTGTTCCAAAGCTACTCTAAAAAAATGAGTCATTGGGGTAATGACACTCAACATTTCAATAGCTCTTTATCCATGTTAGTTAATTATCTTGCAATGCAGAAAATGACAATGGTTCTTATTTAAGAGGAAAATGAATGGTTTTGCTAAAGTTGAGAATGTCAGTGAAATTGGTCTCTACAACACTGGGCATTTTGCCTCTGTATACCCAGGAAGATGTATTTGTCTCCCCTTCCTCTTTTCCAGATACCTAACAACAAAGACCCACCCCTCTGGCTATATTACCCTCCATTTACCAAAAATTCTAGTAACTTTTCTTTCAACCAACTTCCACCACTACACCCCTTTTATGAACAACATAAATGCCACTGAACACTTCAGAGTCATTGGGTTAACAGCTCTGGCTTTGCTTAAAGCTGGAAAAAGTTTCATGGCTTGAACAGATGAAGAAGCTATAGGAAAAATCCAAAGGATTCTTGCTGCTTTCCCACCAAGTTTTCCTCCCCTGAGCACTATCCTTATTCATCAGTCCACCACCATCACCACCCAACCGCCACAACACCCACCCACACATGCACACACACACGCACACACACACACTGCTTTCATCAGTCTTGATTTAATGCTTTCCTTTCCTCTTCAGTGTGAAACAAATCTAAATCCTTTTCCTTATCTTTATCAGTATAGCTGAGATAGGTAGAATTTATCAAAGGTTTATTAGAGATTTTTTTTTTAAGTAGGGGGAAATATATATGACTGCCACTTTACATTCCTCTCAGTATGTTTCTTCTCTGTTCTTTCTGAGGAGGGAGTGACTAGGAAAGTTAGAGTAAAAGCAGAATTTCCTCTGAATTTTGTGGACTTTGAATATACTCCTAAATCTGGCTGGTAGAGTGTGTGTGTGTGTGTGTTTGTGTGTGTGTGTGTGTAAATCCAGCTCTGCCAATTAGAGGACAACACTCAGAATATATATGTTAGTAAGCAGGTAGGTCGGCAGAGACATTTTTTTCTCTCTTTATTGAAATAGGAAAAACCCATTGTATTTGTCACCTGGTACTCAGAAGACAAATTGTTAACTTTTTGTGTCACATCAAGTGCAACCTTTTTCTGAGGAATAAGTATCATCCTTTGTCCCACCTCTGTTGCTCCATTCTCTGCCCTGATTCCCTAGAGGTACATCCTGTTATGAATTATATGGGTATCTTTCCTGTTAGTATGTCACTTGTTTTGCTTGATTTTTTTTACTCTGTACACTTTACCTTTACAATACAAATACACACATCATTAATTACATATCAAGGGCTTTTAGAGTATGTTTTTATATATATATACTTAATACATATTTTAAATAGTGTTTTATAATTTGCTTACTTTCTTCAATATTATGCTTTCTAAATTTTTTTAGATGGATAGGTACATACATATGTATATATGATACAGAGAGAGGGAGAGAGAAGAGGAGAAAGAAAAAGAGAAACAGGAAAGAGATAGAAAAAGAGGAAAAAGGAAGAAAAGAAGGAAGTTAAA
Source organism: Lutra lutra (assembly GCF_902655055.1). NCBI lineage: Eukaryota > Metazoa > Chordata > Mammalia > Carnivora > Mustelidae > Lutra > Lutra lutra. Next base: position 17,238,252 of record NC_062286.1, read on the forward strand.
AGAGGGAGGGATGGAGGAAGGAGGGGAGGGAGGTAGGAAAAATACTCTTATTTTTTATATCTGCTATGAATTTTAAATTGAGAATATGAGATTGGGGTTTCCTTCCCAGTTCTACTTAGTTTTAGTCTGTTACTTTACCAGTTCACTTCCCCACTGATTTGTAACTACACGAATCATATTCCATCTCCCTGTAGATATTAGTGTCTCTGGATTCTCTTTTCCCTTCTACTTATGTATTGGTTACCACTACATTATCACCACATATTACTATAATTACATAATATCTTAATTTTTAAAAAAGCAAGAGTTGTTCTCCTTTCCTATTTAAAATTCCCTTAGCTATTCTTGAACTTTCACTTTTCTGTAGGAATTGTGGTGAGTTAGTTTGTAGTAAATTTATCATGATTATGGGCAAATAATTGCCACAAAGTTACAAAAAAAAAAATCATACCTAGGTAACACATACTGTGTTGATGGGTCTACTAGGGTCCCCTAACCCATTTCCAATATGGGGTTCATTTCAACACACATACAGACACCAGGTAGGTGTCCAAGAATTCAGCTCAATTCTGATACTATTTACCTGGAGTGAGCATCAGTTTCTATAGGTTAAGGATTCTGTCCTGTCAGAGTACACATCCAGCCCATTCTCTGGATGCCAGTCACAAGCCTAGGTTGTTACCTCTTCTTCTGATCCAGAAGCTGCAGATTGGAGGTTCTAAATGACTTCTTCCTTGGGTTCCACTAATTTGCTAGAGTGGCTCATGGGACTTAGGGAAACACTTACATTTATCAGTTCATTAAAGGACATGATAAAGGATATGAATCAATAGCCACATGAAGAGATATATAGATAGGCAAGGTATGTGGAAAGAACACAGAGCTTCCATACCCTTTCCAAGCATGCCCCTCTCCCTGCATCTCCATGTGTTCACCAATCCAGAAGTGCTCTGAACCTTCTCTTTTTTGGGTTTTATTGAGGCTTCATTGTATAGTCATGAATGACTTAAGTCATGGTCATTGGCTGACTCAAGGTCCAGCCACTCTCTCTTCTTCTGAGGTCTGGGGGTCTGGGGTAGGACTGAAAGTTCCAACACTCTAATCACATGATTTCCTCCTGGCAACAAGACCTACCCACCACTCTACCTGCCTAAGAAAAGATCAAAACCTTATCTTCATTAACATAAAAAAAGATAGCTTTATTGTCCTTAACACTTAGGAAATTACAAGTGTTTGGGGAGCTGTGAGCCAGAAACTGTGGACAAAAACAAAATATGTTTGAGAAATACATTTTTGGTTATCCAAATGTATTTCTTATAAATCACAATATCACAATAACATTATCACCAATCCCACTTATAAGACTGCCTCATTATTAAATTGTAACAAACGCCAGGCAGAGTTTAACTGGGACTTTCTAGAGTAAATGCTTCTCCTTCTGAGTCTTGTTCCTTAGAAGAGTGGTCAGAGTGGTAACAAGGCAAGTGAGCAGGTATCCATCAGTGGGAGGATCTTTCAGAAATGCACAAGCTCCTCCTATGGAAAAGTCAAGTCTGGGAAGCCTCAGTTCTGGAAACAGCAACTCTGTGAAGGACTTATGCCCATATCTACTTATTAAGGAAATACAAAGGCCAGGATATCCTCCATTCATATTTATGAGCTTTCAAGTTAAAGCAGTAACTGAGATTTCTGAACCCACTATCAGTTTCCATTAAGGCCCTGATCATGGAATAAAAGAAGGCTAGATCAAGAGGTGTGGAAGGTTAATTCTCTTCACTGTGTCATGAGCTTTCCTTCCTGCACCCAATTCAGCACCAGTGGTGCAATGCCTTCCAGGTGAGGACTACAGGGAAAGTACTATGAGTTTGGGGAGGCCAGGTGGAGGCTTCATTCACAATCAAGGGCTGGTTAATGTCTCGTTTCTTGGGAGGGGGATAGTAGTGAGGGGAGCGTGTCAAGAAGGAAAATGAATTATCACACAGGATCTTCATCAATCTTTCCCATGGCCTTTTAGCACAAATAGAGGCAGGTAACCGTACAAACTCTAATCATGTTACAAGGACAGTGTATTATCACGAAATTACTAATTTGTTGCTGGCGACAGTACAATTTACACATCTCCAGTCCCATCTCTAATTGTCTGACACTTATTTGGTGCTGAAAAGAAGCACACAGCAGGAGAGGTTCTGAGAGGCAAGCCAATCAGTCGAAGGCTTTCAGAAGTCACAATGGGCATACTCCTGGCTTGTAGGACTTCATAAGAAAAGGTTTCAAAGGGGGAAAAAAAGAAAAAAAAAAACATTTCTGATGGGAAAAGGGACTTGTGAATCAGAAAACATTGTTTGATAGAGATAATATAAAAATTGGAACAATTTCTACTTTTTCTTACTCATAAGGCTGCTGTAAGGGAATTTGAGATCATGGGAAAATGCCTTGTGAACCCAGAATCCTGACAGATGTGAGGAAAACAGACAGGTCCTGGGGACTGTATTATTAATCAAGGCTGGAAGGTTAGCAGATTCTCCAGCTTGTTGGATAATCCACGGACACCATTCTTTCTATAGCAATTCCTCTTGGGGATTGCCACATCTTGTCCCTTTGTTTGTTTGTTTTTAATACCACTAGATAGCTAATCTGCCCTAGACTTCCTGTTTTCATCCCCTCTAAATATTTTGGCAGATATGCAAGAAATGACAGAGTGGTGCTATGCCATCTTCTCCTGCCACTAAGGCAACTGGGAGCTTCCTGGAATAATGGAGACTCCCTTGGATGGATCAAAGTCATAAAAGGCTGGATGTAGCAAATAAAGGGCCTCTTTCTCAGCCCTTAGAGTCCACAGAGATAATGAGGAGGAATAAGCTTGAAATACCTCATCTCCAAAGTGAAACACAGACAACAGTCACTTAAATTGCAAAGGCATGTTGCAAAGCTTTTTTAAAAAGGTTCAAAAACTGGGGCACCTGGGTGGCTCAGTGGGTTAAAGCCTCTGCCTTTGGCTCAGGTCATGATCCCAGTGAGCTGGGATCGAGCCCCGCATCAGGTTCTCTGCTCGGCGGGGAGCCTGCTTCCTCCTCTCTCTCTGCCTGCCTCTCTACCTACTTGTGATCTCTGTCTGTCAAATAAATAAATAAAATCTTTAAAAAAAAAAAAGGTTCAAAAACCTATGAAGATGAATGTATGAATACTTTGTGGAATTAAAAGATAGCCCTTGTTAACAAGGAAATTCAAATGTCTTCTAGGAGTTTATACACACAAGGACACACGCACATTTGTGTGTGTAGAGAGAATTAACATTACAAAGTAATAATGTGTTTGATCAGCTGTCAAATATATAGGTGCTCACATATAAACAGGCTCTAAGATTTCAGAGAATGAAGGAATTTCTTCCTGCTGAAGAACAGGCAAGGCTCCATGGAGGAGGCCTAGATTAGTTTTACCTTAAACTGCAGGCCAGTGTGTGTGTGTGTGTGTGTGTGTGTGTGAGAGAGAGAGAGAGAGAGAAAAGGGGAAGCAAGATATAGCCAGATCAGCTTGGAATATCATTAGTGAAGACTTTTAAGAGAAACAGCAATCCTTGTACAGATGACAGTGGGATCACTTAAGTGGGAGCAAAGGATCTGTGCAGAAAATAAAAGCAGATAAATCTTGAAAAGATCCATTTAGCAAGATTATGGAGGTCCTTCATTATCAGAATAAAAGGAAGGAGCATGAGGATCAAGGAGGAGAGATTAAGACATCATGCCCAGCATCAAGTATTTCCAACCCTGGCCCTAGTAACTGAATGAAAGGAAGATAGTCTCAGGGAATATCAGAAATGTTGATTTCTTCCAGAGGCTGCCAGTCAATTAAATGTGATTCTATATGTTTTAAATTCATTACAGTATTCAGTGCTTTAATAGTTATTTAAAAAGCTTGTGGAAACCCAGCTTTACTTAGTGACAATTTAACTTTGTTGAATCATTTTATTATCTCATAGAGATAATAAAGACTCTAAAAGAGTAAGCAATGTGTTCACTTGCCAAAACATCAATAAGATTTTAAATCATTTCAAATAAACTATCAAAAACCTAATTGAAAAAGCTATTGAAAACTTAATTGAAAAAATGAGTACTTTCATTACTCATCGAAATAATTGGGGGCAAAAAGTCAGCATGATGTGTATGTAATCTTGGATCATAGATGGGTCATAGTGGAGTCCAAGTTTATATTGCATATTATTGTGTATATCACACTCTCATAGTGACTGTGAGACAGGGCTACATAATCAATCATGTGGCAAGTCATGAGTCAGGATCCACTGAGTCTGTCCTGATCAAATTATGATCACTAACTTGGTTCACATTTAAGAATACAAGACATTTAAAAGAGGAAACAAATATGATTTAAGTGCTTAAGTATTAATTTATTAGAATTGTTTATCCAGAGAGTTGTCCACTAATATTTACCAAGACCATACTAAATTTACCTAGATATTATGAGCAACCAATGACCCTCCTCTGAGAATGACTAAGAAGAAAAAAAATTGTAACACAAATTTGGAACCAAATTTTATAATTATATAGCCACTTCATCCAGAGATTCAGTCAGTCAGTCAAGTATTTATTGAGTGCCTACGGTAGGGTAAGCACCATTCTAAGTATTGAACATACAGCAATGAACAAAAATAGCTTCTGTCTCCATGAAGTTTTTATTTTAGAGAGAGACATAGATAATAAGAAACAAACCAAAAATGAAGTTAATGTTATGTCAAGGAGTGGTAAAATCCTTAAGGAAAAAATAAGCAGAGTGGGAGGATAGAGAGTTTTATAGGCATTTTGTTAAATAAAGTGGTCAAGGAAGACCCATATAACATGCAGGAAGAAATCAGACCTAACAGACGAAGATAGTCTTGCAAATAACTAGGGGAAGATTATTAAAAGCAGAAGGATTAGTAAGTATAAAATCTTAATATAGGATTTTTTTTTTTTCCTGCAATGGAGAAAGAGGAAAAAACCAATGAAACTCGAGCAAAGTGAGGTAGAGAGAGTGATTGATGAAGCTGAAGAGATAGCCGGATGGTCAAATACAGAAGCAGTGAGTTAAAGTTAAGGACCATAAATTTAAATCAAAATATGATGGAAAACCTCAGAGAGGTTTTAGATGGAAAGTTAATATCATTTGATTTGTCTTTTAGAGTATTCCTCCTAGCTGGTTTGTGAAAAACAGACTGAAGGACGAAAGTACAGGACTGAAGGACAAAAGTAGGGACAAAACAGACTACTGCAATAGTCTAGGTAAGACATGTGGAAACTTGAACTATGGTGGTAGCTATGGATATGGTGAAAAATTATCTGTTTGGGGATAAATTTTGAAGTTAAGGCCAAAAGGATGGATTGAATACTGGGAGTGAGAAAAAGTAATCAAGGAATATCTACTTTTTGGCTTTAATAGTTAAGTAAATGGTGGCACCATGTCCTGACAGGGACCCAGGAAGAAGAACACACTGGGGGAAGGAACGACATTGAAAAATGGATTTAAAAAGTAGGAACTTGGGAGGAGGAGTCAAATTGGCAGAGAAGTAGCAGGCTGAGACTACTTCAGGTAGCGGGAGATCAGCTAAATAGCTTATCTAAAGATTGCAAACACCTACAAATCCAACGGGAGATTGAAGAGAAGAAGAACAGCAATTCTAGAAACAGAAAATCAACCACTATCTGAAAGGTAGGACTGGCGGAGAAGTGAATCCAAAGCGACTGGAAGATAGACCGCGGGGGGGAGGGGCCGGCTCCAGGTGAGCTGCGGAGCAACGGAGCACAAAATCAGGACTTTTAAAAGTCTGTTCCGCTGAGGGACATCATTCCAGAGGCTTAACTGGGGTGAAGCCCAGGCGGGGTCAGCGCGGCCTCAGGTCCCGCAGGGTCACAGAAGGATCGGGGGTGTCTGAGTGTCGCAGAGCTTACCGGTATTAGAACAGGGGAGCTGGCTACAGAGACAGAGCCGAGGAGTAAGCTCTAAACTCGGGGTTACCTTGAACCGGTCGCAGGCTCGGTCAGCTCGGAGCGCGGCCGGAGGCCAGGGTGACGGGAGTCATTGGGCGCTGTTCTCTGAGGGCGCACTGAGGAGTGGGGCCCCGGGCTCTCGGCTCCTCCGGGCCGGAGACCGGGAGGCTGCCATCTTCATTCCTGTCTTCCAGAACTCTACGGAAAGTGCTCAGGGAACAAAAGTTCCTGAAAGCAAACCCAGCAAACCCAAGCGGATTACTCAGCCCGGCCCTGGTAAGGGTGGTGCAACTCCAACTGGGGCAAAGACGCTTGAGAATCACTACAACAGGCCCCTCCCCCAGAAGATCAACGAAAAACCCAGCCAGGACCAAGTTCATCTACCAAGGAGTGCAGTTTCAATACCAAGGAGAGCAGCGAAATTCCAGAGGAGGAGAAAGCAAAGCACGGAACTCATGGCTTTCTCCCCATGATTCTTTAGCCTTGCAGTTAATTTAATTTTTTTTTCTTTTTCATTTTTTTTCTCTTCTTCTGCTAAATTTTTTTTAACTTTTACCGTTTTCTTTTTTAACGTTTTTTAAATAGTTTATTTAATATATATATATACATTTTTTCCTTTTTATATTTTTTATCGGCTTTCTTTTTTTAATAGTTTCTTTTTTTTTTTCTTTCTGAACCCCTTATTATCCCCTTTCTCCCCCCTCACGATTTGGGATCTCTTCTGATTTGGCTAAAGCATATTTTCCTGGGGTTGTTGCCACCCTTTTAGTATTTTACTTGCTCCTTCATATACTCTTATCTGGACAAAATGACAAGGCGGAAAAATTCACCACAAAAAAAAGAACAAGAGGCAGTACCAAAGGCTAGGGACCTAATCAATACAGACATTGGTAATATGTCAGATCCAGAGTTCAGAATGACGATTCTCAAGGTTATAGCCGGGCTCGAAAAAGGCATGGAAGATATTAGAGAAACCCTCTCGGGAGATATAAAAGCCCTTTCTGGAGAAATAAAAGAACTAAAATCTAACCAAGTTGAAATCAAAAAAGCTATTAATGAGGTGCAATCAAAAATGGAGGCTCTCACTGCTAGGATAAATGAGGCAGAAGAAAGAATTAGCGATATAGAAGACCAAATGACAGAGAATAAAGAAGCTGAGCAAAAGAGGGACAAACAGCTACTGGACCACGAAGGCAGAATCCGAGAGATAAGTGACACCATAAGACGAAACAACATTAGAATAATTGGGATTCCAGAAGAAGAGGAAACAGAGAGGGGAGCAGAAGGTATATTGGAGAGAATTATTGGAGAGAATTTCCCCAATATGGCAAAGGGAACAAGCATCAAAATCCAGGAGGTTCAGAGAACCCCCCTCAAAATCAATAAGAATAGGTCCACACCCCGTCACCTAATAGTAAAATTTACAAGTCTTAGTGACAAAGATCCTGAAAGCAGCCCGGGAAAAGAAGTCTGTAACGTACAATGGTAAAAATATTAGTTTGGCAGCAGACTTATCCACAGAGACCTGGCAGGCCAGAAAGAGCTGGCATGATATATTCAGAGTACTAAATGAGAAAAACATGCAGCCAAGAATACTATATCCAGCTAGGCTATCATTGAAAATAGAAGGAGAGATTAAAAGTTTCCAGGACAAACAAAAACGGAAAGAATTTGCAAATACCAAACCAGCTCTACAGGAAATATTGAAAGGGGTCCTCTAAGCAAAGAGAGACCCTAAAAGTAGTAGATCAGAAAGAAACAGAGACAATATACAATAACAGTCACCTTACAGGCAATACAATGGCACTAAATTCATATCTCTCAATACTTACCCTGAATGTTAATGGGCTAAATGCCCCAATCAAAAGACACGGGGTATCAGAATGGATAAAAAAACAAAACCCATCTATATGTTGCCTACAAAAAACTCATCTTAAACACGAAGACACCTCCAGGTTTAAAGTGAGGGAGTGGAAAAGAATTTACCATGCTAATGGACATCAGAAGAAAGCAGGAGTGGCAATCCTTATATCAGATCAATTAGATTTTAAGCCAAAGACTATAAGAAGAGATGAGGAAGGACACTATATCATACTCAAAGGAACTGTCCAACAAGAAGATCTAACAATTTTAAATATCTATGCCCCTAACGTGGGAGCAGCCAACTATATAAACCAATTAATAACAAAATCAAAGAAACACATCGACAATAATACAATAATAGTAGGGGATTTTAACACTCCCCTCACTGAAATGGACAGATCATCCAAGCAAAAGATCAACAAGGAAATCAAGGCCTTAAATGACACACTGGACCAGATGGACATCACAGATATATTCAGAACATTTCATCCCAAAGCAACAGAATACACATTCTTCTCTAGTGCACATGGAACATTCTCCAGAATAGATCACATTCTTGGTCCTAAATCAGGTCTCAACCGTTATCAAAAGATTGGAATCATTCCCTGCATATTTTCAGACCACAATGCTCTAAAGCTAGAACTCAATCACAAGAGGAAATTTGGAAAGAACCCAAATACATGGAGACTAAACAGCATCCTTCTAAAGAATGAATGGGTCAACCAGGAAATTAAAGAAGAATTGAAAAAAATTCATGGAAACAAATGATAATGAAAACACAACGGTTCAGAATCTGTGGGACACAACAAAGGCAGTCCTGAGAGGAAAATATATAGCGGTACAAGCCTTTCTCAAGAAACAAGAAAGGTCTCAGGTACAAAACCTAACCCTACACCTAAAGGAGCTGGAGAAAGAACAAGAAAGAAACCCTAAACCCAGCAGGAGAAGAGAAATCATAAAGATCAGAGCAGAAATCAATGAAATAGAAACCAAAAAAAAAAAAAAAAACAATAGAACAAATCAATGAAAGTAGGAGCTGGTTCTTTGAAAGAATTAATAAGATTGATAAAACCCTGGCCAGACTTACCAAAAAGAAAAGAGAAAGGACCCAAATAAATAAAATCATGAATGAAAGAGGAGAGATCACAACGAACACCAAAGAAATACAGACAATTCTAAGAACATACTATGAGCAACTCTACGCCAACAAATTTGACAATCTGGAAGAAATGGATTCCTAGAGACATATAAACTACCACAACTGAACCAGGAAGAAATAGAAAGCCTCAACAGACCCATAACCAGTAAGGAGATTGAAACAGTCATCAAAAATCTCCAAACAAACAAAAGCCCAGGGCCAGATGGCTTCCCGGGGGAATTCTACCAAACATTTAAAGAAGAACTAATTCCTATTCTCCTGAAACTGTTCCAAAAAATAGAAATAGAAGGAAAACTTCCAAACTCATTTTATGAGGCCAGCATCACCTTGATCCCAAAAACCAGACAAGGATCCCATCAAAAAAGAGAACTACAGACCAATATCCTTGATGAACACAGATGCAAAAATTCTCGCCAAAATTCTACCCAATAGGATTCAACAGTACATTAAAAGGATTATTCACCACGACCAAGTGGGATTTATTCCAGGGCTGCAAGGTTGGTTCAACATCCACAAATCAATCAATGTGATATAACACATTAATAAAAGAAAGAACAAGAATCATATGATAGTCTCCATAGATGCTGAAAAAGCATTTGACAAAGTACAGCATCCCTTCCTGATCAAAACTCTTCAAAGTGTAGGGATAGAGGGCACATACCTCAATATCATCAAAGCCATCTATGAAAAACCCACCACAAATATCATTCTCAATGGAGAAAAACTGAAAGCTTTTCCGCTAAGGTCAGGAACACGGCAGGGATGTCCGTTATCACCACTGCTATTCAACATAGTACTAGAAGTCCTAGCCTCAGCAATCAGACAACAAAAGGAAATTAAAGGCATCCAAATCGGCAAAGAAGTCAAACTATCACTCTTTGCAGATGATATGATACTCTAGGTGGAAAACCCAAAAGACTCCACTCCAAAACTGCTAGAACTTGTACAGGAATTCAGTAAAGTGTCAGGATATAAAATCAATGCACAGAAATCAGTTTCATTTCTCTACACCAACAACAAGACAGAAGAAAGAGAAATTAAGGAGTCCATCCCATTTACAATTGCACCCAAAACTATAAGATACCTAGGAATAAACCTAACCAAAGAGACTAAGAATCTATACTCAGAAAACTATAAAGTACTCATGAAAGAAATTGAGGAAGACACAAAGAAATGGAAAAATGTTCCATGCTCCTGGATTGGAAGAATAAATATTGTGAAAATGTCTATGCTACCTAAAGCAATCTAACATTTAATGCAATTCCTATCAAAGTACCATCCATTTTTTTCAAAGAAATGGAACAAATAATCCTAAAATTTATATGGAACCAGAAAAGACCTCGAATAGCCAAAGGAATATTGAAAAAGAAAGCCAAAGTTGGTGGCATCACAATTCCGGACCTCAAGCTCTATTACAAAGCTGTCATCATCAAGACAGCATGGTACTGGCACAAAAACAGACACATAGATCAATGGAACAGAATAGAGAGCCCAGAAATGGACCCTCAACTCTATGGTCAACTCATCTTCGACAAAGCAGGAAAGAATGTCCAATGGAACAAAGACAGCCTCTTCAATAAATGGTTTTGGGAAAATTGGACAGCCACATGCAGAAAAATGAAATTGGATCATTTCCTTACACCACACACGAAAATAGACTCAAAATGGATGAAGGATCTCAATGTGAGAAAGGAATCCATCAAAATCCTCGAGGAGAACACAGGCAGCAACCTCTTCGACCTCAGCCGCAGCAACATCTTCCTAGGAACATCACCAAAGGCAAGGGAAGCAAGGGCAAAAATGAACTTTTGGGATTTTATCAAGATCAAAAGCTTTTGCACAGCAAAGGAAACAGTGAACAAAACCAAAAGACAACTGACAGAATGGGAGAAGATATTTGCAAATGACATATCAGATAAAGGGCTAGTGTCCAAAATCTATAAAGAACTTAGCAAACTCAACACCCAAAGAACAAATAATCCAATTAAGAAATGGGCAGAGGACATGAATAGACATTTCTGCAAAGGAGACATCCAGATGGCCAACAGACACATGAAAAAGTACTCCATATCACTCGGCATCAGGGAAATACAAATCAAAACCACAATGAGATATCACCTCACACCAGTCAGAATGGCTAAAATTAACAAGTCAGGAAATGGCAGATGCTGGCAAGGATGCGGAGAAAGGGGAACCCTCCTCCACTGTTGGTGGGAATGCAAGCTGGTGCAACCACTCTGGAAAACAGCATGGAGGTTCCTCAAAATGTTGAAAATAGAACTACCCTATGACCCAGCAATTGCACTGCTGGGTATTTACCCTAAAGATTCAAACGTAGTGATCCGAAGGGGCACGTGCACCCGAATGTTTATAGCAGCAATGTCTACAATAGCCAAACTATGGAAAGAACCTAGATGTCCATCAACAGACGAATGGATAAAGAAGAAGTGGTATATATACTCAATGGAATACTATGCAGCCATCAAAAGAAATGAAATCTTGCCATTTGCGACGACGTGGATGGAACTAGAGGGTATCATGCTTAGCGAAATAAGTCAATCGGAGCAAGACAACTATCATATGATCTCCCTGATAGGAGGGAGAGGAGATGCAACATGGGGGGTTAAGGGGGTAGGAGAAGAATAAATGAAACAAGATGGTATTGGGAGGGAGACAAACCATAAGTGACTCTTAATCTCACAAAACAAACTGAGGGTTGATGGGGGGAGGGGTTTGGGAGAGGGAGTGTGGGGTTATGGATATTGGGGAGGGTATGTGCTATGGTGAGTGCTGTGAAGTGTGTAAACCTGGCTATTCGCAGACCTATACCCCTGGGGATAAAAATATATGTTTATAAAAAATAAAATTTAAAAAAGTAGGAACTTGATTATAAGTCTGAAGTTTCTTAAAAGTCTGGACTGGAAAGAAGACTTTAGAGCCTTCAGCATGTAGATTGTTTTTTAAAGCAATGGTACTGGTGGAGAATTCATCCAAAGTGAGTATAGATAGAGAAGAAATTCTGGGACCACACCTGGGACATTTCAAAGTTAAGAAGTTGCAAACTGGAGAGGAATTAGCCAAAGAAACTGAAAATATAAACCAGAAAATTAAGATTACTGAGAGGTGTTCAGAAGTCAAGTGAAGTGCTTCATAGAAGATGAAGTAGTCAATGTAATGCCTAAAATGGGTACCCCAAATAAGACCAGGAATAAGAAATAATGACTCATGTTGCTAATGGATGTGGTTGGTATTAGGAAAAAAGTTCCAGTGGAGATATGAGGTAAAAATCTTTTTGAAGTGAGTTAAAAAACCAGTAAGAATGAAAAACTCAAGAAGATTTTAGGTGATGAAGAGGAGAATAGGAAGACAACTAGAGGCAAAATGTGCTTTCAGTTTATTCTGTGTGGGAAATGGACAACTTATACCAATGGAATAAAAGCAAGCATATCTTCCCAAGTGAGTAAAAACCCAACACAAATTGGCTATATTCCAGATTCATGTAATGAATGTAAGAGGCTTTCTACTATTAAATATATCTTCCATAGAAAAGTGAGTATATATATATTTACATTTGTATATACATATATTTGTATCCATGTATGTATGCATGTGTACAGAGAGACACACAGAAAGAGAGGAGAATGAATTTACATTTTAGTGTGAAAAGAAACATTTACCTACTACCCAACTTTAGATACAAAACATAGGCAGAATTTAATATATCCCAAGTATGCCCCTCACTGATTACATCTCTCTCCTCTCTCCTACTACTTTGAGATTTGTATTAGTCATCTTGTTGCTTTTTTTAAAAAAAGATTTTATTTATCTGTCAGAGAGAGAAAGAGTGCACAATCAGGGAGAGTACAAGGCAGAGGGAGAAGTAGACTCCTGGTGGAGCAGGGAGCAGGATGTGGGGCTAGATGCCAGGACCCCGGGACCATGACCTAAGCTGAAGGCAGGCTTTTTTTTTTTTTAAGATTTTATTTATTTGACAGAGAAATCTCAAGCAGGCAGAGAGGAGGCAGAGAGAGAGAGAGAGGGGAAGCAGGCTCCCCGCTGAGCAGAGAGCCTGATGCAGGGCTTGATCTCAGGACCCCGAGATCATGACCTGAGCTGAAGGCAGAGGCTTTAACCCACTGAGCCACCCAGGTGCCCCATGAAGGCAGGCGTTTAACCAACTGAGCCACACAGGTGCCCCTACATTGCTTTTTAGAAGTAGTTTCATCATATAAATTTTAAGGTTCATTTATTTATTCGAGAGAGAAAGAGACAGAGGGAGAGAAAGAGAGCAGCATGAGTGGAGAGGGGCCTAGGGAGAGGGAGAAGGAGAGAAGCAAACTCTCCATTTAAGGCAGAGCCCTGAGATCATGACCTGAACTGAAATCAAGAGTCAGAGGCTTAACCAACTCAGCCACCTGGGTACCATTCATCACATATTAATAGATCGTTTACTTCAGTTCATCATAATAATTTTTATGTAAGTGGAAACACACCCTTTAAATATCTTTATGACTTACTTTTTTTCAATAGACATTGTATTTTTGAGATTCATCTATTTTAGGTAGCTACACCCATTCAGTTTTACTGGTGTATAGTGTAGTATTTATTATGATATATGAATATACTAAAATTGATTTATCTGCTTTATCACTAATGGACAATTCTTAATTGCTTCTAACACTTTGCTTTTCAGAAAAATGCTCCAAAAAAGTGCACAGTTCCTGGTACACATGCATTACTTTCTCTAGGATATATATTCAGGAATCAAATTTATGGGTTATAGGATTCACCCATCTTCAATTGTGTTTGGTAATAACACACTGTTTTTCAAAACAGTTGTACTAATTTATACCCCCTGTGATAGTATATGATGATTCTCATCACTTCAAAACCTTATCAACACTTGGAATTCTCAGACTTCAATTTTTATTCATTTTGTGGTTATAAAATGTTCAACTTACTTTAATTTGCAAACCACTGGTTAATAATGACGTTAAGCAGCTTTTCTTATGTTCATGTCCCATTTAGACTTTCTATTTTGTAATGCCTGCTTCTTTTCTTTTCTCATTTTTCTCTTGGGGTGTTTGTCTTGTGATAATGTCTGTCTTCTTCCATGTCTGTATCTATCCCATCATGAGCTATTCTCTCCCCACTAACTCCTAAGCACAGCAAGGTAGCAGGTTTTACAGAATCTTCCACTAGAAAGAATGGCAATGGAATGTTTTGGTTTGCTGTTTCATAATATTATTTGGGATGGTTCTCACCCCCCAGGAAGAGAGAAGCAAGGCATAAGCACTCATCTGCATTTATAGACTAGATAGGTTCTAAGTGCCATGTGCATTAACCAAGCAGGCTAAGTACAAGATTGCAGTCTTCTCTTGTCTTGTACTTCATCATTCTAAACATCATTCCCAATGCAGGACTGACAGGCACTCATGTCCAGCTTTGGTTCTATATCCCCAATCCATTAGCATTGGTTCGAGGTTAGCTTTTTGAATACAAGATCAATTCTAATATAGTTACATTGACTTCTCTGTCTATCACAGAGTAGATAGAAAGTTGAGAGGGATCAATAAATTCCAAACAACAAGTCAGAAAATACATAGCGTATATGAACCAGTTAGCATGCATGGATTTCTCTGTGTTAGTCATTGATTCAGATATAGGTAGCCCAGAACTAATGTGTTTGTATCCACATCTAAAAGCCAATAGGGAAATCAACTTCTCAAGCTATGTCTTTAGCTGAATAGAAAATAGGACATGACAAAACTCTTGGCTCTGTACTAAAAATATTATATTTTCTGGGTCTGTGTTATCACTTCAGACTTAGTAATGTCTTTTTCCCAGTCGTTCCTGTTGGACTAGTCTAGTTTGCCTTGTCCTGCAATAGGTATGCTTTTGTGCATATTTTGCAGTCTCCACAAATAGCAATCCTCTACTTTTCAACTCCATCATCATTATAAATGTCCTTTCCATCTTTTTTCTCCCTAAAAAGACCATCCTGTAACCAAAGCCCTTCCCAAAATTATCTTTTCTATTCTTCCAATAAGTCTTTAACCCCATTACTCTGAGGAGACCCTCAGATGCCAAAATCCTCCAGCACTTTTTCCCAATAGCACTAATTTAGAGTATTTTCATATCTTCCTAGCATGGTCCATTTTCTATCTGTGTTTGCTTCCCAACAAAATAATGACACCTGAAAATCTGGGACTGTGTTCAGGTTATGGACATATATTTGGCCCATGTAGCACATTGCCTGCACTTAGGTAGCTACCTAATTAAAACTGATTCATTACTATAGCTATGAGCTTGCACTCAAACCTCTTGCTAATGTCATGTTAAGCAAAGTTGACTAATCTCCTCTAAGACCCTGCTCTTCTTTGAGCCTGAAGCACTCAGTCTGGCAAATTCTATATTTCCCTCCTGTTCTTCTGTTAGCCAACCTAACTATAGTTTAATCTCTTAGCATGAGTACCTGCTATTAAACAAAGAAAAATCAAGCTAAAATAGCCAATGTAATCCTGGCCAAAATATGTGAATTCATGTGCTTCTTTTCCTTTTCCTTCTTGAGGTCTACAGAGACATTCTGGTATCTCAGAAATTAGCATCTTGTTCCTTAATTTTATCATAAAGATTTAAATTTTTCTAAAGATAAGACAATCCCATTCTTATAGAATCTTGAGCTATCTTTAGTCTGTTCACTTATGAAGTTATCAGTAATAGTAAAGCTAATACTAAATGTTTTTGTTAAAAAAAAACAACCTTATATAATCCTTACTATGCATTAAGTACAATTCTTAGTGCTTGATAGATATTAACTCATTTAACTTGTATAAAAATGTCATGAAATAGATACTTTTACTCCACTGAATATTCACCCTTAGCCATCCTATGTTGCATCTCCTTCTTTCTTCACCTGCTTCAGTCTCTTTGCCCTCTGGTTTGTCCTTAAAGCCAGTTAGTAAGAGATACCAGCAATATATGAGAGAGTAGGAGGAGAGAAAGTTCAATATTTTTACTCCATCAGCTTCCTTTATGCCAGGCTGCATTCTGACAATATATACATCTCTCTACCAAGCCCACACCTCCATAGCTGGCCCACTCCTACAGCAATAACTCTCCTAAGATTCCATTAGCCATTCTTTCCCTGGCCCCTTAAGACTTAGAAAGAGTAAGATTTTTCAATTGTTAGAATGTATTATTACCCCTTGTTAGGTTTCCTTAAGCCTGCTCATAACTTTATAAATATTCCTTTTATTAAACTCTGTTAAATTGTCAGTTTCGAGGGGTGCCTAGGTGGCTCAGTTGGTTAAGCCTCTGCCTTCAGCTCAGGTCATGATCTCAGGGTCCTGAGATTGAGCCCACATTGGGCTCCCTACTCAGGGAGTCTGCTTGTCCCTCTCCCTCTCCCTCTGTAAACCCCAGCCCCTGTCATGCTCCCTCTCTCTCAAATAAACAAAAATCTTTTTAAAAAATTGTTCTTCTTCAGCATCTATGTTACTGCCTGGACACCAAACTTTATAAGTAAGGAAACCGGGGCACTGTGATATTAAGTTATTTGCCCAAGATCATACAACTAGTGAATAACCTAGCCGGGATTCAAACCGGGGCTGTCGGGCTCTACAGTCTGTGCTCCTATGACTACTTTATTATATGATCTCTGGGAGAACAAATTCAGCCAGATGACTATTTTTTGACACTAATTACGCTTTCAATTTCTTTCTATTGTCTGAAACCAAAAGCATGGGTTTCTTTTTTGCCAGGATCTAAATTTCATCAGATCAATTTCAGAAAGGGTGTGGGCAGAGTTAACCATGAAAAAGAAAGTATTGGGGCGCCTGGGTGGCTCAGTGGTTAAAGCCTCTGCCTTCGGCTCAGGTCATGATCCCAGGGTCCCGGGATGGAGCCTCACATCGGGCTCTCTGCTCATCAGGGAGCCTGCCTCCTCCTCCTCTCTCTCTCTGCCTGCCTCTCTGCCTACTTGTGATCTGTCAAATAAATAAAAATCTTAAAAAAAAAAAAAGAAAGAAAGAAAAAGAAAGTGTTGCTTTGGCCATAGTTTTCATATGGTCTTCTGGGTTCTACTGCTGTCTGTTTTGCATTTAAACAGTGAAGATAGACAGGCATGGATTTAAGATAAACTAAAAATAGTACACAATTAAAAACATGGGACAAGTGAGTAATAAAAAACTATGGTATAAAATCAAAATCCCAACTGGACAGTTTCAAGACTGATGCCAGTCCTTTACCCAAACTAAAACCAGTAGCGATATTGAATTTTATTCCCAAAAGTAATCTTGGAAAGGAAACTCCCATGAAGTCAATGTAGCTGATGGGAGACTCAACTCAAATCCTACAATAAGCCAGAAATTAACCATACATTTGATATTATTTTAATGTCACTGTGTATTAAATGCCTACTATACGTGAGGCACTTTATTGTGCCTACAAATTATTGTTTGCTTACTCCACATCTTTTATCTAAAGGGAGATATTATTAGTCCCATTTATCAGGTGGAGAATGGAGGGTCGGACTGATTGAATTATTTTCTCAGAATCAAAATATGAGTGGAAAACTAGGATTCAAACTCAAGTATGACTTTTAATGTTGCATATATGTTTTTTTCAACTGTACTCACAGGTGCAAAATTCTGCAATAATTCAAAATTCAATGTCCTTGGAAAGGTGAAAACCACCTTGAATTCTACTTAAGCTTATATGTAAGCTTATGTAATATGTAAGTTATTTTGGCTGACTTTTGAGATTATGCAGATATAAGAAAATAAGAAAACTTATTTGTTTTCTTTCTTAAGCTTCCCTGAAAGCAGACACAAGTGAGGTAAGAATAGAGTATGACTCCATGTATACAGTTAGGATTTTCACATCTGATAGCTGAAATCATTTAAAATTATTAGCTCTGTAAAACTCTGCCAATTGCAGAATATACCTGGCTATATGTAAGGCACAGATCTCTGAAATCTTCTATAATCCCCAAATATGGCAAACCATGTCCTTTTCCCGATAACTTCTAAGACCGTTTAAGAAGGAAACCTCAATTTTGGATAAAGCTCCTTTCCATTTTTCTCTTTCTTCCCCATCCTTGGCAATGTACTCAGCCGTAAATCAAGCATTTCATGTAAAAGCACACTTTAAAGAAATGTACAGCTGGGTAAATGTGAGCCATGAGTACGCACAGTAATGATTTCGTTTTGGGGGGACTCCAATAGGCAGCAGCACAAGATGTGGCATGTGGGTTTTTCCTCACTGCAGACAATTTTCTACCCAGAGGTAGAGAGGCTATAGACTTCTGCTGTTGTAGGAAGTACTGCTAACAGTGTTTACAAAAATGGTTGAGAAAACCCATGTCTGTCTGACAGCTTTTTACCACATTAATTATAAATGCATTTTCCCTGGGGTGGTATTATCTCTCGCCCAAGGAATTTTCCACTGTCCTGGAGCATTTGCTGAGGAGAATTGATTAGGAAGGCGGTTTCCCAGTAGATGGAGAGAAACTGCAAGTGCTTCTGTTTGTTGATGCTGTTGCCCTCGTAGCATAAGTACTGCAAGAATGTGAACAAGTACAGCCGAAAATTCAAGCAGAAGCTGCTATGATAGGATTGGCAATTCACGCCTGTGGAGTGGAACAGCCCCAGCTATGTGCGGTTTGAAAACATCTACCTGGGCAAAGCGATATTTGCTACTGGGAATTATAGACGCCAGCCATCTGTAGGGGTAGGATGAAGACACATGTTTTATTTGGGGTGGACTGGAATTATCTGGATTGGCCATACTGAACAGTTTTTCTCTGATTATGTTTGTATAGATTTCTTTTGCTGTTATGATCATGGCCTACAATTAAATTATAATTTTTATAAGAAATTATAAACAATGCTGAGTATATTTCCTGACAGTTTTTTAATGTGACCAAATTTTAAATTTCTTAATTTTTTAATGTGTTTATTTAACTTTTACAACATAACACTTGGTTGTGTTTGATTCTGAAGTAAAGCTATGGCATCTCAACCCACCCGTCTGTGTGACTTCATTTTGGAGTTGAATGCAAACATTTTGTTTGTAGGACTTTTTTTGTAACATCTGGCTCAGGATCTATATATAGGAAATATTGAATTAATTAGCTAATTAAAATAAACATACAGCTTAAGTTGACAGATTTACTTGGGAAAGTGAATAAGTAAATATATGAAGCAAAAGTTTTAACATTGCTCAAATTTTTTTTTTTAATATTTTATTTATTTATTTGACAGAGAGAGAGATCACAAGCACGGAGAGAGGCAGGCAGAGAGAGGGGGAAAGCAGGCTCCCCGCTGAGCAGGGAGCTGGATGTGGGCTCGATCCCAGGATCCTGAGACCATGACCTGACTGAAGGCAGAGGCTTAACCCACTGAGCCACCCAGGTGCCCCCATTGCTCAAATTTTTGAACCTCTGGTCCTATGACTATGAATGTCTCTTTAGGGAATACATTGAAATCATGCTGTTCATCACAGTAGCCATAAGCCACAGTGAATGCTTGCTATTTGGCTAGTCTGACTGAGATGTGCTATCATGTGTAAGTGAGTAAAATGCACCTTGGATTTCAAAGACAATTTTTAAGAAAGAATATAGGGTATCTCCTTAGAAACTTTAATTTGGTCATATGCGCAAATGAAATGTTTAAAGATATTGGATCAAATAAGTTATTAGATTTAGTGTTCCCTGTCTCTTTTTACCTTTTTAATGTGGGTATTAGGAAATGTGAAGTTATATGTATGGCTTGCCTTTGTGTTTTTTATTTTATTTCTTCTGGACAAATGTCCTTAAAAAAAAAAAGGAGGGTTACACGGCATATAAATATGTTTACGAGTACATGTTTCATGGCCCGTGATGTAGGCATTTCAATATACAACTGAAATATTTTTCAGGGAAAGAGTAGCTGTAAGCATTACAATGTAAACACATGATTCATGGTATGCAGGTGATTGTAATGGCAGTATGGAAAATACATGTGTCAGTGGGAAAGGGAGCAAAAGAATTGTGTGTAGAATACACAGAGAACTTCAGAAAAATATGTATTTGAACAGAAAAAGTAACTGGAAGATAATGTGAAAGATAATTTTTATATGGGAAGTAAAATTTTGGAAGAACTGTTTTTCTTCTTAAAACCCCCCTTATTGGTATTACAGTATTTTTTTCATAATTAAGACAACTAGAATAAAAAGGTGAAATTGGCATAGGAAGGGATTTTGGCTAGCTCTGTGTCTTGTAGGTGATGTCCTGTTAAAAGTGTTAAAGCATCTTACAAACCTGGGTAGCCAGTCATCACTGCCAGAGAGAAATCGATGTTTCTGTTGTGGGAATGTAGTTAACATATGGTTCACCCTTGGACCTTATGATGGGATTGCTAAAGCCTGCACCACACCACCAAAATAGAAGAAATCTCTCTTTCTTTCTTTCTCTCTCTTTCTCAAACTCCCTCTTTTTTTTTTTTTTTAAAGATTTTATTTATTTATTTGACAGAGAGAGATCACAAGTAGACGGAGAGGCAGGCAGAGAGAGAGAGAGAGGGAAGCAGGCTCCCTGCTGAGCAGAGAGCCCAATGCGGGACTTGATCCCAGGACTCTGAGATCATGACCTGAGCCAAAGGCAGGGGCTTAACCCACTGAGCCACCCAGGCACCCATCTCAAACTCCCTCTTAAAGACCTATTCAATTGAACCACCAGCTCTGTCTGCTCATCAACTCTATTACCACCCCCCATAGTGATGCCCCTATTGTCCCACAATCTCAGTGTATCATATTTTTATTGCTTGGCAGTAGCTTCCCTCCTCTCATCATAGGGATTGCACAAGAGAGCTTCCCTAAACTACTTCTCTTACAATGTCTTGCCCCTATTGTTTAGGAAAAATAATGAAAACCTAAATAAACAACTGCTTTCTTACCTATAGATTACAGATCAGTTGCCATTATATGGTTGTTTCTTCAAGATCAGCACTTGTATCTTCTCTCACCATTACTACTCATAGGTTCTAATCTTCAGTTTACCTGGTTTAATTCCACTAGTCTAAATAATTTCTGGTCTCCATCAATTAACACAGTATCCATCTTTGAAGGCCTAGCTCAACTACCACCTTTCATGAAAGTATTTCATCTATTACATGCCATTTATTTGGTCAGAGGTATAAAAATGAGACACCTGACTTTAACGAACATTTGATGCTATATCTGTATCACAGAATCTAGTCAGTCCTCAAGCTAGACACAGGAGATCAAAATTTCCCTCTGCCTTCTCCTTTGTCCCTTTATCAAACCACCATTTTCTGCTGGGTTTGGTTTCTAAGTAGCCCTCCATTTCCTCTCTTCATCACTCCACTGTTTCTCTACTTTAGGCCCACCCTCTTTATCACGCCTGAATTTCCGGACCTCCTAAGAAAACTCACCCGTCCTGATCCTCTTGTAACCCTAAACCACTCTCCACAGAACCATTGAAGAATTAATCCTAAAACACAAATGTGATGATTGATTCCCTTCCTTGAGGTCTTTTCCTTACCGTAAATCACTTTTGGGATAACATTTATAGTGTTTGTATATACAGACTCTCTATTGCTAGACTTATCTATCTAGCAACATCTTTCAGAACTTACTATTATATAGTTTATAGTCCAGCACCACCAATCTGTTTGTTGCTAAACACATCATGTGGTTTTAGGCTTTGTCTCTTTTCTCCTGATCTTCTCTCTGTTCCTTTGACCCTTCCTGTCCCCACTGCATATAAGCAAATTGAACATAGCTTATTCCTCCTATTTTTCGAAGTTAAAATGAGCATTTTTTTTTTCTAGAAAATAATTAGAAAATCAGTTTTGTTTGATATGGACATCTGGTTTCACTGCATTTCCTCTATTCTCTCCATTCCCGTGGTGCTTTCAACATACAGCTATTCATTCATTTCCATGATGTTTCAAAAATATTTGTGTTTGTCCCCCTTAGCAGATAGTATACACCTGAAAGCAGAGAATATGTTTGATCTGGGTTTTTTTTTTTTTTTCTCCCCACCAGCTCCTAATACATGGTGGGCAGTCAATACTAGTTTGTCACATGAACTAGCAAAAAAAGAGCACCTTAGTTCATTGTACATGAACAAGTCAAAATGACAAGTTTAGCTCCATTTTAGTTAAGGTCAGTGATCAAATGAATATTTTAAAAATTTAATCTAAAACCTCTTTTCTGGCCTAGCCAAAATACTAATGTTAAGTGAACAATTCTCTTGGCTTCTTTGGCAGGTTGGTTTCCACATAACAAAAGATCTTGACACAGACTACCTAGAGAGACAGAGAGGAAAGGAGTGTGCAGACAGACGTCACCTTGAACTTACTGGGTATGTTTCAAGTTTATAAGATCAGTCAGTTACAGCTTGCAAAGGTGAATCCAGGTCCAGGTAAATGTTAGTATTAGATATTTGAGTTTTGCAAGAAAAACATTTTCCATTGGGTTGCTCCTTTTAAATACCATGACCAGAAGTGTCCACAGGGAAATCAAAGAAATGTGTTTGCCTTTACTTCTCCTTGTTATATGTGCTATCTATTCCAGGATTGTGACACTATACTGCTTTTGTTTGGTGAGTATGGATTTCCTATGGGACCCTGAGGTATCTTTTGAACTACCAGAAAAAAAAAAAAATTGTCATCTTATACAACTGAATAGATAAGAATTTGTGATAAATTATAAAATGCATACTAAGGGATTTTTAAAATCTGGCTACATTTGCATATATTTTTCCTCTTATACAATTTAATAGGAACTAGAAATAAATGTTTCTACAAAACAAGTAAATGATGCATTAAGACTCAGTTCTAAAAAAAAAAAAAGTTAAAAAAAAAAAAAGAAGACCCAGTTCCAAGTGATGGAAAGGTATTAAAAAAAAAAAACAAAAAACAAAAAACAAAAAACTAACATCAAAATATGTCTTGTCAAATAAAATGTTTAACTATAATTTTAAAATTTACATTAAATAGCAGGTTTTGATAGCTTGATAATTTCTTTTGTAATTCTCTACCCCCAGGGAACAAGACTACTCTTAGTTTTTCCAAATGAGAGAGAAAGTGAAAATTTTATTGTGAATGTTTCTAGACTATAACGTTCATTTTTAAAAGAAGTATCTTTTGAAGATTCTGACCTTAAACTTTGAAAGTGAGCTTCCTACAAATATTTTTCATCTCACATTGCTCTTAATGAGCTTTATCACTGATTTGTTAGCAAACATCTTCTAAATGTCTATAGTTATCAAGCTAATGTGCTAGAATGTGAGAACTCCAAGGAGACATGAAAATTCAAAGACTCTTCTAAGATGATTGAGATAAGATCCCACTGCACACAATCAGTGAAATCACATAATCAATTTGGGAGACTTGTTTAAGGCCATACATCCTACCCAGATGTCAATGAACAAAGCACAATTTCTCCATTAATCAAATATGTATCTGGAGTACAAGATGCCACATATAGCCACAAGTCCATATTTCCCATGGAAATGTTTGAAAATTGTAGATGCTACAGTGAGGAGTGAGAACATACTAAAGAATTTTAATATGTTAAAGTCTCTCCTTGCCAAGCCTAGCAGGTAGGACTCATGCGCTACGTGCAGAGCTTGGATCAGGTATATAAGGGACTATCTCCATAGCCCCTGCTTTTCCACAGATGGCCCATTTCAGAGTAAAGAGCAAAGGCCCCTTTTCTGGCCACTAGCCACTCTCTACCCTAAAGCTGTTAGGTGGCACTAACTGAGGCTTTACATAGCAGCTGATGGCCAAATAATCCAAGTGTAATTAAAAGTCATGTTCAGGGGGCGCCTGGGTGGCTCAGTGGGTTAAGCCGCTGCCTTCGGCTCAGGTCATGATCTCAGGGTCCTGGAATCGAGTCCCACATCGGGCTCTCTGCTCAGCAGGGAGCCTGCTTCACTTCCTCTCTCTCTGCCTGCCTCTCTACCTACTTGTGATCTCTGTCAAATAAATAAATAAAATCTTAAAAAAAAAAAAAAAGTCATGTTCAGAAAACAAAAAGAAATCCCCACAGAGCAGGTTCCAGGAGGAAAGCTATTAGGCATCCACATGGGAGGCCAAACACAATGGATATGTGAGCCAAAAATGACTTGGGAAAGAAAAGGGACCTGGTGAAAGACGGAAGCATGAAGGAGGGAAGCTGGAAATTCTCCGGCTCCAAAAGCAGTGGCTGCTCATTGCTGATTAGCTTACTTGAAGGTGACAGGAAAGGAAAATAAGAAAAGTCCCTGCCTTGGAACTGAAACAAGAGAAATGCCCTAAGCTCATTAGCATCAGGGAGCCAAAAGGCTTTGTTCCCACACAACATTAGCAGAGAGAATTACAGAATAATGACCGTCTTCAGTAAACAGACTTAATGCCTGGATGTGGCTCAGGGGCCCCACGTCTTATTATTTTTCCTGTGGACAAAAGGGGACATTTGTATTGAAATCTCTGACGTCAACAAACAAGCTGGGCTAGACTTTCCCTAGGGGGCAGGAGGAACTTAGTGAAGCAATGAAAGATTATAAAGTGGTAAAACAGTTTTGACAGGCAAACCCTTTGGAGGAAAAAAAAAAAAGAAATCTTCCTTCATCAAGGCAAGTTTCTATGATTTAGGTTAGAAAAGAAACATATCAAATGTGTGCTTTAGGAAAATTGTACTACTTGAGTCTCCTTGTTGGGAAGGTTTGAAACTAGATACCGAAACCTGTTTTAGTTGATACATTTTTTTTTTTTCTGGATTATCTCAATTTGGCAGAAGATATGTCCCTTAATGAAGTATTTATGCTATAGGAGGGGAGGGGTTTCCCTCTGTAAGGAAATTCATTTTCTAAAATTACTTTCAGACTATCTGATTTCTGCCCATTGAACAGTAAGAGGGCATTGTTTGGATACCCAGTCCTACAGAGCAGCAGCACACACAGCGCCTGGACTGTTTACTGAAGACTGCAGGACAGGAATATTTGGGTTCTTACAACTGCTGTTTTTTAATATGCAGAGAGCACTTAGTAACAACATACATATAATTTTTTTTTGTCTAATCCTATTTCAATACCAAAAGTTGGATAAACTGGCACCATATATGGAACATGCATTTGGCTTAAAATATAGACTATGTGGCATTCATGACATTCGGTTTGGGGGAAAGTGCTCTGGAGGATCTCATAATCACGCTTCCCTCCAGAGCAGCTAAAAGTGCGGCTTACTGAGAGGCTTCTGCAGTTACCAACCAGGAGGGAGGAGTCATTCGTAGTAACATACCATGTGCAGGAAAAACAAATGGCATTAACTGTAAACTGGAAGTCACAAGCACAGAGGTTTTTGGTTCCAGGCAGTGATGTGTGACTCAGTGGTTTCTCACATAGGCAACTGTACCATGAACGGCTGCAAGTTTATTCGGGTTAAACAATACTTAAAAGTCAAAGAATCTCTTAGGGAGAGCATATATTTTGGGACGAATGTAGAGATTTTCCTTTTTTTTTTTTCAAAAACATACTGAATGGGAACCACAGGTTTCTCTGGTGCAGGCAACTAGCTCCTCATTTTTGCCTGCCAGATGAACACAAATGTTTTCATGGGAGGTAGTAAAGTGCAGCAGCTAGGACTGATGATTATGAAGTGAAATAAATCTAGAACACAATCCTAGTTCTGCCTGTACACTACCTAATTTTTCTGAACTTCATTTTCTTCATGTATGAAATGGAGATAACAATAGAACCTATGTCAAGGGTTTTCATAAGTATTAAGCAATGTTTGTTCCTTGATTAGCACAGCATCTGGCATAGGATAACCATTCAAAAATCATACAATAAAATAAAACTAATTAAATAGACTCCATAAATCATGGCTGACTTTCTATTAGTAACCACATTGGAGATTCACAGTGACTGAGAGCAAGGAAAAGGTTTCTTTGACAAGGAAAATTCCATGAATATAAAGTCTTATTACTCCATGAGGAATAGGTCGTAGCAGCTGCTATTATTATAAGGATACCCAAGAACTCAACAGAGAAGAACTCTCATATCTTCGACTTTGTCTCCCTAGGTTTTTCAAGGTGGTAAATGACAGTTCCATGTCACCTTCCTTGTCTTTCCTTCCTTTGTTTTATAAAGTTGCTTTGTTTTATATAGTGTGCCTCTTATATGATTATTTGGATGAGACCCAGCCTCACCTATATGTAAATTTTAAGTAATTTATTTTGTCAAATCTCAAGGTCAAATTTGAATTATTAAAGTGTGAGATAAAGGAACAAAACAAAACAGCATGAAAAGCTTCTTCTTCATTCATTTGACAAGGGCAGACTTTGGAATTTGGAAGGAGACAAAGGGAATTATGGGGATGTGATAGCTCATATATGCTGAAGAAGGCCCTTATCTCTCAGTTAAGAAAGAGGGGCTCTTCCTGACTTCCTCTGGCAGCCTGTGGAATACCATATGACATTTCTTCCTACCAAATAGATTCTTCTGAATCAGGCCAAGATACTCCAGAGGGCCACATATTTTTAGGAAAGACAGTAACTTGTGTATAAAACACATAGGACTTTGATGTTTTGATGAAAAAAAAAAGTTACTCTTATTCATTGCTTTCTAGAGTCACATAATTTGATTTAAAGAAATCTTGGCTTATTGCCATGCAAACTGTTATCTTTACCAGCCCCAGACCTTGAAAATCACTACTTAAAAAAATTTTCAAGAAATTATAGTAAAATGTGACTATTACTATTGCACAGAAATCATTTGGCTTACCAGGGGAATTCTTTTTTTTTTTTTTTAAGATTTTATTTATTTATTTGACAGACAGAGATCACAAATAGGTAGAGAGGCAGGCAGAGAGAGAGGAAGGGAAGCAGGCTCCCTGCTGAGCAGAGAGCCCCAATGCGGGACTCGATCCCAGGACCCTGAGATCATGACCTGAGCCGAAGGCAGCGGCTTAACCCACTGAGCCACCCAGGTGCCCCTGGGGGAATTCTTAAAACACTTGAATGAACTTCATTTTTCTTTTTTTCTTTCTCTCTCTTTCTTTTTGGTGAGAGAGGAAAAAAAAAATCCCTCGAAAGGCAATTTGGGAAGAATTTCTTTATTTATTGACTCACTTGCTGCATGTATCTGACCTTATCAATAAAGCAAAATTTTCAATATATAACCTAGAAATCATTGTCCTGACTCCCGCTGGTGTAGGGGTGTGGAAAGTGAAATCCAAAACAAACCTGTAGCCTTTCTTGATTAAATTAAGTTTCCACTCTGGAAGAAAAGATTGTACTGTTATAAAACTTCATATATTTGAAGAAGAACTTCCATTGACTATAGCCAAAAGGAGAGATGTGTGTGTGTGTGTGTGTGTGTGTGTGTGTGTGTGTGTGTCTGCTTTTTAGTAATTGGAAGTCAGTTATACCTTCAAAGAAACTACAGAATTTCTTTTGGAGGTTGGTTCTGTTCAATAATTTCAAAAGTTAGGTAGATTCAGAGAGGTAATAAATTCATAACCTGTCTCATGCTCACTTAGATAATATCAATGATGTAGGCTTTTCATAAGATTGCCCAATTGACTTGAGGACAAAGAAAAGAAAATACTGGGACATTGATTCAACCTGAAGGATTTTAAAGAATTCTCCTATTTCTTGAAGAGAGCCTGCTTTCATCTGCAATGTGAGCCATGGGAACTCTGATACTCTCTGCTCATCCTTACCTTTGTAAGTCAAGAGATTTCAGCACTTGTTGCATTCAAAACAAAAAGAATCAGTTGAATGTCAAAGTTGGCATCTCACTGGAATTTACTTCTCAGTAATAAAATGTTTTATATTCTGTTTATTTTGTATGGTTTGGTCTTATTTGCCCTTTTCCAGAAAGAAGGTATTTATTTTTGCATGAAAAACAAGAGGTATATTTATGAAGACTTTTACAGTCAATGCATGTGAAGGAAATACATTTACAATGCAAAAATAAGTTGTGTGGCAAAAAGTGCATGCATGTATTTGTATGCATTTTTCTGTGAAGGAGTTCCATAGATTTTATCAAATTCTCAAGAAGTCTTGAGAGTAAAAAAAAAATGACCAACCGATCTGTACAGAAACTGTTCTAAATGATTAATAGAACAAATGAGTAAATAAGTACAAGAAGTTTAGGGTTTGAAGGATATTAAGTTGAGTTGTAATTTGTCTTTTATATACTCATATTAGGGCACCTAAGTGGTTCAGTTGGTTAAATGTTTACCTTCGGCTCAGGTCATGATCCCAGGGTCTTGAGATCAAGAGCAGCATCCCCTGCATCCCTACTTCTCCCTTGCCCCTCCCCCTTGCTCCTGCTCTCCCTTTCTCTCTCTCAAATAAATAATAAATAAATAAATAAATCTTAATAAATAAATACTCATATTAATAGAAGAAGGAGGGAGTGAAGAGGTTATATTTTCTGAAGTTGGGAAAAGTTAATGGTTGTGACCGTATGTATTGAAGAGCCCAAACAGTCAATGAATTTCCTACAAAGGAAAATACACCCAGGACACATTTTACGCATTTTACACCCAGGACACATTTGAATTTGCAAATAGATCCTTCATTAATCAGAGACACAGAATCATGGAGATAACTTATTAAAATGCAGATTCAGATTCCAAAAATCTTGGTGGAGCCTCAGATTCTGGATTTCTAACAAGCTCCCAGATGAAAACTATTGCTGCTGCTTTGTCACATGTTGAATAACCAGGCCTAAGGCTAACAAATGCTGTAGTGAGCAAAGAAAAGTTTGCATGGTGTTTTACATGACTTTACAATTTATCTTGCAAAGATAAATTGACTCTTCCTTGTTACTTACAACCTCACGCAAGCATCAGTGTCTTTGTGTTATTGCCATGATCTCGTGACTATTCTTTCTGCCTCCTATTTGTCCTCCTTCTCCAAATTATCAATATCGTTATTATTGTTATTGTTATTTCTATTATTCATGCTGTCTGCTAGGTAGCCTTTTATTTATTTTTTTAAAGATGCATTGTTCATTTACTTTAGAGCTAGAGAGAGTGCATGAGCAGAGGGGAGGAGGAGAGAGAAAATCTCAAGCAGACTACCTACTGAGTGGGGAGCGGATAAGGGGCTTGATCTCATACCCTGAGATCATGACCTGAGCTAAAATCAAGAGTCTGATTTGTAATCAATGAAACCATTACCCAGGCATCCCAAGCCAGCTAGTCTTTTAAACACTTTGTAAGAATTGACTCATGAATCCACCCTGTTGCCACATAAGTCATCTTCCAAAATATCATTCTTATCATATTGCTCTCATGCTCTAGAACTTCCATCAGCTCCAACAGTATTCTCAGAATAGATTTAGATCATTTTCTCCTGGACGCTCCCATTAACCATCATTGTTCCAGGGTCAGAACTTCCCATGTGAGACAAATCTCAACTTTGCACTGTTCTGTAATGTAAATATAAATTCTAACCTACCATTAGTTAACTAGTTAAGAGGGTCACCTTTTGATAATCTGTTAATTATACTGTTGAATGTTTTTCATCTTTTCCCTTGACATGCAAGGCTTTTGTAATTTTGATAACCTTCTGTGGGTAAGAAAGTACCAAACATTAATATGTCTAGATTATTCAATGTTTAAGAGTAGATATTAATAATAAAAAGATTCCAATAACTTTCAAGGGGAAAAAAAAAGTGGAGGATCTATTAGGACCGAGGTTAAATTGGCAGGTGCAGCTTAATTTTTCCTATATATATCCTGATAATACATTCATCCAGTGTCTTTGTTAATTGATGTAGATGGCTATGATATTAGGTCAGGAATATCCTAAAATTATAAAGGGGTGCAGTTTTCATAAACTGTAGAATTCTTGGGAAAGAGTACACATTTTCACAAGTTGTCATATCAGCACTATTTAAGATAGCAAAATGTGGAGACAACCCAAACATCCATCAGCTGATAAATGGATAAACAAAACTGGTATATCCATTCAGTGGAATATTATTCATGTCTAAAAGAGAATGCAGTACTGATATATACAATAACATAGATGAAACTTGAAAACATGTTAAAGGAAAAAACAGACACAAAAATGTCACATATTGTCTGATAGCATTTATATGAAATTTTCAGAATAGGCAAATCCATAGAGAGAGAAAGCAGATTAGTGGTTGCCATGAGCTGAGGAAAGGGGATATTGGGAAGGGAAGTTTCCTTTTGAGGTGATGAAATATTTTGAACTAGACAGAAATGATAGTTCTATAACACTGTAATATAATAAATGCCACTGAATTATATATCTTAAAATCATTAAAATGATGATTTCTATTGTGCAAATTTTACTTAAGTTATTAAAAAAATACATCTTTGAAGGAAGTATGACATATTATATTGTCTATTTCTTACCAGATTCATTGGTCTCATGTGGATACTAAAAACTTCAACAATTGTCAGCAGATTGTCCTTCTCTTTAAAGTTACCACTAGGATCTCAAATGGCCAAAAAGACTACAGGGAAGCCCATGACATAGATTCCTCCATGCTAACTTAACCAATTCAAACCAATTTACCTAGAATTCTCGGCCTTTCTTAATATGATTTATCATGACTTGACATTAATTACCATAACTTTCCAAATTTAACCTCTGCTTCATACAGATAAATCACATGAGAATTCCATGAATGCGTGAACATAATTGTCACCTCCATATCTTTCTTGATATCATTAACCTCAGCCTAAATACTCCAGCCTCTCCACTAGACACATCCTATCCATTCTCTAAGTCCTAAAGTTGCATCAGGATTTATGGCCATCACTTCTGAAAGATGTGAGTTCTCAACCTGTGAGTTATATCTAACCCTCAAAGATCCATCATGTGTTGTTTGTGATGCCTTTTCTTCTCAGCAAGCTTCATGAGAATTGAGACCATCTCTGTTACTATGACTTAGATAAGACTATATGTAGCCCACTGATCTAAAAATAATTTAGTCATTTGTTTCAAGAAAGCTTTGCCCAGAAAAGATAAGCTATAACCTTATAAGCCATTTCACAACTTGCTTCAGGAACTTCCCACAGATAAGTTTGTAAGAGACACTTAGGAAACAACTTACTTATTAACCACAGTTTACTTATCAAGACTCACTTTAAGACTTTCACTCTGCTGTATCTGCCATTCTAACCAATTACATTACAAATTGTACCCAATCCCAATCAATTCCCAACTTTTAAGATCTACCTAAAACCACTTAAGCTCAGACCCCAAAACCCTATAAATACTCGAATTCTGGTTTCCTCAGTTTAGGCATTGCTAAGATTCTGTCAAGATGATGTTCTCCCTTAATGCAGTAAATCCTAATAAAGGTTTGGTTTTGCTTAATTAGCAGCTCTCTGGTGATAATCTGGGGGAGTTCATCATCCTAAAATATCAGTCAGTCTTCGTTATACTAATTTTATCCATAAGCCATGATGAATACAGAGGGAAACACTTCCTAGTAGAAGAAGAGCAGGAAGGAAGGGCTTACATGAGAAGAAAAGGAAGGAAGGAAGGAAGGACGGAAGGGAGGAAGGAAGGAAGGAAAAAGAGAGAGAGGGAGGAAGGGAAAGAGAGAAAAAGAAAGAAAAAAGAAACAAAGAAAAGAAAAGAAGAGAGAGAGAGGGAGGGAGGGAGGAAAGAAAGAAAGGAAGGGTCTTGCATGTCATTTCTTACAGAAGTCCCATGATGTGAGCCATCGTTATGGAAACAGCATGTGCTACTAAGAGCTAAGGTTTGGGAATGATTTAGCTGTGAGTGAGAGCTTCTCTTTTAATTATACACACAATTATTAGCCACATTTGGGGCATACAATTGCAAACAGAAAACTAGCTTTTCTGAAACTTAAAGTAATTCTTCTTAAATTGGAGCATAGCTCTCTATGGAAGTTAGGATCCACAGATGACCTCCCAAAGTTGTAAAGCAGAGTGTATTTTCTGTGGGTGTATCTATGAGGATTGGTGTGGTTGAACAATTAATGGTACCTAGAATTCTGTAGAGTGAGTTCACTTATCCATTAGAGTGCTTAGCACCGATCATTCCCAACAACATTCTTGTGTATCACTAATGATAACAACATAGATTATTGCTTGCATTATGACCTAAAAATTAAAGGAATAATGTTCATAAATAGGGAAATATCAATGACTGAAAAACTGCTGCATCTGGGGAACCAAAGGATGGAAGCCCTTAATCATGCTATCAGGAAAACTTTAAAAATATTACTAAAGAGCAAATTATAAAGGATGCCACATGACAGATTGACAGGTTGTGGGAGGAACCACTTTAGGTAATAGACTAAATCCTATGTGTGGTAAGCAGAAGAGTGAGTCTTTCTGAATGAATACAGCCTTAAGTTGCCATTGGCTTTCCCCTTGCTTACTTCACGTTAGGATTTCCAAACACTAAGACATTATAGATTTTCTGGAACCTCCTGTGCCTACTTTCTCCTTTTTCTAATTATTAAACATGTAGCCCAGAAATTCTCCCTGGAGGGGATTTTTAAAATCTGTCTTCTTTTGGGGGCTCAAAAGAGTGGGTGTTCTATCATCCTAGTACTTTGGAAAAATATTAAAAGTCTTCTTGTAGTACTTGATTGTAAGTTAAATAAAAAATTAATATATAATCAATAAAATTAAGTTGTGCAAATCTACTTTAAAGGGGAAAAATGGTTTCCAGGCCAAGTAAATTCTATTATAAGACTAACTGAATACATTAACATATCTAGGAAAGACTAAGTCAGCTAAGTGTTGGTCCCATGTAAGCTTAGCAAAAGGACAGTCAGGAAACCAATGCTCCTAGTGTCCATTTAGGTGAGGTTGGGGGAGAATGTTCCAGTCCCATTGACAAAACTTTCCCTAGAAGTGAAAAGAGTGTTCCTCAAGCTACCTTAACCGGATACTATGTTCTGAGATTCTGTAAGATACTATGAGAGTTCATGACTGCAATCTGGCTTCCCACATAGGCCTTCAGATTATAAGAAGTTGGTTATGCCCATGAGTTCTGACTATTCTGTGGCCACCTGATTTCTCAGTACATAGTAATAGGTACCTATGTTAGCTATGTCTTCTACAACTTCTTATAGAGATTTCTGAATCATACAACTCTTCCCGTATGATGATGAAATCAGGATTCTAAGCCTGCAAAAGTGAAACTCTGTTCAACTCACTATGCCATTCTATTCTGAATTCTTTTATGTAGCTACTCCCCTTCTCAACATCGTTACCCTCCTTGAACATTTTAGCTCTTCCTTCCTCATCTTCTGTGTTGTAGAGGAAATAGAAACCACTAGATAAGGCTTCCTCATCTTCTTTCTGTTCCAAACTCACCAAATCACCTCACTTATACCTTTAACTATGTATCTTCTTTCTCTGCTTATCTCTGTCCCCTTGTGGCTCTCTGTCTTTCATATAGACATAGATATATTAATCCATATTTGTGTGTATATACAGGGGTCTGTGTGTGTGCATCAATAATTTTTTTTTTACTTCTTTAAGTGTACATTCTTCTATTGTGCTTTGAATTTCACTCTTTCCCTTTTAACTGGCTCCTGCATATTGCCAATTTTTTATCCAACACATACTTATAAAATGCTTATTATATTCCAGATACTATTCAGCAGCATAAATTTCCTCTTATCCTCATCACAACCTTTCAAGGTTGGCATTCCTATCAATTTTACAGCGAAGAAAATAGTCACAACAAGGTTAAGTACAATGCAGATGGTAAATAGCACAACTGAGATTTGAAACCAGGTTATTCTGACTCCGAAACACTTTTTCTTGTGTATTTTTTGCATTGCTTTTTCCCTCCATTAGAATATTGGCTCTCTGAGAACTAGGACCTGTTTTTGTTGTGAAGCACTACATCCTCAAATCCTCCAGTAGTGATTGGCACATAGTATATATTTGATTAATAGTAGTTGAATAAATTAATGAATGAATAAATGAATTCTCCTTCTATTTTATGGATATGGAGGCTGAAGATTTTTTCCTTTGACCCTTCCAGAATTCTGATGTTCCTACCCTACCCACCACAGTGTCAGTAACTTGTGATTCTTCTTTTTTCCTTGGAATTCATTAACTTGGCTAAAATATGGCTTACTGGTTTTCATCCATAGGTTTCTTCTTGGCTTATTTCCAATTATTTCTCTTGAAATTATTCTTTCTTGAGTGACGCTGGCTTTTACTGGAACATCCTGTGCAGAAGGCTGGAGGGGAGCAATTTGGTGTATTTATCAGCCTCTACATGACCTTGTTGTTTCAAACATCCTCAGGCCAAATCTTATTTATCTTTTGCCTCAAGGGCACATATTACCCAAGTTCCTATATGCTATAGCTTGACTCAAATCAAAGTCCTTTAGCTTACAAAATCTCTGTTCAATGCACTTCCTCACCAAATTGTCTTCTAAGAGAACAAGCTGCATTTTAAGTCATAGAAATAGCTGGTAGGTAAGCTTCTCTTCAAGCTTCCCCCACAACACCCCCAACTACTGAGAGATGTTGAGTAATTTTTCCACAGGACTGTTTTCTACCCCTTCCTTACCCTTGCCTGACCCTAGATCTCACAACACTGATCAATGGATCAGACATGCTTTTTGGGGACATCTTTAGGCTGCTAGAAGTCTGCAGTTAAACATTTTCTCTTATTATGCTCTTTCTTTGGTGCTGTATTCATGAAATTAGGCAAAGCAGCTTTGAATTTTTGATCCGTAGCAGTTTTCTCCATGGAGCTTGGTGCCCCACCTTTGCCCTGCATTGCTTTTGTCCTTTTACATCTGTCTAGAACTAATTAATGTAAACGCTAAGAAAGTTAAAATACAGATTTCCAGGGCTCCCACGTGGAGAT
Source organism: Lutra lutra (assembly GCF_902655055.1). Classification (NCBI taxonomy): domain Eukaryota; kingdom Metazoa; phylum Chordata; class Mammalia; order Carnivora; family Mustelidae; genus Lutra; species Lutra lutra. The sequence continues at coordinate 17,273,118 of NC_062286.1, forward strand.
GCAGACTGCAGGTCTGAGGCTGCATCTGCCAATGCACATTTAAAAGCTCCCTAAGTGATTCTGATATGTGGCTTTTTTGCAACACCATGCTGCTGAGTGTTCTTCATACATGATAAACAAAAGGAATGGATCTGTTACTGCTATCTTAGCTAGAAAGTGAATTATTATGGAGGTAGAGACTTGGCTTTATTTACCTCAATTTTCATCATTGCTTGTGAAACAATAATTAAAACATCCCATCAAAGCTTTCATGGATTTCCTGAGGTCTAGGTTTCTGTATAAAGAGCAAATCTGGAAGCTAAAGAGTTAAGTCAGTTTTCACCTAACCATAAATGAGGTAGAGGGAGAGAAAGCAGATTCTGCCCCCGGAGATTTGAAAGGACTTAAATGTTAGCACTAACATATTGAACCTAATTCTCAGCTTCAGAGGTAGTCAGGGCAATCACCCAAGAGATCAATGCTTGTTCTCCCCTGGGGACAGATGCACTCCTGCCTTTCCTATTCCATACCCCAAACCTCATTTCTGACCAACTGCCCAAGATGGAGAATAGTTGTTGTTTTTCTTTTTCTTCTTCTTTTTCTGTGAAAAATTCATTTAGGACATAACATCATAATTTTCCACCCCCACTCGTTTTTCTTCTTTTTGCGAAAATCAATAACCTATAGGACTGGATTTTATGAAGGCTGAAGCAGTTAGGAGAAAATAAAGGAATGAATCTTTTGGCTCATCATATTTCACACACCCACCTGCTTACTGCCTTTGTGTCAGCCAGAAGAGTCTAGGAAATACCTAGGTATGGATGCCATGTGTCTGGGCAGTGTGGGTGGCTGGATGGAAAGGAAGTACACCCACCAGACAGAGGTAGAAGAGCAGACAGACAGACAGACAGACACACACACACACAGACACACAAAGAGGAAGAAAGAAAAAGAAGCATGAGAGAAAAAGAGAGAGGGATAAAGGGAGAGAGAAAAAAGGGAAAGAGGAGGGAGGGTAGGAGCTGCATGAACTTGGGTGCCTGAATGCTGGTTACAGTGCTTATTTCATGGGTAGAAGCCAACTATTAAATATATGTTGACTGCTAACTTACTGACTTAATAAATGAATTAATAAATGAATACAGGAATGGACATTTAGGAGCACATTAGAGCATTCAAGTTGGGAAGATATTAGAAACACACCAGAAGCCTCTTTCATGTTAATGATATCATTGGGTATCATGATCAAAATAGTATTGAAGGTTTGCTTAAACTAACAGCAGTATGTAGGTGTATTAGACTAGGGATTAATAATTATAAGCAGTTCCATTTGGCAAATAATATCATGCTTTAGCCATGTGATGAAGATCGGCCCTAGGATAAGGACAGTATTAATGGGGGAGGTGTGGGCAGTAAGAGAGAATATACCAAAAAAAAAAAAAAAAAAAAAAAAAAAAGAGAGAGAGAGAGAGAAAGAAAGAAAGAGAGAATTTAAAAAAAGATTACACTGTGGGGTGAAAGACAAAGAATAATCTTAGGGGAAGATGCTTTTTAGCAATTCAAGAAATCATCTTCTCTGGGATAAACTGTCCATATGGTTAATTGCTACCTTTGAATTTTCACTGTAATATGTACATTTTTTTTTGTAGAGTTTGCATTATAGGATTTATTGCTATTTATTTGTTCTTATCTTTCTTTACATTGGATTGTTAGCTTCTTTGGGAAAGACATTTACTCCCAAGCAAGTAGGAACTAGAGCACTGGTTCCAGGTATGGGTCCCAGGAGCCTGGGAGAGTTGTCAGTGATTAGGGACAATATTTGCCTGTTGTCAGTGTTTTAAAAGGGAAAAGACAAAACATAAATTCCAAGGATAAGCCAGGATTTAGAACTAAGCATTATGATCCAATAGAGGAACTACCTTTAGGATCTGGTCACAAAGGTATGAGGCCACAGGGAAGAAATCAGAGACACAATGAATAAATACATGTATAAAAGGGCTATACCAATAATGAGGATAATAATAATGATGGTAATTATATAATTTGAGTATTTCCTATGCATCAACACCATGATAAAGGCTTTAAATTGTTAACCTTTACCTAGACACTGAAAGGACTATATTCAAAATTAGAATGTCCAAATAATAACTTTTATTTTACCAATGTTTATCTCCTTTCTCTCTGTGAGCCCATTGAAGTTACAATAGACACATTTTTCAAAATGTATTATCTCAGGAAGACAAAATATATAAAAGAGAATGCAATCAGAATGCATTTTTGCAGAGGTTGGAGAAATGAATTGTGATTTAGGTGGACAAAAGAAGTTATAATCTGGGGCACCTGGGTGGTTCAGTAGGTTAAGCATCTGCCTTTGGCTTAGGTCATGATCTCAGGGTCTTGGGATAAACCCACATCAGGCTCCCTGCTTAGCGGGGAGTCTGCCTCCTCTCTCCCTCTCCCCTTGTACTTTCCCTTTCTCTCTCTCTCTCAAATAAATTAATAAAATCTTTAAAAAAAATAAGTCATAATCTAAGTGGCTACCTAACTCCAGAAATCTCTGCCCTTCCCTTATGGGGCCAGAATCTTCTATAAATGGTGGTAAAACCCAGGGTAGGGAATTGACACAGACTTGTCCCAGATAAAAAGAAACACTTTCTGTTCTACTCCTTGCTCTTCTTCTCTTCCCCAAACCCTGCCAGCTCTCTGGTGTTCCTAGTCTTCTCCCGGTACATATTAATAGGTACCTATCTAATATATAGCAGGAAGAAAACCACTCATCATGTTGGTATGTGATTAAGATGAGAATAATAGCAATCATATGAAGGTATGATCTTAAAGTGACTAAACTTGGAGAAAAGCTGCTAATGCTTCATCTCCCCCATCTCAGTTCTAGTCTCCCAAAAGCAGAATGTTTTAAATGGTGAGACATCCCATCATGATTCTCTCATATCTCTCTCATTCTAGTCCTTGTGCCAGTTTTTGGCTTTGAAGAAAACCAGGCTTCAGACTTTGAGATTAGTCATAATAGTTTTAACAAGTGTAAAACAGAAAGGGGTAAATCAGGTATCTTCCTCCCATATCAAATTTTGTTAATTTATTATGGTTTTCCCATATTTGTCACTAACACATAAATGATCTAAAACAGACTATTGGTGATACCAAATATTATGCCCCTCCTACTAACCCTCAAAAGGTAGTATTGAGGAGGATAAAGATGTCTCAGAAGAGAAAAAGTTAGATCAAGCTTGCCTCCATTGACAATGTTCCTCTCATCTGTCTCCCCCCATCGTTGTTCTGTGGTTACAATCCAGGTTTGACAGCATAACAACATGAATTGGGAAGTTACTGAAAAGCAAAACCCTCAGGTAAATGTCTGAGTCAAGCTACTTTAGCTGTCTTCATAAGACAAAGCTTTAAAAGCCAAAAATTTAAAAAACAAAAGTAGTATGCAAGTCATACATGTTCACATCTGGAGGGAGCCTCACTCATCACCTGGTTTCACCTTCTCCCATCTTTTCTGATAGGTCATCATCCTTCCTAGTCAGAGTATCTTCCAATGAGGAGAGGACTGACTTTAGTAAGTGGATACAGTGGAGATGGCTTTAAACTACACAGCATTTCATTTCTCTTCTCTTACTAAGGAACGTAACCATTCATTCATTGAGCAGAGCTGAGTAAGAGCCTCTTGCATGCCAGGGGTTTTTCTTGGCATTATGAGAGAAGGAGCTACACATCCATCTACTCTTATGAGTTTTAGCTAATTGTTGATTCAACACCATCAGCATTTGGCAACTCTTCCTGTCTAAATCTACATCTACTGTTCTGCACCAGGTTCTTGATGTTCTTCAGCTCTGCAGAGCTTTCTCTCCAAAGGAACCTCAGAGCCTAGAGTATTATCACAGCTGTGAGACTAAACCAATTCCAGGCACAATGCTTGTCAACATAGACTCAGGAAACAAATATAAGACACTGGAGTAAGCAGAATGAGTTAGTATGAGCTAATTTACAGATGGTCTCTGCTTTCTAGAAGTTAATTATCTAGGAGAATTCATAATAACAAATATTAAGTACCAAAAGGAAGGCATACTCAATGTGTAATAGGACCATAAAACAAAGCAACAAAATGAAACAAAACAAAACAAAAAACAAAAAAAAACAAGCCATTGCTAAGGATGAGGGAGTCTAAGGGAGTCTTCAAGGAGGAGATGACATTTGGAAGTCATGACTGCTAACAAGAATCTGAGTCTTTGTGTGAACTTGAAACACAAGATTCTCTGCTTTTAAAATGGATATAAATCTACCTTCCTTTTTTACATCAAACAGTGATACCATGAACAGGATGGAAAGGTAGATTGAGAAAGTGGCAATCAACAAGATTCAAAGGAAATTTAGATGCCAATGAAGGAGAGTGTCTTTACATAGTACAAAGTACATATAGGAACTGGCAGCCAAATGTAGTAGAGACTGAAAATATAAATCACCTGGAAGATTATCTTAGAAATTCCTGGATCTTTACCCATTCATGAAGAATAAGCAGAGAGATATTTGATTATAGAGCCTTGGAATATGCCATGTTCCTTCCCTGTCTCTCCCCAGAGAATGGCCTCATCAGAGCCAGAATATTGGTAATTATGACCAATGGCAACAATTATGTACCCATAATGCTCTGTAATTTTGGGAGGCATCTCAGAGTCTTTGAGATTACTGTACCCATGAAAGCAAAGGAACTGTACTCCGGGTGACCAAAGAACCATTTTCCTAGGATAACCCTCATTACTAGTATTCCTTTTCACTCTCAAAAATGTCCCTGTTTTGATGTTTAATTATATGGGAACTCTAACTATTCCCTGCTTTCTATAGGACATCCAGAGGTGGGCCACAGATGCCCATTTTCCTGCAGCAGACTTCTAAGCAAAGCCATGAGGATAGCTTGACATATACTTGTGGAGAACACAAAAACTCCTTAGAAACTGTACCATAGGCAAAAGCCCTCCCATGCTTTGCAAAGAAACTATTTTCAATCCAATCTGGTTTCATTCCAACTTGGTACATGACCTTGCCTACATTTTTGTTATTGTTGCCTATTTGCTTTATCAAACTATCAGCTGTCTCAAAGTTAAATTAGAAGCTTCTGGAAGGCAACAGCCCATGTGGCATAATCAAGATGATACTAATGATTAGGAGCAGGCATATGTACCTCATTTATACTTTATAGGAATTCATGACAATTGTTTTAACTGACTGAAAATCCTTTGAATAATCCTAATTTTATAAATAAGGAAACTGAATGCTGGGTCCTGACTGTTAGCTGGTGTTGAATTAATGGTGCCAGGACTTAACTAGGTCCTTTGAAGACAAATTCTAATCTCTGTCACCAGAATGCACCTCAGTTTTTGTTGGTAATGATTGTGATTACAACAATCAACAGCATGGGAGATGTAGAATGGGACTAGGAGATCTGTTAGGCACTTTGGAGGTTTTTAAAATGACCTCATATCTTCTTCCCTTGCCAACCTCTAATTCTTTTTTTTTTTTTAAGATATTACTTATTTTTTTGACAGAGAGAGAGAGAGCAAACACACAAGCAGGCAGAGTGGCAGGCAGAGGGAGAGGGAGAAGCAGGCTCCTCGCTGAGCAGGAGCCCAACATGGGGCTCCATCCCAAGACCCTGGGATCATGACCTGAGCTGGTCAGCTGCTTAACTGACTAAGCCTCCCAGGCACCTGACCAACCTCAAATTCTTACCCTAGGTTCTTACCCTGACAATCAGTTGATCTAGCCTCTAAGTTCTTATCCTGATGGTCACTTGATCTAGCCTGGAAGCCTCTTCATTCACCAGCCTTATACCCTCCACATGCTATTCTGGTCCTCACCTTACCTAGGAAGTCTTCCTTGGTTCCTTAGGTCCATGGGAATTTTTTTTTTTTCTTTGCTGAGCTCTTACATCAATGATCTATAGAAACTTTCATCTGGAATCTCAGTTGTTGACTACTTTTATATGACTGATTCTTGTTTTCCTAGTATGTTGTCAACTTGCTATGGAGAGAGATTGTACTTATTCACTGCTGTAACCTCAGCCTCTCTTCAGAGACAAGGCAAACAGAGTAGACACAGAAACAAAAACGTACAACACGAGGGTGACTGAATCCTCTTGGGAAGCCATGTCAGTATTGCCTCTTACTATGAAACTGATTACAGACTGAAATCAGACTCTCTCATGGGTGGTGAAGGGAATAAATCAGGCTCAGGGACCTACCAGTAGAGGCACATGCCCTTTGACCTCCCTGTTCCCTTACATATCTGGGGTCCAAAGGGCTCTTGCCCAAAGAGATGGAGAATTGAGAGAGACAAGCCTGAACAGATCTCTGCATGGAAACTTCTTTCCTTGAGGCTGGAATGTGTTAATAACTGTGACAATTTCTGACTTCTGATGTGTTCAAATCTATAACCATCAAATGGACTGGGCCTCATTCGTGGCTGTAGTGTCCATCCGTGTGGTGTTTTACTATCAATCGTGACAGACTCTGACATTTAAAATCTGTTAATTTAACTTATATTTCAAAATGTTGGTGGACTCTCAGATGGAGATTTACAATTATAAAAATCTGTTGTACCATTAGAAAGATAGAGAAATAGATCACCTTTTCACTGGCATTTCTTCTGTTTTGAATATATTTCCTCAAAACTGTCCAGGAACTATACCCCTCACATCCTTCAAGTCTTTGCTCAAATGTTACCCTTACAAGGAGACCTTCCCTAAACATTAGAATTAAAATTGTTATTGCCTCACTTTGCTAGCTCTCACTGAACTCTTTCCTTTCTCTTTATCTGTTCCTTTTTCTAACATCTTATAATAAAATATATTTATTTATTACATGTATTATTTAGTGTGTGTCCCTCACTATGTAAACTCTACGTAGTTGGCAATTTTTGATGGTTTTTGTTCACTGACACCTTGCAAGCACATATGATAGTGCCAGGCACTTAGAATATATACTCAAGAAATTGTTTTCGTAGAATAAAATGGGATGGAATGGGATAGAAAAGAATGAATGGACATCATTTCCTTACCAAACCCTGGGTATTTCAAGAATGGCTCACTTAGGGGCGCCCGGGTGGCTCAGTTGGTTAAGCGGCTGCCTTCGGCTCGGGTCATGATTCCAGGGTCCTGGGATCGAGCCCCGCATTGGGCTCCCTGCTCAGCGGAGAGCCTGCTTCTCTCTCTCCCCCTCTCCCTGCTGCTCTGCTTACTTGTGCTCTCTCTCTAGCTCTCTGTCAAATTAAAAAAAAAAAAAAACAAAAAAAATTTAAAAAAAAAAAAAAAAGAATGGCTCACTTAAAGATAGTGCAACCAAAGAAGGTGTCAAGAGACCTCTAAGGACTTAGAACTATTTGGGAATATGCAAATGAGCACAGGCACATGGTTTCAAGGCTGGATGTCAGAATCCTCTCTGTAGTATTGGACTCCCATCAGGATTTTGTCAACACAAGCTTTGAACCAAGCTGGGAGCATACTAGTATTATCACCTTCTAAAGACTCAAGAGTCTGAGAAGTTAAACTTGAAAAGATACAGGTCATCCACTCCCCAACTCTTGGGGACAGACCATGTGCACCATCTTCCCAGAATTGCACTTAGTACTTTAGTAAGGAAAAACAAGGAGCAGACATCGACTCTGACATCAAGATATCTACAGTCAGGACCTAGGAGGCAAAAAAAAAAAAAAAAAAAAAAGGAATAATGAGGATGCCTGTGTAGCTCAGTTGGCTAAGCAACTGCTTTCAGCTCAGGTCATGATCCTGGAGTCCCGGGATCAAGTTCCACATCAGGCTCCCTGCTCAGTGGGAAGTTTGCTTCTCCCTCTAACCTCTCCCCTCTCATGTGCTCTCTTTCTCATTCTGTCTCTCAAATAAATAAAATCATTAAAACATTTTTAGAATAGAAATAACGAGAATAATAAGAAACAAAGAAATGGTAGAACTAATATGCAGAATCCAAACATTCACTAAAACTCCCCTATGATTCAAGCTTCATTCTGGGTATTGGAGATATGATGATGATGACAGGTTTCAGTCAGGATATAGGGAAGGGTTATAAATGCATCATTAAAAAACAGTGCAACAGGCACTATAAGATTTGTATATAGAATGCGCTATGGGGACATGGAGACAATGGTGAATGATTTCCCCATAAATGTAGGGAAAGCCAACAATGACAGGGTAATATTTTCTTTTGGCCTTGAAGGACAAATTGGAGCTTGCCAGAAGAGGAAATTGTGCATTTCAGGAAGAAAAAAATAAGTGGAGACAAATGCAGGTATCAGGATTCCCTGCATTTTGGAAAGGCAAGACCCTATAGTTCTCAGAGGACCTTTCTTTACTCACTGTACTAGAGTATGTCCAGTCCTCTCAATCTCTCTCCCAGGTCATTGGACAGTGTCTGCTTCAGAAGACAAACTCAAGTATAAACTGAGTAAATGCTTAAAAGAATAAAAGCAATCAGGTCTAGCCAGCTCGCCAGTCAAGGCTTCTAGCCTATTTACTTATTTTTAACAGAAGGGCTGATATTTTTGAAGACCAGCTCTATAGTCCAAAATCTTATGGGACTCTGCTTTGATTTTGTCAGCAATACCTTCCCACTGTGAAGATGATGATTAGACCTCGTGATCAGGAGTCATATGCTATTCTTGACCCTGGTGTGCCTAGCACGAGTTTGAGCTGGGAGTAGTCATTTAGAAAATAGTACCAAGGGAGGACTGTACAGAGAGGCATTCAGAGAGTCAGATAGACTGCTCAAAGCCTTCCATTACCAACTACTAATATATGATCTTGGACAACTTCTTAATAGTTCTACTACTCTACTTATGAAATAGGAATAAAAGGATCTAGGTCTTAGTGCTATTAAAAGGCCCAAATAAATTAGTACTATACAAAATCTTTGAACAGTACTGATACAAAATAGGCACTGGGTGATAGTTAGATGCTGTTATTAAGAGTTGCTATGACACTGATGTTTGTGATTCCTCCCCTACAGTGCTTCTCTGTCACACTGCGCTGACAGATTAGTAGATAGGAGGAGCTGTGTACCAGGACTCAGGAGGACTAGGTCCTAGTCTTGGCTCTGCCCAAACTAGATGTCTTATCTAAGGCAAATAACTTTCTCCTCTGAGTCTCAGTTTCTTAAAAGGGTCAGATGTAACTATAGGGATGAAATAACTGTACACACATTGTTATAAGATCTTTTGGGTTTCCAGTTCTCCTTTTTCCTGAGGTGGACATCACCAGAGTAATGACAAAAGTTTCTCAGGGGAATGGTGCTCCTTCACAACTGGTTAAGAAGTAAGCACAGAGAGAAAGTCTCTATTCTGAGAGGAAAACCTGACCCTGTGCTCAGCAGAAAATGTGTAGAGGCTGCGCTGCAACCCCCACCCCCACCCCCACTGTTGTGGTTCAACTACACCTTGGGCCAGTAGGTGCAGGTGAGAGCAACCACTCTGTGTTCCTGGCATGATGCTAATGGAGGGAAAAGCTTCCTCCCTGCAGCAAGCACAATGTGATGGGGACAAGGCAGTCACAGTTTCTGTCTTCCCTTCCATTGTGGCACTTAGCTTATTGAAGTATAATTGCAGGATTTCCTTATTTGTGTTTCCTGCCAGAGCATGAGCTCACTAAGGGCTCTGATTGATTTTTATTTGTACCTATATTCATAGCATCTTACAAGGTGCCTGGAACGAAAAATATGTGTTGAATTAATAGATAATAAATAAATAATAGCATTATCAATAAGAACAAAAAATAGCTAATACTTTTACTATGTTTTACTCTGTGCAAGCAGTGTGTAAAGTGCCACATATATATTATTCCAATTAATTCTCAGAGCAGGATGACAAGAGAGGTATTCCTATCCCTATCTCATGGACAAAAAAATAAAGATTCAGAAAGAATGAGAAGCAAACAAGTTCACACAGCCAGCAATCAGAAGAACCAAGATTCACATGGACGTCTGCCTGAATCCAAAGCACTGGTACAACCAGGGGTGAGATATTCAGCATGTGAATAGACTTATCAAAGACCCCAAACCTAGAGCTAACTTCAAACTGAGCTAAATTTGGATTCCATATTTTTCTCTTTCTCCACCTACTTTTTAAGTAAAACATCTCTTTAACATTTTGACTTCCTAGTTTTCTTAACACTAAGTCTATACTTGGTTGGGTTGGCAACTCCAGGACACAACCGTGCTAATAAAACCACTACTGACAACCATCTCCAGGAGCCCAGAGCATGTACGTAGATAGGAAAAGAGCAGAGGGACCTCCAGCTCTGAAAAGTTAACAAAGGTGCTTCGCTCTTTCAAAATGATTTTTCTTCAAAAAATTCAGTCTAACTGAATTTCATTTTACCATCAAATTGTAAATTAGACTTTACCTGAAGTTGTATGCAATGTTCTGCCAAGTCTACTTTGGTGGGAAGCCTGATTTTTTAGCCTAAAGCCAAAGGTCCTTGGCTGATTTGTTAACCTATTAGGGGAACACCATGCAAAAATGGGGCTCTTCAAAGTGCTGATTTGTTTCTTAGGTGCCTGATAATTGCAGATGTTGGAAATTTTGGAATATAATAAAACTTTACTGACATTATGGATGAATTTAATCTGGTGACAATTAATTTGATTAATCCCAAGTGAGGTTGGAGGAAGAAAGAAAGAGAGCAATAGGATTCATTTAAAAGCCCTTTTCAAAAAAGAACGGATTCAGGAGGATTTATTTGCATAGTTACATTATAATCTGAAAAGGCAATAAAAGAGACTAGAATTGTTATTTCTTGGGGCCATTGTTTCCATTATTGCTTTTATGTGTATTGAATGTGGGTTAAAAGAATGAGAGCCCTGGAGAATTAAGATCCACAGGGCCTCAAAGATGAGGAACAGAGATACAGCAAGAGAACCAGGAATAAAAGGAATCAGAAAGGACTCCAGGAATTGTCCCCTAAGTCTCCTCACCCCAGTAACTTTAGCTATTGAGCATAAGGTAAAAGGAAGCTTTGCCTCATGGACCATATTCAGGCCACAGAGTATTGGGTTTCCCTGGGCATATGAAGATTAGTTGGAGAAAATCTGGATACTTAAGAGATGGAATGTCTAAGGGACCTAGCCACAAAACAGGTGAAGTATCAACAACTCTAGGATAATTACTGGAAACAGCTACAAAGTGGAAAAGCTGCACATAGACAAAGGGCTTACAGGTCACAAGGGATAAATTCAGACTAAGGGAAATAGAAACTAAAGCCTCGAAGATGAGGAGTATCAGCACACCAGCTGTCCCGTACGGCTGGTTTTAGACTTGAGCTCCAGGTTCAAATCCACAGGTCACTATTGTTTTTTCAGGGTTTGGCATGGGATAAGCATTGAGAATAAAAAAGTGAACTACACATATGTCATCCTATGTCTTCTGAAGTTTATATTGAGGAGAGAGAAGATAAAAAAAACAGCATAGAGATAATTTTAGCTAGGGATAAGTGACCCACAGCATGTTACTATTATGTTAATAACATGTTAGTTAACATGTTAGCATGTTAGTCCTATTGTGCCCCTTTCCTTGATATTCAGAAACATGAAAATAATAAAGCCTACCTTGCCTAGATCACAGTGTAGGGTGAGAATGAAATGGAAAAGCTCCTGAGAAACATTAGTAATTCCATTCAAATAAGACGTTATTTCATTGTTTTAAACTGCTTTGAACAGGACACTAAAAAATTATAGTAATTAACATAATAGAAAAGATTAATGTGGATATTGACTCAGAATGATGAAGGATGCTTACAATTGTTAGAGAGAGAGAGAGAGGAGAGAGCGAGTGCCTCAGTGGAGAAATCAGGCATCTAAAAAGGGTGGGAAATGACTCAGCAAAAACCAGTGGCCAAATTTGTAAAGCAGCATATGCTCCTTTTCATGAGAGAACTGTCACTTTTGGAACCTGAGTCTTTCTATTCCAGTGGGAGATGAGTGAAGAAGATAGTTTATGAGCTGGGCAGACACCCAAGGTTGAGGACTAGTGTTCTTAGGAACCCATCACAGATGGATTTTCATCAATCCGAGCTATCAGAGTATAGCAGAGAGGAGAGAGATGAAGAGAAGACAAGAAAGCAAGGAAAGAAGTTCATGAATGTCAAAGGAAGAATATAAGGCTAAAAGAAGGGCCAGAGAGAGGAAGAGAAGAGAAGAGACTTGGAGAGAGAGACAGACAGAGAGAGAGAGAGAGAGAGAGAGAGGAGAAAGATTAAGAACAGGAAAGAGAAGGAAAGAGAAACAGAGAAATAAAGGCTAGGGAGAGGGCAATACTTACAAAGAATAGCTCTGTGGCAAGATAGTCACTGCAAAGGTGTTTAGAAGAAGAGAGTTAGAAAATGATACTCAGGAGAGTATTAAGTGTGGCTTTCCACAGAAAACACTTGCATGATTAAAGGCTACACTGTTGTAAACCACCCAGCATAAAACTTGGTCCAGAATAGGCACTGATTCCATGTTAGTGTCATTGTATTTTCCCTTCCCTTGACCACCATAAATGCATTACAATCAGGTATCATCTCTCATGTCTTGGCATGTTTCACAATGTCTTCACTACTGCTATACAAATGCTTGGTGATTAGGAAGAGTTTTTTTATTTGTTTTGTTTTGCATTTCCATAGCCAAGCTTTCTAGTCAGGTAGCAGAAGTCTAAAAGCCAGGCACATATTGGTTAAGAAGGACAACAATAATTCCAAAGCACCTCAAAAGAGAGCAGGTAGGAATATAATGTTTTCATATACTGAAGGAAGTAGAAGCTGAGGTCCTATTGTAGATTTTACCAAAAGAAGTGGAAATAAAGTTTGTTAAAATGAGGTGATGGTGGTTACAGGAATGGACACTTATGTAGAAATAGATCAAAATATATCAAGCTGCTCACTTAAACTTCATGCATTTTTCAGACCTTATTGTATGTAATTGATACTTGAATTAAAAATATGCACTATAAGGAATGCAGTAGAAGGTCAAATGCACTTTCTGGATGCCACTGAACACACTGGGTTACTGCCACTAGTGGTCAGAGGTGGACACAACTCAGTGTATTGGCTGTTCCATAGATACTACGTGTGTTAGTAGTGAAGGGGTCTTCTAAAAGGAGTGAGCTGGGACATGCTACATAGCATGGGACCCATGGTTGTACACTCAGGACACCAAAGATTCTGAGGAAAGGAGAGTGAAAACCACCATTCTTTGAGGGCCTACCACAAGCTCTATACATGTTATCTCATTTAATCCTCAATCCATTTAACAGATAAACTAATCGAGAGGAACTTGGAGGGGTTAATTTTCCCAAGGGAGCGACGTGCCATGAGAAAGAGAAGGCAGTGGTTATATCATAAAACTCTGCTCATCCTAAACCAGAATACTATGTGTTTCTTTACTTTCTATTTTTCTAATCTGGACATTTTCTAGGGTTCTCGTGGTAGTCAGACACAGCTTCTCAGGGGAGAGGCTTGATCTAGACCATGTGGTTCCAGTATAATGGAGAAAAGCAAACCCTTTCCCCTAGATTAGAATTTCTCTGTGATAGCCATTCCCCAGCTCAACTGCCTCCAGTACTGACCAGATGAAAAATGTATTGGTATCTAGGAAAACATATAGTGGAACTTGGGAGTAGGAGCTGCAGTTTCTACTCAGTCCCCATGCGTAACTTCCATTAGCACTAATGTCTGTGATGTGTGTGAGCTGAGGGAATACTTTGCTTTATTAAGAGGAAATGATATATATAGTTACTTATGGAGTAAAATCAAATAGCAGAATTGCTATTTGTCTATGGGAAGTCTTTCTTATTAGTGTCATATAAATGCAAGTAGATACTTAAAAAGATTGATAACACAAGGGCCAGGTATAGCCACACCATTAGAATGACTAAAAGCCAATTTTAAAAACAGATAGGTATGAATTTTTTCGACATTTTGTGATAAGAATATTCCAATTCTAGAACCATAACCTCACCTCTTAATAACCACAGTAGAATGCAATATTTCTAGATCTTAAGCAGATCTGGAAAGCAAAGAGCAAAATGCGGTGAGGTAAGCATGTTTTCTCTCACCTTTACCTTTTCTACTAAGCAAAATAAGTTAATGAGTCAACTCATTTCCAACCTGCATGTTACGTGCCAATTGCTTAAATCAAATGAGAAGCTCCTTTTTGCGCAGGACCCAGAGCTCAAGTGAAAGTTGTCAGATTTGATAAAGTAGATTGTTCTAGAAGGAAACATTCCCTTTCTATGTTCCAGGGTACATCTGTTTGTCAGGGTGCATTGCCCAGCTAATACCAGTTTGTCGACAGCATTTGCAATGAACTTTAATTGTGTGCTTTACCTGACAGTCTTAATTGTAATCTGACTTCCTTCAGGTAGCAATCAGCCGAGTGAGGTAATCATATCTCCCCGAAGCCCATAAACACAACCACCTGCGCCTCTTCTGTTTTGCTTTCCTCATTTTAACTCCAGTATCACACGGCGAGGGGATACAGAGCCTGAGAAGGTACAGTGTCCTCAAAATAGCTGCTATTTTCCTATCATCATGGTGGTGTATAATTAAACACAGATGGAATAACTGAAGCCAAAAATAATCCTATAGTTTTAAATTGTAATAGTAAAGCTGAGGTACAAGCAGCGATGGGCTTTTTTAGAAGGGAGGAAATTGGTTCTGCTTCCCGCTTACGCCTGCCTCTGCAGATTTCCCTGAATGCTCATTTTGGTATGTGGTTTTCCATGTGAGTATCAGGGGCATTTCCTTCGTACACCCCATCTAGAACCTCCATCCTTTTCCCTATTCTCTGTTCCCACTGCTCATATCCCTGATCCTCATTACCTCCCTCAGTAATTCCCAAAGAGGGTTCTAAATATTCTTTGTGTGTCCAGTTTCTCTCTGTTCAAACCACAACACTCATGGTACTCGAATAACCTTTTTAAAATGAAAATCAGATTAGGACACTGATTTAGCAGAAACAGTCAGTGAACTGAGCTTCCCAGAAAGATGGCAGTGGAATCATTGATTTACAGATTATCACTATTATCAAAAATTTTTTTTAAAATTCCATGGTGTTAAATTAATGAATAGACCCAAATCAAACCCCAAATCATATACAGCCAATCTCATTTTTTTCATAAGATAAATAAATGCATTACATTTTCAAAAGATGACACTAATCATAATTAGCATCATGAATTCATTTATGTTTCTCATAAACTTTTTAATTAAATATCCATCTACAATTAATAACATTTTACTAGTTGAATATAATTTAATTGCCTTTCACAGCAATTTACTTATCCACTTTCCTTCTTTCAACATTTACATTTCCCCCCAATGTTCAGAAATAGTAGAGATAAGCAATATACAATTAAAAGTTTTCAAGCATAATCGATTATTTCCTTAGAGGAAAAATTCCTTAAGGCAAGTGAAAGGATAGGTATATTGTTGAAACTAATGATATCTTTCACAAATTGCTCTCTTAACTATAGAGAACAACCTGAGGGTTGCTGGAGGGAGCAGGGGTTGGGGGAGAAAGAGGGAGATGGGTTAAATGAAGAAATGAGTATTAAGGAGGCACTTGTAATAAGCACTGGGTGTTCTCTGTAAGTGATGAATTGCTAAATCCTACTCCTGAAACCAATTTTACCATATATGTTAACAGAATTTAAACAACAACTGACAGTTAAAAAACAAAAAACAAGCTGCTCTCTAGAAAGAATGTCTCTCCAGTGACACCAACCAAGGTGTTAGTTTTCCTTTCTTACACCAAGACTGAGGTCAATGATTATTTCCTCTCATTATTAGCCATACGTATTTATACGTATGTGTATGTGAATTATAGATATACATTCTTTCTCATATTTTTTGGCATATTCATATATTTCCTGATCATCTATAAGAGCTCTTTATATACAAATATTAACCATAATATATTTCTTTAGTGCTTTAACCCGCCTAATCTCCTAGATGGCTACCTTAGTCATTTTCTTTTTGTCAAACCTGTAAAACTTCCCCCACCATCCTTAATTTTTCTTAAAGACCTTATTCCATACATCGTTGAAAACCTAAAGCGATTAGAAGAGAAGTTTCACACATTGCCACATATGCACTTACCAACATCTACAGCCACATTTGCTGCCTTCTTTCCTGCAACTATAGATGAACTCCCCATGCCTGGCTGAGATCAAGCCTTCCTCTTCTGTATGAACTCTCAGCCCCTCAAGAGGTAATCAAGGACATCACACCAGCAACTTTTCCAATCTCCTTTTTATCATCAGCCTCCCCCTCTTTACTGGATTATTTCCATCAACATACGAAATTGCTCTTTTCATTTGTCCTGCCTTAAAAAAAATACCCACTGCTCTCTTCAATTCTACCTCCAGCTGGCAGTGTATATTTCTTCTTTATTTTATAGCAAAAGTCCTTGAAACCACTGTCTATATGTCTATTTTGCTATCTCATCATCCTGCCTTTTCAATTCTCTCCTAAAACAATTTGAACTAGATCTTACCTAATATTCCACTGTAAGTTTTGACATATAGTAGCATTTGCATTATGCTCCTGAAATGTTTTCAGTTAATTTCTCAGATACCACACACTTCTGATTTTCCTCCAACCTTATAGACTCACTCTTTTCAGCCTCCTTTGCTGAAGGAAACTGATCATCTTCTCACTATTTGTGTGTGTGTGGGGGGAGGGGCACAAGTCTCAGTCTTTGTTTTTTGGAGTTTTTAAAAATTCCTTCCTTCTACTCTCTTCTCTGTTTACATCCAGTCTCTCTTTTGGAGATTTTTCAACTCCTTGGCTTTAAATACGATGAATAAGTTGGACAGCCTAAGAATTATATCCCAGTTCAGACTTCTCTCTTGAACTGTAGACTCAGATGTCCAATTTCCTACTCCCTATGGCGTTCTGATAACCATCTTGAATGTAATAGATACCAAACTGGTCTCTTATTATTTCCCCTCAATCCTGCTTCTCCCAAAGTCTTTTCTAGAGCCTTTATGGCATCTCAATCATTCCACTGACTAAGATCAAAATTTTCCTTGATTCTTTCTTCTTTCAACCCACATTTAATTCAACTGCAAATTCACTTCACTCTACCTTCAAAATATGCATAGAAACGTACTACTTCTTATAATGTCCACTATCACCACTTTTTCTATGCTCTTATAATCTTTAAAATAATCCAATAACTTGATGACTGGCTTTCCTGTTTCTGCCCATGCCTTTGTATAATTTATTTACAATAGAGTAGTCTGGGTTATCCTGTGAAAACATAAGTCCAGCTGAGATACTCTTCTGCTAAAAGCACTAGTGGTTGACCATCTCACACAGATTAAAATTGAACTCTCTTAAATGGCCTACAAAGTTCTACACCATTAGACCTATGATAACTCTGATTGCATCTCTTACCTCTATCCCACTTGTTTGTTTCTTTGCAACCATGGTGCCCTCTTCTGTCATTCCAGCATGCCAGATACACTCCTACCACAAAGATTCTGCATTTGTATTCTCTCTGAATAGAATCATCTTCCTTATATCACATACACATTGCTCATTCTCTCAAAACCGCCTTCCCAGTGAAGACCATGTCTATTACAATTTCTACTCCCAAACCTGAATTTCCGAATCACCCATCCCGCTTGATTTTCCCCCATAGAACTATCAATGTATAACATGTTACATAATTTACTTATTTATTTTATCCTTTCTACTTTCTACTTTCTAACTCTCCAGATTAGATAATGAGATCAGTAGAGGCCATATTTTCTCTCTTACTTATTCACCAACCTATATCCTACAACTAGAACATTATCTGGAACAACAGAGGTATCCAATAAATATTCATTAAATGAATAAATGAAAAAACTGAATACCAAATCCTTTGATTAAACACCCAAGTACCCACCCCAGTCCACACACATGAGTCTATTATATAAACTGTAAGAAAAAGTCATTGATAAGCAGAAGTACTTAGTAGCTTCAAGAGAGAGAAAATAGATCTCCATAGGCCAACAGTCAGACTGACAGGAGTCTGACTTAGCATCAGCATAGTAGATGCTACTACTAGAGGAATAATATCCTCAAAGTGCCAAGGGAGAAACTTTCAAGTTTAAATTCTTTAATTAGCTAAACTACCATTTGAAAACATGACATAGAAATAAAGACTTAGTAGACATAAGAACTCAGTTGTCATAATCATAACTGTGCCATTTTCTAATTGTGTGGCCCTTCTCAAGTTACTCAACATCCTAGTATCATTATCTCTTAAAAAGTGGATAATTATATTATTGTTTCATAGAGCTTATTGAAAGAATTCAGAGAGGTTGTACATGCAAAGCTTTAGCATATTCTCAAAAAGTTGGCTATGTGTTTTGATGATTAATATTACTATTTTGCAGGGATGCCTGGGTGGTTCAGTTGCTTAAGCATCTGCCTTCAGCTCAGGTCATGATCCTAGAGTCCTGAGATCAGCCCTGCATGGGGCTCCCTGGTCTGCGGGGAGCCTGCTTCTCCTTCTCCCTCCGCCCCTCCTCCTGTTTGTGTGTATGCTCGCTCTCTCTCAAATAAATAAACAAAATCTTTAAAATATATATATTACTATTTTGTTATTAGAAAACACGGAAATCTTTCTACTTCATTTTAAAAGCCTATCCTAGTCCTTACATTTATCTTGGCTAGTAAAATGAAATAAAAATGTCAATTTCACTTATAAATTTAGATGAAATATCATAGATAAAATATTAGCAAATCAAATATACCAGTGTGTCATTACCAGCTAGGTGTATCCCAGGAAGGCAATGCATGAATGAATTAATATCAGGAAATCTATTAATGTAATTCAGTATATTAAAAGATTAAAGGTGAACAACTATATGATTATCTCAGTAGAGGCTGATAAAACTCAAAATTCATACTTGATAAAATCCCCAGTACACAAAGAGAAGAAAACTTTGTTAACCTGAAAAGATTTTCCAAGTGCATACACTCTGAAGTTGGTTTCCTAAGTTCTGTATTCTATTTTCTATTATATGACCCAGGTAAGTTGCTTAGTTTCCTCACACAAAAAGTAGGTATGCAAAGAGTACACTGTCATTAGGTTGTTATGAAGAGTAAATGAAAACATTATTAAGTATTCCCTAAATTATGGCTTAAAAATGCCTTTGATTATAAAACATGTGTCTCATCACATTAGTGATGAAGGCATCTTAAGATGTTCTGTATCAACTGTTTTTAACATTTTTAACATTTTATTGAGTGTTTTAACAAATATGTTAAAATAAAATAAATGGGAGGTAGAAATATTATCAGAAGATAATATTCAGTATAGTCACTCATTAAAGACAATACAAGTATTTATTTAGAATATTCTAAAGAATTGACCAATAAACTATTAAAAATAATAAAACAGAATTAAGCATCTGAATACAAGGTAAACATTTGCATAAAACATTTGCACAACTGGTAAATATTTTAAAAATATAACTTTTATTTTATTTCCAAGATTTATTTATTTATTTGACAGAGAGAGACACAGCAAGAGAGGGAACACAAGCAGGGAGAGATGAAGAGGGAGAAGCAGGCTCCCCGCTGAGCAGGGAGCCCCATGTGGGGGATCAATCCCAGGACCCTGAGATCATGACCTGAGCTGAAGCCTGATGATGCTTAACCAACTGAGCCACCCAGGTACCCCAAAAGTGAAATTTTAAAAATCCATTCACAAATGTTCCAAAAAACCATTAAATTCCTAAGAACACATTAATAAAAAATGTACTTGATCTCTGTTTAAAGTGATATAGACATTTTTAAAAGACCTAAATAAAGGGCCCTTATTAGAAAGAGTCAATATTGCAAATATGTAAATTTCTTCCATATTCATTTATAAATAAAACTCAATACATGTTTTAATACTAATTCTACAATTGATGAAGAAATGAAGAAGAAAATGCACAATAGTAAAGAAGTTTAAAGAGAAGAGTAATGAAGTAAAACTTGGCTCAATTCAAACCATATGGTAACTAGAATAGTCTTACTTACAAAAAGAAATGAAGAGGTATAACAATAGAATCAGCTTCAGATCTAATACAATTTTACCTCCTTAATTTTACCTCTTATCTTTGTGAGAAAAAGATAATTTAATATGTTTTTGAGAGAACTGGTCATCTCTTTGAGGAAAACAAAAACTTTATCTTTATGCCTCCATTCTCATACCTCTAGATTCCCTACACTGCAGGAGAGCATCCTTTTAAAATACAAATCCGTTAGGATGACTATTATCAAAAAGACAAATGTTTGAGAGGATGTGCAGAAAAGAACGATCTGAGAATTTTGAAGGGGTGGGGGTTGGGAGGTTGGGGGCACCAGGTGGTGGGTATTGTAGAGGGCACGGATTGCATGGAGCACTGGGTGTGGTGCAAAAATAATGAATACTGTTATGCTGAAAAATAAAAAACTAAAAAAAAAATAAACAAAAAAAAAAAAAAAAGAAAAGAAAACTCTTATACACTGTTAATGGGAATGTAAAATGGCAGAGCCATTATGGAAAACAGTGCGGCAGTACCTCAAAATTAAACATTGAACTACCATATGATACAGCGATCCCACTCCTGGGTATATGTATCTGAAGGAACTGAAATCAGTATCTTGAAGAGTTATCTGCACACCCATGTTCCTTGCAACATTATTCACAATAGCCAAGATATGGAAACAACCTAAATGTCCTTTGACAGACAGATGGATAAAGAAAATATGGTATCGTATAAGCCATGGAATGTTACTATAAATGTGAAAGTATGTACATGTAAAAAAGAATGAAATCCTGTTATTTGTGACTTGAGTCTGGAGGGCATTATGCTAAGTGAAATAAACTATTTGCTCATTCACCAAATGGGTGTTTATATACATCATTGAGAAAAGTGTGAATTTATGTAATTGTTTTGGGAAGAAAATTTGGCTATACTTATCAGAATTAAAAAGGTAAAATTAAAGGACTCCTCAAAGGAAAAATGATTATAATATATCCATACCATTGTATACTATGAGCTTAATAAGGAAAGAACAGTAAGATCTTTAAAATTATATTATTAAGAAGAATAAAGTCACAAAATTATATGTGAAGATACCATACATATGCATATATACATATGTACATATAATTAAAATCATTCAAAATGCCTAGTGATATGCACACTAAGTCTTTAACAATGGTTCTCTCTGAGTAAGATAGAGGGGGGGAAGTGGAGATTAATCAGGAGACTGCCATATTTTATTCTACATTTATAACAATTCTCTGGAATTATTTTATATATCTCTGGAATTGTTATATACATTTATAACAATTCTCTGGAATTGTTGTAAACTGTTGAGCAAGCAGCATCTGTTGCTTACCACCAGGAGAACAAGGAATGCACATTTCTGCCCGCTGAGTCTTGGTATTGGAGTCATCAAGGAAAGCATACTGTAGTCAAGCACTGAATGGAACAATGCTTTTCTCACACGGAGAAGAGACAGGAAAAGATCAGCTTTAGTAAGGGGTGTCAGACCCCATGGCCAGCAGTCACTCCTGGAAGCCAACACAGGGCCATTGGCTTGCATGCTACCCTCTTGTACCTCAGAATGACCCACAGAAGACAGACAGAGTAATGGGGTTGCCCAGGCATTTAATGACACACACATACATAAACAGAACAAAGGAGTGCATATTGTCTGAAACAGGGAAAGATAGCTCAGGACAAGTTGATAAGGCCAGCACAGGCTGTGGGGGTTCTTTGTCTTTTCATAAGAGAGTGTTTCAGGCCCCAAGCTCATTCCTATTCAGCTGAGTGGGGTTGAAAGACTGCACACACAAGACTGCCTTTCCCAACATAGAATACTGGGATTTTTGTATTACTTATTACAAATAAGTAAAGAATAAAAAGGAGACCATGTTTAAAGCATTATATAACCATGAAACACTGATGGGAACTAACAAACATTCATCTCTTTTGAGACCCTACTGTAAGCTAAGAGTCATAGGGCATCCTTCATAAGACTGAGCACTCATACTCCTATAGCAACCTAATGAGTTAGGGATCTTCACTAACTGTTTATAATTGGAGAAGCTAAAGTTTCGAGAGATTCAGTAACTTCTACTTTCTGGTTCAAAAATTGTCACATAATGGCAAAAACATCTGCAAGCGTCAGAGAAAGTGGTCCCACTAAGACGAGGAGGGATAGGGAGAGAAAAAGGACAATGCCACATGAAATCAAGAAAGCCAACCCAGGCCCTGCTCTTACTGGCCTAGAGTAATTGCTGTCCAAGGTGCTGATAAACATTTCCAGTAACTCCACACAAACAGTTCAGACCAACATTTTATTGTAAGTCAGAGTATAACCCGGAAGTGCATGTTCATCACACTATCTTAGAGCACTCTCCCAGCTCTCCAGTACTTCAGCTAGACAGGTCCGGGAGCCACAGAATTAAATTGCCTGCAAAAGGTGAGCAATCTGTTTCTTCTTATTCCCTATGATCCAACATAATACTGACATAGACGTTATTACCATTTGCAGAGGATTAAGACAGTTACTATCAAAGTGCTTCTTAGAAATAAGGGAACATCCCAAAATAAAATTTTACTCTTCAAAAGACTAGAGATTTCATTCCTTCCATCTCCAAAAGCAAACAAGCAGAACCAGGAATCGTTTAACAGATTAACTTCTCAATTATTACTAAAAAACAAGCAAACAAACAAACAAAAACAATAAAAGGGGACTCTTAGATTTTTTTAATAAGTCATAAAAAATTTAGTGTGATTTTTTTTCAGGACAAGAGATATTTGACAATTACCTTACCAGTGAAGAACCTAGAAAAGGAAAGCCTGGAGAGAGTAAAGGATTTTAAAATTTTTAGTTTAAGCAGAAGGCTGTTGATAAAAGCCTGATTTCCATATTTATTCAATAAACACTTTCTGGGGGCACCTGGGTGGCTCAGTGGGTTAAGGCCTCTGCCTTCGGCTCAGGTCATGATCTCGGGGTCCTGAGATCGAGCCCCGCATCGGGCTCTCTGCTCAGTGGAGAGCCTGCTTCCTCCTCTCTCTCTCTCTCTCTTTCTCTCTCTGCCTGCCTCTCTGCCTACATGTGATCTCTGTCTGTCAAATAAATAAATAAAATCTTTAAAAAAAATAAATAAAAATAAACACTTACTGATTTTTCTGCTATGTGCCCAGCACTGTGGTAAGCATAAATGTTAAATATTAAGGGAAAGAGAAATATAACAAACCTGGGTCCTGCTTTAATTGAACTTAGAGACGTTAGAGGATTTTTTTCAGAAAAAAATATAATTTTCAAGAAAACTACATTATAATCTCACTTAAAAACAAAGATCCAATAATTTCAAATGAAATACCACCCAAATAATCACTATAAAAAAACAATACCCTTTATAACCATTTAGGATTTATCCTAACAATGCAAGAGTGGTTGATAACAAGAAACTAGTAATAACATTCTTATCAGGAGGGCAAAAAAGAAAACTTATCAGACCACCTCATTATACATGATGAATTTTAATAAAATTTTTCACTAACAGGAATCTATATAAAATAAGAAATAAAGAACCTACTTTAACATGATAAAAATATTTATATCATTTATATCAGACATAACAAGTAATGACATAGCTAATAGTGAAGTATTAGAAAAATTCCAGTTGAGCTCAGGAGCAAAATGCATGTATCAGCTGTCACCATGTGATTTAGCATTTCTCTGGAAGTCTAGCCATTGCAACGTGATGAAATTATCTTCATTCCATCACTTGGAAAAAAGAAGCTAAGGTACATTTATGTATAGATTAGATGATTAACAAATTTTAAGAATATAAATGATTGCAAAATAAATACCCAAAAGTAATTATAGTTGTGTGTACCAGAAATAATTGGTTAGAAAAATATAATGGGAAAATATAAAGAAATAAAAACATAAAATACATGTAAGTATTAATGAATTTTCCCATTGAAACACACTTCACTGAAGTTTTTTTTCAAACAGTAATATAATGAACACATTGAACTTTCTAATACTATATAATCCTATTTTCTTTCTTTAAATTTTTTTCATAATCTTATTTTCATCATTTTATAATCTTTCAAAGTTAGTTTTACTGTAGGTATACCTCTTTTCACAAGCATGTGGCTGAATTTATTTTGTTTTTCCAATTCCTTGGATCCCTATGAAACAGATGAGTTTAATAATTACATTCTATTGTATATTAGGTACATTATTTTTATCATCTTATTGTATATCTTCCTTTAACTGTTCATTATGTTTTTCTTATTTTCTGCTCTTTATTGGACTGGCCAAGTGTTTGGAGTTTTGTTGTTGTTGTTGCTGGGTTGTTGTTGTTGTTGTTGTTGTTTTAGTATAGTAGACACACACTTACATTAGTCTCAAGTGCACAACATAGTGATTCCACAAGTCTATACAATATGTTGTGTTCACTAGTGTAGCCACCATCTGTTATCATGCAATGTTATTACAATACTGTTGACTAGATTTCCTATACTGTGCCTTTTATTCACTGACTTACTCATTCCATAATTTGAAGCCTGTAACTTCGACTCCCCTTCCACCATTTTGCCCATCCACACACTCTCCTCCCCTCTGGCAACCATCAGTTTGTTCTCTATATTTATAGGTCTGATTCTGCTTTTTGTTTGTTTGATTCTTTGTTTTTTGTTTTTTTAGATACCACATATAAGTAAAATAATGTGGTATATTTTTTTCCTTAGTCTGACTTATTTCATCCAGTATAATACCCTCATGTTTGTTTGTGTTTCCTCTACTTGTTGGAAAGGTGTACATAGTCTTTCTTTTGTTTTAGTAGTTACACTTCACATTTAACATAAATATTCAGAATTCATTTATAAGAACATTAGAATTCTTTCAGAACAAATTTCCCTAAGTCTCAGCTTTCCTATTATTGTTCAGTATTTCAGATCTACTTGTTTCTTCACTTTCCAACTGAGTCGTTTCTCTTATTTACACTTAATGCTTTTTAGATCGATCCACGTTTGCTCTTTCTTCATCTTACTCTTTTCTTTTGGCTTCAATAACCTTCTTGATGAAACATTTCCTTAGTAGTTATTATCAGTCTACCAGAAGGAAATTCTCTTATTTCACCTCCATTCTTTTTTTTTTAAGATTTTTGTTTATTTATTTGACAGACAGAGATCACAAGCAGGCAGAGAACCAGGCAGAGAGAGAGAGAGAGAGGAAGGGAAGCAGGCTTCCCGCTGAGTAGAGGGCCTGACACGGGGTTCGATCACAGGACCCCGGGATCATGACCTGAGCCGAAGGCAGAGGTTTTAACCCACTGAGCCACTCAGGCGCCCCCACATTCATTCTTAAATAAAGTTTAGCTTGGTTTGAAACTCTAGGTAATCAGTTATTTTCCTCTGTACTATGAGGGTCTGTCTCACAGTGTTTGGGATTTGACATAGTTTGTGAAATATTCATTGTAGGTTCATTTGGTAACTCCTTATAAAAAAATAATTGAACTCTTCTTTCAGGAAAACTAATTCTTCTTTTTTTTTAATGTTTAGTGTTGTGCAATTTCACTATAATTCAACCAAATCTGGATGTTTATAGTTACCCAATTTAAGACTTAGAAAGTTTAGTAAATCTGAAAATTCAGACATTCATCAATAAGGGAAATTTCTCAGTACTGTATTACCTCTTTTCTTATTTTCTATACTCTTATCTGGAACATCTAGACTTTATTTTGTCTATATATCCTAAAACCTCTTTTCTATGTACTTAACAGTCCATATTATCCTAGATGATTTCCTACCCTCTGTCTTCCAATTAATAAAGTCACTCTTCAACTATATCCAATCTATTTATCACCTGATCCAAAGATTTTTTTTTAATTTTAATAACTGTGTGTTTTGTTTTTTAGACTATTTAGTTACTTTACAATATTGTCTTTTCCTTTATCATAGTTAACAGTTCTTACAGTATTTATCACTTTCTTTTGTCTGAAAATTTCAAAATCCACTTAAATTATTTAAATTAGGTTATTATCTCTAGTTCTACTTGGTGTGTTTTTTGATTCCCTCCAAATTTTATCTCATGTGTGGTTCATATTTTTTAAAATAAGTTCATCCTGACAAGAAGCTACATTCAGTGGAAGTTCTATTTTTCCTAGATTGTAAAAATATCTCTTCAGAAATTTGTGCCTCTAATAGGCCTTTTCCCTTGACTAGCTAGAGGTGTGGATTGTGGAGTATAAATTCAGTCTTTTATAAAAGGTGAAAAGGCTTGAGAATACAATTCTTTTCAGGTCATATTTTTCTGTCCATGCCCTCAGGCAGGCTGAAAGGTTTTGTGCTATTTTCCTGGGTCGTTAAGAATTTGAATAGTTTTCTATTTTATGAATGGATCAGACGTTATGAATCCTGGTTTTATGCAGTAGCTCATTTCTAATCCCTAACATGATACCTTGCTCTAACAGTGGCTAGCAGAGTCCCAGCCCTAGCCAGTAAGTCCTATGTGCCTGGGCTTCATATTCCATTCACTGCTCCAATTTTAAATTCCCTCTGTATTTGGAGATTTTTTTCCTTGTTTCTATCTTGAGCTCAGCCAAATATTTGCATTTGCAGTTGTTATATTTTAAATGGCACTTCTATATATTTGAAATTGGAAAAAGGTTTTCTGGGTCAGCTCAGTCCAGCTATTTAATGGAAATCAACATTGCATTACATGAAATATTCTAATTGTCAATTTAGTTTTAGTCTTCTAAGCAGAATGATTCCCTTGAGGAAAAGAACTATATTCTATTCATCTGTGTTTCTATTTGTTGAACAGATGAACTTATCACCTATGTCCTCATCTTACTCTTGCCATTTTCTGGTATTTCAGAATTTTGCTGACTGCTGATAGAGTTTTTGCAACATTTGGTTGCTACAACACAAACATATGAATCCGCAGTGACCTTTAGTG
This sequence comes from Lutra lutra, assembly GCF_902655055.1. NCBI lineage: Eukaryota > Metazoa > Chordata > Mammalia > Carnivora > Mustelidae > Lutra > Lutra lutra. Next base: position 17,300,116 of record NC_062286.1, read on the forward strand.
TTTGGTGGGGTTTAATGAAGCTTTGTCTGAATGATGGCTTGAAATCCAGATGTAGAAAGCAGGCTTCCCCAGTCTCTGTTATTAGGAGAAAATGAACACAGAAGCATAATTATAATGTATGTCTTTAGTAAAGCTACCACCTGGGATGAAAGGTAGGCTTCTTTTTTATTGAAAATGTTAAATAGTTGCTTCAAAAGTTCAATGAATCAATTAACATTTCTTTGTATTTAAACCTGTATTTTTGGGGAAAGAAATTTGAAATCTTTGTACCTATTCTAAAAACAAAATTGAGCAATATAATTTTGTTAAATATCTTCAGCAAGTCTCAAACCAATAGAATGATAATGTTTTAATTTGTCAACTATATTAGATAGTTCTATTTTTATGGTTACTTATAATAACTCCTCTGAAGGTTTAAAAGACATAGACATCACCATCCTTGGCTCAATTTTATGTTCTCATTATTTTTGTGACTATAGTTTCATAATATACATGTATATTATGAAATACATACATGTATACACATACACACAATGTGTGGCTAGATTGTGATTAGATCTATGTTGTATCTATTTAGATGCTAAATAGTAATGTATCTTTTCCAAGAAGATGGTGATATGAGTACCTTTTCAAAGAAACTATTCTCTTTACATCTGTTATAACAATTAAATCAGAATTTCTCATCCTTTTCTTAACTCATGTCCCTTACAATATTTTCTCAATTCTTTGCTTGTCCCCATTAGCCAAGCAAATTTCACAGGGGCTTTCCTTTTTAAGCTTGTTTTAAGAAAACAAGTATATTGAAAATGATGTTTCAAATTATGTCTCTGTATTTTGAAATATTTTTCATAGAATCAACAGCTATTAAAATAAATACGGCCTCAGGACCTACCATAAACAAAATTTCACAGTTTCTGTTAGTAGAATTTCTTTCAGTAATAACAGACAAAACTCCAGTTTCCAACAAAATGTTTTGAATTTCTACTCTAGCCAGATAAGAACTGGTTTATCTGAGGGATTGGCAAATAATGACCATCAAGACTAATATAGTCCATGGCCTACTTTTGAATAAAGTTTTATTAAATCACAGGCTTACATATTTGCTTCCACAATAAGTATAGCTCCTTCCTGGCTATATCAGAAGACTTGAGAAGTTCCAAGTATTGCGACAGATTGTATGGTCCACAAAAACAAAAAATGTTTACTATCTGGCTCTTTACGGAAAAGTTTGCAGGCTCTTGCTTTAAATCACTCAGGGCTGCATCGGGGTCAAATTTCTTTTTTTTGGGGGGGGGGGTCGAATTTCTTAAGCTAATCAAAGCACAGGGGCTTTACCCTGGCATGGATTTCTAATTCTAGAGCCAAATATTAGCAAACAACTTGAACAGATAAGGTGATAGTATTTTTGTTCAAAATATTTGCTGTATCTTTCTGGGAGGAGAATTATATTTTCTGGCTCCTTTAACATCAGGTCTGGCCATATAACTTCTTTGCCCAATGAACTGTGAATTGAATAATGTGTTTCACCTCCAGGAAGAAGCTTTAAAATCCAATGCATGACTTGCCATGTACTTTTTTCCATCTGGAAGGAGACTGGTGATGTCTTAGAGGTTGTTCTGACAGCCTGAACCCTTAGAAAAGGTAACATGGAAATAGAGCTGCCGCTAATCCTAAGTATTTGTCAGCATTGGTGAGAAATAAAACTTTACTATGTGAAAGCTACTGAGACTTTGGGGTTGTTTGACCCTGCACGATAACTAAATTTAAGCTGACTCATAAAAAGTTCTTTTTTTGAAGAAACATGTTTTTTTTGGCTCATTGAAAGATCAAAAAGCTAGAGTGAAGATCAAATAAGCAAAGTCAGCAACAAATAAATGATTGGATTATTTTTTTAGTCTGAGCCCAAATGAAAAACAATTTTAAACTGTCTCCAATCAACTAATATAACATTTAGTAAATAGTATCAGGATCAGTTACATAGAGAACATAACTGAAAAAGACACACACACACACACAACAATGGAGGCTGAAATAAAAACAAGAATCACTAAGCTTCAATAGTACAAAGTTAAAGATAAACCTAATTTTTTCACTTTTTGACCATATGCAGGCAATAGAGAAATTTTAATTCCATTATTTGACCAACTAGTTAGAGGGGTCTGTTTTATCCCTGACTAATTCATGTACTTGCATCTAAAAGAAAATTAAGCTAACTTCAGGGCTACCATAAATTAAAAAAAAAAAAAAAAAGAATATGCTTGGGTCAATTGTCATAACCAATGCCAAAACTTTAAAAATGAAAACACAAATAAGCAATACGCCTATGAAAAGTTCATACATAGTAAATATGCTAATTAATGAGAAGACACTGTTTTCTTCTGAAGGATGAGCTAGTATCTTAATATCTAATATTGGCAAATATGTAAGCAAACATGTGTCTTGTCCCACATACATTGCTGGTGAGATTGCAAAAGGGTAAAATCTTTCTGGGAGGCCATATTATGATATGTATCAAGGATTATTATAATAATCATAACATTTGATCCAACAATTCTGCAACTAGGAATTTATCCTAAGGAAGTGATTAAGCATGTGTGAAAATATTAATTTACAAGAATAGTCATCTGATCACAGTTGATAAAAAATTGAAAATAGCATACATTTCTTAAAACATGGAAGTGGTTAAATAATCATGGCAGATCTTTTTATGGAAATCTATTTAGCAATTAAAGATTTGGTAATAGAAAAATAATAACATGAAAATAAGGTCATGGTTGATTATCAAGCAGAACAAACCAATGAACAACATGATAAAAATCATTATACATGGTATGAGTACATATTAGCATAGGAAACATTCTAGAAGATATACACAAAGTGTGACTAATGACTAACCATCAATTGTTAGATTAAGGATGATACTTAGTTCCTTTCATTTGCCTTTATTTTTAAATTAGTCTACAATATGAACAGATTGCTTTTCATAAATAAAATTTAAGTTAATAAATCATTAAGCAACAATAATTAAGAGTGCAAAAGAAAAAATATATAATATACAATATATTATGCATAATATATATTAAGTTTTATATATCACACATTTATTATATTATATATTTATCTCTCCTTCTCTCTATACATAAATGTATATGTACATATATCTCCTAATAGATTTCCAGAAAGATTATGAACTATATGTAATGCTTAAATTTGTGATAAGTCATTGAAACCAATGTATGGATAGGAAAATAATAGGTAGTATATCAAATTAGAATATATTTAAATATTTTAGAAGTGAAAAAATAACAAATTATCTTTACATTAATGAGAGTTATATACATACAAAGTATCATCATTTTTATATCATTCAAATTGTTAGTTTTAAATTTTTCAATATTAATTGAAATCATTAAGGAAAATATTGACATAGTGCTCAAATATTTGTTTGTATGATTTGAAATGAATTTTAACACTTTTAGAAGCATTATATAGTTAAAATTTTAAAAAAGCACATTCAGAAAAAATATGTGCTACATCTAATAAATGGATAAAAAAATTTTAGACATAAGACAGAATTAGGAAGCTCAGAAAAAAAAAACAAAATGCAACAGATAAAATAATATTCAACTCAAAAAAGAAGCATCCATTTAAATAAAGAATTTTACATTTTTATTAAAGCAGCAATACATATATGATGGAAACCAGTGAAGGACAGTTTGTGAAAAGTTAACATGATAATAACTGTAGCATCTGTGCGCATTATGATACAACCCTTCTGGAAAACAAATCTAGTACACAGTTATACTTTCACCTAGCAATTACACTTGCAGAATTATCATATTTAATGCAAAATTTTCTTCTGGCTGAAAGTAAGTTTGGAATTTGCCCTACTGTATCTTCCCATGGTTTTCACCTATACAAGTGTATATTTAATTGGACTTGCTGAGACAAAGATTATGCATATTTGACAGTACTTGCCAAATGTTTTCCATTAAGGAGGCACAAATGGGAAACTGAAGACCATGTTCAGAGAGTCACTAAGAGGACTCACAGGACCCAACATACAATTATATTCATGGCTGGGATTTAATACGGTGACACAGGAGCACACAGCTAGATCAGAAGGGTAAAACAGGCAGCAGAGTCTGGAGGAGCCCATGTGCAGGCTTCCTCAGACACTCTCCATCTCATGAGGGGTCACACCGAACACTCTTCCTCCAGCAACCAAAAGACAAGAGTGTGTGTGTGATCTCTCTCCAGCCCATTGGAGAGATGTCGTACCAGAGGTTTTCAGTGGAGGCTCTTCATGTAGGCATCTTCTATTTGGCATTTATCAAAACTCCAAAAGGAAGGGAAGTGTTTGGCAGAAACTTATATATAAGCAGTCTAGGCACAGTGAGTCACTCTTATCAATCAGGAAAAAGTGGAAACCCTATAGAAATTCAAGTTCCTGGCTGCCTCCTTCCCAAGCAGGCCTATCTAAGAACATTAGTCTAAGGTGGGCTATGTTAACCCCTTCTGCACAGAAACACACCAGCCCATGTGCTATTTTCTGTTTTGCTATGCATTGGCACAAATATGCTCTTATCATAGTTTTTTAAAAAGCAGGGAGAGGGCAGGGCAGGATGATAGGTAAAATTAATATTTCATATTCATTTCTTTAATCAAACCTGAATTTATGGGGGCACCTGGGTGGCTCAGTCGTTAAGCGTCTGCCTTCGGCTCAGGTCATGATCCCGGGGTTCTGGGATCCAGCCCCGCATTGGGCTCCCGGCTTGGTGGGAAGCCTGCTTCTCCCTCTCTCACTCCCCCTGCTTGTGTTCCCTCTCTCGCTGTGTCTCTCTGTCAAATAAAAGATATTAAAAAAAAAAAAAACCTGAATTTATGTGTGTTTTTCTCTCTTTGCTGGTCACTTGTATTTCTTTGAAGTGCTTTGTCCAAGCATTTGTTAGACTAATTTTTGTGAGAAAATGAGCCATTTTATTAGCCACTCATTTCTGCCCAGTGATTTGAATATCTCTGGTCTAGTAGCCTGATACTGAAGTTCATCTAGAATGAGAAGTCAGTGATGCTAGCCAGGACAAATCTGGAAAGGGTGTGAAATGGGAAGCAGGAAGTAGGGAGAATAATGCTGCAAGGCATCAAAATGTATTATAAAGTCATGGTAAGTTTTATGATAAATCTAAAAATTTCTGTTATTCAGTTTTAGTCTTCAAGATGAACTCTCCATATCATTTTATTATATTAGAAAGAGATGATACTTTGAACAGGTCACATTGAATTTATTTATTTTTTAAAAAAATTACTCTTTACATCCTTGATGTTCTCCAATATTTGTGGCTCCTTTAATTCTTTTGTATCCTCAAAAGACTCTTGAGAATTTATTTTATATAAAAACCCATTAATTTTTGATAAATGTATCCCTAGAAAGTTGGTTTTTATTTTACTTTTACTGTGAAGGGATTTTTCCCCTTTTTTATACTATGTAATTAGATTTTTTCATACAGTATACATTGGTAAGCTATTGATTCTTTTAAATTGATTTTTTGTTTTCACCTGTTTTGTTGTATTACCTTATTATTTCTAACCTTTTTAAGCCCATTTTCTTTCAGTTTCTTTATAAATTACCACATAATATGCAATATACAAATATGACAACTTAACCTCTTAAGCAGCATTTGTATATTTTACATTGTGGTTGTAAGGGCCTGCCTCTCCCAGAGGAACTGGCTTGTGGACCCCGGATGTAGGGGCGGGGCAGGCCAGGTGGAGACGTCCAATCGGTGGGGCGCGTGTTTATCCACTGGGGTGAATTGGGATTCAATTGGCCGCCTGTGTAGGGTGGGGCTCAACCACTCCCATAAAGGTTGGTCTGCGAGGCTGTCGAGGGCAGAAGAAGGAGAGCTGTCAGAGGAAGAAGAAGGAAGAAGAAGAAGCAGAAGGAGAAGGAGAAGAGTCAGGGGAGCAGCAGCAGCAGCAGAAGGGGAGCAGAAGAAGAGCTGTAATGGCTCTTGTAAGAGCTATAGGGACTGTAGCAGCTCTTGTAAGAGCTATATGCACCGCCTGCGGCCTCAAGCCACCAGCGGTCCCGAGCAGCCAGCAGTCCCAAGCAGCCAGCGGTCCCGATGCCAGCAGTCCCGTGCCACCAGTGGTCCCAACGCCTGTGGCCCCGAGCCACCAGCGGTCCCAAGCTGCCAGCGGTCCAGATGCCAGGGGTCGAGATGCCAGCGGTCGAGACTCCAGCGGTCCTGCACCGCCAGCAGTCCTGCCACCAGTGGTCCCGCACCACCAGTGCCCCGACGCCTGCAGCCCCGAGACACCTGCAGCACCGAGACACCAGCGGCCCAGACACCGGCGGCCCCACCCACACACAGCGACCCTCGGCAGCGGCGCCTCGGGGACGGCCTAGACGGCAACAACCTCGCCGGGAACCCTGAGCCGCTGCCTCGCCGGAGCTGTGTCATTCCGGGGAGCGGCTTTGTCTGGGAAGAGGTCTCCTCCATGAGCGGCCCTGAGGGAGCAGCATCATCAGGATAGAGGCTTCCTCCAGAGCAGCCTCACCAGAGCAGCCTTGTCTGGGGAGCAGCCTCGCCAGAGCAGCCTTGTCAGAGTGGCATCATGGGGAGCAGAGTCTGTGTCATCGGTGTTGTCCTCCTCGTCATCATCGCTGTTGTCATCGCCTCTTCGTCATTGGGAGCGGCCTCATCCTGGGAGCAGCTTCCTCCAGAGTGGCCTCTTCTTGGAAGCGGCTCCAACCGGGGAGTGGCCTCGTCGGTGAGCGGCCTCATTGGGATCGGTGGCCTCCTCTGGGGAGCAGCCTTGTCAGAGTGGCGTCATGGGGAGCAGAATCTGTGTCATCGGTGTTGTCCTCCCTGTCATCGTCGCTGTCGTCATCGCCTCTTTGTCATTGGGAGTGGCCTCGTCCTGGGAGCGGCTTCCTCCAGAGTGGCCTCTTCTTGGGAGCGGCCCTGTCCGGGGAGCGACCTCACCAGCAGCGGCCTTCTTGGGAGTGGCCTCTTCTTGGGAGCAGCTCCAACCAGGGAGCGGCCTCATCTGTGGAGCAGCCTCATCAGGAGCGGCCTTCTTGGGAGTGACCTTGTCGGAATCTTCGTCGTCTTTTCGTAAGAGACAGGCCTGACCGGTCAGTTTGATTTTTGATGCTTGGCATGAAATAAAGCTTTGTTTGATTTTCACTTTATATCATTCTCGCTCCTTTGATCACGGACCCTAACAGTGATTTTATCTAATTATGGTTTTTAATATTTTCAGAAGAACTATAAGTAATATCGCAATTCTGAGCCCCTTGTCTTCTTCTTGTTTTAATGGGATTATTTATACAATTTCTTTTATTTGTTGGGGGAAATACTGTTTTTATAGGGTGGTGAAAGGAATAAAGGGGAGGAAGAGTATAAGAAAAAGAGTCAAGGGTATCCACTGACTTCTATTTTGCTAACACTTTTACAAGAAATGACTGTTGACTTTTATCGAAGAATTTTATCATAGAATGAAACTCTCTTGAGGACAAATGTCATCTACTTACAGAAGCACCCATTGTCACTTTATATGAAGTGACATCCCCAAATACTTTCTGTCTCATCTTTATAGTTACTCTACAGCATAGGTCAAAAATCTCTAAGTAACTGGTAAACGTATTTATTTAGCTACTGTCTATCTCTCCCTAAGGAGTGTTGGCTCTCCAAAGACCTTGTTTATTATGCATCTATTTCATATCTACAGTTTTTAAGAGTGTTAGGACAGTAATTCACACATAGTAAATGCTTCAATAATTTACTAATCAAGAAGCAATGTATTTTTTAAATTTATGTATAAGTTTAATTACTAATATTCATTTTATTTGAAATTTACATTGGCATTCCTAAATGAATTGCCCTTTACTTTTTAGTACATGCTTATTTTTCATTTTCTTAAAATGACATTTTTAAATTTTTTAAAAAAATATATTTATTTATTCAAGAGAGTGGGGGGCAGAGTGAAAGGGAGAAAGAGAATTTCCAAGCATACTCCCCATTCAGCGCAAGGCCCAATGTGGGCCAATCCCATTACCCTGAGATCACAACCCAAGCCAGAATCAAGAGTTGGAGCTCAACCAACTGAGCCACCCAGTCACCCTATTAAAATGACATTTAAAAAATGACATTAAATACACATAGATTTTTTTGCGATGTCATAAATTATTTAAAGAGTATAAAATTATCATTTAAATATTTAACATAATTTATCTGGAAAAATATCTGAGCCCTTCAATTCAGACTAGAAATGGCTCTTTGATAACCTTCTCAAAATTCATATGGATTCAGTCTGCTTAGCTTTTTTTTTATTTGTTCTTTATATTCTATGTGTTTTCTTGGTCACCCTTATTAACATGTTTTTCCTAGAAATCTATTTGGTTTAGATTTTCCAAATGATTCATGTTAGATTCCATAGACACATGTTTAATTTTCTATACTTGTTAGTGTTTGTCATTTTTTCTCACTGTTTCTGAATATCACTTGTAATTTCCTAATTTTTGTTCTTTTTTTTTTTTAGATTTTTATTTATTTATTTATTTATTTATTTGACAGAGAGAGATCACAGGTAGACAGAGAGGCAGGCAGAGAGAGAGAGAGGGAAGCAGGCTCCCTGCTGAGCAGAGAGCCCGATGCGGGACTAGATCCCAGGACCCTGAGATCATGACCTGAGCTGAAGGCAGCGGCCTAACCCACTGAGCCACCCAGGCGCCCCCTGAATTTTGTTCTTGATTTATCTAGCTAACTGTGAAATCTTTAAAAATATATTTTATAAAGTTACTTGTGATAGTTTTTTCCTATTTTGGTTTTATTTTCATTCTTAATATCTATTTTTATATTTTCGTTGTAAATGGCAATGATATTTACAACTTGTGTAAACCTAATATTTAAAAATTTGTCATTTATTGATATTTTATTTTCATTAAATGTGTTTCTCTTATACATTACTGAGCATTTGAAAAGAAGTTTCTTTTTTGTATTCTATTTTTGATATTGTAATAATTTATTTTTTATTACATTTACATCCTCCTATATGATTATTGTCACCAATTTAGGAATTACACTAAGGAAATACTTTTAGATTCTAAACTAATAGTGGTTTTAGGACATGCCATCAATTTAATACAGCTTGTTAACAATATTTAATAACCACGTTAAATACTCATAGATTATAAAACATACCCTGATTTTGAAGTAGTTAAGATATTAAAAATGTTTATTTTAGGATTTAAAGATTATAGTCATTCGTATGATGAAAACATAGAGACATTCACAAATATATTTAAGGCAGAATTACTTAAAATAGCAAACTACTATTTAAATAAATGCCTACAACTAGATAAACATCTAAGAGAAGTATACCAAGTTTAAATCTTACACAGCCATATAAAATAATTATGAACATATAATTACAAGGAGAATATTTATGAAAGAACATTAAATGAACAGGAAAAATAAACTATTTCAATACTACAGATGAAATTCTCTAGAAGCATGCTCACATATGTATAAACACAGAGTGATACATAGGAGGAAAAAATTAAAGAGCACTTTAAATATTCCCAATAATATTCCCAATAATGAGGTTAAAGGAGATTCCTTTTTCTCATATCCCTCTCCCCAACCAAATTTTGTTCTAAATTTATCTAAGCAATAAAGGAAAATGTAGCAAATTCAGAGATCTACAGAAAGCAGTAAAGGCCAGGCTCGCATGATCTACCCCTTTATTCCCTCACAGGACTGAGAGGAGGAAAGAAGACCAGGGCTGCAAAGGGCTTATCTCTCATCTTTCTTCCTGAGACGTGCAGACAAGCAGACACTGCCCATGGGCAGATCTGAACCCAGTGCTGTGTACACTGGAGTGAGGGCCAAACACAAGAGTCCAGGTCGACACCTCTATTCACTCAAAATGGTCCCATTTCCTAGTAAAATGATATGAATCTACTCACTCAGTTATTTTTTATCTGTTCATAAGAATTTCCCTAAGCTGAAGATTGAAGACAAATATCAAGAAGGATTTGAAATGGCCATAATTATGTTATTCAAGAAGCAGCTGTCCCCATAGTCTGCCTTCCCCACAAACCCTGATGTCTCTTGTTGCCTCGTCTTTCATTCCCAATAGATTTCACATTGTTGAAAAACAAGGTCCATGACTTTCACTTTTAAAAAAATATCTGCTATGTGCTTCGTAAAAGTTTGGCAAATAGTAGAAACCCCAGTATATATGCATATACATATACATATACCTGAAAATCTAATTCTTTATTCATATATATGCATTGAATCAAAAACACATCATCCTTTAGCTGGCATTGCTATTTTTAAATCAGTCTCTCTGAATTTCCCCCCAAATAGCCTATTTTAAGGTGGAATATTTCATGGAAAATTATACAATTATGTTTTTGTTTTTGTTTTTTTTTTTTTTTTTTTAGATTTTTATTCTCCAGGGATACTGGGAGTAGAATGCCTCAACATTGTCCGATTCCCATCCAACACTTCCCCTTCACTCAGACTCCCTTACTGGGTTATTTTCTGGGCTGCTGGTATTATTGTTTCCCACACTCCACATTGACAAATGTGTCACTTTCCCACTCACATTGTCATTATCAAAATCTCTTTTCTACACTTGATCCATTTTGTTTTTCCTTAAAAAATAATTGCATACAAAATTCAACTTGTACTCCATAGATAAGCCCCTTCACGCACACACACTTGCTTTCTCATATCAATATTTTAAGAATTAAATATAGGGGTGTTGGGTGGCTCAGTTGGTTAAGCATCTGACTCTTGATTTCCACTCAGGTCAAGATCTCTGGATCATGAGATCAAGCCCCCTTTAGGGTGCTGAGCTGAGTATGGAGTCTGCTTAAGAATCTCTCTCTCCCTCTCTCGCTGCTCCTTCCCACCTTGCTCACACACACTCTCTCTCTCCCTGAAAAAAACATTTTTTTAAATTAGTATATTATAAAACCATAATGTAGAGGGATCTGGTTATTTCTGTGTTTCTTTTAGTACTTTTTTAGTACTTTCTTTAGTACTTTAGTACTTCAGTACATGTACTTTAGAACATAATACAAACTATGTATGTAGTTTGTATTACGTATATACAAATTATTATATGCAAATATAAACTAGGCACATATCAATGATTGTTTAACTAACTGATGATGAAATCACCAAGATACTGAAGTTGGTTCAAAAGCATGGTGGTATGGAGGTATTTACAATGGCTAAAAGAAAAAAAAAAACCCTGAGAAAGATTGCTAGTCCAGGTACAAAATAAGTTAAAGCTCATCAAGGACAAGTAATTCTGTAATCTTTGGTCAAAAACCATGTGCAATTCATTCCCATTGCTATAGGATTGGAATCATTTACATTGCCAACCATTTTCTTTTTTTTTTCTTTTTAAAGATTTTATTTGTTTATTTGACAGAGAGAGATCACAAGTAGACAGAGAGGCAGGCAGAGAGAGAGAGAGAGAGAGAGAGAGGGAAGCAGGCTCCCTGCTGAGCAGAGAGCCCGATGTGGGACTCGATCCCAGGACCCTGAGATCACGACCTGAGCTGAAGGCAGCGGCTTAACCCACTGAGCCACCCAGGTGCCCCTGCCAACCATTTTCTGCAGGGTAACAGGTATCCTTGCAATGTTGCAAACTATTCTCAATGATAATAAATAGCAAGTCAAACAGGGAATATACAAGACAAGAGAATTGGGAAATCCCTTGGCAGGACTGTTAGATAATGTCTAGCAGGACAGTGAAAGGACTTTCTGTAATCCTTTCCAGGTTTTGAATCATTTCTCTCAACAATCTGAATATCTGAATGATTACTAATGCTTCTCATACATATATGGACCTAACTACAAACATGCCCACATTTGGTACAAAAACAGTGTTTTCATCCCTGACTAGATTTGAAGAATCTAGCAATTCAGAGTTTCTTGGCCTCTATCCAGTCAGTCAATGCAGGCTGACACAGGCTATCCCATATAAGTGTATCCTTCCTCCAGGAAACACTTATGGATTGCCTACTATGCTCCAGGTGCTGTGTGTTATACAGAAGAAAATTCAATTCTTCCCTCTTTGGGGCTAAGAGCCTAAATGAGAAGACAGATGTACAACCAATTACAGTAGAATCTGACAAGTGTTTGCAGGATGCCGGGGGCCCCCAAGGGAGCAGCTCCTCATGTCAGGGCTTCTGAGTCAAACCAGCCTGAATTTTACCACTGAAATCATGTTGTTTATTGACTGCACAAAGTATCCATAATAAACTTTTATACCTCAATTCTAAGCTTGAAATCTTTAAAAAATGCATGACACAATTCTCTGACTCCTGAACCTGAGGATATAAAAATAACTCAAATTGATTAGATGACTCTGGGTCATTATGCTAAATACACAAACCATCCTGGACTGTCACTCAGCAATGACCCAGAAACTAGTGAGTCATAGAGGACATATTTTCTCCCATAATAAATAACCCAGCCTGCTATGTTTTTAAATTACTATATCTGCTTTATATGGTTTTATGTCTCCTGTACCACTGTCTGATGTCCTTTAATATGTACAATGAAAATACTTGTCATAGTTATTCTGTTTTATATATAAATCATGTAAATACGTGATCACTGTTATTTTTCATATCATGATAATTTATATTGTTGCTACCATGTGCAGAATAAATTGTTCTTTACTTTAGTATTCCCAACTGAAAAATGGGTGGAATGACAGACAATAATGATGGGGTAGTAAAAAGTCACAACAATCTTCTGTAAGATAAGGTTATGAAATAAGAGAAGTGATATTCTAGATTTATAAAAGATAATTGAATAGTCAATCTTATTCTTTATTACTTTGAAAAAGCTTTCAACACCTCATTGTGTTCAATTACACAATTGAACACTGATTGCTCAGATGGAGAAAATTTTGGAAAGTTGCAAGACACTTGCTGGTAAATTGCTGCTGAAGTACTTTCTCATTGTCCTTGTGTCTTAAGTGGGCAGGATCATGGGTCCTTTGCAGACATCTGTGAATTTCAGTTATTTATTTATTTGTTTATTTATGTTTCTCATATTAATGGCTAGTGGTCTTTGTCAAAGATTCAAGGGCCAGTTTGAATTAAGTTTTCTGGAAAAGAATACATGAAATAGAACTCTATTTCCTGAAGCATACTTCCCTTACGACTTGTATTATATAACTGGAGATGAACATATTTAAGGGACAAAAAATACCGCATACATATATGGAGATGTATGTGGTAAAGATGGTGTTAAAAATCACACAGTTCGACCCATAATGTAAACACAAGCTTTAGGTCCACAATCAGAATTGCTTCCTGTCAGGTAGGACATACATTAAAAATGTTTGTGTTTGCTTTCCTTCCCAGAAAAATAAAGACTCCAGAGCAAGAGAAAAATCTAGGCTTCCAATTCATTCAACCCATAATTATTTCTTTATCAAATACGTAGATATAAAGAAAGAGTTCCTGTCTTCTCTGAATTTCTAAACCGGCAAGAAAAATCAACAACTGGGCTAAGCTGGTTAGTGTCATTGGTGCTTTGTGGGTGATGTGCCAGGATGTATGGGCAGGTTGACCATGAAGACTTTGCATGACTTATAGACAGGAAATGGTATGTAAGCTGAGACATGAACATGTGTTAGAGGGTGAGGAAGCAAGTCACAGGGAAAGGGTTCTCTCTAGACAAACTGAATCTTAGGTGCAAAAGCACAGAGGAGATATAAATTAAGTGGTAGTTTTAGGGACCCTAAGAGAAAACTCATGTGGACAAAGCCAAGAATGCAAGGGACAGAGGGCACATGATAAAGCTGGAAAGTTAGAGGATGCCAGGGTCTTAATCAAGATTTTATTCTGAGGACAATGGGAAGTCACTTAAAAATCTTAAAAACGATGATATTTTTAACTTATTTTATTTAAATTCAACTAGTTAGCATATAGTGTATTATTAGTTTCAGAGGTAGAGTTCAGTTATTCATCTTTTGCATATAACATCCAGTGCTCATCACATCACATGCTCTCCTTAATGTTCATCACCCAGTAACTCCATACCCTCCCCTCCCCTCCAGCAACCCTCAATTCATTTCCTATAGTTAAGAGTCTGTTATGGTTTGTCTCCCTCTTTGATTTTGTCTTATTTTGAAAAAAGAAAAATGGAGATTTAAGGAGAAAAATGGTTATTTCTATAGTAACATTTGCATTTTTAAAAGATTGCTTTCCCTGCATATGGAGACCAGCCAGAGGAGGTAGAAAACTCCCTTAGCAAGTGCCTTGCTTTGTTTCTTTGTTTGTTTGTTTTAATACAGTGAGTAGAATGTGTTTAAGATAGGTTTGGACCTGCCCTGATAGAAATAAGACCCAGAGAAAAAGAAAATCTCAAGGTGGACTCATATTTCCATGCTCACCTGATTTCCATGATAATAAATTCCATTCTGTTCAGTGTATCAAGAAAAGGGTGGACTAAAAGAAAGTAGAGATGTACACCTAATAAGAATCTTCCCACATATTCCTCAGTTTCTCTCTGTTGCCCATTGTGATAGGCCATGGCCTGAACATGAGCCACAGTGACTAGGTATGGTTGACAAAAAGTACACAAAGGGATCCCAAGATGTGTCCCACTTCCTGGCATAGTCAAAAGAACATGTCCAGGAAATTCTGGAACCAGATATGTATGTATGAGAGTGGTATTCTCCCAGGGACCAGGCTAGCCCAAGATAAGTCATAAGAAAGGTTCTATGGCATAAACCAGAGTTAAACTTCTATTGAGTCAGGCAGCTCAAAGCCAGAGCTGTCCATCAAGAGTAGGGTCAGCAAGAGAATCATCTCTGACAGCCTTCCTGAAGCCATATGTTCTTTCTGAAGCCCTGGGCTGGGAATCTAGGTCTCCTCTCAATACTTCTTGAAGTGACAGGTGCCTGGGGCAAGCCATGAGAATGGCAGCTGACATCTATATGTTATGCCTTAGCCACCTGTCACATATATAAAAAAAAAAAATTTTTGAACTGAATAGTTTCTATGGGCAGGGTAGGCATTTTGTCTATTGATGAGCACACAGTTGACACCAAATAAATATTTAATTAAATCTAGTATTTAAAAGATCTCATTATTGCCAATTAGATATTTAGAAAATCTGGGATAATAAATTTAAATAGTTGTATCATACCACTATTATATCAACAACTACCCAGAAAACAGTGGGACATGAAATAAACATAGTAGTGAGTTAACAGATATTTTTGATTTTTCTCTTGCTAGAATCTGTGGTGATCAACCATCCTTTTTGACTTCTTCTTCCTTTCTTCCCTGAGCATACATCCCTTCTTAGAATTTTCATCCCTCTAGATTATAAACCCTTGCCAAGAATTAGGTCACTAAATGCTTCACCCCACAGAAAACTCCAAAAACATAGAAGAGCGGATTAGTTCACCTTCAGGAAATAATTTTAACTTCACTCTAAAATAAAAACTCAGGATCTTATATTGACTAAAAAGAAGAGCCCCCTCTCTTCTCAGCTGCATCTTTCCTTTCGCAGGTTTCAGACCAGAATCTCCTGCCACAGACTCTGCTCTTTTGGTTCTGGAAGGTATTATATGAAATATAATGACAGGAGTCAGCATGGCTCTTACTGACACGTTCCCTCATGACACTCCGGTGATTTATTTCAATCATTATTTCCTCTGTATCTCTATCAGCTAGAAGACTGAAGAGTACACAGTAGGCACTCAATCAATATTGGCTGAATAAATAATTGAGTGACACATTATAAAATCAATACATACTAATTGTAGAAAGTTTGAAAAATAGATATGTGTACGTGGGTGTAATGTTACTACCCTGAGTTAACCACTGTTAACATTTCAGTGAAAATTTTTGGATGATTTCCTATTAAAGTTATTGAGGTTTCTGTAAAGATCATAGTGATCTAAGTATGGAAAAGTTAATCACGGCAGTCAAGAGGGCCAGGGAAAGACAATGAACTGTGATTTGAAAGAGAAGCTCAGAGGATGCATTAGGATGAATCCTTTCAAATAAGCTTGGGCAGGCAATAGAACCATTTACTCCAGAAAATCTCACTGAGGTGCCTTCAGGAACATAGTTCAAAGGGAGAGCAGGCTGTCTATAATTCTATGGAAAAAAAAGCTATAAGTCTGGAAGTTTCTGTTTATGCCAGATAATACATAGCACTTGACCCCTCTCACCCTGTAATCTATGAATCTCTATTATTTCCCTTGATATAGCCCAGCCTGAAATTTAATTCTGTTTTGACTGGCAGTGAGAGTTGTTCACACTCCAGTATTTACAGAAAACATCAATTTCCATAAGCCTAGATACTTATGAATTACATTAGAATTATTCGTGTGATATATGGCAAATGTATTGCTGACCTAGTTAGAATACTTCCAAAAGTGCTTTGTTAGTGTATTTGAGAAGTTTAATATGCAGGGTGGCCTGTTTAGAACAGGTTCCACTTAATTCATCATGGCCAGCTGCAGTGACAGGTACTTTCAATTTGGGGCCAAGAACAAGCTTTTTCAATCCCAAATACTCACATCCGCTCCTCTAAGGACACATAACAGTGGCTACAGGCCCCTGGGTTATAGAGATTCCTTCTCCCTCTCTCACCTCTCTTTGCTCACCATATAGCCATTTCATATTCCTGATTATCAAAGATCAATTCTAAACCTTCTTGCAAAATCTGTGATCCTTTCTCCATTTGTCAAGATCCTCTCCATTCTCCAATTAAGGAATTTCCAAATTTACAGCTTCTAAGACTATCAGTGCTTTAATTAACCAGAAAATAAATTTCACACAAAATAGTAACAGAAGTACATGAAAAAAATACAGGTACTAGGACAGGAAAGTGCTTGGTCAGAGTCAAAGCTCAAAAATGTTAAGAAAATGCAGAAGAAAAAGAAGAGGCAAAATCTAAATCAGTAATCTGTTCAACGAATATTCCTTGAGGCCTACTATGTGTCAGATATTTGGGTCAGGGCTGAAGCAACAGATAGTGAGCAAAACAGATGGAGCCCCTGCTTTGATGAACCTTCCAGGCAACTGGTGGACAGAGATGCTGATCAAGTTTGTCCAAGATAAATATAAAGTGGCATGGACTACAGGTGAGATGTGTTTAGTGCTATGAGAGCATTTGATGAGGAGATTTGGTATAGCCACTGGGTCTTGTGGCATTTCCCCAAGAAACAAGGATGGAGCTCAGAGCTGAAAGGGAATAGCATGTTAAGGCTGGGAGATGGCCAAGGACATCACATGTTTGAGAAATGAAATGAAGGCCAGCATGGATGGTGCTGGAAGTGTCAGTATGAGCACTGTGGGCAATTGGCTAGGAGAGGTAGGGAGATGCCAAACAGTGCAGAGGATTTTAGGATATGTCACGCTACAAGCAAGGAGAAGTTGTTGACTTGACCTAAGGCGGATCTAAAACCAGATGCAGTCACATGATTCACCCACATTGTTACTTGCTCACACTCTTTCCTTACACATTTGTTCATCTACGATAAAACATCTTTTATTTTGTGTATGCTAACAAAAGGAAATGCTCAAATAAAATTGGGATGAGCTAAATTGGACATTCAGCTTAAAAGCAAGGTCCTGCTGTGGATGGTTCAACACCCCTCTCTTCCCTTCATTTTCCCAACTTGTTTTATTTTTATTTATTTATTTTTGAAACAGTGGTTTTCAGTTGATCGACTGAGCATATGGTGAGGTGCTGTGTTATCTTGTGTTTGTGACTGCAGGAACATGTCTCTGTACCCTGTACCATGGACTTAGCTAGCATGTGACCCCTTTGAGTCACTTACGTCTTCTGACAGATAACCACGGTAAAATAGTCTGTGGCATTTGCATAGGTGTCCTGTCACATTCCCTGTTTTTCACAGTTCTGGAGTTACTATGGAGGAAAAACTTTGAAATTTGTTTCAACTGGAGTTTGGAAACACAGAAAAGGAATAAAGCAGTTGGTAGAACCCAAATTTAAACACAGCAACAAGAGCCTGAGCATGTGAGCACTAAAGTTTGGGAAAGAGAGGCTAGTGTGATTAAAAAAAAAAATACTGAAGCATCTAGAGGTTTGATACACTCTACCTGAGATCTGTACTTCAAAACAAGAGATTTGTGAAGGGCATTTCCTCCATTAGACAGAAAGTTGGAAAATAAAGCAGATAAACCAAGAGCCTTAGAAGTTAGGAGTGGGATAATCACATGGGTGATTTGCTGGAGGGCACAGCCAGCCCTTGCAGATACATGCCTATAGTGAGGAAGAGTCATAAGGGTGAAGACAGAAGCAAGAGCAAACACTGCACCTAGGAATAAATGAAGAGACTGCTCTTCTGTTTTCTTGGAGAGTCCTAGAAAGACACATGTGAAAGAAAGTAAGATTCTGCCATTTAAAACTAGAAGCTATTGATCTGGCATTTCCAGGTGAAAACTGGGAAATCTTTCTTATAGCTTATATGCTAGTGGGGTATATGGGACAGCCAAGTTCTACTGTGATCATTTCTCCTGCTCGAAGTATGATACTGTTCGCATACGTGTGTGCATGTGTGTGCATATACATGGTCAAAGTATTATCGAAAGTAGTTCAATGGTTAATAGCTCTTCATCTTGGAAAATTTCCATGTGAAAATTGATGTTAAGTACTGCATATCACAAGATGTCAAGGTCCTATAAGAAAGTAATGAAATTACCTGTGAATTGAGAGCTGAGGTCATATTTATAGGGGCTCTCCTATATTTCCTTATGATATGCCCTTTTGCTCATTTGGATGTGAGATACCAGTGATGGAAGAAGACATGCTGAACTGGAAGGTGCTGGGCAATGTAGAGGGAGGTATGGTTTTACATTGACTATACTCATTTGAGCTGCGAGTGTAAAATGGCATCATCCAAGGCCATGTTGCCCAGAGCGATCATGGCATCAGTGAAGTTTCATTGGACACAAAGCAGAGCTCTCTCTTTTCTCATTGAATTATCCAAAGACAAAAGTCTATGCCTCCAGCAAAATAATTAATTGTGAAGTCATCACACATATTTCATTAATGTTTTTCTTGCTTCTCACAAAACCCTCTAAGAGGGCAGGAGTCATGCATAACTCTATTTACCATAAACAAAAAAAAGATACTTTGATTGTAGCTGTGTGCTTCTAAGTCTTTAGTAGACTGCATGCCCCTTGAACAAAAGGAATTTACTTTTCATTTATTAAACAAATATTTGTAACTTTCTAAAGAAGTAAACAAAAGAGTAAAATAATCTCCTTCCTCATGCAGCTTATATTTTAGTGTTTCCCTATCACTTCTATAATGCTTACTATATTCCAAAGAATGTTCAAAGCCTAAATATATATTAAATATGTTTTAATTAAATAAATTAAATTCTAATTAAATATTTAATTACATAATTAAATATTAATAAATTAATAATAACTAATAGATAAATAAAATTAAATTAAAATAATTTTAATTATTTATATATATATATATATATATATATATATATATATATATATATTAAGGCAACCACCTGTGAAGTAAGTACTAGTATTAGTTCCATCTTCAAATGGAAGGACTAAAGCAGAGGGAGTATTAATGCCTTGTTCAAGGGCACAGATGCTGGAATTTGTACCCAGGCACTTTGACTCCAAAGTCCACATCCTTGTTCTCTTTGCCCTATCTATTATCTCTCCTCCTTTATATTACCCTTCTATTACCAGTGCTCAGCGTAACTCTCTGCAAAGAGTAAACGGATGCTTATTGAACACATTGACTAAAGGATGGCTATCATGCTAAAGGTGATGATGGTGAGAAAATACTAACAATAATGATTTATATTTATCAAGTACCTGACATACTGCATTCCATGAGTTATAAGCATCTCGCCATGCAGTTCTCTCAATAGGCACAGTGTTGGTCTGCTACCCAGCTGGTTAGTCACAGAACCAGAATTTGAACCCTAGCCTTTCTAGCCACTGTATCCATGCTCTTCCACTACAGCTAAAAGTCATCAATTGTGGGATTACTCTGCTACCTTCTGGCTAAGTTACTTACAACTTTGTGTTGCACATGAACCTTTCTTTATAAAATAAGTTTAAATTATACTTTGTCAAGTGCAGTGAATATATTAAAAACACATATAGTATAGAATAACAAAATAAAATCTCTCTATCAGTACACACACACACACACACACACACACACACACACTCCTATCCCACAGGATAGCAAGTTGAAAGTCACTATGAATCAACCATAAATCCCAGTGGATCTAATGGAAAGAGTCTGAATGAAATTGAGATTAATACAGTAGGCACAATGGATAAAATACAATTTGTGATTTAAAATCCATAGAGCAACTCTAAGGGCATTATGATTTATTCTATATTAAACCCATTTCCCAATCCTAATATTCATGCCCACATGTTTTTAATATGCTATTTAGCCACACATTTTACAGGCATAAACATCACCATATGAGCTTTCAATTAGCATTGATTTTCATCCTGAAGAAGTGCCTATTGGAATGAAATGGTAGGAATGGCTGGGAACTGATGTATGCGGAGTTAAAGTGCTGTTAATTCAATTGCTTTATCTGATCCAAAGTCACTTAGATTATATTAAATTAGCCATCTGCTTGGCTTTCACCTTGGAATGTCTGCCAGATGCTGAATGTGTTTACAGAGTTCATTAATAGACCCAACCTTAACAACAACTTTCTTGTGGTAACACTAGTGACCAGAAGTTTTCTTGCAAAGATATCATAGGAAATATGCATAAGCAACACTTAAATAAATGTTCCCAGAACAGAATATTTTGATTAATTTTCAAATTAAAAAATTCTTTTGATTGGAAGGGAATTTGGGCCAAGGAGTCCTACACTGACTGATCCCTTTCACTTCTCTCTTGAAAAGCAATGACAGTTGATCATACTTGAATTATAAAAATACCAGTTTCCACTAATTTTGATATTTATTAATTATATTACAATCATTCATGTGCTTACACCAAAGAGAATCTTCTACCACTGTACACTTCTAACTTTGTCAAGTGAATACCCAGTAGTGGATGATTATTCTACATTTGGCTAAGACTGATGCATATGTAGAATCATATGGTACCTCATAACCTAGCAATGAAAGTATATACATAAAAACTAATTTCATTTCCATGAAAAATTGTTAGAGATGTGGACTTCTCTCCTTTGTCTGAAGAAATTGTAAGAAGTAACATTTGACTTGGATCTTGAACACAATAGACTAACTACATACAACACAGCCTACATAAAAGTGAACATTCATTAAAGGGCATTTCAGTGGGGCTCCTGGGTGGCTCAGTTAGCTGGGTGTCTGGCTCTTGGTTTTGGCTTAGGTTATGGTCTCAGAGACATGGGATAGAGTCCCAAGTCAGGCTCTGCATTCAGTAGGGAGTCTGCCTGAGATTCTCTCCCTCTCCCTCTCCCTCTGCCCACCCCTGACTCCTTCTCTCTCTTAAATGAGTAAATAAAACCATTTTAAAAAGGCATTTCAGTTGGGATAGTAAGCATAGAATGTGGGAAACTGAGAAACATGAGTTTGGAAAAATTCTCAGATCATGAAGATCCTTGATTGCTTTCTAGGAAATTTTGGTCTTTAATAATGTTATAAACAGGGAACCACCAAACAGTTTTAAACAGTAGAGTCACATGTCATACATGCAATTTAGAAACCTTGGGAAAAGTGAATTATATAGAGGAGTTAGTTACCTGAATCCCAGGTACCTGAGCTGAGATTATAGTAAAGGTATGGGGAAGAGATCATGGAAATCCTAGCCAAAATAGAGAAGGCAGAAATGCTGAAAAGGGGCAAATTCAATCAATTATTTGGGAAATAAACCATTAGGATGTTTTCACAATTGGAAATGAGAATGTTAAGAGAAGACAATGCTTCAGATAACTTCCAGGATTCTGAAGTGTACAATAGATTGATATGAGTTAAAAGTTGAGAGGAGGATTATGGAAATTAAAGAGAGGGGGCAAAGGGGTCATGGCTTTGCCTATAGATATTCTGAATTCAATGTAACTATTAAATATTCTGGGAGAAGTATCTGTATTTATCTTTGTAAGTCTGAAACTCAATAGTCTGAGCTAGAAATCAAAATATGAAGTTCAATGATGCATTCTATAAATTTGGGATCATGGAAGTTAAGTGAAGTTATCCAGGAAGAATATTTGTAATGAAAAGACAAGGATGCTAACTATAGAACCCAGAGTTACATTATTGTCTAAGGTACAGGAGGAAGAAAACACTGCAAAGGACTCTTCAAAGAAGTAGAAGGAAAACCGGGCAGAAATATTATTGCAGAAGTCACAGGAAGAAAGAGTAACCATAAGAAGGAGAGAGGGTGAAGACAATCAAAGGTTGCAGAGGAACCCTCTCTTCTACCTTTAGTACTATAAAGCCTAGAAAATCAAATTAAAGTACCCAACAGGCCATAGACAAATAAAGAAAGAGAGAGAGAGAGAGAAAGAAAGATACACAGAAATTGATAAAAAGTGTGCAATCTAACCATACCTAAATATGCGTAAAATGAATTTTAACATTTTAACAGCTCTGCAAGACTTGGCTTCCTGGCCTAGTTAT
Organism: Lutra lutra; assembly: GCF_902655055.1. Classification (NCBI taxonomy): domain Eukaryota; kingdom Metazoa; phylum Chordata; class Mammalia; order Carnivora; family Mustelidae; genus Lutra; species Lutra lutra. The sequence continues at coordinate 17,322,779 of NC_062286.1, forward strand.
TAATGTATCCATCTACAAAGGGAAAATCAGAAGTGAAAGACAGCAGATAAAATTTAATAAAAATAAGAACAATATTAACAAGTTGTATTTTGCTTTCTGGTATTTAAATTTCCTTCCAGTACAAGTTGCCTTTGAAACCTTAAACAGCATTATGAAATACTTGGAGAATTATTACTATATCATCATCTTTATCCTCATTTCATAATAAAGAAAAGTAATACTTAAGAGAAATAAAAGTTAAAGAGCCAGCTTATTTTCACACAGCCCATCAGGGGCACATTCAGGACTCAAATCCAAATCTCTTGGCTTCAACTTCTAAACTTCAGTGGAAAACTGAAATAAATTCTATGCACTCTGTGACAAACGATGCATCAGTCTTGGCCAGGTCATTTGATATCTCCCTTTTGCAGAGTAAATGAGGGACTAGAAGCAGATGATCTCCCCTAGTTCTATGAATCTGTATTTCTATTAAATGTTCTTAAAGTCATGCAATTGTAAATGTCCCCTGGTATTAATGAATAGTTACCCAAACCTACAAAAATATTACTTTAAATTCAATTAATTTTCTAAAGAATTAAGGTTTATGTCTTGGAGCAAAGTATTTCAATTTGATTAATTATCATTCAATATTTATAAAAGTTCATGTTTCTGCTAAGTATACTAGGTTGGAGCACTATAGCTCCCATCACAGACTGTAATAAATGATGATGGATAATTATTATTTCAATTACCTAGCTCCTTTTTAAAAAAAGATGTTCACTTATGCTACAAATTGGACAATGCTCACTCATTTGGATGTAATGGTTCCAGGGTAACTTGTAGGCAACCACTGATAATTCAGGAGTATCACTGTATTCAAGATGTAAAATAAATTGAATAGTAATATATATGGATCAAGAAATATTCAGACTTGAATTGACGCCAACTTCCGTGAAAGCACCTCACCTTTACACATTTCCCTGGCCTCATTTATTTTTATTATTAGACTTTATTTTTTCTTTTTCTAATTTTATTTCTTTTCAAAATTTAAATTCAACTAGCCAACATATAGTACATCATTAGTTTCAGATGTACAGCTCAGTAATTCATCAGTTGTATAGACTTTCTTTTTAAGAATGGTATTAGAACTACAGAAAAATTAAGAAGGTAGTACGATGGTCCCCATATGTCCCATATACACTATTAACATCTTCCCCAAGCAGTTCCCATGCATTACAATTAATGTACTAATTGTGACACATTATTATTAACTAAAGTCCATAGTTTATTCAGATTTCCTTATTTTTACCTAATGTCCTTTTTCTGTTCCACAATTCTATCCACATTATATTTAGTTTTCTTTTCTCTTTAAGCTCCCCACTATGAAAATTTCCCAAAGGTTCCTTGTTTTCAATGACTTTGAGTTTTAAGGAGTGCTGGTTAGAAATATTGTGGGATGACCCAGTATTGGTATTTGTGTGATGTTTTTCTTCTGGTGAAATTGAAGTTATAGGTCTTAGGGAGGAACATAATAGAGGTAAAATGTCATTGTCATCATCTCATGTCATTGTATCAACATGATTTATGATGGTTAATGTTGAACTTGATCATCTACTTCTTTAAATAATGTTTTTCAGGTTTTTATACTGCAAAGTTACTTTTTCCCCTTCTCACACTCTATTCTTTGGAAAGAGGTCACTAGGCAAAGCCCACATTTAAAGGATGGGGAGTTAGGTTCCCTCTCTTTGAGAGTAGACTATCTTTTTAATTAATTTGAAATTCTTCTGCATGGGAAATTTGTCTCTTCTCCTCTATTTATAAGTCTATTCAAGCATTTATTTATATCAATATGGACTCATGGGTATTTATTTTATATATTGGATAATAAACTAGTGCTAATTCATTTATCTTGCTGCTCAAATTGTTCCAACTTTGGTCTTGAGAGCTCTTTTAATTTGCTCACTTGCTTTATTTCAAGAACCATCAGTATATGTTTGTGTGCTCTATGAATAATCTTCTAAATGGGGTTCACTGGAAGATGTTAATAGGGAGAAAAACCAAGTCTTTACTTCAATAGATACAAAATGAAACTTTACAAAATTAAACTATTCTAATAAACAAAAATATATAAATTTTATGAGAGCTTATATTAAAATAATTCAAAAGTACCCAAATAAAAATCATCATTAAAGTTGATAAAAAAATAATAGGTTAAATTATTTAATATTATAGGCATTATTGTATTAAAATGTTATTGAAAATTAGAAAAAAGTAACGCTTATTCATGAATAACATAACATTATAGTTAGAAGTAAATGGAAAGAAAACCATTAAAATACTATACTTGCTAAGGTAGTTGAGTTAAACATAAGACAAATCCTCAGTAACTTTCTTGTATGAAAGCAATGGATAAAACAAAAAAATTCATTCTTTTTTGAAATAAAGCATGGGGCGCCTGGATGGCTCAGTGGGTTGAGCCTCTGCCTTTGGCTCGGGTCATGATCCCAGGGTCCTGGGATCAAGCCCCGCGTCGGGCTCTCTGCTGGGCAGGGAGCCTGCTTCCCCCTCTCTCTCTGCCTACCTCTCTGCCTATTTGTGATCTCTGTCTGTTAAATAAATTAATTAAAAAAATAAAATAAAGCATGAATTACAGTTATTTTGATGTGCATAAGTTTTTGTTATCAAGATAAGTAGACTTCTCTTTCTAGCTGTATGGTAGACCAGATACCCTGAATGGCCCTTCTTACTATAAGTTAAATAAAAAATAAAATAAAAATGCCAAATAAAAGAAAAGCAATCATTAAGGACACATTGCTGACCTAGAAAAATTGAAGATACCTACAGAGGTCAAAGTCAAAATCAAAGTAAAAGCCAAAGCTCTGGTTTGTGAGTGGTTTCCCAAAATAGATTTTACCCTGAAGATTTTTAACAACGTCTAGAGATCTTGAGCTCTCATATTTATAGCTACACAAATTTATGGGATAGAAAATAAGTCATAAGTCTTAAAGCCATCCAAGATAGAGTATCTATCAGGAAAGCCTCACATAAATCTGGGTTCATGATGCACACCTATATTACAAGTGGAAACAAAATCTAAACCTACTACACATCAAGGAACAGCAAGGGAATTTTATGTGTAGGCTTTGAGCTTACATGTAGAGGGACAATCTTCATCAAGAAGTCAAAAAAAAAAAAAGACTGAGTTCATATAGCTGAAGAGAGAATTAGTAAAATGAAAAACACATTGGATGAAGTTACATACAATGCAATCTGAAAAAACTAAGATATAAAAAAAATCATGTACATAATAAGAAAGCATAAGAAATGTCTGACATAACTTCTAGAAGGAGATTATGGCAAAGAAATATGAAATAGAGCCACCCTACAACCCAGCAACTGTACTACTAGGTATTTACCCCAAAGATACAGATGTAATGAAAAGAAGGGACACATATATCTGAATGTTCATAGCAGCAATGTTTGCAATAATCAAACTATGGAAAGAGCAGAGATGTTATGCTTCAACAAATGAATGGATAAAGAAAATGTAGTTCATATATACAATGGAATATTACTCAGTCATCAGAAAGGATGAATACCTACCATGTGCATCAATGTGGATGGAATTGGAGGGGATTATGCTAAGTGAAATAAATCAAGCAAAGAAAGACAATTATCATATGTTTTCACCCATGTGTGGAATAGTGCAGAGGACCACGGGGGAAGGGAGAGAAAATTGAATGGGAAGAATTCAGAGAGGGAGACAAACCGTTAGAGACTCTGGACTCTGGAAAACAAACTGAGGGTTACAGAAGTGGGGGTGGGAACAGTGGTAACCTGATAATGGGTATTAAGGAGGGCACATGATGTGATGAGCACTGGGTAATATACACAACTAATGAATTGTTGAACAGTACATCCAAAACTAATGATACACTATATGTTGGCTAATTGAACAGAATAAATAAAAAAAGAAAACTGAAAATAAAACCTAAAAAAATAAATGGCATATGATAGAAACTTGTATCAAATATGTATGAAAAATTCTCATATATGTCAATGAGAAAATGAGTGGTAATCCAATTTGTGTTTTTTAAAAAGGCCAAAAGACATAACCAGGCATTTTGCAAGAGAAGAAATTAAATGGCCAGACATTATGAAAAAGTGTCCAACCTCACTAGACATCAGAGAAATACAATTTAAAACTATAATAAGAGAAAACTACTAAATACCCACCAGAAAAAATAAAGGTAAAATTAAAAAGCCTATCACACTAAGAGGTAGAAATAATGAGAAACTGAAACTTACATATTACTATGGAAGGATAATTTTTTAAAATTTTCAACCACTTTGAAAAACTGATAATATCTATAAAAGCTGAACATATGCATAGACTGTGATACCATACTTTCACTTATAAATCCAACAAGAATGCATATATATATGCATCAGAAATTATGCATAAGTATGTTTATTATAGGTATGTAATACTATATGCATTATTTTTCCTAATACACAGAACTGGAAACAAGTCAAATGTCTATCAGTAATATTTATACTTTATTCATCATTTAGTATTCATCTCACTATCACCAATATACTCTTGAACAAAAGAAGCCAGACACAAAAGAGTGTACAGTATGAGTATGATATAAAGTTCAAAAATTATCAAAACTAGTATATATTATCACAAGTAAAGATAATGGTAACTTTGGTGGGGAGATAGAATGAAGGTAAAACTTTGGGAAGACTTTGAGGACTAAAAGGGAAAAGAAGACTATTTATAGAGGCAAGAAAAATACCTACCTATTTAGAAATAATACTAGCAGAAGTTCTATCTACTCTTTAAGAAACAATTACAAACTCTTTTGAAGGTATTAAAGAGCACCTAAATAAAGTAAATGACATGTAGTAAGGTGAGAAGACTGAATATTATAAGAATGTAAATGTTCTCTATATACTTTTAACTTCAAAGAAATCCCAAACAAATATCTACAGAATTGTTCATGGAAATGACAAAGTGATTCTAAAATTTACATGAAAACACCAGAGATGAAAAAGAGCGAGATCCTTTTAAAAGAGAACAAGATGGGGTGACTTGCTCTAACAGCAGATTTATTGTAAACTATAGTCATTTCAATTCATCCACATATGCAAATGTAATTTAAAACCGAACTGGCCCTTCAGATCAGTGGAGAAAGAACCTCTTACCTTTTTTTTTTTTCTCTTTGAAAGTTTATTGTTATTAAAAAAAAAAACCTATACTTTTTACATTTTACATTCACCTCTCAGAACATTTAATGATACCAGTTAATGATGATATATAAAAACTCACCAGCTGCTTGAAATGGCTGCAAATTTTTACCATGTACTGATATTAAATTGCTTTGAACTCTTTGGAAAAACTGGTGTAACATTAAGTACCAAGATTTCAAATTCCCAGATTAGAAACAAGATTTTTAAGTCAGGAGGAAATTTAGTACAAATTCAAGGCTAAAAGGAAATGTTAATGAAAAAACAAATATATTGTAAAAAATAGGATAACCCTCCATCCCCAAAGTCAGGTTAAAAAAAAAAAAAAAAGAAACAAAACGAAACCAACCCCACCCCACCCCACCCCCAATATTTCTCTTAGAAAAGTCGCCCAATCCTGAACACAGGGTCTCACACACAAACACAAGTAGCTTGATTTGCAGATCAGCCTCTGGGATCTTATACTGGACCCAGTTTGGAGTTTAAAGAAAAAAAAATTAAGTTAGGTAGTTAGATATCCATAAACACCGGTATCCAAACAAATGAAAACATCCTGGCTTTGGTATGTGCTTAAACTGTGCTTAAACTGTGCTTAAATAATTGGTTATCATGCAAAATAATTAAATTCTATCCCTCCCTCACACCCTACAAAAATCAATTTTGAATGTATTAAAGAATTAAATGGGGGGGAAATAGAGCATTATAAAATTTTTAGGAAACAACAGAGACAAAAGTTTTCATTGACCTCATGATAGAAAAATTTCTTAAGCAACACACAAAAAGTCTGAACCTTAAAAGAAAATATCACAGATTCATGAAGTTCTGCTATCATACAGTGAGTAAATGACAAGATTTATACTGGGAAGGATATTTGTGTCTCATATAACAAACAAATTATGAAACTCTTACATTAAATAGACTCTCTCAAGGTAATAAAAAAAAAAAAAAAGTCCAGGGGTGCCTGGATGGCACAGTCAGTTAGGTGTTCAACTCTTGATTTTCGCTGAGGTCATGATCTCAGGGTCCTGGGATGGAGCCCCTTATCAGACTCCAGACTCCATGATCAGTGGAGAGTCTGCTTGAGATTCTCTCTCTTTCTCCCTCTCCTTCTGCTCTCTCCCCACCCTGGGCTTGCTTGGACTCTCTTTCTCTAAAATAAATAAGTAAATCTTAAAAAAATAAAAGGGTAAAAGACATGAAGAGGAGAGATGAGAAAAAACAAGAATGATCTATAAACATGTGAAAATAGTCTGTACCTCACTAACAAAGAGAAATTTAAAACACGATACATGGTAGAAAACAAATTAGGTACCATTCCACACCCTGGCTGGCAAACATTAGAAAGTCAAATAGTACCAGATGTTGGGGAACTTCTGAAGCAAAACAAACTCATCCACTTATCACTGTGCAATCGTCCATTGGCAAAACCACTTGAGAAAACAGTTTACCAACACTGGCCAAGTTGATTATGTACATATTCAGGCATTTATATTCTGGTGTATATGTATACACCAGATAAAGTGTTGGGCATGGGCAGCATAGCACACAGACAGAAGTATTCACAACAGCATTTTTCGTCAAGGCAGAAAAAAAAAAAAAAGGGAAAATCCAAATGTCTAATCAATCATAAAATGTAAAAATAAATTCTAGTATGTCCTTATAGCAATAAAAACGGAAATTATGCGGGGCGCCTGGTTGGCTCAGTGGGTTAAGCCGCTGCCTTCGGCTCAGGTCATGATCTCAGGGTCCTGGGATCGAGTCCCGCATCGGGCTCTCTGCTCAGCAGGGAGCCTGCTTCCCTCTCTCTCTCTCTGCCTGCCTGCCTCTCTGTCTACTTGTGATTTCTCTCTGTCAAATAAATAATAAATAAAATCTTTAAAAAAAAATGGGAGGAGGGAGGAGTCAAGATGGCGGAGAAGTAGCAGGCTGAGACTACTTCAGGTAGCGGGAGATCAGCTAAATAGCTTATCTAAAGATTGCAAACACGTACAAATCCAACAGGAGAGTGAAGAGAAGAACAGCAATTCTAGAAACAGAAAATTAACCACTATCTGCAAGGTAGGACTGGCGGAGAAGTGAATCCAAAGCGACGGGAAGATAGACCGCGGGGGGAGGGGCCGGCTCCCGGCGAGCGGCCAAGCAACGGAGCAAAATCAGGACTTTTAAAAGTCTGTTCCGCTGAGGGACATCGCTCCAGAGGCTTAACTGGGGTGAAGCCCAGGCGGGGTCAGCGCGGCCTCAGGTCCCGCAGGGTCGCAGAAGGATCGGGGGTGTCTCAGTGTCGCAGAGCTTACCGGTATTAGAACGGGGAAGCCGGCTGCAGAGACAGAGCCAAGGAGTGACTCTCAGCTCGGGGTTGCCTTGAACCGGTCGCAGGCTCGGTCAGCTCGGAGCGTGGCCGGAGGCCAGGGTGACGGGAGTCATTGGGCGCTGTTCTCTGAGGGCGCACTGAGGAGTGGGGCCCCGGGCTATCGGCTCCTCCGGGCCGGACACCGGGAGGCCGCCATCTTCATTCCCGTCCTCCGGACTCTACAGAAAGTGCTCAGGGAACAAAAGCTCCCGAAAGCAAACCCAGCAAACCCGAGCGGATTACTCAGCCCGGCCCCGGGTAAGGGCGGTGCAACTCCGCCTGGGGCAAAGACGCTTGAGAATCACTACAACAGGCCCCTCCCCCAGAAGATCAACCGGAAACCCAGCCAGGACAAAGTTCACCTACCCAGGAGTGCAGTTTCAATACCAAGGAGAGCGGCAGAATTCCAGAGGAGAAGAAAGCAAAGCACAGAACTCATGGCTTGCTCCCCATGATTTTTTAGCCTTGCAGTTAATTTAATTTTTTTTTCTTTTTCAATTTTTTTTTCTTTTTCTCTTCTTCTGCTAATTTTTTTTTAACTTTTACCGTTTTCTTTTTTAACGTTTTTTTAAATAGTTTATCTGATATATATATTTTTTTTTCTCTTTTTATATTTTTTTGTTATCAGCTTCCTTTTTTTAAATAGTTTCTTTTTTTTTTTTTTCTTTTTGAACCCCTTTTTATCCCCTTTCTCCCCCCTCACGATTTGGGATCTCTTCTGATTTGGCTAAAGCATATTTTCCTGGGGTTGTTGCCACCCTTTTAGTATTTTACTTGCTCCTTCATAAACTCTTATCTGGACAAAATGACAAGGCTGAAAAATTCACAACAAAAAAAAAAAAAAACAAGAGGCAGTACCAAAGGCTAGGGACCTAATCAATACAGACATTGGTAATATGTCAGATATAGAGTTCAGAATGACGATTCTCAAGGTTCTAGCCGGGCTTGAAAAAGGCATGGAAGATATTAAAGCAACCCTCTCGGGAGATATAAAAGCCCTTTCTGGAGAAATAAAAGACCTAAAATCTAACCAAGTTGAAATCAAAAAAGCTATTAATGAGGTGAAATCAAAAATGGAGGCTCTCACTGCTAGGATAAATGAGGCAGAAGAAAGAATTAGCGATATAGAAGACCAAATGACAGAGAATAAAGAAGCTGAGCAAAAGAGGGACAAACAGCTACTGGACCACGAGGGGAGAATTCGAGAGATAAGTGACACCATAAGACGAAACAACATTAGAATAATTGGGATTCCAGAAGAAGAGGAAACAGAGAGGGGAGCAGAAGGTATATTGGAGAGAATTATTGGAGAGAATTTCCCCAATATGGCAAAGGGAACAAGCATCAAAATTCAAGAGGTTCAGAGAACCCCCCTCAAAATCAATAAGAATAGGTCCACACCCCGTCACCTAATAATAAAATTTACAAGTCTTAGTGACAAAGAAAAGATCCTGAAAGAAGCCCGGGAAAAGAAGTCTGTAACGTACAATGGTAAAAATATCAGATTGGCACCAGACTTATCCACAGAGACCTGGCAGGCCAGAAAGAGCTGGCATGATATATTCAGAGAACTAAATGAGAAAAACATGCAGCCAAGAATACTATATCCAGCTAGGCTATCATTGAAAATAGAAGGAGAGATTAAAAGCTTCCAGGACAAACAAAAACTGAAAGAATTTGCAAATAACAAACCAGCTCTACAGGAAATATTGAAAGGGGTCCTCTAAGCAAAGAGAGACCCTAAAAGTAGTAGACCAGAAAGAAACAGAGACAATATACAATAACAGTCACCTTACAGGCAATACAATGGCACTAAATTCATATCTCTCAATACTAACCCTGAATGTGAATGGGCTAAATGCCCCAATCAAAAGACACGGGGTATCAGAATGGATAAAAAAACAAAACCCATCTATATGTTGCCTACAAGAAACTCATCTTAAACCCAAAGACACCTCCAGGTTTAAAGTGAGGGGGTGGAAAAGAATTTACCATGCTAATGGAGATCAGAAGAAAGCAGGAGTGGCAATCCTTATATCAGATCAATTAGATTTTAAGCCAAAGACTATAAGAAGAGATGAGGAAGGACACTATATCATACTCAAAGGAACTGTCCAACAAGATGATCTAACAATTTTAAATATCTATGCCCCTAACGTGGGAGCAGCCAACTATATAAACCAATTAATAACAAAATCAAAGAAACACATCGACAATAATACAATAATAGTAGGGGATTTTAACACTCCCCTCACTGAAATGGACAGATCATCCAAGCAAAAGATCAACAAGGAAAGCAAGGCCTTAAATGACACACTGGACCAGATGGACATCACAGATATATTCAGAACATTTCATCCCAAAGCAACAGAATACACATTCTTCTCTAGTGCACATGGAACATTCTCCAGAATAGATCACATTCTTGGTCCTAAATCAAGTCTCAACTGGTATCAAAAGATTGGGATCATTCCCTGCATATTTTCAGACCACAATGCTTTAAAGCTAGAACTCAATCACAAGAGGAAATTTGGAAAGAACCCAAATACATGGAGACTAAACAGCATCCTTCTAAAGAATGAATGGGTCAACCAGGAAATTAAAGAAGAATTGAAAAAATTTATGGAAACAAATGATAATGAAAACAGAACGGTTCAAAATCTGTGGGACACAACAAAGGCAGTCCTGAGAGGAAAATATATAGCGGTACGAGCCTTTCTCAAGAAACAAGAAAGGTCTCAGGTACACAACCTAACCCTACACCTAAAGGAGCTGGAGAAAGAACAAGAAAGAAACCCTAAACCCAGCAGGAGAAGAGAAATCATAAAGATTAGAGCAGAAATCAATGAAATAGAAACCAAAAAAACAATAGAACAAATCAACGAAAGTAGGACCTGGTTCTTTGAAAGAATTAATAAGATTGATAAACCCCTGGCCAGACTTATCAAAAAGAAAAGAGAAAGGACCCAAATAAATAAAATCATGAATGAAAGAGGAGAGATCACAACGAACACCAAAGATATACAGACAATTATAAGAACATACTATGAGCAACTCTACGCCAACAAATTTGACAATCTGGAAGAAATGGATGCATTCCTAGAGACATATAAACTACCACAACTGAACCAGGAAGAAATAGAAAGCTTCAACAGACCCATAACCAGTAAGGAGATTGAAACAGTCATCAAAAATCTCCAAACAAACAAAAGCCCAGGGCCAGACGGATTCCCGGGGGAATTCTACCAAACATTTAAAGAAGAACTAATTCCTATTCTCCTGAAACTGTTCCAAAAAATAGAAATGGAAGGAAAACTTCCAAACTCATTTTATGAGGCCAGCATCACCTTGATCCCAAAACCAGACAAGGATCCCATCAAAAAAGAGAACTACAGACCAATATCCTTGATGAACACAGATGCAAAAATTCTTGCCAAAATACTAGCCAATAGGATTCAACAGTACATTAAAAGGATTATTCACCACGACCAAGTGGGATTTATTCCAGGGCTGCAAGGTTGGTTCAACATCCGCAAATCAATCAATGTGATACAACACATTAATAAAAGAAAGAACAAGAATCATATGATAGTCTCCATAGATGCTGAAAAAGCATTTGACAAAGTACAGCATCCCTTCCTGTTCAAAACTCTTCAAAGTGTAGGGATAGACGGCACATACCTCAATATTATCAAAGCCATCTATGAAAAACCCACCGCAAATATCATTCTCAATGGAGAAAAACTGAAAGCTTTTCCGCTAAGGTCAGGAACACGGCAGGGATGTCCGTTATCACCACTGCTATTCAACATAGTACTAGAAGTCCTAGCCTCAGCAATCAGACAACAAAAGGAAATTAAAGGCATCCAAATCGGCAAAAAGTCAAACTATCACTCTTTGCAGATGATATGATACTATAGGTGGAAAACCCAAAAGACTCCACTCCAAAACTGCTAGAACTTGTACAGGAATTCAGTAAAGTGTCAGGATATAAAATCAATGCACAGAAATCAGTTGCATTTCTCTACACCAACAACAAGACAGAAGAAAGAGAAATTAAGGAGTCCATCCCATTTACAATTGCACCCAAAACTATAAGATACCTAGGAATAAACCTAACCAAAGAGACTAAGAATCTATACTCAGAAAACTATAAAGTACTCATGAAAGAAATTGAGGAAGACACAAAGAAATGGAAAAATGTTCCATGCTCCTGGATTGGAAGAATAAATATTGTGAAAATGTCTATGCTACCTAAAGCAATCTACACATTTAATGCAATTCCTATCAAAGTACCATCCATTTTTTTCAAAGAAATGGAACAAATAATCCTAAAATTTATATGGAACCAGAAAAGACCTCGAATAGCCAAAGGAATATTGAAAAAGAAAGCCAAAGTTGGTGGCAGCACAATTCCGGACTTCAAGCTCTATTACAAAGCTGTCATCATCAAGACAGCATGGTACTGGCACAAAAACAGACACATAGATCAATGGAACAGAATAGAGAGCCCAGAAACGGACCCTCAACTCTATGGTCAACTCATCTTCGACAAAGCAGGAAAGAATGTCCACTGGAAAAAAGACAGCCTCTTCAATAAATGGTGTTGGGAAAATTGGACAGCCACATGCAGAAAAATGAAATTGGATCATTTCCTTACACCACACACGAAAAGAGACTCAAAATGGATGAAGGATCTCAATGTGAGAAAGGAATCCATCCAAATCCTTGAGGAGAACACAGGCAGCAACCTCTTCGACCTCAGCCGCAGCAACATCTTCCTAGGAACATCACCAAAGGCAAGGGAAGCAAGGGCAAAAATGAACTTTTGGGATTTTATCAAGATCAAAAGCTTTTGCACAGCAAAGGAAACAGTGAACAAACCCAAAAGACAACTGACAGAATGGGAGAAGATATTTGCAAATGACATATCAGATAAAGGGCTAGTGTCCAAAATCTATAAAGAACTTAGCAAACTCAACACCCAAAGAACAAAGAATCCAATCAAGAAATGGGCAGAGGACATGAACAGACATTTCTGCAAAGAAGACATCCAGATGGCCAACAGACCATCTGGATCTGAAAAAGTGCTCCATATCACTCGGCATCAGGGAAATACAAATCAAAACCACCATGAGATATCACCTCACGCCAGTCAGAATGGCTAAAATAAACAAGTCAGGAAATGACAGATGCTGGCGAGGATTCAGAGAAAGGGGAACCCTCCTACACTGTTGGTGGGAATGCAAGCTGGTGCAACCACTCTGGAAAACAGCATGGAGGTTCCTCAAAATGTTGAAAATAGAACTACCCTATGACCCAGCAATTGCACTGCTGGGTATTTACCCTAAAGATACAAACGTAGTGATCCGAAGGGGCACGTGCACCCGAATGTTTATAGCAGCAATGTCTACAATAGCCAAACTATGGAAAGAACCTAGATGTCCATCTACAGAGGAATGGATAAAGCAGATGTGGTATATATACACAATGGAATACTATGCAGCCATCAAAAGAAATGAAATCTTGCCATTTGCGACGACGTGGATGGAACTAGAGGGTATCATGCTTAGCGAAATAAGTCAATCGGAGAAAGACAACTATCATATGATCTCCCTGATATGAGGGAGAGGAGATGCAACATGGGGGGTCGAGGGGGTAGGAGAAGAGTAAATGAAACAAGGTGGGATTGGGAGGGAGACAAACCATAAGTGACTCTTAATCTCACAAAACAAACTGAGGGTTGATGGGGGGGAGGGGGTTTGGGAGAGGGGGGTGGGGTTATGGATATTGGGGAGGGTATGTGCTATGGTGAGTGCTTTGAAGTGGTTAAACCTGGCGATTCGCAGACCTGTACCCCTGGGGATAAAAATATATGTTTATAAATCTGTAAAAAAAAAAAAGAATAAAGAAAGGATGAATACGGAAGTTTTGTAGCAACATGGACGGGACTGGAAGAGATTATGCTGAGTGAAATAAGTCAAGCAGAGAGAGTCAATTATCATATGGTTTCACTTATTTGTGGAGCATAACAAATAGCATGGAGGACAAGGGGAGATGGAGAGGAGAAGGGAGTTGAGGGAAATTGGAAGGGGAGGTGAACCATGAGAGACTATGGACTCTGAAAAACGATCTGAGAATTTTGAAGGGGTGGGGGGTGGGAGGTTGGGGGCACCAGGTGGTGGGTATTGTAGATGGCACGGATTGCATGGAACACTGGGTGTGGTGCAAAAATAATGAATACTGTTATGCTGAAAAAATAAAAAATTAATTAAAAAAAATGGGAACTATGCTACAATTACTCAGAGACTTGTAGCCACCCAAATGAAAACTGAAGCATAATTTTGCAGCAAAGAGACAAATCAAAGAAGTATCTTTGCCATATGTTGTTGAGGTGTGTATGAGGGAAAGATAGACTATCTTTAATAAAAGTGTGAGGGTGATGAACACAGAATCCAGAACAGTATTTCCCTAGGGGGACAGAGTAGCATGCAATCTGTGGGGGCCACTCTGATGGTCTCTAAGTCTGGTGATGTTCTTTTTATTAAACTGTATTTAGACTACCTGAGTAGCCATCTTACTACTCTCACAATTTTTATATGCATTTTATAAACTATCTACATGGGTGACATATTTCATCATTAAAAAATTTCAATTATTAAGAGAAGAGAAAAATACTGTTTTTAAAACTGTTTTAAAGATTTGAATAAAAACTTACATCTCCCAGATGAAAATGTAAAACATAAAAGAATATTGTGAGATGTCACTAAATGCCAGGAAATAATTGTTTTTTTAAATCAGACTCCCTACAAATAAAGAAATATGAACAGCTTAAAATGTTAAATATATTCATGGATGACCAGACCTCAGTTTTTCCTTTTTGGGTCCCCATCAGTGTCTCTGCATGGGATTTAAAGGGACTCAGATATACCAGAAACCTTGCTAGAGGCTGAGTCCTCCCTCAACAGTGCCACTGTCTTTGGTTTTAGCCCAGCTCATGCCAGGCTCCCTCTTGAGCCACTGCGAGTGCCTCCAGAGCACACTTCTTCCACCACACACTCCTGACCACATTCCTGCCTGCTGCCTCTTCCTATTAAGGGCTCTTTTAGAAGAGGTTCTCAGCATAATGAAACGGTCTTTTGCCTTTCTTATGCAGTCTTCGCCTCATAAAAATAGAAATTCAGGGAGTGGCGGGGCAGGGGGATGGGAGTTTGAGGGACAAGAGAAGATCAGACACATCTCCACACTTTATCCTGACTCTGCATTGTTGAGGCATCATATTACATTTGCACTGCTCTGACAGATTTCCTCCTCCTTCCCAGTTATGTTCTCTCTGGGTCACCTTTGCTTCTCCTTGCACATTGACTTCTCTTGTTCCCCGCCTTCTCACATTTATCAAACATCTCTGCATGTATCTATGAGAAAATTATTAAGGCATGGAAAAAAAATGAAAGCCTGCAATAGAATAAATGACCCAAAAATATTAACAGATAATTTATCCCCAAAACATTAGATTTCACTAGAAATGTAGTAAATTCAAATTATAGCAAGTGAGATAATGTTTGTACTTCCATTGACATATGAAGATAAAGATAATATAATTATCTAATGGAAGCACAATTAAAGATGATTAATAAACCTCTTGCAATCCTATTTAAATTTATACTTTGGGAAAGCAAAATGGTATAAGATAAAGAAACCATATATATTTTATATATATATATAAATATAAAATATATATATAAATATATATATAAAAGATATATATTTTAAAAGGAACGTATGCAACATATGTAATATGTATGCATGGTCTATGTTGGGGGAGGGGTGTTTTACTATAATTTATTAAAGCAACAGCAAACAAAATTCGGTTCACTACTACAACTGTCAGTCTCTAAATTACAGAGTTTTGTGGCTATGCCATAATTTATTAAAATACCTTAATATTTAATATTTTAGGAGCAAAATACTTATGATGTAAAATGTTTATGACATAATAGAAATTTATAGTTATAAATCCATAAGCACATATTCTGCATGTTGATTTAAAAGTGCACATTGAGAAATGAACATTTTGTCATAGAGGGTACTTGGATTGCAAATTTTAAGTTACTTGCTTGAACAGTATGAAATTGACAAATTTCAACTGCTTTTTTTTTTTTTAAAGATTTTATTTATTTATTTGACAGAGAGAGATCACAAGTAGACGGAGAGGCAGGCAGAGAGAGAGAGAGAGAGGGAAGCAGGCTTCTTGCTGAGCAGAGAGCCCGATGTGGGACTCGATCCCAGGACCCTGAGATCATGACCTGAGCCGAAGGCAGCGGCTTAACCCACTGAGCCACCCAGGCGCCCCACAAATTTCAACTGCTTTTGACCTAAAAGAAGGAAATGGCATTTGGTTCAATCTAGTATACTAAAAATACTACCTTGGAAAAAAGAAGCAGTTTTCTTCTCAAGGAATGCCAGTCAACAGTATTTGTTTATAAAGGTAGGCAGTGACAGATTCCATAGGTTTCTTAAATCTCTTCAGTTTAATTATAAGACCTTTGGTATTTTAAGGTACATTTTAAAAATTCTTTAACCTATATATTTGTTTATTTTCTACACAAATCCTAAATGTTTTCTAGTCTTCCCTACAGTTACAGAGCTGCAAGCATATGACAGTGATGAACACAGGGCACCAAATGGCACAAAAGCCCATATTTCTAATAAAATTCTAATGTGCCCCCCGACATAGTGCTTCAAGCCTAACCTGCTGTCTTTCAGCCTCTCCTGCCTATGCAAATCCATTTGGCTGAAACAACCTGAGAAAACTAGAATTATTTGCAGAATCACTGCAAAGGAGTTCGAGCATGGAAGGATCATTATTCATAATTTGCTGCCTATGGTAAAAATCAGTACCAGTCTGTTCATTTTCACTTACTTATTCACTTAATAAATCATCGAGTAGACATGATTTTCAACCTCCCCAAGAAAGACGAAATTCTTTCAGAAAATAATCACTCAATGATTTAAGCTGAAAATATAAATGTAGTGCACACAGTACATAGAAATCTTTGTCAGCCATATAAATCTTATGCATGTCCTCCTTCTTTTCCATGGTATAACAATGCTAAGAGGCTAAAGAATGTTTATAAGTAAGATTTTTCAAAATGCTCAATGTCAAAAGTTTCTCATAGACATTTCCAAAAATAAAATAAGCTGGATATAAACCCCACCCAGATGAGTCAATTTAGGAAAATTGATTTTTTTTTTTTTTAACTCTGGCTAAGACCAGCTTTCTGACAGAGCATTTTTAAAAAGAAGTGCGTTGAGGTTAAACCAACAAACAGACACAAATGAGCAGAAAGTCAGAAATTTAAAGGAAGAATAAAATAGGGAAGAGAAATGGAATACACACATACACACACACACACACACACAGAGGACTATATTACATATATAGTATATACACATACAATGGACTATAATATAGTATATATACATACAAATTATGATAGAGGGCACAGACAAGAGAGAGAAAAGAGAGGAAATATGTATGTAGTTGATTACTGTTGAATCTGTATCCCCCATCGTGTGCTAGGTTGTGTCATGTTAACAAACAACTCCTAATCTCAGTGGTTTACGAGGATGAGGGTTAATTTCTCACCTTTATTGGCTGGGATCCAGTCTGAAGTAGCAGCCTACCTGCATCTGGGACATGTATACTCAAGGCACAGGAAAGAAGCAATGATGGAATCAAGGGATGGCTCTTTAAACTCCTCAGAAGTGATCTACTTTACTTCTGCTGGCATTCTATCGGCCTAATACAGGTCAGAGGCAAAGCTGAACATCAGTGGAAGGTGACTGACATTCCTCCCACAGGGTCAGGCCCTGCAATGACAAATATGGTAGAGAATGGCAGCAAACAATTGGGAATAATAATACAATATACCACAAGTTCCCACAGTGTCTGTGATACATATCAGAAAGAAATGCCTAGATACACTTAACTTCAATCAAAGATAAGTTGTCTCAATGGCAGCTCAGTGTAGGGATTAAGATTAATTATGAGGAATTTTTTTACAACTATTGTAAAGAGGCAAGAATTTTTGATCATATAGAAGGTACCCCTAATGTACTTATGTTCATACTTGAAATAGGCTTTATAGTAGATATTAAAAGTGATTGTTATTGGGGTGCCTGGGTGGCTCAGTGGATTAAGCCTCTGCTGTTGGCTCAGGTCATGATCCCAGGGTCCTGAGATCGAACCCCACATCAGGCTCTCTGCTCAGCAAGGAGCCTGCTTCCCCCTCTGCCTCTCTGCCTACTTGTGATCTCTGCCTGTCAAATAAATAAATAAATAAAATCTTTTTTTTTTAAAAGTGATTGCTACCTATCTAACATCATTTTTCTTATTGCATAATATATGACTGGGGCTTTATAGAATTGGTAAGCATTGCCCCATTCTTTCTTTCCAGAGACTGGAACAAACTGTGCAACATAAAAGACAGGAAAATGGAGATGAAAAATAGAGATGAAAAATGGAGGAATCACCTGCATTAATGGCAGGGGGGGAACAGCTCTACAGTATAAATTTAGATATGCCAATAAAAGAGCTTGTTAACACTCAAAGTCTTTATATTAAACAGACTAACTCCTCCTTTTTTGGTAAAACTGGATAAATTCCAGACTCCAATATAGAAAAATGCTCTTTCAGGAACACATAAGTTGCACTGGTTCAACAATACCAAGTCTCTTATATGCCTTTCTCATGAAACAATATAAAGAATTTCAGGTTAGCATGCATAGCAAACAGGCCAATCCTAACTAAAGGATTTATCTGAAGCCAAGTTATTTCTCCAGAATCCAGCACTTAGTATTGCCAAAGAGTCCCTTACTGGGATGATAACAGCAGATCATAATGTATCATCTACAGTAAAAAGATCCAAAAGAAGAGAAAGGAAAGGGCTGAGGTGAGCATGGTGAATTTATCCTTCCAAATTCATCCGTTTTCATAACATACTCCTCTTGTAGGGATGCGGGGTGGAGAGAAAAGCCAGGAGAGTTAGTCTAACTGAAGACTTTCCACGTGTTAATATGAGAGGCAGAGAATAAATCTTCCTTCTAACACAGAGACATAATTGCATTGACAAGACGCATGCTTTACAAAAGCAAAACAGAAAGATGGATTTCTATTTCCATATCTTCCTGAGGTCCAAAGATTTCTTTAGTATCTGCCCCAAAGATCCTTTGCAAGATACTCCCTCTCTAACCATAAATCCATAGGTCACAGGTAATGCAAAGCAGTTTCTAAGTAATTAAGACCTGGCAATCACTGAACTAACAATTCTCTCTGGGTTCAACAAAGGCTACAAGTTAGCAAGAGAACTCCTTAAGTAGGAATCAGAGTAAATTAGATGCATAACGTATTATAAACACCATCTTTAAGAAATAACCTTAAATAAATGGGAATTATATGGTAGATCATTGACTTATCTATTAAGGTAAAAAAGAACCTTATGACAAAGTCTTAGATAGGAAATATAAAAGGAACTATGAAAAAAATAATACCAAAGAAGAATTAAATTTCGAATTCTGGTTACTTTAACTGTAATGATTATTTCCCCTTTTTTAAACCATATTTTAAAAATCTAGGTTAATAAACAAGCTGAGAAAGACCTCAAAAGAAGATGCCAAGAACATCTAGTTTTAAAAGACACTTATTCCAGATTGTATTTAAATTGTCTTTATTTTGGGGAGCCCAGCTGTCTCAGTTGGTAGAGCATGCAATTCTTGATCTTAGGGTCATGGGTTCAAGCCCCATATTGGGTGTAGAGATTACTTAAATAAATAATCTTAATTTTTTTTCTTTATTTCTACTTTATTATACCTCCACTAAATAGTCATACAGACCATTCTGCTCTGCCATGATTAAGAGAGGGTCCTGTCAATCTCACATAAAATTGTGAATAAATATGTGTGTATCTAAATCTTAACCATGTCTCAAGATCCACTATACCTCTTTCATTTCAAAAAGTTTGCTGAGGTCTCAAATTTTCATGACTAGATATTCATACAAAAAATTGCATAGCTAGGTGTTATTATAAATACATATATCTTGTCACATAAACCGATATGAGCACTGTATGAACATAATATATACTGTGGAGGATTTTCAAAATTATTTGAGGTAATTTATAATAAAATAATATTTAAAATAGAATAACTGGAAATAATTATTCTAGAAAATATTTAGAAACTCATAACCATCCAGTCAAGATCAATTCAATATCCTGTGCTGAGCTATAGGTATCTTTGTCTTTGACCAATAAGATGACCAGATAGCAAAGCTAACATTCAGCTATGCAAATAAAACAAACTTCTTTTCCTAACTAGTTGTAGGGACATCCTATCAGCATATCCTACTCATAGAAACACTCTTTTTTTTTTTTAATCTCCCAAGTTTGTTCTTGTCCAAGTATATACCTTGTCAAAGTATGTAACACCGTTCATCATAGTGTAGGGGTGGACCACAGGGCCCAGACATACATTTTTTTTTTTAAGCAAGTTATCTGCTACCTCAGAATGGCTTTTATAGAACATATGAATTTTGAACTCACCTCCTCCCCACCCCAAAAAAAGCCATTGTGCAATAAATCCCTAGCAGGTATTTGGTGGCAGTCAATGTTTGCTTATTTTAATGCTGGGGAATGTTAGACAAAAATAAATTTTGTAATGTTGGTCTAACTGTTCTTCAAAATAATGAAATGTTCTGATTTTCTGTTTTTTTTTCTTTATAGTACTAACCAGAAGAATAAGGTAAGTTCTGCAAATTAATATGCTATTAATATATGATAAATTATCAAATAAATATTCATTTCTTTTACAGCACCTGTGTAAGGAGTTTAATCTACAAAAATAGAATGATAAGACCCAAAGGTATAATAAGAAATAAAAAGATGAAAATATGTAATCATAGTATAATATGTTAAAGGATTAAATAATGGTTATGTACAGTGATGTAATGAATGGTCCATTGGAGGATTTTTGACTTTCTTTGTCATGACAAATTCACCTAAAAACTGGGTCATATTATTTAAGAATATGTTAAAATGTCAGGGATTTGGAAGAAAATCTCCACTATATTATTTATAACTGTATATATACAACCAATGTATTGTTCCTTCTCAGAATGGTTCTGGTAGTTTATATAAACATACAATCTTTTTTTTTTTTTAAAGATTTTATTTATTTATTTGACAGAGAGAGATCACAAGTAGACAGAGAGGCAGGCAGAGAGAGAGAGAGAGGGAAGCAGGCTTCCTGCTGAGCAGAGAGCCCGATGTGGGACTCGATCCCAGGACCCCGAGATCATGACCTGAGCCGAAGGCAGCGGCTTAACCCACTGAGCCACCCAGGCGCCCCCTAAACATACAATCTTTAAAGCCCATGTTATACATTTTTTCTTGAATCCCACTTCAAGCTTGATATTCTTTTAATAATTAAATATAGAAATATACATCTCAAATATGCTATCTAGATATCAAATATTGATTATATATTGAATGATTTTTCTATAGCTTTTGGGTATTCACTATATTTTTCCACTACTTCTGTTTTCAATTCACCTTCAAGTACATACAAGGAACATTGTGACAATCAAAAACTCATTAAGCAATTGAATATGGATTATGTAAGTTACAAAGCAGAATATTAATCAGATAGTTTTTTTTTTAACAGATTTGCCTTTAAAAAAAATTGAATCACTTAGAGGGTTCTGCATGATGTCTGTTAACTTTCAAAATGTCCTTCTAGATAAATGAAAAACAAGACTTAGAAGTTAGCAACATACACAAAGTTACACCATTCTTCTGGCTTGCTCCAAAGATTTACAGTTCTCCAAATTAACTACTGGGCATTTACCCCCATCCCAAATTTAGCCAATAACTTGTAAAGAAAGGATTTATTGACTAAAACAAGGGCATTATTATTCTGAAGCATCCACAATTCTTCTACATAACTGTGAGATATATGGGATCACTGCAGAGAAAAGACCAGACTCATGACCTTGGCATCACCATTATCCTTGAGCTTTGGGGCAAATGTCTGATGTAGTCCTGGCCCTACGTTGGCCAAGGAAGTGGCTGAAAGATGACATGATGCTTAGTTTGCTGGAGCTTAAATTCTTTATTCCTCTTTCTTCCCCCTCAAACACTAAAGCAATCATCACAATTCATTGAATAATGGCCTTAAACCTTTTTGCATAAAGGAATTCTATCATTCAAACTTGCTTTTTCACAGCATTATCCCCATGAAATATGTTTAATCAAAATTATGAAGAGTTGTATATGTGAAAAAGTGAATGATGAATTCATCCACAGTGATACATTGGCATGCTGATTTCCCTCAATTTCTCAAATTGTGGATGTCTCCTACCTCAAAAGCTATAGCTTTCTAGATGTAAGATTTACTTGAGAACACAAATAATTACTTTAAAAAAGAGTACATGGTTCATTAATTTACCAAGTTCCTATTAGTCCATGTTGGGCTTCAGCCAGAAAACATCTACCAGTGGGTGGTTATAAAGTAAGCTTTCCTATGTCCAAATGACATGTATATTCTCTTGAGTGCTTAAAGACACTCTGGTGCACTGGTAAACAATACTATCACCCAAAAGAACTGAGATAGGACAAATGATGATGAGCCAAAGCTCAGCTCTGTCCTTACATTCAATTTGGGGATCTTTCTGGATAAAAAGTCTATTATGCCCAGAGATGTCATAGCCATCAAACTGTCAATAGAAAAGTCATTTATTTTTAAGGAGCTTTACTTCATAGGTTAACCTCTCCAGACTTAGGTTCTAAATATTGTAGGATCAATTAGAATTAATCCCAAGCATAATATTAGACTATGCTTTCCTTTTATTTATTTATTTTTAATTCTCCTGCCAGAAACAGACAGGCATTCCAAGTCTGCTGTTGAACAGCCCTCTATAAAGAAAAACATTTCCTGCCTATGATCATTACACAATGCAAATATTTTCCCTGTGACTCTCATAATCCATCATGCTAAATAGGAAAATGATATGGTCTTTGTGCATCAACTGTAAGTTCCAGGAAGAAAGCTCACTGGTTCCTTGATGAGTTAGGACCAATGATGAGTTGGATAGGAGAGACTCCCTCCATCTCCATCTGGTGCAACTTCATTCCACTGGGGATTAATTGACTGGAACTGAATTAGCAGATACTCTGTGCAATTGCTTGATGAGGTGATGATGATCTCAGTTCAACCACTGATTAACTTGTTGGAAGGCCCAGGTGAAGTGATAATTGTTTTAGAAATCTGAATCTAAAATTTAAACCTAAATTTCTGCTGACAACATAGAAGAAACAGAACTTAATCAGGAAAAACCTGGGCTATTTATTTGCTATAGTAGGAGGAAGATCGAAAGACTCATTCTACCTTTGATGCATGTGCTTTAAACACCAATGGCATTCCTGTCATCCATTTGTCATCCTCAGAAAGGCAGGGGTGGTTGAAAATATTATGTAAAGAATGTATAGCAGATTTTTGAATCAACAACTGTGAAGAAACAATGTGAATAACCAAATTAAAGATGTGACAGTTGAGAAATTGGGAACAAGTTATTATGGAGCATGTGTACACTCAAAGTTCGTAAAAGGTTCTTAAAATAGAATTAATCCTTACAAGCCCCTAATGTTTCTGTACTAGATTAATGTTACTATTCACAGAGGCTGATCATCCCCAAGGAAGTTCACAGTACATCAAACTAACACTGTTCACTAAAGGGCAATTATATTTGGTAAAAATAATCCCCTTGAAAGTAGAAAAGGAAAAGAAAATCAATCACTTCATGATTTAATGGACTACCTAACTGCAATGCCAGCCATTACCAAATATGAACTACTCTGGTAATAATTATAAGATGCTTTATTACAGAAAAAAAATCACATTTGGAGCCACTTAAAATTAAAACTCATTAAAATTTAATTCATATTGCCTATGCAATAAAAAAAAATCAGTGATTTTGAAAATTCATCCCAAATTCTAGGTGGCCATTAATGGTTTGATTATTCAGTCATTTAATAAATATTTATTTATTATGTTTAATATGCTGGACATTAGTCTCTTTGAAAATTATAAAAAGTTTTTAAATCTAGATGCACTCCCTTCTGATCAACATCTCTCTCAAGTATGGTAATTAAATCTTAATGTTAGAAATTCCAGGAATATGTTAAATGGAAAGGAGAAATTATAGCAAACAACTTGTTTTATATCTATTAAGACCCTAGCCTTATCTTTCATCTCCATTTCTATATATCCTATCCCAAGTCTTTCTCTAAAATATCCCATGCTGAACCACAGTCTTCACTGACTGCTTTCACACCTTTGTTTATGCTGCCTTTTTGCCTATAAGATTTAGCATTTCCATCTCTACTTGTCTAAGTCTCTTATTCCATCCAGGTCTTGTTCTGAGTTCAAGTAAAATTAGTAGATATTCTAATTCAGAGCTAATCTCTCCTTTTTTGAACCTTTCATGTCATTGTGTATGTCTCTTTACAGCACTTCTCATGGTTTTTCATAGCTGGGAACTTAGGAATGTTTCCTCCCTTTAGACCTAGAAATTCTTGGAATGAGAGAATACATCTTTATCTAGCCCAGAGAAAGAAATGCAGAAATTTTGAATTAGCATAGAAAGTTGCAAATCCATCTAGAAAAGACTTTATCATCCCTCATTGATGACTTGAACTAGTTGAGTTTTTATAAACCATATTCTGTTTCTGTGAAGGTTTTTGCAATATAATTAGTGGTGAATCAATGTCATTCATTGATATGTGGTTCAAGATCCAGCTATCCCATTGAACCACATGAAGAATTGGAGAAATTTCCTAAACTCCATAAGTTCAGGTTCCTCATGGGAAAATGGTAATAATAATAATAATAATAATAATAATAACAAAGAGACATTTTAGTGGGGTTTAAGGCTACCACCAAATGAATCCTTAAGAATTATCTATGCTACCTAAGGCATCTGCAAAACTTTCCTTTCCCTTCTGTTTTATAGAGCAAGAATCCAAAAACTGAAGCCCAGTCAGAGATCATATATTCCATACCAGGTTTTCTCCCTACATTTCTATTGATTACCCTCACTTCTGTCTCAAGTAAGGAATGTTCCAGCCAGTAACCTTTCTACCTATAGCTGCAAAACCAAAGGCAGGACTATGTTCACCATTACAGACAATACACTCATGGCATCCAGTGATAACCAAGATTCACACCTAGTTCCCAGGCATGGGCAGATTTTGCCAGTCTTTCCATATCATGATGCCCTAGCTCTTTCCTGAAATATGGGGAAGTTTTAGCCAAAAGAAGAATATTCATTATTCATAACTACCAATAGAAAGAAAGCAATTTTTATTTATTTTTATTTCCAACACAATTCCTAGTTCTATTATTGATGTGTATAAATTGTAGGGACACTTCAATAACATGGTGAAGAAGAAAACCCAAATAATTTTGGAATTACATAGAAAAGATATCAACAAGGCTTCAATGTGGAAGCAAATCTCTCCTCTTCAATATTACATCTTGTTTCAACATTTCCATAGTTACAGAAAGCTTGAGTGTTCTTGGGAAGAATTCTATGCACAGAGAGGTTTAAATGTTGTTTCTTTTAAACGGGGGGGTCATTTGTCTGGTTCTAGCAGCACGCAACTCTTTTAGTGTCACAAATTTTGATTTATGCCTCACGTAAATCCCCTCCCTCATTTTCCTAATGAGTAAAGCCTGGTAGGAAATAAAACACATTTTGATTAATAGTGCTTTGATAGTTATCACTTCTTTGATTATGAGGAAGCTTGCTAGTTGCCTCTTAGTTGCAAATTAGAAAATACTACTTCAGTCATCCAGTTCTCTCTAAGGTTGCTGAGGCAATTCAGTTCTAGTTAATTAGCATTAATGAGCATCTACTCTTTTTCCTGGCACTGTATTCAGTGAAGAAAAATACAGGAAAGATCATGGTGCCTGGCCTCAAAGAGCTTACGGTATAGTCAGGAAGATGGCATGTGGACACAGAAGTGAAATGGCTTTATGGAAGTGTTGCCTCTATACAGTTAATGCGAAAAAGACAAGACACAGCAGAGAAAGAAATATGTTCTATTGGGAATGGGAATGTGCAAAAAGAAAAAAATTCTGTTCTCAGCAGTTTGTGGACATAATTGTACTCATATTAACATATTAATCACCCTAACTTGCTGTTGTAATAGCATCAAAACCCGTCCCCCCATGAAGTCACCTCACGCATTTCTGGGTGTCCCCAGATGGAGTCTCTTATATGTTCCTAATATGTCCTTTTATTCCTTCTGATTCTGCTTTCCTGACAAGTTCACTGTTTACAAAGTCAGGAATTTCTTCCTCTTGAACATGGAGAGAGGTACCCTCCATGGTGCTCTCTGCTTTCCTAACCAGGGTGCCAAACTCGCAGCCATTGGGATATCACACAGCAGGGTCCTCCTCTCAAGCCTCACTCTGTGGAAGTCACACTGTTTTATGTCCTTTTCCAATCTCTGTGTTTCATCTCTCCAGTGACTTTTGAAGCATTACTGCCCATGCAGGATTCACACAATGTTCTGCATGATTTTTCCTATATATTTTACCTATAGCCTCTCCCTTTGGTAGTAGATACTGGTTGTGGCACATGCTCTCTAATTTCTAGATAGCGGAGCATCAATTTCCTCCCTATTATGTCTTTTCTGCAACTCTTCTTTCCCATGATTATAAATGACAGTAACTAGGTATCATATGGGAAATGCTGCACACCAGTTCATGAGAAAGGGCCATTTAGGCTTAATCCCTGTTACAACTCCTAGAAGAGTTGAGGCCTGACTGTGAACCTTGTTTTTAATAGGAACCTCCTGAAGCCCAGTCATGTAAAGATATGGTACCATCTAAAGGAAAGTAGTTCAATCTAATATTAAAACTGTGAATTATTTTGAAATAGTAGTTTGGGCAATGTCCAACAAGGGTTTTGTTTCACCCAAACATTTAAATTATCCTACAATGCCTTCTGTGAATTTTCCATAGTGCTCTGGAGCACTTCAGCACACATTTTGGGAGCCCCAAATATAAAAGAATACTACTAGAGTCATGTCTCATTCACAGTCTTCCTATAAATGTCAATAGTTATGGTTTAGAGGTGCAAGGTGATAGGGATGGGGGTAAGGAGACAAAATATTTATTTTTTTAAAAAGTCCTGGTATTTATTTTATACAGGAAAAGAAGAAAAGGTGGTTGAAATTAGAAACTTAGATACTCCTGAAAAAGAATTTTTCTCATCAAGAAGTAGTCTTGCCTCCTAAATGAAACAATGTTTTTTCCTAGTATTTTTGTTTTGCTCTGGAAGCCTATGAGTAGTCTCTTCACAATGCCATGACAGGATAAAGAAGCCAAATTTATCAGGAACAGGTGTTTTCAGCAGGTGAGAGTCATATTTCAATAGACAGGGATTTCTCTGAAAATTTACCTTTCAAGGGGCGCCTGGGTGGCTCAGTGGGTTAAAGCCTCTGCCTTTGGCTCAGGTCGTGATCCCAGGGTCCTAGGATCGAGCCCCACGTCGGGCTCTCTGCTCTGCAGGAAGCCTGCTTCCTCCCCTCTCTCTCTCTGCCTGCCTCTCTGCCTACTTGTGATGTCTCTCTCTCTCTCTGTCAAATAAATAAAATCTTAAAAAAAATAAAATTTTACCTTTCAAGATGAAGAAGGTAATTTTAGGTCTATAGATTTCTGATCTTTGAAAAGGCAATAGAGAACTTTCTGAATGAGTTTCTCTATTGCATATTGCATGCTTGGTTCCTACACTTTGCTGCACCTAGAGACAGCTATCAACTTTTTCTATTTATTCATTCATTCACTCATTCAGTCATCAAACATTCATTGACTATAAGCTCTGTGCCAGGTATACTATTCTAGACACTGTAGAAAACTAAAGAATGGAATGTTGAAAATGTGATACCACAGGAATTTAGAAATTGGGTCATCTTCCACTTTTAAAAATATTATCTTTACTTCTATAAACCCGAGTTATTTAAGAGACCAGTTGTCTCCAACAGGAGATGAGAAAATAAGCGGACCGGTTCAAATGTTCTTTGTTCACTGAGATGTTTGTGGACATAAATTCTCATGTGATTGACTTCCAGTGCAGTGATCTTTCTCCTCTGGCCTTAAAAATGAGTTTGAGCCATATGTTCTAAGGGTATCATGGGGGCATCATAATGGGAAATGAGGTAGTACTAACTGTGAACTTTCATCCCACTTTATCTATGGTGGCATAATTTTTATTTCTTCTATATATTGTACTAAAATAAATCTTCAAACAAAGAGATTATCTTGATGAAAGAAAAAAATTAAAAATAATCACACTCTACTCTGGTACCTCTCCTTCATCCAGGAAAAAAATAGTGGCTTATAGGAAGATTCTAAATAAGTTTCACTCCTCTCAGCTTCCACAGTCCCGTTGGTATTTGTTAGCAGTTATGGTTATATTATTCACCATCATGCATGTCTTAGGCAAAGTACCTTTCTTTCTAGTTCTATGGAGGGAATTAACATGAGCTTACTAACTGAAGCAAAATAGGATATAACGAGATCATTCTCATCACATAGAAAGGCATTCAAAGGAGCCTGACAACAAGCTATAGAGGAAAAATTTAGTCATAGACGTTGGAGTTCAAGGGGACTAATCAATTGCACTCTTGCTTCTTTATCCCAGTTCTGATCACATTGAAAGAAAAATGAAGGAAGATAGAGATGAATATATCACATGTATGGTTCTCAAAGGCTAGCTTGGAGGATATGGATTTAAGACTATTAGCCAGGTGGACTTGATGATACTACATCCTTGAATTTAAATTACCACATTGCGAACACTACTGGAAACCGTGGGCCTCACCTCCAGGTCATCACACCACATGCCCAAGGACAGGCCAAAGCATAAGCTCTCTGCAGGCAAGCACATTCCAAAGAGGAAAAGGGAAGAATCTGGTTTCACCTTTTTAGTCTCTGTTCCCCATAGTATTAGTTATAATATACTCCCTTTTTCCTAGAAAGGAGTGAGGGAATGGGACAAGAAGCTTGAAGTGTAAGGGAAAATCTCTCTCAGTGGAAACTTGAGGAGTGGAAATAAACAGTCCATACTGAAATCACATAACATTACCTGTGAATGAGAAATCAGGGTGAGTAGTGGCCAGGTTGTAAAGGAGTATGTATGTGTGTCTGTGTGAATATGTGTGTATGGGATCCTATAATACATCTAGATGGCCAGAACTAGGACATTAAAACTATAACTTTGAATACTCAGACAGTTACAAGTAACTTGATCAGCCTCCCAAGTGACATCTTTAGAAATGTGATCATTAATTCATTCACAATATAATTCTTCATACTGGAAAGACAAAGGGAAGACAGGACTAATGCATTCCAGTGCTACCCAGCAGTATTTCCAGAACGAATTTGTGTCTGAATATATTGAATTTAAAAGCATCCTGGGTCCAACCATATGATTAAAATAAAAGAATAAGTGAGACTGTGGGAAATGTGAAAGTGAACACACTAGGGTAAGGAGAGGAAAAGGAAAAAGATCTAAGCAAGAATGATAACAGTAAGGGCCCACTTGAGTTTATTCTTTCTGTATATCCTTGATGAAACCCAGGAACGTACCTCCTCATTTCTCATTTATAAAGCACTCCCTTTTGAGAAGAGAGAATTTTTGAAAAAAAAAATCATCATATTTTCTTACCACCACTTTCTTAAGTATAACAATTCTATTGATCAGGGTAAGTGACAATCTACAAGGAGATCTAAGCCAAATTTACATTATTTTCTAATACTCATTGGAATTTGTTTCCAGTTTATAGAATAACAGACTCCAAATGCATATGTATGGTCTTTTAAAATCCATAGTCTGCTCTCCAACTTATGTCCAAAGGCTGTCTGGGATGCTGAAGGCTGAGCCAAAGGCATGTCTGGAGCTCTGTGCATGCTGAAGCATGGTAACTGGGCACTCCTGTGCATTATAAAATGATGTAAATTTGGACTTGGCCTGTGGTCCTAATGGTCAGGTGATCTGAAAGAGAAATATGTATTTCTTGCTGTTCTTGGTCTTGGTCACCCAGAAGGTGTTCAGCTTGAAGCATTAAATAAGCAATTACTGAGAAACAATAAATTGGCAAGCCACAGGTCATGGAGCAAAGAACCCAGATGTAAGATACAAGAAGCAGTTCAGGTCTGTTCCAAATTTCACTGAATTCATCTTTTATTTGGTTCTATTTTTATGGTTCATTGTGAGTAATTTCTCTGAAATCAGAATAAATGCAAAGGTTCTATGTGAGCAGTTGCTTAAACAATCAAAACTTCACCTCTCCCCCAACCTTTGGATTTATAAAAGAGATTCTAATGCCCAAACAACCTATCTTTGGTTGTAGTTGCAATGGGGAATTAATATTATAATCAAATTATGTACACAAAAGTGGGTTGTGCCTAGAAATTTTTAAATGTGAAAAGGTGAAATGTTATTCATCATTCCCTCCAAATTAATCATAACATGACGTAAGCAAGTTATATCATGAGAGTCTTTATTTCAGGAAGGCCAAAAATTCAAAGAGATAAGGCAAACAGGTAAAATGCCAAAAATAAAATACTTATGAAATAGTAAAATAATAAGTTAAAATAACAGAGGCAACTTACATATATGTAAATAAATTAATAGGAAAATATTTCTTTAGAATATGTCTTGGGTATAAAATAAAGTGATGTGATCTATACAAAGGGTTTTCCTTGTGAAAGGGTTACTAAATAAGATCTCACATTGATCCATTCATCTTCATCATGGCTTTCAAAGCCTACATGCAAAGTTCATCACCTATGGCTCCAGCTAATAGCAAAAAATCCTGTGCACGAGCTCTCTCATACTCAGTTTTTTTCT
Source organism: Lutra lutra (assembly GCF_902655055.1). Classification (NCBI taxonomy): domain Eukaryota; kingdom Metazoa; phylum Chordata; class Mammalia; order Carnivora; family Mustelidae; genus Lutra; species Lutra lutra. Next base: position 17,353,339 of record NC_062286.1, read on the forward strand.
GAACAATCTGGCACATGATAGCTTAATTCACTTAAAATCAAGTACTCAACCTTCTTCTTAAGTTAATTTACCATAACCTAGCATATGGTAGGTACATTATGGCAGAGCTTTAAGAAGGGAGGACCTAGCAAAGAATAAGGCAGATATGACTTTTGTTCTCACTAGAGTCCATAAATAATCCATTTTAGACATACACTGAAAAAATGTACCCTGATGTCCATGAAGTAATTCTACTTCTAATTGTTCAACTCTGCATTGCTTAAAGAACAGATGTTAATCTCCCTCTGTAATATACAAGCTCCTCACATATCCTCTTCTTCATGCTCCTCCACTCCTCTACAAGCATCCCATTTCATTGGCCAAATCCAATTACTTGCTGTTCTTCAGACCCATTATGTAATTTCATCATCCTAGTTTTTTGATTGGAGATTCCCTCTATCTGAAATGTCAGTGACTTCGTTCTTTTTCAGGCAAATGCAGATTCATTATTCAAAAGTTGTGAATGAATGAGAAAAGGAGAAATGTGGAAGAGAATAAGGGAGAGGGAAAGAAAAAAATATGTTCTCTGTCCAGTATTTAATGCTTCTCATTTCTGGTTGTGATCTTAACTGGGTTTTCCTATTGTTCAGTTATTCATTCAACAAATATGTATTAGAGATGAAAAAACTGACTAAGATTGCCTTCAGAGATAACCACCAACAATTCTTCCCATCTAGGAACTGGTTTATGCCTCCTCCCTTCCAGAGATGGACTCTATTTCACTTCCGCTTGAATCTGATCTGGCTTTGTGACTTTCCTTGACTAATAGAATGCAGCAGATGGGACACTGTGCCAGTTCTGGGCCCAACTTGAAGAAAACTGGCAGCTTGAGCTTTATTCTCTTGGACTCTAGTCACCATACATTAGGAAAGCTGGTATAAATTAATGGGAGAAGAGAGACCACGTGGAGGGAAACAGAGCTGCCTAGCCAACAGCAAACACTGCTAGACAAACGTGAATGAGGCCATCTTGGACTCTCAAGCCACAACTCAGCTCCCAACAGAATGCAGAAAAAGGCCCATCAACTCATAGAATCATGAAGAAAGAGACTGCTGTTATTTTAGGCTACTAAATTTGGGGGTATTTTATTATGCAGCAATAGATAACTGAAGCATTATGCTACTGGTACTATGTCAGTCACAAAAGATAAAAGGTAGAAGTATACCTTCTAGAATAACTCAGTGATGGGTAGAATAGATGGGTATATAAATATTTAATGACATATTACAAAAACATGTATTAAATATGATGGAAACGGTCTTATCACTAACCTATTTTTTGGTGCAAAACATGAAGACAGGACTTTCTTTGCAGCGGTAAGAAACCAAAAACAAGTAGCAAGATGGTTCACAGACCAGTAGAAAAATTTCTTGGAAGAATCTCATAGATCTTCAGATCTGTCCTTTCCTTAATTATTCAACAATCATAAAGCTTTGGCCTGAAATTCCTTGCTAGTTTTCATTTGGCAATTTAGAAGGGAAAAAGAATTGTGAGAGAATTCTTAGTTTGTGTCTCCTAGTTTTTCCAGAGTTCTTCAAATTAATTTTTTTATTAAAGGAGTCTTAATAACTTCCAATTAAGTCATTGGTACCAGAAGGAGGTATTCTTTTTGATTCTGTACATGCATGAAAATCTAGAATGTTCAGAATTAAAAAAAAAAAACAACAACAACCTTATTTCTTAGCTGGCATTATCATTCTCAGAGAATGTGTTATCCTCAAAGCTAGTGCATTTTATTAACTACCTTCTTTATGCTCAGCACCGTGCTGGCCATGAAGACGGAAAAAGAAGCAAGAAACATATGCTGTAAAAGCCCATAAACAAATATTTTAGCAAATTTACCTGCCAGAAAAGGTTTTACTCTGTACCTGCAACAGGACAAGGATGGTATCAAAAGACATGGGATGGGGAAGGTGAGGAGAATCCAAAGTATATTAGGCAAGGGTTTACCCTCCATGAGGTAACTCCCTAGTGGAGAAAACAATTCATGTTTACACAATAGTTTCACGTGCTCCTAATACTACTGCTATGTCTACTAATAATAATACCAGAATTATAAGGATAATTCCACATAAATGTGTTTCATCTTTTTAAATAAAATAAACGTTGTAGTAAATTCTACAGAAAATAAAACTGACACCAAGGCAGACACTTCTGAAGCTGTCCCTGATTTTGGAGAATAGTTTCCTACATTAATGAAATGTTGCAAATGCTGACATATATTTTCTAAACTGAATCTCATAGAATTTTTTTCAACAGCAAACACACAACAAATTGGACATAATACTGCTGCTTTGTTGTTCAGTCCTGTTTATTGTGAGGTCAGAGGGTTTTAATACTCTTTAAAAAAATGTTTTTAATGAGCCTCATCTTGTAACTTCACTAAGGCTGGCTTGACTTAAAGGGGAGCATACAATTCTCCAGTCCTCCATGGACTTTCAGGACTTTTAGGAAAAGACTGACTTGACTTCTCAAGGGTAATGAAAGATTGAGCTGTTTAAGTTGGTTGCCAGAAGGGCAATGTCTTCTGAGAGCTTACCTTTAGCATTTTAAACACACTTCTTCTGGGGTCTGTGTTCATTGCACATTCATTTTGCTGTTCGTTGGACACCATCAGGGACTTTGCATTGTTCCTACATGCCAAGGTTCTCCTGTGGATTTATTTTAATTGTGACCAGGATTAAATGGCCTGTTACTACTTTAGAAAAAAAACTTAAACAAGCAGACTCTCAAAGACATTTTTAAGTTGTGAACTGTCAATCTTATGCTTACCTACATGCCCCATGTTTTCATTATTACTTTTTATAACACTCCGAATCAGAGATGTTGAGAAATTACAGTATACCTCTATTTGAAATATATCTTTACTATTGAAAATGCTTCAAAATTAAAAATTAAACTGCAAAGGAACTGAAATCTGCTTCTACCACACACACACAAAAAAATAATGAAAACATTTGAAAGGTTCTCAGATCTTGCTAAAGTATTTAATAGACATAAAGTAGGATTATACACATATTGGCCTTCATTTAAAAATAAAAGACCAATAAGGTCAGTGAGATTTTTTCTTCACGCTTAAAAAAAGAAGCAGTAAAAAACAGGCACAGGGAAATATTTGTCTCTGTAATTTATCAGTTAGGTTTGATGCGTAACAACTATTCTAACACTATTCGTGGCTTAAAATAGCAATTGTTAAGAACAGGCAACTATGTGGATCAACAACTTGGGTTGGGCTTTGTTGGGCAGTCCTCCTGCTATTTCTTGAGCTTATTTATCCAGTTACAGACAGACAACAGGTCAGATGAGGGCTCCTTGGTCTTGGATGGCCCCACACATATATCTGGCATTTGACAAGCTGGGGATATGGGGGTAGTGTTTTTCTTATGTTGGCTGTGTCAGCTGGAGTGATGCCTACATGTCTCTCATCATCCAGTAATTCGTCCAAATGATGGTGGAAAATAACACTTTTCACGTTTTTGCTTGTATTATTTTTTAAAGATTTTATTGATTTTTTTTTTTTAGAGAGTGAGAAAGAACATGAACGGGGGGGAGAAGCAGAAAGAGAGGGACAGGGGATCTCAAGCAGACTTCATGCTGAGCACAAACCAGAAGCAGGGCTCAATCCTAGGACACTGAGGTCATGACCTGACTGAAAATCAAGAGTTGAACACTTAACTGACTGTGCCACCCAGGGACAACTCTGCTTGTATTATGTTTGTTGGTTTCCCATTGACCAAGAAAATTCATATGGCAAACTCCTATTCAAAGAGTGGAGAGATGAAGAGTTCCTTTTGATAAGAGGAACTTCAAAGACTTTGTTCATTTTTCACCTTTGAAGAAAATACTCATAATCTTCCTATTTTCTTTTTCTTTTTCTTTTTAAGATTTTATTTATTTATTTGACAGAGATTACAAGCAGGCAGAGAGGTAGGAGGGGGGTTGGGGCATAGGGGGCAGGAAGCAGGCTCCCTACTGAGCAGAGAACCTGATACGGGGCTCAATCCCAGGACCCTGGGATCATGACTGGAGCCGAAGGCAGAGGCTTTAACCCACTGAGCCACCTAAGCGCCCCTCTTCCTTACTATTTTCATATCTGACTGTAAATTACAAATACTTAATATCTATATTGCACCAAGCAACCTTATTGTGTGCTAAACAATTTTATGTAAATTACCCATGCCACCTTCACCATGCCATGAAGTAGGTAATATTATTCATTGCTACTTATAAACAATGAAAATAAATAAAAGAAAGTAAGCTATCTAATATCATACAGCTTATGCGAGGTAGAGTCAAGAATTCTAAACTATGAAGTCCAAATCCAGAGTTCATTTTCTTTTTTTTTCTTTTTTTTTTAAAGATTGTATTTATTTTATTTGACAGATAGAGATCACAACTAGGCAGAGAGGCAGGCAGAGAGAGAGAGAGGAGGAAGCAGGCTCCCCGCCGAGCAGAGAACCCGATGCGGGGCTCGATTCCAGAGCCCTGGGATAATGACCTGAGCTGAAGGCAGAGGCTTTAACCCACTGAGCCACCCAGGCACCCCCAGAGTACATTTTCTCTAACCACAACTTTGAGGAAGCTGCAGACTGAGAGGGTATTTCTCTTCTAAGAAAAAAGTTTGAGACTAGCAATTTCACAAGAGAATTGAAGGTAATTACATTTAATTAATTCCTAGATGCATATTTTCACATTTTAAGATGTCTGAAATGAAACTCATCTTTCGTTTGTTGCATGTCATCATATAGTTAACAGTTGTATTTTTTTCTTCTTAATGGTACATAAAAAATGGTGCATCTTGCTATATATAGTGACTTACATTTAATAAACATGACAGTATCATCATTGCAGCTTAGGTAACTTAGAGTATCAGTATATTCAGCCACCAAGAGTGTTAATCAAAGGTAGCTCAGTCCAAACTCAGTGGCTTAGGCAAAGCTTAGCTTAAACTAAATGATGAATGAAACTCATTGCATGTTCAGGTATTGGCATTTCTTTCCATTTTCCTCCAAATAATATCATTTTTTAATGAAAAAAGTACTAGCTTTTATGATGTTACCTGAAGCCTAAGAAAGGCTCTAGAAAAGACACCTTATGAACACATAATGAGATATTTGTCTCTGTAACTGTACAATAGTGGTTTATCCACTAACCACTTTCTTTGAAATATCCTGTGAAAACTCAATATATAAAACTAGTGAACTCAGAACCATACTATTTAACTGGGGCTTGGGGAGTATTGAAAAGGTGAGTGGACAACATGGTACCTGTGCTTCAGAGAGGATAGTGATTAGGATGGCAGTTCTGATATTAGATTTCCTGAGTTTTCAAACTCATCTTGGGCAAGTCAGTTACTACTATGTTGCAGTTTCCTCATATGTAAAATTGGGTGAAATTACCACCTGCTCTTTGAGTATAATGCCTGGTAAACATCAATAAATAGCACTATTATTTCTAGGATAGTCAATAAATAGTGTTACTATTTATAGGATAGTAATAGGTTATGTTACCATTATGGCACATCTCCTTCCATATGAGGTCTCCTGGGGTGGTAAGGTTTTGCATGAGGGTAGCCTTTTGAAAATATGGAAGGGCACATTTTAAAGTTAAAGCTTTGAACTGTAAGACCATGACCAAACAAAGAAGATCAGCAAGACTTATTACGTGGATGCTACATACCTACTAAGCAGATACAAGCTCTAGGTTATGCAGGGGAGAAACAGGAAAGAAATAGGACATAAACTTTACCCCTTCAGAGACTTAATGTCTTAAAAGAAATGAATTGATGCCCAAATGGCCAGACTCACAATTTCGAACTATTAGGTGGACAGATTATAGTGGTAGTGATGGTGATAATGGTGTCAGAATCAGAAGATTTGATGTCATTTTCTTTTTCCTAGTCTCTCAAAATTTCTTTTAAGTATAAGAATGCATCTGTGCTTACATTAGAGTTAGAAAAATTGGGCTCCACCTAGATCATGAACTCTCTCCAAATGAAGTGCAAGAAAGTATAAACCAAGGCATTCAGATTTTCAAAAGCAGTTTCGGCTCTATCTATATTAAATGCTTCTTGGTATTAAAAAAAAAAAAAAAAGACTGACATAATCGATTTCTTTCCTCTGAAACTTTTGATTTGAGAGTCAACAGAGTTTCAGACAGAAAATTCCTTGCCAGTTTTACACAATGTATTCATCAAAAAGGTTTTGGTCAAGTCAATTAGCAGGGGATGAGTTTGGGACTTTGGGGCTGATCACAGGGTATGTTCTCTCATAAAATGTTATTTTTTTTTCTTAGTGACAATTAACTTAAAGCACTTGAATGGAAGAGCAAGCAAGGTCAGTTTGCAGTTGGTGGTTTCTCCTCCATTAAACGACACATGGTGCCTATATTTTTAAATTATGCATAGGAAGTAGCAGGCTCCTGAATGCATTCCAAAATATATCACAGACCAGGTGTTAAAGCACATTGCTATTAAGCTCAAAACATGAGCTGAAATCCATAGTACATGAAAGTCGAAGACTTTTCTACAGATGTGTAGCACATAGTGTAATTTTTTTCTAATATTACACAGACAAAAGGAACCATCCTTTCTGAGGCGTTTTGTTAGTGATGGCAAATAAAAGTAAAACAATTTCCCTAAGCATAGAATGTGTGAAACCTATAAAGTCAAAGATGTTGAAGGAGAAACTTTGAGGAAGCTGCAGACTGAGAGGGTATCACTTTTTTGTTTATCTACTGTATATCATGCATATATTTATTAGAGTGGTGTTTCCCAAAGGAAGTCTGAACTAGGCCATCAGAATCACCTGAAAAAAGGTTTTGTGTTTTTAATACAGAATTCTAGGTCCCATCTTGAGAGACCTAGTTTTAATAAATTGGGGGCGTGGGTAAGAAATCTGAGTTTATATCAAATATCTTGCATGAATCTAATTCAGAGATAGGCTCAATAACAAGATAGTCATGTTTCATTATAGTTGGCCAATAACTTTTTTGTATCCCTCCCTAGACTGAGTCCTAAAGGTTAGGGCCTAAGCAACCCTTACCTTTCAGACTGTCTCAGTACCAAACACAACATAAGCATTTGGCGAGTATCAGCTGAGTGAATGAAGTTCTTTGTAAAGTGCAGTCACAGGTTTCTCCCCTCATTTTCTACAGAAGATTTTTTTTCCTCTATCCTTGGTTTTATGTCCCATTAAGTTTTGGGGCTAAGAATCAAACACTCGGAGCAATCCTGAGGAGAGTGGCAGGAAGTAGAGGACCAAGTATAGTAAGGAGGAAGTAGCCAGCAGCTAGGAACATAGGAAGGAGTGGCTGAGGATAAATTCTCACCATTGTCCATCACCCTCCATTCCACAGCAGTATGAGTCTTCCTGATAGTCCAAATCTAGGAATAATATCCTGTCTTGGCAGCTATGAGTAGACTCTCTGAGTGGCAGCATTTCTCTGCTTCTGGATATGCCCCTCCCTGTACTGATCTTAACATAGTTATACCATGATGAGGAAGGGAGAAGTTGACACATTGAGAGATAAATAAGTTGACATGAAAATTCCCTCGCCATGTTGGTTGGTCTTGTATCTGATACCTGTATCAGAACTCTACAAAGGTTGTAAATAGTTTTGGCTTTATTTTTCTTTTAAAAGGAGTCTCTTTAGGTGTGGTTACTTTATTTTAAGCATGTGTGTGTAGTGTATGTCTATAAATATGAATATATGGAAAATACAATGAATCTTAAAATGTAGGTCCTAAATTATTAATGTAAGTCATGATGCTTGTCACTGATGATGTCTTCACATCAGGAGCCATGGATTCACTTCTCTGATCATTGAGACCACCAGAAAGACCCATTCTCCTTTCGTTACTTGGCTAGAGCTCTGCATGACATTGCCTGATTTGGACAGCACCTGATTGTCTCTCTTGTGTTCCACCTCTCAGATGTTCAAGTAGCTTCTGACAATGGAACATCACCCAAGTTCAAGTGCATTCATTCTGATTCTTATATTCTTCATTCATATTTATGGCCTCCTGCCTTAAGATTCCATTCCAAGACAGAATGCTATGTCTTCCTCAAGTTACTGACTTCAAAATTTCCTTTGTATTTTTCCTAACCTCCAGAAGGAAAAAAGCCTTTTTGGAAAGCACACATGAAATGGGTAATTAGTGCTTGACTTCCTATTTTACCCATGGCTACATTCTAGATTCATGTAATTTAAAAGAGCAAAAACTGTCAATTGTGGTAAATGACTATTAGCTTCTCATTGCCCAGTAATTCAAGACCTACAAGTTTAAGGGTGTTAAAAATCTATAGCTTGAGATTCTGATCTTTCCCATGGGTTTATCATCCAGTTCAGATTAAATATGTGTCCTGGGATTAGGGGGTAGCCTGGACAAATAGGTAAATGGATTGTGCAGGCAACTTCTCATCTGTTAAGCCAGGAATTATGCTAGGTAGAAATGTCTACATAGTTTGCCTTGCTCTTACCTTACTGTATCCCCATCTGTTGAAAAAGTAAGGACTTCTGAAAAATACATACTGCTCATATATTACTTTATGTTACTGACCTACCTTGAAATTTCAGAAATAGCTGATTTTCAAAGATGGCCCTTCTCCATTACAAACCCTCCAAATTAATTTCCCTCAAATTAACCACATCAGTCCCTACTATTATATCAGTGCCTGACACAGTCAATGCTTGATAACTATCAAATGAATAAGCAAAAGAAGAAGGGAAACATTACAGCATGAGAAATGAATCAGTAAGTCTTCAAATATTTAGTAATTACTTACTAAGTCAAAAAAAAATCTCCGTCCTCATGGGGTCTAGAGTCTTGGGATAAGAGACACAGAATAATGGGAAAAGACATAAGTAAATAAACAAGATAAGTTTATAAAGTTATAAGTGATAGGAAGAAAATGGACTTCGATACTGTTACAGAGAGTAGAGAGATGGGGAGCCACATTATAAAGGATGGTCAAAGAAGCCCACTCTTAACCCTGAGGCGATCTGGGAAAGAATGTTCCAAAGAAAGGGTTAGATATTAGAAAGATTTCCAAGGTTACATAAGCTTAACATTGTATGTTCAAACATAGAAAGACATAGTCTGTACCCTCCTAGAGCTGTCAGCCCATTCTGAGCTCCCCCCTGTACTAACCAACTGAATTCCCTTTTATACATGACTGTAGCAAGCAGACCCCATCTTGCTGCTTGGCTTCCTCAATTTCTGATCTGTTCTTATTAAATGGTCAAAAGCCAGCTTCAGAGGAAAAATAATCTGATTTCCTCTGTTCCTGGCAGTAGAAAGAGGGCATAGCAAGTGCTGTTTCTCATGGTATTGGGTGGATAGCCATTGTGCAGTACCTTCAGTGGAGCTTATTCTTTCTCTGATCCTAAGAACAAGCCTGAAAATCATCATTCGGGATGGCAGTTAGCCAAAATTGAATGAAAATGATGGATTTTTTTAAAATTACTGTGTGTTCATTCATTCATTCACTCACTCACTCATTGATTCATTCATTCACTGATTCATCCACACATATCCTCATCAGCATTTATTTAGTATCTCAAACATAGTTCTGGCTCTGGGAACACAGAGAAAAGTAGAATGTAGCCCTTGTGCAAAAGTACACAGACAAGTGTGGGGATAGACAGATAAGCCCAAATCACAGCAATGTGATTTGTGCTTTGAGATATTTGCAGAGGTTAATATGGAAGTACAAAAGTATAAGTGTTTAATTCAGTCTGGGGAGTTTAAGGCAGCTTCCGGCAGGAGTGAATACTTGGCCTGACCCTTGAAGGTTGAACAGAAGTTAGGTGGGAAAAAAATGTGGGAAAGGACAGTCATTCTAGAGAAAATGCTAATTAAGTATTCAGGTGTGGACAAGCACAGTATGTACAAGGAACTAGAAGCCTGTCCACAGAAGTAAAAATCCAATAAATTAGGAGGACATTGCCCCAAATGTCAGTTTTCTGTGCCTATCAATTTTGTTTTAACCAATTTGCCCTCACAGTTTATTTTTTCAAGGCAATCATCTCACTAATGCCTGAGCCTTGTATGACTGTGGCACATTCTCCTTTTCCTTGGGTGTTCACCAACAATCTTGGTTCTTCTCTGCTATTCCTGGAGACAGAGAGGTACTCCCAGTATGCCAAGGAACATAGGAAGTGCTTACCAACCATAAGCTCATATTCTGATTATGCAAGAGGATTACCATTTTTAGAATGGACTTGAGTGAAACCGAGGCTTGGTGGCAGAACCACCTTGCCTAAGATTGCAGAACTAGAAAATTTCATGGTTATGTTTTGGCTCCAAACCTGGTGCATGTCCTATTATGCTGTAGCAGAGCTGGTTGTAAATCAGACCGGCAGTCCATTGAGCCTGTGGTTTTGGCTGGTGTGAAGACGTTGAAGGAAGGTTTGTATTAAGAGGCTCTGCGATTTTGGCACAAGAGCTGTGGAAGCATATGGGCCCCTGGAGAGGTTAGCAATATGAGCAAGAAATAGCAGGATGAGATTCAACTGGAAAAATGCTAACGAATACATCTGGAGACAAACAAGCAGAAACACACACGGTTAATGGGAAGCAGAGCAGCAGGGACTATGAGGGTTTGGTGAAAGTGGACGCTTCATCATAAAGATATTGCCAAGAGGAGATGGGAGCAGACACACAGGAATCACTTGGGCTGTGGACAAAAAGCTCTCATTTAACCAACGTGAAAGAAAAAAAGACCTCTGCGTGCCTGATGTTTTGGATCTGCAGGACCATTTTGCTTTGGGTCTCTATGTTTTAAAGAGAAATCAACTAATGCTGGGGAATTCAGAGAGAGAATTATACGCATAATTAATACCAGAAGGGATGAATGCAAGAGGAACAATCAAACAAGAAAATAAGATCTTCGTACATGTCTGTAATTCCAAAAAAGGCACGAGTAAAATGACTGAAATGAGGATGCACAAATATGGAACAATGGGCAATTAACACAGCTCAGATCAGAATAACTTAGGACACTGGGTACCCCCACTATTTTATCTTCTGCCTAAAATGTTTGTGGACACTGTCATAAAATGCAGAAGCTCCATGCCTTAAGTCCAGTACCAACACCTTGAAAGCTGATTTCATGCTGTTGGAGGACAGGGGTTTAGGGCTGCAAAAGGCAGAGAGCTACATTTTGACTCGCTCTTGGTCTTATTTACCAAAGACTCACAGAGTATGCCTGTGGATAACTTGTGAGGTCTCCTCTCCATGTAACGCAACAGACCTCACTTCCTGGGAAAATGGCACCCTTTCAGTTGTCACACGACTTTGTTTTCCTGTCATAGAAAGCTGGGTGGATTGGAAATGACCTGGGTGTGCTATTTGAGTAATTCCTCAACCAAATGTTTTCAAATAACCATCTATCTTGGAAGCTGTCTCTCACATTATCTTTATCCTAACACCTTAAAACAGATGGTACTTTATACTTTAAATTCATGTCCAAAGCATTTCAACCACCATTGCCCGGTGCTTTGGAACTCTAGACCTGAAAGGGAAAATCACGTTCCCATTATAAAGTATGCAACAATGCCTTTGATTATGTAGGGCAGGAGGAGGTTCTACTGATTTTGGTATGTTGTATAAGGTGCCTTCAAGTAAAAAAGAGTCAAAATTTTAGGGGAAATCCCCTGATTAAACCCTATGAAGACCACACTAAAGTAGGAGATCCCCAAATAGAATATTAGTATACAGGCAATATACCTAGTCAGTGACATGAAAAGTGCTACATTGTTACCCAGCTATCAGTTTTCAGGGTCTTCTCATTCACCTAAGATTCTGAAAGGCAAGATTCTCCTTTTGAACATACGAAGTGCTTCCTAAACATTTACTGAGGAAATGGGTGGGCAACTGGGGCATCTAGTGGCTCAGTCAGCTAAGCAGCTAACTCTTGGTTTCAGCTCTAGTCAAGATCTCAGGGTTGTGGGATGGAGCCCCACATTGGGCTCCATGCTCTGCAGGGGTTCTGCTTGAGATTCTCTTCCTTTCCCTCTCTCATTGTCCCTCCTTCATGCTCTCTCTGAAATAAATAAATCAATCTTATAAAAAGGAGAGAGAGAGAAATGAGTGGGTAATTGAAGTGATAAAGCATGGTCTTTGCTTTGCTAGTTTGGTGCAGAAGAAAGTCCCAAGTTTGCACTTCAAAGTCAGACACACTGCATTCAAATCCTGTCCTCACCACCTAAAAATTGTGTGATTTTGGAATAGAAACTTCAAATCCATGTCCTTGGTTTCCGTGTGTCTGTGTGTGTGTGTGTTTAAAAGGGATAATTTTACCTAATTCATGGGTCTCTGATGGTTTTTTTTTAATTAATTTTTTATTTTTTCAGCATAACAGTATTCATTATTTTTGCACCACACCCAGTGCTCCATGCAATCCGTGCCCTCTACAATACCCACCACCTGGTTCCCCCAACCTCCCACTAAAACATGTATCAATAAATCCTGCCTATAAAAGGTACAGGGTGCCTGGGTGGTGCAGTTGTTTAAGCATCTGCCTTTGGCCCAGGTAATGATCTCAGGGTCCTGGGATCAAGCCCCACATTGAGCTCTCTCTCAGTGGCAAGTCTGCTTCTCCTTCTCCCTCTATGATCTTTCCCACTCTTACTCTCTCTCAAATAAATAAATAAAAATCTTTAAAAAAATTAAAAAGGTACAGAAATCTTGAAATCAAAATGTAAAAAACAAGAATATTTTTTCTGATTTTTACAAAATTTTCTCCATTAAACATCTATTACATGTACAGAGAAAAAAATAATAAACTTAAAAATTAAATAATACTTCAGGAAAAATGAAAGTGAAAAAATTAAGTTAATAAATTTGTAATCCTCAAATGTTCTGAGCAACTTGAGAACAACAACAACAAAAAAAAAACAAAAAACAAAAAACAAAAAAAAACCCACATGTTCATGGAGAATCAACAACAAATTAAGCCAAACCCCCACAAGAAGGGAAATAATCAAGGTTAGAGCAGAGATCAATGAGATAGAAACTAGAGATGGAGTAGAACACATCAATGAAACTAGAAGCTGTTTTTTTTTTTTAAAGAATCGATAAGATTGATAAACCACTGGCCAAACTAATCCAAAGGAAAAGAGAGAGGACCCAAATTAATAAAATTATGAATGAAAAAGGAGAGATCAGGACTAACACCAAGGAAATAGAAACAATAATCAAAAATTATTATCAACAGTTATATGTCAATAAATTAAGCAACTTAGATGAAATGGATGAATTCATGGAAACCTATAAACTTCCAAAACTGAATCAGGAAGAAATTGACAACCTGAATAGACCAATATCTAGTAATGAGATTGAAGCAGTGATCAAAATCTTCCCAAAAAAACCAGAGCCCAGGACCTGATAAGATTCTCTGGAGAATTCTACCAAACATTTAAAGAAGAAATACTACCTATTCACCTGAAGCTCTTTCAAAAAATAGAAACAGAAGGGCAACTTCCAGACTCTTTTTATGAAGCCAACATTACCCTGATCCCCAAAACAGGCAAATATTCCACCAAAAAGGAGAATTTCAGACCAATATCCCTGATGAATATGGATGCTAAAATTCTCAACAAGATCCCAGCTAATAGTATCCAATAGTACATTAAAAAGATTATACACCATGATCAGGTGGTATTTATCCATGGGATACAAGGGTGATTCAACATTTGCAAATCAATCAATGTGATAGAACAAATCAATAAAAGAAGAGAGAAGAACAACACAGTCCTCTCAATTGATGCAGAAAAAGCATTTGACAAGATGCAGCATCCGTTCCTGATTAAAACCCTTCAAAGTATAGGGATAGAGGGAACATTCCTCAACTTCATAAAATCTATCCATGAAAAACCCACAGCAAATATCATCCTCAATGGGGAAAAGCTGACAGCCTTCCCTTTGAGATCAGGAACATGACAAGGATGTCCACTCTCGCCACTCTTGTTCAACATAGTACTAGAAGTCCTAGCAACAGCAATCAGACAAAAGAAATTAAAAGGTATTCAAATTGGCAATGAAGAAGTCAAACTATCTCTCTTAGCAGATGACATGATACTTTATATGGAAAACCCAAAAGACTCCATCCCAAAACTACTAGAACTCATACAGCAAATCAGGAATGTGGCAAGATACAAAATCAATGTACAGAAATCAACTGCTTTCTTATACACTAACAATGAAAATACAGAAAGGGAAATCAGAGAATGGATTCCATTTACTATAGCACCAAGAACCATGATACCTGGGAATAAACCTAACCAAAGAGGTAAAGGATCTGTACTCAAGGAACTACAGAACACTCATGGAAGAAATTGAAGACACAAAAAGATGGAAGATCATTCCGTGCTCATGGATCAGAGCATTCCATGCTCATGAATCAGAAGAATAAACATTGTTAAAATGTCTTTACTGCCTAGAGCAATCTATACTTTCAATGCCACCCCAATCAAAATTCCACCAGTATTTTTCAAAGAGCTGGAACAAACAATCCTAAAATTTGTATGGAACCAGAAGAGACCCCGAATTGCTAAGGAAATATTGAAAAAGAAAAACTAAACTGGAGGCATCACGTTGCCTCATTTCAAGCTTTACTACAAAGCTGTGATCACCAAGACAGCATGGTACTGGCACAAAAACAGACACATGAACCAGTGGGACAGAGTAGAAATCCCAGATATGCACCCTCAACTTTATGGTCAAATAATCTTCAACAGAGGAGGAAAAATATACAGTGGAAATAAAGACAGTCCCTTCAATAAATGGTACTGGGAAAATTGGACAGCTATGTGTAGAAGAATGAAACTTGACCATTCTCCTACACCATACACAAAGATAAACTCGAAATGGATAAAAGACCTCAACGTGAAGCAGGAATCTATCAGAATCCTAAAGGAGAACACAGGCAGTAACCTCTTCAACATCATCAGCTACAGCAACTTCTTTCAAGACATGTCTCCAAAGGCAAAGGAAACAAAAGCTAAAATGAACTTTTGGAACTTCATCAAGACCAAAAGTTACTGCACAGCAAAGGAAACAGTCAAGAAAACAAAAAGGCAACCCACAGTATGGAAGAAGATATTTGCAAATGACACTACAGACAAAGGGCTGATATACAAGATCTATAAAGATCAACACAACTCAAACTCAACACACACACAGAACAGATGATCATGGCAAAAAATGGGCAGAAGACAGGAACAGACGCTTCTCCAAAGAAAACATACAAATGGCTAATAGACACATGAAAAAATGTTCATCATCACTAGCCATCAGGGAGATTCAAATCAAAATCACACTGAGATACCACCTTACATGAGTTAGAATGGCCAAAATTAGCAAGACAGTAACCAAAATGTGTTGGAGAGGATGTGGGGAAATGGAACACTCTTACACTGTTGGTGGGAATGCATGTTGGTACAGCCACTTTGGAAAACAGTGTGGAGATTCCTTAAGAAATTAAAAATAGAGCTTCCCTATGACCCTGCAATTGCACTGTTGGGTATTTACCCCAAAGATACAGATGTAGTGAAAAGAAGGGCCATCTGTACCACAATGTTCATAGCACCAATGGCCAGTCGCCAAACTGTGGAAAGAACCAAGATGCCCTTTGATGGATGAATGGATAAGGAAGATGTGGTCCATATACACTATGGAGTAATATGTCTCCATCAGAAAGGATGAATGCCCAATTTTTGTATCAACATGGACAGGACTGGGTAAGATTATGCTAAGTGAAATAAGTCAAGCAGAGAGAGTCCATTATCATATGGTTTCACTTACTTGTGTAGCATAAGGAATAACACAGAGGACATTGAGAGATGGAGAGGGGAAGTGAGTTGGGGGAAATAGGAGGGGGAGACAGACCATGAGAGACTGTGGTCTCTGAGAAACAAACTGAGGGTTTGGGACGGGAGGAGGGTGAGGGGCTGGGTGAGCCTGGTAGTGGGTATTAAGGAGGGCACAGATTGCATGGAGCACTGGGTGAGGTGCATAAACAATGAATTTTGGAACACATACACTAAGTAAATAAGTAAGTAAATAAATAAATGAATGGATATCATGTTCAACTGATGCTTCTCTCCCAAGCACCCAACATAGATTCTGGCATACACACATTTGTTGCACTGAACAAAAGTGGAAAATCAAGATTAGTCTGGTACCTTCAGGAGACAGTTGCCAGTGTGATCTGGTTAGTTCTAGACTAGCTCCAGAGCTAGTTTTCTTTCTCCTCTGCCTCTTCCCTTGCTTTCCCCTGCCCACCTTCTCCAGAGCTCACTTCTTACAGATGGAGCTGCATCTCAGCCTGTCTAGCAGTACCCTGGCCCCTGCCTAGGCCAATCCTGCCTGTTGATCTGCCTTCTCCACCTCATATTTGAGTAAGCAGTTTATAACAAACAAGCTTTCAAAGATTGGCATCCATAATTATGGTTCAGTACTTTTGACATTCTGGGTCAGTGAAAATAAAAAATTATATATATATATATATATATATATATATATATATATATATATATGAATTCCAGAATACTTTAAATAAAAGGTTACAATAACATTTTCTTCCCATTATAACTGACAAAACAACTACAAGTTGTGGGAAATATTCCACTGTTTCTGATGAGATAATTTTTTATTCTTAGAGACATAATTAATTTCTTCTTTGAGAAGGCACACCAAGTCTAAATTCAAGGACATTAATTTCAGAACTTCTGAAGGTCTAACATTCTACACTGTAAACTTGGACAATACATTTTACCTTCTGTTAAAATATTTTAATCCTCTCCCCTCTTGCCCATGAATTTTTGTCTTAAAATTGTTAGATCTATCCTGTAGAAACTAAGGATTCTTTTTAGCCAACCTGAAGAAGACCAACCTCCCCACAGGTTCTTCACAGATGTGTCTCTGGAAGATTGGGTGAGGTAATCAGTAATTAGCACAGTTCTGTCTAACAAGATGACTTACTGGTTCCCTTGATCCATGACTATTTACTAAGCTTCTTGTGTACTTAGTGTAGGAGAATCTCTGCCTTCACCTGCTATTCTGATTGTGTGTGTGTGTGTGTGTGTGTGTGTGTGTGTGTGCGCGCGCGTGCACGCGTGTGTGTGTGTGCGTGTGTGTGGCACAGAAGCCCAGACACCACTTTTTGGCTATCATTTCTGATGTACTTTACCACGTTTGGATTGTTCCTTCTCCATAGAGGGTGACAGTGGGGCTATTACCATAAGACTGGATTCTACAATTTGCGGAAAACATATCTTGCAGCTGAGGATTTACATAAAAGGAGAACCATGAGGATAAGGCTTTCAAGATGATGGATCATTCAATAATTATGGCAGCCAAAGCTACTAATGACCCCCCCCAAGCCTGTGGATAGACTATTGGTTTTATGTAACTATGCTGAATTCTGAACAAAACACAGTTATCATAGTGAAACAGAAGGTTAATGTGACATTCTTCTGTCTCAGTGACAAAAGGATTGAAGGCATCAGTCAAGAAAAAAATGTAGGATATATAATAGATGCAGCTCAACTGCAGCTGTAGATGTCAGGATTGCTGAAACAAGGCCATTCTTCATGCAGATGCAAGTCCACTGTAAACACAAGCATTACTACTCCGGGTTCAGGTGAGAGCTGAAATTTCTAATGTTGCTATGATCCATCACTGCTTACTGCATGGTCCTCTAGCTCTTTTGAATTTGGGATATAACAATCAGAACTAAGAATTTTTCTTTCCACAGCATCACAATGCTTTACAATTTCTTAAGCTGAGAAGTAGTCCAATATGGAATATGTTAAACTATGCTTCTTTTAGAAAGTGATTCTATCTTTTGTCTCTCCATGTACTATAGATTCATTAACTTAAACATAGAAGGAACAGCGATACCCTTGGCTCAAGAGGTTAGAATTCCATGCAATATGAATTTTATGCATTAGGGACCAATCATCATCTCAGATCCTTCTGCTGCATTCAGAGTTTCCTACAAGAAGTTTGGAAACTCCCTATTGTTTTTCCAGTTCAGCTTGGTACCCCATAGAAAACCTCTGCTGAAATCTCCATATATTCTGTACCCACTGAGGGCCAGTGAGGATAGAACCTAAAAAGACAATAAATTTAGGCTCTACTTTGACATCCAAAGCCTGGTCCATGTGACCTGGTCCATCTGTGGATTTCATGGACTCTGAATTCTTGCCCCATCACTAAGGCTAGTCTTGATGCCCATGTGGGAAATGATCTTATTCACCAGTGGATGTAAGCAGAGGGGACGTGGAGCCAAGAAACCCAGCAAACCCTAGGACAGATTGAAACAGTTTCCAGCACACCAGAATGCTTTGCCATTGCTTCTGTATTGTAATAAAAATGACAATATATCCTACATTTTACATTGTACTGTATCCTCTACCAGAAGCTATTTGCTATTGGTGAAGGCTGCATAGATCATTCAACTTCAAACTGTTTATATTACTTCAAACTGACAATTTCATTTTCTTCAGGGATCCAAAAAATCTTCAACCTCCTGCTAAAAAATGCAATTTTTACTTATAGTACCATACACACCACCTCAGAAAATACAGCCAAATCTAATATAACTCACCAGACCAACTGCTTCCTATATTTGAAGATATTGTTCCTGAATTTCATGGATCCATCTCCCCTTATTATAGGTATGCAGCATAAATGAACTGAGATGTACTATGTGTTCTTGTGTGTGGTATTAGTCACCAGATTGGCAGAAGTTGTTATTAAAAAATCAAAGATTATCACAAAATCTTTAAGATAGGAACCATTTTTTCATTGGCATTTAGGAGCAAATTATAAGGTAAAGGAAGAAAGAAGTGGGGGATCTGAAATACTTGAGCTACACGTACTTTTAAGACCATGTCAGATTCCTGGTGGGGAGGACAAAGAGGTACAAGAGAGGGGTTCATGACTTTGTGGCCACGAGATTCTCCCTGGAACAACTACCTCTCTCTTGAGTATTGCTAGCACATACCAGTGCATTATTCAGGGGAGGACTCTGGGGAGGAAGAAGTTAAGAATGTTCACTGTGGGAGGACAGCAATTAAAAAGAAAAGAGTACCTAAAGTCAACACAAACTACAAACTGGGTGAAAATAAGCACAATACATACACATGTCAGAGGACTTGAATCCCATATATATAAAGAACTCTGAAAACTCAATGCTGACAACTTTTTTTTTTCATTTATGTTAGGATAAGACTTGGACAGATGATGTAACAATAAAAAAGACGTATTAATGGCCAGTACACAAATGAAAAGTGCCTGGGCATCATAAGACATCAGGGACATGTTAATTCAAACCGCAATGAGATACCTCTTCACACCCAACTAGAACATCTACAATTGAAAACAATTTCTAATACTGAGTGTTAGCAAGGATGTGAAATCTGGCACTGGGATGCTCCTGTGTTGCTTGTGGGAATGTAAAATGGTACAGGCATGTTGGAAAACAGCACACAGTTTCTTATAAATTTTACAGTATACATTTCCTGTGACTTAATTTCATCCCCAGGTATTTACCCAAGAGAAATAAAATCACATGTCCACAAAAACACTTCTATGTGGATGTTCATGATGGCTTTATGCATAATGGCCCTAAACTAGAAAACCTGTTTTCATTGACAGGAAAATGGATAAACAAACAGATATATTTGTACAGTGGGAAACTATTGGGCAATAAAAATGAGACATGAAACATCATGCTTGAGTCTCACAGACATTGTATTGAGTCAAATAAATCAGACAAAATAGTATACATTCTATAATTCTGGTTTAAATGAAGTTTACACTGGGTAAAACCATTTCATGGTGCTAGACATCAGAGGGAATGTTTGACACTGGAGTGTGGGGATTGACTACAAGGTAGCATGAAGGAATATTTAGAAGTAATGGAAATGTTTTATATGTTGATTAGGTTAGTGGTTGAATGTTATGCATATTTATCAAAGCTCATTAAATTGTACACCTAAAATATGTATATTTTATTACATAAAATTATATCTTATTTTTCAAGCAGAAAAAAAAATACCAGACAATATATTTCATAGTTCACTGTAAACAAGAAGAGCTAATATCTAGAGTCAATGATCCAAGGAAGGGGGTAGAGTAGAACAGATGGAGAATGAGATCCCAAGTTGAGGGTGGGTGTATATGGTTGACTTTTCTCTGCTCTCTGCACTGTGTGTGAACAATCCAGTTTTGTATGAAGGGACAGGTGCAGCACCCCCCTCAAATGTACAACTAGTCTGTTAGAACCTACACAACTGGAATAAGTTCAAACCCTGGCTATCACCCTTCTTAGTTGTGTGATCACAAGACAATTGATTTTATATTCACACAGCCTCAATGTTCTCAATTGTGAGGATTATGCTAAGAGAACATATGTAAATTATGTATTCATATATGCTCAATTTATTTAAGTACCACTTTTATTCTCATACACAACCCACCGGTGGGGCAAAGGACAGCCCACACAGGGGTGGTGAGGAGTCCCATGGATAGCACTAGCATACTCAAGGAACACAGATTGAATGATCATGAGGTAGCTTAGACTCCTGACCTCACTCTTCTTGTTTTCTCTGATCTATCCAGTGATTCTAAGATAATCTGACACAAAAATATGATGACAGAAAAAAAAAAAAAGTTACCAGAGCCCTACAAAAGAAAAATGCCAACACATCACAGGACAAGAAAGATTAAACTAAATTTTATCTAACTGAAATAATAAATTCAGATGTAAACATAATCAGACAAAACATTCTGAAAATAACCACATATCCATCTGTTATGTACCAGTGACTGGCAAACTCTTAGAACACTATGGGTAGAGATTTAGATGCCTTGCATGCTGCCTTCAGTGCTCTGGCTCACTGTGTGCTTTATGGTGCAAGAGTCATGGGACCACAGTAACAAAGCCTCTGTGTTACCCCCTGTTAGGACCCCTCTAGAGTTTTGTCTTCTTTCTCTGAGTTTTCAGCATTCATGGTAGATATCTGCTCAGTCTTCCTGACATAAATAAACAAGTCATTTCTTCCCCTATTTATTCAACAATGACTTAAAAAAAAACCCAGGTGCACTTCAAAGTATAGGTCCAACTAAAATAAATTATTTTCCACAACATGGGTACAAGGAGATAAAGTATGTAAACTATTACCAATTTGAAATGTTTGTAAATGTTGCTGAGATTCAAAATGTTTCAGTTTTCTACAACCTTAACTAGTCAGTTAAACCATGGTGATGTGGTGATCAAGGCTCACTAAAACACAGAAAAGGGAGCACTTGTATCTCTAGAACACAGAGACCACCTTTAAATTGTCCCTGGGACCAAGAAAAGACCATGAGAATGAGACATATTAAAAGGTGTCTTTCAGCAGCAAAGTCCATTTGTGTCATTTTGGAAGCAAACTAGACCAGCTTCACTTTCAGGAATGGTTTAATGTCCCTAGTGGAGATATGAGGATAGAGACACAGGAGCAAAAAACATAGCACATTAAAAACATTTAGTGGTTGGGGTGCCTGGTTGGCTCAGTTAGTAGAGCTTGTGACTCTTGATCTTGGGGTTGTGAGTTTGAATCCCAAGCTGAATATAGAGTTTACTTAAAAATAAAACCATAAAAAAGTATTCAGTATAAAAGATATGAGAAGAATTATAGGAATATTTAATATAGAAATATATAACAAATTAAAAACTTGGCATAAACATCCCCAACATTAAATATTAATATTCCCATCTAACTTTCTCTATAGATATACATGCATGCATGTATATTTTTAAAGTGAGAATACATTATAAACCTATTGTACACTTACTCCTTTTTTCATTCATATACAGTCAAAGCTCTTCTATCTAGTGCATTCAGAATAACTCAAATAATCAAATCAAAATCAAATCAAATAGATCAAAAAATCTGTTAAAAAAAGTCTGTAAATCAGAGAATTATTATAAAAACATGTTTATCATGGGATGCCTGGGTCGCTTAGTCAGTTAAGCCTCTACTTTCGGCTCAGGTCATGATTCCAGAGTCTTGGAATCGAGTCCCACATCAGGCTCCTTGCTTAGCAGGGAGACTGCTTCTCCCTTTGCCTGCTCTGCCTGCTCTGTCGGCCGCCCACCTTGTTTGTGCTCTCTCTCTCTCTGACAAATAAATAAGTAAAATCTTCTTTTAAAAGTTTAGAAAAAATAAAGCATGTGCATTGCTTAAACACCTTATTTTCACTTAACATATATAAGTGTACAATCATTAGCTATGCTTAAGATGTAGGACCAGGTTTTTCTTTGTATTCAGGCCCTTTGATTAGAGTGCCATAGTTTTCTTGTAAAAGCCACATTTATGATGAATGGTCTTTACAATTCCATTTTTTTTTTTTTGGTATCTTTAAGTGAGAATGAGAATGCAAACTCTCTAAAGAGCCTGTCTGAACCCAGAGTTCTAAAATTTTACAAAATTTCCTCTTTCATAATTGTCTAACCACACCTAATTTCACAACAATTTTTTAGCACCTCACCTTCTCAGAAAAACAATTTGAAACACTTTTTTCATTACACTCATGGCTCATTGACTTACATAATATTTAATTGAGTTATGCAATTACAATGGCAAGGGCAACTGGCATAAATATATTTACTGACTCGTGATAAGCTTAGCACCAGTGGCAGGAGCAGATAGGCATGGGAACAGGGGTGTGGAGCCTGTGGGCCATGAGATAAGAGTGCCTGGACACTGCTCAGTATGTTTACAAATGGAGTGCTGAACAAAATTATTCTGATGAGCTGGTTACATGGATGTGGTTAGGCACCTGCTGTAATTATCTACTTCACCATGTTTCATCAATGAAAATTTCTGAGACTCTTGAACAAAACAAATGTTCTCTCTGTGTTGGGTAACATGGGTTATTCTACACTTAAGCTTATACGATCCCTAAGTGGTCCACTTGTGGATTTGGCAATATTGAAACCTAGTGTCATCAGCCTTTGAACTACATCTTTCAGAATGAAGAAAAAAGTTAAAGTTAAGTTAGCAATAAAGCATAATACACATAAAGAGATTCATCTTTTTGGCCAGAGAAGATCAACATACCTTCTGCTTCTATTGCATCTAAATATCAATAGTCAACTAACATTGATGGCTTTTGCATAATAATTCAGAAGGGAGTATTGGTATCATCTTAGATTAGAGGAACCTCATAGATTTGCTGCTTCTCTAAAAATAGCCCAATATTTCCACTTTCAACTACCAACATATCTCCTCACAAGAGTCAGCAGTATTCTAAGTAATGTGCCTGGACAAAATGCTAACAAGTAATTAACAATGCATTCATTAGTAAGGCAGTTAATGCATCTAATGATCTTTAATCACATAATGAAATGCTTGCTATGAATGTTTTATTTCTCAACCTTTTCCACACATTATTTATTGTTAATTAATTACTGAGGAGTAGGGGGCATTATCCTTTTGATAAAAAGGAATTGTACAAAAGAACTAAAGAATTGTAGGATTGGAGTCCTTTGATTTAATGCATGTATTATTTAATTCTATATGCTGGATCCTTGACTATAGATTCCTTTTTTCAACACAGGCTATTTTGTCTAAGCTATAAATGCCATGTGTTTACATATGGTCCAGTTCTTGCACTTACCCATTTTCCATTTAAAACAGAAATGCTCTCAGGCACCTTAGCCTGGGGCTATACTTCTGTTAACCATTCAAGAAGTCAAGCTCTGTGACTGGGCTTCTTTGAAAGAATGCAGAAATTCTGCTTAGCTGGCACAGTTAAAAATGTGTCAGTGGGCAACTATAGATATGTGTGTCTGTGTGTTTGTACATACATATGCACACACACATACACACACAAATGCCTTTAGATAACTTTTAAAATAACTTCACTTCTTTACTAGAGATCTTGGTTAATGGTTCCACCATCCATAGCAGCAGAGAAGTCAGAACTCACAGAGGCATTCTAGATGTCTCCCTTTTCCATGTATCATATTTAATAATTAAGTCACTATAATTTTACCCTAGAATTTTCTCTTAAATCTCTATTCTGCTTGTTCTTGAGTCATCACTTCTCATGAGGATGTGTCAACAAATGTAGTTCCCTTAAAGGAAACAGTATTTAGCAGTCTGTCCTCTCTCCTTAGCAACTTGCATTGTCCCTATCTGATAGTTTTTCTGATTAAGAAAAGATTAATTTGAGAAGGCTATAAATGGGGATGATGG
Organism: Lutra lutra; assembly: GCF_902655055.1. NCBI lineage: Eukaryota > Metazoa > Chordata > Mammalia > Carnivora > Mustelidae > Lutra > Lutra lutra. The sequence goes on from NC_062286.1 coordinate 17,377,639, forward strand.
TGACAGTGGGGAGACACTTAGGTTACAGAGGCACCTCACTGACTCGGTCAGTAGAGTATATGACTTCTTTGTTTGAGCCCCATGTTGGGTGAGAGATTACTTAAAAATAAAATACTAAAACAAACAAACAAACATGACGCCATGTCTGAGTTTAATTCTTTGGGGGAAGCTGGTGCTAGCTGGCCAACACAGTGCATGAAAGAGACAGAAAAACAGCTTTCTATTAAGGTCAGATTTTTCAGAAGTCATAGGTAAAGCAAGTTCAAGAATCAGAGAATCCTATACTTATATATCCAAAAAGAGTCCTTACCCATCATTTGGTCCAACCCTGAAAGCAGTTATGCCTTTCTATGGGCTGAACTGCATCCCCTCACTATTCTTTTGTTGTGGGCACCTGGGTGGCTCAGCAGGTTAAACATCTGCCTTTGGCTCAGGTTATGATCTTGGGGTCCTGGGACCTAGTCCCGTGTCCTTGGACTCCCTGATCAGTGGGGAGTCTGCTTCTCCCTCTCTCTTTGTCCCTCCCCCCTGCTCATGCACGCTCTCTCTCTCTGTCTCTTAAATAAATAAAATCTTTTAAAAAATCCCTTTATTGAATCTCCAAACCATAGGACCTCAGAATGTGACCATATTTGGAGATTAGACCTTTACATAGGTGATCAAGTTAAAACAAAGCCTTTAGATTGGCCACTAATCTAATTCTCTAGTGTCATTACAAGGAAAGGGAATTGGGACATGCAAGGAGATACCAGGGATGTGTACACACAGAAGAAAGACTGTGTGAGTCACAGGGAGAAGGTAGCCATCTGCAAACCAAGAACAAAGGTCTTGGAAGAGACCATGGTTGCCAATACTTTAAACTTGAACCTCCAGCCTCCAGAACTATGAGAAAATAATGGTCTGTTGGTTAAGCCCCCCAGTCTGTGGTATGTCATTATGGCAGTTGTAGCAAACTAACACACACACTTTTACTGACTCTAGAGAAAAAAGGCTATTCTTTCCTACAGCTCATCACACTCTACTTTTTCAGGCAAAACAATATAGGAAAGAATAATTTTCATACTGGAAAGCATTTAGGGCTGTGTAAATCTCACAGGAAAGCATGATAACAAGAGATTTGCAGCAATTAAACTTTAAAAAGCCTCTCAAGATCTCCCAAATATAATGTGCACATTTCAACAAAGCCAAGTGCTAACAAACATATCCCCTGAAGCAACACCACTAGAAGAACACCTTCCCTACTCCCTCATGATTCTAATTGTTTACTTGATAACCTCTTATCTCAACCAAATTCCCAATGCAGAATCTGATAGCAGTTGGGTTGAAGCTGTAATGTACCATATTGAAGTATGAATCTAAATGTGAAAAAGAAAAATCCAATGGTTCAAAGTGACTTGTATCAACACACTGAAAACAAGACTCAGTAAGACAATCTTCAGACACAAAATATATTTTACCCCAAGTCATTCTCTTAATAATCTAATGTAAAGTCTGAATTATTGCTATACCAAGTAACTGGTTAAGGTATTAATTCTACTCTGACCTTCAGTCATCACTGTCATTGTTCAAGGCTGCCTCCCCTTCCAGGTGACGAGAGGCTCAGAGACAGAAATATGTCTTCCTGGGATGCCCATTTCTGATCCCTGGCTCTGGATAGAGTGTAATTCAAGGTTCCCACCAGGGTCTCTGTGGGCAGATGAGCCTTCACCAGAATGTACTGCCCATCCATCTATAAGATTCATTGCAGACTAAAGAATCAAAAACCTAAACTCTTCATCTGTGACCCTTTCTGATTTTTTTTTTCAAATTTGGAATTAATTTTCTAGTCCAATAATATTCAGAGGACTTTAGACAGAAAAACTTCAAACTCCTTATGGCTATAGATTTGTAAGTTTTGAAGGTACAGTGTTTCATATATGTATATATTTATATGTATAATATATATTTATATATAAATTTATGTGCTTATTTGCCATAGTCCTCATTGTCCTCACTATACCTTGCCCTCTTCATAAGAGACTATGAAGTCATTTGAGTTTTTGTGGACCTTAAGAGATATTTCGAGATACCCTCTCTATAACCTAATTGGAGAACCCAAAGGTAAAAGTACTGTCTGTAAATATTAAACTTGCAGGAAGCAAGGTTGTTCTAAAATTATGTATAAAACTTAACAGCCCTGCTTAGGGCAAGTTCCTTTGGTGTTGTAACACCCAGTTACTTAAAGCAAGGCCATCTTCTAAAATTTGCATCATATTCTTTCAGCAGCAAACTGACTCCAGTATAATTTTCCCCAAAACCCCCTTCTAAAAAACAATAGGTACTCTGAAAAGAGTAACAGATTAATCTATGAGATCAAGGACCTTAACCCCAAGAGTGGGAACTACATATCACCTTTTCCTAATTATAAGACAAGAAAATACTGATTGAGACTTGAAGAGACCAGAATAAGAATTCCAGGGGAGGGATGACAGTGAATAACAAGGTAGGATTATGCACTGTTTAGTGCAGAAGAGAAGAACAGAGACACACCAAGAAATCCACACTAGACTCTAGAAGCCAATCCTTGTATGGAAGATGACCCTTGATGTCCATGATACAATAACTCTACAACCTGAATTTGCCTGACCCTTGACATCCATGATACAATAACGCTATAACCTGAATTTGCCTGCACTTTTATTCTTTTAAGAAAGAATATATGTTGATGAATAAATAAATTATACATAAATTTAATGTAATTTTTATGTCTGAGACTTTCCATGTAAACAGATGATTATACTAGGAAATAATACTTGGTAAAATTAAGGTGTTTTTATCTAGAAAACATACTCAATGTGTTCTTATCTAGAAAACAAGCAAAACCATCTTGACCTGCTTAGTGTAAGTGAGATAATGCAAGAAAACTACTTCACTTTATACACATTTAGAAGGTGTCATTATTGCTATCTTGGCTTATGAGAAGTACACTGGGTAATATGCCAAAGATTAATTAATAAAAGAACATAAGTATTAATCTTAAGGAAGCATTGGGTGTGATTATCACCTATCACATCCCTGTTTCTAGCATCTAGATTACTATCCAATTCTTGCTTCCATTCTGGAATGTCCCTAAATTTCTAATTCTGTTCCTTGCTGTTTGTAGAGCAATTCATTTCTGTCCAAAACCTGACCTGAATTCCCTCCTTATCTCACTTACTAAGTGAAACTAATACCCTTCAAGTGGCAGCTGTCACTCTCCTCAAAAACCTGTTTCAACACCAGCTTTCACTACTTGGATCCCCCTTGTTGAATACTACCTCGCATTTCAAAATACTTAAGATATTTTTTGAAATTCTTGCAATGCTCTCCCTAATAGGAATGGGGTAAGTAAACTTTTCTCTCTCTAAATATTTTAAAGCACAGACATCCTACAGTATGAGAATGGGCACAAACAGTGGGAGCAAAGGCAGAGGCCACCCCATATGTGGGCAAAATGGTCACCCTCAACATGCCTTGCAGGCCTCCCCACAGACTTCATCTCAGAACATGTATGTGTATCCAGACATCAAGCTCTACACCTTAAACATATGTAATTTTTATTTGTCACTTATACTTCAATACTTCAATAAATCTAAAAAAAAAAAAAAAAAAAAAAAACACCAGCTCAGAAACCATGGCCTTGCTGGGAATTGGAATGCAGGGGAGATTCCTATGGATTGGAAAAAGAAACAGAGTTCATATAAACATATGAAAGTGAGCAAGAGACAGGACCCATCCTAAGAACCACCAGCATAGGGCAAACATGAGTTTAAAAAGCCAGCTCTACGCCAACATCCAGCATTCCAGACAATGCCTCAGTGCATCAAAGCTTCCCAAGTTATTTACTGTCTGAAGTCGTAACTCATTCCTCACTGCCTCTAATGCCAGTCCTCAGCAGCCAAGAACCCCTGTTCTACTCTTCAGCTTTCCAACTCCTCACAACCCAGCGTTCAAGTATGTTTTTGAACAACATAAACCAACAGCCTCAAAATGGCAATGCCACATGCTCCTTTTTTACTGATAGAGCAGAGAAAGTACTACTCCTAGGGGGTTGGGGGAGTGGTCCTTCAGCCTCAGGACTGACTCCCAAAGGCTGCCACAAATTCATCCCTGCAACCCCTCACATAGTCACAGAGCCCTAGAGCAAAGATGTTACCATGGCAACCAAGAGACAGCCAAGAGCCGAATGGAGCTTATCACCCCACAAGTGGTGCTTCAAGTCTCCATTCACATCACTGCTGCCATCTGACAAGCTGCGTCATTAAGAGGTCCCAGATCGTAATTAATTACGGAGTGTGCCTCTTCTACTCCAAGTCTGGTCATGCCAGAACAGCCTGAGGATGAGTGAAAAGCAAGTTTCAGCTGCAAGGTCTAAAAATTCAGCTAGGGATACAAGGGAGGATATTAGGGAGAGAGACCTGGGGAGGGCTAATCCTGGAGGTCACCTCACTCAATGCCCTCATTGCAGCCCTCTGTGTGAGCATGGAGATGAAAAATCACACAGTGTAACATCTGATTGCCCTTTTCAAATTTCCAGAACAAAGCAATATGAATCAGCAATGTCCCCTGGAGTGAAGGAGAAAACCTCCCAAGACAGTGGCAGAATACTGGCTGTGGTCTCAAGAAATCTGTTTATTCCCTGGTTCAGCCAAGGCAGGATTGGAGAAAACTGGGAGAGATAAGACTTTTGGGGCAAGTTATTTTAATAAGGAACCCATTTTGTATAACTTACTAAAATCTATGTTTTGTTGCATGCTTTTTTTTTCTTTCTATTTTTTCCCCTCACTGTTCTCATTTAAAAAAAAAAAAAAAAAGTTTCCTTATCTGTAGAGGACAAATGGAAAGATTTCTTTTTCTATGACTCAGCCAGGACAGCTTGAAGGCTCACAGTGTTATAAGAGTCTGGTGTGGTGACATCAGGAATGGAGAGCTCGGTGGAGCAGGGGGCTGTGGGAGGGATACCTACTGCCCCTCATCTCTCCAGGCAAAAGAAATAACATATCTGGCATCCTACAGAGTGCTGAATTGGTGTAACTTCACATACATTTAAGTGGTAGGGACAACAGAACAGATAAAATAGTAGTGAGACATGAGTCAGCAAAGGTAGGCAGAATCTGGCCATGAACAGTTTTATGTAGCTAAATTAAGAGCTTACATTTTGTTGCAAAAGCTATGGGTAAACAGTGATCAGATTAATAGTACCTAGACTATATCATAAAGGCAAGGAAGACAACTGCAGTTGGGAATGAAATTCATGAAGTCCTGAGGGAAGCAAAAACTGGTATATTTGAAGAATTTGGACAAACACATGGTTAAGTACAATTGCTTCCACAGTGTTGTCTGCAAGGGTAAAAATTTTCCCCTTCAAGTGAGAACATACCTGTTTCTTAACTTGAAAGATCAGGTCTCAAGTGTACCCCAAGGAAAGTCATGAGCTAGACCCATCTAAGTTTAGAGTAAATAGGACTTCATTGGGCAGAGGATCACAAATGAGAGAGAAATCTGCTCATTTCCTTCTCCCTTGCCCCAAACCAAAGCAACAGAATCTGATCCAAAGTCCTAGGCTACAGATGGTAGAATAGCACAGCATATGTTCTGCAAGCACTTCCAAGAACCACCTATATCTTGGCACTTAAATACTTCACAACAGAGAAAATGTTCTGGTAATTTATATATTCAAAATGTGTTCATGTGTGTACATGCCCAACACACACATCACACATACACACACACACACAGCCAATGCTCAGCAAATTCTGCACCAATGAAACTTAGCTCAAGAGCCCTTCTTCTCTTTTGTATACTTCCCCTGTTCCTGATCTCTTCACACTGTCTTGTCTGTCCAGCTTTCAGCCCTGTTCTTGGGAAGGGTTCTAAACAACACTTTGTTACTGCTCCAGATGACCTACCTCCTGTCATGTGGAAAAGAAAAAGCTGTTTCCTCTTATTAGGAGAATTTAAAACAAAGGTAAGCATGAGTTCCCTTATTGACCTCATAGTATATTGTCACTACATAGTTTCCGAATATTTAAAGCCATGTATACACACATATAGGTACACTGGTAGGTTCACACCCAGGATCTCTTAAATAAACATAGCAAAATGTCTCCTTATACCCTCCCTGTGTTTCAGTCTTAGCCTTCAGAGGCTCCAGCAAGTGGGACAACGGCCACCATTTTACCACACAAAAGCAAATAAAGTGACACTGAGAGTACCCTGAATGGGAACGACCTACCTTCCAATTGTTGACTTCTGATTCTGATCACAACTCTCAGAGCCAGTGTTACTCAATGGACTTAAAAATTCCTTCATTCTTCATTTATTTTCAGGAGTAGTTCTCTATTATCCATGTGACTCTGAGCATGCCACCTCTTCTCGCTGTGACCCCTTCTACAGACCATCTTAAAGATCCCCATCTGCTCCATGATTATACTGATTGTGGTTGAACAGACGAGGCAGCAATTGCACAAACCTCTGGCTGTGTCAGTCCTTTATGAGAACATTCCTGCCAGCACAACTGTGTGCATGGCAACCCCAACTCCTCTTCACACACTGCCATACGCACCCACTCAACACACAGATACACAGACCCACACATTCACATTCTCCCCAAGACATCCAGAGTTTTGCCCATTCCTACATAGTTGCATCTGCACACAGAAGCGCACACCCAGTATGCAAAGTCCCCACATATATTTATGCATGTGTTTTATAAACAGCTAAACCTTGCTAATTCACAAGCCTCTTTGGCTGGCAGATTACTGGAGTGTGCAGATTAGAACTAAAACAAATGATTACAAAGTCAAGGATAGCCCATTGCCAAACACATTCTGTTCTTTTGCTTAGCGTTGTAGTTTTGCCTTAATTTATGGTAATCCTACCCACGCTGCAAGTTAACGTACTGCCGGTTCATAAATGGAGTGCAATCTACTACTCCATTTTGGCTGAGAAGGAAGAGAAGACCGCCAGGTTTTTTAACGATGCTTTAAAAACCACAAATTATAGTTTTCCCATATATTAATGTGAGAATAGTTAAGATTCCTCACTGTAAATATATATAGAATATGTGGACAAATGCATAAACTTACGATGAAGTTCCAGTTCTGTGAGAACCTTTAGAACAGATGTTGACTTTAATTGCTGTCATAATACATGATAGTCTGGTTAAATAAAAAGAATTTACAGGCCTCAGTAACCTCATGACCAAGGACTTTATTCATTGTATCTAACTGCCCCTTCTTCCATCTCAGCTCTCCCCTTCATTCCATGTTGGACGTCAGACCCCACACCTGGTCCTTCTGTCATTCTACTTGTTTTTTAATTCTGTGGTAAGAGATCAAACTCTTTGAATATCTCAGAATTCAGAACAAACTCTTTAAGTTGGAGTTCTACCAGAACTTCATGCCAGCCACTTTTTCTCCAATTTCTAGTCAGCCTTGTTTACACATAAATCCAGAATTATACCATAAATATTCTCCTTTCTTTAACTCCTTGATTCTTCCCTATTGAATTGAAATCTACACCAATTTTTTCTTAGTCTGAACTTGTTCATTGACTAGATACAGGTCATAATTTCTCTTTCCCATGCATAGAATTTCTGACAAATAAAAATGCATTTCTACTGGACAAGTTTTCCATCATTTCTGAATCTCAAGACAACTTCTGTGATACTATTTTTTTTAACCTTCGTAATTGAGGCATAATAGACATGCAGAACAATGCTTACATCATAAGTGTTCAGCCAGTTGAATTTTGAGAATTCAATACCTGCTTGTAATCAGCTATGCAGCTCAAGAAAAAGAATACCTAGTGCAACAGAAGTCTCCCTCATGGCCTCTCAACCGTCACTACCCTCCACCCAAGGAGGTAATAGAAAACTTCCCTGTCTTCTATTACCAACAACTAATTTGCCTGATTTCATATGCATGAAGTCACATGATAATAATTCCTTTGTGTCTTCCTTCTTTCAGTCAACATTACATTTGAGAGTCACCCATATGGTTGCATGGAGTTGTAATTCATTCAGTGTCATTACTGTGTAGCATCCCATTTTTTAAATTAACCACAATGTGTATATTCCTCTGTTGGTAATTAGTTATTTATAGCATTATGAATAGTTCTGCTGCAGAAAATTTTTGTCCATGTATTTTGGTGAATATATATGTGAATTTCTACAGGAAAATTTCAGAAGTGAAATTGTTGAGTCCTAGAGTGTACATATGTTCAATTGTAGTAGATACTAACAAACAGTATTTTAAAGTGGTTGTGGAAATATACACCATTATCATCATCATTTTATGATGAGTAACCCAGTGGCCCTGCATACTCAACATGCAGTTTTTAAGGCATTATTATTACTATTTTTTTAACAATTTTGATGAGAGTATAGTGGTATCACATTTTTTATTAAATGATCCCTAACTGATCACATTTTCATACATTTATTTACCATTTGGACATTGTCTGTGGCATGCCAAATAATTAATAGTGTTAAGCACCTTTTCATTTTTTTTTTACTGGTCATTTGGATATCCTCCTTTGAGAAGTTATGTTCTTATTTTTGTCTATTTTTCTACTGTATTGCTTCCCCTTTTTCTTATTGATTTTTAGGAGTACTCTATATACTACATAGGAGTCCTTGTTGGATAGGTATATAGTCAATAAATTCTCTCTAGTGAGGGTTGCTTTTTCTCTCTCTTAATGACTTCTTTTGTTATTTTATCAAGCATAATACAATTCCATGGTCATTTTTTTTCTTTTATAATGAATGCTTTCTTTGCCCTATTTAATCTTTTTTTTTTTTTAAAAGATTTTATTTACTTAGTTGACAGAGAGAGATGAGAGGCAGGCAGAGAGAGAGGAGGAAGCAGGCTCCCCGCTGAGCAGAGAGCCCGATGTGGGGCTCGATCCCAAGACCCTGAGATCATGACCTGAGCTGAAGGCAGAGGCTTAACCCACTGAGCCACCCAGGCGCCCCTGCCCTATTTAATCTTATACTCAGAACACACCAGTGAAGCAGGCAGAGGAGATATCATGCCCATGTTACAGAAGAACAGAGGCCCAGACAGGAGACTAAGTAAAATAGTTCCCAAGCCCAGGCCTTCTGACTCCAGCATTTGGCAACAGAAAATCCTCGACACTAAATCACAACCAAATCTCCTGAGATTCCTGAACTTCAATCACTGTTCATACCAAAGTGCACCTCTCCATGGCCTGAAGGGAAGCTTCTTGGGAAGTATAATGTTAAGAAGAAGAAGGTGATAGTTAAGGGCATTTACAGACAATGGCTCACACTAAAATACGACAGTGTTCTTATTTCCTAAACCCAAAGCCTCTTCTCCCCCAAGGATAAAAGCAGAGGTTTTTGGGGAAAGTCCAAAGTCCACTTCTCCCTCCCTAGAAATGAGGCAGAGAGGAAAGAGATCCCTCCTAGTTTACATTCCCATTCCATGTATTCTTTTATTTAAAAAAGAAAGAAAGAAAAAGAAAGAAAGAAAGAAAGAAAGAAGGAAAGAAGAGAAAGAGGGGGAAAATAATGAGAGGAACAAAGAGGGAAATGGAAGGGAGAAAGGGGATGGAGGGAAATATATATAATGCGTCTGCTGTTAGCTTAAATGAGATAATTACGGTAAACACATTTGCTTATTCACCCCTCTCCCATGGTAAGTAATTTTTTTTTAAATTGGTAAAATCTAGTTATTAAAAGCCTTTATTTGTGGCCAAATCAGGACATTGATAATGGATAATGTGTTTACACCCACAGCCTACCGAATTAAATCTCTAGTTTGGCCATTAACAACAAAAACAAAAACGAAAAACAAAACAAAAAAATAATTGAGTCAGTGACTCGCTGTGAGTTCAATACAACTCTGAGTTCTCTGGGCTCTCTCCAGGTGGAGCTTCAGGGATGTGAACAACTTCAGATAGAAGACTGCAGTTTAATCACCAGCAGAGTTTCATCAACACTCTTATTAATGAGAAAATCACACATTTAATGGACAGATAATGACTTTTCTTGATGACGGAGTAAGATGTCATAATTACCAGGTATAAAAAATAATACCCCTGCAATAAAAATATAATTTAAGAAGGACCAAAATGTAGTAATTTCCTCTTTTAGTCTCTTTGAAAAAAGTTTCAACTAAGAGACACACAAAAGAACATATTATACTAGGAGAGATGTTTTCTATTACGAGATATTTAAAACAATTCCAAAACATAGAAAATTCCCTGGGAAGTGAATGTAGACAACTCTCTACTCTTGATCACAATGTCTGTTTTTCTAAGATGGCTGCCTTCTCTAATCCTATTTGGTTTTACATTTTACTATCCTAGTTCCCTACATTTGCCTTTTCTACAGTCAGCATCTGTCTCAATAATTGTTTCATTTACCCAATCACTCAAAAAAATTTACTGTTAAAAAATAATCATGAGCACTCAACTGGAATTGGGACTAGAAAGATGGAGTAGGTTGGGAAATGATGGTCTCTTTCACAGAGCTCAGAACCTAGTCAAATATCCATTGCTCCAGTGGTGAAGAGGTAGGAAGCTTATTCAAAGATGTTACAAAGTCCCTAATTGATATTCTGCAGCTCTACAAATGATAGGGAATATGAAGGTTTTGAAAATTATTACAGTACCTCAGAAATCATTTGACCTCTACAACCATGGTCCTAAAGCCTGGGGCAACAGAAGTTCTCTAGATTAGTCTTCCATGCCCAGGGTAAGAGTAATGCCAGGTTATCCTGAAGTATAAAACAACAAAGAACTTTGCCTTTTCTCTTCCTTTTTCTTTTTCTTTTTTTTTTTTTTTTTTACAGCTTTATAAACATATATTTTTATCCCCAGGGGTACAGGTCTGCGAATCGCCAGGTTTACACACTTCACAACACTCACCATAGCACATACCCTCCCCGATATCCATAACCCCACCCCCTCTCCCAACCCCCTCCCCCCATCAACCCTCAGTTTGTTTTGTGAGATTAAGAGTCACTTATGGTTTGTCTCCCTCCCAATCCCATCTTGTTTCATTTACTCTTCTCCTACCCCCTCAACCCCCCATGTTGCATCTCCTCTCCCTCCTATCAGGGAGATCATATGATAGTTGTCTTTCTCAGATTGACTTATTTCGCTAAGCATGATACCCTCTAGTTCCATCCACGTCGTCGCAAATGGCAAGATTTCATTTCTTTTGATGGCTGCATAGTATTCCATTGTGTATATATACCACATCTTCTTTAATGTTTACAAAATCTTCTCTTTCTTTGCTGGTTCCATTCATTCTCAAATGTGGAAAGAGGGCTTTTTCTTTTCTTTTAAAAATCATATCTCTTTAAAAGCTCAACAGAAAGCCTAATAAATTGGAAATGATTTGGGGGGTAGTCTGTACCAATATCTCAAAAAGTGCCATTTAAAGGGACTGTGTATATTTTCAATATACACAGACATTAGGCAACACCAATACCTCAAGTTAAGCAGGGGAATTTTTGAAATGAGAAAGGAAAAGCTGTACCCACTGTGCTTGTGGGATACATTCAGAGTAAGATAAAATGACTTCATGTAGTGCTGCTGTGGTCTGAATGTCTGTGCCTGCCCAAATTCAAATGTTGAAATTCTAATTCCCAAAGAGTTGGTATCAAAGGTGGGGCCCTGGGGTGCCTGGGTAGCTCAGTCAGTTGAGCATCCAGCTCTTGGTTTTGGCTCAGGTCATGATCTCATGAGTCCTGAGATCAAGCCTCCAGTCAAGTTGGGCTCTATGCTCAGGGTGGGGTCTGCTTGAAGTTTCTCTCCCTCTGCCCTGCTCCCACACTCTCTCAAATCAATAAATAAATCTTTTAAAGAATAAATAAATAAATAAATAAAAGTTGGGGTCTTTATGGATGACCAGGCCATTAGTGCCCTTATAAGAGATCTCACAGCGCTCCCCCACCCTTCTACCATAGGAGGACACAGTGGGAAGTCACCATCTATGAACCAGAAAGTAGTTCCTCACCAAACATGATCTTGGACTTGACCAAGTTATCATCACCTTAATCTTTGACTTCTCAGCCTCTAGAACCATGAGAAATAAATTTCTGTTGTTTATAAGCCACCCAGTCTGGGTATTTTGTTATAGCAGCTCCGAAGATCAAAAACAAGTGCTAGATACACTAATCCCGCAAGTTGACTTAAAGGAGTGTTTTGAGGCTTGATCTCAATGGTTTTGGAAGGAAAAAGCCAAATGAGCTCATTCTAGAAGTTGTATTATGTTTGGTGTCTAGGGAGATGCTTTCTGTAGGATCTAGTTGGAATGCATTTCTATACGGGTGGCATAAGCCTACAGGGGACCCATGATGAAGGTGCATTGCCCAAGGTAAAGCCAGAGGGATGGTCTGAACTCACTATCGGATTCTTATTAATCTCCTATAGCCCCACCCAAAAGAGTACACCTACCGTACTCTTGCTCAGCTGGCTTCCTACTCATCTACTAGCAGAAAGTGCCACAGCAGAATGCTGATCCCACTCATTTCTCCCTAGAAATTCCAGCAACTGACTCTGATTTACAATGGCCTGTGGGTTGAGATTGAAGTTACCTTGGAAACATCTCGATGATGAATGGAAAGGACTTGAGTGGAAATTTGGGGACCTGAAGCACAGCATTCACTTGTGGATTTGCTTTGTACTCTTTTGAATGTACAGTGCTCTCATTCCCAAAATTCTAGGGGGCTCATACACACTCACAACTGTGTAGACACAGAGTATACAACTGACTACTCCATACTCCTTAACATTTTCTCTGTACAAAATCATGTGGTGAGCAAGTCACTGTATGTAATTTAACTCTTTGTCACATAATTATTAATAATTTATTTTTACCTAATCATTCCTCTCTGTGGAGTTAGTCTCTTCCCCTGGTTCTACAATGTTGCACACACTCCTGCAACGTTATCTACAACATCTAATTGAAATATGGGAATGGGGAGGTGATGCATTAATAATAGGGATTAAATGATCCAAAAACATTATTTTCAAAACAAACAAACAAAAAACTAACAATAAAACAAAACTTCCTAAGCTGGGCAGTGAAAATCAAATAGATAATCTTGGAAGTGTGTGAGGGTTGGCTAAACTTGAAAGCCCAGAGAATGCTTTTCCACCACTGCAAGTTTGGAATCAATTGACCACTGCCTTTTTATCCTTGAGACTATACATCCCAAGCAATTATATGGTATAACCTTCTCCTGAAGATGTTGACAGTCACAACCATCTCTTCTGTTAAGTCTCTCCTCTCTAGAGCTTTCCTTTCCAGAGAAAAGATTCTTCTTCTCTAAGCCTACTTGCTATTCTATCCTTCTTTTGCCATAGAGTACAAGACAGCTTTCTTAGTAAAGTCAACATATGAGCTCCTAAGAAATGGTGCTTATTGGTCTCCATCCTTGGCCCCAAGACTGTACCTGAGATAGAACTGTCTATTACATATCATATTATGTAGTAGATTTTAATTTACTAGAACTCACCTACCCACCAGATTTGAATTAAGAGAAGGAATTTCTTACACATTTTCATGTAACTCTTTATTCAACCTCAAAGCAAAAATGAACACATTCCTATTTCACCTAGTAAAATGCCTTATGAAAACACGTATTTTAAAATATATTTAGGAAATATGTATGGCCAGAAGTATAGGTGGAATTAGATGTATAACTTAATTAATTCATTCATTCATTCAATATCTCACATTGTGAATATTTTTTATCTTATTTAATTTGCTCACTACTGGACTTTTGATATTATTACATATTTATCAAACATGAAATACATGTTTAAAATAGAAACTCCTGATCATTTAAAATATTTCAGTATCAATGCAAATATACCAATTAACTATCAAAATCAAAGTGCAAAAAATAAACACAATCGGGACACCTAGGTGGCTCAGTTGGTTAAGCAGCTGCCTTCAGCTCAGGTCATGATTCCAGCATCCTGGGATCGAGTCCCGCATCGGGCTCCTTGCTCAGCAGGAGCCTGCTTCTCCCTCTGCCTCTGCCTGCCATTCTGTCTGCCTGTGCTTGCTCTCTCTCCCTCTCTCTCTGACAAATAAATAAAATCTTTAAAAAATAAATAAATAAACACAATCATGGAATCTCACATTCCATTATTTTTCTGACCAAATTTATTGTGTTGTACTCAGGTATTCCCAAAGTAAATACCTTCAGAGTGGTCATAGTCTATAAGTAAAAGCCTTTCTGATGCACAATTTGCTTGATTGTTACCAAAGGCAATACCACTGTATCATGGTTTGAGAAAAAATATTTGCCATAATGTCCTTTCATATAAGAGAATGACTTGATGGGTTTGGCTCACTTTCTGGAAGAAGACATGTAACTATATACATATTACAATTGCACAGGTCTTGATTCTCAACCAAGATAGGGTGTAGCAGCAGACCTCACATGCATACCTGCCCTGGAAGACCCACCAGGAATAGCCTCCCAAGAAAACACTTCTTCCAATGAAAAAGGACAGAATAATCAATCTGTCAATGACTGTCTCACAGCATGCCAGGCTGAGACACAGTTTCACAGGACACTAGGCTCTCATTGACTGTACCAAATTAAAGTAGGCTGACAAGAACTCACAGTGATTTATTCAAAACAAAATACTGTGACAAATCAAAGCTGGGTCTTCTTTGTCTTTTCTCTAAGTAATACAGACTTCCCTACAGTTTTTTTTTTAATTTTTCTATTTTTCTATACATTTTTTAATATATTGAAAATGGAATGATAAGTAACCTTATCAATAATCAGTGAAAGATGATGAATGCATTTCTTCAGAGTTTTGCAATCTTCAATGCCCCCATTCCATCTATAGGGTACAATCTAAAAACCTGGACCTATTCTTAGTGTAGTGTTCTCTATAATTCCCACCCACTCCCCTAAATTCAGTATAAAGTTTAAGAGTCATCTCCCTAGAATGTCTCTCCTCTCCACTCCTTAGAATTTTCTATGTTCCACTTAACATTCAAAGTCCATGTGAAGTCATACCTCCCATGGTCACTACATTGATCACACTAGTTCATTGGACTCCCCTCCCTGAATTGGCTAAGCCACACTTCAACTACCAAGGCAGCCATTGCCTAAGACTAGGTTTTGTAGGTATGCTGCCTCCTCAAAGAAAATACAAGTTTTGCAAGGGTGGAAGCTTATAATGGTTTTCTAAGGATGCTATAACAAATTGTCACAAATCAAGTAGCTCAAAACAACAGAAATACATGCTTTCACAGTTCTGGAGGCTCGAAGGCCAAGAACAGGGTGTCCGCAGAGTCATATTCTGAAGGCTCAAAGGGAGGATCTATTCCATGGTTTTCTCTTAGATTCTGGTATTGCCTAAAATCCAGGGCATTTCTTGCCTCGTAGCTGTATCCCTCCAATTCCTGCCATTTTTCTTCTGTGTCAGTGTCTCTGTGTGTTTTATGCTCTTATAAGGAGGGAAGATATATTGGACTTTGGGTTCATTCTAAAACAGTATGGCCTCATCATAACCAATTATATTTGCAAAGACCCAATTTTCAAAAAAAGTTACATTCTGAGGTCCTGTTTAGACATACAGTTGGGGGGCACTTTTTAACCCAGAACAGAGATATATCCTTATCCTGCTTTTGATGTTTAGTATCTTTCTTTAACTGGGAGAATTTAAGGACTCTGCTGATAACCATGACGTTATACTTAGGGAGCCTGCTTTGTGTGGGATGATGTGCTAGGCTCTGTAGGGAAGCCTTTCTGCACTGACTCAACCACAGAAAGGCAGTAAAAGTACTCTTCTTAAAAGTTTTGGTTCTACTAAGAAAAAGCCAATCACTTTGTAATGGTAATTGCTTTTGACCTGCTCTTCTGGGAGGTCACTGGTAGGTACAGTGGAGTTCACTTAAGTAAAGCTTTAGTATAAGAGATCAGGAATAATTAAGGCAGGCAGGGTGGGGAGAGGAAGCAATCATGGAGAAGTCTCATCTTAAAGCATGGGAAATGTCAAGTTGGATTCACTCTGTGTAAAGGTCAGCCCTAACATGCCAACCTTTTAAAATTTCATTTGAAGGACTCTGTTTAAAATACCATGCTACAAATTTGCTAAAAAAACATTCACTCTGGGAAAACCTTTCATATAGCCACAGAAGACAGAGTTACCACAATAGAGTGCAAAACTAAATAAAAACAATATAAATGCTCTAATTTCCAGGGAAACAAATGAGGAAGCACACAAAATTTTTAAATATCCAAGGGAACACTTTGCTAGAAGAGAAACAAGCAAATAACAACAAACAAAACCCCACTAGTCCTAGAATCAGAAAACCAGGTTTCCAGTTCCAGTTTGCTATTTGCTGGCTTTGTGACATTCAGCAAGTTAAAACATTTAACCTTTCTCTAATATGGAGTAATAATTGGCTTATATACTTGCTGTAAATGATTGTGAAAAAAAAATAAGATATTATGAGTGAGATATTCTCTGAAATCATTAATCACTCTACAAATATTTGGATTATTTTGAGATGTTCAGATAGGCAGCTGTATGTTATCTTAATGATTATCAAATTTACAACCAAATATTGTCTGCCATTTTGAAATAAAACAAATTTGTTCTTGAGCAGTGTCCTAAGGGATCAGCCCAAACTGGTTGCCTAGAGAAGAGCCATTTAACTAAAGGTTACATAAAATTGAAAACCACAATCAGACATTAAAAATAGAATTTTAAAAGGTGATCTAGTCAGTGAACCAACAAATAGGCTGATTGAACACCTACTATGTCTAGGTGTTCTCTAAGACTAAAGGAGAAACAGAGCTGAAAATAATTAGTATCCCAAACCTAAAAAGATTAGAATGTAGCCATATAGTACTAAAAAATAAAATATCGTCATTGCACATGAAGAACAGAGAGACCTGGGTAAATAATGCTGAGTGATTTCAGAGTAAGAAGAGATCCCTAATGGGTATAATGGTCCAGGAAACATTGTGGAGAAAGGGATGGTAAATTGAATAGAAAAAGGTGTCTCAGTAGAAATTTTGAGTCTATATAAGGGACCAGACATCTAAAATCTTGAATGGAATAGAGATTGAAAGGGATGAGGGTGAGGAACAAGAGAATGAGAGAAAGATACTTTGTTTCAATCCAGGATATCACCATTTTTAGTATGCCTCTGTCCTTGAGCTTTTTATCTCCATCAGTTTGGACCCTCACGTCAGACTGAAACAAAAGGCATATTAACGAATTAGACTTCAGAGAAGGCTTAAGTAGAGATAATATCTTCTGCTCCGTTCATCCCAAACAGGAAAAGATAAGAAGGTAAACACTAAACCTACTTTTTTTGGGGTATCACAGACAGGTGGCCAGCATTCCACTGTTTATAGACAAATGAACCCATCTATTCCTGTTAGTCTCCTTAATGATAAAATTCATGCATGTATAAAATTTTTTTCAATATACATATACATATACATATATATTTATAGACACACAAATATATATTCAAATATATGTATGGAGGTATAGGACTACATTAGCATTGGTTGGAAACATTAAAAAGAAAAAATCCTTATGAGAGATGAAACCTTAGAAAAATCAGAATGGAATTTAGAGTTGCAAAATGGATGCTCTTTTAGAAGTCTGAACAGAAGAAAATGATCAGACTGAAATTAGTTGAATTGGAACAATGCTTTCTAAAAAGTGACCTATCCAGAGATGGGAAGATCGTACCCCTTCAAGAAGAGACAATCAGCTTTTGTGTGCTGTGTCACTGTAAAAGCTGCTTCCAGCAGAGAGGAGCACAGCCCAGCACTTCCTTTTGAGAGGAGATGGTAAGATGACAGAACGATGAACTTTAATGGGCTATCAGATATTTTTAAATAGCATTTTCCATTTTAAATGTGGATCCAAATCTAATGCTTATAGAATGAGGGCTAAAAGCTTCAGTTCAAACCAGCAAGGCCATCACCAGTATCCGCACCGAAAGCTCTCTGACAAGAATACACTTGATTTCCAACCAGCAAGAGACTAGTTATTCCATTTAGGGAAATGACATCTTGATGACCTAAAATTACCCTTGCAGTTTCTGCAGACTATAGTTTCGGCAATCCATCTATTCCAGGTTGCACAGAAAAGCATTGCTAAGGCTTTTAAAGAACTCTCTCCAGGGGGATCATGCTTTCCCTGGCTCCTTAGCCAAAGATTGTATAAATACTTGTCAACATAGTGCTTACTGGTCACCAAAGCTGGTAATTCATTCATTTAGGAACATTCATTTAGGAACAATGTTTATTATGTGCCAGGCTCTGTGCTAGATCCTAGTGATACAAAAATTAAAGCCATAATACCTACCCTCAAGACCTTAATGCCCTATGGGGAAGAGAGTCAAGTTGAAAAATTATCAGAACATAGGAGAGATGGCAGGCTGACTGAATTTCCAAAAGGGCTATTAACTTTAGCCATCTCCACTCCATCCTACTCCATTCACTTCCTAATACTGCGATCTGGCCCACATCCCTTCCTGAGACTGATCTCCCCAAGGTCACCAGGAGTACCCAACCTTCCAATCTGATGGCCAGTTCAATCCTTATTGTACCCATTTTCCAATAGCATTTGTCACTTTTTGTTACCCACTTATTTTCCAAACTCTTGGTCTTCTAGGACCATGCAATATCCTGATTTTTCTCCTTACAACCTTGAAAATTTCTTCTAAGTTTTCTTGACTTGTCTTTTCTGTTGTTTGGTCCTTAAATGTTAGCAATACAAAGAATTGTACTCAGTTTCCACTACATGTATTTTCCTTATATAATTTCATTTCTCAGGCTCCCAAACAAAACAAAACCTCCAAATCTCTTCCATATATAATCCATTGTCAATTTTGTTCATTAGATTCTGGAAATGCTTCCAAGTTTCTATTCAAGATGGTAAACAGAGCCAGTATATTTGACTGCACCATGCTAAATTTTCATTTATATTTACAATGTTATATAAAAATATGTGTATTTTAGAAAATCATATCAGTGTGACCAAACAGGGAAGGATGCCATTCACATATTCACATATTCAATATTGTGAGAACATTTCCAAGATATAATATAGGTTTGGATTACTTGATATAAAAATTATTTTCCAGCCTAAGATTCAATACATGGAAGGCAATCCTCCAGTTCTCTGAAACACAGGGACAGGGATCAGAGGAATGGGGAAGACCTGGGTAATCAACAAGGGAGCCTGAATCTTGCCACGTGAATGACTTCTGTATGGACATCAGGAAAATCCTTGAGGTCACCAGGCTCACACTATGCCTTCACAGAGCTCTGACCAGAGGTAGTCGCAATCACAGAAACACCAAATAAAACAGAGACATTTCCTCAGAAAACCACTGAAGATGACTGTGTTGCTCTGTGCTATTTTCTGCACTTCTATTTTGCCAGATAAGGATGCCAGTTGTAAATGAGGAGTAAGAAGGGAGTTATAACTATAGAAATTTGTTCCATGAGAAAGTTTTACTCTTCTGACATAAATTTAGTTCTCTGTGTTTGGGGCTGTTATCATTTGTGTTTGATGTAGCAACTCAACCTTCGTAGGTGCCTGGTCCTTGTTTACTAGGTGGTGCAGATGTTCAAGTTGTGAGGTAGTTGCAAGGCCTCCTCCTTATCTGGCATAACTCCAGAGAAGGCTCAGTACATTTTTGTATTTCCAAAAATTGAAACTTTCCTCAACTACCCCTATCCTTCTTCTCCAAGCCCTGCTGCTGGCCCTAGTGGTACTCCTATCTGACTGGCATATCTTTGTCCTTACAACTGGAAAGAGCAATATATGGTACCAAATCTTGCTGCTATTTGCAAAATAGTTGGATTTTTCTCCCTCATGATAGTTGTGATACACTGAAGTTAGCTGGGCTATCCCTTCCTCTATCTAATGGATGTGATTTTGCTTATTAACAAATCCTCTTCAGTAATGCCCCTTCTTTAAAATAGCATGTGCCCCATGCCATATATAGAGGACCTATGGTACATGGGTACAAATTATTATTACAATGATTTTCTGTGACAAGCCACCTCAATATCTTAATAGGTTCAAATAGCAAGCACTTAGGTTTCTTACTTTTCTAGATAGGCTATGACATTGCTGGGATAGAATGGGCTTGGCAGAAGGTCAGATTTAGTTTGTGCCAAACATCTCTTTCAGGGATAGCAGATATCTGACCCAGATGCTTCCCATGGTGCATCACAAGACCACAGGATGGTGAGCCAGAGCGGAAAACAATTCTTAAGGCCAAAGTTGTGACTACTGAATACATTCCACTAGCCATAAGCCCTAGGCTGAGACAGATGGTACCTCAAGTGAATTAGAATAAAGGTGACAGGAAAGGGTGGATAATGACGGTAGGTGGGATGAAACTTTAACATTATAAATAAGTTTAGGAAGATAATTTATACACATATATACAAATTGTGGTTGGTCATGAGTAAATAGTTTACTTATTGGTCCAAAATTTTCCCTTGCTCCTAGTTAGAAGATTATACATTAATAGCTCTTTGTAATATGATTCCAGTTATTGGATATTGGGTTTCTTGATCCAGCCTTCAATTTGATGCTATCAACATGACATTTTATACACTGTTCATTTTCTTATCTATGCTGATATAAACTTATTTGTGTGTGTGTGCATATGCACATAGACATACACACATACAGATATATACATACGTATATTTATATACACTCATACATAAATATGCACATATGTATATATGTTCATATAAATGCAAATTTGGGAGGGGAGATAATTAAATTAAATGCATAGGACTCAAATTGTCATTTTTAACTAGAAGAATCATCTGTGTGGTTTTTCTATATTTGTTTAAGTGTGTTTCTCCCAAAGGAACCATGTATCATCCTTTTATCCTAAACACACAATATGGTTTCTAGAATCATCATATGTGCTCAATAAATGTTCAAAATATTAATCCATCACATTATTTGCTTATTCTCTTTCCAAATTTTTAGATGATAAAAACTTAAATCTTTTACTACAATCCTGTGTCTCTTAAACTCCATCCATTCTCTGATTCAGCAGCTTGAACCTGCCTTGCTCTACACATATGTTATTTGATGTCTTCTTTGAGCTGCGGTGAAAGATGGACCTAATAACTCAGGGGTAAATGAACCATTATCTGTTAACGAGGCAGAAGACTTTCTGTGAGTTTGTATCAGATATAGTGCACAGGGAAAGTTAAAATCAGCAGACAATGATTCTGACTTTTCTGTTACTGTGGGACATTTTAAAGCCATTTCACCTTTCTAGCCCACAGTTTTTCCAAATAAAATGGAAATAGCTTTTTATAAAGCTGCCCTTCCTTCTGACATTACCCTTCTACATCAAAGGAAATGATGTTTGAGAATATGCTTTGACAAATAAAAAGTATTACATAAATATGCTCTATAATTATTTTTTAATGGAATTAAGGCTTTACTTGATGATTCAGGGTAATTATTGTGGATGACACTATGGAAACATTTCTTCTTCCCCTTCCCACATCTTTGACTTAATACTACACATTAGGCATCTCCTGTTTTTTGTTTTTACCAAAAATCCTCCCAGACATCTATGTTGTTCTAATTTCTCCTATATCTTTTTTACTTATGACCTGTCACTTGTTATTTCTGTCAGACTTTTTTTCCCTGCAATTATTAGAACAGATATGTAATAAATGCAAGGACTATTGTTTAGAAAGTAAAATGACTGTGTCTCTCAGGGCAAGGAGAGAGGAACAGAAAGAAATGTATGGAGAAGCTATTTTTAGTTTGACATACCTTGATGAAATGGCTTTAAACTCAGTATATGATTGCAGAATAAGTACAGGTCCTCAAGATAGAAAATGTTCCCCATCTTATCTCACCTACCACATGCATCAAGGAATCTAGAATCCGGACAGGCAAAGAGGGAAAGGGATCAGGAGCTATAAAAGGACATTTGTTCAGGAGTGATATTTCAGAATCTGTCATCCTCATTCAACCTTCAGGGTGACAGATGATGCATTTTGGCAGGGAAGAGAATTTACCTTGATTAAAAAGATTTCTTTATGTAGGGAGGTTTGGGGGAGCGGTACAGAGGGAAAGACCAATATCCAGGACTTCCACATAGCGGCATCCTGGGCTGATACCCCACCCGACTCCATCAAATACAGAGCATTTCTTTCAATTCCAACCATATTATAGGACTAGGAAAAAAAAATCACTTCAGATACTAAACTCCACACTGAGGAGACAATTTCTCATAACAAGAGTTAATAATGAGTCTTCTTGAAATCCCTTTTCCAATCAAAGGACAGGGATTGTCAGAACAGATATCACTGTATTAAGGTCAGACTAAAAGCCTGGTCATGACTTGTATGCTATGGATAAAACCACTAATAAAAGCAGTTCTAAGATATTTCTCTGAAAGGTTTCAGAAAGAACACTAATTAACTCAGGCAGAGAATCTTCCAAAGATGTATTCCTTCTGTTGAAGAATATCCTGTATTGGCATTTTTGTGAATCATTCTTGACATTTTGCCAGTTCTGCTGTCAACTTTCAAGGGATACAGAAATAGTCAGTGGATTTTTAAAAGCAAAATCTCTAAACCAAAGTCTGATTATAAAAGCTACTGGTTAGTTTAAAACCAAAACAAAATACAGACACGATCATTAAAAAACAAAATTTCTAGGAAAGCTCTTGAGATGGAATTGCTTCATCTAGTATAGTAGGGCCAACCTGGATTAAATTAAAGTGTTTCTTAGGTTGTAGGGCTAAAAGTATTTTGAGTTATTGAGTGGAGTGTGTGCATGAGTGAGTAGACACTCATGCATATATATACATTTTCTGTCAACAAATGTTGACCCAACACCTACTATGTGTCACTCACTACTAATAAGTTAAGAAAGCTAAGATTCTATCTTATAAAATACTAATAATTGTTCTAAAAATATTTCTAAATATTTTATGCTTTTAATAATTGACTTTTGCGGGGAGGAGTCAAGATGGCGGAGAAGTAGCAGGCTGAGACTACTTCGGGTAGCGGGAGATCAGCTAAATAGCTTATCTAAAGATTGCAAACACCTACAAATCCAACGGGAGATTGAAGAGAAGAAGAACAGCAATTCTAGAAACAGAAAATCAACCACTATCTGCAAGGTAGGACTGGCGGAGAAGTGAATCCAAAGCGACGGGAAGATAGATCGCGGGGGGAGGGGCTGGCTCCGGTGAGCAGCGGAGCAACGCAGCAAAATCAGGACTTTTAAAAACCTGTTCCGCTGAGGGACATCGCTCCAGAGGCTTAACTGGGGTGAAGCCCAGGCGGGGTCAGCACGGCCTCAGGTCCCGCAGGGTCACAGAAGGATAGGGGGTGTCTGAGTGTCGCAGAGCTTACCGGTATTAGAACGGGGAAGCCGGCTACAGAGACAGAGCCAAGGAGTGACTCTCAGCTCGGGTTTGCCTTGAACCGGTCGCAGGCTCGGCCAGCTCGGAACGCAGCCAGAGGCCAGGGTGACGGGAGTCATTGGGCGCTGTTCTCTGAGGACGCACTGAGGAGTGGGGCCCCGGGCTCTCGGCTCCTCCGGGCCGGAGACCGGAAGGCTGCCATCTTCATTCCCGTCCTCCGTCCTCCGGAACTCTACAGAAAGCGCTCAGGGAACAAAAGCTCCCGAAAGCAAACCCAGCACCCCGAGGGGATTACTCACCCCGGCCCTGGGTAAGGGCGGTGCAACTCCGCCTGGGGCAAAGACACTTGAGAATCACTACAACAGGCCCCTCCCCCAGAAGATCAACGGGAAACCCAGCCAGGACCAAGTTCACCTACCAAGGAGTGCAGTTTCAATACCAAGGAGAGCGGCGGAATTCCAAGGAGAAGAAAGCAAAGCACGGAACTCATGGCTTTCTCCCCATGATTTTTTAGCCTTGCAGTTAATTTAATTTTTTTTTCAACTTTTTTTTTCTTTTTCTCTTCTTCTGCTAAATTTTTTTAACTTTTACCGTTTTCTTTTTTAACATTTTTTAAATAGTTTATCTAAGATATATATTTTTTTTCCTCTTTTATATTTTTTCTTTATCGGCTTTCTTTTTTTAATAGTTTCTTTTTTTTTTTCTTTCTGAACCCCTTTTTATCCCCTTTCTCCCCCCTCACAATTTGGGATCTCTTCTGATTTGGCTAAAGCATATTTTCCTGGGGTTGTTGCCACCCTTTTAACATTTTACTTGCTCCTTCATAAACTCTTATCTGGACAAAATGACAAGGCGGAAAAATTGACAACAAAAAAAAGAACAAGAAGCAGTACCAAAGGCTAGGGACCTAATCAATACAGACATTGGTAATATGTCAGATATAGAGTTCAGAATGACGATTCTCAAGGTTCTAGCCAGGCTTGAAAAAGGCATGGAAGATATTAAAGCAACCCTCTCGGGAGATATAAAAGCCCTTTCTGGAGAAATAAAAGAACTAAAATCTAACCAAGTTGAAATCAAAAAAGCTATTAATGAGGTGCAATCAAAAATGGAGGCTCTCACTGCTAGGATAAATGAGGCAGAAGAAAGAATTAGTGATATAGAAGACCAAATGACAGAGAATAAAGAAGCTGAGCAAAAGAGGGACAAACAGCTACTGGACAACGAGGGGAGAATTCGAGAGATAAGTGACACCATAAGACGAAACAACATTAGAATAATTGGGATTCCAGAAGAAGAGGAAACAGAGAGGGGAGCAAAGGTATATTGGAGAGAATTATTGGAGAGAATTTCCCCAAAAAGGCAAAGGGAACAAGCATCAAAATTCAGGAGGTCCAGAGAACCCCCCTCAAAATCAATAAGAATAGGTCAACACCCCGTCACCTAATAGTAAAATTTACAAGTCTTAGTGACAAAGAAAAGATCCTGAAAGCAGCCCGGGAAAAGAAGTCTGTAACGTACAATGGTAAAAATAATAGATTGGCAGCAGACTTATCCACAGAGACCTGGCAGGCCAGAAAGAACTGGCATGATATATTCAGAGTACTAAATGAGAAAAACATGCAGCCAAGAATACTATATCCAGCTAGGCTATCATTGAAAATAGAAGGAGAGATTAAAAGCTTCCAGGACAAACAAAAACTGAAAGAATTTGCAAATAACAAACCAGCTCTACAGGAAATATTGAAAGGGGTCCTCTAAGCAAAGAGAGACCCTAAAAGTAGTAGATCAGAAAGAAACAGAGACAATATACAATAACAGTAACCTTACAGGCAATACAATGGCACTAAATTCATATCTCTCAATACTTACCCTGAATGTGAATGGGCTAAATGCCCCAATCAAAAGACACAGGATATCAGAATGGATAAAAAAACAAAACCCATCTATATGTTGCCTACAAGAAACTCATCTTAAACCCGAAGACACCTCCAGGTTTAAAGTGAGGGGGTGGAAAAGAATTTACCATGCTAATGGACATCAGAAGAAAGCAGGAGTGGCAATCCTTATATCAGATCAATTAGATTTTAAGCCAAAGACTATAATAAGAGATGAGGAAGGACACTATATCACACTCAAAGGAACTATCCAACAAGAAGATCTAACAACTTTAAATATCTATGCCCCTAACGTGGGAGCAGCCAACTATATAAACCAATTAATAACAAAATCAAAGAAACACATCGACAAGAATACAATAATAGTAGGGGATTTTAACACTCCCCTCACTGAAATGGACAGATCATCCAAGCAAAAGATCAACAAGGAAATCAAGGCCTTAAATGACACACTGGACCAGATGGACATCACAGATATATTCAGAACATTTCATCAAAAAGCAACAGAATACACATTCTTCTCTAGTGCACATGGAACATTCTCCAGAATAGATCACATTCTTGGTCCTAAATCAAGTCTCAACCGGTATCAAAAGATTGGAATCATTCCCTGCATATTTTCAGACCACAATGCTCTGAAGCTAGAACTCAATCTCAAGAGGAAATTTGGAAAGAACCCAAATACATGGAGACTAAACAGCAGCCTTCTAAAGAGTGAATGGGTCAACAAGGAAATTAAAGAAGAATTGAAAAAATTCATGGAAACAAACGATAATGAAAACACAACGGTTCAGAATCTGTGGACACAACAAAGGCAGTCCTGAGAGGAAAATATATAACGGTACAAGCCTTTCTCAAGAAACAAGAAAGGTCTCAGGTACACAACCTAACCCTACACCTAAAGGAGCTGGAGAAAGAACAAGAAAGAAACCCTAAACCCAGCAGGAGAAGAGAAATCATAAAGATCAGAGCAGAAATCAATGAAATAGAAACCAAAAAAACAATAGAACAAATCAACGAAAGTAGGAGCTGGTTCTTTGAAAGAATTAATAAGATTGATAAACCCCTGGCCAGACTTATCAAAAAGAAAAGAGAAAGGACCCAAATAAATAAAATCATGAATGAAAGAGGAGAGATCACAACGAACACCAAAGAAATACAGACAATTCTAAGAACATACTATGAGCAACTCTACGCCAACAAATTTGACAATCTGGAAGAAATGGATGCATTCCTAGAGACATATAAACTACCACAACTGAACCAGGAAGAAATAGAAAGCTTCAACAGACCCATAACCAGTAAGGAGATTGAAACAGTCATCAAAAATCTCCAAACAAACAAAAGCCCAGGGCCAGACGGCTTCCTGGGGGAATTCTACCAAACATTTAAAGAAGAACTAATTCCTATTCTCCTGAAACTGTTCCAAAAAATAGAAATAGAAGGAAAACTTCCAAACTCATTTTATGAGGCCAGCATCACCTTGATCCCAAAACCAGATAAGGATCCCATCAAAAAAGAGAACTACAGACCAATATCCTTGATGAACACAGATGCAAAAATTCTCGCCAAAATTCTAGCCAATAGGATTCAACAGTACATTAAAAGGATTATTCACCACGACCAAGTGGGATTTATTCCAGGGCTGCAAGGTTGGTTCAACATCCGCAAATCAATCAATGTGATACAACACATTAATAAAAGAAAGAACAAGAACCATATGATACTCTCCATAGATGCTGAAAAAGCATTTGACAAAGTTCAGCATCCCTTCCTGATCAAAACTCTTCAAAGTGTAGGGATAGACGGCACATACCTCAATATTATCAAAGCCATCTATGAAAAACCCACCGCAAATATCATTCTCAATGGAGAAAAACTGAAAGCTTTTCCGCTAAGGTCAGGAACACGGCAGGGATGTCCGTTATCACCACGGCTATTCAACATAGTACTAGAAGTCCTAGCCTCAGCAATCAGACAACAAAAGGAAATTAAAGGCATCCAAATCGGCAAAGAAGAAGTCAAACTATCACTCTTCACAGATGATATGATACTATAGGTGGAAAACCCAAAAGACTCCACTCCAAAACTGCTAGAACTTGTACAGGAATTCAGTAAAGTGTCAGGATATAAAATCAATGCACAGAAATCAGTTGCATTTCTCTACACCAACAACAAGACAGAAGAAAGAGAAATTAAGGAGTCCATCCCATTTACAATTGCACCCAAAACTATAAGATACCTAGGAATAAACCTAACCAAAGAGACTAAGAATCTATACTCAGAAAACTATAAAGTACTCATGAAAGAAATTGAGGAAGACACAAAGAAATGGAAAAATGTTCCATGCTCCTGGATTGGAAGAATAAATATTGTGAAAATGTCTATGCTACCTAAAGCAATCTACACATTTAATACAATTCCTATCAAAGTACCATCCATTTTTTTCAAAGAAATGGAACAAATAATCCTAAAATTTATATGGAACCAGAAAAGACCTCGAATAGCCAAAGCAATATTGAAAAAGAAAGCCAAAGTCGGTGGTATCACAATTCTGGACTTCAAGCTCTATTACAAAGCTGTCATCATCAAGACAGCATGGTACTGGCACAAAAACAGACACATAGATCAATGGAACAGAATAGAGAGCCCAGAAATAGACCCTCAACTCTATGGTCAACTCATCTTCGACAAAGCAGGAAAGAATGTCCAATGGAAAAAAGACAGCCTCTTCAATAAATGGTGTTGGGAAAATTGGACAGCCACATGCAGAAAAATGAAATTGGATCATTTCCTTACACCACACACGAAAATAGACTCAAAATGGATGAAGGATCTCAATGTGAGAAAGGAATCCATCCAAATCCTTGAGGAGAACACAGGCAGCAACCTCTTCGACCTCAGCCGCAGCAACATCTTCCTAGGAACATCACCAAAGGCAAGGGAAGCAAGGGCAAAAATGAACTTTTGGGATTTTATCAAGATCAAAAGCTTTTGCACAGCAAAGGAAACAGTGAACAAAACCAAAAGACAACTGACAGAATGGGAGAAGCTATTTGCAAATGACATATCAGATAAAGGGCTAGTGTCCAAAATCTATAAAGAACTTAGCAAACTCAACACCCAAAGAACAAATAATCCAATCAAGAAATGGGCAGAGGACATGAACAGACATTTCTACAAAGAAGACATCCAGATGGCCAACAGACACATGAAAAAGTGTTCCATATCACTCGGCATCAGGGAAATACAAATCAAAACCACCATGAGATATCACCTCACGCCAGTCAGAATGGCTAAAATGAACAAGTCAGGAAATGACAGATGCTGGCGAGGATGCGGAGAAAGGGGAACCCTCCTCCACTGTTGGTGGGAATGCAAGCTGGTGCAACCACTCTGGAAAACAGCATGGAGGTTCCTCAAAATGTTGAAAATAGAACTACCCTATGACCCAGCAATTGCACTGCTGGGTATTTACCCTAAAGATACAAACGTAGTGATCCGAAGGGGCATGTGCACCCGAATGTTTATAGCAGCAATGTCTACAATAGCCAAACTATGGAAAGAACCTAGATGTCCATCAACAGACGAATGGATAAAGAAGAAGTGGTATATATACTCAATGGAATACTATGCAGCCATCAAAAGAAATGAAATCTTGCCATTTGCGACGACGTGGATGGAACTAGAGGGTATCATGCTTAGCGAAATAAGTCAATCGGAGAAAGACAACTATCATATGATCTCCCTGATATGAGGGAGAGGAGATGCAACATGGGGGGTTGAGGGGGTAGGAGAAGAGTAAATGAAACAAGATGGGATTGGGAGGGAGACAAACCATAAGTGACTCTTAATCTCACAAATCAAACTGAGGGTTGATCGGGGAGGGGGTTGGGTGAGGGGGGTGGGGTTATGGATATTGGGGAGGGTATGTGCTATGGTGAGTGCTGTGAAGTGTGTAAACCTGGCGATTCGCAGACCTGTACCCCTGGGGATTAAAATATATAAAAAAAAAATAATAATTGACTTTTTAATAGACTATTTTTATAGCAGTTTTAGGTTCACAGAAAAATTGAACAGAAGGTACATGATTTCCTATATACACCCCACCCTAGAGTGGTGTATTTGTTACAACCGATGAACTTACCTTGACATTATTATCACCCAGAATTGATAGTTTATACTGAGGTTTACTCTTCATATTGTATATTCTGTGGGTTTAGATAAATGTATTACGATATGTATCCACCAGTAAAACACCATACCCAATATTTTCATTGTTCTAAAAGTCCTCTGTTCTCTCCCTATTTACAATCCCTCTCAACTCTGGCAACCATTGATTTTTTTTTTTAAGATTTTATTTATTTATTTGACAGAGAGACACTGAGAGCAGGAACATAAGCAGGGGGAGCAAAATTTGCTAATCACTTTCAAAACTGACATAACACAAGTAACATCTCACACTTGTCACCCTTCTCTTCATTCACATGGTTTCCTATACTATTCTGGAAAATAGTATTTCTGTGTTCCACACTCTATCCTCCAAAATGACTCAGAAAGAAGATACTAAGTTATTTTAGTTTTAGTTTTTGTTTTTAAAATCACGTCCATAAGTGAATGGAATAGAGACACCAGTTTTTGGATTATAAGAATATTAATTAAGAGAGACAAGATTTGACTAAGAAGATAAGCATAGTGGAGAACATGGTTATTTCTTTGTTCATTGGAGAGTAGGGTCCTTAAGAAACTATTACATAAACCGTGGATAGAAAATTTTGTCATTAAGATAGATCCTTGCTCAGCCAATGACAGATAGACTAGAGAATCAGTTACAGGGGTCTAGTGTCTTAGACCTGAATCTCAACTTCTGATTCCACATTTGTTTTTCTAAAACAAACAAAATCAGCCCAATATTTACCTGCCGTGAGTTACAAAACATGGTCCTGAATTTATAAGCAAGAGCAGGATGTTTCTTTTAAATATGCTTGTATAGCATATGGAATCCTCAGAAGGCAGAGCCCACATGAACATAATACTAATAATGATGATACCCACTAAACCTTCATAATGGCTGTGGAGTCCAGCCATTCCCTGAGCATAATTGCCTTCTATGGAAACTGAGTCACAGTCTGTCAGGAGAGCCCTGACATTCCCCTTGTTATCTGATAATGCCAGCAGGTATGGAAGGGGACAGGGACATAGGTAAGTGTGGGGGATCCTCTGCCCATCTCCTCTGCTTAGTCACTCAACCCGGTGGCCATCCACATAAATTGTCACAGACCAGTGAGAGAAAAATGGTTCTTGGGCAGAGGCTGTCAGCAGAAGGTTTGGCTGAGGGAGAGAGATAAAGAGTCTTCTCTTCTGGCACCGTATTTCTTCCTCTGCCTCAGTAATAGCAAGAAGAATACTGAAAATGACTGGCTGAGTAAATTGTTTTTGGAATAAATGTGTTCTCTCCCACAGCTCTTCTCCTCCGCCTTTTTGTTCTCTGGCTTGATCTCTTCCTCCTTGCCTCCTCCCATCCCTCTCCTAGCATGGACACCTCTCTTCTTTCTTTCAGGTAATATATATCTACTGACAAAGCTCTGGAAAAGAATATATATGTGTAATTTTTCTGCTAACATGCCAGTAGATAGCATCAAGCTGTCTAAGTCATGAAATAGATACAGCCAAGATCAGAAACAATGTTCATCTTCAGATTCACACATCCTAGCCAGCATGCAGGGATCACTTTCCTGCCACTGACCAGAGAGCTTGGCCTATTTCCTGAGGCTTTTCCACAAATATTAGTTTGAAGCCCCTTGGCTGTTAAAATATGATCCCATGCTGAAGAGATAGTTCAACTTTCAGGCTAGGTACATTTTACAGAATAAAGTTGTTAGCTTTGTTGCCACAATGTGCTTTGTGCAGTCAAGCCACCTCCAGATTCTCACTTCTGGCCTGGGTTCTACTCAGGGGAAGCTTTCTCTGGATCTCTTTGAATACCTTTGTAATCAGCCACACAGATCCCATAATCCAACCTTCTATGAAGCTGGTTCTCTCCAATTGTGGCTGAAATTATACTGAGACACATCTTTCTCTGGGAGTTACTGTTATAAATTTCTTTTTCACCAGGAAAAAAATATATAACTTAAAAAGTACAGTATCTGCCAAATGAATGAACAGATTAGTCTGCACTGTTTTCTGACACCAACAACAAATTCTTCAACTCTCCAGACACCAGCTAGGTTTCCTACAATTCAATTTAATTCTGATGTTACACACCTGGATTTAGCATCAGATTCCTCAGGTTAAAAGGGCTCAATCCCATGGGACTCCCCGACTGAAGATGCCAGTTATAAGTCCCAGGTATTCTTCCCTGTTCTTCTGACTGGCCAGTTACAAGTTCAAGGAAGGGTTCCCAAATCCTCTCCTCAGGTTTGATAATTTGAGAGAACAATTCACAAAACTCAGAAAAGCACTTTACTTAATATTATTGTTTATTATAAATAAAATAATTCCATATATAACAGTAAAATGGAAAAGATATACAGGACAAGCTATGGGGAGGCAGGTAAGCAGAACTTCCATAAACCATCCTCTCAGTACCTCAATGTGTTCACCAACCCAGAAGCTCTCAGAACTCTGTCCTTTAGGAATTTTAATAGAGGTTTCGTTATGCAGGCATGACTGAGGAAATTATGCTCTATTGGTGATTGAATTTAACCTCTAGCCCCTCTCCCCACCTAGGGGTTTGGGGGTGGGCTGAAGTTTCCTCACATTTGTCTTTCTGGTGACCAGAACTCATCCTAAACCTGTATAAGGGTCCAAGCTACCAGTTGTCCCATTAGCATACAAAAGACACTCTCACTACTCCAGATTTTCTAAGGTTTCAGGAGATGTGCACCAGAAATCAGATCTAGGGACAAAGATGACCAAATACATATTTCTTATTATGTCACAAGAAATACCTAGTTTATAAAGCAGGGTATATGCCAAATTAATGAACACAAAAACACAATGACAGAGGATGGTATTTCATGTGTCCCCATTGCCTCTCCACCCACATATGCCAATATTCCTTAACAGACAGCCTCATCTGCCAATGAACTCAAGACCTCAGGACCTACCGCATTCTCCTTCTATCCCCAGTATGAAGGACAGTACCTTTTTAGGCATCAAAAACAAAACAAAACAAAACAAAAAAAAACACTTCAACAATCAATTGGTAGGTTTATGAAATGACCATTACTTGGAATAATAATGGTAAGCATGATAAAATAATCTTCTTTAAAGGACATTCATAACTTTCCAGGAATTTTAATAGACATTATACATTTAACAATTAATTTATACAAAACACCTATGAAAGAGAAATAACACATTTTCTACATAGAAGGAAACAGAAGTTTGGAGGAAATAAAGAAATTGTCTCAGGACCATGAATATAAGAGATTAAAAAAACATATCCTTGCCTACTAATCTCCAGAATACTGGTCAAATTGGGATTTTGAAGATATCATTAATAAGACTTTTCAATGATCAGTAGGGAAGATTGAATTTTCCCAACAAAACTGCTCTGTCCTTTCTCTGGATGAACTCATCCAGAAGTTTGGTTCTTTCTTTCTTTCTTTCTTTCTTTCTTTCTTTTTTTCTTCCCCCCATAAGGAATCAGTATTTGCAATGTGCTTATCCAGGTGTGCACAGATTTTTAGTAAAAGTCATTTGTATATCATAGAATGCCTGAGTAAGAAGGAGTGTAAAAGCAAATCTATTCCAACTCACTCAGTTTACTTTCAGTGTTCAGTTGAAGTCTTTAAAATTCCAAAGGCAAAAATGCTTTAGGAACTAAGTGGATGACACACTTCAAACAGACCTAACCAAGAAAGATGCCATTTGGTAGAACGAGTTGAATCTACTCTAAACCCCACTACATGCATGGCTCCCCATAGCTAGACTATGTTTACTAATTCTCAGTTGTTGGCTTCATTTCTACACTGTAGCTTTTACAATCACTCTCTTTGGGACTTGGGTGTCTCCTGATGGTATCCAAGTCATGTCAAGACATGCCTTTTGACCACAGGCTGCCTGAAAATTTTATTACCTAGAATACCCTTAGTCTCCAATTTAACTGAGTTATGTATGTCTCTGAAGCTTGGTAAGAGGTCTGATTAGTTCATAAACTTAATAAGAAGTGACAATAGAACTGGATCATCAATCCCAAAGTCATATTTTCTTTTGCTATACTATGCAATAGAGTAAAAATCTCTTTGCTAATTGAGAAGTTCCTCCCTGATACTGAATTAAGCACTTGATGAGAGGAGATGTAGATGTCTGGGATGATGGAACAGAAACACATGAGCTATTTTGGTTACCAGATAGCATTAGGTAATCATAACTTACTTGATGAGAATAAACTAAATGCCATAGATTTGATACTACTCTCTATCTGGATTTAAAAGTGGCCAAGACCTATAAAGGATTATGACTCCATAATTTTGAGCACCTTGACCTGAATAAAGAGGAACATGGATTTATAAAGATTTTGGTGTAGTTAGAAAAAATTAGCTTGACTATCAACAGTATTAGAAAAACAGAAACAAGCAAAAAATAAGCAAGTGAACAAAATAGTATATAAAAACAAATAGAGAAAACCCTTGGGCTGGGGCCCATTATATAAAGTCAGCTCAAACTTCCACCATGACTAAGATATAAAGGTAGATGGGCTTCTCTATAAACATCTTTTAACACCTTCTTGTTCTCCTTCAAGTCTGTTTTAATACCCATATAATATTTTCTCTGAGAGATTGAAAGGCATAAAGCCACATCTCCTGAAAACCAGAGGCACATGGTGTCTTCAAGCCTTCTTGCATTATCATGGATCCATGCCCCCCAAAAACTCAATTTTACTTATTTGCTCAAGGTAAAGATCCCTTAACCAAATTCAAGTGTCCTTACATAAGAGGTTACATTTCTTATGTTGACACCATAAATGAAAAGGTTTTCAAACATACACTAAAATCCTTCCTTTAGACAGATATTAGCCATTGTTTCTTTCTGATTTGTGATATCTATAGACCCAGTGCCTACAGATTCTGAAAGAATGAATACAGAATTAGCTGCTCACATTAAAAGTGAAACAAATGGGAAATTGATACAGAAAAACCAGACCTAGGAGTGAGAAGTAATGCCAGCATTCAAAAGAATACATTTGCACCAGGTGGTGGGTATTGTAGAGGGCACAGATTGCATGGAGCACTGGGTGTGGTGCAAAAATAATGAATACTGTTATGCTGAAAAAATAAAAAAATTAAAAAAAAAAACCAAAAGAATACATTTATCATTCATGGTCAGTATTTTAAAAAATAACAATGTAATAAAGACAAACCATCATCTAGGTTAAAGGAAAGAAATTTAATAACTTAGAAGAATCTTATGTAGCCCTCTTATTTCTCACCCTCCCAGATATAACCATTATCCCAAGTTTTTATTATTCATATAGTTCTACTACACATAAGTATATCCCTAAAATCTACCTTCCTTTTACCAACTTTTTAATTTTTAAATTTTTTGTAAAATAGGAAAAATATCAAGTGGAAAAAAGACAGTCTCTTCAATAAATGGTGCTGGGAAAATTGGACAGCTATGTGTAGAAGAATGAAACTTGACCACTCTCTCACACCATACACAAAGATAAACTTGAAGTGAATAAAAGACCTCAATGTGAGGCAGGAATCTATCAAAATCCTAGAGGAGAACACAGGCAGTAATCTCTTCAACATCGGCCAAAGCAACTTCTTTCAAGACAAAGGCAAAGGAAACAAAAGCAAAAGTGAACTTTTGGAACTTCACCAAGATCCAAAGTTTCTGCACAGCAAAGAAAATAGTCAACAAAGCAAAAAGGCAACCCACAAAATGGGAGAATATATTCGCAAATGACACTACAGACAAAGGACTGATATCCAAGATCTATAAAGAACTCCTCAAACTCAATACACACAAAACAGATAATCACACCAAAAAATGGGCAGAAAACATGAACAGACACTTCTCTAAAGAAGACATACAAATGGCTAACAGACACATGAAAAAATGTTCATCATCACTAGCCATCAGGGAGGTTCAAATCAAAACCACATTAAGATATCACCTTACACCAGTTAGAATGGCCAAAATTAACAGCAGGAAACAACATGTGTTGGAGAGGATGTGGAGAAAGGGGAACCCTCTTATACTGTTGGTGGGAATACAAGTTGGTACAGTCACTTTGGAAAACACTGTGGAGATTCCTTAAGAAATTAAAAATAGAGCTTCCCTATGACCCTGCCATTGCACTACTGGATATTTACCCCAAAGATACAGATGTAGTGAAAAGAAGGGCCATCTGTACCCCAATGTTCATAACAGCAATGGCCACAGTTGCCAAACCGTGGAAAGAACCAAGATACCCTTCAACAGACAAATGGATAAAGAAGATATGGTCCATATATACTATGGAGTATTATGCCTCCATCAGAAAGGATGAATACCCAAATTTTGTATCAACATGGACGGGACTGGAGGAGATTATGCTGAGTGAAATAAGTCAAGCAGAGAGAGTCAATTATCATATGGTTTTGCTTACTTGTGGAGCATAAGGAAGAACACAGAAGACATGGGGAGATGGAGAGAAGTGAGTTGGGGGAAACTGGAGGGGGAGATGAACCATGAGAGACTGTGGACTCTGAGAAACAAACTGAGGGTTTTGGAGGGCAGAGGGGTGGGATTTGGGTGAGCCTGGTGGTGGGTATTATGGAGGACATGTATTGCATGGAGCACCGGGTGTGGTGCATAAACAATGAAATCTGGAACACTGAAAAGAAATAAAAAAGAAAAAAAAAACAAATAAAATAAATTTAAAAATAAAAATTATTTTATCTTTTTGCTATTCATTCCATGTGCTTTCCATTATCATCTTCCAGATTCCTGATATGTTCTGCATCATTTAATCTACTGTTGGTTCCCTCTAGTGTGTTTTTTATTTCCATTATTGTATTTTTCAATTCTTCTTGGTTTTTAATATTTCCTATCTCTTTATTGAAGGACTCATGATTTCTTTCATTCTTTTTCTCTAGGCCAGTGAGTATCTTCATGATCCTTACTTT
Organism: Lutra lutra; assembly: GCF_902655055.1. Taxonomy (NCBI): domain Eukaryota; kingdom Metazoa; phylum Chordata; class Mammalia; order Carnivora; family Mustelidae; genus Lutra; species Lutra lutra. Next base: position 17,414,097 of record NC_062286.1, read on the forward strand.
AAATTCTTTATCAGGCATATTGCTTATCTGTTTTATTTAGTTCTTTTTCTGAGGCTTCTTCTTGTTTTTTCTTTTGGAGCTTATTCCTCTGTCTTTCCATTTTGTTTGACTTCCTGTGTTTGTTTTTGTGGATTAAGAAAAACAGTTACTTCTCCTAACATTGAAGGAAGTGGTCTTATGTATGGTATCCCTTATGCAAACTATGTGTGCTTAGTAACTTTTGCTGGCTTGCTAGAGCTGTGGCTATATATGCTGGTTCCTGTTAAAGTATGGTATATGTTATTCTCTCTTTCTGTTCTCTTGCCATTCTATTTTTGGATGTTCAGTAGCTGTTCAGTCACTACTCAGGTCATCTTTAGGATGAATTATTCCATTAAGAGGTATAATTTGGGTGTATTCTGTGGAGGAGGTGAGTTCAGAGTCTTCCTGTATTGCCATCTTGAACCAGAACCAGGAAGTAAGATATTTAAACCAGATAGACACCTCGATAGGAAAATTGAACAACAAAGGATTCCCAGAAGTAGATATACACATATGTGGACTCTTGACTTTGGAAAATGTAGCACTGAAAATCTTTGATCACCTCATTGTGGTAACAAGGGTTATGTGCTAATTCCACAGAGAAAAATAGTCATGTGTATGGACTACATTAAGAGAGTCAATAGGTACACTTGTTGGAGTGATTTTGTTTATTTTTTAAAAAGAACATGGGGAGAGGCAGAAGAAGAGGGAGAGAGAGAATTTAAGCAGATTCTACTCCCAATCTGGAACCCAACACAAAGCTTAATCTTACAAACCTAAGATCATGACCTGAGCCAAAATCAAGAGTTGAACACTTAACCAATTGAGTCACACAGGTACCCCTAATTTTCATTCTTATTTTAATTTGTATATTTGCATACTCTATATACCAATAGTTCCCACTTATTAAACATGGCATGGAGAATTCCTTTTAATACATACCTGGAGATATGGCCAAATTGTTACATAGTATTGTATTTTCAAAACTACCAAAAAAAGAAAACAACTCAAATGTCCATCAGTGTGAAATAGACAACTGATTTGTGGTACATAAATTACAGGTAGACACATAAAGATGAATTTCACAAACATAATGCTGAATACAAATTTTTAAAAATAACTTATTATATAAGAGTACATATGGTATATTTACTTTTTTAAAAAAATATTTTATTTTTTTAGTATTGCAAGATTCATTGTTTATGCACCACACCCAGTGCTCCATGCAATATGTGTCCTCCTTAATACCCACTGCCAGGCTCACCTAACCCCCCAACCCCTCCGAAACCCTCAGTTTGTTTCTCAGAGTCCACAGTCTCCCATGCTTCCTCTCCCCCTCCGATTTCCCCCAATTCACTTTTCCTTTCCTTCTCCTAATATCCTCCATATTATTCTTTATGCTCCACAAATAAGTGAAACCATATGATAATTGACTCTCTCTGCTTGACTTATTTCATTCAGCATGATCTCCTCCAGTCCCATCCATGTTGATATAAAAGTTGGGTATTCATCCTTTCTGATGGAGGCATAATACTCTATAGTATATATGGACCATATCTTCTTTATCCATTTGTCCATTGAAGGGGGTCTTGGTTCTTTCCACAGTTAGTGACTGTGGCCATTCTTGTTATGAACATTGAGATACAGATGGCCCTCCTTTTCACTACATCGGTATCTTTGGGGTAAATACCTTGTAGTGCAATTGCAGAGTCACAGGGAAACTCTATTTTTAATTTCTTAAGGAATCTCCACACTGTTTTCCCAAGTGGCTGCACTAACTTACATTCCCACCAATAAGAGGGTTCCCCTTTCTCCACATCCTCTCCAACATTTGTTATTTACTGTCTTGTTGCTTTTGACCAAAAGCACCAAAATCTTGCTTGGCTTTTTGGTGGTATCTCAATGTGCTTTTGATTTGAATCTCCCTGATGGCTAATGATGAACATTTTTTCATGTGTCTGTTATCCATTTGTATGTCTTCTTTGGAGAAGTGTCTCTTCATGTTTTCTGCCCATTTTTTGACATGATGATCTGTTTTGTGTGTGCTGAGTTTGAGGAGTTCTTTTTTTTTTTTTTTTTAGGATTTTATTTATTGGACAGAGATCACGAGTAGACAAGAGAGGAAAGCAGAGAGAGAGGGGGAAGCAGGCTCCCTGCTGAGCAGAGAGCCTGATGTGGGGCTTGATCCTAGGACCATGAGATCATGACCTGAGCTGAAGGCAGAGGCTTAGCCCACTGAGCCACCCAGCTGCTCCCGAGGAGTTCTTTATAGATCTTGATATCAGCCCTTTGTCTGTAGTGTTATTTGCAAATATCTTCTCCCATTCTGTAGGTTGCCTCTTTATTTTGTTGACTGTTTCCTTTGCTGTGCAGAAACTTTTGATCTTGAAGAAGTCCCAAAGGTTCATCTTCGCATTTGTTTCCTTTGCCTTTGGAGACATGTCTTGAAAGAAGTTGCTGTGGCCAATGTTGAAGAGGTTACTGCCTATATTCTCCTTTAGAATTCTGATGGATTCCTGCCTCACGTTGATGTATTTTATCCATTTAGAGTTTATCTTTGTGTATGGTGTAAGAGGATGGTCAAGTTTCATTCTTTTACACATAGCTGACCAATTTTCCCAGCACCATTTGTTGAAGAGACTGTCTTTTTTTCCACTGTATATTTCTCCTCCTTTGTTGAAGACTACTTGAGCATAAAGTTGAGGGTCCATATCTGGGATCTCTACTCTGTTCCACTGGTTCATGTGTCTGTTTTTATGCCAGTACCATGCTGTCTTGGTGATCACAGCTTTGTAGTAAAGCTTGAAATCAGGCAAAGTGATGCCCCCAGTTTTGTTTTTCTTTTTCAACATTTCCTTAGCAATTTTGGGTTTCTTCTGGTTCCATACAAATTTTAGGATTGTTTGTTCCAGCTCTTTGAAAAATACCAGTGGAATTTTGTTTGGGGTGGCATTGAAAGTATAGATTGCTCTAGGCACTATAGACATTTTAACAATGTTTATTCTTCTGATTCATGAGCATGGAATGCTCTTCCATCTCTTTGTGTCTTCTTCAATTTCTTCCATGAGTGTTCTATAGTTCCTTGAGTATATAACCTTTATCTCTTTGGTTAGGTTTATTCCCAGGTATTTTATGGTTTTGGTGTGATAGTAAATGAAATTGATTCTCTAATTTCCCTTTCCATATTTTCATTGTTAGTGTATAAGAAAGCAATTGATTTCTGTACATTGATTTTGTATCCTGCCACATTACTGAATTCCTGTATGACTTCTAGTAGTTTGGAGGTGGAGTCTTTTGGGTTTTCCATATGAAGCATCTTGTCATCTGTGAAGAGAGAGAGTTTGACTTCTTCATTACCAAGTTGAATACCTTTTATTTCTTTTTGTTGCCTGATTGCTGTTGATAGGTTGTTGATGTTGAACAAAAGTGGCAAGAATGGGCATCCTTGTCATGCTCCTGATCTCAAAGAGAAGGCTATCAGCTTTTCCCCATTGATATTCACTGTGGGTTTTTCATAGATAGATTTTATGAAGTTGAGGAATGTTCCCTCTATCCCTATACTTTGAAGGGTTTTAATCAAGAATGGATGCTGTATCTCATCTAATGCTTTTTCTGCATCAATTGAGAGGACCATGTGGTTCTTCTCTCTTCTCTTATTGATTTGTTCTATCACATTGATTGATTTGTGAATGTTGAACCACCCTTGAATCCCATGGATAAATCCCACTTGGTCAAGTGGGATTTGGTCAAGGTGGTCAAGGTAGATAATCTTTTCAATGTACTGTTGGATCCTATAGCTGGGATCTTGTTGAGAATCTTAGCATTCATATTCATCAGGGATATTGGTCTGAAATTCTCCTTTTTGGTGGGATCTTTGCCTGGTTTGGGGATTAGGGTAACGCTGGCTTCATAAAAAGTATCTGGATGTTTTCTTTCTGCTTCTATTTTTAAAAAAAAAGATTTTATTTATTTATTTGACACAGAGAGAGAGATCACAAGTAGGCAGAGAGGCAGGCAGAGAGGGAGGGGGAAGCAGGCTCCCCGCTGGGCAGAGAGCCAGATGTGGGGCTCGATCCCAGGGCTCTGAGATCATGACCTGAGCTGAAGGGAGAGGCTTAACACACTGAGCCACCCAGGTGCCCCTCTGCTTCTATTTTTTGAAATAGCTTCAGTAGAATAGGTATTATTTCTTCTTTGAATGTTCTGTAGAATTCCCCAGGGAATCTGTCAGGTCCTGGGCTCTAGTTTTTTGGGAGTTTTTTGATCTCTGCTTCAATCCCATTACTATCTGGGTCTATTCGGGTTGTCAATTTCTTCCTGATTCAGTTTTGGAAGTTTATAGGTTTCCATGAATGCATCTATTTCATCTAGGTTACTTAACTTTTTTTTTTAACTGTTATTTTTTTTATTTCTTTTCAGCGTAACAGTATTCATTGTTTTTGCACCCCACCCAGTGCTCCATGCAATCTGTGCCCTCCCCAATACCCACCACCTGGTTCCCCCAACCTCCCACCCCCCTGCCCCTTCAAAACCCTCAGGTTGTTTTTCAGAGTCCATAGTCTCTCATGGTTCACTTCCCCTTCCAATTTCCCTCAGCTCCTTTCTCCTCTCCATCTCCCCATGTCCTCCATGTTATTTGTTATGCTCCACAAATAAGTAAAACCATATGATAATTGACTCTCTCTGCTTGACTTATTTCACTCAGCATAATCTCTTCCAGTCCCATCCATGTTGATACAAAAGTTGGGTATTCATCCTTTCTGATGGAGGCCTAATACTCCATAGTGTATATGGACCACATCTTCCTTATCCATTTGTCCGTTGAAGGGCATCTTGGTTCTTTCCACAGTTCGGCGACCATGGCCATTGTTGCTATAAACATTGGGTTACAGATGGCCCTTCTTTTCACTACATCTGTATCTTTGGGGTAAATACCCAGTAATGCAATGGCAGGGTCATAGGGAAGCTCTATTTTTAATTTCTTGAGGAATCTCCACACTGTTCTCCAAAGTGGCTGTACCAACTTGTATTCCCACCAACAGTATAAGAGGGTTCCCCTTTCTCCACATCTTCTCCAACACATGTTGTTTACTGTCTTGCTAATTTTGGCCCTTCTAACTCATGTAAGGTGGTATCTCAATGTGGTTTTAATTTGAACCTCCCTGATGGCTAGTGATGATGAACATATTTTCATGTGTCTGATAGCCATTTGTATGTCTTCATTGGAGAAGTGTCTGTTCATATCTTCTGCCATTTTTTTGATATGATTATCTGTTTTGTGTGTGTTGAGTTTGAGGACTTCTTTATAGATCTTGGATATCAGCCTTTTGTCTGTACTGTCATTTGCAAATATCTTCTCCCATTCTGAGGATTGCCTCTTTGTTTTGTTGACTGTTTCCTTTGCTGTGCAGAAGCTTTTGATCTTGATGAAGTCCCAAAAGTTCATTTTCACTTTTGTTTCCTTTGCCTTTGGAGACATATCTTGAAAGAAGTTGCTGTGGCTGATATCGAAGAGGTTTATCTTTGTGTATGTTGTAAGAGAATGGTCGAGTTTCATTTTTCTACATATAGCTGTCCAGTTTTCCCAGCACCATTTATTGAAAAGGCTGTCTTTTTTCCACTGGCTATTTTTTCCTGTTTTGTCAAAGATTATTTGAACATAGAGTTGAGGGTCCATATCTGGGCTCTCTATTCTGTTCCACTAGTCTATGTGTCTGTTTTTATGCCAGTACCATGCTGTCTTGGTGATCACAGCTTTGTAGTAAAGCTTGAAATCAGGTAACATGATGCTACCAGTTTTATTTTTGTTTTTCAACATTTCCATAGCAATTTGGGGTCTCTTCTGATTCCATACAAATTTTAGGATTATTTGCTCCAGCTCTTTGAAAAATACAGGTGGAATTTTGACCAGAATGGCATTAAAAGTATAGATTGCTCTAGGCAGTATAGACATTTTAACAATGTTTATTCTTCTGATCCAAGAGCATGAAATGGTCTTCCATCTTTTTGTGTCTTCTTCAATTTCTAGGTTGCTTAACTTATTGGCATATAACTGTCAATAATTTCTGATGATTGTTTCTATTTCCTTGGTGTTAGCCATGATATCTCCCTTTTCATTCATAATTTTATTAATTTGGGTCCTCTTTCTTTTCTTTTGGATTAGTTTGGCCAATGGTTTATCAATCTTATTGATTCTTTCAAATAAACAACAAATTAAGCCAAGCCCACACCCAAGAAGGGAAATAATCAAGATTAGAGCAGAGATCAAAGAGAAACTAGAAACTAGAGATAGAGTAGAACAGAGATCAAAGAGAAACTAGAAGCTAGAGATACAGTAGAACACAACAACGAATTTAGAATGTGTTTTTTTGAAAGAATTGATAAAATAATTTTTTAAAAAAGAATTTGGATTAAGAATTTTCTCGGAGAAAATCAAGTGAATAAACATTTGCATTATAGGATCCCAGAAGAAGAGGGAGATAAAGGTGTAGAAAATTTATTTGAAGAAATAGTAACTGAAAACTTTCCTAATCTAGGGAGGGAAGAAGACATCCATGTTCTAGATGCACAGAAAGTTCCAAACAAGATGAACCCATACCATGGCATATAATAATTAAAATGTCAAAAAGAAAATCTTAAAAGCAACAAGAGAATAACCTACAAAGGTAAAATTATAAGGTTATAATCTGATTTTTTCACCAGAAACTTTGCAAGCCAGATAGGAGAGCATGATATATTGAAAGTGCCAAAATGGAAAAAATTTACAACTAAGAATACCCTACCTGGCAAAGTTATAATTCAGATTTGAAGAAGAGATAAAGATTTTCTCAGACAATAAAAGATAAAGGAGTTTATCACTGCTAAACCAACTTACAAGAAATGTGAACCATGAGAGACTATGGACTCTGAAAAACAATCTGAGGGTTTTGAAGGGGTGGGGGGTGGGAGGTTGGGGAACCAGGTGGTGGGTATTGGGGAGGGCATGGATTGCATGGAGCACTGGGTGTAGTGCAAAAACAATGAATACTGTTATGCTGAAAAGAAATAAAAATAAATAAATAAAAATAAAGTCATGTAGTTAAAAAAACATATATATATATATAATATATATATATATATATATTATATATATATATGCATGCAAGCAATGGAATACTATGCAGCCATCAAAAGAAATGAAATCTTACCTTTTGCATCAATGTGGTTGGAACCAGAGGGTATTATGCTGAGCGAAATAAGTCAATCAGAGAAAGAAAATATCATATGATCTCCCTAATTTGAGGAAGTTGAGAGACAAAGTGGGAGTTTTGGGGGTAGGGAAGGAAAAAAAATGAATCAAGATGGGATTGGGAGGGAGACAATCCATAAGAGAATCTTAATCTCACAAAACAAACTGAGGGTTGCCAGGGGAGGGCAGGTAGAGAGAGGATGGTTGGGTTATGGACATTGGGGAGGGTATGTGCTATAGTGAATGCTGTGAAGTGTGTAAACCTGGCGATTCACAGACCTGTACCCCGAGGGCTAATAATACATTATATGTTAATTAAATTTTTTTTGAAAGAAAAAAATAAAGAAAGAAAGAAACTACTTTAAATGGAAAAGAAATGATCATAATTAGGCATATGAAAAATATAAATGAAAAGATGCAAAATATAACAACATATACAAAAATGTGGAGAAGGGAATAAAAAAGGAGGAGAAGAGGGAAAAGAAAAGGAAAGAATCTTTATTTTTGTTTTTCTGGGTTCTTTTAAGAACATGTTTGAACTTAAATGTCATTAAATTAGTATGTACAGTTATTTACTAAAGATGTTATATATGAAACTCATGGTAACCACAAATCCAAAACCTATTATAGATACACAAGAAATAAAAAGAAAGCCAAACAAAACACTATATTCATTGATCACAAAGAAAGAGAGCAAGGGAAGAAAGGAAAAAAAGGATATCTGCAAAAATAACCAGAAAACAATTTTTTTAAATGTAGATAAGTACATACCTATCAATAATACCTTAAATCCAAATGGTCTAAATGCTCCAATCAAAAGGCATAGAGTGGTGGAATGAATTAAAAAAAAGAAAAGAAAAAAAAAAAAAAAAAAAGACCCATCTATGTGCTGCCTACAAGAGACTCATCACAGACCTAAAGATGCATACAGACTGAAAGTGAAAAGATAAGAAAACATTCATCATGCAGATGGAAGTAAAAATTTAAAAAGCCAGGGTAGACTACTCCTATCAGACGAAATAGAATTTTTTTTTTGAAGTAAGGGAGAGCAACAGGCATAGGGAAAGGAAGAAGCAGGGTCCCCTCCAAGCAGGGACCCCCAACATGTGGTTTGATCTGAGATCCCTGAGATCATGACCTGAGCCAAAGGCAGTCACTTAACCAACTGAGCGACTCAGGTGTCCCCAAAATAGACTTTAAAACAGACTGTAACAAGAGACAAAGAAGAGCATTACATAATGGTAAAAGGATCAATCCAATAAGAGGAAATAACAATTATAAATATTTACACATCCAACACTGGAGTACCTAATATATAAATCAAATATTAACAAATTATAAAGTGAGAAATTGATGGCAATACAATAATAGTAGGGGATTTTAATACTCCACTTACATTAATGGATAGATCATCCAGACAGAAAATCAATAAGCAAGCAGTGTCTTTGAATAACACATTGGACCAGATGGACATAACAGATATATACAAAACATTCCATCCAAAACCAATAGAATGCCCATTCTTCTCAAATGCATGTGGAAGATTCTCCAGAATAGATCACATAGTAGGCCATAAAACAATGCTCAATAAATTTAAGAAGATTGAAATCATATCATGCATCTTTTCAAACTGTAACAGTATGAAACTAGAAATAAATCACAAGGGAAAAAAACACAAACACGTAGAGACTAAACAACATGATACTAAACAATCAATAGGTCAATGAAGCAATCAAAAAAGAAATTAAAAAATACATGAAGACAAATGAATATGAAAACACAATGGTCCAAAATCTCTGGAACACAGAAAAGCATTACTAAGAGTGCAGTATATAGCAATACAGGCTAACCTCAAGAAACAAGAAAAAATTCAAATAAACAATCAAACATTATGCTTAAAGGAATTAGAAAAAAAAAAGCAAGGTGAGTGGAAGGAAAGGAATAATAAAGATCAGAGCAGAAATACATGTCATAGAGACTTAAAAATAGAAAAAAAAAATCAGTGAAACCAAGAGATAATTCTTTGAAAAGGTAAACAAACTGGACACACTCTTAGCCAGACTCATCAAGAAAAAAAGAGAAAGGACCAAAATTAGTGCAATCAGAAATGAGAGAGAAGTAACTACTGATAACACAGAAATACAAAGGACTGTAAAAGAATACTATGTCAACAAAGTGGAAACCTAGGTAAAAACAGATAAATTTCTAGAAACACATTCTTCCAAAACTGAACTAGAAATAAATAGAAAATTTGAAGAGACAGATTAGAAGTAACAAAGTTGAACTGATAATTAAAAAACTGCTAAAAAATAGAAGTCCAGGATAAGATGGATTCACAAGTAAATTCTACTAAACATTTAGAGAAGTTAATCTCTATCTTCTTCAAATTATTCCTAAATAGAAGAAGAAGAAAAGCTTCCAAATGCATTCTGAGACCAGTATTGCCTGATACTAAAACCAAATACACCACAAAAAAAAAAGAACTATAGGCCAATCAATATTCCTGATGAACATAGATGCAAAAGTCCTCAACAACATATTGGCATATAACAATACATTAAAAATATTATTTACCATTATTTATTCCCAGGACACTAGGATGGTTCAATATTTGCAAATCAAGCAGTATCATATACCATACCAATAAAATGAAGGATAAAAATTTTATGATCATCTCAACCGGTACAAAGAAAGCTTATAATAAGATTCAACATCCACTCATGAAACAAAAACTCTCAAGAAAATTGGGTTAGAGAGAATATACTTCAACATAATAAAGGCCATATATGTAAAACCCACAGTTAAAATTATACTCACTGGTGAAAAACTGAGATCTTACCCTCTAAAGTCAGGAACAAGACAAAGATGTCCTCTTTCATCACTTTTATTCAACATAGTATTGGAAGTCCTAACTACAGCAATCATACAAGAAAAAGAAAAGGCATCCATATTGGTAAATAAGAAGTTAAACTGTCACTATTTGCAGATGACATAATACAATATATAGAAAATCCTAAAGATTCCACCAAAAACTTACAATAAGTAATCAGAAAATTCAGTAAAGCAAGATACAATATCATACCCAGAAATCAGCAGTGTTTCTATACATTAACAACATAGTCGCAGAAAAAGAAATTAAAAAACAAAACCAAAAACAATCCACCAATTAAAATTGTACCAAAAAAATAATAAAATAACCTAGGAATAAACATAACCAAAGAGGTTAAAGACCTATACTCTGAGAACTATAAAACACTGATGAAAGAAATTAAGGATGACACAAATAAGTGTAAAGATATTAATATTGTCAAATGTCTGTATTACCCAAAGCTATCTATTGAGTCAATACAATCTGTATCAAAATATCAACAGTATTTTTCATAAAACTAGAAAAAATAATACTAAAATTTGTACAGAACCTCAGAATACCTTGAATAGCCAAAGCAATCATGAGAAAGAAGAGTAGAGCTAAAGTTATCACAATTCCAGATTTCAAGATATGCTACAAGGATTTGGTAATCAAAACAACACAGTACTGGCATAAAAATAGACACATAGATCAGTGACACAGAATAGAGAGCCCAGAAATAAACCCATGATTGATTTGTTGATTAATTAATTAAATAATGTCAATCTATGACAAAGGAAGAAGAATATACAATGGGGAAAAGACAATATTTTCAATAAACTTTGCTGGGAAAACATTCTAACACCATACACAAAATTAGACACACAATAAATTAAAGACCTAAACATGACACCTGCAATCATAAAAATCCTAGAAGAGAACACAGGCAGTAATTCCTCTGACATTGGCTGCAGCAATATTTTTCTTAGATACATCTCCTAAGGCAAGGGGAACAAGAGCAAAAATAAACTACTGGGACTACAACAAAATAAAAAGTCTCTGCACAGCAAAGGAAAGCATCAGCAAAACTAAAAGACAACCTATTGAGTAAAAAATAATATTCGATAATGATGTATCTGATAAGGGGTTAATATCCAAAATATACAAACAGAACTTATACAACCTAATGCCAAAAAACAAACAAACAAAAATGATCTGATTAAAACGTGGGCAGAGGACCTGAACACTTTCTCAAAGAAAATATATAGATTGCCAACAGAAACATGAAAAATTTGTCAACATAACTAATAATCAGAAAAATGCAAATCAAAGTCACAATGAGATATCAACTCAAACCTATTAGAATAGCTAAAATCAAGAGGACAAGAAACAAAAAGAGTTGGTAAGGATGTGGAGAGAAAAGAACATTTTGCGCTTGTTGATGGGAATGTAAACTGGTACAGCTGCTGTGGAAAACAGTTCCTCAAAATAGAAATGCCATATTAAAAATAGAAATGCTATATGATCCAATAATTTCACTACTGGGTATCTACCCAGGGAAAATGAAAACACTAACGTGAAAAGATACATGAACACCTGCGTTTATAGCAGCATTATTTACAATAGCCAAGACATGAAAGCAACCTAAGTATCCATCAATAGGTGCATGGATAAGAAAAAGGTGTGTACACACACACACACACACACACACACACACACACACACACACACACGAATATTACACAGCCATGAAAAAGTGAAATTGTACCATTTGAGCCAACATGGATAGACCCAGAGGGTGGTATGCTATAGGAAATAAGTCAGACTGAGAAAGACAAACACCATATGATTCCATTTATAAATAGAATCTAAAAAACTTAATAAATAAAAAGCAGAATCAGAATTATAAATAGAGAGCAAACTGATGGTTGTCAGAGGGGAGGGGAGCAGCGGGTTGGGCAAAATGGGTAAAGAGGATAGGGAGATACAAGCCTCCAGTTGCAGAATGAGTAAATCATGGGAACAAAATGCAGAGCATAAAGAATACAGTCAGTGATATTATAATAGTGATATAATGGAACACACGGTAACTGTACTTGGGGTGAACATAGCATAATGTATAAACTTATCAAATCACTATGTTGTACACCTGAAAGTTATGTAACATTGTGTATTCATACTATGAATGAATGAATGAATGAATGAATGAATATCCTACTTCCTACTTTACACAGAAAAGTGATGTAATCAGAATTGCGTTTCCACAGCTTCCTTCCACCAAATCTACTCTCTATACCAGCATCTGCTAAAAGAGATCACAATAAGCTTCTTTGCTTACTATATTAGAGATTTTATGTGTTATTTATATTTGTGTGCATGATCTCAACCATTTTCTTTTTATTTAATGACAGTTACCAGTGATTCTCTCTTCTCTTTCTCTTAATTCATCAATTTTTCCTTCTCTAAAGAGTTGTTCTCTTCAGCATATAAGCATACTCTATCCTTAAAAGAAATAAATAAGACTCTTTCTCTTGAATACTTGTATCCCTTCAGCTACTCATTTCTCTGCTCTTCTTTGTCAAAATTCTTTGAAATAGTTGATTTGACTTAATACCTCTTACCCTATTCTCTCTCAAACTCACTCCATTCAGGCATTCAGTTCCACCATTCTATTGATAGCGTTATGGCAAAGATCACAAATCACCGCTATCTTGGTAAATTTGACTAACATTCATTTGGGCAGAGTTGATCCCTCTCTCCTTAAAAGACCCTCCCTTGGCTTCTAGAGTACTAAACTCTGCTGTTTTTACCTGCATCAGTGACTGCTTCTTTCATTCCTGACCCCTTGAAAGTAGGTGACATCAAGGACCAGTGTGTGTCAGCCTGTACCCTTTTCTTCATGTGCTCCATGCAAACATAAGCATTCTCAGAATCTTATCAATTATTTCCATCCATACTCTTGTATGGTCTAAGCTGCCACCACCTCTTGCCTGGATTGCTACATCATTAACTTGTCCCTGTCTTCACCCTCACTTTCCCAGGACCTATCATCAATACAGTGGCCACTGTGATCTTTTTAACAGTAAGTCACATTGTGTCACCCACTTATCAAAATCCTCCAGTCATGTCCCATTTCACATCATAAAAGCCAAAACCCCTGACCACGGCCTACTGAGCCCTCTAAGAGCTTACCTGGTTCTCTTCCTCTGAATTCATTTCTGCTACACTCCTCCCCAGCCCACTCCAGCCACACTTTCCTGAGAAGGCCAGCACTTTCTTGCCTGAGTATATTATAGATTGATTATGGAGCAAGACTCCTCACCTCCTACAGATTTTTACTCAAAAGTCACCCTGTCACTGACGCTGAACACATTTTTGAAAATTGAAAATTAAAACGAACCTCTCCTCTAGCACCTACCATCCAATTTACCCTGTTCATTAGCCTTCATAACATTTCTCACCTCCCAATGTAATACATAGCTTGCTGAATTATTATATTTTCTGTCTTCCCAGTGGTGTTTGCAATTGCTCCTACCAGCTCGAGAGACCTGAATGAAGACATCCCTTGCCAACTCTGTATCATTTAGTAGCTTGAAATTGGCCATTATAGGACTATTTACCACAGAAATCAGCAAATAGTACAAACCAGAGCTTGTAACTTACCAGCCCATCATTGGTCTTCCCCCTCTGGAGCATCAATCTCTCCCACTATACTGGAGCAGGATTTTTATTTATTTTGTTTACTGCTGTTTCCTCAGCACTGAGAATAATACCTGTACTTATTAGATGGTTTAAGAAACTAGTGAGTGAGTGAATAGAGAGTTGAATATGATTTTTTTGCATTCAATAAGTAACTATACTAAATCATATTACAAGGTTTTACAAAGTTAAAGAGAGGTATGGATTTCTAGGATAAACCCAACATTGCAATGATTAATTTTCTGATATGCATAAATATTTTACTTTTTAATATGTTGGTTTAGAAAGTTGCATCTCTAATTGTCAATATGATTATCCTGTGATGCTTTTGTTGGGTTTTAGTGTCCTTTCTTGTGATGCTTTTGTTGGGTTTTAGTGTCAAAGTTATGTTACACTATTATGTGAAGTGGGAAGAATTATTTCCATTTCAATTTTCTGAAAAAGTTTATATGAAATTGGAATTATGTGTTTCATGACTTCAATATTTGGTAGAATTAGCCTATAAAACCATCAGACTTTTCTTTGGGGAAAGATTTAATATAATTTTCTTAATGAGTTTAAGACTGTTGATATTTTCTGTTTCTTCTTAAATCTATTTTTGTTACTTATATTTTTCTAGGAATCCATTTCCTGCAGAAATGCTCTGAATTAATTAGCATATCATTATTTTAATCTGTGCCATATCTATGGCTAGGGACTATTTTTCATGACTAATATTGTTTTTTAGGTTTTTCACTCTTCTTTATCTGGAAAACTAAATTGTCCATTTTATTTGTCTATTCAAGGTACACATTTTGTCTTTTGATCCTTTCTCCATCATATCTTTGTCTTACTCTTTTCTTAATTTACCTCACTACCATTATTTTTAAAATGTTTTCCTTCTTAAAAGTATGCTTACTTTATCTGGTAGGCAGAATTCTAAAAATGGCCCCTAGGTTCCACACCCTAACCCTCACAACTTGTAAATGTGAGAAAATAGCACTCCTATATTTATATCATGTCATATGGTATGGTTGAATTTAAGATAGGGAGATTATCTGAATGGATATAATAAAACTCATAAGCCTTTCAAAAACAGAAAGTTTCTACAGCTGGTAGCAGAAGAGACTACAATCAGAAACTTGAGGAAAATTTGTTGTGCCACTTCTGGAATTAAAAATGCAGTTAAATGTGTCCATGTAATGGCAGTCTGAGATCTGACCACTTGTCCAAGAGTGAAGGTGCTGTAGGAAAATTCTAGGTCACTTTCCTACAGACAAGATGCTTGCTCAGGAATTTCTCCTTCCCACATATTCCTATTGGTACTTAAATAACCTTGGAAACACATATTGAGAATCGCAGAGGCTCCCTTCTTTCTAAATGACTTGTTCCCAGGCCTTTTTGGGAGGGAGACATGAACTCAATTTTACTTAAGCCACTGTGTGATAGTCTCTTTAGATCCTAGCAGCTTGGACCATACCCTAACCATCACGATATAACTAAAAGTCACTCTCTTGATTTTCTAGGTCCTTAAATCCTCTTTCAATTTTTTTTTTAATCTCCTCTTCACTCAGTGCCTCTTTTTATTGTCATTCTCTATTGTCAGATTTAACATCCATTTTGCTAATTCCCTCTTCAGCTCTATCTGATTGAATGCTTAGCCTGATCATTAATTTTCTAATTCCAATCATTGTGTTTTATAATTGTAACCGGTTTTTTTTGCAAATATACCCATGTTCATTTCATTAGTATTTGCCCATTCATCTTTTTTTAATAGCCTCTAATTCTTTAAAAATATCAACTCTACCAGAGTGCCTGGTTACTTAGTCAGTTAAGCTTCTGACTCAATCTCAGCTCAGGTCTTGATCTCAGGGTTGTGAGTTCAAGCCCTGCATTGGGCCCCACACTGGGTGTGGAACTTACTTTAAAAAAAAGATCAAATCTACTCATAATTTCCAAATTGGAAGTCTTTAATGTCCAGACCATATAATTAGTTATTTCTGCATTTCTTACTCATTATGGTTAGTGTCATGATTTAATATTTTTATTGTGAAGACATGTCCTTTGGAACTCTGTAAGAGTTTATTGAGATGGGATCTAGTTTTAAAATATGTTGTTCCAGCGAGGATAATAATTTGCTTCTGCCTAATGCCCAAAGGACTACCATTCCGAGTCACTTTGATTACATTTTCTTTGGAAAGTGGGTTGGGAGGCATGGAGAATGTTACTTCTAAGCCTCAAAATTTCAAAGAAGATTTTTGCTTGGAATTCTCATTAGAAAATTTTCTTCTTTTCTTTATAAAAAAGTTATCACTTAGACATAGTATGCCAAGGGGTACAAGTTCACACACCTTCCACTGTAGGATACATTTATGCTTTATATTTTGTCACTGAGAATGCTGGCCTTTAATGTATCTAGATTCATGTAGTTGGCCAAAACTTCTATATGTTAGGTTATCAAGAATGAACAGAATCCCCCAGAGGATTACAGGTTCTTGCTTTCTCCTCCTGATTTGGTCTTTCTTCTATTTCGGTTCTTTACTCTTTTACTGGATCAAAAGTCTCATTGAAAAATATATATTTAGATGTGACTTACTAAAAGATGTTTTCTTGTACATCTAAATTTCATATTTTAGATAAGCTTTAATTTTCTCCAGACTACATAGCATTACATTTAATTATCTTGTGGATTTGGGTTGTTTTTTTATTCTTCAGTTTTGGGGGTGGGGGTTGGTCATTTTGCCTTTCTTTCTTTCTTTGTTTCTTCCTTCTTTCCTTCCCTTTCTTTAGAATGTAACTTCCTAGGATACTTGGCCCTATTCACTGCTGTATCTTTGGTGTCTATAACAATGTTTGGCACATAGAAGATGCTCAATAAGAATTCCCCAAATAAAAAATATATCTAAACAAACATTATTTTAATATGTATAATTATACATATATACACTTACATACACATGTATGTATTATATGCAAATGTATACATATATTATTCCTATATAATTTGGATTTGAATTAGCTTCTCTTTAAACCATCTAGTCAGTCATAGAACATTATAATTTTAACATACTGTAAACAAAACACTAAGATCAAACACATACCACAGAAAAATAAGGAATTCATTGCATTAAGTATTTGGTAAAAAGGTAAGTGGTAGTCCTTTGGACAAAATTTGTTAACATGACAGACATAGCAGACAAATATGTACTTTTAAAGTCCCAAGTTATTGTAATATATATAGCCACTGAATGTTAACTTTAATTCCAGGTTGTCACTCACGTTTGCATCCTTAACGCATCATTTCTCTGGTAGGTTTGAAAGGTGCTGTATTAGAGATTGTCACTTGGAGGTTTGAGGCACCTGGAGTTACTATAGTATGACTGACATGAGCATTGAACAATCCTTTATAGCCTCTGCCAGCATGCCTTTATCCTGAGTAAAGGGAGTAGATTAGATAATTGGATGGTTCAGCAAGAATTCATGTACGTGTATTTGATGGAAGCAAAAACATGTGCTCAAGAATGCAAATTTGAGGATGAACTGTGTTTGCTGTAGAAAGAACACTGGAAATGGGGCTTGGAAACAAGTTTTAAGCCTAGCTTATCCTCTTACCAGGCATTTCACTTAACTCTTCTGGACCTCAGTCAATTTATCTGTATCTCAAATATTTCTCAAACTTGTAGATCTTTCCAAAGATCAAATAAAATCTTAGAGTAAGTTACTCTTCTGACTTTTCAGCACTTTTACTGAACCTACATGATGCCTGTCCCCAAGTGTTTTCCTCAAAGTAATTGGTAATATAACCATAGAATTCCACATGAAAAAAAAAAAAAAAAGTCTTATTCTATCACCTTAAGGAAGAAAAGCTGGGGGTTCCTTAGAGGTTCTTAGGTTTATACAGTACTATCTCTAAACTAGCCCAATGCCTGAATTCTTAGATTGTGGATGATACTTACTACTTATAGTTTTGAGGCACATTTTTTTTTATTTCACACTCCCTTGTTTTTTACCATTGCTTATCTCTTGTTGGATTCCATTTCTTCTCTTTCTTCACCTTGCAAATTATGTGCAGTCTGTACTGATTCATAGAGAATGAGAAAGTGTCCTTAACAAATGCCTGCTTCAGCCCATCACAGAGCTGAAGCAGTACATCAGCCCTGGCCTCTGCCTGCTTCTCAAAGTAGAATACTGATAGAGAAGATACAACTTACCAACATCAGAAATAAGATAAGGGTCATCAATACTGATCTCATATACATTAAAAAGATGAAAAGGACTACTATGAATGATTGTATGCTCATATATTTGATAACCTAGATGATATTGGCCAATTCTTTGAAAGATACAAACTGCTAAACCTCACAAAAGCTCTGCCTTCCTGAACTAGACTGGATGAGGCATTTAGCATATCACCAGCCCCAGCTCACAAACTGATGAGAGGAAGGTTATGCTAGTGCAATGCCTATTAATAGTGAATTTAGGGGAGCTCTGGTCACACCCTTCCACTTGTCATCTACCACATTGGTCAACCTTGCTTTCATGCCTCATAATTTAGGTTGTCTTTGGATCTAGAATCTTGGCAGATTTCAACATTATTAAACCAATGTTTGACATTCTCATCATTCTCCTTTCATGAGAATGGACTGTACTCTCTGTATCTTTAACTGTTGTTGAAGGTCCAGTTACAGCAGATAAATGGGCCAGAGCCAAGAAGACATTTGCAGCTTCATTCCAATATCTCTGCCTCCCCCACCATCTTGCTGCTATAACTAACAAATCGTACCACCATATGACAAGACTCAGTAAGCAATAGGTTTCTTGGATTCCCCCTTGGGAATCACAACTTCCAACCACATCAACTTTTTTTTGACCTCCTTATCTTCCTTCACTTGTTTCCTTTCTCCTGACCCATCATGACACTCTCTGGGTATTGCCTATGTAACAACATAATGTTCTTTTTCTATCTTCAGCACAGTAGGAAGCAAAAAGAAGTTTAATACTTGAGCCACCTGGACATGTGTCACAGTCAAAAAGGGTATAACATTGGAGTTAGATCCAGCTTCAATATCTGGTCCTGTTATGGTGTGATGATCTTGAGCCATTATTCATTCTTTTTATTTCCTTAAGCTTAACCTGAGGATACAAGTTTCAACTTCATAGGGATGCTGTAAAGATTAAATGAGGTAATGTATAAAAGGAGTGTAGCCCAGAAGCTGCCATAGAATAAACAGTCAATAAATAGAAATTAAAACAAAATTTGAACTAACATTTGCTTTACAGATAAGATACAGGAATAGAGTTCAGGTCTATACTCCCAGGGTAAAGAATCTGGGATGATGGGGCAGTGGCGGTTGGGGAAGGGGATTTGGGGAATGTTAAGGACTAGACTATTCATCCTTTCTTTGTAGAACTTTAAAAGGAGGATATAGGTCCCTCCAGTCTTCTTTGCTAGACCTCATATAAAAGAAGAATAAAAAGTAGCAGAAAGTCAAAGGGAGAGGCAAGCACCTTAGTCATGAGTGCTAAGTCACAAATTGAAGAAAACAGCAGAAAATGCATCCCCTGCGTAATATCCATTAAACGGAGCTCTGAAATATATTAACCAATTATATTCAAGCAGCCTGGGCAGTTTCTCCAAATATTCTTGTCAACACAGTCAGGTACTCTCAGAAAAACAGCTGAGCTAGAGCCAACACACCTCTGAGTATGAAGTGCTGAAAATTCTAGGATTTAGTCCAAGACTAACTTTAACCAGGAAACTAATTTTAATTTTAAAATAAGAATAATATAAGGAAAAAGGACAAGAACATAAGCTGAGTGGTTGAAATTAAATAAGACGTTGAAGTCTGTAGAAACCTGGGAGAGTAGAATTAACTTTTATTTCACATGGACCAACTGCCCAAACTGAAAGTAAGTGTTTGGTGGCAAAATGCCTTGGAGCTCCTACCCTCTCTGAATGTGTCTGGGATCCATCCTGCAATGATCTTCATTAGGGCTAAAGTGTAAAACTGCCTCATTATTAGCTCCCTGCATGGGTCTCCTCTGAGCAGGCTGAATCAGACATCATTGTCAGAGAATCAAGATCACCTTTGCTATCATCCTTACCAGATGTATATCAGGACTTTATTATAGAGAACCACCTAATATCTCTCCCATGGCTCTTGAATCACATATTGGAACTAATCACATATTAGTTCCCAAATGCATGCTAAGCGCTATGCTAGGCACAAGGACCAATCTGTTCTGTGACTGGGAGAAATGAGGAATTCCCTATTTAGAACCTGGACATTCTAGCACCAAGTCAGCCTGGCAACAGTTTTGGCTATGGACTTGGACCCCCAGTCCCAGGAAGAAAGCTTTGCACTATTCCTTGGGGGTTAAGATCTCCTCATCTCTTTAAGTTCCATTTTCAGTAGTGTGGGTCCCTCTGCCTCCATTCTTCTCTCTTTCACTTCCCACCCTCACCTTTCTAACTACAGAAACTGGATTTGCTCTTACAAAGTCTTTTGCAGAATGGCTCCCAGACCCTGCTCCTGCTTTTAGGTCAGGTCTCTCCAGTAAGCACCACATTATTCCTACCTGGACTCTCAGTCTAGCACTGGATCCCACCCACCAGGATACTATGCACCACCTTCATCAGGTGCCACTTCCAAGTGACCTCCCAGGCTCCAGTTTGCCTGGGCCACTGTCTAGCTCTTCAACACCCTCATTTCATTTTTAACTTCTCTTTACCCTTCCTACTACTTCCCCCTTGGATCTTCTCCCAATTACCTTGTTTCACCTGCCAAACCCCTCCCTACCTCACCTGTACAGAGCTCTCAAGTCTCTGGAACTAGTATCTTCCAGTCCAATATTTCATGCCTTCGTGAAGGTTGAATTATAAATCATACTGCATTGTGGGGCACCTGGGTGGCTCAGTCAGTTAAGTGTCTGACTCTTAGTTTCACCTAAGGTCATGCTCTCTACATCATTGGATTGAGCCTCATGTTGGGCTCCAAACTAGGCTCAGAGTCTGCTTAGAGTCCTCTCTCTCCCCTTCTCCCTTGGCCCTTCCCCTCTTCCCACGCTCCCTCTAAAATAAATAAATAAATAAATAAATGAATCTTTAAATCTAACTTCATTGTGATAATATCAGTAGAGGTGAGTGAGAGGGAGCAATAGGTGCAAAAGTGAACTAAACTTGTCTCCTGGCCTCAGAGTCAGCATTTCACTGGAAAGCAGAGCAACAAAGAAATCACAACTTAAGAAAGCTTATATACTAAAAAACAATAGAGGTGGCAGATCAAAAAAGATTCATACTTCTAGAGTTCAGCTCCTCTGCTCTTTTCATTTCCTATTTGGATCTAGCCTGTTCCAAACCTATTTATTTCACGTGATTATTACAGAGCTTGCTACTCCAACACTGACAACCTCAGCCCTGTCCATGGTACTATTCCGAGAAAACTAGCTCACAAGAAACACAAGGAAAGGACATCTTTTACCCATGACATTGCTTTCCTTCCCTTTCATTTGATATCTGGGACCTACACACTGGGCCCAAACCAAAATACTATACCTTTGTTTTATGTATTTTGTTCCTTCACATTTTTATTTAAAATTCCAGTTAATTAACATAAGAGTATAATATTGGTTTCTGGATAATTCTGTGGCTCATCATTTACATACAATACTCAGTGCTCATCATAACTATTGCTACCTGTTCTTATCCATTGATCAGTCAATGGACACTGGGGCTCTTTCCATAGTTTGGTATTGTTGACAATGCTGCTATAAACATTGGGGTGCATGTACTTCTTCAAATCTGTATTTTTTTAGTCCTTTGGGTAATTACCTAGAAGTGCAATTTCTGAATCCTCGGGCAGTTCTATTTTTAAATTTTTGAGGAAACTTCATACTGCTTTCCAGAGTGGTTGCACCAGTTTGTGTTCCCAACAACAGTGTAAGAAGGTCTCCCTTTCACCTCCTCCTCATCAATACCCATTGTTTCTTGTGTTTTTAATTTAACCATTCTGAAATTAAACATAGAGCTTCCCTATGACCCTGCCATTGCACTACTGGGTATTTACCACAAAGATACAGATGTAGTGAAAAGAAGGGCCATCTGTGCCCCAATGTTTATAGCAGCAATGGCCACGGTCGCCAAACTGTGGAAAGAGCCAAGATGCCCTTCAATGGACAAATAAATAAAGAAGATGTGGTCCATATACACTATGGAGTTTTATGCCTCCATCAGAAAGGATGAATACCCAACTTTTGTAGCAACATGGACGGGACTGGAAGAGATTATGCTGAGTGAAATAAGTCAAGCAGAGAGAGTTAATTATCATATGGCTTCACTTATTTGTGGAGCATAACAAATAACATGGAGGACATGGGGAGAGGGAGAGGAGAAGGGAGTTGAGGGAAATTGGAAGGGGAAGTGAACCATGAGAGACTATGGACTCTGAAAAACAACCTGTGGGTTTTGAAGGGGCAGGGGGGTGGGAGGTTGGGGGAACCAGGTGGTGGGTATTGGGGAGGGCACGGATTGCATGGAGCACTGGGTATGGTGCATAAACAATGAATTCTGTTACACTGAAAAGAAATTAATAAAAAAAATAGAAACATAAAAAAAAAAGAAAAGAGTTAAATTTAAGATACAAACAAACAAACAAACAAAATTACATGGAAGCAAGTGAAAATGAAAGTATGACAGTCCAAAACTTTTAGGATGCAGCAAAGGTAATCCTAGGAGGGAAGTATATTGCAATACAGTCCTACCCCAAGAAGCAAGAGAAGTCTTTACACAACCTAATCTTGCATCTAAATGGCTAGAAAATGAACAGCAAATAAAGGATAAACCAGAAGAAGACAGTATATAATGAAGATTAGAACAGAAATAAATGATATAGAAACAAACAAAAACAGTAGAACAGATCAACAAAATTAGGAGCTGATGCTTTGAAAAAATTAATAAAATTGATAAACCCTAGTCAGACTTATCAAAAAGAAAAGAGAAAGGACCCAAATAAATAAAATCATGAATGTAAGAGGAGAGATCACAACAAACACTACAGAAATACAAACAATTATAAGAGAATATTATGAAAAATTATAAGTGAACAGAAATAGAAAATTTGAACAGACCCAAAACTAGCAAAGAAATTGAATCAGGAATCAAAAATCTCTCAACAAAGAAAAGTCCAGAGCCGGATGACTTCCAATGGGAATTCTATCAGCCATTTAAAGAAGAGTTAATACCTACTCCTCACAAAATGTTCCAAAAAATAGAAATGGAAGGAAACTGTCAAATTCCTTCTACAAGACCACATTACCTCAATTCCAAAATCAGACAAAAGCCCCACTAAAAAGAAGAATCATGGGCCAAAGTCTCTGATGAACATGGATGCAAAAATTCTCAACAAGATACTAGCAAATAGAATCCAGCAGTACATTAAAGGAATTATCCACCATGATCAAGTGGGATTTATCCCTGGGCTATAGGGGTGGTTCAATACTTGCAAATCAATCAACATGACACACCACATTAATAAAAGAAAGAATAAGAACCTTATGATCCTCTCAATAGATGCAGGAAAAACCATTTGACAAAGTACAGCATCCATTCTTGATAGAAACCCTCAATAAAGTAGGTATAAATGGAACAAACCTCAACATCATAAAGGCCATATACAAAAGACCCACAGCTAATATTTTCTTCAATGGGGAAAAATTGAGAGCTTTTCCTCTATGGTCAGGAACAAGACAGGGATGTCCACTCTTATCATTACTACTTAACCTAGTACTAGAACTCTTGGCCTCAGCAATCAAACAACAACAAAAACTAAAAGGCATCCAAATCAACAGGGAAGAAGTCAAACTTTCAGTATTTGCAAATGTTTTATATTTTTTTGAATGTGCAGCTCACCTTGTGGTTGATAAAAGCATCTCCCTTTCTGTCTCCCATTTGTTAAGGAAGGACAAAAATTATCCCCATCTTCCATCAGAGGTCTGCCTTCTGCAGGATTCTGTGCTGACCTGCCCTATAGATACACACATAAAAATTGACTTAGAAATGAGTTACATATTGTTCTTTATGGGTTAGATCAAAGGAACTTGGAGAGCCTGTATTAGTGGGGCATGTGCACAGAAAGGATGTTCTATATAGAAAGCATTAGGTGAATGGTAAAGATACAAAAGTCTAGGGAAGGGACCTGGACCTATCAATGCCACTTCTTCTACCTAAGGGCCACTATGAGTGACAAAATATAAGGTGCTTTAGCCATATAATCATGAACATTTGGGAGATGGTGGCATAACATGAGCAGAAAGTGACAAGTGTTAAAAAAAAAAAAAGACATCAAAGACTGAACTTATCCTTTTACTTATTATCAGCCACTCACATTTGCCATTCCTTCTCTGAGGGCTACATTCTTTTTATAATTTTTTTTTAAGATTTTATTTATTTATTTGTCAGAGAGAGAGAGAGCACAGGCAGACAGAGTGTCAGAGGGAGAAGCAGGATACTTGCAGAGCAAGGAGCCCGATGCGGGACTCGATCCCAAGACGCTGGGATGATGACCTGAGCCGAAGGCAGCTGCCCAACCAACTGAGCCACCCAGGCGTCCCTGAGGGCTACCTTCTTAAGGATAACCCATGGTTTAAAATTTTCATGACCCCATTGTCAGAATAATTCAGAGAGTACTTTGTACTTCTACCAGTTTTTGTACAAACTTCTAATTCCTCTGTAATATAAACAACTATTTATGTTTCAGTGCTCCTTATTAGATTGTGAATTATTTGAGAACAGAAGATGTGTCTCGAGGAGGAGTCAAGATGGCGGAGAAGTAGCAGGCTGAGACTACTTCGGGTAGTGGGAGATCAGCTAAATAGCTTATCTAAAGATTGCAAACACCTACAAATCCAACGGGAGATTGAAGAGAAGAAGAACAGCAATTCTAGAAACAGAAAATCAACCACTATCTGAAAGGTAGGACTGGCGGAGAAGTGAATCCAAAGCGACGGGAAGATAGACCGCGGGGGGAGGGGCCAGCTCCCGGCGAGCGGCAGAGCAACGGAGCACAAAATCAGGACTTTTAAAAGCCTGTTCCGCTGAGGGACATCGCTCCAGAGGCTTAACTGGGGTGAAGCCCAGGCGGGGTCAGCGCAGCCTCAGGTCCCGCAGGGTCACAGAAGGATCGGGGGTGTCTGAGTGTCACAGAGCTATACATGGAGACTAAACTATAAGATACCTAGGAATAAACCTAACCAAAGAGACTAAGAATCTATACTCAGAAAACTATAAAGTACTCATGAAAGAAATTGAGGAAGACACAAAGAAATGGAAAAATGTTCCATGCTCCTGGATTGGAAGAATAAATATTGTGAAAATGTCTATGCTACCTAAAGCAATCTACACATTTAATACAATTCCTATCAAAGTACCATCCATTTTTTTCAAAGAAATGGAACAAATAATCCTAAAATTTATATGGAACCAGAAAAGACCTCGAATAGCCAAAGCAATATTGAAAAAGAAAGCCAAAGTTGGTGGCATCACAATTCCGGACTTCAAGCTCTATTACAAAGCTGTCATCATCAAGACAGCATGGTACTGGCACAAAAACAGACACATAGATCAATGGAACAGAATAGAGAGCCCAGAAATAGACCCTCAACTCTATGGTCAACTCATCTTCGACAAAGCAGGAAAGAATGTCCAATGGAAAAAAGACAGCCTCTTCAATAAATGGTGTTGGGAAAATTGGACAGCCACATGCAGAAAAATGAAATTGGATCATTTCCTTACACCACACACGAAAATAGACTCAAAATGGATGAAGGATCTCAATGTGAGAAAGGAATCCATCCAAATCCTTGAGGAGAACACAGGCAGCAACCTCTTCGACCTCAGCCGCAGCAACATCTTCCTAGGAACATCACCAAAGGCAAGGGAAGCAAGGGCAAAAATGAACTTTTGGGATTTTATCAAGATCAAAAGCTTTTGCACAGCAAAGGAAACAGTGAACAAAACCAAAAGACAACTGACAGAATGGGAGAAGATATTTGCAAATGACATTATCAGATAAAGGGCTAGTGTCCAAAATCTATAAAGAACTTAGCAAACTCAACACCCAAAGAACAAATAATCCAATCAAGAAATGGGCAGAGGACATGAACAGACATTTCTGCAAAGAAGACATCCAGATGGCCAACAGACACATGAAAAAGTGCTCCATATCACTCGGCATCAGGGAAATACAAATCAAAACCACCATGAGATATCACCTCACGCCAGTCAGAATGGGTAAAATTAACAAGTCAGGAAATGACAGATGCTGGCGAGGATGCGGAGAAAGGGGAACCCTCCTCCACTGTTGGTGGGAATGCAAGCTTGTGCAACCACTCTGGAAAACAGCATGGAGGTTCCTCAAAATGTTGAAAATAGAACTACCCTATGACCCTGCAATTGCACTGCTGGGTATTTACCCTAAAGATACAAACGTAGTGATCCGAAGGGGCATGTGCACCCGAATGTTTATAGCAGCAATGTCTTCAATAGCCAAACTATGGAAAGAACCTAGATGTCCATCAACAGACGAATGGATAAAGAAGATGTGGTATATATACACAATGGAATACTATGCAGCCATCAAAAGAAATGAAATCTTGCCATTTGCGATGACGTGGATGGAACTAGAGGGTATCATGCTTAGCGAAATAAGTCAATCGGAGAAAGACAACTATCATATGATCTCCCTGATATGAGGGAGAGGAGATGCAACATGGGGGGTTGAGGGGGTAGGAGAAGAGTAAATGAAACAAGATGGGATTGGGAGGGAGACAAACCATAAGTGACTCTTAATCTCACAAAACAAACTGAGAGTTGATGGGGGGAGGGGGGTTGGGAGGGGGGGGTGGGGTTATGGATATTGGGGAGGGTATGTGCTATGGTGAGTGCTGTGAAGTGTGTAAACCTGGTGATTCGCAGACCTGTACCCCTGGGGATAAAAATATATGTTTATAAAACAAAAAAATAATAAAAATTAAAAAAAAGAAGATGTGTCTCAATACCCTATGTAAAAATGAGTAGCTAGAACAGTGTCTGATACCTGATAGAAGCTCAGTGAATGACTATTGCATGATTAAGTGGGAGGATAAATAGTGTGGTGTTTACTGCACTCATTCTGTGTGAATGAACGTTTATACCTGGTCCATATGCTTTACTCTTCTGAAAAATCTTTGTTTTCCAAAGAAAGTGTCAATAGTCAAGGAAGTCACCAAGACTGCTGAGTTCGAGTTTCCCCAGAAAATGTTTTACCAGCCACTGTTACATTTACTACTATGTGGGAAACTTGAAGAGTTTATCAGGTTCCAATAGGGAAAACTGAAAGGATTAAGGCACAACCAAATACTTAGTCATCACTGATAGTTGGTGACTTTGATTAAAATAATATTTTGATTTCTTGAACTCCTACTCTCTTTTAGGCACTTGCAAGGCACTTTATAAATAGGAACACTTTTAATTTTCCTCCAAGTCCTGAAAAATAAGTATAATTATGTCTGTTTTATAGATCATGGAAGTACGGCACAGAGATTTAGTTATGATGCAGCTAGTGAATGACAGAGCCAGAATTTTTTTAATGGCCCATATTTACTAGAATCTTTTCTCAGAGATTAGATAAAAGTTTTGAATGATCATCACTGTGAACACAATTGCTGCTAATGATCTATCATATTCTTTTAAATGGAAAGTATTTCCTTTTAATCCAAGGAATTAAATACAAAGTATTTGCTATGATCAAATACCTGGGATATGCAATAAAAAATATATTCTCAGATACCAGTCATGACCAGGCGTGACTTGATTAATGGGTTATAATCAGAGCTAGGAAGGTGGGTAATTATGATGCCATCCAGTATTTAATACTAATTTGGGGATGGCCCGGTAGGAACGACAATTAAAATGTTAACACTAACATATGTATAACATGCCCTACATGTTCTTTCATTGAATAAACATTTTTGGGCCACTTACATACTACATGCCAGATACTGTGTAAATGGCAAAGTTTATAGAAATCAATGTTTTATTCATTTAATCTCCTCAATGTTTCTTTATCTTTGTTTTCAATGTTTTCTTTGCTTCTTATACCCACTATTCTTGAGATGGTCTGGGTTCTAATCCATTCTTACCTGGAAAAAACTCATTTGATCTGCCTTTTAGGCTCCTAACTGGTCTCTCAACTTCCAGTCTTTGTCTTTTCCAGTTTAATTTATGTATCACTCTCAATAATTACTGGCAGATGCTGACAAAAACCTTTATCCTTGACCAACTTGAAAATGGCTTCTCAGACAAAAAATAACAAGTGTTGATGAGGATACGGAGAAAAAACAAACATTATACATTTCTGTTGGGGATGTACGTTGGTGCAACCATTATGGAAAATAGTACAGAGGTTCCTCAAAAAATTAAAAACAAATAGCATATGATGTAATAATCCCACTACTGGGCATTTACCCAAAGAAAACAAAAACATCATTTTGAAAAGATATGCACTTGGGGCACCTGGGTGGCTCAGTGGTTAAGCCTCTGCCTTCGGCTCAGGTCATGATCTCAGAGTTCTGGGATCGAGCCGCGCATCGGGCTCTTTGCTCAGCAGTGAGCCTGCTTCCTCCTCTCTCTGCCTGCCTCTCTGCGTACTTGTGATCTCTCTCTCTCTATCAAATAATAAAAAAAAAAGAATATGTTTCAAAAAAAAAAAAAAAGAAAAGATATGCACCCCTATGTTTACTGTGGCATTATTTACAATATGTGGAATTAACTCCACTGCTTATCAGTAGATAAATGGATAAAAAAGATGTTCGGTGTGAAGATAAATAGACACAATGGAATATTACTTAGCCATGAAGAGAATGAGAGCTTGCCATTTGTGACAATATGAGTGGACCTAGACAGTAGTATGCTAGGTGAAATAAGTCAAACAGAAAGACAAAGACTGCATGATTTCACTTATATGTAGAATCTAAAACACAAAATAAATGAACAAATAAACAAACAAAAAATCAAGAAACAAACTCATTAATACAGAAAACTGGTAGTTCCCAGGGAAGAGGAGTGGACAGTATGGATGAAATAATTGAAGGAAATTAAAAAGTACAAACTTCCAGTTATAAAATAAATAAGTCACAGAGATGAAAAGTACAGCATAAGGATCACATCAATAATATTATATAACATTGTATAGTGACTACACTTACCATCGTGAGCACTGAGTAGCAGATAGACTTGTTCAATCACTATGTTGTACACCTGCAATATTAATATAACATTGCATGTTAACTATACTCCAATTTAAAAAAAGTATAGAGGGGCGCCTGGGTGGCTCAGTAGGTTAAAGCCTCTGCCTTCAGCTCAGGTCATGATCCCAGGGTCCTGGGATCGAGCCCCGCATCGGGCTCTCTGCTCAGAGGGGAGTCTGCTTCCCCCTCTCTCTCTGCCTGCCTCTCTGCCTACTTGTGATCTCTCTCTGTCAAATAAATAAATAAAATCTTAAAAAAATAAAATAAAACTTCAGATGAAGCACAAAAATGAAAAAGGATTCTAAATTGAAGTCTAATTTTACAAAATTTCATAATGTAATAAATTAACAAGAAATGAATGGCTTCTTTCTGACTCATGGCTCTGTCCTTGGTCAGTTGAATCCAGTTTTAGCAAGAATCCCATGGGGTCAGTTTAAAGAGAGTCTCTGGCCCTAGATATCTGAATTAACTTCTGCAGCCCCCTCTTGGTATCTTATTACCCTGGCCTGTCTCCAACAGTATTCCTGTTGAGTGGGTCTAGCAATAATCTCCCTAGCCTTGATGTTTCCCTTTAGCAATTTTCCATCCACTGACCCCTACACTTCTTGTCTATAAATCTCTCCCCTACTACAAAATTCCTATTGCAGTAATCCTTCTTAAATTAAGTCTTCCTTACCATCTTTAACAGGTGTTCAAAATAATTTTTTTTTCTTTAGCACTACCCACTGCTCTTTGGATGATATTCTTAACCTGTAGCATGGCACACAAGGTTCCTCATAATCATCTTCATCTCCAAGACCTATATGAAACCCCTCTTGGCTAATTTGCTGCTTGTATTCCTATTTTTCTCCCATAGTATGTCAGGATGGATTGACTCCAGTCCTGCTACCTCCCAGTTTCTCAACTAACTTCTAAACTTTTCAAGGAAGGGGATCAGACTATATTCATTTTTGTCTACATAGCCCCTCCATAAAACTGGGAGAAATGTTTACCAATTGCCTGATGACTATTTAGACATAATCTTCCCCTTTAGGATTTAATTTGGAGGGATTTCATAAGCTCTGAAAAGATAGAGGTATTTTGTGGCACTGCAGCTGATAATTGCATGTCTTTCACAAGGTGTTACTTTGAATAAGTGATTATTTCAATGGTCTTATATCAATTGTTCACACTCTACATTCATTAAGATGCTTTTTAGCCTTCTGCACAGTCTTAGGCATAGAAATGTATGGGATTCTTAGCAATTCATTTCTACCTTCATTCTTTAGTGTGCTCTCTTTCCTGGCTTTACTACCTCCTTTACTTCTTGTTCTTTTCCATCATTTTTTTTCTTTTAAGCCTAGTTAAGATTATTTAACTATTCGATTATTTTGATAGTTTTCCGAAGATTCACCATCAGAATGATTTAACTGACATTTAACATACTATTAAGGAAGTAAGATATTGCTTGTAGGTCATAGTTTGGCTCTGAAGCTTAAAGGTTTTCTTAATGTTTAGTGAAGGTATCATAAATGTCATCTCCCCAAAACTAGCATTCCCATGGTCAATGACAATTAGATTTATTCAGGACTTAGATTTTCTTTTCTTTTCTTTTCTTTTATTTTTATTTTTTAGCTCTACTATGCAACATTTGAACAACAACAAAAAGATAACAGTTTCCAGAAGGTTATTTTATTCAGCACACTTGCTTCTTTGGCTAACAGTGTCAGACACATAAAATACTCTTCCATGCAATATATGGCCATGTCCTCATGCCTCTCCTCCATGGACCGAGGGAATAAACCAGATCATCCTTCCTCTCTCATTGGGTAGCTTCCAATTTCCTCAAAAGCAAACCTCTATGGCAGAGTTGTGAGTTGGGGTTTAATGTAGGAGAAGCTTGGTGAGGCAAAATTGACTTACAGGTCTGTCTTACAGGTATGACTAAATAGCAGACTCTCCTATGAAAGGATTATTTGGTTAACTTCTCCATGATAAATGAGTTCATCAGCTAAAACTTCTCACTAAGTGAGTAGGCTTGCTTGATTCACAGTGTATTCCCAAGGCTACCATCCGCATTATGCTCAAGAGGCATCTATATGTGGACACTTACATTGGACGCAGGAAGCCAGAGGAAAGAGAAAAAAATGGGTGAAACATGACAAGGATCTGCCTCGATCCTACCACTAGGATCCACTAATTTCCTTATCAACATCAGCATAGGAGGGAGGGTACCTCCATGTATAAGTTACCACGAAGATGTCAATTGTACAATGTATTAAGTAAAGCATATTAAGGAAAACTGGAAATAACTGAAATACACAAATGCTCTTGCAATCCATCATATTTACAAAAATAAAGCCATTTAGACAGCCAATAAATTAGCATTGATGAGATTTGTAATGAGGCATTAAAGCCAAGCTAAGTAAACTGTTAAATTTTAGAAAACTATACTACAGCATTACCTATCTAGTCTCCATATTTTATGCAAATAATCAGACAAGAACTATTTTTGAATAAACAGAAATCTAAATCTTAAAAGAAACTATGCAAACAAATTTAATATTTTTGATTACCTAGCAGAGTTCAATACCATTATACCCTGGGTGGGAATTATAATGGCTGGAAAGAAAACATTTTTTTTTTTGCACTAAAATCCATTGATTCTGTTTTTATCACCAGTGAAAATTAAAGACTTTTAGTATAAATGAAGTCATATTTAGCTTTTTAAAATTCTAGGGCAGTATGGAGTTTAATATACTCTTTTCGTTTCTGGAGAAAGCTGCTCATTATAAGAGCTAATAGAAAAAAAATAATTATTCCTATTGTTGGTGCAGTGGTGTACCCAGAGACACCATTTCACATAACTGTCAGAACTGTTGATAAGATTTCTAAACAGATCACAGAGGATCACTTTTGGACAAATATTCTCATTTCTTTAAAAAACCAGTTATTTTATTTTTCATATCCAGATGGGATTGCGTAGGAAAACAAGCTTCATTCAGTGATAGCAAATGGTTGCATATGTAATTTGTTACTTTGGGGGTGAAGTCTCTTCTAAGTATCATGGTCCTGTACTGGATGCATTGATACTGTTAGAGTAGGACCACTGTGACACGGAGTATGAAGACTCTCTGTTTCTGTAGGAGAACCAAGAGACAGCACATCCCTTCTCCCATAAATTCCCTGCTTTCAAAAAGGTCTCTGCTCTTAATATCTCACTCTAACAGACCCTTTGTATGCATGGATATCACCTTCTTTTGTCCACACAAAGGATGCCATTAGCTTCACTTCATTTTTTCCATTACAAAGAGAACAATACAAATGCCAGTGGGAACCTGCAAATTTCGAGTTGGAAGGAGGACCCATAAATCTTGGCCTAGGCTCTCTGACATCACAGCCCCTGCTATGCAGAAGTGGGACTTATGATACTTTCCAGGAGCAAAACCCTGGATTTGTAAGAGCTTTACAAATGTGCATGTCCTTTGTGGGCTGAGACTGCCTCAAGCATCTCATTTCTGTGAATGCTTTCCTGACTCCATAGTCAGATTCAAACTGTATGATTCACATTTTTTTTCAAACCCAGTGAAAATGGGGAAAGATTTAGAAGCCTCTTTCTAGCACCCTGAGATTCAAACCTCTCTAATCAACCAATCTGGCCTCATATCCCAGGATAGCAGGCATCCTTGTCAGACTTTACAGTTTTACTCCCAACTGAACTGAAAATACTATAAGAGTATGAGAATTGCTTTCTGTTTCTCTCTCTCTAAGTATGTATTTTCATGGGATTTTGCAACTTCTGTCACTTCGATAGTAGATTATTGTGAAAGACAAAATGCAATGCATTTGAGGTAGGGAAATGGGAGGAGAGAAATACAGATACATCTAGAAATTTGGGAAAATGTCTAAACGGGACACCGATTTTTGCCTACTATTTACTATTTCTTTTAAATTTATCATCTAATTTGAACTAAAATGTGCACATGGGATGGAAAGTAGTCTTAAGAAAAGAAAATGAATGGCCTTGTCCTTAGATGTTCATAGAGGAGTCCTGTATTAGAGATCTCTAAGACCACCCCAGATTTGCTGGTTTGTGATTTGCTAGAAATACTCACAAGATTCTTCTATAGTTGTACACAGGACTAAGATAACAAGTGGAAGACATAAACAAAATGCAAAGAAAGGGAAAAAAACACAAAGGGTGAAGTCTAGAGGAAACCAGATACTAACTTCCAAGATTTGTCTCCCAACAGGGTCACAGAGGACTTAACAAACTATCCCGGCAAGGAGTGTGGCAACACATGAGAAATGTTACCCACCAGGAACAAACTTTAGAGACTCAATGTCCAAAGTGTTTATTAGAGACTGATCTCACGGGCACCTTATTGTCTAGCGCATACCAAAATTCCAAACTCCCATAAGCAAACTGATGTTTATACAGTTTTAGTGGTGAACCACTCTTACGACTTAGGGAAAGTTTTGTGTCAGTGTAGGTATATTTACCATCCAAATTCCCAGACACTAGTCAAGGACCAAGCCTGTAATCAGGCCTTTCTAAGAACAGGCAGTTCCAGGCTACCATGTTAACTCATGTCTACACACAGCTGGTTTGCCCACATACTTTCAAATGACATGGAGCTTTCAAGTGACATTATCTCTACATAGTTTATAGTTCTATGAGCTTTCAAGTGACATTATCTCTACATAGTTTATAGTTCACATTTTGAAAATATTCCTATTCCTAATGCAAATGCTTTAAGGAAAGCAGAATTGAGCATTCATAAAAGAATTGGTGTTTAAATATTTTATTTACTTTAAAGAGAAAGAGAGAAAGGGAAGGGGAAGAGCAGAGGCAAAGAATCACAAGTAGAGCCTGATGCAAGGCTCAACCTCATGACTCTGAGATCACGACCTGAGCCAAAACCAGGAGTCAGATACTTAACGAAATGTACCACCCACGTGCCCAAGAATTGGTGTTTATGTTAGGAGCTTCTCTTTAGATAATTTTGGCTTTTCTGGTTTTTCAGATATAATTTTAAAGCTTTTGATAAAATTCAAAAATGTACTTTGGAAAAACGTGCCAAAACGCTGTCCTACCTAGCAAAAGGAGTAATTCCAACCATTCAAACTTCACTTTTCCAAATGTCTTCTTTTATACGGTTTGAGTTTTCCCCACAATAACCTGTGGCAGAACACAGCTGACTCTGTGTTCTCTATAGCTACCCTGACTGGGCATCCTAATTTTCCACTCACATTCTGGGCCCTGGGAATCAGAAGAGAATGCGGTTAGAGACAGGCTCTAGTGTCATTAGTACACCTTGTATACTCTTTTCCCAGATATAAAGTGAAATTTGTCATACCCTCATTTCTCATCTGCTATTTTTTATCTGCCTAAACTCCATTTTTTAAACTAAGTTCACATATTGTGGTAGAGCTTCTTCTAAGAAACCTTCTCTGAAAAAAAAGGATGGGAGGAAGCAACCCAAAGAAGAAAAAAAATATAGATTCTTTCCTAATAGAATCTGTTTAATGGTAAGAAAGCTCTACACAGTTAAAAGCACTCACAAATGGTTAAAAGAGATTATTGAGTTCATTTTGTAAGACGCCTTTGAGTCCCGGGTGGTATAACTACAGACTGACCTACGAGTCCTCTCTCCATCTTTGTGATTATTCATTGTGAAACCAAGTGTAAGCTACTATATTTTGCCATCTTTGGGTTTCTGATCTATAAAATGAGTCTAGCAGTGCACTCTCATCACAGGCATGGGCATGAAATTAACATAAGTGATTTCAAGCTCTTTGCAAATAAGAAATACTAGTGATCTGTGCTAGGAGACTAACTCTGTCTTCATGCTCCATTTATCTTTTCCACCCCCTCAGGGAGACTCAAGCTTGTCTGAGGACACTGAAAAAAATAAAATAAATAAAATAAAAATAAATAAATAAATAAATAAATAAATAAATAAATAAAACACCCTAATGAGAGGTCATTCTTTCTTTGTGTGTGGCCAACCCAGTGTGATGTCTAGCTAGAACTCTGGCTTATTCTAAATAACCACTAAATAAAAACAAGGACTCTCAGGTAGCCATTCATTTTCCTATTCTCTTGTATAGCTATTTACTTTTCCATAGATTTCAAAGGGGTTTCCAAGCCTTCCTGCAACAATAACTACTTGATTATCCCAATACCTTTGTGACTTGGATAGAATCAGCATTAGATTCTTAAACATTTGTATTTATTTTCAGGGAACAAAAGACAAACTCAAAGAAGTTTAGGGGAACTAGATCAGTAAAGGCTCAGGAGTCCTGGCCTCAGATTTGTCTCCTAAGAAAAGAGCCACTCTCTCATGCACCTATCTCTAAGTGGCTTTACAGTTGGCTCTTTCAGCTTTAGGGCTGGACTCTCAGGGCCCAAGGACAAGGAGAGAAAGAATCATTGTTCCTCAAGTATCCAAGGATATATCAAATTCCTCATTCTTCATAGCCATGCAGAACTTAGATCCCACAACCAACCCTTATCTGCACAGTCTGAACAAGATGAAAGACAGTTTCTTGGGAGCTTCAGGAGAAGTACAGAATCCTGTATTTGGAAAGGATTTCAAAGGTTGTGTAGTTTTCAAGCCAGTGGCTCTGGTTTGGTACCCTCGCATTCACTCAGTCTTTGCTCCTGCTCTGACAACATTGTGTCTACCTCATATTGGCCACCAGAGGTGTATCACAGCTATGCATACCTAACCTCTTCAATAAGCAGTGTGCTCTTTGAAAATACAAATTTTACTTTTTGCCTCTGTTATTTCTAGGAACCAGCTTACATCTGGCCAAGAGGATGTGTCAGTAGATAATTTGACAGCTTCTCTTTCCTCCCAAACTAGAACAACAGCCTTTGATGCCTTTCCTTATTTACACCTAAAGGTTGCCCTTATTCAACCATTTTATCCACAAAGCAAACAAAATGATTTTATCCACTGTAAATCAGACTATATCTCCAGTCTCTGCTTATAACCTACATATGTTCTTGAGCATGCCAAAATAACATCTAAATTCATTACTCTTATTTATAAGCCATACACTTTGAAGCTGATGTTATTACCTCTTTTATCTGGTCTCTTCCCACCTTCTCCAACTAGTAATGGTCTAGTCAGAGGGGCCACCTTCCTGCAGATAAAACTTAGCTGAGTCAGTGGGTCTTCAGTTTATGGTCCCCTTTGCCAGAAATTCTCCCCCATCCCCACACATCTTCACAGTGCTGGATCCTTCTGCCATTCAGATCCTTGGCTTAAAGATCTCATCCCCAGAGAGAGCCTCCCTGACCACTCTAGCATATACACCTGTTCACAAATACCTCTTGACATTCTATTACCTGAGCTTGTTTCATCTCAGTGAAATAAACTTATAGTTTTGTTTGTTTTCTTGTTTATTGTACATCTTCCACAATCTGCAGAAACCTGGTAAAAGCAGGATCCTGCCTCCTCATTCACCAATCTCTCAATCTAGGCCTTAAAAAACAACCCTCAACCTAGAGTGGGTGCTCATTTACTCTCTTCTGAAACAATGATGAAAGGAATGAATAATTCATTCAGTGCTTAAACCCCTCTCAAACATACTTATTGGTATCTTAAGCAAGTGTGATTCCTATTTTTCCTTGAGTAGAAATTGTAAATTCAGTTCTTCATTTTTATACAGATTTTATAACACAGGTTTTTCCCTTATTCACTTGATGTTTGCCTTTCCGAAGTGTTCTACCTATTAATGAATATTCTCACCCTTTGTAAACACACAGAGCAAATCTAATCCCTTCTCCCCATCAGTTCTTTGATTATTGCCTTCAAATTCCCTGTACAGGTTCTTTTATGCAGCCTGAGAATATTCAGACTTTCTTCCATTTCTTATTTTGTACATCCAAATTTCTCTCACTTTTCTTATACGTTCTAATTTATATCTATTTTTCATAAAATTTGGAGCTCTAAATTGACAAAAAAAATCACAGGTATGTTTTGACTGATACAGAGAAGATAGTGTGTGTATGAGCTCATATACGTATATGATACCACCTCATAATCACAAACATTTTTGACAGTTACATCACACCAGTGAGTTATACTGTTTGGAAACAAACAAACAAACAAAAACATCTCCTCAAGCCTTCTTCATAGGACTCCAGTAAAGTCTTATGTCACCATGGTGCCTGTCCTCCAAGATGGTCCCAGCGATCCTTGCCTTCTGACATTCAAGACCTCTTATAGTCCCCTGCCACACTGTGTCAAGGCCAGTCTATGGAACCAGTACAGTATAACAGAAGTGGTGGTATATAACTTCTGAAGTTAGGTTATAAAACACATTTTTGAAGTCTGCCTTGCTTTTTTTTTTTTTTTTTAGTCCCTTAAACCTGGAGGAAGCAAGGTGCCCATAAGGACATACCACCTTTAGGGAGAGGCTCAAATTGTTAAAGCCCCCTCTACCAACAGCCACATGAATGAGTCATTTTAGAAGCAAAATCTCCAGTCCCCAGTAAGCCTTGAATATAACCTCCTGAAAAACTCAAATCCAGAAACACCCACGCCTCTCCTGGCTGTTTACTCTCAGGGGCTATGCAGGAAAATAAATTTTCATGTTTCAAGCTGCTAGAATTAGGTTAATTTGTTTTACAGTAATAGACAACTAATATATTGTTTCCCACAACTTGCTCTTATGCAATTGGGTTTTTTTTTTTTTTTAGATCTAAATTTGGATTTGTACATTTATTCTTAATAATTTCACATCTTTACATTTGGATCTCTCCAGTCTGTTTAGATCTTTTTCAGTAAATATTTAGATAATCAACATATCTGACAATAGGCACAATATTATCCAACAATTTTGAAAGTCTATTATCTTTCAAGTTACTATGAGCATTTGAGTTACTGATAAAAACGCTAAAATGGAAAATGTGTTGGACAACATCCTAGTGGTCTTCAGCAATCTCTTCAGATTTAAGTCTTCCAAACTCTTTTCAAACAGACCTTCTCTATTTTCCTGATACCCATCCTACATATCTTCACTTTATCCACAAGGATATTAAAAATCCTGAGTTATATCTGTTGCATTTTTCTGGCATTGCCAGCCTGATCACTGTTATGTTAAATAAAAAAGACTCTCAGGGTGCCTGAGTTGAGGTGCGTAGTTAGAGAGCTTAGCTCTCAGGGTGCTTAGTCAGTTGAGCTTCTGGCTCCTGGTTTTAGCTCAGGTTATGGACTCAGGGTTGTGAGAACAAGCCCACCAGAAGGGCTCCACGCTTGGCATGGAGTTTGCTTGAGGATTCTCTCCCTGTTCCTTTCCCCTCACTCACGTGTGCATATATGTGCACTCTCTCTCTTTCGCTCGCTCTCTCTCTGAAAATAAATACATCTTTTTTTTAAAGACTCTAGTTCAGACATGACTACTTGATAAGCCCATTTGAGCTCCTAGAGATATTATCAAATCTTTTTCTTTTAGGGACTCAGAGGCCATTGTTTTACACTTTATAATAATGCCCTAAGTTGGCATAAAGCTCATGTTTGTCAATTTCCTATTCCACCTTCTCACTGTATTGAACATTAATAAGTCATTTGCCCATTTCCAGTCCTGTGCCAATTCCCCCATTCTGCACTGCTCATTAAAGATTACTGTTTGCAATTCTTAGGTCTGTATTCACTGACAATCTCTTCATTTGTTTTGCAATGGTCACCTTGCTTCCCAATGTGTTTCATTCCATCTTTGAACATGTTTCATTACATTCAGTCAGTCTTTCTTTTCAGGTATTCAGTTAATGAAAGACCAATCAACAACAGCATCAGCAATAACAACAAAAATGGAAAACACAAAGAAAGAGGATATACTAGTCATTCCATATTTTATAACCATCACAAACCTGGAGGAGTCATATTTAATAAATTAGTGAGTAAATGAATGAATGAACATAAGTATGAAGTATCCTTGTCTAGAAAGTCCAATTCTGTTAACATTAAAAATTTAAATTTATTTTTGAATTTTATTACTATCCTCTTTGCTTTAACACCCTACAAGGGTGGTCATAATTTATTTATTTTGCTTCACTTTCTTCTGAAATATATTAAAGTTTTCTGCCAAGTTTTTAAATCAATAGGCAGAATATTTTTTCAATTACTTACTGTGGATGAAAAAGGCAAGAAGACAGAAATAGAGCACAGTTTTGAAAATTAAAGACCAGTTTCATAATATTTTCAGATATGATTGTATTTTCCATTATTAGCTTTAAATAGACACCATCAAAAAAAGAGTGTTCTGCCTCTCAGCAGAAGAATACGGTTTCATGCAAGTAATAAGCCAATCTCAAAATATATAAAAATAAGTTTATGTGTAATAAATGAGTCATCCCCAATCAGTCTAGAAGGATAAGAATAATAAATAGAGCTGGGGTAATAAAAAATTATTTTTAAAAATATAGATCCTACTTTTAAACTAAACCTCAAAACACACTCCAGATGCTATAAAGAGCTAAATTCTAAGAAGGAAAAATGAGTATATAAAGATTCCAATAAATTAATGACCAATGGACATATAAAGGATAATTCCTCAAAATGAAAATAGAACATTTTAACAAGTACATTGAATTAAAAATGTTTACCTTCATGAGTATCCAAATAAATAAACCAATAGTATAATGGCATGAATTTATTAATTCCAACAAATTAGCAATGATTTAAATTTAATACACACATGGCAATGCCAGTTGGTGAAAGGTGAAAGAGGCATATTTATAGCAACATAAATGTGAACATAAATTACTTAACCCTACTGGAAAGACAGCTGTCAGTATTTATTTTAAAAAGCCTTAAAAGTATTCATTTCCCTTAAGTCACTAATTTCCTTTCTGGAAAATCTCACTAGAATGCTCTCCCCTTTTCTGTGTGGGAATGTTGTGGCAAACATCCATGTCTTCTACCAGTTCAAACTTCATTCCCTTACTGAAGCTTATTGTTATAGCACGGAAATGTCTTCCTCCACCTTGTTTATGCTGATCTGGGCTTATAGGAGGGGAGGTCTCTGATTATTTAGAAAACATGGCTCTGTGTGTCTGTGGAGAGCACAGGGACAAGGAGACAAGATACAGCAAGGAACTCACACTTCTACTGTGAATAAGTGATAGGCTCTTTGAAATAGTGAGAGGCCCTTTGGTCTTACGGGCAATATAATAATCCTGAACTACAAAAAAGCAGGGTCAGAGCTTACATAGCAAAGAGAAACAAAAAGGATGATTTAAAAAAAAAAAAAAAAGTAAAGGTGTCTGTATCTGTGTTGAGAGGAAGGAGAAAGGCCAAGAAAATGAAATCAGGAATGGAAGAGATCCACATCAAAAATGTGGCTCGGAACTGTAATGATGACATTTCAGGGCCAGCCTCAAAAACGCAGGCAAGATTTTAATCAGGTGATAAGTTGGTGGGAAGGAGGTAAGTTCCAAGCTATTCTTTTTCAAATACCAAGTGAAGGGTCCAATTTCAAGCTTCACAGGTAAGAAGAGAATAGAAAACAGAGACGCTGCGGAGAACATTGACGTAGCCATAGAAGTGGCATGAAGTGAAATAAACACATGCTTACACACGCACACATGCACAAACATACACAGAACTGAGCTGTTTATATCCATTAGTCAACAGTACACTATAATTACCAGTCCAAGAAAGATCACTGCTTTTATTGTGTTCTTATCATTTTTTACCTTTCATGTCCTATCACCAAATCCATTCCACTCTGCAATTCCTTAAGAGTCCCTCTCACATCCTATGTCTTTAATGTCTGCCTTCCACATGTTTATTTAGATATAGATATTTCCTTGAAAAACACGAATTTGCAATTTCTTAACTTTAAAACTTATCTGAGGGAATTATTATAAAATACTTTTATGCTGGAAATGTATAAGTTGATGTTATGTTGTTCTGTATATTTGTATTATTTTAAAATTTAAAAAATTCATTACTATAATTTATTAATTATCATAAATCACGTTATATAACATATAAATATATTATAATTATACTATAATTAATTTTATTAAAATAATTTATTAAAACAATGTGGCTTTTTAAAATACTAAATAATATTGTGATACAATTCTCATGCTGGGTTGTTTTTTTTTTCCTTTTTTGGAATTAAGTTCTATGTTCTTGGGAACTATCCATGTTGGTTTATGTAAATATGTTCCTTGGAACTGATACATTATTCTGGGGCATGCATATTGCATACCTAACATATCAATAGTCATACGTTCTATCATTTCTTACAAAATATGTGGATTTTAGGCTTTCCCTGCAGTCTTGCTGAGCACCCCTCCGTACATGCATACTCAATTTCAACAGACTGTCGGTATGACTATACCAGTGTATACTCTTACCAGTAGAGCATGGAAATTCCACATCCTTTTATGCCCTTAATATTAGAAAGCTTTCAATTTTTACCATTTGGAAGTACACAAAATAATGCCTCCTTGTCTTAATCTCTATTTCTCTGGTTACTAAGGGGATGCACATTATCTCATAGTCTTATTAGTTATTGCATTTTTCTCTCCATTCATATAGAAATAGCTTTTCCATATTCTTTGGTCAATTTTTTCCACTAGAGAATTTACTTTTTTCTTGATTACTTACTGTTTTTTTTTTTTTTCTTTCCTATATAATAGTTCATTACCAGTTTTACACTGGGCACATAACATCACTCAGTTGTCATACTTCTTTTAATTTTTGGTATTGTTCATTGATCTCTTTTTGATATATATATATGACATTTTTTTTAGTGTTTCTTTAGGTCTTTTAAATTTTTGTCCCAAAGACCCGGAAATATTCTCCTACACTTATATTAGCTTCATGATTTTTCTCTCACACTTAGTTTAATTTATTTATATATATTTTTCTATAAGGTTTTGTTATCATCTAATTTAGAATATCTATATATTTGGTCTTCATTGTTGTCCCTACTACAGAGTTCCTAAACTTCTTGGAAGTTCATTTTGTTACTCATAACAAGCTCCTTTCAGTCATACCTGTGTTATGTTAAAGAGATGATTTTTGGGGCGCCTGGGTGGCTCAGTGGGTTAAGCTGCTGCCTTTGGCTCAGGTCATGATCTCAGGGTCCTGTGATCTAGTCCTGCATCGGGCTCTCTGCTCAGCAGGGAGCCTGCTTCCCTCTCTCTCTCTCTCTGCCTGCCTCTCTGCCTACTTGTGATCTCTATCTGTCAAAGAAATAAATAAAATCTTAAAAAAAAAAAAAAAAAGAGAGAGATGATTTTTGGAAAGTCCCCAAGGGTGAGGGCTAATCACCAGGGGGAAAAACCATGTGATTAGAGGGTTGGAACTTTCAGTCTTAAGCCTCTATCTCTGGGTTGGGGAGAGGGGCTGGAAGTGAGTTAATCCCTAATGGCCAATGATTTGGTCACTTATGCCTATATCATGAAACTTCCATTAAAAATCCAAAAGGATAGCATTGGGGAGCTTCTGCGTTGGTGAACACATGTAGGCCTGGGACAACAGTATTCCCTGAGAAGGGCAATGAAGCTCTGTGCCCCTCCCGAAGTATCTTGCTCCATGCATCTCTTCCATTTGGCCATTCCTAAGTTGTATCTTTTTTATAATAAACCTGTAAAATAGTAAGTAAACTGTTTTCCTGAGTTCTGTGAGTTGTTCTAACAAATGGCTAGAGGAGGGGGTTCTGGGAACCTCTAGTTTATAGCCAGTTGGTCAGAAGTACAGGCCATAACCTGGACTTGAGACTGGCATCTGAGGCTGGCAGAGGGGCAATCCTCCATGTTCAAGTAGATAGTATCAGAATTGAGTTATGTAGTAGGACATCCAGCTGGTGTCTGAAAAACTGTTTGGTGGAGGGAAACCCTGACACATTTGGTGAACAGAAATATCAGAAGTGTTCTAAGAAGGGTTAGAAGAGAATTAGAGTGTTATGTGAGTAGACAGGAAAATAAAGGAGTTTTTCCTTTTTGGGTTCCAAAACAGTCTTACTATATTATAAATTGTCACTATATACTAATCCAATTTTTCAGCACTATTTTTTTTCAAACAGCACTTTTAAACAACTCATTATTTCTGTACTCCTTTGTGATGCTACCCTGTACAATTAGTCCCTACATTTACATAAATCTCTTTCTGGGTCTGTAATATGTTCAATTGATATACTTCATCCTGTGTCAATACTATTCTTTTTTTAAAATCACTATGCCTATATTATAGCCCCTAAAAACTGAGAGATTACTGCTCCCCCCCAAAATTAGCTATTTGATAAGCTTTATTATTTCATGTACATCTTAGAATCTTCTTGTAATATTCCTCCCAAATCTTGGCCGAGATCTGATTAAAGTTGCATAGAACTTGTAGAATAAATTCAGGATAATGACATCTTACAGGATGTCAAATTTTCCACCCACAAACACATATACCTCATTATTCATTGGGTTTTATCTTCTTTAATTAATTTAAAATGGTCCTTCTATAAAATAACCCTCTATGAAGGTTTTCTTTCTTTGTTAGATTATTCTCAAATACTTTATTGTGGTATTTTGTTTTGTACTCTATTTTCTTTTTCATTCATTTCATGCTATTTTATTTTATTTATTTTTTTAAGATTTTATTTATTTATTTGACAGAGAGAGATCACAAGTAGACGGAGAGGCAGGCAGAGAGAGAGAGAGAGAGGGAAGCAGGCTCCCCGCTGAGCAGAGAGCCCGATGCGGGACTCGATCCCAGGACCCCTAGATCATGACCTGAGCCGAAGGCAGTGGCTCAACCCACTGAGCCACCCAGGCGCCCCTCATGCTATTTTAAAAGAAGGTTCTTGGCTTTTATGTTTTGATCTGTGAGCCAGGAGGACTACTGAACTGTCTTG
This sequence comes from Lutra lutra, assembly GCF_902655055.1. Taxonomy (NCBI): domain Eukaryota; kingdom Metazoa; phylum Chordata; class Mammalia; order Carnivora; family Mustelidae; genus Lutra; species Lutra lutra. The sequence continues at coordinate 17,458,013 of NC_062286.1, forward strand.
ACAATTCTAATAACTCTTTTAGGGTTCTTTTGGGTTTACTATGTAGATGATCGGATCATCTACAAATAATGACTTTTTATTTTCCTTTTAATCTTTATATGTATTTTTTTTCTTGCCCTTGTCCTAAGAATATGCCAGGGGCTTCAATATGACACTGAATATTATTATCTCATATTCTAAAATTTGACAATCCAGGGGTGCCTGGGTGGCTCAGTGGGTTAAAGCCACTGCCTTCGGCTCAGGTCATGATCCCAGGGTCCCGGAATCGAGCCCCGCATTCGGCTCTCTACTCAGTGGGGAGCCTGCTTCTTCCTCTCTCTCTCTGCCTGCCTCTCTGCCTACTTCTGATCTCTGTCTGTCAAATAAATAAATAAAATCTTTTAAAAAATAAATAATAAATAAAATTTGACAGTCCATTTTAGTCTCATTAGGAGCAGTTATGGAGAACATGAACTTAAAATTGTACAGAAAAACAGAACTACTGAGTTTAACCAGAGATGGTCACATCATCTTTTTTTATACTTTTTTCATATAATTGATTATATCATCTGGATTAGGCATAGTTAAAGGGAGAAAAATGGGAAATGATTTCTCAAAGTCTTCTTCATCCTTGAAATTATATAGGTAAAAGTTCATTGGCTGCATTTCCTATATATCCTCAGCATAGCTCATAAAATGGCACAATGCACATCCTTGCATAGAGAGATTAGAAAAATTTTTGTCATTGTCAGGTAACCTTTAGAAATTACCCTAAACCCACAAAAGACATAGAAATTCATCAACAAATGTCAATCATTTTCTTTTCAAGTTGTTAACACTTATTTCCTTTGGTTGGAGAATGGGAGCAAGTGTTTAGCATTATGGAGTAGAGAATAAGCCTGATTCTGAACAGCAGGAAATTCAGATGATGAGATTTGGCCAAGTGCACCCTTCTTGATAGTTTCCTTCCACCATGTTTTAAGAAGAGATCACTAGAGTTTGAAGCTAATAATTTCATTGTCTTCAGTAAAAGAAACAATCTTGAAGAGATCTTTGTGCAAAACTGAGAAATTTAAATGTTATTTGAAATATCTTGAAAGAAGTTGCTGTGGCTGATATCGAAGAGATTACTGCCTATGTTCTCCTCTAGGATTCTGATGGATTCCTGTCTCACATTGAGGTCTTTTATCCATTTTGAGTTTATCTTTGTGTACGGTGTAAGACAATGGTCGAGTTTCATTCTTCTACATATAGCTGCCCAGTTTTCCCAGCACTATTTATTGAAGAGAGACTGTCTTTTTTCCACTGTATATTTTTTCCTGTTTTGTCGAAGATTAACTGACCATAGAATTGAGGGTCCATATCTGGGCTCTCTATTCTGTTCCACTGGTCTATGTGTCTGTTTTTATGCCAGTACCATGCTGTCTTGGTGATCACAGCTTTGTAGTAAAGCTTGAAATCAGGTAACGAGATGCCCCCAGTTTTATTTTTGTTTTTCCACAAAAGTAAAGGATAGCATTCTTCCGGAATCATTTATGAAGTGGACCCATGCATTTATTTTTACTTTCTAAAACAGAGTCATTCACAGAGTCTGAGATTGGCAGTTTAGCTCAAGGGAGTCTAAGGAAGGGAAAACTCACATTAATAAAGAAATAAAAATTGAATCTTAAGAAAAATAATCTTTTTTTTCAAAGCAGATCTAAACCAAGGATGGATCAGAAAAGAACTGTGGTTCTTTAGATTTACTAAAGTTTACTAAAGTATAGCAAAGGAAAAAGCCACAACGTGGCCGCGCAGGGCAAGTACATCGCTATAGTCAGCACCACCGTGGAGACCAAGGAGCCCGAGAAGGAAATCAGACCAGCTTTGGAGCTTTTGGAACCAATCGAACAGAAGTTTGTATCAGTGACCTCCTCGTACCGAAAGACCTGGGGACGGAGAGCCAGATCTTTATTTCCCGCACCTACGACGCGACCACTCACTTCGAGACCACCTGCGGCGACATCAAAGACATCTACAAGAGGATGACTGGGTCCGAGTTGGACTTTGAGGAAATGAAGCGCAAGAAAAACGACATCTACGGGGAAGACTAAGCGGCGCGCGCACCGTCTCGGACAGACGCAGCTGGCACGGGCTGCGCACCGTCCGGAGTCGCTGTTGTAACCCCTGCGGCGCCCGCGGAGTGCTGTCCCAGTCCGTACTCCTCCCCTTCCTAATATCATGTATTAACTCGTTCTCATGGCGTGGCTCCTCCGAATTGGCAGGTTACCACATTCTGTTCAGTTTAACCGATACTGGCTTTTTTCCTTAGTGAAGGATCAGTTTGAAGACGACCCCGTGATCCTGACACAGAGCACCTGATACAGTATTTGTATCTTTTAATCAGTGTAGCCTCCGCGGTCATGTGCTTCTGCCGCTTGAGAGCCGGCGCGGCACCATTCGCGTGCCATCTGTCCCATTGGCATTGAGATTCCCACTGAATAGTCCATGACTTGGGACAGCATCCCCGCGTGGGCCCCGCCCCTCTACATCTGTGTCCCATCAGCTGTTGGGACAGGGCCCACGGAACACAGCCACGGGTTGGGGTCGCGCGGGCCCACAATTCTAACCCAACTCCAGACCCGAGCATCATTCCAGAGGAAGCCTGTGTGCGGTGTTTCACCTGGTAAAATTGGTAAGAGCAAAGGGGAAAGAAATCTGTGGTACAGTAGGTAAATGTAGAAGCTTCTTTTGTACCCCAGGTGTGGCTTCCTCAACGGACCAAGCTGCGATGCAGTACTGATTTGACAGAGCCTCCACTTCAGGGATGTCTGTCTCAGATGGCTCTAGATGATTTCTGTACTGCAAAATTTAAAAAAAAAAAAAAAAAAAAAAAAAAACCCAACCAAGAAAATTCTATCATATGGGCTCCTGACTTTTTTTTAAGAGTAGTTGGGTAACACCATTAATGGAAGGTGATCCCCAGATTATGCTGCTATCTAGAGAACATTATCTCTTGGCATAACTTCAAAATGCAGCTTCATGCATGGCAAAAGACAAGCCAAAGGCCAAGAAAGGGAAATTTCACAGCAGAGCAAGTACTGAAGTATTCTCTCCAGGCACTGTGTCTATTGCATGTGGCCCTCCTAGGGGATAGACGCTTGAGTGGAATGGCTTCCCACATCAAATCAACAAGCCTGTGAAAACTGCCTCCTAACTTGATCAACTCAGTGGTGGATGGAATGAAGTTTTGATGTGAATGCACCTGATTTTATGGATAGCTATGAACTTTTAATTTACATATACTTTCTCTGTGATGCCTAAATGGCTCTCACTACCAATGTTTCCCAATGACAGTGGTAAGAAGCCAAGAGATCACTGACCTTGAAAAATACCCTCTTCAAATAAGTGTATGTGCGTACCTAATTTTGAATTTCCTCCAACTGGTCAAAAAGCAAAATTTCTTATGTCTCTGTAAGGTACCCTGTGATAAACGCTGACTTTGTGGTGATGTCCATGACAAGCAGAGCACTCAACAGCAGTGAAAGCAGTTATCTAAAACAGTGTCATTAATTACAAATAACTTCTTATATAATTTTAAGAGAATGAAGTGCTGAGTAAAGAAAATATGGGATATTCTGGGGCCCATTACATGGACTGTGACCTAATCAAGGTTGGAGGTGGGAGGAGGCATAAATGTATTCTTAGCCACTTAAAGGAATCAGGCATGTGAAGAGGACAGGGACAAGAGTTCCAGGTACCCAGAAACATCACCTGAGAAGACCCAGAGATCAAAGAAAATGAAATTGTTGTCAGGGGGATTCAGACGATGCTATGCTGTCTGTCCCAAAAGAGAAATCTGATTCCTTCAACATCTTTACCCAAGATTACTCCATCATATGCAAATTTTAATTGACTTGATCCATGCCTCAAGGATTCAAGTTCTAACATCCAAAACTTTATGTTCAGATCAAACTCCTTATTTTTAAACTCCAAAATAGCCTTTCTTATTATTCCTTCTTAAATTCATTTTATAATTTCCCTAACAGAGACCAATTCTTCTATCTTAGCGTAACTTCAGATCAACCACCTAGGATTATCCAATGGAGTTATCTGCACGAAGTAATTACTTTTTTCTTCTGCAACCATTTCATATTCCAAGATAAGTCTTTAGACTTTAAGGCATGCACTTACTGTTCAGTTTGCAAATTTTCTTAGAAGTTAGAAGTGAGGAGTCAGCAATTTACTTCTGACTAAAAAGGAAACTTTAAAAAACCATTCTACCTATGCATCTTTGGACACCTATAAAATCTTGATTAATCCCCCTAAGATGTCAAAAATGGCAGTTAGGTGTATGCCATTTGTTGAAGATTAGGGACCTTTGTTCAGGGCATTTAAATAATAGTTTTATGATAAGGTACAGTTGTGGTGAGGACAAGTCACACTGAATCATTCACTTCTGGGCTGAAAACTGGAAAAGTGTCCTGCTTGCTAAAACAATAGGAAAGTGACTTGTGAAGTGATACTGAATGTAAGGCATTTTATTAAAAATTCTTCTGATAACAAGAATGAAAGACTGGAAATATGGTGGCCTAGAATATATTTTCTCTTTTATCAGTAATTTATAAGTGTTTATTACATTGACATTTGAAATTGTATATGCAGGTGTGTCTTTTTTCACACAACAGATGTATTCCTAAAAAGAAACATAGAAATTACTGAAAAGGAACTCACATTTTATATGTGCTGGGAAAACTTCCTGTTGTAGGCAATCTCACAGACTCTCCTTTGCAAATATAAGGATAGCTCTAATATGCAAATGACTCCTATTAATACAATTGCTTCCTGAATTAATATGTAATATATTTGGCTTTGTTTAAGGTGTGCCCAAACAGTACAGAACATATCTGATAATAGATGTTTCCGGTTTGGGAATTTAAATAGACTTTAAGTTTTATTTTTTTTATAAACATATATTTTTATCCCCAGGGGTACAGGTCTGCGAATCGCCAGGTTTAAACACTTCACAGCACTCACCATAGCACATACCCTCCCCAATATCCATAACCCCACCCCCCCTCTCCCAACACCCCTCCCCCCATCAACCCTCAGTTTGTTTTGTGAGATTAAGAGTCACTTATGGTTTGTCTCCCTCCCAATCCCATCTTGTTACATTTATTCTTCTCCTACCCCCTTAACCCCCCATGTGGCATCTCCTCTCCCTCATATCAGGGAGATCATATGATAGTTGTCTTTCTCCGATTGACTTATTTCGCTAAGCATGATACCCTCTAGTTCCATCCACGTCGTCGCAAATGGCAAGATTTCATTTCTTTTGATGGCTGCATAGTATTCCATCGTGTATATATACCACATCTTCCTTATCCATTCGTCTGTTGATGGACATCTAGGTTCTTTCCATACTTTGGCTATTGTAGACATTGCTGCTATAAACATTGGGGTGCACATGACCCTTCGGATCACTACGTTTGTATCTTTAGGGTAAATACCCAGTAGTGCAATTGCTGGGTCATAGGGTAGTTCTATTTTCAACATTTTGAGGAACCTCCATGCTGTTTTCCAGAGTGGTTGCACCAGCTTGCATTCCCACCAACAGTGGAGGAGGGTTCCCCTTTCTCCACATCCTCGCCAGCATCTGTCATTTCCTGACTTGGTAATTTTAGCCATTCTGACTGGTGTGAGATGATATCTCATGGTGGTTTTGATTTGTATTTCCCTGATGCCGAGTGATATGGAGCACTTTTTCATGTGTCTGTTGGCCATCTGGATGTCTTCTTTGCAGAAATGTCTGTTCATGTCCTCTGCCCATTTCTTGATTGGATTATTTGTTCTTTGGGTGTTGAGTTTGCTAAGTTCTTTATAGATTTTGGACACTAGCCCTTTATCTGATATGTCATTTGCAAATAGCTTCTCCCATTCTGTCAGTTGTCTTTTGGGTTTGTTCACTGTTTCTTTGCTGTGCAAAAGCTTTTGATCTTGATAAAATCCCAATAGTTCATTTTTGCCCTTGCTTCCCTTGCCTTTGGTGATGTTCCTAGGAAGATGTTGCTGCGGCTGAGGTCGAAGAGGTTGCTGCCTGTGTTCTCCTCAAGGATTTGGATGGATTCCTTTCTCACATTGAGATCCTTCATCCATTTTGAGTCTATTTTCGTGTGTGGTATAAGGAAATGGTCCAATTTCATTTTTCTGCATGTGGCTGTCCAATTTTCCCAACACCATTTATTAAAGAGGCTGTCTTTTTTCCATTGGACATTCTTTCCTGCTTTGTCGAAGATGAGTTGACCATAGAGTTGAGGGTCCATTTCTGGGCTCTCTATTCTGTTCCATTGATCTATGTGTCTGTTTTTGTGCCAGTACCATGCTGTCTTGATGATGACAGCTTTGTAATAGATCTTGAAGTCCGGAATTGTGATGCCACCAACTTTGACTTTCTTTTTCAATATTGCTTTGGCTATTCGAGGTCTTTTCTGGTTCCATATAAATTTTAGGATTATTTTTTCCATTTCTTTGAAAAAAATGGATGGTACTTTGATAGCAATTGCATTAAATGTGTAGATTGCTTTAGGTAGCATAGACATTTTCACAATATTTATTCTTCCAATCCAGGAGCATGGAACATTTTTCCATTTCTTTGTGTCTTCCTCAATTTCTTTCATGAGTACTTTATAGTTTTCTGAGTATAGATTCTTAGTCTCTTTGGTTAGGTTTATTCCTAGGTATCTTATAGTTTTGGGTGCAATTGTAAATGGGATGGACTCCTTAATTTCTCTTTCTTCTGTCTTGTTGTTGGTGCAGAGAAAATCAACTGATTTCTGTGCATTGATTTTATATCCTGACACTTTACTGAATTCCTGTACAAGTTCTAGCAGTTTTGGAGTGGAGTCTTTTGGGTTTTCCACATATAGTATCATATCATCTGCGAAGAGTGATAGTTTGACTTCTTCTTTGCCGATTTGGATGCCTTTAATTTCCTTTTGTTGTCTGATTGCTGAGGCTAGGACTTCTAGTACTATGTTGAATAGCAGGGGTGATAACAGACATCCCTGCCGTGTTCCTGACCTTAGCGGAAAAGCTTTCAGTTTCTCTCCATTGAGAATGATATTTGCTGTGGGTTTTTCATAGATGGCTTTGATAATATTGAGGTAAGTGCTGTCTATTCCTACACTTTGAAGAGTTTTGATCAGGAAGGGATGCTGTACTTTGTCAAATGCTTTTTCAGCATCTATGGAGAGTATCCTATGGTTCTTGTTCTTTCTTTTATTAATGTGTTGTATCACATTGATTGATTTGCAGATGTTGAACCAACCTTGCAGCCCTGGAATAAATCCCACTTGGTCGTGGTGAATAATCCTTTTAATGTACTGTTGAATCCTATTGGCTAGTATTTTGGCGAGAATTTTTGCATCTGTGTTCATCAAGGATATTGGTCTGTAGTTCTCTTTTTTGATGGGATCCTTGTCTGGTTTTGGGATCAAGGTGATGCTGGCCTCATAAAATGAGTTTGGAAGTTTTCCTTCCATTTCTATTTTTTGGAACAGTTTCAGGAGAATAGGAATTAGTTCCTCTTTAAATATTTGGTAGAATTCCCCCGGGAATCCGTCTGGCCCTGGGCTTTTGTTTGTTTGGAGATTTTTGATGACTGTTTCAATCTCCTTACTGGTTATGGGTCTGTTGAAGCTTTCTATTTCTTCCTGGTTCAGTTGTGGTAGTTTATATGTCTCTAGGAATGCATCCATTTCTTCCAGATTGTCAAATTTGTTGGCATAGAGTTGCTCATAGTATGTTCTTATAATTGTCTGTATTTCCTTGGTGTTCGTTGTGATCTCTCCTCTTTCATTCATGATTTTAGTTATTTGGGTCCTTTCTCTTTTCTTTTTGATAAGTCTGGCCAGGGGTTTATCAATCTTATTAATTCTTTCAAAGAACCAGCTCCTACTTTCGTTGATTTGTTCTATTGTTTTTTTGGTTACTATTTCATTGATTTCTGCTCTGATCTTTATGATTTCTCTTCTCCTGCTGGGTTTAGGGTTTCTTTCTTGTTCTTTCTCCAGCTCCTTTATGTAGGGTTAGGTTGTGTACCTGAGACCTTTCTTGTTTCTTGAGAAAGGCTTGTACCGCTATATATTTTCCTCTCAGGACTGCCTTTGTTGTGTCCCACAGATTTTGAACCGTTCTGTTTTCATTATCATTTGTTTCCATAAATTTTTTCAATTCTTCTTTAATTTCCTGGTTGACCCATTCATTCTTTAGAAGGATGCTGTTTAGTCTCCATGTATTTGGGTTCTTTCCAAATTTCCTCTTGTGATTGAGTTCTAGCTTCAGAGCATTGTGGTCTGAAAATATGCAGGGAATGATCCCAATCTTTTAATACCGGTTGAGACTTGATTTAGGACCAAGAATGTGATCTGTTCTGGAGAATGTTCTATGTGTACTAGAGAAGAATGTGTATTCTGTTGCTTTGGGATGAAATGTTCTGAATATATCTGTGATGTCCATCTGGTCCAGTGTGTCATTTAAGGCCTTGATTTCCTTGTTGATCTTTTGCTTGGATGATCTGTCCATTTCAGTGAGGGGAGTGTTAAAATCCCCTACTATTATTGTATTCTTGTCAATGTGTTTCTTTGATTTTGTTATTAATTGGTTTATATAGTTGGCTGCTCCCACGCTAGGGGCATAGATATTTATAATTGTTAGATCTTCTTGTTGGACAGTTCCTTTGAGTATGATATAGTGTCCTTCCTCATCTCTTCTTATAGTCTTTGGCTTAAAATCTAATTGATCTGATATAAGGATTGCCCCTCCTGCTTTCTTCTGATGTCCATTAGCATGGTAAATTCTTTTCCACCCCCTCACTTTAAACCTGGAGGTGTCTTCAGGTTTAAGATGAGTTTCTTGTAGGCAACATATAGATGGGTTTTGTTTTTTGATCCATTCTGATACCCGTGTCTTTTGATTGGGGCATTTAGCCCATTAACATTCAGGGTAACTATTGAGAGATATGAATTTAGTGCCATTGTATTGCCTGTAAGGTGACTGTTATTGTATATTGTCTCTGTTTCTTTCTGATCTACTACTTTGAGGGTCTCTCTTTGCTTAGAGGACCCCTTTCAGTATTTCCTGTAGAGCTGGTTTGGTATTTGCAAATTCTTTCCGTTTTTGTTTGTCCTGGAAGCTTTTAATCTCTCCTTCTATTTTCAATGATAGCCTAGCTGGATATAGTATTCTTGGCTGCATGTTTTTCTCATTTAGTACTCTGAATATATCATGCCAGCTCTTTCTGGCCTGCCAGGTCTCTGTGGATAAGTCTGCTGCCAATCTAATATTTTTACCATTGTACGTTACAGACTTCTTTTCCCGGGCTGCTTTCAGGATCTTTTCTTTGTCACTAAGACTTGTAAATTTTACTATTAGGTGACGGGGTGTGGACCTATTCTTATTGATTTTGAGGGGGGTTCTCTGAACCTCCTGGATTTTGATGCTTGTTCCCTTTGCCATATTGGGGAAATTCTCTCCAATAATTCTCTCCAATATACCTTCTGCTCCCCTCTCTGTTTCCTCTTCTTCTGGAATCCCAATTATTCTAATGTTGTTTCGTCTTATGGTGTCACTTATCTCTCGAATTCTCCCCTCGTGGTCCAGAAGCTGTTTGTCCCTCTTTTGCTCAGCTTCTTTATTCTCTGTCATTTGTTCTCTATATCACTAATTCTTTCTTCTGCCTCTTTTATCCTAGCAGTGAGAGCCTCCATTTTTTATTGCACCTCATTATTAGCTTTTTTGATTTCAAGTTGGTTAGATTTTAGTTCTTTTATTTCTCCAGAAAGGGCTTTTATATTTCCTGAGAGGGTTTCTCTAATATCTTCCATGTCTTTTTCAAGCCCGGCTAGAACCTTGAGAATCATCATTCTGAACTCTATATCTGACATATTACCAATGTCTGTATTGATTAGGTCCCTAGCCTTCGGTACTGCCTCTTGTTCCTTTTTTTGTGGTGAATTTTTCCGCCTTGTCATTTTGTCCAGATAAGAGTATATGAAGGAGCAAGTAAAATACTAAAAGGGTGGCAACAACCCCAGGAAAATATGCTTTAGCCAAATCAGAAGAGATCCCAAATCGTGGAGGGGGAGAAAGGGGATAAAAAGGGGTTCAGAAAGAAAAAAAAAAAGATAGAAACTATTTAAAAAAGCCGATAAAAATATAAAAAGGAAAATATATATATATATATATATATATATATTAGATAAACTATTTAAAAAACGTTAAAAAAGAAAACGGCAAAAGTTAAAAAAATTTAGCAGAAGAAGAGAAAAAAAAATGAAAAGGAAAAAAAAATTAAATTAACTGCAAGGCTAAAGAATCATGGGGCGAAAGCCATGAGTTCCATGCTTTGCTTTCTCCTCCTCTGAAATTCCGCTGCTCTCCTTGGTATTGAAACTGCACTCCTTGGTATGTGAACTTGGTACTGGCTGGGTTTCTTGCTGATCTTCTGGGGGAGGGGCCTGTTGTAGTGATTCTCAAGAGTCTTTGCCCCAGTTGGAGTTGCACCGCCCTTACCCAGGGCCGGGCTGAGTAATCTGCTCAGGGTTGCTGGGTTTGCTTTCGGGAGCTTTTGTTCCCTGAGCACTTTCCGTAGAGTTCTGGAAGACGGGAATGAAGATGGCGGCCTCCCGGTCTCTGGCCCGGACGAGCCGAGAGCCCGGGGCCCCACTCCTCAGTGCACCCTCAGAGAACAGAGCCCAATGACTCCGTCACCCTGGCCTCCGGCCGCGCTCTGAGCTGACCGAGCCTGCGACCAGTTCAAGTTAACCCCGAGTTTAGAGCTCACTCCTCGGCTCTGTCTCTGTAGCCGGCTTCCCTGTTCTAATACCGGTAAGATCTGTGACACTCAGACACCCCCGATCCTTCTGTGACCCTGTGGGACCTGAGGCCGCACTGACCCCGCCTGGGCTTCACCCCAGTTAAGCCTCTGGAGTGATGTCCCTCAGCGGAACAGACTTTTAAAAGTCCTGATTTTGTGCTCCGTTGCTCCGCCGCTCGCCGGGAGCCGGCCCCTCCCCCCGCAGTCTATCTCCCAGTCGCTTTGGATTCACTTCTCTGCCAGTCCTACCTTTCAGAGAGTGGTTGATTTTCTGTTTCTAGAATTGCTGTTCTTCTTCTCTTCGATCTCCCGTTGGATTTGTAGGTGTTTGCAATCTTTGGATAAGCTATTTAGCTGATCTCCCGCTTCCTGAAGTAGTCTCAGCCTGCTACTTCTCCTCCATCTTGACTCCTCCCTTTACATAGACTTTAAATACACTTTTGCTAAGAGGGAGAAATGAAGGGAGGGAGGAAAAGGAGAAGACAGAGAGGAGGGGGACAAGTAAAAAAAGACATAACGATATTTTGTAATACTCTGTTTATGTGTTGAGCTTTAAAGCAGGCACAGGTGCAGCGAACACTTTTGTCTAGAATCTGTTGACACTCTTTTTTTTCACACAGGATTTTTGTGTATCAGTGTTTGTTATTAAAAGCTTGATACATATTTTTGATGGCTCAGGCTACCTGAGTTGGGTCAAGCGGTTGCATATGCAGGGTAGGAAAAGAAAGACTTTGTTTCCCCCAAACTACTTTGAAATCATCTAAAATTTAAACCAAGCCCAAAAAAGGTGGGCAGGGGAGTGGGAGGGAGGGAGGGCACCATGATGAAAACAAGCCCTATTTTAAGATTCTAGAATCTTCCTCTATGAATGGACACAGAGCTATGAGGTTTCCCTTCCTTTCCTTCTGCCATTTTCTTGAGAGAGGCCAATCTCTGTGATAACATTGCACTGATCACCCATAATCATCACTTTTGAAAATAAGCCCTGATGCTCTCCAGCCCTTCCCTCACTCCCTGTGATTTTAAGTAATCATCTTGTTGTCCCAAGTAGATTACAATGACATTGATGGTAAGAGTCAGAAATACCTACAATTTTCATATTCTAAATTATGCACCAAGGACATTACTATGTTTTAAATCATGCAATAGTTCATTGAATGCTCACAAAGCCTAAAGACACATGTACACACACACATGCACACACATATATTTTTCATTTTCAGAGTAAGCAACTAAGGCTTTGAGAGTTTAATTTGTCCACATTTTCATAGCTATGTGGCAAAGCATGATTTCAAATACATGTCACAAAGTCCTTGATCTTTCCATGTTGAAAACATGATGAAAAAGAGTTAGTACTTGAAGAAATGCATTAATAAAACAAAAACAAACAAACAAACAAAAACACTGACCACTCAGCAATCAAAAGAATCAAAAAAATTGTAAAAATTCCATGTGTTACTGCAAGGAAGAAAAAGAGACACTACTGTTTTTTTCTGGAAAATAGTGGCATCCCTTCCCAATCTGATACCACAATGGTCCAACCCAAGTGGTCAGCATGAAAGGGGCAAGATTTACAAGCTTATCCTCCATGCATGTTAGACTTCTTTCTTATTCCTGGTTTCCTTTCCTAACCAACAGGTCTCCAAATCCCTGCCCTTTGGTATGTATTCTCCCAGTTACCTCCCTTTTAAACTGAATACTCATTTGAAATGTTTTATTGTATCTGCATCCACTTTCTGCATTTGTCCCAGTAGAGTACTTCCTACTCAGAAAAGACTCAATGAATATGTGTCAAATAAATGAATAGGGAAATAGATACAAGCTGTTGAGTCTCTCTATGCTGTCTTGCTGCTTAGAGTGGTGTGCACTCAGAAAGATCACAAACCTCACCGATCAGAGGGCATGTGCATCATGTTTTCTTTTGCATGTCTCTCTCTGTACCTTGCTCAGAACTGGGTACAGCGTAGACCTGGTTGCCCTACATAAAAGGTAATGAGTGTTAGCTAATAGTTAGATTCCATATTCTAAGACCTGAAGGAACACAATCAGGAGATGTGTCGCTACCAGAATCTCCTTTCTGAGCCTTTCCCCTCTCTCTGACATTCCCCATATTCCTCATGCTCCTGACCCTTTGCCATCCCAAAAGTTACTCTCAGACAGGAACATCATTAGTATAGTGAGTGGAGTGAGTGAGTTCCCTTGAGCAAGTTCCTGCCTATGATCTGCACTGAAGAAAGAGTCTCTCTCCTTCCTCCCCCCAGTAGAGGAATTTTAGGATCTATTCAGCGAATAAGGGAAGACTCTGAGGGTCTGAATGACCCTTTGCTGCAGTCTTAAAACACAGAATAAATGGCGAATTTTCATGTACATTGTCACCTCTAGAAAAGGATCCTAATTGGTGGGCTGTGATGCTAATTCCTTCCTAGGCAATTATTATCTCTGATCTGTAATCACATGCACATTTACATTGTGCATGTCATGGGTCATGAGCTACACTCACCCATAACTCGTCTTGACTGAATTAACTGAAAGAAACAGGAGTGGTCAGCCACAGTTGGCCTGAATTAAGCAAGAAAATGTGGATATACACAGGCAACAGTGTTTTCTTTTGTTTTGTTTCTCTCAACCAAGCCAGAACCCACCCTGAATATCAGAGAGCAAAAGTGTACAAACTCTCAAGACTCAACAGTGAAACCAAGATATGAGGTCAGAAAATGCTTATCTCTAATGGACTTTACAAGGCTTAATTAACTCCTGAGGGACAAGTTCTTTGCGAGGTACAGATTGCATGTATTCTCCGAGGTCAAAGATTATGAAGATGGAAAGGAATAATGACGTATTATACTTTCCTCAATTGTGTCAGAAGGATACTTCTAATGCTTTAATTCTTAATTATTTTATTATTAAAATTCTAGAATTGACAGATCATCCTTAGCCTGTTCAGTTAAAAAAAAAATACATTGTAAGTGGTGGTATGTAGTGTGTTTGTTTTGAAGATAGTGGTGGATGTATCTGTAGAGCTAGGACAGGTAGTGAGGTATTCCTTTTTGTTTCTCTTTCACATTGTTTCCAAAGATGGGACTTCAGACCCCAGCTAACAGATGTAACATTTGAGTTTTGTTTTCAGACATCTTTCTCACTGTATAAGTGAATTCACAATGTTTTCTAAAAAACTGGTGTTATATTCTGAAAGTTCCCACTGACATCAATGAGCTTCTTGAGTAGACTGAAGGAGCGTTCTGAAAAGGATTTAAATGTGTTATTTAATTTAGATAATCTTCTTTTTCATTCATTCTAGTCAAGAAAATAAATTTTCATCAAGAAAATAAAAACCTACTCATACCCAAGCTCCGGGAAAAGAATGGTAGGGAAAGAGATACCAACTTCCCTAAAAGTTCCCAGTTTCCTGAAAAACTGAGCCCAATATATAGGAAGAGTCAACTATGTATTGGTGAGAAAAAGACATGCTATTAAGAATAATGAACATTTTAGTTGAAAAATAAAAGGAAAAGAAGCTGACCTGATTAGAGATGACCAAATCATTCTAGTCAGAATTAAGCTACACAAAGCCTTAAGGTGTCAGGGAGCATGTATACCTTGGTAAATCCCAGGAAGCCACTATGGGATCATACCTGGAGCCTGTGCAGAAATAAGAAGAGCATATAGGGATGATTCACAGGGGTACTTTATCTAGAGGCTCCTTGGAGCCATCTAAAACACTTAAAATTTAAAAGTAATTTAAAATTAAATTGCATTTTAGAAAGCCATTGATGGTGTTGACAGGACTGGTTGTAAGTGGAACTGCCCAGGAGGCAGAAACCCATTAGGAGGTGATAAAAGACTTCTTGAGGAAATAGGATCATGGCCTGAGAAAGTATAAAAGGGCACAGGAGGGACACCTGGGTGGCTCAGTCAGTTAAGCATCTGACCCCTAATCACAGCTCAGGTCTTGATCTCAGAGTCATGAGTTCAAGCCCCACATTGGGCTCCACACTGAGCACAGAGCCTACTTGAAAAAAAAAAAAAAGGCATAGGTGAGGGGATAGATTTTAAAGATGTTTAGGGTACAGAACTAATGGTTTGTGGCTTTTGTGGCTTCTGCTAGGTGGTAGTATGGTACCAATTACTAGGGCTGGGCTTACAGGATGATGGGAGAACTGCAAGGGACAGTGGTGGTATGGTGGTGATATTTGGGGAGGGAAGAGAAGGGTGTACATCTTCATTTCTTTTGAGTTTTTTTGTTATTGTTGTTAATGTGGATCTAAAATGTGAATTTCACCAGATTCAGTCTTCTAGACTGTTAACATCTGGATTCCAAATCCCTAACTCATCAGAAAATCTTTTAGCAGGTATTGGTTTGACCAGTAGAGTCCCTCAATTAGACATTGTCATTGACCAGTTATCTTAAAATATAATTAATATACAGTTTATGAAGTCCTTATAGAGATTTTATGATTAGCTTTACTTTTTAATGGGACTAGGATATTTTTAATAATCTAAGAGTAACCCACTGGAGCAAATCTTTTAATTAAAAATGACATCTTATTCTTAGTTTAAATTCACAACAACTCTGAGGAAGACAGAGTGGGTTATATTATTTCTAGTTACAGTGGAAGAGTAGCATCTAAAGGTTTAGTGACTTGACCAGTGTGACCCACAAGCAGTGTCTTTGCTTGTGGAACTCTTTGTACTCTTAGTTTGGGGGTCACTTCTCTTCCTGTCTGTGAAGGGCAGGCCCAGATGTTGAGTTCAGCAAAGATGCACATCTTATTGACCGTCAGAACTTAACACATTACTATCATCATTATTATTTTATTTGGAGAGTTTACTGTTCTGGACACTGTTCTGACAAGTGGAATTGTTCTTGTGTTTTAAAGCATAATACATTAAAAAGTGCATGAAAAGTTATGCTATCAATTGGTTTTGTGAGAATGTTTTCCTGTCCAATGCACTTTAGAGAAGTTGTTCACCGACAAACTGCCCACATCGGGAGTGCATTCTAATAAAAGCATGTGCATTATGGAGGTGAGAACACTTGAAACAGCATTTGCATATGCTACAAGACTTACAATGTAATGGATTTCTAACTAATTAGCATGATTTCCCAGACTGAATTATGCCACATGTAGGAGTAGCTGGATATAAAAATAAATTTGATTATAATGTGCATAAATTGCTCATTTCTTACAGAATTATGGCTTTTTCTTAAGTGAATGCCCAACTTCCCCAATTGTCAATGAAAATGTGTTTCCAAATGGCTGCTCTTTTTGGGGCTGTGCTCCTTTCCGGGAGTTTGGCTACTCGCGGCAGCTGCTTTGTTGGAACATGACACACACAGCACATCAGGCAGTGAGTGTGACCTACATTCAGGATGTTTATGAGTTCTGCAGAAATTGGGTAATTTCACTTGCTGTTTTGTTCTTCTACTGATGCAAGGGGTCTTTGAGTGTCTTTTTTGGGCAATAAGTCCATGGATGCTAACAGGAAAGTACAGTACATACAGAAGAACAAGATAAAAAGGAGCAAATCCACCATGGCAGAATTCTCCCTGATCTGTGCCAAGTTTTGTTAGAATGGGATAAAACCAATGACAAAGGTGCTCCTCTATCCCATGGAGCTGCCATTATCATGACTCACACACAGACAATTATAGAACAAAACAAATACTAAATGGCAGAGTATTGATAGTATATTCTGTAATGCAGGGGAGGAGAAATTCCTTTCTCTGAAGGCAAATGGATAGCACTTAATCTGGAAAGAAGAATTTGTAAGATTTCAATGGTTGAAGCATAGAAGAGGTTCTGGATCTGCATCTTCTATGCTTAGATAGAGGGTAAGAAAAGCATCTTTCTTTCATGCACAGATTCAACCATTCATTATTAGGCTTCTCTTACATCTGAACCATAGTGATTTCATCCTCATGATGTGTCACTAGGTTTAACCTCCCAAATGCAGTTTGTTAACAGAAGTTGTGCACACACACAAATGTGTTTCGTTGTCAGTGTGTTTGGGAAGCACTGAGTAAACAAAGGTAAACGTGATTATTTCAAGACTTCTCAGTATTCAGTGTTTTCCAATTTATCCACCCAGGGAAGCTTTGTTTTAAATTTTAAATTTAACTAGATAGTCAAGGAATTTTTAAAGATTATGCACAGATTCCATTGAACCAAATAAAGCTAGATCAGAGAGCAGTGAAAACTTCAGGATATGAAGGGAAGTTGGATGCCCACTCTGTTAATCTCAAATCACAATAGCAAAATATTAACTGTCTTTTATTGACTGCCTACTCTGTACCAGGCATAGTGCTAATATTTGACCTGCATTTTTGTGGCTGTCACAAAAATTTTCTAGATTATCTACAGCTATGTCTATATATAGATGAGAAAACTAAGGTACACACAAAGCCCAGAATATCACATGGTTTATAATGACAAAATCCATGCGTTCCTCCTCTACACACAGCATTTTGTTAAATCGTAATACATTTCTTTATTAATACATTAATTAATTAATTACAATTCTTTTATTTTGTGTACAAATCACTTCAATGGAAGTCCCAAGAAGAAGATGGGTAGAGTCTGAGGGTGCCTGGGTGGCTCAGTCATTAAGTGTCTGCCTTCATGATTCCAGGGTCCTGGGATCGAGCCCCACATCGGGCTCCCTGCCTGATGGGAAGCCTGCTTCTCCCTCTCCTACTCCTCCTGCTTGTGTTCTCTCTCTCTGTGCCAAATAAATAAATAAAATCTTTTTATTTATTGGGTAAAAATGGGTAGAGGCAAGGAAATTTAATACAAGTGGTAGTTGAACATCAGTCCATAGGCAAGTCCAATCAATGTTTTTAGATAAATAGGGGAATGCATTTTTTATCTCTAATATGGGATATATGTAAGGGCTAGGAAATCTGCTTCCCATTCACCTTTTCTCAGGAAGGTACTTAGGGACATGATTCAGAAAAACAAAGGATTACTCAAAGAAGAGGAAGGGTTTAGATCCAGGGATAAGTGGACCTCACAAGGCCAAAATGCAGAGAGTCTTGTATTTACACTACTAAGATTCTAGCTCCAACTTTACAATTGCAGCCCCCAATCTGAAGTTAATAGAAAGTCGATTCTGCTCCTATGGGGAGAATTAATCCTCTTGCTCCAATGTTTTCTTCTCCTAACTCTAAACATTTGGTATTTTACTGGTAGGTGTAAAATGAAATTCTCTTTTTCCCAATTTCTTTATCTATCAGTTCTCATAAATCCCAATCGACCACCAGGAGTTCAGGATGAAGCTGGAAGTAGGAAGTACAAAGCAGATTATTCAGGAACCCAGAAGTTCATTGTCACAGGGGAGGACTAAAGTAGATAGAAGTTCATGAGACAGAATAGAACAAAGTTAACTGAACAGTCTTTTAACAGTATTAGTACCCCTTACTCTGAACTGGCCAGGGTAAGCACAAACAAACAGTTGGTCCTTTGGTGGGCTAAAACAACAAAACCTAAAAGTTTGCCTTCAGCCTGGAGTAGGCAGTCACAACCACAGTGTAATTAGTGGTGACCAGCAGGAAGTTCAATTGTGTTTTTTACATGGTCTGAAGAAGCTGATTTGCCCCCATTCAGCTAACCCAATGGGGAGTGTGGAACACAAAAAACCAACTGATTCCCGAATCCCAATTTAATTATTTGTTGTAGGCCCCAGTGGCCAATTTCATCAGAGAGTTTGTTCCATTTGGGTGAGAATGTTTATTCAGAGTACCATGGAGACTTATTTCCAGAGATGGCAAAAAAATGTGTGCTCCTGAAATGAAGCCTCTCCATTATTCACAGAAAATATAAAGGCACAGCTTCTATTAACTTTCCAGCTATCACTGATTTCATTTAAACCAAAATATTAGATTTAGTCTATTCACAATACTGTAATCACAACATAGTTATCGCTTTGAATTGCTGGTATTTCTACCTACTTCATTTTAGTACTTAATTTGTTTCTTTTTTTTTAACATGTTACACCTCAGTATTTTAATTATACTCAGCTGAATGTATCTGAATGCTCTCAGCATGCTTCATTATTTATATTAGTAGAAAAGCACATAAAATCAAATTGCATGCTGACATTCTATAATTTGTACTTGCATATTTCTAAAATAGATTTCTATAGATATAGCAACTATTCAACAGTGACTCAAGATATGCTATGATTTTAAAATTTAACTGAATTTTAATGTACTCCCAAAATAAAATTTATGAGTTTTCACTAGAAAATGTCTTATCTGATTATTCATATTCTACAATTATTAACTGCACCTATTCTGCATTTGATTGAATTGTAAAAAGGTGAATTCCTTTCCTTCTTTACCCCGGGCATTAAGCTGTAATTTCTGCACATTTTGAGTTTTCCATATCTAAATTGGAAATTATGTTAGATCTACTGAAATACCAGGTATAAATAAAATATAAACCTTTTTTTATTAGAAATGGACATTACCACTTAATTTAGGAAGGAGGTCTGTGACCATGCTGCCTTTCTCATCATAAATTCCTTCTGGGTTAAGTAGATCCCCTTTATCAAAAAGTTGGTTTAAACTCTCTCTCTCTCTCTCTCTCTTTTTTTAATTTGGAATTAAGAGACAAAAGTCCCAGAAAGAATTATAAGATCCCATGTTTTTATTTTTTGTACCTCTCCTAAAAATTCAGCTGTGTCCTTGGGTCTGGCAAAACCACCTCTCCATCAGCTTCATCTGATAATCTAGTCTATTCTTCAAATAGATGCTTTGGTTTGGTCTTTAGGCTTATTCTAGACATATAAAAGGCAGATAAATAACAGAGAAAGCTGGGAAAATGTATGCTTCTTTGAGTGAACAGGGCACAGAGGATATTGGTATAAATTTCTTCCCTGATTAGAATCTCCTCTAATGTGCTATGTGCCATTGTGAGAAAAAGAAGAAGGATAGTCCATTTAGTTGTGGGTTTCGGGGAAGATATAGTAAGTCCTTAAAGAATGAGCAAACCAATAAGAGGCAGAATCTGAAACATAATGACATTTCAGGAAAAGAAACTACCTTAGCAATTCCCTTGAGGAAAATGGCAGCATACTGTAAATTTGAAAAACAGCACAAATATAAGTATTAAGATGAGGTCTGTGTTGTTTAATACACAAAGCAAGTATGCATGAGTAATGAGAAACAAAGTTACTACCTCAGAATAGAGAGCCCTTGTGCACAAGGGCTGGCTGCATCTACCTTTTAATATGGGAGGCGGGGGTGTGGGGGGGTGCTCTGGAAGGTTTGTGTCAGGAGGATACAGTTGATCAGGCTATGTTGTAGGAATGTAAATCTGGCAGTGTGTGCAGGATACTGGGGATATTACTGGATATTACTGGAGGTAGGGCAAACAACTATGAGGCTGTAAGAGCAACCCAGGACATGGTTGGCTCGATTCAAGTCCAATTCAACAACTTAGTGAATGTCTAAACGGAGAGAGTCACAGTGCTAGATACCATGTAGGCAGATATGATAAAGCAGTCTTGCTGTTTTCTGTAGTCAGGGACATATTATTTACTTAATAAATGTTGGGAGGAAATAAGGAGGGAGACAGACCAGGAGAGAGGGAGGGAGCAAGGGAACATGAAGAGAGAAGCACACATGAAGGAAAGAAGAAAAGCAGGTAGAAAGTAAGACAAGACAGGACTCAGGAACATAAGAAGAGGATTTAACCATAGACAAAAAATAGTAAATGAAAAAATAATTCGTACAACTATCTGCTAATACCTCTAAACTTCTTAAAGAATTACACTGTTTCCTAGAAAAAAGAAATGATTAAAATTAATACATTTGACAGAACATTAGTGCTTATAGATTTTTTTCTGATCACACAGAAATGAGCAGAGAGGGTGTGAATCACTCACAGCATGGCCCATAATAACCTCCCACAGGCAGGTATCTGTCTCCCTAGGAGCTAGCTTAACTTAGTAACTCTGAGGACACAGAGGACAAAAATGCAGAATAGAAGGAACATGGGACTCTGAATGAACAAGTCCCAACATGCTGCATTACACAGTGCCTGGAATGATCACTAAATGTTTACCGTGTTAAGCCATTTGAATACATTAGCCTACTCTGACTGATATGAAAAAATATGTACAAGAACTGTCAATCAAATAGACACTAATTTGGTTGATATTATTATAAGCATGTTCTACTAAGTTTTCAAGAAATAATTTTGAATGATAATTAAAATATCTAGGTTTGGGGAAAATATCACAATCAATTTCCCAAAGCCTGAAAATGTGTGGGCATATGTGTTTAATGAATAATATGATTTCTTGATAGAGAGGTACATAAATGTAACAGATGTAATTTTATAAATAAGATTTTATGGAATATAATCCATGCTATGTAAAAATGTTTCCAAGCAAAAATGAATGGTACAAAATTGTTTTAAAACTTAGTGTACTTTATTACCTTAAGAACTATAAGATCACCTTAAAGAAGACTAAAAGACATTTAATAAGAGTCAAAACTCATTACTGAATTTAAAAAATTCTCTTAATAAAGTAAGGGCAGGTGATCATTAATATGAGAAAGAATATAGAACTAATATCAACAGCAACTATCAGAATAGAGGCACTTGCATACATTAAAGTCTACAACAAAACAAGGGTGTTTTCCATCCCATTTTTATTCTATAACTTTATGAATTTCCCAGATGAAAAAACGAAATAATACAAGAAAATGTTAAAGACCAAATTTCAGTAATTATAGGTATGATTGGTAACGTAGCCAATGTAAGATAACTGAAAAATAGTTTTGTGTTTGGTGTTTGGGTATCAGTTGCTTAAACCAACAGTGAATCCTTCAGCAGGGTCCTGAGGAAAAATACACATACCCACACATGCACACAGGTGCATGCACAGAGGGGTACACATGCATGCGTGCACAAATGCACACACACACACACTCAAAGATTTTCCAAACAGAGAGCCATAAAATATCCTTATGTAAAGGTTAAACCCCAGAATGATCTTACTTCTCCCCAACTTATTTTTTCCTATGAATCAGGCTTTACTATTTAGTATTTAGTATTGGGTATAATGAAGTGAATCAATGAACATGAAAAAATATCCAAAATCATTTCTAAAAAGAAAAGCCCAGGTAGGATGCTGAAATTTATAGCAGCATATGTTAAAATGCATTGTGGTGTTTTAGTAACGGAAGTAATGTGGTAAAGAGTCATTTCAGAAAAGAGACTTTTCAATGATCATTATTGACATAAATGGCCAATATTTAGAAAAGAAATAAATACGTAATGTAGTGTTTGTAATCTTGTACCTACTCAAATGCAAATTTCTAGATGGAGTAATATATAAATACAAAAATGCACAAATCAAAGAATAAAAATTCATTTACTAGTATTTCTATTATATCCAGGATAGAGTGAACAATATAAAATAACATAACACTTTTTAAAACTTATTTAAATTATAAAAAAAGAAAAGTGAAATGGAAAAATATTGTTTTCCATATAAAATTTTATAATATATATGCAGCCCAAGGTGTTATGATGTTAATACATTATTATACTACTATAAAGATCTATTGCTAAATGTTAAGAAAAATATAAATAATCTAAAAGATTAAAAAGTTAAAAAATAGAAACAGCATTTCACAAAAGATCTTAAAGATGTAAAAACTGCACTAGTGCAATCATAATAAAATGAATGCAAATTAAAACCATAATACACTATTTTTCTCTATCAAGCTGTCCAAGACAAAGAAAAGCTAACTGTCAGTGTTGTCAAGGGTTGGAGGGAAACAGAAATGCTTCCATAGCACTGAAGGTGTATAAATTGGAACAACCTTCTTCAGTGGCCACATGCAATACATTTTTTTTTTAAAGATTTTATTTATTTATTTGACAGAGAGAGATCACAAGTAGACGGAGAGGCAGGCAGAGAGAGAGAGGGAAACAGGCTTCTTGCTGAGCAGAGAGCCCGATGTGGGACTCGATCCCAGGACCCTGAGATCATGACCTGAGCCGAAGGCAGCGGCTTAACCCACTGAGCCACCCAGGCGCCCCACATGCAATACATTTTAAAAAGGAATAAGAATGTACAGCTTTTTGATTATCAGTTTTTCACTTCAGATAACTAGTGGTACACATATAAGTAATAATTTACAAATACCATTACAGGGTTTTTTCTAGCAACATTGCTTATACAGCAATGAGAAAACCAAACAAATCTTCCATGGTAACATCATGGTGGTTGAATAAATGATGGCCTATCACATAATGGAATAATGTATGATATTAAAAATAGTATTATAGAAAAATATATAATGGTCTGGAAATATGCTCATGATATATATTTTAGGCTTAAAGATATAGCTAAAATATATCAAAAAATAAATTGCTCTCAGTTCGCATGACATATACAGGTGGAAGCATGAATTTATGCATACACATCAACATAAACACACCAGCACACAGATACACATACACACACAACCCTCATATGTACCAAACTGAAATCATAATGGAAGGAAATTATTCTGTGATTGTATCTGATAAGTAAGTGGATTTATAATTTTTAAAAAAGTTTCTCTTGCTTACATCTATTTTATAATTTTTCTAAGGTGCACAAAATAGTTTTGCATTTTAAAAAATTGTATGCTAGGGTTCCTCAGTGGCTCAGTTTGTTAAGCATCTAGCTCCTGGTTTTGGGTCAGGTCAGTGGTCTCAAGGTCATGGATGGAGTCCACTTCAGGTTCTGTGCTCAGTGGGGAGCCTCCTGGAGATTCTCTCTCCCTCTCCTTCTGCCACTTCACCCACTCCCACACTCTCTCTCTAAAATAAATAAATAAATCTTTAAAAAAACAATTCTATATTTAAAAAAATTAGTATGCTACTTTAAGAAAAAAAGAAGCCCAGGAAAAATGTTTTAAGGAAACCATTATTAAGGTCTTCTCATAAGGTCTTCTCATATCATCCTGACTTGGGTGATAGAAACAGATGATTCATTGATGGTCATGAATCTCTCTTTAACTAGATCAAGTTAGATTATATCCTAGGACAAATCACTTCCTGTCTGTAAGCCTCAGTTTATCTGTTGGCAAAAAGAGAGGAGTCAGGATTCAAGTAGATGATCCCTGAAGCCCTTTGAGATTCTATGATTATTGAAACTATTTTGCTCACACATGTTAATTTATCTGCACTGTTTAAAATTCTCTAATTTTTCCCCTACTTAAACTGTAGCTTACTATATCTTTACTCATCAATGATGAAAAAGTGATGCTTCCTCTTATGTTATGAAAATACCAAATTTGGTCAAGCAAGAGGGTCCAAAACAAAATCTATGAATCCTACCTCTACTGCCTAGTTAGACATAAGCAGAAGATTGACAGAGAAGATCAAGGAATCTATGTGTCTGTGAATGGCTACCTCAGGAACTGGTGTGCTATATGAAAAGGGAAGCAGAGAAGAACCAGGGCCAGAAGAACTCTGAGCAATATAAGTTGTGTGACCATACATTTTATCTTATAAACAGAGACTTTTGAGAGTGATGGAGGCCTTACTAATAATTATGTTGAAACTACAGGAAAAAAGAGACTGTCCTACGAAAAGCAGGATGATGGTCATCTACATGTTTGGTCATCCCAAATATAAGTTCTAGAGTTTGGAAAAAGCATATTTTTCCTGTAATTAAAACTAAGAAGAGAGGAGGGAGGTTATATTTGGATGAAAAAAATTCTCTCAATAAGAGACATTTGAGAGAGGTTTTCTGGCTACTATGTCTTAACTTCCCAATGAACAGAGGTCTTCCTGGATTCTCCTCATACTAATATGGAGGTCTGCCTACTTGGAGATAATTTGTATTTCTGGTCAAGTTTTAGGAACCCAAGAATGATCTTATTTCGCATACCAACATGCCTCCTTAAGTCACTAAGGACATCCTTACCCTTAACAGTAGTTGAGGTGTATTCAACACATGACCCTGGTCACCAACCATTCTGGCTTCAGGACTTACCCAAGATATAGGACTTACAGTTGAAATCAGACACATTGGGATGGTTGGTCACCCTGCCGCCAGATCAGGACCTCCCTCCACTACGGTACTCAATTTATTTCCCCTCAATCCATTTCTATGTTTTAATATTTTTCTTCTCTAAACTACACATAATTTGTCCATTGAATATTGTTATGGGCTTATTGTGTCCCTCCAAAACTTATATGTTGAAGTCCTAACACCCAGTACCTCAAATGTGATGGTATTGGAGACAGAATCTTTAAGAGGTAATTAAAGTAAAATGAGGTCACAAGGGTCAGGCTTTCATCCAATATATGACTGGTATCCTCAGAAAAAAAGGAAAAGATACCAGATGTGCACAAACAAAAGGTCATGTGAGGACCCAGGAAGAAGATAAACATGTACAAACCAAGGAGAGAGGCCTCACAAAAAACCAACCCTTTCAACACCTTGGTTCTGGACTTCCAGTCTCCTCATCAGTGAGTAAAGGTCTACTGTTGAAGGCTCCCAGTCTGTGGTACTTTGTTATAGCACCCCTGACAACCTCATATGAATATAATATTAAAGTAATTTTCTTCTTAACCTCATTGCCTAAGAACTAGAATATCTAAATTCTCTAGAGAAATGGTTTTCCTGGTTGTTGGAAATATGGCAATCCATCTTGTTTCAACATAATTGTTTTTCAGCAATTTGTACACTAGGAATAGCTATCCAGATTTTTCATAGGTCTTTAAATTGCATTTCATTGCTTTTTCATTAAGAAACCAGTCATGATTTGCATTCTGTCCATCTGTCCAAGTTCATTTCATCTCTCTGAGGAGCTGACCTGTCTCTTTCTGTTTAGTACATATAATTGGTTTTGATGTCCATGTTAGATCAAGTTTAATTATCAGGTGGCCAATAGTCCCCAATGGCTTAGTTATTTCAAGTTTACTCATTTAGAATATATTGTTACTTAACAACACATCAGGACTGAAATTATCCTACTTAGAGTCTGTCATTTAAGCCTTTACAAATCATACCCACAGTACATTATGGTTTTGTTCACTAATTACTAAGTATATTATGAAAAAGCAAATTAGCATTTTGAAAATAGCATTATACTCACAAAAGTGGAAAAATACCTTTTCTTTTTCCTTTTTTTTTTCTTTAGTTGGGAAGACTTTAAGTTTAATCCTTTTATTCTTCCTTGAATATTTAAAATTTGTAGTGGAATAGAAACAAAAGTTCTTGGTCTCAGGAGGTGAGAGAATCCCTTACTTCAGTGAGGACCACTATTAGACCTAGACCAAGGGAGCCATTGGCCAGGATCAGTGTTAGTCTAGTCCCTGCTTCTACATCTAATCACTGAGGTCTCCTCAACAGGTGGGGTGATCTTGGGCATTCATTCCTGATATTGACACTTGTCATTTTCTTTCTCCCTGCTCACAATTTGTTGTAACAGAAGAGACTTCTCTTTCTTTCTTTTTCATAAAGATTTTCCCTGAAAAATTTATGGACTCCAATGAATATTTTCTCATCTATAAAATGGGACAAAAGAGGCTTACATTATTTAAACATAATTTCAAAAAAATATATAGAAGGGCATTAAACATTGGGCCAAATGGTTTTTAAGACAGAATTGAATTCCCTCTTTGGATTGCTTAGGTTATACAGACCTGATCCCAACCAGTCCTAGTATATAGCACTCGGCACAGAGTAGGCCCTTGATAAATACTTTCTGAATTAATTTAGATTCTTAATTTTTGAGAAAAATCACTGCAGGAAAGCAATTTAGCAAAGGAGGCTTTCCAGCTTAGCCGTCACACTTATTCTGAACTACCCAAGTGGATATGAAATCAGACGACAGGGTCTAAAAACAGGGAGGCAACATGGTTGCCTAGTAAGGACAACCCTGCATAAGATGAATGGGGTCAGGGTAATAGACTGCAGCAGCGTGAGTCCTGTGGCCACTGACAGGAAACGTGCAGATAGTTTTTGAAACCTTGAGAATGCAGGCAACCAGACAGGAGAATCAGAAAATTGGTTTCTTTTGGCTCTCACTACTTGAAGCTTCGCTTTCATGCAAGTTGCCTTCAAAAGATGGCACTGGTCTACTTGTGATCTCTGTCTGTCAAATAAATAAATAAAATCTTAAAAAAAAAAAAAAGATGGCACTGCTGCAACAAGCCCTGAGTGCTGGAGCCTGTTCCCAGGAGTCAGTCTTCAAGGCCTGCCTTACTGACCGTGGTGATGGTGGTGGTGGCGGGGCAGGGGTGGGGGTGTGGGGGAGAAATCATCTTTTCTTGTACAGGCTCAAGTATTTGCTCCTTTTAATTTGGAAGCAATGAGAATGGAAAATACAAAAATGATTCAACTGTTAATTCCCCTTGATCTCTTCAAAACAACAGGCTTATCTCGTGCAGGAGAGCATTTATAATCACATGCCATTATTCTTTAAAATTGGATGCTACAATTCTCTTTTACATTTAAAGAAAATATTTCACTCCATATTGTTTGAGAATAATCTAACACGATTTCCTATACTTTTAATTTTGTCTTTATTTTCTTTTTCTTTATTCTTTGCATATTTAGTTATGAGGCCATTTTTGTAACCATAATTCATATTACACTAAAAGATGGGATAAATGGTCTTAAATGGAAATGAAAACCTCTCATACTTCAAATATGCCTTGGTGAATACCTTTATCATCAGCTTTTTATTTTATGAATTGTGTCTTATTTATAGCAAAACTTGCCTTAAAATCACTCACCCATTTGAAAAACTTATTTTAACTGTCATATGTGCTTTCCCTTTTGATGTCTCCTAAAACCAGAAGACTTGCTAATGTTTAATGATCTTTATTTCTTTTAGAATGGGTCTCAGAATTACATCTAGCTACAAGTTTAAAAAAAAAAAAAACTCTCCAGAAAACAATGGCTTATCCAAGACTGCAATTACATTTCTCTTTACTAAAAGAAACTCAAAGATAGATAGCCAGGGTTAGGATAATTACTACTATGGACTCGGGCTACTTCTCATGTTGCATCAGTCTGAGACATTTGTCCTCATGATTCAAAATGAATGCTGGAGCTCAGAACCACATTCACATCAGAATGGATGAAGAGAGAAAGAAAAGCATGCCACCCCCCCACTATCTTCTAAAGGGATTTCCTGGAAGTTCCTTGTGATACTTCTACTTACATCTTATTCACAAATATTAGTCTCAAAGCCACACCTACATCCCAAGGAGGTTTTCAGTAAAGACAGTTTTTGGTAAACATGTAGACAGCCAAGAAAAATCAGTGTTGCATTTCGTGGAAAATCGGGAGAAGAGATATTGAGAGGGAATTAACAGTTTCTGATATAGCAAGTTTAAAGAGATACCTGTTGTCATCAGGAATCATGCCAAATCACTAGGCCAACAGGAGTAGTTTGGACCAGAATCGAGAGAAGTTGGCTACTATGTGCACAGTAAATGGTTTCTGAGTGAAGAAATGATGAAGTGATGTCTTCCTGGTGTGACTTAAAACAGATGATAAGTATTTGCCTTAACCCTGTTCTGTTTCAGGAACTTCAGGACCATCCCTCACCCTGTGATTGTTAAGTGCCATGATGTCTGGCTGGAATTTGACTGGAATGGGAATCAATAGTTGTCAGTCTGGTCACAATGTTGCCCCTACTTGCTAAGTGACCTTGAGTTATTTACTTTTATTGAGACTGAGTTTCCTCACTTATAAAATAGGCAGAAAATACTTTTTTATTGATCTATTCATTCACTCAACAGATATTTATTGATTGGTTATTAGGTACTAGCCCTGTGCTGGATACTGAGGAGGTAAACAAAACACAGTGCATGTTCTCCTGGAGCTTAGCAGAGAAGATAAAAATTTAAAATAATCCCTCCAAGAAACACGTTTTGTAAATTATTATAAAGGAAATGTAGGGTGGTATAAAACACAATGGAAGAGGCGCCTGGGTGGCTCAGTGGGTTAAGCCTCTGCCTTCAGCTCAGGTCATGATCTCAGGGTCCTGGGATCAAGCCCTGCATCCTGCTCTCTGCTCCGCGGGGAGCCTGCTTCCCCCCCTCTCTGCCTGCCTCTCTGCCTACTTGTGCGCTCTCTCGCTCTCTCACTCCCTCTCTCTCTCTCTCTGTCAAATAAATAAATAAATAAATCTTTTAAAAAAAAAAAACACAATGGAAGTCCTTCACATGCAAGGCTTTTGCAAGGGCAGTATGCAATGCGGGACTATTATGGTACCTGATTGTTAATGAGTATTCAAGGGATGTTAGTTCTATCCCTGCTCTCCTTCAGTTGGAGAAATAAAAACATACACAGCTGAGTAAAGCACAGCATTATCCCTATGGTAGTGAGTACTGACAACATTGTACTGCATTCAATACATTGAATATCCTTCAATGTGTTCAGTTGAACGATAGCATCTATTTGGAGGAGAAAAAGGAGTTGAGGAGGATTTGAAATAGGATGGCACATTTCACCCAGATCTTTAAGAATTAAGAGGACTGAATCAATAAGGAAAGGATAGGAACTTTCAGGTGAAGAATCAGCATGAGTTGTCCCAGTCTTGATGTGTCTTGGCCATCCATGGACAGGGGAAGCCTAGAACACCTGTCCTTTGTCTGGCTTCCTCAGGTTCAGGGTTCTGTGCCTCCTTCACTCCTAACTACACTTCTCTCTCATCCTATAATGACTTAATGCCCTTTTATTCTCTTTCCCTGTCCCTTTCCAGGAAAAAAAAATCTGATTGAATCTGTTCACACTGTGATGTACATGATAGGCCAACTTGAAAACTAATGTTGTGCTTTAATAAGAGTTATAAAATCCAAGAGAGGGCCCAACAAAGTCAATGTTATGTTGAAATTAAGTGCTGAAAACTTTAAACCAATTATAAGCTAAAGATTATCATTTTATTTGTTTATTCTCCCCTAAAAGCATTGCAAATCTCATGTCTTATTTAAAGCAAAACATAAGAAACACATATCAACTGAATAAAAGTCAGACAGCTCAATTACAGTTATAGAACCCAATCAAATTTGAAACTATTACCTAAGATGATTAACCCTAATCTCTTAGCACTAAACTAAGTAGTTTTGGGGAATGAGTATGTGGCTGTATATTGTTTTTGGAAAATTAAGAATTAAGAAGTATTAAATAATTTATTAAAATTAAGGTTTATATCTACCCAGCTAATTCTGTAAGGAAAAAGCATATATTAAAAAATAAGGAGGTCATCCACTCGGGTATGGTAGAGTAGCCTATACAAATAGAAATGAAAACACAGTATACACTGACAGTACCCAAATGAAAGGAGTAAAGTCAACACTACGAACAGGTTCTAAGTTGGATGCCAGGGGAATTGTACAAAAAGCCAAGGCTAGTCTGTGAAAAACATATTAAAATTACAGGTCATATCCAGTCAAGTTTAGTTAGAGTTGTTGAGCCTCTGGAATTTAAAACATGAGCAAGAAAGTAGAAGAGATATTTGGGAGGCAACGGGGCCTTTGTGCCCCAGCAACTGTGTTTACATTGATTTTCTCCGCCTGTGGGACTCTGAGCAGTACTGCATTGCAATCACTGCCTTTGTCCTCACTTATAGTCCCCATTAGATTTTAAGAAGGTCTTCACAAATATTTAGCTGAATATGTGCATGATAAGGAATATATTAGACACCAGGGACCCTAGGACAGATATCTGTTACACCTAAACTCCATTTACTAATATCCTACTGTATTGGTGTTAGAACTTGCTCATTTGCTATTTCAGATGATAGCCAGGAATTTGAATTGGTGCTACTTGTAGCAACCAATCATTACATGATTTAAGATTTCAATAACTTGAGTATGCACTGAACAAAGAGAAAAATATTCATTACTGTAACTATGTTCTACAAACTCCACAAAACCTTTAATTCCAGGCATTGCATGCTCCAGATGGTGTACTGCTGCTCAACCGAAGGTTATTTTTCTTCTATATTGCTTGCGTGGCATAGACTTTATTATTGAGTTCATAAGTGAGGAAAACAGATTGTGACAAAATATTTCCACAGGCCAAGGACAACTGGGCATAATCACCATTTCCAGGGAATCTTTCTCTTTTTTTAGACACTTGAAGACCTTCATAGAGATCAGAATAAGTAATTATTTTTTAAAAAGTAAAAAATCCTGGAGGACTAAAAAGGATGGTGGTGAAAAAAATGGTATGAATGTTTAAGTAATGATATGAAAAGAAATATAGAAAAAAATGTTCTTCTCCCCTACTAGAATGTAAGGTCCATGAGAGCATAGGCCTTTTCTTTCTTGTTCATTGCTGTTTCATCACTGCCTAGAATTTCATTTGTCATATGATAGGTATGCCACAAACGTATTTTATATGATTGAATTTTTGTTATTCATTAAACTGTAAACTGAATCAGGGTAGAACTATGTTAGTCTTGCTCACTGATGCATCCTTAGGACCTGGCTCTAGGCAATATTCAAAATTTGAAAACCAATATTATAGATGAAGAAATTTAGAGAGATGAAGTAAATTTCTTTAGCTTATTTAGCTAGGAATGACAGAGCCAAGCTCAAACCCAAGCTCTCCTGATTGTAAACATTAATTCCGTAACATATAAAGTGCTTGGCACATAGTAGTCTCCCAAAGAGTGATTCTTCTTCTCTTACTTGTCTATCCTGGTCTCTATTAATATGCTTATATAAATAATTTCAAAGTTATACTGAGTAGACATGGGCTATTTGGGTTCTATATGTTTCATGTAACATACTTTAAACATTTTTATATGTCAGCATAGTTCATATACCAATTTCCTAAGTCGTATTTGTTTCAACTAACTTAATGGGTCATCTTTTGTATTTTATTTTAGGGCCTGGAACCAAGTGCTAAAACTCTTGGTATTTTAATTACTTTGCATCTACAACAAAACTTACAAAAGTATAAAATATAGATTCCAAAGTATCTAGTTAGTTCAGTAAACATGTAAGGCACACACACCATTTTGCACAGCCTATGTGCTGTGCCAGGCAATGGAGTGGAATGCAAAGACAAGATAACTTTCTCTACAATCACAGCAACTCAAGTCATAGCAGAAAAGAGATCTGAAGAGCTTTGGTTTTTTGTGGATTCTGTAACAATCTACCTTCTACTTTTCTCCTGTCTTTAAAAATGTACTGAAATATTTGGAGAGATTCTAAAATGTATGCCTCAGGTAACTGCCCTCAGGTAAACTTGGGAACTGTTATTAATGGAAACACCATCCTGACGAGGGTTACAACATGCTTTGCTGGTTGTTTCTATCAATTTCTATCAATTTAGTGTCTCAGGCTAGTCCAGTATGCCAGGTTCAAGTTCCTTGGCTTTTGTGATAGAAAATTTTTTTTAAAAAAATATAGAGACTAAAAAAAGATTTCTAAAAGGTTGTAGTTAACATAATCTAATTATGATATAGCCTACAATTGTTCTGAAAGATAGGAGGTTCAAAACTCTCATTATCTTTTAATTTGTATATAGGTTTGCTTTACTTATGTTAGTGAATTGATGTCTATAAAAGTGGATTTATTCTACTCCTCTTTATCTGTTTCCTTCTATTTCTGAGGGAACCATCTGGGCTGAGTACAGTAATTCATTAGGACAAAAAAGATAATAATTTTGATGAAATTAAATAGCATGTCCTAATTAGGATTCCTTGTTAGTATACATTTATATATTACCTACTGATTATTGCTTATTTTCCTTAAAAATATTACCCAGAATATGTATTTACAGAATGCTATGATGAGGCAGGACAGCATCACCATTTCTTATCTCTTCTTTAAATCCATTTGGGTTTGGGTATCTTATTTTGGTCACATTCCAGAAACCCATTGTTTTCTTAATTGGCATGCTAGTATTCTCCTGGAACCATTCCTGCATTCAAAGCCATATTTGTATTTCAAATCTGAGATTTCTATTTTTATATTCATCAGATCTGATAACTGATTTTGTGTTTTGCTCTTATTTGTACATTCTGCTCAGTTTTGTTCAGCACCTCTAAAACTTGTTTTTAATCTTTCTTTTCTATCTCTCTTATTTTTCCTTCTCTATGTGACTTCAGTTTAATTTTTTTAACAAAACGATTGTCATTGAATTTTCTAGTATTATCATTCAAATATTCTTGAATTTTAACCTGCATAATTTTTAAAAAGTATATCAGTTAATGAATTATTTATAGCCTTCTTTTTTTAGCTGGGAGCTTCATTGTGTATCAGTTGTCCAGCCTTCTCTTGATGAACCTAATAGTGAATTTATCACTTAGAGGTACCGTGGCTGTAGCTTGAGTAATATTCTCAGCAGTGAGCTTGCATTCCCTACCAAAGGGATGCTGTCTCGGTCAGAAGAGGGCTTAAGAAAATCTGGAAAAGATTCATAAAGGATTTCTGAAATATCAGCAACCTATTATTGAACTGCACAAGCATCAGCATCCCCTGATACAAACAAATGAACCCATTAGAAAATAACAGAGTACAGATCTGCCTCAACTTACATTCGGGTTACCTCCTGATAAACCCATTGTAAGTTAAAATACCATAAAGTCAAAAATGCATTTAATACATCTAGCCTATCAAATATCACAGTTTAGCCTAGCTTACGTCATACATGCTCAGAACACTTCCATGGACCTACAGTTGGACACAGTCATTTAACACAAAGCCTAGTTGATAAAATATTGACCATCTCATGTAATTTATTGAACACTATAATGAAAGTGAAGAACAGAGTAGTTGTATGGGCACTGATAGTTGTATGGGTGAAGGACTTAAGTGCATCAGTCGTTCACCCACATGAACATGTTCCTGACTGGGAGCTGCTGCTGCTGCCACCACCCAGCATCATGAAAGGGGATCATACCACATATCACCAGCCTGGGAGAATATCCAAGTTCAAAATTCAAAGTACAGTTTCTACTGAATGTATATCACTTTCACACCATAGTAAAGTCAAAAAAATCTTAAGTTGAACTGTCACAAGTCAGGGACTGTCTGTATACCTAAAGATATATGTGTAAATTAAAACTTAAAGCAAGTATCAATTTGGGAAAGAGAAGACATTTTGTAGCCAAACGAACAATAATTCAAGAACAGATCAGAGCTAAACTTCACTTGAAAAGCTTTTCTGCACTACATACAAAAAAGACTTTTAAGATCCTCTGAAATACATTTTAAAATAAAAAAAGAGAGCATTGATACTATTCAACAAAAGAAAGTAGTGCATTTCTACAAATAAAAAATATGCAATAGAACAATTAGGATAAATAGAACAATTAGGATAATCATTGGAAGCATCAAAAAGTACAATAAGAAATGCAGAAAAACAACGGAAAGAATAAAGAAAGAAAAATGCCAAACATTAAGTCATGGAGAGAAGAATGTGATATCTGACTTGTGAATAATACATATTCTTAAGAAAGGGAGAGAGAACAAAAAGCATTAAGTTAACAATCATAATTATGTGACCTAAGTGTTGTCTGGCTCATTTGCATAAGGGATTCCAGGCAAAATACAAAGATGTTATATACTTCATTTTTACATTAAGTAACATGACTGTTCCAGGTAGGTAGGTTTTTGGTTATTTGTAGCCCTACTTTACTGTGGCATTTATATAGTTGTCATGGCGCCTCTTATTAAGACCACTTTCATGTGTTTTATATTTTTGTTGCTAGTGTCAACAAAGTATCAGTCTCTTTTTTTTTTAAGCTTTGTAGCTTATAAACTTCTTGATATACAAAACCCCTTACAAAATCCATATACTCTAACTTATTCTTTTATATTCTTTGTACATGTTGTACTGTTTAAATCTCCCTTTAATATTTACCCTCATTAGTTTTCCATGTTTTAGTCCAACAATTAAAATTTTAAAAATAATGAAATAAAGATGGTGAGATTAGAGATGATTTTTATATATCTATGTCTGAAAGGAACACCTAGGAGTTTATCCTACTGGTAAAACAAAAATGATTCATGATTTAACATACATCATTACTTAATATAAGTAGTGAATATTTTTAAGATTCTTTTTTGTTGTCAATAGTTTAATCTCACCAAATGATTTTGTATTCAAATGTATTTTTCTCAGTTAAGCTTGTTAATCATTAACATAGTAGTAGATTAGATGTTTATTTAATTTACTATTTGTATTTGAGGCATTTTAAAAATTGAGCACTCTGCCATTAAAATCCTATAGTTATTTTAACTTGCTTGTTTTCGTTTTTTTATAAGTGGTTAGAGAAAATTTCATTTTTATTTTGAAAAGATAATCAGATGAGAATGTGAAATGAAGGAAGGGTAAGTCACCTTTAAGCATGTAGTCCAAGTATAATAAATAGAATGTACCATAAAAATAGTGGATAACACAAACACAAAAATAGTATGACAGTGAGAGAAATTTAGAATCAAAACTGGATAATGTAAGATAAATAACTAAAATAGAGAGAAATATACAGTCTGATACAATTAACTAAGAATAAAATCCTTATTGTGAAACTGTACCTTTAACCCAAATACTTTCCAGGATCTGAGTCAACTATTTCCTTCTCTGACACTTCTGCACTCACCTCACTAGTTCAAGCAGTTTTTAAAAATTCTAATTAATAAAGAAAAAATATCTTCTTTCATAATCTCATTACTGTATGTGCATGTGTGCTGTGTTTTCCTTTGTGATGGTGCATACGTGTTTGCATGGCAGAGCAAGCATCCACGCATCTGGCATTCTAGTTGACTAACAGAACTTCTTACTCCTATCAGCTTTTATATTGCTGAAGGTCTTACAGAAATTGAGGTCATAATTTATACTGAAAGCTTTACTTGTTGTTCTTAAAATGTCCTCAGTCTAACTGACCTCCATCTTCAATTTTATCTTCCCAAGTGGATATTCTCTTGAACCAACTTGACATACTCTGAAATGTTCATATTATCAGTTTGTTCCAAAAGGAAATAAGCATTTATATATTTGGGGTAAACCAGACACATCTTGTTTCCTGGATTATTACACTGTTTATTGCTGCTTGAAGGTGATATCTAAGAGTTGGAAATAGTACCACTCACTGAACATTACTATAATAGTGAAAAGGGGGGTAGTGGACAGACAAATGTCCTAGTAGTCCACATAAATCCATTAAGGTCTGATGAAACTTGAAGGTGGGTGAGAAAGTACCAAGAGGGCAAGGAATGGCTCTGGCAAATGTGGGTTTAAGCCATACTAGATATTACAAGATAAATGAAGTGTTTGCCAAAGTGCAGAGAAAAAAGACCCCGAGAGGTACTATGTTCTATACTTTGGTTTCACTGAAAGAGTGATTTTCTTTTCAAATGTATTACTTACCATATCTTAAAGATATTATGGACGAAATAAGAGTGAAAAATCAGACTAAGTAGAGAAACACTAGACAGAGAGGGATGAAGGAATCAAGAACTACTAGCCCCCAAATAAGGGAGAAAAAGTTGGCTAAGCTGAATTAACCCACTGAAATGTAAGGCAAAATCTCCACTCATTTTCTCCTGCTGCAGGGTGAATCCCCTCAGGCAGGGTTTTTGTTCTTCCGATCACCATTTTAGACACAGCCTGTGGTGTAGCATGCACACATTCATCCTTCCAGCAAATCTGTACTAAACACCTGCTATGTCTCAGGCACTAATCTAAAAGTTCTAAATTCATATCAGCAAATAAAATAGATACAAATACTTGATCTTCTAAACTTTACGTTCTAGGTCTGGGAGATACGCAATACACATAAGTAAATGATATACTATGTTAAAAAGTGATCCTATGTTAAAAAGTGCTGTGGAAAAAATTAGAGCAGGTTGAGGGAGAACAAGAATGCCAAGAATGCAGGATACAATTCAAAGGGAGTGTTCCAGGAAACTCCCTTCGGAAGGTGACATTTGGGCAAAGACATGAAAGTATCCAGGGAGAAGACTGTTCAGCTATCCGAGGAAAGTTTAATTAACTGTCTTTTAGGATGTAAGTTTCCAAAGTTAATTTATTCAGTTGTTAAAATAACTGTTATACTTAAAAATCAGAATGTGGAATGTCTTGGAAGAAAACACTTTCTAAAAAGTCATAGTAAAGACCTACTAAAACCTATCTTAAACCCCAGTCCTTTCCTCGGGCAAATTCATGATTTTCCCATCTATATAACTGAATTTTAATTAATACCTGCCATTTAGGTGTATCACGCATAAAAAAAACTCTCCTCACGAGACTTGGCACACAAGTGCATATTAAATGAAAGTGAGTTATTCACTCACAAAACAAGTAATCATAGGATGATGATAATGATCATGAATCAAAATGAGTCTATTTTGTTCATGACCTTTTTCCTTTTTAGGACAAAACTTTCAAATAACTTTAGAGTTCCTAACATGGCCATTACATAACTTAGGATTCATTATCTTGTCATGTTTTAAATGTAGCTTCAGGAATTTATCATTAATTACTTACATTTAATTCTAATATTGTTCCAATTCAGACACATCATTATCCACTATGAAGAGATCTATTCATTAATTCATTTATTCAATCAGCTTTCATACGTTCTACCAATTTTAGTTGAATGACCTGTACCTCAACGGGTCCATTAGTGGTACCTAGAAATCATCCTACCATCTTCTAATCTATTCAAGCTTCTATTCTGGAAATAATTGCCTGTATTTTTCTAAAATGGAAGATTAGGTCTCCAAGTTTGGCTGCTCCAGTGGACAAAGATTTTATGACTTGGACTTGGAAGTCCATAGCATCACTTCTGCAATATCCTATCAGTCACGAGCTGTCCCAGATTCAAAAGAAAGGCAATTATAGCCCTTTATTGATAGAGTATCAGAGAATTTGCAGGCTATGTTTTAAAATTGCCGATCTGACTTCTGGCTATAAATCATTTATAATCCTCTAATATATAAAATACACTCACCCCCAGGGAACTGGAGAACTCTCGGCACAGCATGACTCCATTCAAACCTGTGCACAAAGAGAGGACCAAACTCTAGTATGGCTTCTAGCAGCATAAGGCTGTGTCCCTAGGATGACCCCAGCACTCCATTAACATGCTGACCTGAGAAAGCTCAAGGCTGCCAGGAGAATCTAACAAATACCAGAAGATAGGCCCAACCTCTTATAAAGGGTTTGCGATTGTAAATCCTTCCTCTCTTTCTTTGAGAGATACATGCATCTCCTACAACTCACTCGTGTCTTTCTCAAGGACCTGAAAACTGCTCCTTTGAAATGTAACCATCAGGAGGATAGGACCTCAGTTTCCCAGTCTCGTGCAATAGAATCTTAACTTCAATAATTGCCAGTTTAGCTGACACTAGCTGCCCTAACCTCATTTATACCGGCCAACCTTTATAAGTGTTCACGGGAGCCCTGCAGCTCTCCCTCCTTGTTCCTTCCCTTTAAAACACCCAGTCCCCTCACACATGGAAATGAGGCTCACTCACCTCTCTTCCCCAGTGTCAGCTGTGAATGTACAGAATCTATTTTCACCACCTTAATTAACATATAGCTTTGTTTACCTTTGACACCCCTCCTCCAAGACCCCCAATTCTCATCCCATTACAAATTCCAGGATATTGTCATTTAACTCAGGTCTAGATGCCAGGAGACATTTAGGATAGGGTACCTTTAGGATTGTCACTCTCAATCTGAAGAACTATAAACTAAAAAGAAAAAAAAAATGAGCCTACGCATTCCCACTCAAAACACAATGGCGAGCAGACCCCGGTAACTGCTATAGCACTCAATGGGAGCCACTTGTTAGAAGCAATTCTGAACTTCAACTGGGCACATCTTGCCCCATTCCTTGATCAAGGTGCAGTCCTCCTTCCAGGAACTTATTTGCTCTGGCTTAGTTCTACATTTGGATTCTTGGTTTCATCCTCTGGATCAACATTTCTTTTTTCATAAGAGATAGCCTGTGTTTACAACCAAGTAGACTTCTCTCCCTGCTTCCTGCCTGTGAAGAGTTGAGAGGGTTGGTGTCCAAAGTCTTCTTTTTCATCTTGTACTGTCTTTGTTCCTTTTGGTTTACATTAATCAAAACTATCCTTAAAAAGATTCTGGATTTTCTGTGTATCACTTTCTAATCTACTCCATCAAACAAAGCTCATAACCACAATTCTCTTAAAGATAACTCCTTTTCTTATCTTGAGTTGTTGTGGTATAATGACTTTAAGGTTCTTCAGGAGTTTATTATTAAGAGAGGCTAAGCTAGAGATGTCCTAAAGGTCCTTAGAAAGCCATTTATGCAATTGAAAGTGTTTATAAATCATCTTCTTAAATCTTTCTGGGGTTTTACACTTACATTTTTGCTTCATTTTTATCCTAAGACACATTTCTGATAGCCTCTCAGTTTTATTTTTCCCTGAGGTCCTTTCTTACTTTGAAAATAAACCAAAAACTTTTGGACTCCAGGGATGTCCCGTTTCTGCTCTGACATATAAGAAGCTAGGAAGTCACCACTCTACCCTAATCACAAGTAAAAGCTTTAACAACTTAAAAAACTCCTATGTCTGATACCATCATGGACAGAAATCATTAGGATTTGTCTAAATCCATAAGATAGACATCACCAGGAGTGAACCCTCATGTAAACTATGGACTCTGAGTGATAACAATGTGTCAACACAGCTTCATTAACTATAACAAAAATATGACTTTAGTGGTGAATGCTGATTATGGGGGGAGGTATGCATGGGAAAGGCCATGAGGTATATGGAAAATACCTATACCTTTTACTCAATTTTGCTGTATTCTTAAAACTGCTTTAAAAATAAAGTCTATTAAAAACAAACAAACAAATAAAAACAAACAAAGAAAAACCCTTACTGTGACTGAGACAGGGGGTGAAAAATTGTTTTATTTTTGAGCCCAGCAAGTCCTAGCTCCTTTATATTTCCTATAAACTTTGTTCAAAAATATCATTTCTTTTTTTTGTGTGTTGTTCACTTCTCTCTGTCCTCTCTGTATCTTCTTATACACAGCTGAAAGAAAGCAGTAGGTACTTTCAAAAACTGTCTGAAATTTTCCTTAGCCAAATCCATCAGTTAATATAGATAAATATTATATTTTTCACATCAAGCAGATGATAGTTTTGCAAAATTTCTGCCACTACATAACGAGGGCCCTTTTATTTTTCCACCCTCCAATAACAATTTCCTTCTTTTCCTGACAGCTTTGACTTCCAATTTTTTGGAAGCTCTGCTAGATTTTATGAAAAGTCTCCTTAAGTTCCTCCTTGCTTTAGCTATTATACTAACTTGCATAACTATCATTAAAAGGCCTTTCGGTTTATACAGGTGCCCTGTTCCAAACCCAATACCATAGGTTTTAAGTTTTTAAAATAGCAGAACCCCACTGGTGGTACTAAGTTTATGTTCTAAATTTATACCAATTAACTTAGCTGTTAAAATAATTGCTTTTTACAGGCACAGATTTCGTAGGACAGGAATGAGGACAGAGCTCTGTGAGAATGACTGATCTGTGCTCCATCACATCTAGGGCCTCTGATGGGAAAAACACAAAGGTGAGAGTAACGCAACCACTGGGGCCCAGAATCACCTGAAGACTTGTTTACTCATATGTCTAGGATGACCTGAATAACCGGAATGCCAATCGGTATGCCTACACATGAACCTCTCCATGAGGTTTGCCTTCTTTACAGCCAAGCAACCTCAGTGCTAAGGGACTTCTTCCCCAGCAGGTTGAAATTCCAAGTGTAACTATTTCAGGAGACAAGGAAGACACTACATCATCTCTTATGATGAAGCCTTAGAAGACACACAGCATCATTTCTACAGTACTCTTTCAGTTGGAACTGTCACAGATCCACCCAGATTCAAGAAGAAGGAAACCAGATCAGTTTTTACTAGAGGTCACATGTGGAACATGAGATATTATAATGACCATATTTGGAGAAAGTAATCCAATCACTCATCAATAAGCCAGTCAAATATGTGGTTTAGGAATCAATTAGCTTATTCATATCACACACATGCATCTACCATGTATTTAGCATAATGTAGGCTGCCTCAGGATGTGAATGTGACCTATGTTCACATTGCTTTAAATAAATTTATAGTTTAGTTTATATTTTCTTATGTCAAACAGTGAAGGAAATTTTCAAGTAAAAATCTAATTATACCACACAATGATAAATAATTTCAAGGTGGTAACCCAGAGCAGCTAAGAGCCTGAGCTTTGTGGTTCTAAGTCTGTTATGAAGCTATGAAACTTTAATCAACTTATTCAGACCCTCAAAGCTTCAAGGTTTCTTTTAAACAACTTTATTGACACATGCTTTATAGAGTAGACCTCACCCATTACAAGAGTAAACTTTGATGAGTTTTAACAGATATACACACCTGTGCAATTAGTGAAATCATATACCCACAAAACAAATGTCACAACCAAGATAAGGAACATCCCATCTCCCCCCAAAATTTCCTCATGATTCTTTTCAATCCGTCCTTCCCACTGACTAAAAAACCACTAACCTACTTTCAGTCCCTATAGATTCATTTGTATTTTCTAGAATTTTTAATAAATACACTCTTAACGGTATGCATTTCTTTGGGGGGGGGCACCAGGCTTCTTTCAGTCAGCGCACTGATTTTTGAAATTCATCAGTATTATTGTGTGCATCACCTTTTCTTTCCTTTTTATTGTTGAGTAACATTCCGTTGTATGAACATAACACATTTTGTGTATCCATTAACAGACTGATGACATCTGGGCTGTTTCCAGTTTGGGGTTATTATGCTCAGGCTCAATGTTTGCATCTGTAAAATGGGAAATATACCTGAAGAATTTTGAGAAAACTATACAAAATAATATAATCAAACTGCTAACACAGCGCTGTGGGTACATAGGTGATGAGGAGCTGGGGGTTATTTGTTCAGTGAGCCAGTATGTGATACGTTAATCAGGAGATAGGAAATCAAAATGAGAAGGATGCAAATGGGAGAGAATGAATCAAGGAGTCTCCAAGGACAGTTAGGAATTGAAGTAATTATTGAATAATGAAGAGGATATGTATTAGTAAAGAGGAAGAATACAACACTGCATAAAGACATGATTCTGAAAATAATGACTCAAGTAGAAACATGAAAGGACACATAGCAAAGTCTTAACCATGATTTCCTTTGGGAGAATGGGACTCCAAGCTGGAGTACCAATGTGATGGGGAGGAAACCTTGTCTTGTAATTAATTTACCCACTCCAACCGTTCATCCATTCATTCCCTGATATTAATGAAGAATTGTCAGGCAAACATAGAGGCATAAGCTAGCCACTATTTCTAAGCTTTTGGAGCTCACATTCAATTTAGGGAGATAGATGAAATATAAATAAACAGACAAAAGTCATATTGTAATAAGTAGCATAGACAATAGAAAAAATGAGGCTGAGAGGCTGGTACTGAAAAGAATTCATTTTCTGTAAGGTAGTCATGGAAGGCCTCTTGGATGAAGTGGTATTTAAGATTACTTCTTACAGGCAAGAAAGGTTCTAAATGTGGATG
Organism: Lutra lutra; assembly: GCF_902655055.1. NCBI lineage: Eukaryota > Metazoa > Chordata > Mammalia > Carnivora > Mustelidae > Lutra > Lutra lutra. Next base: position 17,500,399 of record NC_062286.1, read on the forward strand.
GCATAGGGAAGGAAACCAAAAGCAGATAGAATAATCTTTGCATTAGCAAAAACTTGGAATAAGAGAAGTTGTGATATATTTTAGATACTGAATGAATGACTTCCTGGCACTCAGTAGAGAGGGGATGGGCACTAAATGAGGTTGGAGCAGAGGCAGGGGTCAGATAATAGTCTTGTGTGGTACAGAAAAGAATTTTGTTTTATCTCAGGTGCTATGGGGAGCCACCGCAGGATTTCAGCCATAGAATGGTATGCATGGGTTTCTATTAGAACAGTGGATAGTGAGGAAGGGCACTATTTGAAGCAAACAAACAAACAAGAAACTGACTCTATTCCACCCAAAGGATGGCATAGAATACAGGTGAGTGCAGAGGAGAAAAAAACATAAATCATCCATCTTAGGTTTAATAATGCTAAATAAATTGACAGTAAAAATACAGAGCTGTGAATAGAGTTAAGACATATTTTAAAAGTAACTAATAGGACTTACTGATGGAATAAATGTGGGTGATGAGGGAAAAGAAGAGATCAAGCCAGACGTACAGTGGTATGGCTTGAGTATCTGGTTGCAAGTCGGTACTATTTACAGAAATGAATAAAATGGTAAAGGGGATTGCCATTGAGATGTTCAATAATCAATGTTTTTATTATGGGCATGTTAACTTTGAGATATTTGTGAGACCACCAGGAGAGAGAGATTTTAAAAAAGACAATTGATATATAGATAGATAGATAGATAGATAGATAGATAGATAGATAGATAGATAGATATTATGATATCTATCTATAGATATTATGATATCTATCTATCTATCTATGCCAGAAGTTCAGACTTGCAATCTGAGGTGGAGATATACATTTGAAATTCATCAGTATAAATGGTAAATATGTACATGACAATTCTTCACATGATTTAAGAAGAGAGTGCAGAGAGTGAAGATAAGGGGGTCCAGGTCTGAAATCCAAGAAACCCAGCATTTAGAGACAAAGGAGGAAGAGCCAGCTGAAGAGGCCCAGAGGAGTATCCTGTGAGGTGGTAAGAAACCCAGAGGAAATTTTTGTCAGAACTAGGAGAGGCGAATCTCTCAAAAGCAGATAAACAATGAGAAGTTGACTAAGGTGGAGACAGGGAAGCACTCTTCTCATGTGGAAATCACTAGTCACCACACAAGAACCATTTTGTGGAGATGTGGTGGAAGCCAGATTAGGGAGAGGTACTAGCGCTACAAATGAAGAACAGGACCCAGAGCATGCAATAATAAATAACCACCATGGCCATGGAAGGGAATTAGGAGCAATTAGGTAGTAGCCAGATGGGGGCATATTGTATAGCAAGAGTGCTTCCGGGGGAGGTGTGAATGCACATTTGCATGCTGATGGAAAAGATTCAGGAAAGGGAGAAAGGCTGGTGCCACAGGGGAGAAGGAGGACCAAAGAAGGCAATGTCCTCAGGAGGTGGGAGGCCTTGGGAGCCAGAGCACCTTTTACTAAAAGAAGCCTCCAGTATTTTCTTTGCTTCTCAGGGAGCCCACACTAGGTTTTCCAAGAGATGTCACAACAACAACAGTGATATGCAATCAAGAAGAAAACAAACACCAGTGTGTGTCTTTATTTATCATTTGGATCCCTTGTAGAGATTCCAGGAAACAACCTCAGATGGATTATAAGGGTACAAACACATTGCAAATGTTTAAAGTAAGTCATAATAATAAGAGGTAGCTAATGAAAGAAATGGGGTTGATTTTGGAGGCAATTGTTTTAAAAACTCTTGAGATAGAAGCTGTGGAAAATGAGAATGAAATTTGAGCTAAACTTTCTAGCCATCGGGTCAAAAGACAAATTTAATATGTTAAATAAGATGAAGGGTCATTAAAAGAGACATAAAAAAAATGAAGGGTTACACTTAGTAGGTCAGGTTTTTTAAAAATATGAATGCTACTGAAGAACAAAATGGATGTTTCCTACCAAAGTTTTACAAAACATCCAGAGATATTCTTTAAATGTCATTTCTCAAATGGATTCTCAAAAAAATTTTAAAAATAAAAAAAGAAGACACCAATTTTAAACTCAATGTCCCAAATACATTTGTGTGAAGACCTAACCCTCTCATTCAGGTATTTATGGGAAAGACAATACGCATGAATGATTAGAATGAAAAAGAAGCAAACCCCTAAGGACAGAAGGAATGATTCATCTGCTTCCTTCCTTTGTCCCTCCTTCTTTATCTCTCCAAAGTATCATCTGTTCCCTGCAAACAAAGGTAGGAGTGTAATATTCTGTGTGTGTGTGTGTGTGTGTGTGTGTGTTATTTGCAGGGACTGGGGATGGGGGGTTATGGAGAAACAGATAAGAGATCAAGAGTGACAGAGGGACAGGAAGGGCCTGGTCTAATCTGAGCAAATCGAGCATGTCCCTTTCACTGTGATATGTTGTCTCTGAATCCAGCTTCCAGCAAGTCCTAGAAGTTGGAGAAGGGGGTTGTAATTGTGTTCACCAGGCAATGAGAGAACTATGGCATTTTCTTGAGCAAGGAGATAATAAAGTAAAAATACCTGGTGTTAGTTTGGCTTACTTTTCACCTTGAGCTGGAAGGAGGAGGAAGTAGGGGCAGTACGGCCACAGAGGAGACCAAAGCAGTAATACATGAATGTCATGAAGGCCACTAGTCGGTGGTAGCTTCAGGATTAATAAGGGAGGTAATAAAGCTCAAGTGGTAGTTTTACATACAGAACAGAAAACTCCATTGAGTGAGCAAATTTGGTAGGTAAAAACATAATTCTTTAGACAAAGGCTTGTGTCCTGGGAGAAGCCCTTGTCACAGGAAGGAAAGCTGGTTGTTTAGGCTGTTTTGTTAGTTTCTTTCCACCTTTGAAGACTTTCTAATGATCTGCTACATAAAAAAGCTGACCTTTGTGATTAAAAAAAGTTAAATAGTCCTTTCCTCATTCAATTCTGCCTTTGGTGTCACTCCCTTGAATAGCTCAAAGACAATTTAATCAGTTTTGGTTAATTAATTCAGGTTCAAAACACTAGGTGCACTTGCTGCTCCCAATTAGTAGATCAGATAGACCATGAGCTGTAGGTTCTATTCTATGTCCGGGTATATTAGAATGTACAATAATGGGTATTTACAGGCACTCGTTTGAAGCACCTGATTGCCAAGGCAGTTTCCCTTGATATAAAGGACAATTTAAAGTTAAGCTATATCTGGTCCAAATTTAATTAATTTGGGATCCTAGTTTCCCAAAGAAGGAATCAAACACATCAGCCACAAAACTGATACCTGAACAGATGAAGAGAGATGTTGTCTTCCCTTTTAAAATATTAGTGAAGCACAGGTGGGTGGTTCAGTCGGGTAAGTGGCTGACTCTGGATTTCAACTCAGGTCATGGTCTCAGGGTTGTGAGATGGAGCCCCGGGGTCAGGCTCCACACTGGGAGTGGAACCTGCTTAAGATTCTTTCTCTCCCTCTGCCCCTCCTCCACTATATGAATGAATGAATGAAATGTTAGTGAAATTAAGAAAAGTTAAATTGGGGAACCCAAACACGTTCGTAGGGATTTCGTGATGCTGCTACTGACGATGATGACGATGATGATTCTGATGATGATGATGATGACAACCATTGTAATGATGGCAGTGCTGGGAAAGACAGATTTCAGAGTGACAGAATGTAAGATTTAGGAATCCAGCAATGTTTAACAAATTGTATTGTCAGCAGTGACTCACATTAATGGAGTCATTATCAGAAAATTGCATATAATTCCTGTTATTGCAAGTCCTCAGGATAATATGGCTGTTCTGCTAGGAGATTTAGAAGCTGCATGCCCTGTGTAATTTTGGAAATTGCTCTGATATAGCTCCTGTGGATACAGAGCTCAGAGCAGGCCTGTCACACGTGCTTGGGCTCCTCAGGACAGCACTCTGAGGAAGTCACCCGCCTGGTTGACAGTACAGACTGACTCTTGTCCTGTAACAATAAATTCTCTCATTTATTTAGTACACCCAAGCCTCTCGCCTGCATTTCATTCTGTAGAAGAAGTAATATACTCATTTTACTCTAATTATGCTTTAGAAAATTGTCCCATTTCAAAATTATAATGTCAGAAATTACCTGCCACCAGGTCTTTAGAATGGTCAACCCTCACAGATTTCTTTCAAATGTCATCACTGGGCTCTTGGGCTCTGTTCATCAGACACGGGGCTATGGTGGTCTCTTAGAATCTTTTTTTCTTTTTTTTTTTTTTTTCTCTTTCTGAGATACTATCTCCTTTTAGATAAATTTTGGTTGCAATATTTTACTATTTTTAATCTTCCAGGAGGGAAGCAGTAATGCCCTTCTCCCTGTCCTTCACACCGATTTGTCTTTGCTTCTCATTATACAGAGTCTGCTTAAGTCATGGTTCCTGCTGCCAGTTCTATTAAACTGCAGAAGGAACTGCCAGGTCACAATTTATGCTGCAATATCATAAAATTAACTTTCATGCAGAAATCCTTCCCCCCCACACTCATTTTTATGCTTAAGAAATCCTGATGATTTCTGTTAGAGGGATTAGTTGTCTTTTTCTTTGGAATTGACAAATTGGGCAGAAGTTCGGTTTCAAGAACAAAAGAATATAGAATAAAAGCTTAATTCAAATTTTCTTCCTAATGATTACAAAAAATCTTCCTGCCTTATTGTACTAGATTTAAAACAAGAATGTGTGCTATGGAATCTGTGGGGGGGTGGGGGGCACTTATATAGAAAATGATGGTCTTTTATCCAATCTTGACTCAAATACCTAGGTTCCTAGTGCAAGCCCCCCTTTTTCTTGTTACCCCTTTGGGACCTAGCAGAAACTACTCCTTCATTAACTGGGATCTGGGGACTGTGCTCCTACTTTCTGTTATACCCTGTGGGACCCATGCTGAACAGCATGTGCTCCTGACTGTCTTCCACTCCCCTCTTCCAGCAGCCAGCAGGCTCAAAGCTAGAAATACAACTAAGGAAATCTAGGCCTTGAACTCTATATGAACCCCATGATGTTTCCATGAATACCTGCTGGGCCAAAGCCTTTGACAGGGTTTGAGGAGTGAGATACGGCCTTAGGTTTTTACTTCTACATGAACATACTATTATCATGCCCCTCAACAAATCTCACTGAACCACCCCTTCCATTCCCCTTTCTTCTTCATCAAATATTCTCTTCCTGGATACAGAATGTAAAAGTAAGTTTGTTATTGTCATCAAAGTGCTTTTGGGGAAGAAAACCATTTCCTGATATTAGAGATATCAGCAAAAGCAAAGTGATACTTGTTCTTACAACCATAATATTTCAAACTTAGAGTTGCTCTTCAGCTGTGAGCAAGAAAGTTATCACTTATTTTGACAAATTTTTGTATGGATACCTTCTGATATTACAGGACAGAATGGAGTAGAGAAAACTAATCTAAGATGTCATCTTTATAGTTAGCATTTATTTTTTTCTAATACAAGAAGAATGTTTTATAATGAATGAGTGGCTATTGCAAATCTGGTATTATATTTCCATATTATATCATTCTCTTTATTTTTTCTGAATGGCATGTGGAGAATATTGACATATAAAAATACTGAGTAGAATATCGTTACAGCTGTGTTTTAAGCTGAAGGTTTGTCTTGGGAAGCAAAACTTCCCCTACCTGGAGTCTAACAATGTAGCTGAGTGTGACATAATTCCTAACCTTCTTAGAAGGAAATTCTTCAATGTTATGAGAAGGGCATGTAAAATATTTGCCCCATAGCAATGAAAACTCATGACACTAATAAAATGACTACTGTCATTAGAATAATATCACATTTAGCCAATCTCTGCTGAGGTCCTATTTCTGTTCATGTGCAAAATTGTATAAGGTACGTGGGCAATATGGGGAGCATGCCTGTTGGTAGCCAAGTTGGTAGGTCCTGGCACCTACCAACAACACACAGGACACCAACTTACAACAAATACAGCGAGCGTGCATTATGGAGAGTTCTCAGAAGAAATTGCTTGAATCAATCATGTGCCACTCTTACCAATTAGACAAAAACATCCCTGAGTTGGATTTGGATCTAACAGGGTCTCCAAAAACACAACTTCCACTGGGTAGCGTGACTGACGCTATTGAAAAACAGTAGTAGGTAATATCTCATTAACTTAACTAAGTGTTTCTGAATAGGTTCCAAATCTGGTGTGAATTATAAAGACTCTATTGCAGTTTAAAGCCACAAAATAAATATGTTTTCTGCCAAATGCACTTAAGTAGTTAGTGAATTGCCAGTCATTTAAATTATAGGTCTAGGCTAAATTTATCCATCCCTTTAATACAATGAAGCTAGCATGGCCGCCTGAAAGCATGTTGCAGAAGCAACATGAGGCTTCCTTGTATTTATCACCACCGTGTTGCAACCACAGGCTCCAACCGTGTCATCTTAGGACAAGGGAGGAGACGTGACTAAATGCATGCTGAGCTCATTCTCAATCCTAGATAATAATTGCTCATTACACAAAGAAGGTGTCATTATTTGACCTCCATCGGTACATGTTGGCAATTCAAGTAGATTACAAGCTTAAATCTAGACTGTACAAATAAATATGGCTGTATGTGTCTGTATCTCACAAACAGTATCTTAGTCTTGACTAGTGACTTGTCCTTCACCCATAATGCCTTTCCTTTTCTTGCACATAGGTCCTTTTCAGTGCTGTTCCTATGGCTCAGAATGGCTGCCTTTCCCTTTTCTCCAATTGAAAATGTTGTTAATATTCTTAAGCTTTACATAAATACTAGTTGTTTCATGCAATTTTTCAGATACCCCTGGCCCATTAAATTGTTCTTAATTAGCAAGTCCCATAGCCTATTGTATGTACCACCTCTCCTAGACAACAACATTCATTCTGCTTTATATCAAAATTACCCTTTTTTTTTTTTTACATATTAACGCAAATACACAGTCAGCCAATAGAATGCAAGGTCCAGAACTCACTCATCTTTGAATTTTAGTCAGCACCAAGCATAATGACATGAATATCCTAAATCCAAATTACATGCTCATTGGAATTAAACTGTGTTGAGCTCTAGTTATTTTCCCTGTGAAGAAAGAACATTAATGAATCTGTTAAAGAATTTTGCAATCTCAGGACTTGCAACACCAGGAATTACTAGTTAAATACAAGTTCTATCTAAATCATAGTCATTGAGGACAAAAGTGTGTTTCTTCAGCCTGCTTGACCAAAGTGAAATGCATGACTCGTGAACATTCAAACACACTGTCATGTATTGGGGACATTTATTTTAAAATTCATCTTAAACATTAACTCAGAGACTAGATAGGCCAACAGAAACCAAGTCTGAATTTATTCATTACGGCTTTGGTAAATGCCCTGACATATAGTCTGTGTCTATCATAATCTGTTGGGTGGCCTTAGGCAATTCATGTTTTGTCTTTGGACTTCAATTTCCTTGAATGATTTTTTTTTTCTGACGTTATTACAATGCCTTATTTCAAATAATCAAAATGGTAGAAAAAGCCTAAGCCAAATGAAGAAATATGCATTTTGTCTCATTTCACCAAGAGTCCGAATGTGTGATCTGAGATAAGCCCCTTGCCCTTTTTTGGATACTCTGCACTGTGGGCTTATTGAACTTACTAGGTTATTCTAATCAATGTATCCGTTGCTCATCATAGGATGAGTTTTTAGTTTCTGAGGGCCAAATGATTCAAACTAAAAGACTAATTCCCTGGATAGCTATGCTATTTCATGTTTACTTTCTTGAGAGAATACATGCATTTATTTATTTTAAAGTTTTTAAAAAGTGGGCTTCTTTCAGGGCTCTGGTCCATTGTGAACAATGACTGACCTCACCAACATGTTATTCAGGACACACTCTGTGATAGTTTATTGTATGTGCCAACTTGGTAGTACCAACGTGTATCCAGATGAAGCATTCTTTGTGGGTGCAACTATAAGGGTGTTTTTGGATGAAGTTAGCATTTGAATGAGTGGGCTCCATAGAGTAGATTACCTTCCCCAATCTGGATGAGCAACCAATCCTTCCAGGGCCTCAATAGAACAAAAAAGCAGAGAAAGGAAGAATTTGGCCATTTTTGCTTTCTGCCTGCCTGCTCGAGATGGGTCATCTGTCTTCTCTCCTTGAACTGAGATTTACAACATTAGTTCTCCTTGTTCCCAGGCCTTCAGACTTAGACTAGAGTTGCACCACCAGATTTCCTGACTCCTCAGCTTGCAGAAGGCAGATCATTCATGTCACTTCTCAACCTCCATATTTGTGCATATTCCTCAACATATTGTGCATATTCCTCCATATTCCTCAACAGAATATATATATATTTCCATCCAGTTGGTACACAATCCTATTGATGCTCAGTAGGATATATAGGCATATATCTTATTGGTACTGTTTCTCTGGAAAACCATAATACATACTGGGACATCATTTAAGAGTTGAATTTTCCAAATAGGACTCAGTTGGGAAAATTTCAGCTTATTAGAACCACAGACATAGGCCACAGTTCCTTCTACCTGCTCTTTCAATACCTTCTTCTCATTCATACACACAATCACATGAATGAATGCCTGCTCTTATAATCTACCATTACTAGTCACTTATTCACCAAAAGAATGATCCCTCTTTATCCCTCAGCACTTCTACCTCAAAACATATAACTCCTTCACGTCTTTCTGCATAAAATTTACTGGGGTTTAGAGTAGAAAATCCTCCTGTCTTTTGCAAAAATCAGAGAGCTGATTTCAAACAGCCTAACACCGATTTCATTTCATTAATTAATTCATCAATGGGATAAAACTTGTCATTTTAACTTGTTTCTGAGATTCCAATCAAAGCCTAATTAGCATAAACATTTCAACATGTGTCCTATATTAGCAGCAGGCATCAGGAAATGAAGACTTCCAGCATAGAGGGGTAAAGAGGCAGAAAAGGTCATCCTTGTAGCCAAATGGATATGTTTTTGTTGAAAATTGAGCATCCAAGAAAATGTTACAATTTCATGAAACTAACAGCATCTCTTTGTGTAGGCCTGATGAATCAGTAAATTTGCAAACTTTTTTACACTATTACCAGGGAAACCTTTGCAATAGTTAGATTTGTTCAAAGATGGGAGGTACTCTAGGGAAGTGAGATTTCTGCCATGGAAAGTACGTACAAACTAGACTAAGAAGCTGGGGCAAGCCTAATAATCCCATTGGAGCACTACAGTGGATACAGATGAGAGTTGGGAAAGAGAGAATAAGCTCTGTTTTTGAGTAGCCTTCCCAAGGTCAATTGGCCAGTAGCAAAACTCAAGGAAAAGTCAGAGGGTCTATGTAGTTCAACTACCATGCTTTATCTACCACCATCCTAGACACCGAAAAGGCTCTAGGAGTATGAAATTCTGCAGACTTGAAGTTGGTTAGATAATTAACAGCCTGCCTCAAAGCCAGTGCAAACTTGCAGGAATATTAAATAGATTGGATACCCAGGAAGAGCAGAAGATTGGAGAATAATGCTCACCCAGAGAGAAGGGCCTATATGCACAGTTCCCAATTTTATCAAGACCCCGCCTAGGCTTCCAGATGCCATATCACAAAATGCCAAACAGTCTGACATTTAGCAAAGGAAGACGAGAGGTGCAATTCTCCAATGTCAGCAGGCAGCCCAGCTTTGCCTCTTCAAGGTAAAACTGAAGGAATGATGGACACTTGGCTCCAGGCTTGGCCCTGAATTTGTAGCAATGGTGTCAGGACTCCTTTCCTTCCCTTCACTCCCTGGTCAATCCATTTCTCTTGTGGCTTTCGATAAGTCTGAAAGAAAAATTCTCCCCTCATTCAGCATCTCCCCAGCTTGGGCCGTGGGACCAATTTCACAGTTTTTCCTCAGAGTGATGACAGGTTACCTCAGTTTCATTTCTAAGTTTGATGCCCTCAATTGCTGTCCATTTCATATCTATGTCAATGCAGAATCTTCTCTTTTTATTTGAAGTTTTTAGAAACACGGAAGAGAAGCCTCGGCCTTTTCCTTCAAATAACTGCTCCGACAGCTTTATGGATGACTAGTTAGTTTCTTTCTGACCTCCCTGAGAGGTCCCATCAGCTCTAACCCAGTTTCCTCTAAATTCTATATTCCCGGCTCTGAGACAGCAGCAGACTGTTGTATCTTGTTCCACAATCCATAATTCTCAGCTTCAAAGTTCAGTGCCAAATAAGATCGCACACTGTTGGATAACCTTTTGTACCAGCCCTTCAGCAGTAATTAAATCCCACTCATTCCATGATGCCTGGAGAAAACCTAGGCCCTCTGCTTGTTTTCAAGTGCAAAAATGAAGCAAAACAAAACAAAATACAAAAATAAAGAACAATGACACAAGGATCTGAGGCTACCTCTTCATTAACCATTCTCTCAGCAAAATCAGGGAACAGAATGGAGCCTCCAGGCGAGAGGTAAAGAGGTGGCAGAGCTGAGAGGGATATGTCACAGTCCTCTGGGGAACTTGGGCTAGAACAGAACTGTGAGCAGAATCTTAGTCTGTTGGTCGCAAGCACATAAATCCTTTAAAAACCTGAAGCAGGCCTGGCTATTCAGAACCAGGTGGGGTGTGTGAGGCCCTAACATTTAAGGTAATCAGTGACAGGCTTCTCTCTGGTTAAAGAACAGACAGGTCTTACTGGGCTATTAGTGTATACATAGCATGTCATTATCACACCTATGATACTTTGAACACCTACTGTGGGATTTATTTACATGACATTTGATATTTATTGCCTGCTTGGATCGATTTCTGTTTTACCAATAAAGAAACGGATTGAGAGGATTTAAGAGACTTACCCAAAATTTATGAATAGTGGAGCTGGGATTTGAACCTGGTTCTTTTTATAGAAAAATCTATGTTATTTTTACTATACCAATTATCACACTCTACCTAAGGATCCCTCCTGTCATCTCCTGTGTTGAGTACCTACCATCACGGGAAAATACCACTCAGTGGTTTTGCCAAATAATGGCTAATACCTACGTCACTGAAGTTTATTAAAGCTCAGTGGACCAGACATCATCATCATCCCCAATTCCTATTATGGCCATCTCTGTAACACCATAGAAGGAGGTTCTGGGAAATAAAAGGCACAGACTTTGCCCTCAGGATCTTAGAATCAAGTTGGGATGGCAGAAATTCATTGAGAACATAGCACTTCAAGACAAAGAGATAAATGTAAGAGACGTCAGATGACTGACTAGAACTTCTTGGATGAGTGCCCAAGAAAAGAACAGTCTTGAGTTAGAGATTGGAATGTCCAGAGAATGAAGCAGGGATGAGGAAATCTTGGGACAGTTTTCCAAAATCTTTGTATGGGTCTCTGCAGAGACAGAGAGGAAGTTGTAAGACCTTCAAAAGATGAAGAACCACAAAGTAAGATTGAAGAAGTCGAAAAAAATCATGGTGCTTGCAAGGGACAAAGAGGAATTTCCTTTGGATGAAAGATTACTAATGCCCAGGTATAGTGAAAGAAGTAAAAAAAAAAAAAAAAAGTAATAATCTCCCCAAATCAGAGATCTCATCATCTCCTACATTGTGCAATCCATAAGTAAAAAGAATTTAACTGGTGGCCCAAGAGTATGTACATTTGTTCACTTCAAAATTATATACATGCATTACTGTTCAAATGGACTAATATATAAAATATATGTTAGTATATTTTAAAGGATAACATGAATAAAAAAATTATTTTGTTCATTGAGTGGAATTTTGGGAGTATACATGTTCTATTTTAGAGCTAAATTCCAGCCTCATCCTTTCTTTTTTTTTTCCTCAGCTTTATTGAGCTATAATTAACTAAAATTTCTTTTTTTTTATTAGAGATTTTTATTTGTTTATTTATTTGACAGAGATCACAAGCAGACAGAGAGGCAGGCAGAGAGAAAGGGGGGAAGCAGACTCCCTGCTAAGCAGAGAGCCTGATGCAGGGCTCGATCCCAGGACCTTGAGATCATGACCTGAGCTGAAGGCAGAGCCACCCAGGCACCCCTAAAATTTCTATTTTTTTTATATATTTAAACAGTTTATTTTTAAGGTATACAAAGTGATATTTTGTGGAATGATTACCACAGTCAAGCTAATTAACATATCCATCACCTCACATAGTTACCTTTTTGTGTGTGTACCTGGTGAGAATATTTAAGATTTACTCTCTTCGTAAATTTCAAGTATATAATACAGTATAATTAACTGTAGTCACCATGATGTATGTTATTTCTCTGAAACTTATACATCCTATGTAACTAAGATTTTGTCTCCTTGGGCCAACATCTCCCAATTGTCCTACCCCTCAGTCCCTGGCAACCGCCATTCTACTCTGCTATTATGAGTTTGAGTTTTAAAATTCCACATATAAGTGAGATCACACAGTACTTGTCTCCAGTATTTGTCATGTGGTATTTGGCTTATTTCAATTAGCACATGTCCTCCAGGTTCATCAATGTGGTGGCAAATGGCAAGATTTCTTTCTTTTTTTAAAGCAGAATAATGTTCCTTTATATATATAGATATAGATATGTACAATATGATATATATCAATGTTCCTTTATATATGTGTATAATATATATAATTTTATTTAATGTATATGTTATATAATGTTACATAACATGTAATCTCCCTTTTTATATATAGATATCTATACATAGTGATTATGTGATATATATATTTATATTTTTATATAGTGATAATATGATATATAGTTACATATATATCTATATATCACCTTTTCTTTATCCATTTGTCCATGGACAGGAACTTAGGTTGTTTCCATATCTTAGCCATTGTGAATAATGCTAGAGCGAACATGGGACTAACATAACAATAAAAAATTAAATTAAAAAAAAAAATCTGATTTCCTGCAACATGAGGGGTTAAGGGGGTAGGAGAAGAGTAAATGAAACAAGATGGGATTGGGAGGGAGACAAACCATAAGTGACTCTTAATCTCACAAAACAAACTGAGGGTTGATGGGGGGAGGGGGGTTGGGAGAGGGGGGCTGGGGTTATGGATATTGGGGAGGGTATGTGCTATGGTGAGTGCTGTGAAGTGTGTAAACCTGGCGATTCGCAGACCTGTACCCCTGGGGATAAAAATATATGTTTATAAAAAAAAAAAAATCTGATTTCCTTTGACTATATACCCAGAACTCGGATTACTGAATCATATGGTAGTTTTAATTATTTAGGAATGTCCATATTGGCTTGCATATGGTTATACCAATTTACATTCAACAATGTACCACCAGTGTACAAGGGGTCCCTTTTCCCCACATCTTTACCAACTCTGGCAACCTTGTGTCCTTTTGTTAGTAGCCATTCTACAGGTTTGAAGTCATATCTTGTTGGTTTTGAATGGCATTCTCCTGATAATTAGTGCTGTGAACACTTTCTGTCCATCTGTTTATCTTCTTTTGAGAAATATTTATTCAAAACCCTTTGCCTCTTTTTTTAAAGATTTACTTATTTGAGAGAGAGAACACAAATGCAGGGAGGACCAGAGGGAGATGGAGAGAGAGAATCTCAAGCAGACTCCCCACTGAGCATGGAGCCCAATGAGGAGCTGGATTTCAGGACCTGAAATCATGACCTGAGCTGAAACTAAGAGTTGGATGCTTAAGGACTGAGACACCCAGGTGCCCCAATCATTTGCCCATTTTTAAGCCAGGATATTTATTTGCTGATTTTTGTTCCTGAGTTTTTTGAGTTTCTAAAATATTCTGGATATTAACTCCTTGTCATGTGTGCAGTTTACAAATATCTTCTCGCACTCCATAGGTTATCTCTGCACTCTATTGGCTGTGCCTTTTGTTGTGCAGAAGCTTTTCAGTTTGGGGGTGCCTGAGTGGCTCAGTCAGTTGAGTGTCTGACTCTTGGTTTCAAGTCAGGTGTCCTGAGAAAGCCCCATGTCGGCTGTACACTCAGCACAGAGTCTGCTTGGGATTCTTTCCCTCTTCATCTCCTTCCCCCTCTCCTTACTGGCATGCATGCTCTCTCTAATATAGATAAATAAATAAAATCATTAAAAGAAGCTTTTTAGTTTTTTTTGTTTTTGTTTTTGTTTTAAGAAGCTTTTTAGTTTTATTCAATCAAATGTGTATATTTTTGCTTTTTCTATCTGTGCTTTTGGGGTTATATGTTTAAAAAAAAAATTCCCAGGCCAATGTCAAAAAGTTATTCACTCTACTGTCTTCTAGAAATTTTAGTTTCAGGTCTTATAGTTAAGTCTTTAATCCTTTTCAGTTGATTTTGTTTACAGTGTGGTATAAGAATCCAATTTATTCTTCTACATATACATATGCAGTTTTCTTGACACCATTTATGGAAGAGACTAGCATTCCCCATTGTATGTTCTTGACACCCTTGTCAAAGATCTGTTGGCCATAATCTGTGGATTTATTTCTGGGCTATCTATCCTGTTCCGTTGATCTATTTAATATACTTTAAAATCAGCAAGTGTGATGCTTCTATTATTCTTCTTTCTCTGGATTGCTTTATCTACTTGAGGTTTTTATGGTTCCATATGAATTTTAGGATTTTTTTTCCATTTTTGTGAAAAATACCATTGAAATTTTTGATAGGTATCACATTGAATCTATTGATCACTTTAGATAGTATAAACCTTTTTTTAATGTTTTATTTATTTATATTAGAGAGAGAGAGAGAGAGCGGGAGTGGGGTGGAAGGGGCAGAGGGAAAGGGACAGAGAAACTCAGGCAGACTCCAGGGTGAGCATGGAGGCACAGAGCCTGATGAGGGTCTTGATTGCATGACCTTGAGATCACAACCTGAACTGAAATCAAGGGTCAGAAACTTAAACAACTGTGCCACCCAGGCACCCCGGTACAAACATTTTAATAATATAAATTCTTCCAACTCATGAACAGGGATATCTTTCCATTTATTTGTGTCTTCCTCAACTTCTTTTATTAATGTTTTATAATACTCAGTATAAAGATCACACACCTCTTTGGTTAAAGTCTTCCTATTTATTCTTTTTTTTTTTTTTAAGATTTTTTTATTTATTCATTTGACAGATAGAGATCACAAGTAGGTAGAGAGACAGGCAGAGAGAGAGGAGGAAGCAGGCTCCCCGCTGAGCAGAGAGCCCGATGCGGGGCTCAATCCCAGGACCCTGAGATCACGACCTGAGCCGAAGGCAGAGGCTTTAACCCACTGAGCCACCCAGGCGCCCCCTATTTATTCTTTTTGTTGCTGTTGTAATTCTTTTCTTAATTTCTTTTTCAGGTAATTTCTTATTAGTACATAGAAACTTAAATGATTTTTGTATACTGATATTGCATCCTGCAACTTTACTGAATTTATTAATTCTAACAGGTATTTTTGTGGATGTGTGAAGTCTTTTAGGGTTTCATCTAAAAACAAAATTTTACTTCTTCCTTTCTGATTTGGGAACTTTTATTTCTTTTTCTTGCCTAATTGCTCTGGCTAAAACTTCCAGTACTATACTGAATAGAAGAGGCAAATCTAGGCATCCTTGTCTTTTTCCCTGATCTAGAGGAAAAGCATTCAGCTTTTCATTGTTGGATACAATGTTAGCTGTGGAATTCTCACATATAGCCTTTATTACATTGAGGAAATTTCCTTCTATACCTAATGTTTTGAGATTTTTTTTTTTTTATCATGAGTGGATGTTGAATTTTTTAGATGCATTTTATGCAACTATTGAGATAACAATATGATTTTTATCCTTCATTCTGTTAATGTGATATATCAAATTTATTGATTTGTGTATGCTAAACCATCCTTGCATCCTAGGAATAAGTCCAACTTGATCTTGGTGTATGATCCTTTTACTGTGCTATGAAATTCAATTTCCAAAAACTAAATAAAATCAGTTTGCAAGTATTTGTTAAAGATTTTTGCATCTACATTCATCAGGCATATTGGCCTGATAATTTTCCTGGACCTTTTTTTGTTGGGAGATTTTTGATTACTGATTAAATCTCATTACTTGTTATTTTCCTGTCCAGATTTTCTATTTCTTCACAATTCAGTATTGATAGGTTGCATGTTTCTAAGAATGTATCCATTTCTCTAGATTATCCAGTTTGTTGGTGTACAATTGTTCACGGTAGTCATGCATGATCCTTTGATTTCTATGGTATCAGTTATAATGTGTCTTCTTTCAATTATAATTTTATTTGACTCTTCACTCCTTTTTTTGGTTAATCAAGCTAAAGCTTGGCAAGTTTTATTTTTCTGAAAAAAATCCTCAGTTTCATTGATCATTTTTATCATATTTCTGAGTCTATTTCATTTATTTCTGCTCTAATATTTATTATTTCCTTTCCTCTGCTTTGTGCTTAGTCATTCAGGTGTGAAGTTAGATAATTTATTTGAGCTCTTTTTTCTTAATATAGGCATTTATCACTGTTACCCTCCCTCTTACAACTGTTTTTGCTACTTCCTCTAACTTTTACTATGTTGTTTCCATTTTCATTTGTTACAAGGTATTTTTTACATCACTTTTGATTTCTTCTTTGACTCATGGGTTGTTCAAGAATGTGTTGCTTAATTGACACATATTTGTAAACTTGCCAATTTTCCTACTGTTACTGATGTCTAGTTTCATACTATTGTGGTAAAAAAATAGATTTGATATGATTTCAGTATCTTTAAGTTTGTTAGGATTTGCTTTGGGTCTCTTTTTTTTTTTTTTTAATAATTTTTTTTTTATAAACATATATTTTTATCCCCAGGGGTACAGGTCTGCGAATCGCCAGGTTTACACACTTCACAGCACTCACCATGGCACATACCCTCCCCAATATCCATAACCCCACCCCCCCCCTCCCAACCCCCCCCCCCCCCATCAACCCTCAGTTTGTTTTGTGAGATTAAGAGTCACTTATGGTTTGTCTCCCTCCCAATCCCATCTTGTTTCATTTACTCTTCTCCTACCCCCTCAACCCCCCATGTTGCATCTCCTCTCCCTCATATCAGGGAGATCATATGATAGTTGTCTTTCTCCGATTGACTTATTTCGCTAAGCATGATACCCTCTAGTTCCATCCACGTCGTCGCAAATGGCAAGATTTCATTTCTTTTGATGGAAAAATGTTCCATGCTCCTGGATTGGAAGAATAAATATTGTGAAAATGTCTATGCTACCTAAAGCAATCTACACATTTAATGCAATTCCTATCAAAGTAACATCCATTTTTTTCAAAGAAATGGAAAAAATAATCCTAAAATTTATATGGAACCAGAAAAGACCTCGAATAGCCAAAGCAATATTGAAAAAGAAAGCCAAAGTTGGTGGCATCACAATTCCGGACTTCAAGCTCTATTACAAAGCTGTCATCATCAAGACAGCATGGTACTGGCACAAAAACAGACACATAGATCAATGGAACAGAATAGAGAGCCCAGAAATAGACCCTCAACTCTATGGTCAACTCATCTTCGACAAAGCAGGAAAGAATGTCCAATGGAAAAATGACAGCCTCTTCAATAAATGGTGTTGGGAAAATTGGACAGCCACATGCAGAAAAATGAAATTGGATCATTTCCTTACACCACACACGAAAATAGACTCAAAATGGATGAAGGATCTCAATGTGAAAAAGGAATCCATCCAAATCCTTGAGGAGAACACAGGCAGCAACCTCTTCGACCTCAGCCGCAGCAACATCTTCCTAGGAACATCACCAAAGGCAAGGGAAGCAAGGGCAAAAATGAACTATTGGGATTTTATCAAGATCAAAAGCTTTTGCACAGCAAAGGAAACAGTGGACAAACCCAAAAGACAACTGACAGAATGGGAGAAGATATTTGCAAATGACATATCAGATAAAGGGCTAGTGTCCAAAATCTATAAAGAACTTAGCAAACTCAACACCCAAAGAACAAATAATCCAATCAAGAAATGGGCAGAGGACATGAACAGACATTTCTGCAAAGAAGACATCCAGATGGCCAACAGACACATGAAAAAGTGCTCCATATCACTCGGCATCAGGGAAATACAAATCAAAACCACCATGAGATATCACCTCACGCCAGTCAGAATGGCTAAAATGAACAAGTCAGGAAATGACAGATGCTGGCGAGGATGCGGAGAAAGGGGAACCCTCCTACACTGTTGGTGGGAATGCAAGCTGGTGCAACCACTCTGGAAAACAGCATGGAGGTTCCTCAAAATGTTGAAAATAGAAATACCCTATGACCCTGCAATTGCACTGCTGGGTATTTACCCTAAAGATACAAACGTAGTGATCCGAAGGGGCACGTGCTCCCGAATGTTTATGGGTCTCTTCTTTTAATGCAACTGAGTTTTACAAGGGCAGAGAACTTGTCAAACATGAATTAATAATTTCCCCCACATGTAGCTAAATGTTATTTGGAAAGCTGGAGTTTATTAAAAATTTTGTGACTGGGACTCTTTAACCCTATAGGCAAAGATGAGTAAAAAATAAATGTAGATGATGCAATGAATTACTCCATGAGGCCACATAGTCAAAGCTTAAGAACTGGCAATAGAAGATATGCCCCTGGTGATATGAGAGGGGAGAGTCTCCCTAAACAAAGTACGCATATCACCATCCAACAAAGCCATTATCACCAGGGAAGCTGCAAAGCCCAGGGTCTGTGGGGTTTCTACACTAAATCATATATTTCACAAGGGAACAAAAAAGAAGCCAGACTGACTCAGGAGAGACCTTCCTGCAGCAATAGGCAGGGGATTTGTCTTAGATGATAACTCTGAGCCCCCAGTGAATCAGATAAAGCACCTTGGGAGGTCAAATAGATGACCTTGATCTAGGTACATCTTAGAATAACCCAGTAATTGAAAAACGAACATGGCTGTGTGAACACACCTGAATACTTTTAAGTAGTAGAGGTTTGAGCAGGAGAAACAGGAAAGTATTAAAATCTTATAAAATGAATGATACTCAGTATAAAATAAACCACAAATTTCATATTAATTTGGATGATAATATACAGTTCTTTTGCAATTTTCTTAGCTTCACAATGATTAAAATAATTAGATATTCTTATTTTTGTATATTAAATTTGGATTTTCTTTCTGTCTTTGTGAAAGACTAATTCAGCACATTTTCTTAATATTTTGTTTCTAACCTGCATTATAACTTGTGACTGTTAGATACATCTCTCATTTAGACCATTAACAAAACCTCTTCCTTGGTCTCTGTTTCCATACTTGTCCCTTAAAACAATTCAAAGGTTGCTTTTAGAGTCAGGGCCAGTTTATCCAAAAGGCATATAGGTAAAATGCTTAGGGTTCACACAAGTTTTAGGGACCCATGGAAACGGTTTAATTTTCTTTGAAATCAGAATTTTTAAAAATGAACTTTCAGATCAAAGAAAAGTTCTTAATGTATAGTATTAATATGTTCACCCTTGTATCAATACAGTCATAAAATACAAACTTTAGTAACTTTTAAAAAATTATTTTTAATGGTGGAAGATTCTCATGAAAGCAAAAGTGCCTAAGGCCCAAGAAAATCATAATGTTGCCCTGTTGAGATGGTATATTTCTGAAAGCAAAACCTTATCTGCACCACTCTTCCGTTCTGCAGTCTTAGGGTTTTATTTGCGGGTGGTGTAAGAGAAGACAAATACAACATGTCCTCAAAGCTGGCTCCTACCAGAGATTTTAAGCAGCATTTTGCTGTATCATAACCCCATCCAAACTTGGGCACTGGCTGTACTGCTGTACTCTGTAACACATTCCTCTAATATATAACCCCCTCTTCCCTCCTCTAGATGTTCCCCTCGATAAATGGCACATACCTCTTTCTGGATTCCATTAGCACCCAGAAAATATGGACAGAAGATTTTACCAATTTCTCCAATCAAAGGAAAAATCTCTCTCTCCATATTTATCAAAGTCCTGCCTCTATGCAAATTCCACTGGAAATGCTATCCCCTCCGAGAAGCCTCCCCAGAGTCCCTTCCATTGCATGATCTTTATATCTGTAGTATTGTTTTGCCATCCTCTTCATGAATTCCTGAAGAGGAAAAGTCATGAATCTATGACTACATCCATAGTCATGTCTATGACTACATCCATAGTCAGACTGCACAGTGCCTGATCATTCCCATCACATAATTTAACATTAAGCAGATGTCACTCTTCCCCTGGCATAAGAGCCAGAGGCACATTGCCCCCATTTAGATTGGAGCTATCAGAAGGCAGGGGGCATATTCTTTTTCAACTGTCCCCTTAGTTATCACAGCATAGTGTCTGAATACCTTTGTCCATTATAAATGCTCAATATGTCCCTTGGAGTTGAATGCAACATAGACAATATTTGCAGCATTTTCATCATCATTACCTATCTATTACTGCTTTACTGCATGAAGATACAACTACTCTTGTGACAAGAACAATGTCCTCTCATTTCTGACAGTTCCAGCACTTCTGTCCACGTTTTAATAGACCACTGGACTGGGAGTCAAGAAGCCACATTTCTTTTTTTTTTCTTTTTTTATTGACATATAATGTATTATTAGCCCCAGGTCTATGAATCACCAGGTTTACACACTTCACAGTACTACTCACCATAGCACATAGCCTCCCCAATGTCCATAACCCCACCACCCTCTCCCTGCCCCCTCCCCTCAGCAACCCTCAGTTTTTTTCGTCAGAGTAAGAGTCTCTTATGGTTTGTCTCCCTCCCGATCCCATCTTGTTTCATTTATTCTTTTCCTACTCCCCAAACCCCCAAGTTGCATCTCTACTTCCTCATTTCAGGAAATAAGTCAATTTCTCCAATTGACTTACTTTGCTAAGCATAATACCCTCTAGTTCCATCCACATCGTCACAAATGGCAAGATTTCATTTTTTTTTTATAAGAAGCCACATTTCTACTCTGGGTTTAGTCTGAAACTAGCTAAAGTCACCTCATACATTATTTCATTCCTCTGCGTTTGTTTCCTCGCCTATAGACACAAAGGATGGACAGTAATTGATCATAGGGAACCTCTAGCTCTGGCATTCTCCAGTTTGTGACCTAGAGACACCAGTCCAAAGATCATCAAATACAAATGAGAAACAAACTGCTAAGGGCCTCCAGGAGATATAAGAAGGGAATACATGCCATTTGCCTGCTGAGGACTTTTTGCACAGGTAAGCTGGTAGTGATGTGAGCTTTCATGTGCAGTCCACCATGGTAAAGTCTCATAATTTGATAAAGCTCACCCTACCTCTCAGTGTGCCTAGCCCTTAAGTTATTATTTCTACTTTTAAGCATAAGGAACATGGGTTCTGGGATCAGTATAAGAGGACACCAAATGAAATAAATATATAAAAGCAATGGTTTTCCATTGTTTTACCAAAGACAGACACATGTCTTAGGAAAACTCATGCACAGTACATGGAAATACCTACCAGGACAGTAAAAGGGACTGTCAAAGAATCTCTTTTTAGCTGGTTTTAAATCTATATTTTTATTTGGATTTTAGAGATTTTCCTTGTTCTCTTCTTTTTGCTTCAGTAACAACAAAAGAGAGACAGCTGGAGAACCCCAGGGAATAAGATATTTTAGAAGAATGTTCTCTACAAAATCTCCCAGAGCAGAAATTTGTATGGTTAATCTTTCAGGGAACCTTGTAATGTCCTGAGTTTGCCTTGTTTTCATTCACATTTTCCAAACATTCATGGCCAATCCAACTTTGCCAACCTGTAATAATACAGGTTGCTGCCTTAATTTTCTAACCAAGGAAAAATCCTGGGCTGACATCCATAGTCATGGGTTTCCAAGACTAAGGCTGAAGATGCCCTGATTCATCCATAATCTTAATTCTTGCTTTCTTGAGAGTTGTAAATATTGCAGGGCAGACAAGGCTGACCTGGAGTCACTAACAGCCTTAAATTACAACCAAACCTATAAGTGGAGTTTCTTCAACCATTTTCTACCTGAATACCAACTAGGAAATGATTATTTAACACCAGCTATAGGTCAGACCTTTACCATGCATTTTATATTCACTTAATATATCTCACTTAATATATATAAAAACATCCTACAGAATAACTGTTAATTTTATCATTTTAAAGGTGAAAAAGCTGAAGACCAGAGAAATGACCTCTCTGTAATCATATAGCTAAGAGGAGGGAGACCAGGGCCATCAATACCCCTACTGTAACCATATAACCTCCTATTCACAGGTACTTCTATGCTATATAATTGCCACTTTTGTGGCTGCCTCCCACACTAGAATATGAGCTCCTTCATAGTGGGATCATATTTCTTCTTTGCACCTACAGGGGCTTACACAGGGCCTTTCACGGAACTTCTACCATTTGTTTTAGTTTCTGTATGGACTTAAGAAGGGAGAGACAGGGGAGAGGTGTGGTAGTCAAAGCTGGCTTCCTGGCTATGTAAAGAGAGGTGGTGTAAATGCAGATGGTTTTCCACTGGCTGAGTTAAGCTGCCCAATATTCCAATAAGGGGAACATTGCTCGGGCAAAGACATCGGGGGACTGAAGGTATGTGATATAACTGTGTATAAACTGGAATGGTGCCGTTAGCCAATATTGGATATAAGAAATGAGAAATTACTGACTGATGGGATTAGCCTGGGCTCAGAAGCACTGCCTCTTTGAATGTGTAGGTTCTGGTCTTGCAATTTCTCAAGCTCGCTCAAGGGCAATGATTGGTCTCACCCGCACACCTTCTCCCATTTTCCATTTCCACTAAAGAGAGAAAGCTTAACTTTAAGGTGAGCTCTTTGCCTTTGATATTCTGACAAGAAATGTACATTGCTGTTTGCCAAACTTCCCCCACTGACCTGCCCTTCTTAGAAGGAAATAAGAAGGAAACAGAGGAAGTTAGGAGGGGGCTGATTTCTGGCACAGTCACTCTTTTAGAAAAGTCATTTCAAATTGCACTAGGTGCTTCAATTGCCCTATTTTCCTGAAATTAATTCTAAATTTTATGGGTACAATTTGTTTCCCTTAAGTCTCTAATTATGCTTTTAACATTCAATCTTTCAAACTCTAGCCATTAGTGACTTAATATGGTGTTATCAGGAGATAGAGTGGAGTTAGGAGTGTGGGTGGGAATTATAAGAGCAGAAGTTGCACCTGTGCTTGTGAGGGTTTGAAATTGATGTCCCCTGGAGGAAAGCTAAAAGAAAAATCTAATAAGTCACCAAAATAGACTAAAGTCTGCAAATTAGTATTTAAGGTATTAGGACAAGGGGCTGGGAAGGGCTTGAGAGGTAATCACAAAGTTCCATTTAAACAGGGTGTGGGATTTCAGACTAAATGAGAAGAATCAGAGAAAATGCAGATATCATCAGACAGCAAAGCATGCACAAGGTATAAAATGCTAAGGCTAGGGCAGAACTTTCAAGGACATAAAAAACCAAGGAAGGAGACAGGTAAGATGTAGCACAGAGACATGACAAAAAGTTTGAAACTTGAATCACTGAATAGCTGGGAACAGCCTGTAGGAGGAAGGAGACAGAAGATAATCATAAAGCAGAATTATCATTTCTTAAATGAATCATCAATACGCATTGACTGAGCAGCCACAGTCCTTCTTCTAGTTCTTAAAATAGGAGGGATACCAGATGACCTCTGTACCTTAACACCTGCCTCCCCAAATACACGTATTTCCTATCCACGCTAACAAAATCTGCTCCACGGTTCTGATGAAAGTTATGTAATTTAAACCATTAAAAACTATAAAACTTTAGGAACTGAGATCAAGGAGAGCTGATGCAGCCATGGATAGCTTCATGAGGTGTTCAAACAGAGAAGCAGAAGACCCAGACTACGCTATAAAGAGCTCACAGTTTGAGAAACTGAGGAGGAATTTAAAAAGACCCAGCTTTCAGGAAACATAGATTAAAGATGTCAGCATTTGGGAAGACCAAAGTCCTGCCAGGAGGACCTTGGTAAAGAAACAAAGAGAAATTCAGCCAGTCATAGGCATTCATCTCTTGAAGTCTAGGAGGAGAAAAATAGAAGAAATTGTCTCTGTAATCAACAAAGTGAAACACTGAGGCAGCCAGAAGAGAGAATGGTCCCTGGTGGGAGAGAAGAGAATCATACCCATAAGACAACATCAAGTTGTTTGGGACAGAAAAATTCTACATCAAAAAAATACAGTCTGTAAAAGCTTAGAGAAATTAAAGTAAATTAAAAGTAAAAAAAAAAAATCATTGGACCTTGAGATGTCCAGTGAAATCTCCTCAGATGAGAGAAGTTCCTTGCTAGAATAGAAAGATGAACAGATGCCAGAAAACAGAAAAATTAAAACTCTAAGTAAGGAGATGATCTGAGAAAAAATGCAAAGTGAGTCAGAGGTGAGCATATTATGGGAATAGTAAAGACCATACTTGACAGATTAGCTTCATGCCTGTGAATACAATGAAGATACAGTTGGAGATGGATCATAAGACCAAGTTAATCTTGGCTTTGAATTCTATATTAAAAATGCTAGACTTCATGTAGTCAAACAAGTAGATAATATAAGAATTTCTAAGCAGAAATATAAAATTAAGATTTTTTAGAAAAATCTTCCAGGGGTGCCTGGGTGGCTCAGTGGGTTAAAGCCTCTGCCTTCGGCTCAGGTCATGATCTCAGAGTCCTGAGATCGAGCCCCGCATCGGGCTCTCTGCTCAGCGGGGAGCCTGCTTCCTCCTCTCTCTCTGCCTGCCTCTTTGCCTACTTGTGATCTCTGTCAAATAAATAAATAAAATCTTTAAAAAAAAAAATCTTCGTTTTTTGCATATGATTTCAATCATGGCTTCTCACCCTAAGATCCTGACAGTTTTCTGGGGTTGTGATGATAACAGCAGAGGAAATATTTTCTAAAGTTTGAAAGTCCTAAATGGGTCAAGATGGCGGAGAAGTAGCAGCTGAGACTACTTCGGGTAGCGGGAGATCAGCTAAATAGCTTATCTAAAGATTGCAAACACCTACAAATCCAACGGGAGATTGAAGAGAAGAAGAACAGCAATTCCAGAAACAGAAAATCAACCACTTTCTGCAAGGTAGGACTGGCGGAGAAGTGAATCCAAAGCGACGGGAAGATAGACCGCGGGGGGAGGGGCCGGCTCCCGGCGAGCGGCGGAGCAACGGAGCAAAATCAGGACTTTTAAAAGTCTGTTCTGCTGCGGGACATCGCTCCAGAGGCTTAACTGGGGTGAAGCCCAGGCGGGGTCAGCGCGGCCTCAGGTCCCGCAGGGTCGCAGAAGGATCGGGGGTGTCTGAGTGTCGCAGAGCTTACCGGTATTAGAACGGGGAAGCCGGCTGCAGAGACAGAGCCGAGGAGTGACTCTCAGCTCGGGGTTGCCTTGAACCGGTCGCAGGCTCGGTCAGCTCGGAGCGCGGCCGGTGGCCAGGGTGACGGGAGTCATTGGGCGCTGTTCTCTGAGGGCGCACTGAGGAGTGGGGCCCCGGGCTCTCGGCTCATCCGGGCCGGAGTCCGGGAGGCCGCCATCTTTATTCCTGTCCTCCAGAACTCTACTTAAAGCGCTCAGGGAACAAAAGCTCCCAAAAACAAACCTGAGCAGATTACTCAGCACGGCCCCGGGTAAGGGCGGTGCAACTCCGCCTGGGGCAAAGACACTTGAGAATCACTACAACAGACCCCTCCCCCAGAAGATCAACGGGAAACCCAGCCAGGACCAAGTTCACCTACCAAGGAGAACGGCGGAATTCCAGAGGAGAAGAAAGCAAAGCACGGAAGTCATGGCTTTCTCCCCATGATTTTTTAGCCTTGCAGTTAATTTAATTTTTTTTTCTTTTTCAATTTTTTTTTCTTTTTCTCTTCTGCTGCTAAATTTTTTTTTATTTTTACCGTTTTCTTTTTTTAACGTTTTTTAAATAGTTTATCTAATATATATATATTTTTTCCTCTTTTTATATTTTTTCTTTATCGGCTTTCTTTTTTTTAATAGTTTCTTTTTTTTTTTTCTTTCTTTCTGAACCCCTTTTTATCCCCTTTCTCCCCCCTCATAATTCGGGATCTCTTCTGATTTGGCTAAAGCATATATTCCTGGGGTTGTTGCCACCCTTTTAGTATTTTACTTGCTCCTTCATAAACTCTTATCTGGACAAAATGACAAGGCGGAAAAATTCACAACAAAAAAAAGAACAAGAAGCAGTACCAAAGGCTAGGGACCTAATCAATACAGACATTGGTAATATGTCAGATATAGAGTTCAGAATGACGATTCTCAAGGTTCTAGCCGGGCTTGAAAAAGGCATGGAAGATATTAAAGCAACTCTCTCGGGAGATATAAAAGCCCTTTCTGGAGAAATAAAAGAACTAAAATCTAACCAAGTTGAAATCAAAAAAGCTATTAATGAGGTGCAATCAAAAATGGAGGCTCTGACGGCTAGGATAAATGAGGCAGAAGAAAGAATTAGCGATATAGAAGACCAAATGACAGAGAATAAAGAAGCTGAGCAAAAGAGGGACAAACAGCTACTGGACCACGAGGGGAGAATTCGAGAGATAAGTGACACCATAAGACGAAACATTAGAATAATTGGGATTCCAGAAGAAGAGGAAACAGAGAGGGGAGCAGAAGGTATATTGGAGAGAATTATTGGAGAGAATTTCCCCAATATGGCAAAGGGAACAAGCATCAAAATTCAGGAGGTTCAGAGAACCCCCCTCAAAATCAATAAGAATAGGTCAAACCCCGTCACCTAATAGTAAAATTTACAAGTCTTAGTGACAAAGAAAAGATCCTGAAAGCAGCCCGGGAAAAGAAGTCTGTAACGTACAATGGTAAAAATATTAGATTGGCAGCAGACTTATCCACAGAGACCTGGCAGGCCAGAAAGAGCTGGCATGATATATTCAGAGTACTAAATGAGAAAAACATGCAGCCAAGAATACTATATCCAGCTAGGCTATCATTGAAAATAGAAGGAGAGATTAAAAGCTTCCAGGACAAACAAAAACTGAAAGAATTTGCAAATACCAAACCAGCTCTACAGGAAATATTGAAAGGGGTCCTCTAAGCAAAGAGAGACCCTAAAAGTAGTAGATCAGAAAGAAACAGAGACAATATACAATAACAGTCACCTTACAGGCAATACAATGGCACTAAATTCATATCTCTCAATAGTTACCCTGAATCTTAATGGGCTAAATGCCCCAATCAAAAGACACGGGTATCAGAATGGATAAAAAAACAAAACCCATCTATATGTTGCCTACAAGAAACTCATCTTAAACCCGAAGACACCTCCAGGTTTAAAGTGAGGGGGTGGAAAAGAATTTACCATGCTAATGGACATCAGAAGAAAGCAGGAGTGGCAATCCTTATATCAGATCAATTAGATTTTAAGCCAAAGACTATAAGAAGAGATGAGGAAGGACACTATATCATACTCAAAGGAACTGTCCAACAAGAAGATCTAACAATTTTAAATATCTATGCCCCTAACGTGGGAGCAGCCAACTATATAAACCAATTAATAACAAAATCAAAGAAACACATCGACAAGAATACAATAATAGTAGGGGATTTTAACACTCCCCTCACTGAAATGGACAGATCATCCAAGCAAAAGATCAACAAGGAAATCAAGGCCTTAAATGACACACTGGACCAGATGGACATCACAGATATATTCAGAACATTTCATCCCAAAGCAACAGAATACACATTCTTCTCTAGTGCACATGGAACATTCTCCAGAATAGATCACATTCTTGGTCCTAAATCAAGTCTCAACCGGTATTAAAAGATTGGGATCATTCCCTGCATATTTTCAGACCACAATGCTCTAAAGCTGGAACTCAATCACAAGAGGAAATTTGGAAAGAACCCAAATACATGGAGACTAAACAGCATCTTTCTAAAGAATGAATGGGTCAACCAGGAAATTAAAGAAGAATTGAAAAAATTCATGGAAACAAATGATAATGAAAACAGAACGGTTCAAAATCTGTGGGACACAACAAAGGCAGTCCTGACAGGAAAATATATAGCGATAGGAGCCTTTCTCAAGAAAGAAGGTCTCAGGTACACAACCTAACCCTACACCTAAAGGAGCTGGAGAAAGAACAAGAAAGAAACCCTAAACCCAGCTGGAGAAGAGAAATCATAAAGATTAGAGCAGAAATCAATGAAATAGAAACCAAAAAACCAATAGAACAAATCAACGAAACTAGGAGCTGGTTCTTTGAAAGAATTAATAAGATTGATAAACCCCTGGCCAGACTTATCAAAAAGAAAAGAGAAAGGACCCAAATAACTAAAATCATGAATGAAAGAGGAGAGATCACAACGAACACCAAAGAAATAGAGACAATTATAAGAACATACTATGAGCAACTCTACACCAACAAATTTGACAATCTGGAAGAAATGGATGCATTCCTAGAGACATATAAACTACCACAACTGAACCAGGAAGAAATGGAAAGCCTGAACAGACCCATAAGCAGTAAGGAGATTGAAACAGTCATCAAAAATCTCCAAACAAACAAAAGCCCAGGGCCAGATGGCTTCCCCGGGGGAATTCTACCAGACATTTAAAGAAGAAATAATTCCTATTCTCCTGAAACTGTTCCAAAAAATATAAATAGAATGAAAACTTCCAAACTCATTTTATGAGG